>NC_064867.1:13673618-16073618 GCF_024139225.1 Suncus etruscus | reverse complement strand
TGGCCATAAATGGGTATTGGATTATATCCAATTACTTATTCTTCAACTTTGAAGATGGTTATATAATTTTGTTCTAACTTTTATTAATGGAGTGCATCACATTAATTGATTTTTGTGCATTCCATACTTAGAAAAATTCCACTTGATTATGACGATATATCCTTGCATCTATATTCATCAAGAATATTAGTTTGGGGGCCCGGGGAGATAGCACAGCAGCGTTTGCCTTGCAAGCAGCCGATCCAGGACCAAAGGTGGTTGGTTCGAATCCCGGTGTCCCATATGGTCCCCCGTGCCTGCCAGGAGCTATTTCTGAGCAGACATTATGGAGTAACCCCTGAGCAACACCAGGTGTGGCCCCAAAACAACAACAACAACAAAAAAGAATATTAGTTTGGGGCTGGAGAGTTAGCATGGAGGTAGGGTGTTTGCCTTGCATGCAGAAGGACGGTGGTTCAAATCCCTGCATCCCATATAGTCCCCTGAGCCTGCCAGGAGTGATTTCTGAGTGTAGAGCCAGGAGTAACCCCCTGAGCACTGCTGGGTGTGACCCCCCCCCAAAAAAAAAAAAAAAGAATACTAGTTAGATTTTTTTTTTAGTAAATTATCTGGCATCCTTTAATCTCAAGTCAATATTAGGATCATAAAATAATTTCTAGTTTTTATACTTTCAATTAAAAGCTTGAAAAGTATTAGTATAAAGTCCTCTTTGAAGTTTTGGAAAAACACCTAGAGAATACATCTGGACTAGGATTTTTATTCTAAGGGAGGTTTTGGATGACTGTGGCAATTTTGCTGCTAATTATAGCTACCGTATTTTTCGGAGTGTAAGACGACTTTTGAAACAAAAAAAAGTCAACCGAAAATCGGAGGTCGTCTTATAAGCCGAGTATATCCCGAAAAATGTTTCAAGATGCCTCTAAACGAAAATTGTCTGAATATTGCCACAAAACGAATTTTCCAACTAGATCCTGCACCAATCACTGTCAGGCTGCTCGGACCGCCTCTCTAACTCAGCCAATCCAAGCAGGCTTTTGATGCATGCCAATTAGACAATGTTCTGGACCCAAATCTACACTGTCAAAAGCCTGCTCAGATCAGCCAGAGTCAGAGAGGAAGTCTATTCCAGTAGAACCTTTGAACCTTTGCTTGTTGTGATTGGCTAACTGTGGTACATACAGTTGCAGCACAGGAACGTTCTGTCTGATACAGCGAATATAGGCCTAAACCTATGTTTTAACTGCAAAATTAGGGGGTCGTCTAGTCTTATACGCCCATTCGTCTTATCCTCTGGCAAATACGGTAAATACATGAAACACACACCCTGTTTAAATACACAGAGCACACACCCTGCTTTCCCTAATCCCCTACACCCTGTTTCTGTAACTCCCTAAATACAGAGCTCTTAATCCCCTAAACACACCAACCTCACACCCTACTTTCCCCTATTGACTAACATAGAACAAACACCTGACTTTCTCCAAATCTGATTGGCTGATACATCTTATAACTATTCCATTTCCACCTAAAATAAAGTTAATTATTTCCTCCCAAATGCCTTTAGAGGTTATTTTGTAAGCACTCTTCTTGCCCAGTTTCCGACTTCACCATTACATCTATTATAAAAATAGGTCTACTTTGATTCTCTATACCCCTTGACCCTTGATAGCATCTTGTAGTATCAGTTTAGTGCCCTATAAATATTTTAGCTGTTGTTTGCTTGTGAAGTTCCTTATTGTACCATCAAATTTGAATAACCAAATAATGAAATATTCTTATTTATATGACCGTTCATTCAGTGTTTTGGATGTACTATTATTTATATTATCTTGAAGGATTTAATTTGATGTCACAATTTCTTTTTTGTTTTTGTTTGTGCCTTTTTTTTTTTGCGGGGGAGCAACCCGGTGACGCTCAGGGGTTACTGCTGGCTATGTACTCAGAAATAGCTTCTGCTCGGGGGACCATCTGGGACGCTGGGGAATCAAACCACGGTTTGTCCTAGGCTGGCAGCAGCAAGGCAGATAGATGCCTTACCTCTGGCCACTGCTCTGGCCCCTTGATGTCATAATTTTTATTTGAGTTTTTTTATAGGTAGTTTTGGGATTTGTACTTGCTAATTTAGATGTATAATATCTTTAATTTCTGCCCTTCTAACTATAATGTGTTTTGGTAATTTTTGAGTTTAATGATCTAGTATTTCTGAATCTGGGAGTAAAGTTGATCTTTGGATAGATGAAGTTTTCAATAATAATTTTACTTATCAAAAACTCTTCCACCTCTTTTTCTCTTCTTCCAGGACCCCTGTATTTTAAATATTATTTTTCTTCAGCCTGTCCCATAGATCTGACATTTTTGTTAAGTTTTAATTTAGCATTTATTCTCGTTTTTTCCTTTTTGTATGTAGTTTGTTCCATGCATATTTTCTTCTAGTGTGCAAATTCCTCTGCATATATCATTCTTCTGCTTAGTCTTGCTATGGTATGCTTTATACTACATATATTTTGTATTGTATATTTTACTCATTCTATAATGCTCTTTAGATAATTTGAATTTTATTTGTCACACCCTGTGACTCTCAGAGGTTACTCCTGGTTATGTGCTCAGAAATCACTCCTGGCTTAGGAAACCATATGAACGCCAAGGGATATAATCACAGTCCATCCTAGATTAGTACATGCAAGGCAAAAGCCCTACTGCTTGCACCACTGCTCTGGCCCAATTTGGAATGTTTTGGAATGAAAATCATATCTTCCATTTCCTTGTTGACATTCTCTTCTATTGTTTCCTTCAATTTAACATGCAACCTAATCACTGCACTTGTCATACTCATTCAGGGGAATAGAGATATCTCTGTTGGGGTCTTTCCATGGCTTTATTTGTGATCTTGTAGAGAAGACAGATTTACCCTCCTAAGATTTCTGGGACTGCACCTGTCTCCTTTGTTCACTTAGGGCTAGGCAGAGGTCCTAACAGGGCAGTAGTAGAAAGTAGAAACTAGTGTAGTAGTGAGCATCTTTCATTGGGTGAGTACTGGGGGGGGGTGGGGTTTGACCTCATTATTCAGCTTTCTGAGAGTCCAAATGCTGAAAAGGTGGTAGGATGAATAGGAGGGACACTATAAACAGTAAAACTTAACTAATAAAGTTGTGGCTCAATCTGTGATAGCATGATGTGAACCTTTTTTATTTCTTTACTTTGCTTCATTGTCTTTTATGCTTTTATAAGCTGCTACTTTACTCTGTCATTTTAAAGTCAGTTTTTAATAACTTCAATTAAAATAAAACAACTTCACAGTAATGAGAGTTATTAATGTAAACTGAAATAAAGAGAATTATTTAGTTACTTTTGGTATGAGAAAGTTTGACCCAATACCTTGATATATTATATATATTTTTTCAAAAAGATTGTTTCATTACCAATATAATTCATAGTTATTGTATTGCAAAGATAGTACAAAACCTAAGTTATATATTCAGGTATTGGAATGAATAGTCAAATATATTTTCAAAAAATTTTTTCATTACAGTATAATTCATGTTATTGTGCTGAAAAGATAGTATGATACCTAAGTTACATATTCAGGTCTTGGAACTGAATAGTTAATTTGGTTGAAATTGCTTCCAAATTAAGTGTTCATTTTCCAAAACAAAAGAAATTATGCAGCTTTATAGACATTTTACAATTCTAAAGAAAGTTATTAATGGCACTTTCTTGATGAAAATTTTAGAATTAAGCAACAATGCTTGATCACATGTATGTAATTTATAAAGAAACATTGTGATTATCAGTTATAAGTAGAAGTATTTTTAAAATCAAGTTAAATGCTGGATAATTAAAATAAATTTTATGATCTATTATTATCTATTTAATTGTGGGTGGTTATGCTGATATAGTCATACAAGTTGTTACTTCAAATTTACACTATTAAATACTTTGAACTTTAGCATATTACCTTCAGGAACCTGATGATAGTTTTCCTTTATATCTTATAAGCAATTCGAAAAAAATCACATACATTGTAAATGTATTTCTATTACTTTAAATAAGATTCTTATATTGTGACCTATAACAAGTATGCTGGACTTTTCACATTAACAAGATATGTGGCCTCTATTCTTTTTATTTTTATGATTTAAATGACCTTTCTGTTGAGTTTTTTTAATATTGATTTCTCCTAATTTTTATTCAGACACCATGATTACAATAGTCTAATACAATATTTAAATTACAAATAACTTTAATTGAATCATTGTGAGATCTACAATTACAAAGTTGTTTATGAGTGAGTTTCAGTCATACAATGTATAACACCCTTCACCAGTGAACATATTCTGCCATCAATTACCCCAGTTTTCCTCCCCTTCTCCCTGCCTTCACCTTCCTGCCATACTTTTTTTCCTATCTCTTTTCATTACAGTTATTCTTATAGTAATAATAATATTATTATGTAGTGCAATATTGTTAATGAAAGGGTATCATGCAGATCGCTTCATCTCTTTTAAGTACTCAGTTCTGGTCCAGAGTGATCATTTCTTTATTAATTAAATAATTTTTATTTTGACCAAAGTAAATCATAAATCTTTCACAGTGATATTTTAGGTACATTTCTAATGGCTAAACTTCTAAATATTTTCCTCCACCTCCTCCTCTACTTCATTTCTTCATCTCCATTGTTGTCATTAAAGTCACTGCCTTTTTTGTTGTTGTTGTTGTTGTTGGGTATCTTTGTTTTTGTTTTTATTTTTGAGTCACACCTGGTGTCGCTCAGAGATTACTCCTGGCTCCGTGCTCAGAAATCGCTCCTGGCAGGCTCGGGACACCATATGGATGTCGGGATTCGAACCACATCCGTCCTGGGTCTGCTGTGTACAAGGCAAACTCCTACCGTTGTGCTATCTCTTGGGATCCATAAAGTCACTGTCTTCTTTAATCTTTCTCTTTCCCCTTTTTCTTCTCTTGCATCATCCCTCATCTTCCTCTCTCTAAGATTATAAATATAATTTGTTTTAATGTTTGATATTGTTTCACAGGTCTCACACTGTCCTTTTTTCTATCATATTTTATTTCTTCAGATTTTATAATTATATATTGATCTGCCATTTAGTACAGTGACCTAATGACCATTCTTATGTTGTTATCTTAGATTAAAATATAATTTTTTTTGTCATTATGTTACACCTATCTGTGTTCACGGCTTAGTCTTAATTCTGTATGCAAGGTAATTCCTAATGGGCTTTGGGTGGTCCCATACAAGATAAAGACCCACCCTCTCTGATCCTCAAATATAATCTTCCTTTATTCAAATATTTTACTTCTGAGTTCTATTTAAATAAATTTATAGTTTATATTTTGAAAGAGGCAATCTCTTCATTCACATATTTGTATTGTCTTTTAAAATATTTACAAAAACTCTTTGCAAGTCCCTGTTTAATCATTTGAATATCTGGATATTTTGTATTGAAATTATAGTGAAAAACTTCCTCTTTTCTTTGGATTTTACTTCCTCTGTTTTCTTTTAAATTTCAAGTTATATCCTACACATTACTTATCACAAATTATAGGCAATCTTAATGTTGACATATCTAGATCTGATGAATACATTTGGTTCTACCTGGTTTAATTTTATTCTTTCTTAGAGGTTACTTATAGTTAGTTTATTTTGGAGGGGATTATTATGGCTACACTTTGTGGTGCACAGTGCTTACTTTTGGCTTTGAGCTCAGAAATCCTTTCTGGTGATTCTAAAGGGACCATATGCAGTGCCCAGATAGGCCATGTCCAAATCAAGCAGCTTAACTTTTACACTATCACTCCATCCCTATATTTAACTTTATCTGAGAGCTTATTTTTGCGTGGGCTTTATGTTTAAGATAATATTTTTTTAAGTCTCAAGTAAATGACAAATTAGTGAATTGTGTCTTCATTTTGTCTGGACAGAGACTTCATGGAATTTCAGCTCTATACATTTTCTAGAATTGATATATATTTCTCATTTTTGAAGAATCACTCTTCGTCGGGCATCATGAGGATTCAGTTCTGTACATGTGCAACCCAGCCTTTTACAAAGGAAACATTGTTAGTTCCTGTACATCTCAGTGGTGCTCTGTCAGCATAGATCATTTCTCAGGATAAGCCTTGTAAATTCTAGATTTATCAGTGGACTGGATCTACAATATCTTCCTCTTCAAAGCAGTGAGACCAGAAGAAAGCTTTTAGTTGTATTATTCTGTTTTTAGAAAAGCTGAGGTGACTGAGGATAGAAATGAAACTCACTTTTAGTAAATCCTCTTTATTTCTTTACAAGATTACACACTTGTCCAACACAAGTATGTAAATTGGTTATTTAGCAAATTTTTTATTTACTACACAATTTTATGTTTCTTTTTGGTGATATTATATGTTTGTATGGCTAAAGCTTGAAGTTACTTTCAAGTGAGTAAGCCAGTTAGCTTTAACATTTCTAGATTGCCTTAACAGTAAAATCAGATAATTTATTATCAGATAAATTATTATCTTATTTAACTGATGTTTTATACTGTGCTTCAGAGAAGCAAATAATATAGGTCTGGGGAGAGAGCTACAGAGGTTAATTTGGGGGGCGGGGTTGGGCTACACCCAGCGGCTCTCAGGGGTTACTCCTGGCTATCTGCTCAGAAATAGCTCCTGGCAGGCACGGGGGACCATATGGGACACCGGGATTCAAACCAACCACCTTTGGTCCTGGATCGGCTGCTTGCAAGGTAAACACCACTGTGCTATCTCTCCAGGCCCAGAGGTTAATTTTTTTTGCCTTATCTAAAGCTGATCCCAGTTTGTCCCTGTCTCACATATGGTCCCCTCCTCTGAGTACTACCTCATAATCCCTGAGTACAGGGATTATAACTATCAGTACAGTCTGATACTGCCAGATAAGTCCCATTTCTGAAAAATAAAAATGTAGTGGCATTCATTACATTCAGACACAGGCAAACTACATGACCAAAATAGAGAATTTTTCAGAAAATTATAGCACAGATTAAATACATTATAATACAAATAGGCTAACTTAAAAATTGTTCTGTGATTTTATTTTAATGTTTTGTAGCTAAACACATATAAAACTATGTCATGAGGTTCTAGATATATAGATTATGTATTATAGTATTAAAGTATTAATATTATTATTTAGTAAATAAAGAGCCAACCATTTAATTTTCCAGCAAATGAACTATGTAGACTAGAAATTATGTCTAATTCAGGTAGAGATCTTTGAAGAGACCACCGAAATATATGATTCAACTTAGCAAACCACCTTTTACTAGAGCATTTACTCTCAGTGGAGAAAAACTAAACAAATAATTCTGCCACTTAGATATAATGCATTTTATAAATAACGCACTAAATTTTTAAACTTATATCCCAAACCAGGATATAAAATATCTGATAATTTAATAAAAATTAAATCAAAACATTATATGTAGGGCTTCAAAACTATTTACAATACAGTTTGCAGATTTAGCTAAGAGCTTTGTACAATTCATCTTGCAGATGTAGACACATTAATGAATTTAAGTGTATTAATTTTCCTCTACCATTTACAATTTATTATTGGACTGGTTTGTAGTGAGGTGCTAAAAGGGACTCAAGGTCCAAGTGAAATGATTTTTGAGTGCATCAGGAATGATGAGTTACATTTATTTTAACATCAAAAAATCCTTTAAAAGCTCTATGTTGTTAGGGTAAGTTTTTAAAACAGAGTTTCTTTTGATTAACTGCTTTCTGAAACACAGAAAAGACTAGGATAGGCATTAACAAGCAAGTATACATGTTAGGTCAATAAACATATAACAAGTGTAACTATTTAAACATCCACATTAAGAACCCATAATATATAAAGTAAAGCCATAGAGAGTTTTCATAGATTACCTAATATATTGGCAAAAACTTTAAATTTTGACAATAGTAAATGTTGAACATATTTGGAAAAGCTCTTAAATACTTCTCCAGGGAGAAGAAATTGATATAATCATTTTTTAAAAAATGACTAGACATTTAAAAAATAAGATTATTAATCAATTTTTAAGCCTACAGCTTTACAAATTCACCTAAAGAACATAATTGAATTATTTTAATTAAATTTAGTATCAAGATATATACATTAGAACAATTATATATTACTTGAAAGTGACAAAATCCAATTTCTTTTACCAAAATTATCCATATATTGCTATGCATTATGAGCTATTTACAGTGATGTAGAATCTAATATATTGTATCAAATATCTCTTCAATATTCTGTGTATTCCATTCATTATTTAAGGTAAATTAAATTTGCTGATATAAAATTATTTAACTGTCTTTAACGAGTCATTATAATTCCAACTCCTAACAAACATCTCAAAAGAATCTTTAAAATCAAAACAAAACTTAAGGCATTTTTTTACCTTAAAGAATGCTGCACAATAAAATTTCCAGAACCCAGCTGTTAATTACAGCAAATATGCATAATTTTACAGCATTTATGAGAACCAGTCATCGGATATAAATGGGTAGTTCTGGTTCGGGTGTTTGCCAAAGCTAGAGACATCTCACATGCATTGGTGGGAAAAGCCATATTTCCAAGTTCACTTAGGTGGTTGGAGGCAGTTTTAGTTCCACATTATAAGAATTTCTTCAGAGAGATGCCCATGACATTTCAGTTCTCATATGCCACAGATAAAAAGTAGAACATCCCAGAACAGAACCACAGAGTTAACCTAACCATGGAGTGAACTTCTGTATGTCAACGATTATTGTTTAGTTTAGAACATTTCCATCACTCAAGAAACCCTGAAACCTTCTTTTGTTTTTAAAAGTTGCTGTCAGACTGCAAAAGGGAAGAAAAGTTTTCCAAAATCATATCTGGTAACCAAAAATTATATTAAAACTTAAAAATATATATTTAGGGCCCGGAGAGATAGCACAGCGGTGTTTTCCTTGCAAGCAGCTGATCCAGGACCTAAGGTGGTTGGTTCAAATCCTGGCATCCCATATGGTCCTCCATGCCTGCCAGGAGCTATTTCTGAGCAGACAGCCAGGAGTAACCCCTGAGCATCGCCGGGTGTGGCCCAAAAACCAAAAAAAAAAGAGAGAGAAAGAAAAAGAAAGAAAGAAAGAAAGAAAGAAAGAAAGAAAGAAAGAAAGAAAGAAAGAAAGAAAGAAAGAAAGAAAGAAAGAAAGAAGGAAGGAAGGAAGGAAGGAAGGAAGGAAGGAAGGAAGAAGGAAGGAAGGAAGGAAGGAAGGAAGGAAGGAAGGAAGGAAGGAAGGAAGGAAGAAGAAAGAAAGAAAGAAAGAAAGAAAGAAAGAAAGAAAGAAAGAAAGAAAGAAAGAAAGAAAGAAAGAAAGAAAGAAAGAAAGAAAAAGAAAGAAAGAAAGAAAGAAAGAGAAAGAAAGAAAGAAAGAAAGAAAGAAAGAAAGAAAGAAAGAAAGAAAGAAAGAAAGAAAGAAAGAAAGAAAGAAAGAAAGAAAGAGAGGAAGGGAGGGAGGGAGGGAGAAAGGGACGGAGGGAGGGAGGGAGGGAGGAAGGAAGGAAAGAAAGAAAATAATAATATAAAAGGATGCTCCACATTCTATATTACCAGGGAAATGGAAATGAGAATAATAAGGGGAATAAAACTATACAACTATTAGAACAGCCAAATTATAATAGCACCAAATGGTGAGGACATGAAGCAAAAAAGAAAAAAAGAAGATTCATTCATTGCTGATAGGAATACAAAAAGGATATAACCACAAAGAAAAAAATCCTGCCAGTTTCTTACAAAACATAACATACACTTCTTTTAGTCTAGAAATCATATTTTCAATTTCTTTGAGTAAATGATCAAGGTAAAAAAACATGAAGAAACATCAGATGCATATTCTACATATTACAAATAGACATTTTCTTTTTTTTTTTTTTTTGGTTTTTGGGCCACACCCGGTAACGCTCAGGGGTTACTCCTGGCTATGCGCTCAGAAGTCGCTCCTGGCTTGGGGGACCATATGGGACGCCGGGGGATCGAACCGCGGTCCGTCTCCTAGGCTAGCGCAGGTAAGGCAGGCACCTTACCTCCAGCGCCACCGCCCGGCCCCCAAATAGACATTTTCTATTATTCTATTTAATATTGGTTAGAAGGCAAGTGACTGTTCAAGCCAAGGAAACACATGGAGAAACATCATGCATTTTCCTATTATTACAAATAGACTGAAAACAGTACATTCTCTATGATTTGTTTGATATTTGTAGAAGGCAAGTGAAAGTAGACCAGTGATTTTAAGAAATGTTAGCAGGATGGGGGAACAATACAAGAGATATTGATTATTCTGAAACTACTTACATAGTAAGTTTATTTATGTTTTTAGTATGTATCAGCTCTCTATTACCTTTGTATGTATAGTGTTCTGTTGTATAGAAATACCACATTTTCTCTTTATAGATATTTGTATTTTTCCTTTATTCATCATTTATGAACATGTATTGCAAATGCATTCATTATACATTTGGTTTGGTGTGGTCATGCATTTCCTAATCTCATATATATAAATATATATATATATATATATATATATATATATATATATATATATATATATATATATATATATATATATAGTTAGGAATTGTTGGGTCATTTGGTCATGTTAGAATTTTGGAAAACTGTCAAACAAGTTTTCATATTGAAAGTTCTGCATACATCCCAATCAGCAAAGTCTGGGAAATTTAGTATATATAAATCCTCATTGAGTAACTAGCTATTCTTTGTATGTTCTTCCCTCTCTTTCTTATTTAGTTATGCAATTGTACTCAGGATTTTCTTCTAGTTCTGATGTCAAGAATGGAGCCAGGGAACAAATCTAGGTTGGCAACATGCAAAGTAATTGTTCTACCCACAGTACAATATATTTTAGCCGACAAGCTTGTCTTTTCTTAACTCTATCATGTGGATAAAGAGGCATCTCATTGTGGTTCTGATGTGCATTTCTCCAATGACTAATGCTATAAACCAACTTTTCCTGTGTTTAGTATCCATTGGCATCTCTTTTTTGAAAAAGTGTCAACCATTTTTGCCACTATTAAAATGTGGCTGTCTTTTATCTGTTGAGTTATAGGGTTATTGCTAAGTAATAATAAGAATTATTACAACTGAGTACCAGCTTTTATTTATATTTTTTCTTTAATTATGCTTTGTATTTCATGTTTTTCTTCCTTTTTAATAAATAAATTCTTTAAATGAATCACCATAAGATAGTTACAAAGTTGTTTATAATTGAGTTTTAGTCATACAATGTCCAAGACCCTCCCTTCACCAGTGCACATTTACTACCACCACCAATGTTCCCAGTTTCCTTCTTGTCATCACTCTGCTCTCACCTGCCTGCCTCTGTGGCAGTGCTTTTCTCCTCCTCCTTCTCCTCCTCCTTCTCCTCCTCCTCCTTCTTCTTCTCCTCCTCCTCCTCCTCCTCCTCCTCCTCCTCCTCCTCCTCCTCCTCCTCCTCCTTCTTCTTCTTCTTCTTCTTCTTCTTCTTCTTCTTCTTCTTCTTCTTCTTCTTCTTCTTCTTCTTCTTCTTCTTCTTCCTCCTCCTCCTCCTTTTTCTTCCTTCTTTCTCTCCCCTTTCACTTTCTTCCCTTTCCCCTTTAGACTACTCTCCCTTCTCTCTCTTTCACTCTCTTTTCCCCTTTAGACAATGTGGCTTGTAAAATTGTCATTGAAGAGGTATTGTGCATATCACTTTATCACATTTCAGCACCCAATTTTTTTCTTGATGAGCATTTCCAAATAACATTGCCATAGTGGTTCGTTCTCTACCCTAACAGCATTTCTCTGCTAGACTTTCAAGCTTCCTACAATGTTCTACAAAGTCCTCTTGGTTTTCATCTTTATTTCCTCTGCTTATTGGTATCATGTTATATTTTAATATCTCAGAAATGAGTGCGATCAATCTACATCTATCCCTTTCTCTGACTCATTTAACTCAGCATAATACTCTCCATATCTGTTCATATATAAGTGAATTCCATTGCTTCATTTCTTCTAGCAGTTGAATAGTATTACATTGTGTAACTGTACTGCAGTTTCTTTACTCATGTAGTCTTGAGCTCTTGAGTTATTTCCAGATTCTGTCTGTTATGAATAGTGCTGCAATGTACATAAAAATTCTGAGGACTTTCCTACATTGTGTTTTGGGACTCCTATGGTATAATCCTAGGAACGATATTTCTGGGTCATATTAGAAGATAAATTTCTAGTGTTTTTGTTTGTTTGTTTGTTTGTGTATGTAAAGTATCCATATTATTTTCCAAAAAGGCTAGACCAGTTGATATTCCCACTATTCCCTTTTCCCCTCATCCTCTCCAGCACTGGTTGTTCTTGTTCTTTTTGATTTGTGTCAGTCTCTGTGGTGTGAGATTATATCTTATTGCTGTTTTGATTTGCATCTCCCTGGTGATTAATGATATGGAACAATTTTTATGTACCTTTTGACCATTTGTATTTCTTCTTTTGAGGAACTGTCTTTTTATCTCTTCTTCCCAATTTTTGAA
Source organism: Suncus etruscus (assembly GCF_024139225.1). Classification (NCBI taxonomy): domain Eukaryota; kingdom Metazoa; phylum Chordata; class Mammalia; order Eulipotyphla; family Soricidae; genus Suncus; species Suncus etruscus. Next base: position 16,061,074 of record NC_064867.1, on the reverse strand, counting down.
TGGGGTGGGATTTTTTTCTTGTTAAACTAAATATATATATATATATATGTATATATATGGGATTTTTTTCTTGTTAAACTAAATATATATATATATATGGAGTTTAACAAGAAAAAAATCCCATATATATGTATATATATATATACACACATATATATCTTAGATGTTAACCCATTAACAGATGATTATTGAGTGAATAGTTTCTCCCATTCTATAGGCAGTCTTTGTATCCTGGTTATTTTTTTATTTGAGGTGCAGATGTTCTTAGTTTAATGTAGTCCCATTTTTACTTCTACTTTATTTTTCAAAAGTTTCATTCCTGGGGCCCAGAGAGATAGCACAGCGGTGTTTGCCTTGCAAGCAGCCAATCCAGGACCAAAGGTGGTTGGTTTGAATCCCGGTGTCCCATATGGTCCCATGTGCCTGCCAGGAGCTATTTCTGAGCAGACAGCCAGGAGTAACCTCTGAGCACTGCTGAGTGTGCCCCCCCCAAAAAAAAATGTTTTATTCCTGAAAACACCTTTAGCTTCACTGTTTTTGTTTTTCCTGTGCACCTTATCTTTCAGATTTGATACCAAGGTCTTTTATTTATTTTTATTGAACTTTTGTATGGCATTAAAAAAAGAGGTCTGAGTTTACTTCCTTTGCATGTAGTTGATGAGTTTTTCCCAACACCACTTCTTGAGGAGGTTTTCCTTGCAGCACTTTGTATTTTATTCCTCTTTATTAAATATTTATTGATCATATGCCTGAGAGTCAGAGTCAGGATATTCAAGTCTTTTCTATTGATCTGATGGACTGCTTTTATTCCAATACCACACTGCTTTAATGACTACTGTTTTATAATACAGTTTAAAGTTTGAATACCAGCTTTTATCAAGTATACATTTTCTAAAGATTTATCTCATTTAAATCGTTTTTTTAATTCTTGCATTTAAGCTTTTTTTAGTGTGCTTTATTTCACAAAAGTATTTGGCACTAAGGGGCCGGAATAATAGCATCATGGTAGGGCATTTGCCTTGAGTGCTGCTGACCCCAGGACATACCTAGGTTCAATCCCTGGAGTCCCATATGGTTCCTCAAGCCAGGAACGATTTCTGAGCACACAGCCACGAGTAACCCCTGTGTGTCACTGGTTGTGACCCAAAATAAAACAAAAACAATAAAAAGTATTTGACATTAAAAGTCCAGTTCATCACGCAGAAATGGAAACAGATACCCTGCTCATGGATTGGCAGGATCAACATCATTAAAATGGCAATACTACCAAAAGCATTGTACAGATTTAACGCGATTCCTCTAAAGATACCCATGACATTCTTCAAAGAAGAAAATTTATTTGGAACAATAAACACCCTCGAAAAGCTAAAGCACTGCTTGGGAAAAGGAATATGGGAGGCATTACTTTCCCCAATTTTAAGCTGTATTACAAAGCAATAGTTATAAAAACAGCATGGTATTGGAATAAAGACAGACCCTCAGATCAGTGGAATAGGCTTGAGTACTCAGAGAATGTTCCTCAGACATATAACTACCTAGTTTTTGATAAAGGAGCCAGAAATCCTAAATGGAGCAAGGAAAGCCTATTCAACAAGTGATGTTGGCAAAACTGGTTAGCCACTTGCAAAAAAGTGAACTCAGACTCCCCAGCTAACACCATGTATGAAGGTAAAATCCAAATGGATTAAAGACCTTGATATCAGATCTGAAATTATAAGGTAAATAAACAACATGTAGGTAAAACACACTATGACATTGAGATTAAAGCCATCTTTTTTTTTTTTTTTTTTGGTTTTTGGGTCACACCCTGCGGTGCTCCGAGGTTACTCCAGGCTGTCTGCTCAGAAATAGCTCCTGGGAGGCACAGGGGACCATATGGGACACCGGGATTCCAACCAATCACCTTTGGTCCTGGATCAGCTGCTTGCAAGGCAAACACCACTGTGCTATCTCTCCAGGCCCGATTAAAGCCATCTTTAAGGAGGAAACAGCACTCTCCAAACAAATGGAAGAAGAGATAAACAGAAGGGACTATATTAAGCTGAGAAGCTTCTGTATCTCAAAAGAGATAGTGCCCAGAATACAAAAGCCACCCACTGAGTGGGACAAATTATTCACCCAATACTCATCAGATAAAAGACAAATATCCATAATATACAAGGTACTGACAGAACTATACAAGAAAAAAAAACATTTAACCCCATCAAAAACTTGGGAGAAGAAATGAACAGACACTTTGTAAAAGAAGAAAGGCAAATGGCCGAAAGGCACATGAAAAGATGCTCAACATCACTAATTGTCAGGGAGATGCAAATCAAAATTACTATGAGGTACCACCTCACGCCATTGAGATTGGCACACATCACAAAGAAGGAAAACAAGCAGTGCTGGGGGGGGATGTGGAGAGAAAGGAACTCTTTTTCACTGCTGGTGGGAATGCCGGCTACTACAACCTTTATGGAAAGCGATATAGAGATTCCTTCACGAACTGAAAATTGAGGTCCCATACGATCCAGCTATACCACTCCTAGGAATATACCCGAGGAACACAAACATACAATACAAAAATCCCTTCCTCACATCTATATTCATTGCAGCGCTGTTTACAATAGCCAGACTCTGAAACAACCAAGATGTCCTTCAACAGATGAGTGGCTAAAGAAACTGTGGTACATATACACAGTGGAACACTACGCAGCCGTCAGAGAGATAAAGTCATGAAATTTTCCTATACATGGATGTATATGAAATCTATTATGCTGAGTGAAGTAAGTCAGAGGGAGAGAGAAAAATGCAGAATGGTTTCACTCATCTGTGGGTTTTAAGAAAAATGAAAGACATTTTTAACAGAATCTCAGAGACAAGAGAGATGAGGGCTGGTAGGTGCAGCTCATGACATGAAGCTCACCACGTACTGATGAGTGCAGTTAGAGAAATAACTACACTGAAAACTATCATAACAATGTGAATGAATGAGGGAAGTAGAAAGTCTGTTTCAAGTACAGGTGTGGGTGGGGTTGGGAGGAGGGAGATCTGGGAATTGGTGGTGGGAATGTTGCACTGGTAAAGGGGGTGTTCTTTACATGACTGTAATCATACAACTATAATCATATTTGTAATCATGGTGTTTAAATAAAGATAATTAAAAAAGAAAGATAAAAAAGAAAGTCCAGTTCATTTATTTTTGTATTTTTTAATTTCATTCATAAAACCATCAGCACATTAAAAATAAAAATAGCAAACCCTCCATGTTCTTTGATGTATTACATTTTAGAATTTAATTTCAAATATTAAATTTATTTAAAAATATTTCTTGTTTGTAGTTTTGCAATAGTAACCCAGCTTCATTATTTGCATAGGAATATCTTTTCTTCACATATTTTTTAATTGTTTTTGTAGTGGTGGTGTACCAGCAGTCATAAGCACTTAGTTGTAGTGTTTTCTCACTTGCTTCTATCTGCAAGAAATATCTCAGCATAGCCAGAAACTACATTTGATGAGAATGTGGGATGATGTGAAGTGATTTGAGAGGACATAGGGGAGGTAGAGGGATTTGAGGCAATGTAAATCAGAGGTGTTACAGAAGTAATATCACTTAGTCATATATTCTGTCCAGTAAAATTTACTGAAAAATTATTTTTTCTAAGTAAAATAACTCTGGTAGCTTTGTCAAATTATTTTACTATAAAAATATATCTTCACATATGAGCTGTGTATTTAAAACTGTTAACTCTGTATCTCTTTTCCTATTTTATTCTACACAATTTTTTCGGTTGTTTTATACTAAGCTTTAAAATGGCTAGTGGGAGACTCTTATTTTTTCTTTTAATTTAAGATTGTGTTAACTATTTCAGCCCTTTTACATTTCTATACAAATTTTAATACTGTTTGTCAATTATGGTAAAACAGTGAAAAGGAAGCTGGGAAATTCTTTACTACAAATCACTAAATTATATTAAAGATTATTTAGCACAAATGTAAATTGTTTTAACGCAAATATGGTCCATCAACATAATATTAAATTACAGTTTGATATGCACTGTTTTAAAAGTTTAAAGAGGGTATTTATTGTTCCAAAAATGGGATTATACATTTCATTCTGGAACTTTCATTCTATAAATTTATTCGTTGGTTTATATTATATGCTTGGAGTTTTAACTGAAATAATTTATTTTGAACTCTTTAAAGCACCAGTAAGAGTACCAATAAATATTTCCTGTAATGAATTTAGTATTGCTCATTTGCAGATAAAAAAAATGAGTTAATTTGTATTGCATGTAGCTAAAAGTCTCTTTCAAAACAGCAATTCAGTCCAATTGAATTCAATAAGAAAAGAAAATTTGTGTATGTGAACTTTTCATGAAGCAATTGTGCTAGAGGCAAAGTGCACCCTTCCAAACCAGCTGACTTTTCTCAATAGATTTACATTTTCCCACATCACTACTATTAGTTTCTTGAAAACTCTTTTTTTTTTTAAAGTATTTTGAAATATCAGGGAAGAAATTTTTGTCAAGTAAACAGTTTGAGCTTAATTTTCTTGATGTCTCAAAAGTTCTGATCTTTGGGAGATTAGCAATGTAACCCCTCAGGGGATGTTGAACTTAAAGGCTGTGGTCAGTAAAGAAATGGTGACATCTATTAATTTGCTTTAAGAAAGTTTTTCTTGGATAAAGGGTATGAGGCCAATGGATGCTCAAAATGTCGTCTGAGTAGGGGAAAAGAGTAACTTTGAGATATAGGTAACAGGTTGGCTTTATCATATTAAGAAAATTAGGTGAGGGAATGAGTAGGGGAATGAGAAATAAGTGGTAAACAAGTTCTCTTTCTGGCACCCTAGTCACCCCACTGTCCACTTCACCTTTCCTTCAGTGATTGATGATTCTACTGAAAACCTTCCATAGAATGTCTGCGCTTTGTTGAATATCAAACTGTACACTGTCCATTATGCTATATATATTTTACCCTGACCTAACATTGGTGTACACTACTTTTAATAAATCATATTTATCATACTATTCCAACAGGATGTACTCTGTATCTTATCTTAGATTCACATGGGAAATGGAGCAAGTGAAATATGGGCAGAGAATTACAGGAGAAGGCAAGTTAAGGATTTCTGAACCAGAAGGAAGAAGATGAAGAGCTTGAACTGATCTCTCCAGCAAGGACTATATATAACATCTAAATACTGGTTAAGAAAAACAAACAAACAAACAGCAGAAACCTAATAACGTGTCTCCTGACACTGTGTGATGGAAAGACACAATATCTACAAAACCAGATGCTCCTAACTTCATTATTTTTTTCTGAATGAACTTACAAGTGAAGGCTTTGACAATTTTCCGAAGTGTCAAGTACTTACTGCATTTTTGTGGGCGTGACCATAGCCCAACATTATGCCAAATATTTTTAAGTAGTACATAGATACTTTAAAAAAATTTACAAATGAAGGGATAGGAACCCATTAATTTCCAATGTAGTGCTTTTCCTAGGGGGGAAGCAAAAATAAAGAGATCTTTAATATGGTGTTTAAGCATCATCAATTATATAATATAGACTTTTCTTTTTTTCCTTAATGTGCAAATATTCCAATATGTCTGGGCAATATGTCTGTAATTGTGCAGAAGTCAATGGATGAACCCTGGTCAGTCCACTCTATGCCAGTAAACAAAGGTGGAGTCTCACTAACATAGAGAAAGTTACTTGAGGACACATCATGGAAGCAGCAAGAAGTAAACAATTCCAAATATAAGCAACTTATTGTACAAACTGAAGTACAAAGCTGAAACTCATATTTCTCAAGCCACTGGTCCTAAATAATTGTTAACTTTCTCTTCATTACCATGTAAAACAGCCTTTTAGCACCCTTTACAAATTCCATAAACTCTGGGTCACTTTACCCACTAAAAATTCATCAAGTTAAAAATTCCAATCTAAGCTCCAGGGCAGAGCACCTTCTCTGATCACAGCCCAGTCTTTGTTTTGAGGAGTCTTTAATGGGGATGAGGCATGGGTTGTGTTCATTTTTGCTTTTCATGTATATCAGGATTTGAGGAGAATAACAAGTTGTTTTTTTTTGGAATATCTCTTTCTTTTTATTTAAGGCATAGCTTCCTCTTCTCTGTTCTTAGAGGCTGGTGAGGTGATGGGAAGGGCAGGTGGGGTGTTTATGAATTTGGGAGTGAGGAAAAAGAAGATATTTAGATGCCTTTGGGTCGATGATCACTACTTGGGCTAAGATGGAAAGTTACCAATATTCTCATTCTGGATGCCCAAAGCTGACTCTGTCATAGTATTATAACAGTGCCAAGTGACTTTAAAGCTCAGATTTTTTACATTATTTCAGGTTATCCAAGTCCCCTTGAAGTGATCCTTGAAGACAACAATTGCTACTTGCTACTGAGAGTCCTTTTCCCCAGTATTGAGGGTTTAGCCTCTCTGTTCATGCCTGGTGTCTCCAGGTATTAAAGCAACATCAGTTTTTAGCACAGATACTTAAGTTTAGACGATCTTTATTATTTTCATGTGGCATTACTCTCTCTCCAAAGTTCTATGTTCCTTTTCTTCCAAGAAGTATCCTCTTGGGTCTAGAGAAGTAGCCCTCTTGGGTAGGGAGCCTGCCTTGTATGCAGCTGCCCTGAGTTCTCTCTCTCACACTCCATATAGTTTCCCAAGAATCTTGGACTGTAGCAATGGGCCCTAGGTTTAGTGTCCAAACCAAAATCAAACAAAAGTTGTCATCTTTGGTTTTTGTTTTTGTTTTTTTGTTTTTTTTTAAAGGCTGGTTTTAAGCTACTAGGGTTACTAGGCCAAGAAGTTTATTTTCCTTTGAAAGTTGCTAACTAGGGCTAGCAAGGTGGCGCTAGAGGTAAGCAAGCCTAGCCAAGGAAAGATGGCGACCACGGTTCGATCCCCGGCATCCCATATGGTCCCCCCATATGCCCCCCAAGTCAGGGGCAATTTCTGAGCGCTTAGCCAGCAGTAACCCCTGAGCATCAAACGGGTGTGGCCCGAAAAACCAAAAAAAAAAAAAAAAAAAGTTGCTAACCAATAAATTGCTCAACGAAGGAATGCTCAGCACTTAACTCAGTTTGGGACCATTTGGAAATTAACATTAATTTTTAACTGTTGATGTATATTTATTTTTATATTAAAATACATATTATTTTATTTTACTTTAGGGACATTATACAATAATTTAAAGAGATTACAGATATTATGTAATAAAATAAAATTATAAAAAGTTGAATTTTCCTCTGTAAACATTTTAATTTAGCTATTTCAACATTTTTAAAATAAATATCTTTATTTAAGCACCATGATTATAAACATGTTTGTAGTTGGGTTTTAGTTTTTTATATATATATATATATATATATTAATAAAAGAACAGCCCTTAACTAGTGTACTAAAAGCAACAATAAAATTTTGGAGAGGGAACTAAATTATTTTAAATTCTCTGATGAAATAGTTCTCTTTATGATCATGCTGCCCTCTTATTACTGAAAATGGTTATGCTATTAATCCTGAGAGGTTGCCATTACATCTCTATCTCTCTCTCTCTTCCTCTCTCTCTCTCTCTCTCTCTCTCTCTCTCTCTCTCACACACACACACACACACAGTAATTATGAAGTAAAAAAAAAAGCAATTTTCTTGCTTGGGATATTGTAAGGATTCCTAGAACAACAGAACTCAACTTCTACATCTATTTAAATAAGAGTTCAAAACCAAATCAGTTCCTGGAGCTGTCAATAGGAGACAAGGTGGCTTCTCATGTATGTTCTTCCACTGGCAAACAATCTTCAGTTCTTTCTGTTTTTAATAATTCTTGGAGCTTTGGAAAGTAAAGAAAGGTTGGTATATGTCTTAGAGATAATTACAAATCATATAGTACAGTGACAAAATTTTCTTCCTTTATTTCTCCCTTCCCCCTTGCCCTCTCTTCCTTTCCCTTCTTTTGCTTTCTTATTCCTTCCTCCTTCCTTCCTTTGGTCTTTTTTCTTCTTTCATATTTTCTTCATCCCTTTCCTCTATTACTTTCTTTCCTCTCAATTCTTTCCTTCCTTTCTTTCTTCATTCTCAATTCCCCTCTCTCCCTTTCCCCTTCCTTTCTTCCATTGCTGCTTTCTTCTTTCCCCCTTTCCTTCCCTTCGTCCCTCCCTCCCTCCCCCTCCCTCCCCCCTCCTCTCCCCTTCCCTCCCTCCCTCCCTCCCTCCCTCCCTCCCTCCCTCCCTTCCTTCCTTCCTTCCTTCCTTCCTTCCTTCCTTCCTTCCTTCCTTCCTCCCTCCCTCCCTTCCTTCCTTCCTTCCTTCCTTCCTCCCTCCCTTCTTTCCTTCCTTCCTTCCTTCCTTCCTTCCTTCCTTCCTTCCTTCGTCCTTCCTTCCTTCCTTCCTTCCTTCCTTCCTTCCTTCCTTCCTTCCTTCCTCCCTCCCTCCCTCCCTCCCTCCCGACCTCCCGACCTCCCTCCCGACCTCCCTCCCGACCTCCCTCCCGACCTCCCTCCCTCCCTCCCTCCCTCCCTCCCTTCCTTCCTTCCTTCCTTCCTTCCTTCCTTCCTTCCTTCCTTCCTTCCTTCCTTCCTTCCTTCCTTCCTTCCTTCCTTCCTTCCTTCCTTCCTTCCTTCCTTCCTTCCTTCCTTCCTTCCTTCCGCAGTGCTTGGAGTGCCAGGGATCAAACTCAAATAAGCTGGTGCAAGTTGAACAACCAACCTGCTGTTCTTTCTCTGCAGAGTGTTTTGGTGTGTGTGTGGGGGGGGGGCAGTCATACCCGGGGAAGGTAAAACCAGAATTCTGAGCAACAATTGGATAATTCAAATGGCTACCTGACCAGTAGATGGTTGGTTCCCCTTCTCAGACATGTTGCATTTATGAATGAAAGTTCTCAGTACCCCAGTGTTTCTCCTCTTGAACTTGCTCATCCATTACTGTGATAATGATTTTCCATCTGGGCAACAGCAAAGCCAAAGGCCTATTACACAGGCAACATAAAGTTTAAAAAGACCCTATGAATAAAACCTTGGCTTATGCAGGCTTTTGCCAAGACTTCTCCAGGGAAGATTGCCTGATGTCGGCACGTGTTTATTATACTTAATAATGTTTACATAATTCTTCCTTGAGCTCATTAGGGCTGTCAGACCAGAAGTAAATGTGTTCCCCTCTCTGTTTATCTCCAAAGACTTTGCAGTCAATAAAGCATGATGAATGACATCCAGGGCACAGACAAGAACATATTACTTATGGCTTTGAACACGGTAAACCCTCGGCCCCAGTGGGCTCAGTACAGAAAGAGTGTGTCCCTCTGATGAGCTTTTAGTTCTCCAGCAGACACAGTCCTTCTTCAACTTCAGTGAGCTTGGAATCACAATCACTGAAGGATGTTGTCCAATACTCATGGTTAGGTCCCATCCCCAAAGATTCTAACTCAGTAGATGGGGTGTGAGAGGAGGAAAGGTACTTTTCCATTTTTTTAATTTTTTATTTAATATCTTTATTTAAACACCTTGATTACAAACTTGATTGTGGTGGGGTTTCAGTCATGTAAAGAACACTCCCCTTAACCAGTGCAACATTCCCATCACAATGTCCCAAATCTTCCTCCTCCCATTTCTGCTGCTGCTGTTGCAGTTGTCTGGGTTCTACAGGAGGGACTTTGATTTCTATTCCTTTAGTTGTTAAAGGAAGCGCAATTTGACAAATTGGGGGCGTCCTGGCCTAGGGGGTGCAGCAGCAGCAAAAGAAGAAGAAGAGGCGGCAGAGGCAAGCACGGTGTTGGTAGTAGCAGCTAGAAGCAGCCCAGCAGCCTTCCTGGCACTGGGCGATGTTGGACTGGCATGGAGGGGCAGAGTCGGGAGTCCAGGGGCGGGGGTCTGGAATCCAGGGGCGGGGGTCTGGAGCCCGGGGGCGGGATCTGGAGCCCGGGGGAGTGGCCTAGAGCCCAGGGGCGGGTCTCGGGGAGCCCGGCGCCCGCTGTCGGCTCCGAAGGCGGTGGCAGGGGCTGAGGAGGGCACAGCCAGCGGGCGGCGCGCCGTGGACTCACTCCCAGGCAGCCCGCAGAAAGGTAAAGCCGGGAGAGCGCGCAGGCGGGTCTTCCAGCCGGGTGGCTGCAGTCCCAGCCCAGGAGCGCCCCCCGGGCACCCCAAGCTGAGCGGGTGTGCCCGGGGCAGGTGCAATAATAGCTTTGAGAGAGCAACTGCCGAGCTCCGGATTGGCATGCACCTTGGCGGGGCTCTGGGCTGGAGCCAAGGGGGTTTGCAGAGGGAGCCCGCGGCCATCCCAGGACACTGGGACTTGGGAGACAACTTTCCTTAGCTGTCCACCTCCCAGGTCCTTTAATTGCTATTGTTTTAGCGCTTCCCTCCTGCCAGTCTCCCTGGTCTCAAGCTTTGTTCTCATCAGGCCAAACCCCGCTTTCCCCAAGGGCGTGAACCTGGGAGCCGCCGGCAAGTTGCACCTGCCAGCCAAGAGCCTGGCAGGCTCCTTCCCCAGCCTGGCCACATCTGGGGTGTCTCCGTGTTCCCTAAGAAATGGACACCGTTAGGATTGGCGCTCACCCGGATAGAGGGGTGTCTTTGCACCCCCATATTGCTCCTCTACTTGGGTTCGGGTCCAGAATATCCAGATTCTGCAACATGCGGAGTTTTAGATTGGAAAAAGGGCGAGTAAAAGTTTGGAACCCAAGACCAAGGGTGAGGTGGATGGCAGCGCCGGGCAGCACATGGCAGGAGTTTTAGAGACTGTTGGGGGCTTGGCACAGGACAGGGAGACTTGGACAGATGGACACCCTGGAAGCGGTGGCTCTACGCCTGGCTGAGTCTCAGAAATGGGTTGCCCATGTGCCACTGGCTAAAAGATCAGGATGGCAGAGATGGGAGAAAGAGCAAGGGAAAAGGCACCTACTCTCAGCCTCGGACACTTTTGAGCCCCCGCAGAGGGATGTGCGTTCTTGGATCAAACTCAAGGAAATGGGGCTGGAGGTTGGGAGAGAGAAAGAAGTTTTAACCCAAATTTAGAGTTAAAGAACAGGTGACAAAGACTTCATAATGGAAGTGTGTAAGTGTGCTGTGCCGTGTGTGTGTGTGTGTGTGTGTGTGTGTGTGTGTGTGTGATATGCTGGACCCTCCCGCGCGCCCCTTTCTGATCACTACCATGGTGTGAGTTCCCAGCCACTTCTTGCAGGAGGCAGGCAAAGTGAGGGTCATGCTCTGGAGCAGACAAAAGGAACACTAGGCTAACCCACCCTCCTCCTCCTCCTCCTCCTCCTCCTCCAAGGACCAGGGGATTGAGTTGTGAGTTCGGGTGCATGTTTGGGTGGACCATTGGCGCGCGTGTGGCGAAGGTCCCTTTTTTGCCACCTAGGGAGCAAAAGCTTGCTAGCAGAGGGAAGCTGTAAGGAGACTGGAAAAACAGGTGCAGTGGCGCCAAGAAACAGAATGGGAGGCAGAGAGATGGAAATGCAGCTCGCTAGACTGATTAGCTTGTAAAATTCTAAATTAAAATTTAAAAGAGATGTTAGGAGGGGTGGGGAGAGGCATCCCCTGAAGCTAAAATTTCACCGGACAGGGATGCGGGAAGTTGGAAGAAGAGGGATATTGGGTATTTTAGCCAGCTCAGTCAAAGTAAGACCCTCACAGCCTCCGAAGTTTATTGTTGGTTTTAGATAATCTTTGATACATCTTTCCAGCACCTACTCCGGAAGGATCTTTTGAGTGTTAGAAATAAGTAAAAGGCATATATACACAAATGAAATGTAGCTAAAATGAAGTTAAAAGGAAGCTTTGAGCGGGATTAAATGGCTTGTGTAACTGCTGAATGTTGCTAAAGTACTGGTAAGGCTATAAAATAGCCAGACAAAAATAAAGGAAAAAAATAATTGTAACAAGAAAATGAAGCCTTACAAGAACTTCAGTAATGAACACATAACAATTGATGGTATGATGCAGTAATTATTTTCGTATTTACGCCATTAACGATTGTAATTTAACGTTAATGTCCTGGTATTTTATTCCTTCTCATTTGCAGACAAAAGCACATCTGAGACACCATCAGGGAGTAATTTGGTAATATAAAGTCATGAATAGAAAACACTAAACCATGCTCAGAACTCTGACAACATAAAGCGTTGAAGCAAAATAACCTCATTTGCTGTTTATTATCTGTCTTTATAATTCTGTTTACCATCATTTGCATAAATGAATAGCTAAATCGTATAGTATAACCCTTTCAGGAAAAAAGAACTAATGCTTATAGATATACTCAGGGAGGCACTGGTAGGTGATCCTTACATTGCACATACAATATTGGTTTTTAAGTTTATTGGAGCTTAAGTCACCTAGAAATTATCAGAATGCAAACTTAACCTACTTATGCATTCTTATTTAGTTTAGTAAAAGCTGTTTTCACAATTTATATGTAACCGGTTGACTGGAATACCTCATTTTCTCCTAGCTAATCTTCAGCAAGCCAGACCAAAGTAACCTGGAAAACTTTCTCTCTCTCTCTCTCTCTCTCTCTCTCTCTCTCTCTCTCTCTCTCTCTCTCTCTCCCTCTCTCTCTCTTTCTCTCTCTCTCTCTCTCTCTCTCTCTCTCTCTCTCGCTCTCGCTCTCGCTCTCTCATCCAACTTTCAATGCATAAGTTTTCTGAAGTTGAGAAGGAAGGAATTTATTGGAGGCACCTCCTAAACCTCTTTCCAGTAGAGAAGTATTAGCATTTATAAGGCAAAAACTAGAATTCATACATCTTAAAGTCATCATGCATTGTTTTAACCTTAAGATTTTCTTAAAGTGCTTCACAGTCGTATTATAAAGCAGACAATTAATAACTGTTTTGAGTGGATTCTGAAGTAGCATGGCAGTCAAACAGCTGAGCACAATATGTGAAGGTTAGGAGGAACCAGTCAATCATGAATGTTTTAAAAAATCCATTTATTCTTGCCAGGCACACAAAAGTATCACAGTGATTGAATGTACCTTTTTCCTTTCAGTACAAATATGCTGGTCTCTTGTGGAACAGCACAATGAAATCAGTATTAACTGAAAATGAATTCTGTATGAAAATAAGGATCTTGTGTGTGTGTGTGTGTGTGTGTGTGTGTGTGTGTGTGCGTAGGGAGGGCTTGAGGGGCTAGAAAATAAATGACAAACAGGCAACCCATTAGAGGGGAAACTGATGATTGTGTAAAATATAGGGGAGTTGTTACAGTTTGCCTTGGTCTAAATTTGGGGAAAACTGTGAGAACACAGTTCACTTTGGAGATTTATTTTTGACTTAATACCCTCTGGTTTGTTGACTTTCTAAATATATGAATAGTTGTCAATTTCTCTGTATTTCATATCATTTGTTATTTATATCATTGTTTTCTTGAAAAGTTAAGTTTTTTTTTTACATTTATTTTGGTTGGTTTTGGAGCCATTTGGCGATGTTCAGGTGTTTTTTCTGGTTTTACACTCAGAAATTGCTTCTGGCAGGCTCAGGGGACGATATGGGATGATGGGGATCAAAACCAGAAAGGCTATATGCAAGGCAATGCCTTACTCACTGTAATAATCTCTCCAGTCCCAGAGTTCAATATTTTTCTTTTAAGATTTAAATTGAACTTTCAAGTAATTTATATATATCTACAACATATATACCTATAACTAGTTAACTTAAAGATATTGTACCAAGAGCTGAGGAATTCTGGATAAGATAGACTCAGTTCCCAAATTTAGAAAGCACAAAAGTTATGTAGACAAATGTAAAAAAAGGTAGTTAAATGGCCATCTACTCTAGGATTCTGAATAAAATAAAGTAGGTTAACTTTGAGTTTGGCTGCTTCCTACTTGGGTGAGACCATGATTGAATTTTTTGTTTGTGTGTGAGCCCCAGGTTTCTCATTTAATGAATTAAAGAAATAATACCTCTCTGGATTAAAGAGTTATGGGTTAACATGCTGTACTGTACTGTACAGCTGTACTGTAATGTCCTCTAACTTTAAAGCAACCTAGGGATTCCATGTTTCCCAGCCTCTTTTACTTCATTTCTCTATCCTTGTATTCCCTCGATGGTGAACCTATGGTACGCATGCCAGCAGTGGCATGCGAAGGCCTTGCAGCTGGCACGTGGGTAGGTCCACAATTAAGATAAGCAGCGTGGCAGGAAGTGAGTGTGTTGGTGTCTGCTTTGTAGCTTACCTGGCAAAAGGGCCGGACTAGCCACTGGGAGGAAGTGGTGGCACTTTGAGAAAATTCTTTGATTTTGTGCGACAGTTTGGGCACTCGGGCTCAAAAAGGTTAGCCATCACATTCAGAATAGTAAATTTTCTTTTTTTTTTTAAACTACATCTTTATTTAAGCACCAATATTACAAGCATGCTCGTAGTTGGGTTTCAGTCATAAACAGAATACCCCCTCTTCACCAATGCAACATTCCCACCACCAATGCTCCCCTCTTCCTCTGTCCCTGCCTGTTTCGTCATTCTACTTCTCTAATTCTTTAACGTTGTCATGCTAGTTGTTAGTGTAGTTATTTCCCTAAGTTTACCACTCTTTGTGGTGAGCTTCAAATTGAGAGCAGGTCCTTCAGGCCCTTCCAGCCCTTAACTCTATTGTCTTTGGGCCTTATTACAGTAAAGTCTTCAATCGTTCTTAAAACCCATAGATGAGCGATACTATTCTGTGTCTATCTCTCCCCCTCTCACTTATTTCACTCAGCATAATAGATTCCACGTATATCCATGTATAGGAAAATTTCACGACTTTATTTTTTTGATGGCTGCATAATATTTCATTGTGTATATGTACCACAGTTTCTTTAGCCATTCGTCTGTTGAAGGGCATCTTGGTTGTTTCCAGAGTTGGGCTACAGTAAATTGCGCAGCAATGAATATAGGTGTGAGAAAGGGATTTTTGTATTGTATTTTTGTGTTCCAAGGGTATATCTCTAGGAGTGGAATAGCTGGAAAGAGAGCTCAATTTCTAGTTTTTAGAGGAATCTCCATAATTATTTTCTATAAAGGCTGGACTAGAGGACATCCACCAGCAGTGAATAAGAGTTCCTTTATCTCCACATCCCCGCCAGCACTGATTGTTCTTGCTTTTTGTGATGTGTGTCAGTCTCTGTGGTGTGAGATGGTGCCCCATTGTAGTTTTGATTTGCATTTCCCTGATGATTAGTGATGTGGAGCATTTTCTCATGTGTCTTTCGACCATTTATATTTTTTCTTTGGGGAAATGTCTCTTCATTTCTTCTCCCCATTTTTGATAGGGTTATATATTTTTTCTTATTAATTTCTGTCAGCATCTTGTATATTTTTAATATTAGTCCCTTGTTTGATAAGTATTGGGTGAATAGCTTCTCCCATTCTGTGAGTGGCTTTTGTATCTTAGGCACTATTTCCTTTCGGAGCAGAAGCTTCTCAGCTTAATATAGTCCCATTTTTTATCTCTGCTTCCATTTGTTTGGAGAGTGCTGTTTTCTCCTTGAAGATACCTTTAGTCTCAATGTCATAGAGTGTTTACCTATACGTGTTGTTCTATATACCTTATGGTTTCTGGCCTGATATCAAGGTCATTAATTTATTTAGATTTGATCTTTGTGTGTGGTGTTAGATGGGGGTCTGAGTTTGCTTTTTTGCAAGTGGCTAATAAGTTGTGCCAATACCACTTGTTGAAGAGGCTTTCCTTGTTCCATTTTGGATTTCTTGCCCCTTTATCAAAGATTAATTGATTGTATGTCTGGGGAACATTCTCTGAATACTCAAGTCTATTCCACTGATTTGAGGATCTGTCTTTATTCCAATACCATGCATTTTTTGATAACTATTGCTTTGTAGCATAGTTTAAAATTGAAGAAAGTAATGTCTCCCATATTCTTTTCCCCAAGTATTGCTTTAGCTATTTGTGGGTGTTTATTGTTTCAAATGAATTTCAGAAGTGTTTGATCCACTTCTTTGAAAAATGTCATGAGAAAAAAAAAGAAAAGAAAAATGTCATAGGTATCTTTAGAGAGATCCCATTAAATTTGTACAATGCTTTGGGAAGTATTGCCATTTTAATTATATTAATCCTGCCAATCCATGAGCAGGGTATGTGTCTCTATTTCCTTGTGTCCTTTCTTATTTCTTAAAGCAGGCTTTTGTAGTTTTCTTTGTATAGGTCCTTCACCTCATGATGACTGTCTGTTTATGTTGCTATCATCTTGCCTTCTTTATATTTAATCCTACCTTGTTTCTGCCTTCACTCTTGGCAACAACTGCTATTGAAATCAGCAGTACTAATAAGTGTTCTAGTCTAGTGATCTACTTCTTACTCAGCTTCAGATATTCCTAAGAGTTGTCTGGGGCCTTTCTTTCTGATTTTTTTTCTCTTGGTTTTATTAACTTCATTAGATTCTGTGACCCCAATCACCTTGTTTTCCTCTTTAGGCTATTTCTCAATTGGTTTCTCCTCCATAAATAATTTCTAAATAAATGTTCCATATTTTCATCTCTGATTCTTTACATGTTTAAAAAATTCTCCTTTCTCTGCCTCAATCTTTTTATGCAGGTGGGGAGTCATACCTGACAATGCTCAGGGCTTACTCATGACTACGTTCTCAAGAATTAGTTTTGGCAGTGCTCAGGGAATCATCTGTGATGCTGGGTATCAAAGTTATGTTGGCTGTGTGCAAAGCAAATGCCCTATCCACTGTACTCTCTATTTTTAAATAGTAGTTTAAAATCTTACCTATATGCTATTTTATTTTATATTTTTATTGATTGATTGATTGATTGATTAGTTTTTGGGCCACACCTGGCAATGGTCAGGGGTTATTCCTGGCTCTGTGCTCAGAAATAGCTCCTGGCAAGCTCAAGGGACCATATGGGATGCCAGGAATCAAACCGGATGTGGTCTGGGTCAGCCGCATGCAAGGCAAATGCCTTACTACTTTTCTTACTCTTCGGACATCTTATTTTATATTTTTAATCCATTCCTAAACAGTGACTCCAAGTGTAGCTCTTTAACTAAATACTTAACTTTTGCCTTTGGATGTTTCATTAACACTACAACTTTGTGCACTAGAAATTCAAATTCTTATCATTATCACCAACATCAGGTTCTTGTTATCACTAACTCAACCACTAAAATACTAAAAGTATTCCCCTCTAATCTCATCTTATTTGGGAAACTATCACTACTAGATACTTCACCATAAAATCCAAAATTTTTCTCTTTACCTCTCACATGATTCTTTATTCGCTTGTGTGCTTTATGTTTTGGATAGAATTATATAAATAAACTTTCATACCAGTGTTGATGGTTTATAATTGACATTTGTTCCAACTAGTTAATGCTCTAGCCATACTAGCTACTAAGGAATTATTATTACTAGTTTTTCTGGTATGTATCTTTTTTTTTTTTTAATTTTTTTTTGTTTGTTTTTTCGGGCCCATTTGATGCTCAGGGGTTACTCCTGGCTAAGCACTCAGAAATTGCCCCTGGCTTGGGGGGACCATATGGGATGCCGGGGGATCAAACCGTGGTCCTTCCTTGGCTAGCACTTGCAAGGCTTACCTCTAGCGCCACCTCGCCGTCCCCTGGTATGTATCTTTCTGCCTCTGTTTAGGTTCATTGCAATTCCATTGAATAGGCTAAATTAATCACTCATCATTTTTTCTGCGTGAGATAATTTTGTGTGTAAATAATTAGTGTCATTTAAGGCTAAGACTATTTGATGCATTTTTACATATCATGTGGAATACATGCTAAGATGTTTCGATACTTCATAAGGAATCATTTACGGGCAGAGAAATATGCTGAGTTAATTGATTTTTAAGCCAAAAACTGAGCTTATGGAAAATCAGGTGTTAGGGTTTTTGTTTTTTTCTTTTGGTTTTGTGTTTGGGTCACACCCAGCATGCTCAGGTGTTATTTCTGCACTCACAGACAACTCCAGGTAAACTCAGGAGAACATATGAATATCTGAGATTAAACCTGGGTCAGCTGATTCCAAGGCAAGCTACTTACCTGCTATGCTATCACTCCTGCTTTCAGGTTCTTATGTATTTTTTCCTCTGGTTAAATTTTAGATGTAATATCTGCATATAATTTTAGGAAAATAAAGTCAGAGAGAGTGCTGTCATTTAAAAAAGCAAATTTAAGCAACCATAATATAAAATTGCCTCTTTTTGTTCTCATCTTCAACACATTTAATCTAGAAATATAATTAGTTGAATACAGATTTTGATAATAGAAAATGAAGTGAAATAATAGTATGAGTTGTATCAACTGTATCAACTCCAGCACTTTGTATTAGTCCAGTCTGCCCTTCTTTGGTTAGAGAGTCAGAGTTCTTAGTACTCCTTGTGTACACTTCATGATGCATTACTACATAGTGAATTATAAGATTTAATTTCAACAGAGTAGTAATATCATGAAAACAAGACTCAAGTGATCACTTAAATCTTTTACTGGAACTCAAAGATCCAGAAACATAAATCTTCATTTTCTTCCTCCTGAAAATGGAGGCATTTTTATTCACTAAAGAAGCACAGGAATGCAAAAATAATTGGCTTCATTGTTGATGTTTTTATAGTATCTGTAAGCTTTATGATAATGATGATCTTGATCATGGTTTTTCCTTTTGTATGTTTGATTATTAACTTATCTTTTAGTAGAAAACTGCTTTTTTACTTTTCATTTTATCTTTTCTTTCTTTATTTCCTTCATTCTATTTACTTTAAATCTTTTTTCCAATTTTTTCTCTTTTATTCCTTTTCTATCTCTCCCACATTTTCCTGTTTCTTATAATTTTTGTTGTCTTTCTGACCAATAACTATAAACAAAAAGGAACTAGAAAGTTCCTCCAATAACTTTTATTCTTATTGCTATCACCATTATTAGGTTTAGTTTATCATACTAAACTTGTATTTTATACTTGGTCTTTACAATCATTCCTTTAAACTTATGCCAAGAATCTTATATTTCTTAATTTTACTTGTATTCACAAATAAATGTACATATTGGGGAATAAAGTATGTGGTAACATTTCTTTGTGAATTATACTATTAAGATGACTTTTTTTAAAAATAATTTTAGGTGATATAAAGATAACTTGCTTGCTCTCTAAACTGTAGTTCTACAGTGATAACAGCCAAAAATGGCTTATATTCTGAAAATTAATATTGTGTTCTTGCTATACTTGAGACAAATAATTTAATTTTTTCCTCATTCCTATTATATCTATTTTCTAACAAAGAAAGCAGATTGAAATATATAAATGATCAAATAAATAATACTTAGTCAAAGATTTTATGGCAACTTATTATCTATGATATTATTATTACTTACTGTGCTTTATGCCCGTGGTTTTCAACAAAAAAACTTCTCAGAAAAGATAGAAAACTAATACTTTTCATGGCAGTAGACTACACTTCCTTAGCAGCATTGAGGATTTGTCTATGAATATTTTCATATTACTGATAGTGACATTCAAGTTTTAAAGCCATTATATATACTTGATATACTATATATATACTTGATATACTTGATACATACTTGGAAATAAATGGTTGGAAGGGAGAAAGGAAGACATTGGGGCCTTTGAAATCGAGTTGTAGAGAGTTAAGTACTTGTCTTTAGCAACAGAAATATTGAAAACTATGGTTCTATCTCTTTATTTATAACTATGTTTGTAGCTCAGTATGCAAGACAGTTGCTGGTCCTTAGCTTGAGAATGCTGGAGGCCAGCTGCATAAATCATAAGGTTAGGTTTTTCTTATGAAAGCATTTTAATAAGGAAGTTAGTTATAATATCTTTCTCAGTGTGTTTACCGGAAAGGACTGAGTAGAGATTTTCAGTGTAAAATCATAAACATTAGATATATTGAGTGACCTCTACATATGTCCTTCTTTCTCTCTCTTAAGGAAATGCATTGTTATAATAGTTCATGCATTTAACTATTTTGAAAAATGATCTATAGTTTGTCTTTTATAGGAATGGATGATAGTGAACATTGAGCAAAGGAGAAATAAAGTTCTTCCTGCCCAGCCTCTGAAGAGGCCACTATTCTCTCTTGTGTATATATATATATATATATATATATATATACACACATACATATACATATATATATACATATATATATATATACCCTTTCACATGTCTCTAATAAATTTCTTTTAAAAATTAAATTATTTTACCACACTTACTACCTAGGAAAAATGTTAGGAAGAAAATGAAGACATGAAATTAGCTTATACATGGATGGATATGGAAAGTAGATATAGACATAATGTAATTGCACTCATGTGATATATTCTAAAACAAATGGTAATATGGTAATAGTATTCAAAGACAATAGAGAAAAGGTCCAGGAGGACTGGTCCACTGGTCCACAGAGTGGGGAGGGGTGCAGTTAGGGCAGCGAAGAAACTACTATGACAGTGATGGTTGGAAATGATCACTCTGGACAAGGAAGATCTAGATACTGAAAGGAAGAAAGGTGACATACATGATGCCCCTTCAGTAACAATATTGTAGACCATAGTGTCTAAAATTATGAATGGGGGAGAGAGACTAGATAGAGAGAGAAGGAGAGAATGAGAGACAGAGAAACAGAAATAGAGACAGAGGAAAAACGTCTGCCATAGAGACTAGCAAGGTGGAGGGGAACGGAAGTCAATGGTGTCGGAAATGTGCACTGGTGAAAGGAAGGTTTTGAACATTGTATAGCTGAAAGTCAATCATGAACAAATTTATAACTGTATCTCGTGGTGATCCGATTAAATAAATAATTAAAAAATAAAGAGGCTATTTAATGGGGAAAAATGATGGCATTGTCCTGGTGAAATGGTCCTAATGAGCCTTGACAAAGAATAACAAAAAAAATAACTTCTCTCTGTACACTAAGAAAAGTAAATGCATATAGGTGTTCTATAATTCTTTGTAGAGGAAATGTCCAAGAACTTTGTGCAACTGAGAGGTTGAGTATAAAGGAAAAGAGAGTTGGTAGTGCTGGCTGTCTTACAGGGATTCCAAAATGAATGCTTGTTCTAAGAAAGTTTATTTCAGAATGTTGCTTAAATTACTTAACCACATGGGCAGTCAAAACCAGAATTATTTCAATCTTTTTCCTAACTGATGATCTTGTTTCCATTACTGCTGAACAATACCAGCTACATTAGATTTATTCAAATGTTAATCAGAATTAGGTACTCTGTCATGGTCTTCCAGTGAGTTCTCACTTTTACTAGAATCTACACATTATAGAATAGTCTCTAAATCTTCATAATCTGACCTGTATTCCACTTCTGACATCATGTATGGACCTCTTTTGCTGAATAAATGAGAAACACTTGAATGAGCTAGGGAATGTACATAGTGCTCCTAGTATTTTTTTAATAAATGAAAAAGGAATGTATTGTTTTAGTAGACAAACTGAAATAATCAAGATTAGAAACAAAAGTAATCAGAATACTTTAGTGAATGGATAAATGATAGATACTGCTTATTCTTTAGAAGTTTACTAAAATTTACTTATTTTGGTTTTTCTTGGGAGACCATAGCTGGCTGTGTTTAAGGTTTACAAATGTATCTGAGCTCAGGGATCATTCCTGGCATCTCAGGGGACAAGATGGACATGTAAAGAAAATATCCTAAAAAGCTATATTATTATCTTACCCACTTTATTGAGAGTTTATTACTAATTTATTGAGAGTTTACTATAATATTATTTATTATTATTAATATAAAGGCTAGATGCCATAGGAGCAGAATCGCTGTTTCCTTGTGATAGTTAAGTTATTAGCAAATACATATATGACAATAAAGCAGACAACAAAATTGCTTATGAAAAGACTTTAGTATAAAGATGCTGTGTATTTGTGGTAAGAGTGTAGTTTTAATTGCAAGAGCCACATGATCCTGGCATTATACATTGAGTATTTAATCTTTTGTTCCAGTATTTTATGATGGAAATTATACTGAACTTTAAGATGAGTATATTTTAAATTGTCCAGTACCTAGTGAATGTCTTATATTTAAGATTTTTCAACTAGTAAAATAAGGCTTACCTTAAATATGTATAAGGATATGTATTTGGTTTTGAGGGCCATAGTCAGCAATGCTTAGGGGTTCCTTCTGGCTTTGTACTCAGAAATTACTCCTGGCAGTGATCCTCGTAACATATGGGATGCTGTATGCAAGGCAAGCACCCTACCTTTGTACAATGTTTAAAAATATAATTTCAAAATCAGTTTGACAAAAGAGAGTCTCAAATTTATGATTTCTGTGTCTAAATGCGACTGTGCATTTAGTTTTAAAAGTAGTAAATGTTTCACTTATGCATGACGGTTGTTTTTGTTAAATAAGAAGAAGTAAAACATATTAGATAATTTTTCCTGTTTTCATTAATAGATTGAACACTGTAAGATAAAAAAAGATAAGTTGGAAAATATTACTTGAAAAGTTTTTATTTCTATATGATTCATATATTTCTGTATTGCATGAAAAAAATTTGGAAATTATAGACAATTATAAGCTTCATCAATATGACTGGATAGAAAACTTTAAGAGTTAATGATAATGTCCCAAATAATGATAGCTGTAGATGAAGCATTCCACTCCGATCTGCCTCACAAAGGGCACTAGTGATCATGGAATCTGTATTCGTTTTTTTAACCACTTAATGAATTAGTGACTTAAAACATGATAAATTTATTATGGATTTGTGGTTTAGGCAGTCTTTTCTAATAACCTGAGATTCTTACAAAGCCAAAGTATCAAGGTATAAACCACCCAAATAACTTTTATCTAGAGATTTGGGAAAGTACCTTGATTCTAAGCTCATTTTAGTTTTCATAATTCAGAATCCATGTGGTTGTAGGAATGTACATACCTCTATTTATTTCTTGGCTGGTGGGCCATTTTATTTTCAAAATAAGGAACAAAGTGTCTAGTTTTCCTTTAAATTTACACCTCTCTGATACATTCTTTTCTTAGAATTTTCTTACTTCCTGTAAAAGAAAGTCTTTTTCTTTTTTAAAGACTTGGATAGTGATTAGATTGGGCCAAACCTTTTCTTATTTTTATTTTTTTATTTTTGGGCCACACCCGGTGATGCTCAGGGCTTACTCCTGGCTATGTGCTCAAAAATTGCTCCTGGCTTGGGGGGACCATATGGGACTCCTGGTGATCCAACCGAGGTCTATCCTGGGTCAGCCACGTACAAGGCAAATGCCCTACTGCTGTGCCATTGCTCTGGCCCCATGGGCCAATTTTTTTGCAACTGCTGGGCGCCTGTGATTTACTTCAACTTTGGGAATATGCTTATTAATGGTGGCAGGTCTGTTGACTTGTCAACTGTAATTCTTGGAAAACTATAAACTATCTAGAGAAGAAGAAAGTCATGTTACTTAAATATGTCCTATAAGAGGGTCACTGGAAATTAAAGACATACACATTGTTAAAAGTCCTTTGCTTTATTTAATTTTTTAAGATATGAACTTCATAAAATAAGCATAAATAAAAAAGATAACTTTAGTGATATGATGTAAGCAAAATGGGTTAAGAACATGAAGAGGGGGCAGGAGAGATGGTTTAGTGGTAGGGTGTTTGCCTTGCTCGCAGCCGACCCAAGCTGGACTTCGGTTTGATTCCCTGCATCCCATATAGTTCTCCGAGCCAGGAGTGATTTCTGAGCGCACAGCCATGAGTAAACTCTGAGCATTACTGAGTACGACCCAAAATCCCCACCCCGCAAAAGAACATGAAGGGAGTTCAAATTTAACTTTTCCTATATATTATGCCCCAGCAGCCATTTCAGGCTAAAAATGGCAAATGCCTGTCTTGAAAAAGGTTTTAGAAATCTGGTGTTGTGTGGACTTAAAATTTTTTTTAACTTCTCTAGGTTTTTTTTTTAATGCCAACTCAATAAAAACTGAAAAAAAAATATTTAGGGACTATATTGGGTTTACAGAGTGTCTGTAATTTGTTTTATACCTACCAAATAAATTATTGTGTTGAATAAGAAAAATGTATAAAATGATAGAAAATAATCTAGGAATTAAATTGACGAGAATTCTAGAAGGTCTAGTGTACAGCAAGCAGTGCAGTGAAGTTTTTGACTTCAACTTTCAGATGTGACACTATGTTAAATTATAGTAATTTTTGTTAAACTGTAGTAAAATTGTAAAGAAGATAATTATTGCTGCAATGATATATACTAAGGGATTAATCTTACAGAAGTGTTTGGAATACCACTTTTTCTTAGCTTATACTCTTCAAAATTTGACAAGCAAAAGATTCAAGAAAGAGTAATTGAATTATGGTATGAATTTGACAGAGATGAAAGAAACAAGTTCTATAATTCATGCACAAATCTGAATTGATAGAAAATTAAATTCATTGTTGAAGTGTTGAGAATGTTTTTTGAAAGTATTACTCAAAAGAATAAGTTATTTTAAGAAAGCACTCCCAGACTGTGGATGGGGGGCATTTGTCGGTCAAACTATCATCCTGGGGATTCCTCCCCTAAACTTTGATTTATGTGATTGGGGTTATGGTTATGCAACACAAGGAATAAGTGTTAAAAGAAGTGGATACCAACCCATGAGTTTGTGTTCTGGGATCGAGAAGTTGCCCCAAAGCATTATTTTTTGTTTGTTTGTTTGTTTCGGGCCACACCCGTTTGATGCTCAGGGGTTACTCCTGGCTAAGAGCTCAGAAATTGCCCCTGGCTTGGGGGAACCATATGGGACGCCGAGGGATCGAACTGAGGTCCTTCCTTGGCTAGCGCTTGCAAGGCTGACACCTTACCTCTAGCGCTACCTCTCTGGCCCCGCCAAAAGCTTGTACAGAATGGAGTTTCCCAAAATATGTGGAAAGAGATTTTCTCTGTAGACTATAGGATTGTGTCATGGAACTCACCTGGCAGCACAGAGGAAGCTGGATCCTGAGGCTAATGCTGGAGGTCTCAGGCAAAGTTTGGGGAATGCTGTTAAGCAGAGCTGCCTGGCCCAAATATTAGCTGGGCCTTCAAGAGAATGTTCCCAGATTAACTTCCTAGTGCGGAAGCATCAGTTAAGACAAATAAGAAGGAGGGAGTCAGCAGCTCAACACTGCCTTAAGTTGCCAGTATAAGCCCCATAATGCTACATATACTTCTTCTTGGCCCAGTAACTGAAGGAAAAGAGGAATTCAACCATAATAATGGGGGCAGTGATCCAGATAACAAACTGGACTGAAGGGAGTCCCTTCCCTTACCTGGACTATTGCAATGAGACTATAGAGGCCAATATAGTTGCCTGGAGAAGTAATCCCTATCAGGGACTGAAAGGATCATGGTTTTGTGAGTATCAAGAAACTGACCCACTGTGTGTTTGTCACTGCTTTTTTCAGTGAGTCTTCCATCATAGTCATTCTCCCACCCCAGGTGTCATACCAGACAGGATGAACTCTCCCATCAAATAGATGCTGATCAGGCTGTTAGAAGAATTTGCTGTTCATAGCAGGTAGGGACTAGACCTAGGCTTTGGGGGAACAAGTTTCTATGCTAACAAGTCAGAAGTCATCAATGAGATCCTGCAGCATGTGAAAGCTAGTTTGCATGAGCAAGAAAAGCAAAGACTACCACCTGGTATGAACAGTGGTTCAATCAATCAGGGAAAACCTCCCTGATAAAGATTCTTGTGCTAAGACCTTAGTATGGGCCCACAAATAGGGACAAGGATGCGGAATCTCAAGGAGAGTCAAAGATTTGGCTCAGGTCCATAAGAAGAGGAGGGAATGTTGGGACCTGAGTTCTGAGCAAGGAGGGATGCCATTTTGAAAAGGTCACATGGTAGGCTACTTCTCAGGTTGTGAGCAGAGAGATATGTCATTTTGTAAGAACACATGGTGTAAGCCACAAGCATTTTACCATAGGTCCCTTCCCAAGCTACTTGGCCATACCAGGTAACCTATCAGGGAAGGACAAGGAAGCAGTAGGAAGATATTCCTAGAAAATACTCAATCATTTTTAATATATTTTATTTTATTTAAACACCTTAATTACATATATGATTGTGTTTGGGTTTCAGTCATGTAAGGAACACCACCCATCACCAGTGCAACATTCCCATCACCAATGTCCCAAATCTCCCTCCACCCCACCCAACCCGTGCCTGTACTCTAGACAGGCTTTCCTTTTCCCTCATACATTCTCATTATTAGGACAGTTCAGAATGTAGTTATTTCTCTAACTAAACTCATCACTCTTTGTGGTGAGCTTCCTGAGGTGAGCTGGAACTTCCAGCTCTTTTTCCTTTTGTGTCTGAAAATTATTGCAAGAATGTCTTTCATTTTTCTTAAAACCCATAGATGATTGAGACCATTCTGTCTGTCTGTCTGTCTGTCTGTCTGTCTGTCTCTCTCTCTCTCTCTCTCTCTCTCTCTCTGACTTATTTCACTCAGCATAATAGATTCCATGTACATCCATGTATAGGAAAATTTCATGACTTCATCTCTCCTGACAGCTGCATAATATTCCATTGTGTATATGTACCACTGTTTCTTTAGCCATTCGTCTCTTGAAGGGCATCTTGGTTGTTTCCAGAGTCTTGCTAGGGTAAATAGTTCTGCGATGAATATACGTGTAAGGAAGAGATTTTCGTATTGTATTTTTGTGTTCCTAGGGTATATTCCTAGGAGTGGTATAGCTGGAATGTATGGGAGCTCGATTTCAAGTTTTTGGAGGAATCTCCATATCGCTTTCCATAAAGGTTGAACTAGGCAGCATTCCCACCAGCAGTGGATAAGAGTTCCTTTCTCTCCACATCCCCACCAACACTGTTTGTTGTCATTCTTTGTGATGTGTGCCAATCTCTGGGGTGTGAGGTGATACCTCATAGTTGTTTTGATTTGCATCTCCCTGATGATTAGTGATGTGGAGCATTTTTTATGTGTCTTTTGGCCATTTGTATTTCTTCTTTGTCAAAGTGTTTGTCCATTTCTTCTCCCCATTTTTTGATTGGATTAGATGTTTTTATCTTGTAAATTTCTGTCAGTGCCTTATATAATTTGGAGATTAGCCCATTATCTGATGAGTATTGGGTGAATAGTTTCTCCCACTCAGTGGGTGGCTCTTGTATCCTGGGTGCTATTTCCTTTGAGATGCAAAAGCTTCTCAGTTTAACATATTCCCATCTGTTAATCTCTGCTTTCACTTTCTTGGAGAGTGCAGTTTCCTCCTTGAAGATGCCTGTAGTTCAATGTCCGGGAGTGTTTTGCCTATGTGTTGTTCTATATATCTTATGGTTTTGGGTCTGATATCGAGGTCTTTAATCCATTTGGATTTTACCTTCATACATGATGTTAGCTGCGGTTCTAAGTTCAATTTTTTGCAAGTGGTTAGCCAGTTGTGCCAACAGCACTTGTTGAAGAGGCTTTCTTTGCTCCATTTAGGATTTTGTTACACCCCACTCAGGAAGGGCACAGATCAGAAGTGCTTTTTAAGCCTTCTTATTTGTAGTGCACTCCTGAAAAAGAATTGTTTGCCAAAACGGCCCGCTTAGAGTAGTGAAATCAGTTGACCCTTTGCGTGGATTGTTTGGCTATAATTCTAAACGTGGCTGTGACTATTTCTCTCTTTATTTTTGACCATTATTAGAAATCAGGCCTCAGTATTTCTTTCTAACAAAGGAGGACAGTACCAAAGCCCGCCAAAAATCTCCTGCTGAGCTCTCCTGTGATCTCTCTTTCTCCCCCCATTTCCTTAAAGGTATCTGGTTTCTCTTTACCTGTCTCTTCATATGCTAATTCTAGGTTTGATTTCATTGGTTCATCCCCCTTTCCTTTCTCCCTTGCTACGCCCAAAAATATCATCTATATAAGGCCCAATAAAGCCTCTCTGGCTCGCTCTGGCCTCTTCCTCTTGTTTTCACCATGTAGTTCTGTGTGGTCTCATTTATTTCATATTTCATAATTCATATTTCATATTCGTTCATTTCATACATCTGCTTGATTCCCAGTGGGAAAATGAACCCACTAATGTCTGCTTAGGGACTTTTATCTTATTATGATAAAAAGTCTGCAGCAGGATTTCTTGCTCCTTTATCAAAAATAAGATGATTGTATGTCTGGGGAACATTCTCTGAGTACTCCAGCCTATTCCATTGATCTGATGGCCTGTCTTTATTCCAATACCATGCTGTTTTGATAACTATTGCTTTGTAGTACAGTTTAAAGTTGGGGAAAGTAATTCCTCCCATATTCTTTTTCCCAATGATTGCTTTAGCTATTCTAGGGTGTTTATTGTTCCAAATGAATTTCAAGAGTGCCTGATCCACTTCTTTGAAGAATGTCATGGACATCTTTAGAGGGATCACATTAAATCTGTACAGTGGTTTGGGTAGTATCGCCATTTTGATGATGTTAATCCTGCCAATCCATGAGCAGGGTATGTGTTTCCATTCCCGTGTGTCCTCTCTTATTTCTTGGAGCAGAGTTTTGTAGTTTTCTTTGTATAGGTCCTTCACATTTTTAGTCAAGTTGATTCCAAGATATCTGAGTTTGTGTGGCACTATTGTGAATGGGGTTGTTTTCTTAATGTCCATTTCTTTCTTATTACTATTGGTGTATAGGAAGGCCTATATATAATTTTTGTGTGTTAATTTTGTAGACTGCCACCTTGCTATATGAGTCTATTGCTTCTAGAAGCTATTTGGTAGAGTCTTTAGGGTTTTTTAAGTAGAGTATCATGTCATCTGCAAACAGCAAGAGCTTGACTTCTTCCTTTCCTATCTGGATTCCCTTGATATCTTTTTCTTGCCTAATTGCTATAGCGAGTACTTCCAGTGCTATGTTGAATAGGAGAGGTGAGAGAGGACAGCCTTGTCTTGTGCCAGAATTTAGAGGGAAGGCTTTTAGTTTTACTCCATTGAGGATAATATTTGCCACTGGCTCTTGGTAGATGGCCTTAACTATATTGAGAAAGGTTCCTTTCATTCCCATCTTGCTGAGTGTTTTGATCAAGAGTGGGTGTTGGACCTTATCAAATGATTTCTCTGCATCTATTGATATGGTCATGTGATTTTTATTTTTCTTGTTGTTGATGTTGTGTATTATGTTGATAGATTTACGGATGTTAAACCATCCTTGCATTCCTGGGATGAAACCTACTTGATTGTAGTATAATCTTCTGAAAGGACATTGAATCCTATTTGCCAGGATTTTCTTGAGGATCTTTGCATCTGCATTCATCAGTGATATTGGTCTGTAATTTTCATTTTTGGTAGCATCTCTGTCTGGTTTAGGTATCAAGGTGATGTTGGCTTCATAAAAGCTATTTAGAAATGTTCCCGTTTTTTTTTTCTTTTCTTTTTTTTGGTTCATGAAAGAGTCTTGCCAGGATTGGTAGTAGTTCCTCTTGGAAAGTTTGAAAGAATTCATTAGTGAATCCATCTGGATCTGGGCTTTTGTTTTTGGGCAGACATTTGATTACCGTTTTAATTTCATTAATAATGATGGGGGTGTTTCAATATGCTATATCCTCTTCATTCGACCGTGGAAGATTATAAGAGTCCAAGAAGTTATCCATTTCTTCCAGGTTTTCATTGATAGTGGTATAGAGTTTCTCAAAGTAGTTTCTAATTACCCTTTGAATCTCTGCCATATCTGTAGTGATCTCTCCTTTTTTATTCCTAATACGAGTTATCAAGTTTCTCTCCCTCTCTCTTTGTTGTTATTTTTGCCAGTGGTCTATCAATCTTGTTTGTTTTTTCAAAGAACCAACTTCTGCTTTCTTTGATCTTTCAGATTGTTTTTGGGTTTCTACTTTGCTGATATCTGCTCTCAGGTTTGTTATTTTCTTCTGTCTCCCTATTTTTGGATCCTCTTGTTGAGCACTTTCTAGTTCTATGAGCTGTGTCATAAAGCTACTCTGGTAAGCCCCTTCTTTCTTCCTGATATGTACTTAAAAAGCTATAAAATTTCCTCTCAGTACTGCTTTTGCTGTGTCCCATAAGTTCTGATAGTTTGTGTTTTTATTATCATTTGTTTCCAGGAAAGTTTTGATTTCCTGTTTGATATCATCTCATACCCACTGATTTTTAAGTATGAGGCTGTTTAACTTCCAAGTGTTAAAGTTTTTCTTCTGTGTTCCTTTAGAATTCATATATGATTTCAGAGCCTTGTGGTCAGTGAAGGCAGCCTGCAAGATTTCTATCCTCTTGATATTATGGAGGTATGTTTTATGTGCCAGCATGGAGTCTATCCTGGAGAATGTCCCATGTACATTGGAGAAGAATGTGTATCCAGGTTTCTGGGGATGGAGTGTCCTATATATATCCAAAAGGCCTCTTTCTTCCATTTCTCTTCTCAGGTCTAGTATATTCTTGTTAGGTTTCAGTCTGGTTGACCTATCCAGTGCTGACAAAGCCGTTTTGAGGTCCCCCACAATTATTGTGTTTTTATTGATATTATTTTTTCAGATTTGTCAACAATTATATTAAATATTTTGATGGACCCTCATTCAGTGCATATATGTTTAGGAAAGTGATTTCTTCCTGCTTTATATACCCCTTGATTAATATAAAATGTCCATCTTTGTCCCTTACAATCTTCCTGAATATAAAGTTTGCATTATCTGATATTAGTATGGCCAATCCAGCTTTTTTATGGGTGTTGTCTGCTTGGATAATTTTCCTCCCACCTTTTATTTTGAGTCTATGTTTGTTCTGACTATTCAGATGCATTTCTTGTAGGCAGCAGAAGGTTGGATTGAGTTTTTTGATCCATTTAGCCACCCTGTGTGTCTTAACTGGTGCATTTAGTTCATTGACATTGAGAGAAAGAATTGTCCTGGGATTTAATGCCATCTTTATATCAAAATTTGGTGTGTCTTTTGGTCAGTCTTTTCTTAAATTCGGTTTTTCAAATTTTCTCTTAAGACTGGTTTTGAGTCTGTAAAGTTTCTGAGCTGTTGTTTGTCTTGGAAACCATATATTCTTCTGTCAAACTGGAAAGTGAGTTTTGCTGGGTACAGTATTCTAGGTGAAACATTCATTTTATTGAGTTTTTTCACTATGTCCCACCACTGCTTTCTGGCCTTGAGTATTTCTGGTGACAGGTTTGTTGTAAATCTCAAGGATGTTCCCTTGAATGTAATTTCCCTTTTTGATCTTGCTGTTTGCAGATTTCTGTCTCTATCTGTGGGATTCGTCAGTGTGACTAGGATGTGTCTTGGGGTGGTTTTTCTGGGGTCTCTTTTGATTGGTACTCTTCAGGCATGCAGGATTTGACCGCATATATTCATTAGCTCTGGAAGTTTCTCTTTAATGATGTTCTTGACCATTGATTCTTCCAGGAAATTTTCTTCCTGGGTTTCTGGGACTCCAATGATTCTTAAGTTCTTTTTGTCGAGCTTATCATAAACTTCTCTTTTCATCTGTTCCCATTCTTTGACTAATTTTTCCATTCTCTGTTCATTTGCTTTAATTTTTTTTCCCAATCTCTCCCACTGTATGGAGTTGTTATTTATCTCATCTTCCACAGCACCAATTCTATTCTCAGCTTCTGTTACCCTGGTGTAGATCTTATCCATTTTGTCATTCAATTCGTTTACTGAGTTTTTCAGACCTGTTATTTGACCTGTTATTTCAGTTTGGAGTTTTGTGATTTCTGTCTTCATATTTTCTTGGTTCTTATTAGTGTTCTGTTCAACTTGATCCATGGTTTCTTTGAGTTCTTTGATCATCTTCCATATTATATGTTTAAACTCCTTATCTGAGGGATTGATTAGTTGTTTGGTTGTTTTCTGGTCATTAGAATTGTCATCTTCATTCTCTATGTCTGATGATGGCCTGCGTTGTTTCCCTATCATCACACTTTTATTGTGGGTTTTTCTACTTGTTGTGGTGGTATTCATTGGCTATATGATGTACGGGGATACGCTCCTCTGGCTCCGCCCTTTATGGGTGGGTTGACTTGCCTCCAAGGAACGGTGTCCTCCGAGGATGAAGCCTCACACAGGATCAAATCTTAGGCCCTAGTACACAGCAGAGAAGACAGTCTGGGCTGAAATGCTGGGCTTCAGTAATCCAGCACAGTTCTTAGTGTGATTTTTTTCTTCTTGTTGCAATGGCGTTCTTTCCTTAGAAAGAACTACGCATGGGCGCGTAGTGAAGCGGAGCAGCCATGCCCTGCTGGAGCCTCTTTTCGGCCCACTCCCAAGAGGTTCAGATGACAGGACAGGAGACAGACACACATAGGCAGCACTCACAATATTTTTCCAGCCTGACATCACAAACAGGGGACCTGACTTCTACAAAGTACTGCTTACAGCCGGTTTTCATGTTATGAAGCAGTTCCTTGGTTTTCCCGCCCTTGAAGGAGCCTCTGGAAGAGTGAGTTTTCTGGAGCCTCTTTTTGGCCCACTCCCAAGATAATCCAAGTAATTAAAATTTGAAATCAACAGTATCTGATTTTTGCAAAGCTATTCTACCCAAGACTTTTTCATATCTGTAGTGTGAGATCATAGTACCTAACTCAGAAGAGATTCTGATGATTACGTGAACTGATGTATAAGTTCTTGGGTTCTTATGGTATCATTCTAGATCAACAACAATCAGGAATTTAATAGCTACCATTAATTTTCATGCTGTAGAATTATAAGTGACACATTTTGTAAATGCCTAGGAAAACCAGTGTTTATGTGTCTCTTATTAGGTGAAATGGTAGGGAAATAAATGAATAGAATAGTTAGGATCTGTATCTGGGGTTGATACTTCATTTCTTTTTGATCTATTGCTTTAGTGGGGGTAGAATATGGAGTTTTCTATTTTGCATAAATTCTCAGAACAGAGTGTTCTGCTTTCCTAGAAGCAATTTTTAGACATGGTGTCTAAGTATCTAGATGGAGGTACTTTATTTACAACACAGCAACCAGGATATGTAAAAATGAGAGTTATACTATGCTCTATAAACATTGAATAAAATAAAAAAAAACCAGATTTGCTAGCTAATACTATTAAGTTCCGGAGTTTACTGACAAGACCACAAATTGAAGTAAAGCAAAGCAAGACTTTATTCCGTCAGTTGCAAGCCCCAAATTGGTTAGCCAGAGTCACCTGGAAAACCCCAGAATCACAAGCCAGTTTATATAGGGAGGAAATGAGGAGGTCCTAGCTTCTGATGATCTTTAAAATGATTGGCTGTTTTTTAGGGTACCTTTCTACTGCTCTGTCATATCCTTTCCAAATAGGCTACCTAGTATGGTAAGATATCTTAATATTTATATCTTTAACATATCTTTATATGCTAATAAAATATTAGACTTGAGAAAGAGTAGCCTAAGAGATTTACAACATGGGACCCATTACAAAATGACATTCTTCCTATTCAGAACCTAGGGCTTCAGATTCCTTCCTCTTCTTTTGGACCTGAGTCAAATTCTTGACTCTTTTTGAGGTTACTTGACCCTGTCCTGTGCTTACTGGGACCTTAGCACAAGTATGTTAAATGTACTCTTGTGTGACTAAATAAAGTAGGTAAGGAAATTAATTATTCAAGGACCTGCTAAGAGCATCATAAAAAGAATGAGCACTGGCCCATCCCAGGGCAGTTATCAGGGAGCTTTTCCAGGGTGATTGAGTGAAACATTTTCATACCAGGAGGTGGAATATTTCCACCAACTTTCTCACTTCTGCAAACTGGCCTTCACCTGCTGCATTGTCCCCAATGACCCCCATCTGTTTGCGATCTGTTGCCCTAGGGCCATACACATTCTACCTTGTTTTAAGAAACTTAGGTCCAAATTCATGCTCTTCTACAGGACCACTTCTGGTAAGAAAGTCCAGAGAGTTCTCTAGATCTATGCTAAACCAACTATCTTTGGCAATTTCTGGGGTAGTCTGATTCTAGACTCTTATCTATTCCATGCTTGATGATTGGGATTACACTGGCACTTTACTTTAGGCAGTGTTGAACTGCTGGCTAGCTCCTCCTTTTTATTTGCCTTAATTGATGCTTCCCTACTAGGAAGTAAGTCTAGGTGCATTCTCTTAAAGGCCATACTGATCCTATTTGGGCCAAGGCAGCTCTAGTTTACTCCATAGTAAACAACATTCTTAAAACTCTGCTTGAGATCTCTAGCCTTAGCCTCAGTGTCTGGCCCCCTCTGTGCTGCCAGGTGGCTTCCCTGACACATTACTGTACCATGCAGTGAAAGTCTACCTCTCCCCACAATTTTGGAACTCTATTTTGGACATGAATAAAATGAAAAGGCTTATAGGGCAACCTCCTTATCCCAGGACATGCACCTATAGGTAAACCCATGTCTTTTATTTTAAATACACTTCAGTAGTGGGAGATCATGTGGAGCATAATTGTAACCCCCCCCCAAATTGCCTAAATCAAAATTTAAGGGGAGGATTCCTGGGATGACAGTTTGACCCACAAACCCACCATCACTGTTTGGGTAAGAGTTCAAGTATAGTCCACAAGCAAATTGGGTGTTCATTCCCGCTAGTTGTCCTGCTGTTACCACCCTCAGCAGGAGCTTTACAATGATCTGTATTCTGTCCTGGTTCTGGGAGCTAAGTTGGCCGAAATTGCAAGGGGCCCTTTTCATTTGGGCAGTGAATCTCCACTACAAGGAACAAGCAGGTTCCTACATCTTTAATCCTGCAACTTAAACAGCTGTTGGAGTGGAGAGAAAATATAAGGTCCTGAATCCAGCTACCCGGAGAGATGGACTATAAGGATCATTGCCTTTCCTGCACTGAGTTAGGCAGAATGTCTCCTATGCCTGTTGCTAATTCTTTTATCCTTAGCATTACCAGAGTAAGCCATAATCTTTGCACCTTCTTTCCTTCCACCACTAATTCTCTTTAAATGTTAGTTAGTGTCCTGCTCATTTTCTCCACTTGCCCTATTCTCTGGGACAGATTGGCATAGCATAATTTCCAGTTGATGTCAATGGCCGTAGTTAGGCCCCTCTTTCCCATATTTCCTTGTCAGATTTCTGGTTAGCCTTTCTGTTTTACATTTTTCCTAGAAAATTTTACATTTTCACCACCTTAGAAGTCATTAATTGGGATTGTGGGAAAAGGTCCATCTTCTGTTAATTCTTCAGACTGGCAAAGGACTATAGACTCTACTTATAAAAAAGTGTAAACTCTCATGCTACCTTAGCTCTTAATGAGGGTGTAGGCAATTGACTGGTTTGGGTTTGCAATGATCAACATCTGAAAAAGATTAAATCAATTATACAGAGGAATATTACTTAAATCAATCAGGCCCTGGAGGAGTAAATGTTCCTCTGTATCCTTAGGAGGACAAAGCAATATAAATACATATAAACTTATTTATTTATATTTATAAATAAACATGAAATTAAATATAAATAAATAAAAAGAAAATGTTTCCTCTGGGATGATTACACAGAGTTAAACAATAGAAATCAAACCATCATAGCATTATTACTGTTCTCTGAATATTTTTGGCATCTGTGTGAGGCTATGCTGCCAGTTTTCCTCAAAATAAGTTCTCTGTGTTACAGGTGTGCCAGGAGAGAATGCCCAGATTCCCTCTAATTTCAGTAACAGCACATGAAACAAAGCTCTGAATTCTATTGTTCTGTACAGCCTAAGTTCTCCCTAGTAAAGTTCTGGCTTCTACTATTCTACTCAGACTAGTAATAACATGTACAGCTTTTAGTTCCTTCCTGACCAGTCTATTACAACTAGAAAATACATTTTTATGGGTTATCCAAGAAAAATGGGCTTTAATTTAAGCCTGCTATAATGCATTTAATTCAGTTAGCTATAGCAAATAGTTTTTCTCTCCACCTTCACCTTGAACCCTGCCATATGGTAAATAAACTTGGCTTTTTCCTTTGCATAAAGCCAGCAAGACTGGAGAAATCTCTATTTGTAGCATCCCATTATTTACAGAGTAATTCTGGGCATAGGTCAAGGACAGAGCAGATTGTTAAGGCATTAGTACTACTTGTCAGAACCTGAAAGATAGCACAGCAGTAGGGTGGTTGCCTTGCACGCTGCTGAACTGGGACAGATGTAGGTCCAATCCCAGGCATCCCATATGGTCCCCTGAGACTTCCAGGAGAAATTTCTGAGCATAGAGCCAGTAGTAACCCCTGAGTGTCTCTGAGTATGGCTCCCAAACAAACAAACAAAGAAACCAGATACTACCTGTCACATCATGGTTACCCAGGCTTGTAAATGTGGAAGGTCAGTTCAGCATGATGAGCATGGTGGCCTTGGGCCACCTCTCATCCTCTAGAGAGGTGTATCCTGGTAGGAGGTAGTCTCTTTCATCCCTCTCCAAGGTTGGGAGAGAGAATGTGATCTCTAGAATTTTTCTTGATGCTGAGAGAAGGGCCCGGGCTGTGGCCAGTCCTTGTAGATCTAGACATTCCTAGATGATTTTCAAAATCCTTAGGCTGCTTTGCCTCCGTGATCTCCCTGAGGTTAGTAGAGGACTTATAACAGTACTAGACCAGCTTGTTACTAGTAAATGTATGTGCTCCTGTTATTTAATCTCAACCCCTTTCAACTATGTTTCCATGGAAAAGGGCTCTGAGCTTCCCTAGATAAACTTTTTAATATTTTCTGTCTGCATATGGAGTATTCCCCACCACTAAGAGAGGAAAACTTTCTGCCTGTATTTATGCAAAATAAATAGTGCCATGATGCATTTAAAATACTAAAGGTGCCAAGAAAAGAGAAAAGGCAATATTTCTCAATTTACAGAACATACAGAACAATCATTACCCATATAATTTTACAATCAGGTTGAAAAACTTAATTTTCTGCAATTTCTAAAGGTTCAATATTCTGAGAGCACTGAAACATGAGTCTAGCATCTGAGCTTCTTTTCCATAAAATTCTCTGTACAAAAACATTAGATAATTTCTAATTTAGAGGCATACTAGTAACAATCCAGTTTCTTCATTCCAATATGCAACCAACTCACTACACTTTCACAGAATTCTCTCCTTTTTTCCCCATTTATAACTTAATCCCAATCTTTCTCTATCTTTCATCCCAGTGGCCCCACCACCACTGGCACCTGCATGCTCCCCGTTCAGAGCACTAGAGAGGGCCTTCTTTGCTCTGTGCTCTACCCTCTTTCTATACCTTTTTATGTATACTTCTCTCCCTCCTCCCCAACACAGAACCCACCATATTCCCAAATTACCAGTCTAGAACCCAGCACTAAAGCTTTTGGGGGGACTGGGAACCACCCACTGAAAATTTGGAAACAAATTGCTAGAGATTTTTACACCTATCAGAACCAAATTTTCCTTTATGGTACATATTACAGTCCTTTAAACCAGTTCTATAGATTTTCCCATCTTTTAGATAATCACAATCAGGTACCATTAAATTTAGAAAGACTTTGCTTAGATTACCATGAGCCATTAAGATTTTCACACAAACCTATCTTAAGCCAACATTAAGTTTGATGTGGCAAAATTGACATTGAATTGAGTTACCTTAACAATATCATGTACTCACATTAAGTAGGCAAATAAACAATATTTTCTGAAAAGCTAACCACAATAATTTGCAACATTTTCCACCAAATTCTTTATTCTTAGAAACCTGTAAAATAGAGAGGTTTTCTGTCTACTTGAAAGTTAAAGTGGTCCATTTTTCCTTCAGTAAGTTATCAGCAGTTTACTCATTAGCATACAATAAAACCTCTAGATTGCCTAAGAGGAAGGTGCTAGGAAAGTTTCCATACGCAGATAATGGGAGCAAATTCTGATCCTTAATCACTAATAGGATCAATTCACAATATTTTTTAAATTGCATAATTTTTAATTTTTAGCCAAGTTTTGTAGCCTGCTTGTATTGGGTTTTAAAATAGTCAATTCTTCCCTCCCCCTTAGCCCATCCCATCATTAGAAGTGGCCAGGTTGGTGCCTTTGGCTCATTGGGATTTCCTTCCTTAATTTCATCTCTTCCCTCCCCATCTCTCTATACAAATGCAGCTAAGTTTGATTGATATTTCTCTGCCCCTACCTAGGAATGGCAGGGAAGCAGCTGAGGTTGGTAGAGAAAGACAGGACTTCTCCAGGGCAAATTAAGCCCCTGTTTGCAGACTGAGATTGTCCAGTGATTATGAACCCTCCTCTTATGCTATAACAAAGACAGACACAAGAATACAACTACAGGCACACAACATAACACACAAATTGCTGAGCTTAAACCAAATTCCACCAATCCCATGTGAAGTGGCATTCTCTCTATAATTTCTCTCCATGTTCTGACCAGACAAGACAGTGGCATAGAGAAAACACAGTATGATGGACTAAGACAGAGTGACTGGAACCCCCAGTGGGACTTGAACCATGAGGTTCCAGATGGGACTTGAATGTATGAGGTTCCAGGTGGGATCCAAACTCAAGTATCACCCTCAGTTGTAATGAAAATGCACCTCTGAGATGGACTTGAACCAACGAGGAATCTAGTGAGATTTGAACCCATGACAATGTCATCCCCAGTGGTGATGGTCATCAAACCAATCTTCCCTGGTGGGAGAAGTGGGGCATCTCCGTATATACTCCTTCCCTACATAGAAATACTGTGTCCATTTTCTCTCCCCTTAGGTTCTCACTGGAGCTCTGTTCCTCTTTGCCCTTCACTTATCACGAGTGGGTCCCAATCCATGAGACCTAGGCAGCTATGTTGCAATTGAGTTATCGTTTTTAGAACTGTACAAGCCCCCAAATATTTGGGTCCAGAGTCAAAGGACGAGACCATACAATTAAAATAAAGCAAAGTAAGACTTTATTCCATCATCCACAAGCCCCAAACTGGCTGCCCAAGGCCTCCTCCCATAGGATCACAAGAAAATTTATATAGGTAGGGGATGAGAAGGTTCTAGTTTCTGATTATCTTTAACGTGATTGGCTGTTGCTAGAGTACCTTCCTACTGCCATCTCGTATCCTTTCTAGATAGGGTACCTGGTCTAGCCAAATATCTTGAGACAGTGTTAATGGAAATTTAGACTTAAACAAAGAGAAGCCTAAGAGGTTTGCAACATGGGGCCTTTTACAAAATATCCTACTGTTTAGAACCCAGGGCCCTACAAAAATAGACTTAAAATGATTGCTTGAGGCAATGAATATAAGTGATTTTTTTTACAGATTGGGAATCTAAAGGGCTCATTTTTTGCTATTGCCTTTGCTGTGTCATTTTGTTTTTAATCCCACATGTATGAAAGGGAAAATAAAGTAAGTTGATGTAAGGTTGATTTGGAACACAGCTGTAAAGATAATACCCAGCACTGCCACCATGAACAATTTAGGGAATATTTATTGAGCACCTAACATATTTTAGGTAAATTAGGCTTTTCTTTGCATATTGGGGCACTAATACAAAATAAACAAACATATATACTGAATATATAGTTGGTAATCCATTAAAAGCTATTTTCTAGTTAGAATGAGGAACACTACAATACAAACACACTATTCAGGTTTTTGCAAAACACTTTGGAAAGCAGTGGAGCAATAATATGAGAAAAGAATATAGAAAAACATGTTAAATAAAATGTATTGAAATATATTGTCACTTGAGTTTTGTTTTCAGGATAAAAGACAAAAAAATGCCAAACTAATAAAAACCAAAACTTTCCCTATTTGTTTTTTGAACTTCATTTGAACTCTATTATTTCATTTAGCAATTGATATAAATTATATAAACTTTTCCAACTACAGTCATATTTCTATATGTAGTATAGACCATCTTAAAATATAATTATAAAAATGAATTTACCTGTGTAGTCGCATTGTGATAATATATATTAAATCTAGGCACTAGCCCAGTTTTTGTGCCATAATTCATGACATGTGTTTATAATTTTTTAGATTTGCTGCCTAGATATAGATTACTATTGCTTTCTCAAACTGCCAATGTAAACCAGAAAACCCTTGTTTATTTAGAGCATTCCAGAAAGTTTGAAGATTGTAAAACACCATATGGAATTTTAATGAGGCCAACATTGAACTAAGTTTTAAAGAAAATTATAATCAAATCTAATGTTTTGTAAATACTGGGGCTAGAGTTATAGCACATGACTGACCCAGGTGTGATCCCCAGCATCCCAGATGGTCCTCTGAGCCTGCCAGCAATGACTTGTGAGTGCAAAGCCAAAAATAACCACTGAGCACCACCTGGTGTGGTCCAAAACACAAAACAAATTTTTTGTAATTTTTTTTGTTTTTTGGGACACACCCAGAAACATTCAGGGCTTACTTCTGACTATACACTCAGAAATTGCTCCTGGCTCAGGGGTCCATCTGGGACTTCAGGGATCAAACTCAGGTCTGTCCTGGGTCAGCTGCATACAGGCAAATGCCCTACTGATGTTCTATCGCTCCAGCCCTTTTATTGTAAATTCTTATTGTAAAATATAATACACTTATGTTTACTTCATATTTAAGAAACATAGAAAAATTAAACAGAAAGCAAGTTAATGAAATAATCTAAATAATTTAATTTTTAATTTAATTTCTATGCTCCATAGATCTGATGATGCATTAATAATTCTCTGGTTTTGTTGGTCCGCTATTTTTTATTGAGCAATATTCCTGAAAATAATAGAGAGAAAAAGATTGAGAACTGCCCAAGACATTTATGGAAATAAGCAAATGATGATGGGAAATAATTCAGTTTATTTCCATTTTTAGTTCTTATCATAGATTCATTTTACTTAGATATAAAGTATGGGAACTATTCTATTGTAAATTCAAAATTATAGTTAAATCAACATATTAAAGATTACTTCAAAATGGAATTATTTTGTCATTTGAATTTTTATTTCACATGTAGAAAAATAAATGCCAATTGGGCTGCAAATAATAGAGGACTATCTTCTCTCTTATAAAGGTTAGAAATATGAATATTATCTTGAGATGGATTTGGTTTAGCAGTTGAGGGAATGATCTTATTAGCACTAGACTCTTGGCCAATGATCTCATAACAATGGGATATATATTAAATCCTTTCTATTTATATTGTTTGGCAGGCAGTCAGTCATTGTTATTGTGGAGATTTTGTTAAGTAATAGTTCTCTTGAGGAATCATGGCTGCTTTTTCAAGGTCATGATTCCATTCCCTTTGAGCTTCAGGAATGGGTCATTCATCGTCTCTTCAGTTAAGAAATCACTCTACCCATTTTCTTCAATGCACATTTTATTTGTAAGCTTTCTGACATTCTTTTTTTCTGAGAAGTTAGGAGTGATAGATCACTTTTTATTTTGTGAAGCAAAATTTATTAAAGGAAACAATAAACATAATTCTTTAAGCATGAAACCCAATATATTTTGAATGCTTGACTTCTTATGGAATACTTGGTCTGTCAGTTCTCAGGAGACAGCTGGGCTTACTGATAAACTATTCTCACAGTATTTATTCTAATGATAAAAAAAATTTCACCCTAGCCAGTAGCATCATAGTTTTACTACAATGTGACACTAAGCCATCATTTTTCAAATCTACATTTTCTTTTTGCTGCAGACTTTTGCTAGGGAGGAAAAGCCAGCTAATTTTTTGTTTTGTTATTATTATTCATTACTATCCCCTGAATGATTCTAATGATAGTCAAACTTAAAATTGTTTTAATATATATTAATTTTGTGTGTAGAGTGTGTTCTAGGTGGTGCTCTAAGGCCTAGGGGCTTCATTTGATTCTCAGTTAGTTTGATCAGACATTTAATCTAAGGACCTGAGAATTTGATACTAATTACTCTCTGTAATTATGGGGATTTCAGTTTCTCAATGGTGCCTGGGACCACCAGGGAAGCACCTGGCAATGATTAGGGGAACATGTGATATTGGGAATTAAGTCTAGGTTGGGCATTTGATAGGTCCTTGTACTCTAAATATTATACTATCTAAATATCTTCTATTTGAATAAGAAAACAATAATGCTTTGGAGAATCACATACCATATTTTCCATATTTATATATGCTATGTTACAAGAGCTACCTGAAGGCTAATCTCATGTTTAAATTTGTGACATGAATCTGTTACCCAGATAGGATTCAGCCAAAATGGGTGAGAGGAAAAATTAATGTGAAGTATGGTAAAATAGACATTAAAATATGGGGAGGCCATGAGGGCTTGGCTATCACTAGGAGTAGATGACATGTTGAACATGTGCAAAGCCCTGAGTTCATTCTAAAGCATTGCATTACCCTCACCTTTGTCAATCTTTACTATTACTATTTACTAGGCATGAGATCTCAATTTCTTCTGCTTGGAATTAATTTTTATCACCTAAAAGAACAGTATGAGTATCTTCCAATGAGAATTTGTCCCATTTATATAGGCAAAGTATCTGATACAAAATATATATATTATAAATTATGTTCTAACCACATGTTTCCTTCATAAGCACAAGTGGGTCTGAAATATATATTATATATTATATATTATAATATAATATATTATTTTATATATTATATATAACAGATTATATAATACATAATAGATATGTCCTGCTTGCCTATACAACAACAAACTAATATATCAGATCAGTATGAAAATTAGATAGGACTTTTACTCCTCTTTTTACTTCAAATATACAAAATCAGCATAAACTGGAATCTGGTTAGAATCTAGCAGTATATTGGTCCCACTTCACACTTGACAAATCAGAACTGAACTTTCTATGGCTTCTAATGTGACTGTGTGCACAGCAATGTTTTAGATTATCTGAAAGAGACTGAAATTTCTCCCTTGACACATTTGATCAGTTCTACAATTAGTGGTTTCTTTGCAACATTCACCTGTTGTGTGGGTGTTGTTGAATCGATGTAGGAAGTACATGCACAAGGATTCTCTCTGCATCTGTATCTTGGGGCTGATCAGCGTGCATTCACTTCTCTCATGCCAAGGGAACATCCCTCAGCATAGGGCCTGGCACAAATAGAGCTTCAATAAATGTTTATTGAGTTAAATAAAAGAGCCAACAGTCAGACAAGCAGATTCTCCCATCTGTTCTGCAGACACACAGCAGCCCTAGAAGGGCCTGGAGAGAGATGAATGCACTTGAGGTCTCTGCCAGGAGCATTACCCATGACTGGTGGGGAGGAGGAGTTTGCTTACTGCTGCTCTTGCCAGGAGATCTGCTGAGGTTCTGAAAAACCTGTCAGATGTGGGCAGCCAGAACAAAGAAAAGGGAGCTCCCTTTCTTCTTTTCCTTTCTGGCTGGCCAGGCTGGTGCCATCATGCTTTGGGAGCATTTTTCTTTTGAAGATAAGTATTGCTCATCAGAGACACAAGCACAGCTACATGATAGTGCACCAGATTCATATTTTCACACAGCTCTGACTAATTCTTAAAATTTCTCTGTTGACTTTACATTTCTAAATTTTTGAGTATTTGGGAGAGAATATGTATTGAGGGTATTGGAGTGGGGGGAAATTGGGCCACTGACAACACCTAAAGCATGATGAAGTGACTATAGAGCATTTATAACATTATATATTTTATATACTATGAGAAATAATAAAAGGCAGATTCCTGAAGGCTTGGGAAATAAATTGGACTGTATTACATTTGGTCATGCAATTGAATATGGATCTTTCTAAGAAGCAT
Source organism: Suncus etruscus (assembly GCF_024139225.1). Taxonomy (NCBI): domain Eukaryota; kingdom Metazoa; phylum Chordata; class Mammalia; order Eulipotyphla; family Soricidae; genus Suncus; species Suncus etruscus. The sequence continues at coordinate 16,017,503 of NC_064867.1, read as the reverse complement.
TTATGTGATAAATATAAAGATCAAATATATTCAGCTTACACCCAGAGTATATCAGTATGGCATTGGCACTGAAGTCCATATGCCCTTGAAATCTGTAATTTTTCTTTGTAATGAGTAGAATTGGAAAACTTTGGTGCATGATCCCAAGACCACTGTGCACACAGTTGTCATGTTAGGGACTTCTTTTTGACATCATCCCCTGTTGAACTCAGAATAACCTTCTAAGAAGCATTTTTCTTCTCAGCAAGTCCTCCTCTAGCCTTACTGTAAAATCATTCATGTTTCATGTGCCAGAAGTTAGAATTCTTGGTTATCATGGCTAATTTTAGGTTGAATTTAGCTAGGAAGATACAGATTAATAGATACATAGAATAAAAAGCTACCCTAATCTATTATTGTTTTGTTTTGATTTTTGGGCAGAATACCAGTTGTGCTTAAAGTTTACTTCTGGATTTATGCTCAGATATCACTCCTGGTGGTGCTCATGAGACAATATATATGTGGCGTTAGAAATAGAACATGAGTTGGCTGCATGCAAGGCAAGCACCTTGATCCCTATACTTTCCCACTGGTCCACCAATAGTCTTAAGAGAGCTTTATATTCTATCTTAGATAAAGGATATACTTTAAAAATAGTGCTGATTTTTGAAAGGAGGGGAGAGTTATCAGTGTAATAGTTCAGCACAGAAATATAAATATCTCTACTATTACTTATCCTTAGTACTGCTTATAATTCACTAAACACCAGTGGAAGTGGTCCTTCACCACAGTGTGAGTGAGGATAAACCCTGAACACTGTAAGTGAGGCTGAACTCCTCTACTCCTCAAATGTTGTATTTAGGTAACATAACTGCCCTGAAGAGGTATATAGTAGATGAGAAAAATTGTTCCCTGTGGTCATTCAGAGACCCAGGTTGATAAATATTCTTTTTTTTAAAATTATTTTCTAGTTGTCATTATGTCAGTATGGCAAGCATTTGGTAAATGGGGAGAGGTGGTGGGTGGGAGAGAGTGAGAGAGATCAAGTGCCCAAGTGAGTGCATCATTCATGAGAGGAATTTATGGAATTTGAAGAGGTCCATGTGACTTATTTTCACCTCCTATTGTTAAAACTGAATTGCCTACTATGATTAACTTCAAAAGAGTTAGAATTATGAGGAGTGTGGCCATTTGGCGATCATTTATTCACCACTACTACACTCTACATACATGCAGAAATTGTATTCCTTTTCTCTATTTGCCATTCTTTAAAAATGTTTGCTGTCATGTCCTTTCTTTTATTTTCCATTCCCACATCATGCATTCTCAAACGTCAGTGTTCTTCAGCTAAAAGCCTCCCTTTATCTACCAGAATAAGAATAGAATAGTAGCATGACACATTTTAGCAGCTTTTAAAAATTAATCCAGACTTAATTTCCTGTATTTCACAAGGCTGTTAATAAGGCATAAGAATTAATTATTTGGACTAATTACCAGTCCTTTGATCATTGTCTTTGTCTTGTGATTTTACAGTTTACACAGTGTAGGCATAGACTTATGTACTTTGGTGAGAGACAAAACATTTTTTTATAACTCTAACACAGGAAGATTCTGAGAAATGTATACACAGGTTAAAAAATATACTCTTCCCTTTGTCCCTTGCCACCTTTTTTTACCTGCATTCAGCAGGCTTTCTGTTGTGATGCACTTTTTTTTATGAAAGCTAGACATTTACAGAAAACAATGGTAAGACAAAAATTGTGGTTTTATATATCATTTTTTTGTGTGATGGTAGTTCTGGAATGTAGCTGTTGGATGACTTTGATCAAGGATCTTATACACTGAGTCTTAAAATCCTTATCTGTAAAGTGAGATTAAAAAGAGGAAAATAGAAAGCCTGTTTAGAGTACAGGCCAGGGCAGGGTGGGGAGGAGGGATATTTGGGACATTGGTGTTGGGAATGTTGCACTGGTGATGGGGGTGTGTGTACTCTTATATGACTGAAACCCAACCACAATCATGTTTGTAACCAAGGTGTTTAAATAAAATATTACTAAAATAAAATAACCTTCCACTGGTCTAACTGCTGTGGCTGTCCTCTACTTGAGGGTGAATCCAGGGGCAGTGCAATTAGGGCAGTGAAGAGACCACTATGTCACTGATAGTTGGAAATGATAACTCTAGGCAAGAACTGGATGCTGAAAGGAGATATGCATGATACCCCTTTATTAATAATATTACAAACCACAGTGTCTAAATTAAAAATATAGAGAGAGAAAGAGTGAGAAAGAAAGAACATGTCTGCCCCAGAAGTAGGCGGGGGGCAGAACAAAAGGGAAACTGGGTGTTGTAAGTTGTATGACTGAAATTCAATCATGTACAACTTTGTAACTGTGAAAAAATCCAACTGTATTATGAACAACCTTGTAATCATGGTGTTTAAAGTAATTTAAACAATAAAAATTAATAAAGGAATTATTCTACTATAAAAATAGTGACTATCTCCTGGTTGTTGAATGAATGAAATAAATTATTGATTTTAAATGTTTAAGATGAAATGAGATGATATATATGGTTATACATATAAGATATGACATGCAATACATTTGCGTGATAATAGCTGTGGATATTTTAAAAATAAAAGATACCAGGAATATTGTTATGTATTTCAAGAAATCTTAAAATGAGATTAAAGAGCATGTGGCACTGTGTTACTTCTAACAGTGAGGTAGAAAATGTGATGGCACCTTTACCTATTTGTACATGGAGAATTGCTGCTTTTTACTAGATAAAAGAATAGAAAACAAACCCATACCCAAGAAATGCTGATCTACTTTTGGGCAGTGCATATGCTGTTGTTTCAAAAAACTTGCATGCTTTCTTCCTGTTTTTCTAGAGTAGTCAGAAGACCTGGAATTCTCCAACCAGTGTATGTGCTTCTTTATATAATTTTCTTTTTTAGTATAGGAGGTCAATTATTTTACCTATTCTCACAAATGGGCCAAAACATTTCTTTATATGATGAAAAGAAAAATAAATGGAAGAGGAGGACATAATCTAAAAATGAAAGAGTTATATCAGATGACATTTTAACAATTCCTTCATATTCCTTATATCAGTACTTCTAAGACTTGACTACCCAAAAAAACTCAACAAGGAATCTTATTGAAATCTATGCTCAGACTTGGGAGGTATGTGATCGGACTCTAGAGCCTGCATTTTTAACAGATGCCTATATGACTTGGATGCTACTTGTTAGCGGTTCCCCCTTTGAAGAGCCAAATATTCTACTGCTTGATTGCAGATTGTTTACTGCAGAACAGAAAATTAAATAAAGACAGATATATACTGGCGCCTCTAGACTGAAACGGAGAAGCGAAGACTGAAAGAGTAGTTTGCAAATTGTATCCTGCGCAAGTGAGCAGTGGCATTAACTAAGGCTCATGGTGCAAATAATGCAAAATGTTGGGTCCTTTTCAAACCATCTTTCTTCGTATTTAGAGGAAGGCAAGTTTTCATCTGCAGGGTAAAAGGAGAACTTCGCATATTGTTTTCAGTTTTGGAAGGCCTGCTGATTATATATACACTCCTACAGACTGTTTCTAATAGTTCTAAATTTCCAGAATACATTTTAAATAATCCCTTTTTGCTTGATTTCAAGTTGGATCCTTATTTTGTTATGGTTTAAAGACAAGGGTTTGGGTGTGGAGGAAGGGTGCTCTTCAAAACTTTCCCTTACCCCTCTTTTATTGAGATAATACCAAACAAATGTTTTGAGAATAAAGTTTGAGAAATTGTTTCAGGACCCAATGATTTTAAGTGGCTGTGAGTTTCAGACCTTCTTGTTGAAAAGCTCATTTTATTGTGGATTTGGCATAGATAAGCTTCGATTAAGTCTTGAGAGTTTCCCATAGCAGATATCTTTAGATATTATACCAGGCCCTGTATAATATTGGTAACTTATCACATGCTTTTGCTATTCAAACATTTAAGTGTCAATCACTTGGAAACTTTGTATAAAACATAAATTTTAAGATCTTTGAGGTTGAACCTCCAACAAGCCACAGGTGATGTCTCATGCTGATTTTTAAACTACATTTTTTTTTATAGTAAGGCATATAACACCTTCTAAAAAAGAGCTTGTCTTAGTGAAAGTCTACAGTCATCAGAAAAGCCCAACAGTCATTTAAAGCACAGAATTGTGTTTCTTAGCCCTGATGAATTAAGACATAAATTTAGAATCCTTTTTAAGGATTTTAGAATGGTGAATTTTAAATCTCTACTTCCACTAGCTATAGTTATTTTACAGTCATTCCAAATACTCTTATTTATTTTTTTATTGTTATTAGTACCAATGACTATTATTGAACAATGAGCAGATAATTATTAAGTCTATTGACTTCATGGCTCATGTTTGATTAATAATCAATAGTTTTTTCTACTTGGGCTCAGCATCTGCAGATAATCTGCCATCTTGTATGTCTGTGATTTTTGGTCCTGCCTCACAAATTGTGCATTTGTCCTTAGGTTTACAGCTGTGGCTAACAACACAGTCTTTTGCTGTTTGCAGTATTTTCGCTTTTCAGCATAATGAGTTTTGCTTTATCCAGACCCCTCTTTACTAATTGCAACACAGCAGCATATTTTTATCCCATCTGTTTCCATGATTTATTGTCTTTTACTTATGGTGTCCTAGTGGTTTACTTAAAAAAAAAAATCAAACTTCAATATGACCTTACCGATCATCATGAATTATGTTTATATACACTTTGTGATCAGCCAAAGGCACACTAAATAATTTATATGATGCTGATTATTTTATTTCTCCTTATCTCCTATTTTGGACAGGACAGGTTTGTTCTAAAGTTCATCACCTTGTGACGATATGCTTTATTCTGCCTATAACCCCTATATTTAGGCTTACTGCCTGGTCACATACCTTATTTATTCATGGACCAGATGGTTATACCTCTGAGAGTTAGCATTGGCTCTCAAGAAATTGCTAGTAATAGGAGTTTCCACCAATATACAAAGTTATTTTGGTGTGTAGATCATTATCATTGGAGATATTTATGTTCTATAAATATATCTCTGAACATGAATTAGGGAATGAATTTGGGAATTATGAATTAAGAAACACTGAAGAAGAGCCTGTAAGGGAAATTTAAGGTTAGGTTCCTGGCCTAAAATAATATTAAGTTGAAGTCAATTAATATTAATTAGATACTAACATGTTGTTTTCTTCAACTTATCACTATATAGTCTTGTTTTTTTTATTTTTTCTACTTAAAGACAGATTTAGACAATATTGCCTATTTATTAGCAGTGAACTCATGGTTCATAGCCCTGTGAAGCATAACTGAACAAAGTTTATCTAGCATAGAGCATTTTTTTTCAATCTGTGAGACATTGAATGGCCTGCTTGCACTTAGAACTTTTGGACCACACTTTAGGCAAGTGTTTCTCAATCTTTTTCCATCATGAGTTCTGACCTTCCTTGTTTTCTTCTTGTGCTTTTCACCACATCCTACCATTTGCAACCCTCCCTCCCAGTCTTATTTCATGGCTTGCACCACTTAAGTGATTTTCACCTGTGTCCCCTCCTATGGGTCCACAGTGGGGCATATGGTCTCTAATTATGGAATACTGTTTTAGATTAAGCTTATGAGCCATTTTCAATAGAAAAACTTAAAATATAATACAAACAGTGAAAAATATTTATTATAAAGCTATAAATAGGACATTTACTTGTGCTATATAAGAGCTCAGGAAGAAAGCAGTGTCTTCCGTGTTAAGTAATTTAAGTATAAAGCAGCACAAGTTTTTCAGCTTTGTGCGTCTTCACAGATAATTGTGAAAGCACAAGTATTGATTTGGAGCTAAAAATAAATTTTAGCACATAGAAAAATTCATAAACATAAACTCCCAAAATAATGAGGATTAACCGTATATTGTTATAAAACCATACTCTTGCTATTTGGATTATTAAAGGACAAGAATGTATTGATTATGCTCTATCCTCTCATTAGAGGGATAATGGTATTTGCCTTTAGCTAGTAAACAAATAAAGGAAGCATGTTGGTAGAAGTCTGTCTTGATCTAAATGAAGGAATATTATCACCTTGAACTTATACCAGAATCTTAAGCCTTCATGATCTTGAGCAAACATGGCAGCAGGTATTTTAGTTAGGTTGAAGTTTGCTATGGTTAGTACCTGGATCCTCCTTTTAAGAACCTTGCTGTTTGTAGTTTATAATGGAAATTAGCACAAATACAGAACATAAACTTTAAGCACCTTATAAGTGATATGAGAAATAGGTGTTTTATAGTATCAAACTAATCAAGCATTGACTAGACGTTTTTTCTCCAGTTAGACTGAAAGTATTACATGTCTACCAAGCAACAAAAGATAGAAGTCCTGAATATCATCAAATGGAGGACGAAGAGCAATATTAACAATAACAGAGAGTATATTAATGAACATGACAATATTTCAATGGTTTCCCAAACCTTTCTAAGACTGAATTTTCAAACTCAAAAATTATTTTATGGAGGGATGGAGATATAGTTACACTGGAATAAAGCAATTTCCTTGCATGTATCTGATTTGGGTTCTCTCTCTGATACACTATTATAGTCATGCCTGAATCCACAAGGCATGATCTCTGATACCGAGTCAGGAGTAAAACTTGAGCAGAAGCAGATGTGACTCCAAAACCAAAAGAATGAATACCTTATGGAAAATTGATCATATTCAAAGCTTATAAACTTTAGTTTGGGCATATTTTATATACCAAACATCTTATTATGAAAATTTGAATAGGGATAATTTAAAAGCATTTATAGAATATCTATGTACCTTCTATTTACATTCCATAATTAACATTTTACTATTATTATTCTGCCATTTTCCTTCATCAATTCACTATAATTTTTAGTAATTAAGAGTAAATAAAGATGCCACTAAAGTTATATTTCTTTATATTGTGCCCAAAACTAGTCTTCTGTTTTTGACATGGCTTTTTAATATGTTTGGATAATAATTTATTATTTATTTATCAATAGAAGTATAGAATTAGCAGAGTCTATTAATAAGTCAGGTACAATTTCTATGGTTCTGTGGGTACTTTGCCCAATGATTAATTTGAAGGGGTTAGAGTTTGGGTACAGATTGAAATAACTCTTATGTTTTGATTTTGAATAAGAAAAATTTTATTGGATTACCTTTAGCATCAACTCTCACCCCATTCACGAATGCAGCTCCTAAAAATTCCTTATTGCTGTTTGTAGAAAAGTAGAATCATTATGAGAGAGACCACTTAACTTGCAAAGCCTACAAGTCTTACTATCTTGGAATTTATATAATTAGTTTGCTAATCCCTGTTGTGAAGATTTTTTTTTCAAAATTATGATGTAACTGAAATATCTAAAAAACAGAATGAAGATTCTGAAGATAATTTAGCAGAATTTTAGAGAAGGGGGCAACCTAAAATCCAGAGAATTCAAATGCAAGTATATCTTGACTTTGACATTTCTATCACTACATTTTTATCTCTTTTTCAAATTAAAGGATGAGAATTTAGTTAATCCATTAATTTACAATAAGTTATTCTACATGTATCAAATAGTCTACAAATGTTGGACATTAGTGAAAGAAAATTAACACTGGTGATAAGATTGGTGTTGGAAAATTGTATGCCTGAAATTCATTGGTGAATAACTTTGTAAATTATGGTGCCTCAGTGGAAAAAAAATGAATGCATAACTTCTTTGGAGACAGAAGGAAGAAACTTTGGGAAGAGAAGGAAGCGCTTTCAGCATGAGAAAGTACTTTGTATTCTACCAGACAAAGGCCAGAACCTTAGTTGGATACTTTGAGGGTTCTACCTGGGAGTCTTTGCTACTGAAGTTAATCAAGCTGCACAAAGAAATCACCTAGGGAGATTATTTAATTATAGGTTCTGATCTGTAGGTCCCTGGGGAGTTGTGACCTTCTGCATTTGCAAATCCATAGACTGTAGCCCATAATTTAAGTAGCAAGTATGGGTATATATTCTCAAACAAAACAGAAAAAAACAAGTGTTCATTCACAGGTCTTCTGGAGCAAAGAGGCAACTCATGAGTCCAAAGGCAACATTATTTGTTTTAAAATGTTGAGTTTTTCCCATAGTGTTCAGAGCATTTACATGTCACATAAGAACTAGACTTTGAATGCTTAACCTTTGGATGAATGATGATTAATAGCTCTATCCTGATGGGTGGGAGGGGATTAGGTGGGTCAAAGGTCTGACCGGGATTGAGTGAGTTAGAGATTTTTGAGTTGGGCCATTTTCATCTAATTACTTTGGCTACCACCATTCTGCCAACAATATTTGTAATGGAATGTGAACCAGATAAAACATCAATACTCTTCAATCACAGATTGGGTTCCAGAAGCTGACAATAAATGTATTTTTGAGCACTCAAACATGAACAGCAGTTGTCAGATTCTCATCTTTCGATCGCAGAAAATAATTCAATACAGTTAATAAAACTATCCAGCAATTTTATTGCTATAAAGTATGTTTTATTTGAGTTTTGATTGTCATGAATATCTTCCTAGTTAAATCCTGAATTAAAACTACTACTGTGGGATTTGACGTTTGAGGAGAAAATTTCTAGCTGAAAATGTTTTCAAATCAGAATGTAAGGATAATTTTTGGCTAAAAAGTTTGTAGTTATTGGAAACAACTGAATATATTTTTATTATTATCTCTTTTGAATCACATTAATAGGTTAGCTATAATTTTAAGACAAAGTTTACACATATATTTCAAATATATATTGACTTCTTCATTGTTTACTCTTGTGTAGTTTTATATAAGGCACAATTCAGAACTTAAAATTTCTTGCTGAAGCAGCCGATCCAGGACCAAAGGTGGTTGGTTCGAATCCCGGTGTCCCATATGGTCCCCCGTGCCTGCCAGGAGCTCTTTCTGAGCAGACAGCCAGGAGTAACCCCTGAGCACCACCAGGTGTGGCCCAAAAACAAAAACAAAAACAAAAACAAACAAAAAAAAACACAAAAAACTGCTTGCTGAGATTCTATGGGAAAATATTTAACCTTTTTGAGTTTTATTTTTCTTGTTTTAAAACTATGGATTACATTTCATTGCATTAATGATGAGTCAACACTAATACATTTAAATAACATTATGTAGAAGCTTTCAATAACTTACATGCATTTTTACATTTATGGTACAAATTTGAAATCTGAATGGTAAGAGTTAAAAAAGGCCTGGAGTAAAAAATGTTGAATGTGTGGAGAAACTGGGATTCAATCTACGTTAAAACATTTGCTTGGAAAAACTGTTTTATCTTTTTCAAAAATGTTAAATATAGATTTGTCCTATGACTCAGAAATTTCACTTCTAGGAATCTACTCAAAACAATAATAATATATTCTCATAAAGACTAAAATTGTTTTTAGAGAAGCCAGACATAGAAGAGATTATAATGTATGATTTCTTTTTAGGTGAAATCTCTATAATATCTTTTAGATGAAAAGGCAAAGCTAAAGAGACAGCAAGTAGATTAGTAGTTGTACTGTACATTTAAGTAGGTGGATTCTATAGTATGTAGAATGCTACTATATTTGAGGGATGGACTCCAAGCTATGCTCTAGAGACCATTCCTGTTGAATCTTGGTCAACTGGAAGAGACTTCAATGCTAGGTTCCTAGGCAGTTTTGATGATCAGGCATTGTAGTAATGGAAACCACTACAGCCACTCTTGTAGTCCTTGGGGGTCACCTGGCCCACACCTGGGAATGATACTCTTTTTAATGAGCAAACATGTTCTTTGGGGGGGGGAATATACCCAGTAATACTCAGGAAATACTCCTGACTTTTCTCTCAGGGACCACTTCTGGAGTGCTGGGGATGAAGCCTGGGTTGCCTACATACAAGGAAAATGACCTACCTACTGTATTATCACCCTGACTAAGCATGTTCTTTTTTAATGATTTTGATGATTTCAGTGTAGATTCTTATTACTGTGAGATTAAAAGTCATTGAAATATTTTTTATTATCTGAAATATGTTGTGTTCTTTGAACTATCAGGGACGCATCACCTTTCTTAATTTAGTAGAGAGGACTTGGTTTTTTCAGTGTGCAACTTTAACCCTGAAACTAATAGCCTGCAGGCACAGACTGAGGATTCTAACATCTGAAAACAATAGAAAGTCCAGTCAGTAAATTCAAATCAATAACACTGGCTGATGATTCCACATGAGTAAAAATGAGATTTGTAAGATGGAATGTCTTCACTTTAGCCATTAAACTTCTCATTCAGCAGTTCTTCATTAAAGGCCTGTCTTAAACATGGCAATTGAATCTAAGGTATCAGACATGTTTGAATTATGGAGATCAACTGCTTGATGGTTGGCCTTGGGCATGGGATAAATGGAACTAAATTTAATACTCCCCCAGAAAAATGATGTAAGTAGAGGTAATTGGCAGCACCTGCAAGATACTATCTTTGAGAACAACTGCCATAGATTTGGTTATGGATGAACAAGTACACTAAGGCATATTTTATAAAAATCCTAGGAATATCCCCAAACTAAACTAGAAATTTGAGTCCTCAAATATTAAATATTGACTTAATATTTAGTGTGTGTGTGAGAGAAAGAGAGGAGAGAATGTTAGGATTTTTTTTGTCCATTTTATTTTTATTTTATTTTATACTTGGTTTATGGGCCATATCTGGTGACACTCAGGGTGTACTCCTACTCTGTCTTCATGGGTCATTTCTGAAAGTGCTCAGTGGGTTATATGCTTTATGGAATCCAACCAGGATCTGTCCCATGCAAGGCAAACATCTTCACCCTCTACTATCTCCCCAGTATCTGATCCTTTATGAAATGGAAACTCTTTCACATGTAATTATAGGACCATGAGGTTCTATTTCATAAAGAAATACTGAAAAAAATAGTATAGGGAATCACATCTGATAATTTTCTTTTGTTGGGAACTCACTATAGAAATAGGATTTGAGAATCATCAGGTGCATCTGGGCTACCAATGCAGGAAATTTCATCAGATTTCTTATAATAGTAGTAATGAGCCTAATAAGGAAAAGAAATATAAAAGCTTTCAAAGTTGCACCTAACAAAATACAATATGTAAGACAGTGCTTATTTGTGTTAGAAACACTTTGTAAAAAATGGGGAACTGAGGTCTGTTACTGACAAAAGTATAAACTTCAGTGTCCATACTTCAATTTATCCTGATGCTGGGCAAATCGTGGGCAAAAGACCCAAATTACCCTCTTTTGAGCATTGTATTTTAATGTAGTCTTAATACTAAAGCATCTTTCCTTTACTGGGTACGTAATAGAAATGTTCATTTTTCAGGTTCCACGTTGGGTCTACTCCAGATATCAAAATCTTTGAGAAAATATTATCATAATATAAAATTTTAAAGTATCTTTAACTGGTGTGGTATTAGAATTATGTGATTAATAAAACACATTTTATAGCACTGTAAATCACAGAATGCATCTTAATTATTGGCATTTTGATCAGGCATTTCTTTTTCTTTTTGAGAAGGAGAAAGGCTTATCTGAACACAGTAGGATATTTAGCAGCATATTAGTCTCTCTTTATGAGATTCCAAAGGGCTGGATCATGCTGACCATGCATACATTGAACAGGATTCTATTCCAGGCACCCCATATGGTCACCCAAACCCTTTAACCCTGAACACAGAGCCAGGTGTAAGCCTTTAGATGCCCCCATCCAAATAAAAAGAGAGAGATGCCAAATAATTCCATTATCCAGTTTTGACGATAAAAATACATCTACAGATATTTTAATTGTTTTCTGAAGAAGCAAGAACAGATTCATCTCAGGGAAGAATCAGTGTCTTGGGGTAAGACTACAAAACGGGCATTGGAAGATCCATCAGATATCTGGTGGTGGAGGTGAGGAGACTTTTCAAATTTTTCTGTGATTTTAGTAGTACTAAGTTTTGAGAATCACATTTCTAACAGAAGACACAGTTAATAAATCAAATGTGGGATTGGAGAAATAGTATATCAGGTTAGGCAATTGCTTTGCATGCAGCCAAACTGGATTAAATCTCTGGCACTCTAATGGGCCCCTGAGCCAGGCCAGCCCTGAGCCTGGCCCTTGTCAGGAATTTTCTCTGACCTCAGAACCAGGCATATTCCCTGAGTGCTCCCAGGTATGGCCTTAACATTCAAGAAAAAATTTAAAAAGAAGAAAATGAGGTGTGCACACAAGCCTAAATCTGTGTGCTATCTATAGGATTAGAATGTGGAGTGTCTTCACTTATCCATAAAAATCAGAATTCAGATGTAATCAAGACAGGAAATGACGTAACTCTGGGGACGAGGCTATAATTTTAAATATAATATCTAAAGGTTTCACTAAAAAGGAGATACTTGATCAGAGATGAAAGGAGTGAGACAGCATGAGAAGACTGTAAGTATAAAGAAGAGAAAAAAATGTTCTGGGGATGGCCATAATCAAATCAGTTTAAAGTGACAGAGTGAAGGGGTCACATTGAAAAAAGTTGTTAAAAAAATAAGTGAGTGAAATAAAAAATGAAACAATGAATTTATCTTTTAATATATTCTATGCTCTTTTTGGTTCTCATTATTCTCTTTTGTAAATTTGTAAAACAGGAATAATAACTATCTCTTATAGATTTGCTGAGAGACAAAATACTCAAGTAGTACAAAACATTTGGGAGGAGAGAGAACACATTTTTATTTCTATACTGTTAAAGCTTAGCTCATTCTATTGTTTATAATGCACAACCAATCAATAGCAAATACTTTTTAAAAGGTATTAGAAATATATAGATATGACTTTTGAAATAGAGAACCAGTAATCTGAATTTACTACAAGTGACCTTGAATACATACATTATTACAAATAAATTTATTCTCATATTATGTCCCTCTCCTTTTTTAATTATTTTAAAATGTCCCATCAGTGAAAGTATTTTAAAATTTTTTATTGATTGAGGTTCTTTGATTTCCAATACTGTTAATTATGGATTTTCATGCACATAAATCCATAACCACATCAACCGACTTCCCTCCCCTAAGAGCCCTGACATCCTACTTTTTTTTTTTTGTTTTGTTTTTTGTTTTTGGGTCACACCTGGCAGTGCTCAGGGGTTACTCCTGGCTCCATGCTCAGAAATCATTTCTGACAGGCTCGGGGGACCAATGACCTTCTGCATGAAAGGCAAATGCCTTACCTCCATGCTATCTCTCTGGCCCGACATCCTACTTTTTTTTTTTTTTTTTTTTTTTTTGGTTTTTGGTTTTTGGGCCACACCCGGCGTTGCTCAGGGGTTACTCCTGGCTGTCTGCTCAGAAATAGCTCCTGGCAGGCACGGGGGACCATATGGGACACCGGGATTCGAACCAACCACCTTCGGTCCTGGATCGGCTGCTTGCAAGGCAAACGCCGTTGTGCTATCTCTCCGGGCCCCGACATCCTACTTTTTAACCTCACACCTCACAGCTCAGTCTCACGTACTGTTGCCTTTGGCCCTCTGTTGCTACAATGCTCTATGTCTTTAAGCCCACATTTAAGAGAAATCTATTCTGTATCTATTTATTTTCTTCTGCCCTGTCAGTGAAATTTACAATTATAAAAATAAGTTCTTAGAAATGAGAATTTTTGACCTGAGGTTTTGACTGAAGGGCTTTTGACTTCCTCAGAGCTTCCTGTGTTGAACATTCAGGGGGGAAAATAAATGAATTTATTTTGTGTTTTATTTTCCAAATAAATTATATTAAGAAAATAAACACCTCTTGTCCCACCTATGATGAGAGTTATTGTGTGGTGGTAAACAGTATGTATGTCTTCCATGATGTCCTTAAAAATGGTTAAATTCATACAACATGAATGGTTCTTTATATGCAATTGTCTAATCTGTTTGGCTTATTGCTTTACATTCAACCCAACTCTGCTAGATGAGTTATCTTGTCTGTATCATTATGTTTTGGTAACGTAATATAATATACCCTTGAATTATTTTTTTAACCTTCTTTTTTCATGTTCCATGTTTGGGGTCATTTTCAGTCCTTGAATATAAACCATTCTTCAACCTGTTCCTCTCTGGTGAATTTGCTCTACCATTTTTGCCGTAGGGAACCTTTGAGATTAAATCTTACCAAGTCTTGAAGCTGCAGTGGTTTGAATAACTAGGTTTTTTTCTGGCCTTAATTCCCCCTCTGTGAGTTCAAGAGGTCAGACGTAGTCTGAGGCAACACTTAAGAAGTCTGTATTTTGAGAAAACAATTGGATTAGTTGGTTAGTATCCCTTTTCTTCTTTTTTTTTCTCCCTTCACATTGAAATGACTAGGTAAATATCAATAAGTTCTTTAAATTGATTTCTTTGATAGAGAAAATGCATCAAAGCTGGAAAGAAAGTGCCTTCTTCTTATTAATTACTGACACCTTTTTTAGGTCCAGGTGACATCCAAGTTGAATGGGAAACATGCCCATGAAGTTTTGTTCACTTAATTCAGCATACATTAATCATCATATAGATAAGAAATAACCAGTAAGAAAAATATACAAGGAATTTATGAAAGTTGCCAAATATCAAGGGTTGTTGTTTATTGGCTCTCTTCTCATTATCGCTCAGACAGGAGCCATGTAAAGCTCAGCAAAGTGGCTTTCACCAATCGCTTGGTTTTCTGGCTTCAGCTTTCAAAGCCAGAATGGGAATAATGGGTAAATAAAGATTTAGTGAAGAAGCCTGATGACTCTTGTAGACTATGAGAGGGATAGGCAAACCTTGTTTGAGTAAAGAAGTATTAGGAAACAAACAGAGGCTCTTCTCTTGTATTATTTAAGAATGCTAAAGGAAAATAATTGTTATTACAGGGTAATGAATATCACCATCTGAAGAAAGAGTCTAGAGGATTCTTCTCAGGATCTTCAGAGAAAAGGTATGTTCACTGTTATTTCTTTAAAGTTCTTAAGTTAGGTCACAATTGAGCAATTCCCTTTAGAAATGGTTATGTTTGGGTCTAAAATTATTATTTTCAATTAGTCTGTTTGATCCATGTCAATAGTTTATTGACAAGAAGAAATTAGAAAAGAAAATGTTGTTGCTGTTTTGCTTTATTTTATTATTATCTCCTTAAGCAAGGTGATTTAAGAATTGTACAGTTTTGCCTCTGTTTTGGGCAGGAAAGCAATTGTAACTAAAAGTGAAGATGAATGGGCAGGAGAGTGAATTATAGTTAAAGCTGTGAGGTGAAATACAAACATATTTTTCTTGCAGCTGTCATTCAGTAGCTCCCCCCGAAATAGACTTAAATATTAGAAATGATTCTGGGTATTATTATACTCATTTGGAACTAAAAAGAATATTTGGAAGCAATTCTCTCATTTGAGATGATTTAGGACCCAGATTAGTTTTCAGTTTAGCATGTGGTACAAAATCTTAACTACTAACAATATGGTTTGTTAAATCTTCAAGGTTTCCCAGGGTAAAGTATGCAAAGATATCAAAATCTGAAATATAATCCCTATGTGTATTTGGAGGTGGTGGCTTGAGAACTTTGGATCACATAGATCCAAGGTATTTTTCTCTGTCAAGAAACAGATAATAAATATTTTAGGCTTTTATGAGTCATTTGGTTCGTGTCACAGGTACTGCATTGTTTTGTTATGAGAGAAAAGCTGCTCAAGACAATATGTTATCAATAATTGTGCATAGTGTTTCACTAAAACTTTATTTATTGACACTGAGGTTTGAACTTACTCACGTTATAAATTATTACCTTGCCCACTTGAGAATAAAAAATGAAAACAAAAGGAAAAGTATAGAATTTGACCTGTAGGGTTTATTTGAAAATAAGGCAAGTTCTCCTATAATTCTCTGCGTAGTTTATGTACATGAACATAGCAGAGAACTTAAAAATATGTGTGTCTCCCAGGGTCAGACAATATATTGTCAGTCAGATGTTATGGGAGAATTTTAACTTTGTAGGCACCATAGTTATTTTGGCTCTTTGTTATGTGTGATCTAGGAATTGATCTTTTGCATCCTAATTATTCGGTCCTCTCAGACATGGTCTTCTCCCTCTTCTAGCCTTTTAACCCTGAAGTAGTTAGCGATTCTTTAGGAAAGTTGTTAGCTTGGCAGCTGCTTTTCAACAGGTATTACAGTAAAAGGTTTGTTTAAATTCCATTTTTCATCTCAAATATTTAGCAAAGATTGTTTGCCTCAATGTAGGCAAATCAAGTCTAAGAAGTCAATATATTACCACATAAGACTCTTCACACACTTTAATACACAAATGATGACTGAAGAAAAAATGTTTTATTAATCATTGCAAGATGACTTTACCTTACACTCACTGATAATGCTCCCTACATACACCCTGAATGTTGAATGTAAAAGATGAAACATTTCCTTAGGTGAGATGTGCTGTGTTTCCTTTGGTAGGTTACCTCTCCTCTCCTTTTCTCATTTAGTCAAATGAGGAAAAACTAAACTGTAGAAACTGAAGTGCTTCATGTATGCTTTTCATTTAGAAAGTTGGTGGAATTAAGATGATTATTTAGGATAAATAAACATTATAAATCAACAAGTACAAGGAACATGTTCTTGGTGTGATGATCTAAACCTCATTTCTTCATTTTTATGTTGATGTCAAATTGCTTCAAATTGTGATCATGTTAGAATATAAGGCTTTTATAATAGCAATTGATGTAAAATGAGACATATGTTTGGACTCTTATCTATATGACAGGTAGGAGATACAGCCTTTCAAAAAGGTGGGTTTGTTAAATCAAGCCAACAGGAAGGAATAGAGTTCATTTAAGAAAAGAGATACCAGGACTGCTTAGGGAAAGCCATATGAGGGTAGCTAGCCAGAATACAGATTATTTGCAAGCCAAAGGAAAATCTTCATTGTTTAAATAGTTCCAAACTTATTTCACCTTACATCTCCTTCAAGGAAAAAAAAAATCCTAAGTGATTCACTTGAAATCTACCTACTTTAAATAAAATGAAGTATCTTCGTACCTTGTCCCACCTTTTCGACTTCAGCCAGGGTTTCGATCCCTGGAAGCAGAAACATCCTTGAACTGACCTCATGGAGGAGAGATCATAATGTGAATAATTTTCCTTCCCTCTTTTCACTGCACATCAACTTTGGTGGAGTTGAAATTGAAAGAAGAGATGATTGGATTTTGTGGACCTCATGGCTATCCTTTGGATTTTGATGCCAATTTTCCATTTAATTCTGATTTTTCCATGATAACAGATAGTTGTTTAATTATAAGAAATATTTTATTTCATACCTTTATTGATAAAGAGAAGTAGATTACAAATAATTTTTACTATTTTGGAAAATAAAATAGTTTTATTTAGAGAAGTATGAAAAGAGAGAGATAACACACATATAGGCTTCTTCATCATGGAAAATGTTTTTGTGTACTTTAAATTTGTTGTGTTTTGGCCCATAACTGGAGGTGCTCTGGAACAATTCTTGGCTTTGATCAGATGAATTACCCTTGGTGGTACCTGGGGGATTCTGTAGTGATGTAAATTGAAACCAGGCCTCCTATGTACAAGAAACGCACCTTAGCCTTTGTCCTATCTCTCTGACCCTTTTTGGGTATATTTTGTTTTGTTTTTGTTTTGTTTTGTTTTTGTCACATCAATGACACTCAGAGGATACTCCTAACTCTGCATTCAGGGCACTGCTCTGGGGACTATATGGGATGCTGGGATCAAATCTGAGTTGGCCACATGCAAGGCAAATACCCTATCCAATGTACTATCACTCCAGCATCTTTGTGTATATTTTGACCTGCTGATATTTATCATATTAAATGCTTAAACTAAAAATTTGCTTATTGTTTTATTTAAAATAAGTCTAGAGTAGGATAACATTTTTTAGTGAAAAAACATTGTGCCTTTAGTTTTTTATTTATTCACAGAATTAAACTGTCAAAAAACACATATTAAAGTGCAACGAAACACTGAAGACATTAAACAGAATGTCATATGTGTATAAATGTATGACTTCTCCAGTGAGAAAAACATATGTTTAGAGAATTTTGATGTATAATTCAAGGTTGCCAAGGATTGTTTAGGATGCTATAAGAAGTCTTGGTATTGAATTAAAATCTTCTTTTAAAAAAATGTTCTGTTATATCTAGGGTACCTGCCCTCAGGAAACTTGTTTCAAAAACTATTATATATTTGTAATAACTCAGAGAAAATGGATTCTAAGAGTGATTGTTCAATTTCATAAACTTATGAAAACTGGAGTCAACTGAGGAGGATGCAGGGTCCTTAGTAGACAGGAGACAAACTTTGAAGTCCAGAAGGAACTGGATAGGAAAACTGAGGTTCCTTGAAGTTCAAGGAAAAACTTGCAGAAAGGCATAGATATAAGATAGATAGAAAGGACTTTCATGGTCACGGAGTATAAGGAGAGAAGAAATTAGGTGATAGGGTGAGGACAACATTACCAAATCAGTAATCTATATTTGTGAGATATCTTATCTCGGTGAGGTTACAGAAAAATGACTTTTAAACAGTCCATACCTGCAGAGCTTTAGAAGAACTCAACCCAAGAATTTGGTCATTTAATCTCATGACTGAACCAACTGAGCTAACCAGTCACAGATTTTTTTTTTATAACCTAAGTAATTCATGTAAGCTTAGTGAGGACATTTCCCTGTCCTATAAAATGCTGATAGTTATACAGTGATCCTGTGTGAAATATTTGCAATCTCTATCTTGAGAGGCAGTTCTTAAGTGTAATGGCTTAATGGTCATTTAGCATGATGGGTCTTCAGAGTGTAATATCATTTGCCTGCCAGTTAAAATGAACTCTTCTCCATGGGAAGTCAAAGATCATGTTAGCGTAACTTGAATTAGGTAAAGGAGAGCATCAAGAAGTGAATGCCAAAACAGGGAATGGGGAAATAAAATCTCTTGTATGCACAGCCTGTTCATAAATTCTGTACAATTAGGAAACACCACTAATGCTTACTGTCTGGGAAATATCTCTGAGCTGTTCATGTTTTATTTTAAAAGAAATGTAACTTTATCTTTATCTTTCTACTTTTCTTAATCCTCTGGCCATATTTTGTTAGTGTTATTTATTTTGTTATTGTTATTTTCTACTTTGTTAAAAATAAAGAGGCTGAAATATATTCCCATTATTTTACCGGCACAAAAAAAGCAATACAGTTCTCATGAACAAGGTCAGTTCCCCACCTCTCCCAGTATCCTAAACTCTGAACATATGGTTTTAGCCTCACACTGAACTATGCACATAGTACCTATGATAGCCTAGATGTAATTATGATGGTCATTAGTATGTATGTTCCACATCTCAGCAGCTGGACTGATCCTGTCTTCATTTGTTCTTCATCTAAAGTCAAAATATATATTATCATATTTGATGCTTCCCTTCAGTATTCAGTATCTGGTGTTCCTGGTCATCTTTTTTATGCATGCTCCATACTTGTCAATGAAATTTTCACCCATCTTATATGTTTATAGCAATACCATATGTCATGTTTTTTCCTTTAGCTTCTGAATTGATATTTAAAAGTGAATTTTGGTGCTTCAGATTCACTCAGAGTTAGCATATCTTCATCTGTTTGCCTTTTTACAATCAATAGTAGCTACTAACATCAGAATCCCAGGGCTGCAATTCTCAAACTATGACTTAATGATCTTATGGGTGATATTTTAAACAAAACTTTGAAATATAACATACCATTTTTAGCATGTTTTTATATATATTTTATTTAAACACCTTGATTACATACATGACTGTGTTTGGGTTTCAGTCATGTAAAGAACACCACCCATCACCAGTGCAACATTCCCATCACCAATGTCCCAAATTTCCCTCCTCCCCACCCAACCCCCACCTGTACTCTAGACAGGCTTTCTATTTCCCCTCATACATTCTCATTATTAGGACAGTTCAAAATGTAGTTATTTCTCTAACTAAACTCATCCTTTTTTTGTGGTGAGCTTCATGAGGTGAACTGTAACTTCCAGCCCTTCTCTCTTTTGTGTCTGAACGTTATTATTGCAAGAATGTCTTCAATTTTTCTTAAAACCCATAGATGAGTGAGACCATTCTGCATTTTTCTCTCTCTCTCTGACTTATTTCACTCAGCATAATAGATTCCATGTAGGAAAATTTCATGTCTTCATCTCTCCTGACAGCTGCATAATATTTCATTGTGTATATGTACCACAGTTTCTTTAGCCATTCGTCTGTTGAAGGGCATCTTGGTTGTTTCCAGAGTCTTGCTATGGTAAATAATACTGCAATGAATATAGGTGTAAGGAAGGGATTTATGTATTGTATTTTTGTGTTCCTAGGGTATATTTCCTTACCTGACTTTTTCAGGAATTTGTCAGCTCCTATACCAGAGCTTCAAATATTTGGAAGACTCAGAAAAACACTATTAAATATGTACTTAAAGTTTTAAATAAAACAACTTGAGAATTTTTATTTCTAACATTTTCCAACTGATGTTGGTCACAGAACCTCCATTTGCACAAAGTCTAAGAATAAAGTTCTAAATTACCTGTCATCTGTTATCTAAATATACTTAAAACTCATCCTTTTCAAACTATTTATTCCAATGATTTTTTAAAATTGCATCCAATTATAACATGACAAATTCTTTTCTTCTTATACATAGGTATGTTTTTATCTACCTAAAAAATTTGGATTAGAAATAAGAGGAACTATTATATCATGAGCTACTTTTATTTTGTGGCAGGGACTTGATAACACTTGTTGAATTCTTAAAATTATCCTATCATTTTTTGATACCAGAAGATGCACTTTTTCCTCCAAAAAGTGCATATTATGGGGTTAATGCTTCCTGGAACTGAAGCCTGAGTGCAAGGAAGAAGAGCAGGTAAAAATTATGAGCGTCTTATGGTCAGGTGCGTCTCATAGAGCAAAAAATATGGTACTTTATATGGTAGGCATTATTGCTACTTTCCCAATTTCCAGATGTACAACCCGAGTTTTGTCACACCATAAGAACATAATATAATAAATATTTAAAATCAAATTTCTCCACTCTATATCATTTTGAACTTTAATAAGTTTTTCAAAAACTTTCTTTTACTTGAACTATTCTGCACTTATGCTGACTTTATTCTTACTATGGTAATCTACAACTGCAAATCTAAATATTCGGTTTCATATTAGCCATTCCTATGCAATTATTAGAATCAAGTGAGCACAAAAACACAACCCTTGTTAAGTCAAAGTTTGTATGAAATGTGAGTGATGCATAACAATGAATATTTTACTAATTATTAACTTTTGTCATGCAAATCGATGCTTGCTAAAGTAAAGTTCTTGTGAATTTGACTAATTGTACAATCTGAGGCTCATTTTAACATATATTTTATACATATTTATTATATTTCTCAAACACCTGGAAAATTTTATTTTTTCCAAGTTAAAAGGCTTTATATATGTATATATATATTCATATATATATATATAATTTTTATTTTGACCATATTGGCTTACATATCTTTCACAGTAGTATTTTAAGCACATATTAACATTGAATCAGGGGAATTCCCATCACCAAATTTGTCATCCCTCCACCTCTGTTCCCATCTTGCTTCCCATATCACACACCCTCACCCCTGGGTTGCTAGAATACGTAGTCCCCTCTGTGTCTAGCTTACTACATAGTGATCATGTATGTTTGGTCTTGGTACCCTCCCTTATTTCCCCCTCTATTTGAGAGGCAGAACTAGATAGTTCCAGTTATGTGGTTTTGTTTGCAGGAAAGAAAAGCAATAAAATGGGGTAAAAATCAAATAAGCTGAAAATGGGCGGAGTTCTTCTAGAGGCTTTCAACCTTAGTTTGAGAGAGGATGGGAAAAAGGGAATTGAAACACCACAACAATACAAAAAGAAATATCAAATAAAATATCCAGTGATCACTACAGCAATAAAGACAAGAATCACACAATAGTCTCTGTCCTGAAATAAAACCATGCCGGAGCACAGAAAGAAAGAGAAACATAAAATAAAATAAAATTGGAGACATCAACTTCAATATCTACACGAAAACAAGGAAGTCAAAAAAATAGATAAATAGATAAAAAGAATATTTTGTGCTCTTTTTTCCCCCTGCGTAGGCACAATAAATATTGGGGGGCATTAGAGAGGGATTTCCCTTGTCCTACAAGATACAGAGTTTCTCCACCCTTGAAGTATACTGTCATGGGATTAACTATAGACTCCTTGCATGTTTATTTACTCTCCACTCAGTGCTTTTGAAAGGCTTTTTTAAAATAAAATTATGCACAAAAATACTAAGTTGATTTCTTTTCCCACATTAAACACTCTAGATAGTATGCCTTGGCCTCATATAATTAAAATAAACACAGTTCTAAATCCTATGGAAACTGTGGGTTTTAGGATATTTGACTAGAGTTCCCAAATGAGGAAAATTTGTCTCAAAGATGGTCTATCTCTAAGGGTCATGACCAAGGCCTTAATGACTGATCTGTTTTTTATAGTTCACCTCCAACTTTCTCAAAATCCAGATGTTTATTATATGTAATCCAGGAATTTGACAAACTAATATTTTATTTTCTTTGATAAGCTCCTCTGAATGACTCATTTTTCAAATGATCAAATCCATCGCTCAAACTCAGTCTCTTCTTTTTATTTTTTGTTTATTTTTTGTTTGTTTTGTTTTGTTTTGTTTTGCTTTTGGACCTTACCCAGCAGCGCTCCGGGGTTACTCCTGGCTCTATGCTGAGAAATCGCTCCTGGCAGGCTTGGGAGACCATATTGGATGCCAGGATTTGAACCACCATCCTTCTGCATGCAAGGCAAATGCCCTATCTCCATGCTATCTCTCTGGCCTCAGTCTCTACTTAAAATCCCTCTTTTCCCTTCAAAATAATAGCTAGATACCTCAAAATCCATCAAACTAAAATGTGTAGGAAAACAAATTAATGACTCACTAATAATAGGTGATACTTTTAGAACCTGTCTTCTCTCTTGCAACATGATTCAAGATGATTTCTGCAATGTCATGTGGTGTGGAAATAAACCTTGTAAGGAATGGAACAACACAAAAAGCTACATAAAGTCAGCAAGTAAGGGCGATGATAGGGATGTCTCATTCCCCTTTAGATTCATCTAGACGTTCTGATGGGTTATTATCTCCCAGTGGTTTTGTGACCCAAGTACTGAATATGAATAGTCTTTTCCTGTAGGTGTCTTACCTGAAATTTTGATGGAAGAGATTTCACAGTGGCTGAAATATTTGGCAGTAGATCAACTAGAATTTGATGTTGATGGTGTTGGAAAACCAGAGTTTCTTGCCATTTCTTTGACTGGTGGTGAGGTGTGTGTGTTTGGAGAGGAAAGGTGTGATAATAATAGGCTATTGTTTCTACTAAAATCAACTGTGGATGTTAATGGCAGGAAGGGGAGTTGGTTCAATGTCCAGACATCTCAGAATGAGACCTCAGGGTCATTTTCAGTTTAGCTTACTTAATCTTTTATGCCCTTGTAGTGTTCATATTGTGTCAGGTCTTTAATTGAAAAATAACCTTTGGCATTTTTATTCAAAACAAGCAAACATAAAAATAGCAAAAGAGAATGGATTGAAGATTGGGAAATTTCTACTGACTGCCACTAAAATCAAGTGGGCCACTGGGCAAATTTCCAATTCAAGTGTCAAATAAGTATTCCCCACAGATATAATAGTGCTCTTTACGAGATTACAGGTGCCTTTTGAGGTGATCAGTGTTTGAGACAATTCATTCCCACTGAGGTAAATTTAATTCCTTATCTCTGGATAGGTTGCTGAGAAAATAGGACTTGATATCTGTGTTGTAAAAACTATTAAATTACAATAATTTTGCTGAGCCATGGTAGCACTCAAAATTTAATCTTTTCTGCACTGTTTCAATAAAGCAGTCTAAAAGCATATGTTACATGTGGGTGTTAGCTTCTTTTAACATAAACCCAGATGATATTGTCTGGATGTAGAAAACTTGATTTTTAGATCAAAATAGTGCTTTTATCCAAAATAAGAATAGGAAATACTTCAGAAACACATCTATGGCAAATGGTTCCAAATTTGTTAGTGTTTGATCCATTAGAAAAGCTGTTTTGGGTTTTTACAAAGTGAATCATTGTCAAAATACACCATGTTAACTCCATATGTAGCTATTTTCCATTTATATCTTTATAAAGCAATAAACCAATACTGTGTATTTTTTTATGTCCAAGAGACTGACTAATTTTAGTAATCAGATTCCTATACTTGCTTACTGTTGATTTTTAAATGTCTGACAATTGCTATTCAGTTAAAACCACTACTTGCAATTAGTGTATAAGCAGGATTTTTGTAATGCTGATTTATGAAACTGTCTTATTTATTTTGTTCAGACTTTGACATATCTGAAAAAACTATTGGAAGTGCAATTATAATACATGCTTAGAATTGTAACTTTTATAGATGATTTTATGATTTTATTGAAACCATTAAAGTCATGCTTCATTGCTGTATGTGCTGAATTAAATACTTTATTATAATAAAAATATTTCTAAATTTAGAAAATTGAGCGTATGGTAATGAATCATTCCCCAATATATCCCAGATCTATTTTTAATTATTGTTATTTGCAAAACACTACACTGTAATAAAAAGTTCAATTACTCATTATAAAAATCAACAATATATTTACATCATTTACTTAGCACTGAAAGTCCTATTCTGTGTGTATTTACATTATCTTAAATTAGAATAATGTTGTAAGTTGACATTTGCCTAAGGAAAAACATATTTCCTGATATTAATGCTGTTGTGAAGTTGTGAATTTAAAATTATTTACCTGACAGGTTGTTGTAAAAATGTTTTGTCCATATTCAGCAATAGTAATCATAGTTGTAGTTAGACTGATAGTTCTCTAAGGATGTCTTCCTAGAAATAAAGCTACTAGATCAGTATCAAAGAAGGCAATTCATTCATATCTATAAACTATTCTTAGATAAAATAATAAAATCTAATATCGTTACCAGTTGTATATAAAAGCATCATTTTATTGTTGCTCTGCAGTGTAAAATTTTATAACTCGAAAAATCTCATTTACTTTGCTTATTGCCATGAGGCACTTTATCATTTGTGTCAATTTCTGCTTTCTTTATTTAGTACCAGAGATGTGTTTGTTGATACATTAATTACTAGACTTAATTTTTAATAATTGACAATTAATCTCTTTGATCACTTTTTGTTGTTTTCATCACTTTTGTTGCAATTCACACCTGCCTTTTACTTGAAGATTAAATGAAGTATAAACTCAAGTGATAGTTCACAGAGAATATGCATTATTGCAGTAATAAGTTTACAATTCATAATACACTTATCTTTTAACTCTTTCTCATTTATTTGGTACCCTTATCAAGGTATCCTAGTTCACAGTGAGGCTTATTCTGTATCATCCTTTACTCACATAAAATCGATGCTAATATCGGAGCCATAGTGCAGTGGTAGAGTGTTTGCCTTGGGTGCAGCTGACCCAGGATGGACCTGGGTTCAATCACCAACATCCCATATGGTCCCCCGAGTCTGCCAGGAGTGATTTCTGAGCGCATAGCCAGGAGTAACCCCTGAACGTCACTGTGTGGCTCCATCCCCCCGAAAAAAATTGGTGCTGATTTGTTGGTTCAAACCTTTATTTATATCAGAAAAAAACTTTTGAAAAAATTTACTTATTTTACCAAGCTTACAATGTAATTTTAGTCTGACTTTAGTAAATTTTTTTTCTATTGTGACATTTTCAATCTATTATTTGACCCAGCACACATACACACACACACACACACACACACACACACACACACACACGCACACACGTTTCTAGATAGCTTTCAATATATGTATAAATGTCTTTTTATATATTTGTTTTGTTTTTCAATTGTATTCTTGGCCAACCTAGGCACAAGCTTTTGTTTTGTTTAAACCTGGCATGTCATGTCTATCTTTTTATTTTAGAATGATCATTTTCTTCTCTTTTTGCTGGTTCTATGCCCTACTTAGGAATCACACCTGGCAGTGCTTGAGGGACCAAATGTGGTGCCAGTGTCAAACCAGGGTTGCTGCATAACAAACAAGTGCTTTAATCCTGTACTTTCTCTCCAGCTCTAGTGTGTCATTTGATTTAAGTGCTTTGAAATAATAAAGTGTTACGTAAAATTTTTATTCTGTTTGGTAAATTCTATTTCTATTTTTTTCTTTTGGTTTTGACCAGACCCACTGACTCTCAGGGGTAACTCCTGGCTCTGAGCTCTGAAATTGCTCCTGGCTTGGGAGACTATATGGGATAACTATACTAGGTCAACTGCATGCAGGGCAAATGCTCTACTCCTGTGCCACCGTTCTAGCCCCTCTATTTCCATTTTCTAAGAAAAATTTATAATTGAAAGCTCATTTTATGTTAAAAGTTGAAAATAATGAATATACATAAATAAATTATTTAAAATATAATTATATATAAATTATAATTATATATAAATATAATTATTTAAAATATAATATAAAATATAATGATATTGACCAGTAGACTGCACTAAAATGAAACAAAATCATAGCAAAATAAGAGAATAAATAAATATAATCAATAATCTAAATACTGTAAAACAACACAAGACTTTTAAATTTTGCAAAATTTTAAGAATCAAGGGCTGGAGCAATAGCACAGCAGTAGGGCATTTGCCTTGCATGAGTCTGACCCAGGACAGACCTAGTTTAGATTCCCAGTGACCCTTATAGTCCCCAAGTTAGGAGCTATTTCTGATTGCATAACCAGGAGTAACTCCTGAACATCACTGGGTGTAGCCAAAAAAATTTAAGAATCAATCTGTTGTTTGAGGGAAGTACATATTTGAGGGTCCCACATATTTTCCTATTATTTTTCTAATTTTTTTCTATTATCATTGTCTTTTTTTTACAAATAATTAATTACTTTATTTAAGCACTGTGATTACAAAATTGTTCATGATTGAGTTTCAGACAATGTACACAACACTTCACCAGTGTATGTTTTTCATCACTAATGTCCCCAATTTCCTGCACACCCTCTCCACTGCCTGCATCTGGACAGACATTTCATTTCTCATTCACTCACTCAAAAACATTCTCTCTTTCTTCCCTTCCCCCCTTTATAACACTCATTTGTACTATTGTTAATTGTTATTATTTTTAATAATGATTTTTATTTTGACCAAAGTGGATTACAAATCTTTCACAGTAATATTTTAGGTACATATTGACATTGAATCAGGACATTCCCACCACCAAAGTTGTCCTCCCTCCACCCCGTTCCCAGCATGCTTCCCATATCCCCACCCTTACCCCCAGGCTACTAGTATAAGTGGTTCATCTGTGTATAGCTTGTTGTAGATTCGGTATCGATTCTGTTGTCATTGGATTGGGTTTGATATTTAAGTCCAATCATTTTAATTTCTACTTAGTGATCATAAAAGGGATGCCATATCACTTTATTCCATGTCAGAATTAAGGAAAGATTTTTCCTTACTTTTTGTCTAGAGGGATCAGTTCCAACTATCTTTAGCATAGTGAACCCTTTTCTAACCTAACTCCAAACCTAGGGCTCTTTTTCGAAAGCTTCCTGCCATGGAGACTACTTCTGGCCCTTGTCTCTATTGTCTCTGGATATTATTACCATACTATCTTTTAATGTAATTTTGTCCCACAAATGAGTAAAATTATTTTGTCTCTGACTCATTTACCCAGTATAATAATCTTCATATTAAAATTTAATAATATTTTAATATTTAAACACTTGATTACTAACATGGTTGTGGTTGGGTTTCTGTCATGTAAGGAACACCCCTCCCATCACCAGTGCAACATTCCCATCACCAATGTCCCAAATGTTTTTTTTTTTTTTTTTACTTTTTTTAAAAAAAATCTTTATTTAAGCACCACGATTACAAACATGACTGTAGTTGGGTTTCAGTCACAAAAAGAACATCCCCTTCACCAGTGCAATATTCCCACCACCAATGCCCCCCATTTTCCTCCCACACCCCCTGCCTGTATTTTTTTTTTATTTAAACACCTTGATTACATACATGATTGTGTTTGGGTTTCAGTCATAAAAGGAACACCACCCATCACCAGTGCAACATTCCCATCACCCAAGTCCCAAATCTCCCTCCTCTCCACCCAACCCCCGCCTGTACCCTAAATAGGCTCTACATTTCCCTCATACATTCCAAATGTTTTCTAACAGCTGCACAGTATGTAATTTTGTAGATGCACCACAGTTTCTTTAAGCTACCCCTTGGTTCTTGGGCAAATGGGTTGTTTGCAATGTCTGGCAATTGTAAATAGTGCTGCAAAGAACATAGAAATACAGGGGACTCTTCTGCATGATGTTATTTGGTTCCTAGGTATATCCCTAGAAGTAGTGCTGGACCATAGGAAAGCTCAATTTCAATTTTTTAATTTTTTAGGAATATACATCCATATTGCTTTCCAAAAAAGCTGGACTAGTTGGAATTCCTACCAGCAGTGAGAGTTTCTTTCTCCGCACATCTGTGCCAGCATTTGTTGTTCTTGTGCTTTGTGATCTGTGATGTGAGATGTTATCTCATTGTTTTAATTTACATCTCCCAGATGATTAGTGATATGGAGCATTTTATGTGCCTTTTGGCCATCTGTATTTCTTCTTTTAGGAAATGTCTGTGCATATCTTCTCCTCATTTTTGGATTGGGTTATATAGCTTATTTTTGCTAAGTTCTATCAGTACCATACACACATCTTAAATATTAACCCCTTATCAGATGGGTATTGACTGAACAGTTTTTCCCCTTCTGTGGGTAGTCTTTGTATCCTAGTCACTCCTTTGAAGTGCAGAATTTTATCAGTTTAATGTAGTCCTATTTGTTCAATCTTTACTTCCACTTGTTTGACCTGTGCTGTTTTATCCTTAAATATACGTTTAGCTCTGATGTCATAGACATAGTATTCTGCCTCATTTTTCTCTATATATATTATGGTTTTAGGGTGGATATCAAGGTCTTTAATCCATCTTGATTTTACCTTTGTGCCTAGGGTTGAAGAGAGACATGAGTTCACATGTTCTTGTCTGTAATTGACCAGTTTTCCCAACACCATTTTTTGAAGAGGCTTTTCTTGTTCTACTTTGTATTCCTTGCTTCATTATCAAAGATTAATTGATCTCAAAATATTCAAATCAATTCCCCTGATCTTGGGGTCTGTCTTTATTTCAATACCATGCTGTTTTAAGACTACGCTTTATAGTGCAATTTAAATTTGGAAAACTTATACCACCCTCTTCTTTTTCCCAATTATTGCTTTAGCTATTAGTGAGTATTAGCTATTAGTGAGTATTTATTGTTCCAAATGAATTACAAAAGTTTTTGATCCACTTCTTTGAAAAATGTCATGGTTTTCTAATAGAGATTTATTAAATCTGTGCAATACTTTGGGAAGTATTACCATTTAATGATCCTCCCAATCCAGGAACAGCTATATATTTTCCATTTCCTTCCATTTCCTTGTGTCTTTTTTTATTTCTTGAAGTAGTATTTTGCAATTTTCTTTGTATATGTCTTTCACCTCTTTAGTTTGAGATACCTGATTTCCTTTTTTTTTTTTTTTTGTTTCTGGACCACACCCATTGATGCTCAGAGGTATCTCCTGGCTATGTGCTCAGAAATCACCCCTGGCTTGGGGGACTATATGGGACGCTGGAGGAGCAAGCTGCGGACTGTCCTAAGTCAGCCAAGTGCAAGGCAAATGTTCTACCACTGCACCAAATCTCTGGCCCCAAGATACCCACTTTTCTGAGTCACAATTGTGAATGGGATTATTTTTAATGTCTATTTCTTTTTTTTTTCCATTAGTTGCATATAGAAAAAAATCCATGGATATTTGCATTTACATATTAATTTTGTAGTTTGCCACTTTACTATGCAAATCTATTATTTATAAAAGCTTTTTTGGTGGAGTCTAGGATTTTTCTAAATATAGCATCATGTTGTCTGCAAACAGTGAGAATTTGATTTCTTCTGTTCCTACTTGGATATAATTAATATACTTTTCTTGCCTAATTGCTATAGCAATTACTTTCAGTATTATGTTGAATAGGAGTGGCAAGAGGGACAAACTTGTCACATGACAGATCTTAGAAAAAAATGTTTTTCGTTTTTGCCCATTGAGCATATTTACCATGGACTTGTCGTAAAAGGCCTTGACTATATTGAGAAAAATTCCTTCAATTACCATCTTCTTTAGAGTTTTTAATCATGAGTGGCTGCTGGACATTGCTAAATGCTTTCTTTGCATCTATTGATATAATCATATTATTTTTTTAATTTCTTTGTTGATGTATAGTGTATAGTATTGATTGACTTGCTTGTGTTAAATTATCTTTGCAACTCTGAAATAAGCTGTTGCTAGTATTCTAAGCTACAAAATTTTATTTGAATATGAATATATTTATTCATAAGGGACATTGGCCTGTAGTTCTCTCTCCTTTTTTGTGATAGCTGTCTGCTTTTGGTATCAAGGTGATGTTAGTATCATAGAATCTATTTGGGAGTGTTTCTGTTTCTTCAATTTTTCTGGAAGAGCTTGAAAAAAATTGGCATTAGGTTCTCTTTAAAGGTTTGAAAGAATTCACTAGTGAATACATCTAGACCTGGGCTTTTGTTTTGCAGAAGCCTTTTGATTACCATTTCAATTTCTTCACTAGAAATAGGTCTATTCAGATATTCTAGATACTGTTGGTTCAAATTTGGCAGGTGTTAGAATTCCAAGAATTTATCCATTGTTTTTTCAGGTTCTCCTTTTTTGTGGCACAAATATTCTCAAAGTAATCTTTGGTTATTTTTTAAATTTCTGTAGTATCTGTAGTGACTTTCCTTTTTTTGTTTCTTATTTGGCCTACTAAATTTTTCTCTTTCTTTTTGAGCTTGCCAATGATTTCTTTATCTTGTTAATTTTTTCAAAGAATCAATTGTCTCTTTCATTGATCTTTTGGATCATTTTTGGGTATCCAGCTTCATTAATTTTTGTCCTAAATTAATATTTTCTTCTGCCTGTCTATTTTTGGTTTATCTTGTTGGTCGTTTCTTTTCTTTTCTTTTTAATGGTGTGTCATTAAGTTATTTCTTAGACCATTACTTCCTGATGAATGCTTACATTCATCCTCTTAATACTGTTTTTGTACTAATTTTTATAATTCATGTTTTCATTCTATTTTGTTTCCAGGAATCTTTTGATGTCTTCTTTGATTTAGTGGCTGGCTCACTGGTTATTCAATAGTAAGCTGTTTAATTTTCAGGTTAAGTTAAAAGGTATTGCACCTTTTTTGTTTGTAATTCATTTCCATTTTAAGTGCCTCATGATCTGAAATTGTAGCTGATACAATTTCTATCTTCTTGATTTCATGGAGGTCTGTTTTATGGACCAGAATGTGATTTGTCTTAAAGAATGTGCAATGTGTATTGGAGAAGATTGTGTATCGAAATTGGGGAAATGAAAAGCCATATACATGCATACATATGTGTGTGTATATCTATCTATCTATCTATCTATCTATCTATCTATCTATCTATCTATCTATCTATCTATCTATCTATCTATCATCTATCTATCTATCTATCTATCTATCTATCTATATCTATCTATATTATATGTAGAATACTGGGTCAGCTGAGTGCAAGGCAAATGCCCTACCACTGTGCTATCACTCTGGCCCCTACCTTTCATATTTTTTAAATATAATTTTTATTTCAATCATAGTGGCTTACATATCTTTCACAGAAATATTTTAGGTACATATTAACGTTGAATCAAGGGAATTCCCATCACCGAATCATCCTTTCTCCACCCCCGCTGCTCCCATCCTGCCTCCCATATCCCCCACCCTCACCTCCCCGGGCTGCTAGGAAGAGTGGTCCCCACTGTGTCTAGCTTATACCGTATCTGATACCGAGATCTCTAGACACAGAGGTCTGATTTTATCACCCAGGATGGAGTAGAAGTCTTCCATACACCACAAAAGCAACAAGGGAAGAGTAAATGAACATGAAAGGAGTCTATAGTTAATCCCATGACAGTATACTTCAAGGGTGGAGAAACCCTGTATCTCTTATTTCCCTCTCTATTTGGGAGGCGGGACTATATAGTTTCAGTTATGTGGTTTTGTTTGAAGAAGAGAAAAGCAATAAAATGGGGTAAAAATCAAACACACCGAAAATGGGCGGAGTCCTTCTAGAGGCTCTCAACCTCGATTTGAGAGAGGAAAGGGAAAAAGAAAGTGAAACACCACAACCACATACCTTTCACATTGTAAGAGAGTTGTTTTCTTGAAAGATTGTCCTCCAACCTTTGACTTGGGCCTGTTTTTGCTCTGGATATTCAAATATGTTTCTTGCGAGCAGAAAAATGTTGGATTTAATTTTCTGATCCATTTTGCCACTCTGTGTCTCTTAACTGGTGCATTTAGTCCACTAGCGTTGAGAGAGATGATTGTCATGAGATTTTGTGACATCTTTTTTGTAGAAGTTTGGTGTTATTGTGGGGATTGTCTTGCCTTAAATTAGACCCTTCAGTTCTTTTAATGTTGGCTTTGAGTCTGTAAAGTTCCATAAAGTGGTGTATTATTCCTTAAAACCTGAATGAAAATCTGACTGGGTAAAGTATTGGTGGTGAGGCTTTTATTTTGTTGATTGTTTTCAGTAAATAACACCACTGTCTTTGGCCTAGAGGGTGGCTTGTGATAAATCTACTATGAATCTTAAGGGCACTTTTTTTTGTGTGTAATTTCACTCTTTGATCTTGTTGCTTTCGGTATTCTGTCTTTGTCTATGGTTTTCATGATTGTTATTATCATGTGCCTTGGGATGTTTTTCTTTGGGTCTCTTTTAGTTGGTACTCTTTGAGCATTCAAATGTAGGTGTATACACTCTTCAATCTGGAAACTTCTCAGTAATGATGTCTTTGACTGTTGCTTCTTCCTTGGAATTTTCTTCTGGCCTCTCTGGAACACCAATGATTTTAACGTTGTTCCTGTTAAATTTATCCCAAAGGTCTATTGTTGTCTGTTTGCTTAATTTGGGAATTATTTTCCATCTTCTGTTTATTTATTTTAAGGCTCTTTTCCTTTGGGCCCCTCCTCTTCAGCAAAAGTGGCAGTGGCAGCTTATCATTGTCTATCTAATGAAGTGTTAGTACTCCAGAATTTAGTGCCAACTTTTATCTTTTCTGAGTTTATCACTTATAAATTTGTTCAGTTGTTCTGTAACTGAATATTCCTCCTCTAATACTATATTTGATTTTTCCACACTTGGTTACTCTGCTAAAAATATCACATTTCTTTCAATTGTCTTGAATATCTCATTTTAGTGGGTTTTGGCTTTAAGATACTAGTTTAACAATGAGGGTATGCATCACTTCATGTTAGTGAAACACATGTGTTTATTTTCTATTGCTTTCTAGAAATTATTTTTATTTTGTTAATTTTATTTGCTTTTTCTTTCTCTTTTTAAAATTTTGTTTGCTTTGGGGATATATTGGGTAGTGATGAGGGCTTACTTCTGGGTCTGTGCTTAAGTTACTCCTGAAGATACTCTTGTGGGGTGCTGGATGTTGATCCTTGGTTAACTAGGCAAGGTCCTTACCTACTATACTATTATATTGGCCCAAAAGTCTTATTAATAAACCTGTATTCCCAGTTTATAGCTTATCTACTGTGTGCTAAATTTTGAGATGTAGAGCTTATTTTAATGTAATCTAGTGAACTAAAAATATTGCTTTATTTTCTTAAACTCCTTAGCTTTTGCTTTTATATAATTTATTTGGAATTCATTTCTGTAATTGATATAGAGTAGGAATCCATTTTTCTCTAAAACAGAGTCCAATTCTTGAACATTATTTTATAGTTTATCATTATCATAATGGTAAAATAATTTATTTTATAAATAGAATTTCCATATGCTTATGTCTTCAGTGCTCATTTCTTTCTCTTCCATTGTGAATCAATATTGCTATATTTAACTATAGTTTATACTACATCTTAAATTTTGTTGATTATATCTTCCTCCTTCAAATATATTTTCTTTGCATTTATATATTCATTCCTCCCTTCTCCTTCCTTCCTTCCCTCCTTCCTTTCTTTCTTCTCCCTCCCTCCTTCCTCCCTTCCTTCCTTCCTTCCTTCCTTCCTTCTTCCTTCCTTCTTTCTTTTCTTTCTTTCTTTTCTTTCTTTTCTTTTCTTTCTTTCTTCTTTCTTTCTTTCTTTCTTTCTTTCTTTCTTTCTTCTTTCTTTCTTCTATCTTTCTTTCTTTCTTTCTTTTCTTTCTTTCTTTCTTTCTTTCTTTCTTTCTTTCTTTCTTTCTTTCTTTCTTTCTTCCTTCTTCTTTCTTCTCTTTTCCTCCTTCCTTCCTTCCTTCTCTTGTTCTTCCTTCCTTCCTTCCTTCCTTCCTTCCTTCCTTCCTTCCGTCCTTCCTTCCTTCCTACCTTCCTTCCTTCCTTCCTCCCTCCCTCCCTCCCTCCCTCCCTCCCTCTCTCCTTCCTTCCTTCCTTCCTCCCTCCCTCCCTCCCTCCCTCCCTCCCTCTCCTCTCTCTCTCTCTCTCTCTCTCTTTCTTTCTTTCTTTCTTTCTTTTCTCTTCTTTCTTTCTTTCTTTCTTTCTTTCTTTCTTTCTTTCTTTCTTTCTTTCTTTCTTTCTTTCTCTTTCTTTCTTTCTTTCTTTCTTCTTTCTTCTTCTTTCTTTTCTTTCTTTTTTCTTTCTTTTTTCTTTCTTTTTTCTTCTTCTTTCTTTCTTTCTTTTTTTCTTTTTTCTTTCCTTCCTTCTTTCTTTCTCCTCTTCTTCCTCCTTTTCCTCCTTCCTTCCTTCCTTCCTTCCTTCCTTCCTTCCTTCCTTCCTTCCTTCCTTCCTTCCTTCCTTCCTTCCTTCCTTCCTTCCTTCCTTCCTTCCTTCCTTCCTTCCTTCCTTCCTTCCTCTATTCTTCCCTTTCTCCCTCTCTTCCTTTGCCCCCTTCATTACTTCCTTCTATTTGGGGGGGCACCCAGAAATGCTTAGATCTCTGCTTAGAGATCACTACTGGATAGGCTCAGGGAACTATAAAAACTCCAACTGGTTGCCGGCAAGACTAAAGCACTACCACTTTACTACCTGACTGGCCCCAATTTGCACATCTTCATCCTCAGCTTTTCAGTTCCATGATAAAATCTATATTTTTTCCTCAGTGTTGGAGATCAACCCATTACCTCAGATAATCTACAACTGAACCCAGTCATTCTAATTTTGACTGAATTTGTTTTGCATGTGTGGACAAATCTATATTAAGTCTTGGACTTAATCAGTTCATGGGCATGGTATTTTTCTCTATAACTTGACATATTCAATACAATTGACTATTATAAAAATTTCATTTCCTCTTTAAAGTGTATCATACATTTCAGGGGTACATGTTTTTACTTACTACTGATATCTTTAGTGGACACTATGCAGTATGATAAAAGTAGTTGGAAAGGATTATTCCAGACAAGAACTGGGTGCTGAAAATAGATTAAGTATAATACCCTTTTAGCAGCAATATTGCAAACCACAGTGTCTAAAGAGGGAAAAAAATGTTTACTTTTAAAAGAACAATGTTCATAATTGCAATAATCTTTAATCATTTAAATTCAGTTCTTAGAAAGGGATAAAAGCACTAACCTCTTAAAAAGTTTTGATATATGCCTGGAGCCTAGAAATGGTCTTATGTCAGGAAACTTCAGGGGTAGGGTCTCCTTTTACTTAGGCCAAAGTTTTTCCTTTCCATAACCCTCATACTTTGGTGGGCCCATGCAAACAATAATTGCCACTCTAACATTGTTTTTACAGTGCTCCTTTGACTTTAAACCTGTAAGAAACCACTAGTAAAAATATCTGGAACTGCAAAAAAAAAAAAAATGGTTTACAATAGTGTTAACATATATGCTTTTAGGTCCACTAGCATTCTGGTGGATAAAGGAGGGAGATAAGGGATATATGCTTAGGAACAGGAATGAAGGGAGAATAACACTGGTGGTGGAAAGGCCCTCATTTATTGTCACTGTGTACCTTAAATATCACTGTGTAAGATTTGTAATTCACTTTGGCCACAATAAAAAAAAAGAAAAAGAAAATAAGAGAGCTAAAACAATGAAGAGAATTGGAAAAAGGAAAAAAAAGTTTGATATATAACCTTGAATATCTTAAATTTATCAGAATATAAGGACATTGTTTTAAAGAAAAATAAGTTTACTTTCTAAAAATTAAAATTTTATATACATTTTTTTAAATGATAGACAATAGAAGAAAGTCTAAAGAACATGTAAAAGTAGGATGCAATTATAGTGTAGCTTGGAAAACAATATGTTGAATGTTTATTAAAAATAGTCATAATCATTGCAACTTTTTTCACAAATCTGAACCATTTATTTGTAAAGCTTATGTTAATAGTACAAGACCAGAAACCAATATACCAAGTATGAGAGTTGACACATTCAAAGGGACAAATCATCAGATGGGAATTTCCAGCTCTGATCTTCCAGTGATCCTAAGAACAATAGCAATGTGATTTTTACTTCTCATAAGAGAGAATTAAAGTCTTTTCTTTGTAGAATTTAAAAATAACATTGGACTAATGATAATTGAGGTTCTATTAATGAATTGGATTCTTCCAGATGCTTGTGGACTCTTATCAGATTCTAAGAAGATCAGTTTTTTCTTTCTCTTTTTCAAAAAATATCACTTGCTGGACAGTTTTATAACACAGATGTGCATTTAGAAAGATAGAGA
The DNA here is from genome assembly GCF_024139225.1 of Suncus etruscus. Taxonomy (NCBI): domain Eukaryota; kingdom Metazoa; phylum Chordata; class Mammalia; order Eulipotyphla; family Soricidae; genus Suncus; species Suncus etruscus. The sequence goes on along the minus strand of NC_064867.1, from coordinate 15,980,597 downwards.
AATGGGTCATTGCAATACCCAGATGGTCCCCCACTAGCATAAAAGGAAAATAAAAGTAGTATATGTGCAAGTTTTCAAAATGAGAACAGTAAAGAAAGGCACAAAATGAATGTTTTGAGGCTATGTTGTTGGCTGCAAACATGTTTAGAATTGTTGTTTTTGTCTTGGTCAATGAATTTATTTATCAACTCATACCTGTTCTACAGCTAGATTTTATACTAAAGTCTCTTTAGTTTCTTTTCATAAATCTATAATAGCTTTATCTTTGTTAATAGTTTCCTAGTTTGTCTGTTAGCATCTTTAGTTTGTATGTAGATTATACTGATTCATAACATTAGGATGCTTCAAGTATGTAGATTATAGTTTGACATCCATATATACTGCACATATTTATTAGCAAAGTTTAGTGTTTAGGTTAACACCATGTAATTTGCCTTATTTAAATTCTTCTATCTCCTTGTTACCAGTGTGTTCTCCATATCTAGAGGATTAATTTTTATTCATCTGTTCTACTTAGTTATATTACAGGTAAGAATAAAATCATGATTATCCATTTTTCATTTAACTGTTCTGTTCTGTAGATCATCGTAAATAACAAGCTTGACTTTTTCTTTAAAATTTTCTTATTCCTATTGGCACATTTTCCTTAAATTTCTTTATTTTCCTTTTTGTGTTCTATATTATTTTTATTTTAGTATTTAAACAGGTATAAATAAATTTACTGTATTTTTTGAGCTATAAGATGCACCTGGCCATAAGATGCACATAGTTTTTAGATGTTCCCCTGTACTCAGGTTTAAGGTCAGTCTAGGCAGCATTCACGCCATAATTCTGCATTCACTTGGGGGTGGGGAGTGTTCTTAAGGTACAAAAAATACACTATTTTATTTTCTTGTTTTAACTGAATGGCAAGTGAAAATCATCAAAAAATATATCAATAAAAGTCAATTTATGATCATTGTTGTATCTCACAATGGTGTTAAAGATATTGTCTGAGAATTTACTGGGCTGTTTAGTGCTAAGAGCAGTCTGCGTTATTTTTTTCACTCACATAGTTTGGTGTTTTAAACAGCTTTCCCCATCAAATTTGTTATCAGTACTGTGAAATTTGAAGGTGTTGCATGGCTGCATATGTGACTGCACATTCATGGACCTTTGGAGGTGGGATGCTTTAGGTAGCTTGACAGCTCGATAAGCTTCAGTTGCATAACTGGGCCTTTTATATGTTGGAGGATGTTGGGTGTAGATGGGGGCTGCTAGGCCTTCAGACAAAGAGGAGAATTTATCCTCCTTCATCCTGAGAGAGTCATAGAGTTTTCATCCCAGAGATAAATCTACATAGGATCATTCAGTGGCTTGGTGGTCTTTTTAAATGTTTTTTTGTTTTTTTTTTTCAGATACCCATAGAAACCTTGATTGACTATTGACTATCCATGTAGAAAACAGATGGCTGAATGTTCTGGGGGTATTTTAGTGAGCATTTCTTGAAGGCAGGATTTCTCAATACTAGCATTTGAATATTTTGAATAAGTCTCTTCTTCGTTGTCAGATGAGTTTTCTGTATTTAGGATATTTAGGATATTAGCATTTCCCTAATATTTGCTATTAGTAATCTTCAACTGGAATTACCAAAAGCATTAAATATTTCTAAAAGGTGGATTTAGGATACTCATCCTGCTTGAGAACCACTTCTATGAAAGATATGCATGTACCATATGTGAGGAGACTTCTAATATCAGAATACTTTCTGGTTACTCTTAGTTTAATAAAATTTTCTAGAAATAAAAGTTACTATCTTTTCCCCTATAATGTAAATACCATGTTGAACCCATTTTGTGACTCACTGAGTGAATTTTCAAAACTTATTTATAAAGTATAGTTTTCTTTTAAAAAAAAAACTTTATTTATTTATTTGGTTTTTGGATCACACCCTGCAGTGCTCAGGGGTTACTCCTGGCTCTATGCTCAGAAATCGCTACTGACAGGCACAGGGGACCATATGGGAAGCTGGAATTTGAACCACCATCCCTCTGGATTGGCTGCTTGCAAGGCAAATGCCCTAATGCTGTGCAATCTCTCCATCCCCTATTTATTATTTATTTTTTATTTATTTATTTATAAATTAATTGGTTTTTGGGCCACACCCAGAGGTGCTTAGGGGTTATTCCTGGCTCTGCACTCAGAAATTGCCCTGGCAGGCTGGGGAACCACATGGGATGCCAGGAATTGAACAGGGTCTACCCTGGATAGGCCCCATGCAAGGCAAATGACCTACTGCTGTGCTATCTCTCCGGCCCCAGTTGTAATTTTCAGTCTCACCAAATTATAGTAAAAATATATATGTGGAATTTTAGTACCTATAGTCATATATAGTCTATGAAAGACATTTGCTTTTTTATAACTGAAACCTATTTGATTCTGTTAAGTAATTTTTACTTTACTTTTACTTTTTTTTATTTTTTTTATTTTGGGCCACACCTGGTGGCTCTTAGAGGTTACTCCTGGCTCTGCACTCAGAATTTCTCCTTGCAGCCTCTGGGGACCATATGGGATGCCAGGAATCAATCCCAGGTCTGTCCTAGATTGGGCTGTGCACAAGGCAAATGCCGTAACGCTGTGCTATCTCTCTGGCCCCTACAGTTTTTAATTTGATTTTGTTTTGTTTTGTCTGTAGTCATCTGTCCTGAATTTTTGTTTTTGTCAATAAAGATTCTTTTTAGCTTCTCTTATTCAGTCTTACCTCCAATTATGAATCATTTAAAATATTTCACTTGAGTGATTGAGAATTATCACTTTGATAGTAGCTGGTAAAAACTTGTGTGAGACCCTGTCTGCAGTAGAAGTACCTGCTCTTTTGAAATTATCAGTTGAATCTGTTTTTAGTTTTAGTTACATTCAGGATGTAGATTTTGAGTGACACTGAGATATTCAGGGAGTTTGGTCCTGTCTAGATTTCATTTTGCAACACCTTGAGCATTCTCTCCTGCATTTTACATTTGCTAAGAAAACTGATAAGGAAAGGCACTTAAATAAATGCTCTCAGTAAGCCTCTTCACTAACCTCTCACTTCTGTTTTCTAATATTTTTTTTCTTTTATATTTTGGACCACACCTACTGGTACTCTAAATTTGCTTACTGCTGGCTCTGAGCTCGAGTCACATCATTTTTGGTGGTGTTTAGGGGACCATAATCAGTGTCAGGGATTGAACTAGGGTCTGTCACAGGCAAGGCATGTTCCCATGACTCTTTATATATTTTATTATTGTTATTTTAAAATTGTTTTCATTTCTTATAACACATGAGTACTGAAAAATATTTTTAAAACACTTGACATTTCAGTGATTTCCATTGGGGAGTTCGTTGTATTTTTTTTTTTTTTTTGGTTCTTCGGGCCACACCCATTTGATGCCAGGGGTTACTCCTGGCTAAGCACTCAGAAATTGCCCCTGGCTTTGGGGGACCATATAGGACACCGGGGGATCGAACCGCCTTCCTTTCTTCCTTGTCTAGTGCTTGCAAGGCAGACACCTGACCTCTAGCGCCACCTCACCGGCCCCCGTTGTAGATTTTGATCTGCTATGCCATCCAAGTAGAAACTCACCTATGATTGTTGGTATTTTTTCTCTGATGAATAGACCAATAATCAAGGCTACATGATATTTGAGGAAAGCCAAAGCATAAACAGCCAAAGAAATAGAAAAAAAGGCTCTTTGACAAGTAAAGGTAATGAAGAAAAGGCACAGAAACTTTGGGTTAGGAAGAGTAGTAGAATTTAAACCTATAATAATATTCTTGGAGACTTAAAATAAAAGATAATCACTCCTTCACAACACAAAGATACAACACCCTTTGATAACATAAATTGCTTAGATTTTTTTTCATTTTGTGTAATTGTATAGGTTATATCTTCAGATAAAAGTTGCAAAGGAATAGTTGTAGAAATGTATCATTATAAAGAACATGGAAACTAATAAATAAATGGAAAAATATTTCCTACAGTATTATTGGTCTGAGTATCTATAAAGAATTCTAAAAGGGTTCCATTAATATTCCCCTTTTCTCATATAATATTTGTAGTAAGCTGGATTTTCTCCTTTCTCCAATAAAAGAGCATCACCTACCTAAGGAATTGAATACAAAATAGATATGAGAATCCAATTATTATATTAAAGTAGACACTAAAGAGATTTTCACATACAAATAATGCTGTAAAATATTCCTTCTCACTAATTTTATTTTAGGAAATAGTTCTACTTTTCTGTGTGTTTCTGTTATAAATCTCCATATTTAAACTGCTCTTAAACAGAAGCTCTTTGGAATCCTCAATTTAAAAAATGGAAAGAGTCTGAGATCAAAATGTTAAATGCTGAAATCAGCTATTAGCTCTGGGAGCTGAACATCTGGCAAATAGGAAATGCAAAAAGATAAAATGTATGAGAGAATTTCTCAAACAATTCAGAATGTCTTGAGAGTTGTGGACAAGAGATCCCAGGTGGACTTATGTGCTACTTAACAATTTAGATGCAGATTACATTCAGATATTTCATAACTACAAAATAAGCTATATCCTGAATGTTTTCATAAAGTTGGAAAACTGATTACAGTGTAGTAAATATTTGAGAATAATGATGGCCTCTACCTTTCAAAAGCAAAACTGAAAACCAGAGGTAATGAAGTAATACCTTTAAAAATATGAAGGAAATAAAAGATTCAACCCAAGAAATTTAGAAGAGCATGATGATAGCCGGCAGTAAACCCAAACACCCCATACCTACCTCCATCCCTTTGCAGAATGGAAGAAAATAGGATCTTAGCAGTTGTGGCTGCAAGAAAGTGGGAAATGTATCCATGTTTTGAACTTTTCAAATTAAGTTGTTTAGCATAATTGATGGGTGAGTTAGTAAAACTGAGTTAGCAAAACTAACCCAAAAACATTGATTAAATTTTTGTCTTTAGGAAAGTTCTGTGAAAGGATTGCTGATTATTATATGCCGGTGACTCAGAGGTCAATATATTTATACAGTAACAATAAACTGCATTTTAATAATGTAAGGGATTTTCAAATAATGAATAATATTTGGAGATAATCAGAGAAGAGTATATAGTAGGTAAAATATAATGCAGAAATTTAGAAACTAGTAAATAATATTCACAAATGGAAAACAATTTTGAGGTGTTGGGGACTTAACACAAGGCTTATTAAACCATCTCTGGACTCACAATATAGTTTAAAAAAAGACATTTTCAAAAAAAATAATAGAAATAATGGACAAAATAATTGAAGAGGTTTAAATAATATATTAATACATATCCATATGGTTTTTAAAGTTCTTGACCCAACTTTAAACCAAATTGAATATTTTATGGAGTGTTTACTAAAGAGTAAAAGGGTTTATCTTTCTCAGAGTTCCAATATCCTGATATATTTAAGTCTGTATAGAAGGGCAAACTGGTCATCAGGTAAACAGATTTCTCTGTTCCCTCTCTTTGGCCATAATAGACATTTTGTTCAGTACTTTCATTGTTACCATGCACAAGTGCTAAATTATTACTGACTATTTCATTTTCTTATTAAAGGATTCTTTGAAAAATTCATGATACTGAACTTTGATTAAGGAGACCTACAGGGTGTTATTTGTGTTGGATTATTTAGGGGCCACACTTGTCTGTGCTTAAGACTTACTCCTAAAAAAAAAATACTAACTCCTGACTCTTTAACAGGGATCGCTCCTGGCAGGGATTGGGGGACTATTTGTGGCACTGGGGATTGAATCTGGGTGGCTGCGTTCAGAAAAAGTGCAATACCTACTGCACTAATGCTCTTGCTCCTAGTGGAGATTTTTCATTGGTGACAGGAAGCAATACAGTTATGGAAGGAATCTCTGGAAAATGTTTTGTTATTTTAAAAGTACATATAAAGACATAAGTGAATGGTGTTGAGGTTTCATGGGATGCCCTAAAATTACATGAGAGGTATTCAAGTTGGCACTGCCAAGCATAAAGAGTAAGAATATAGGTTCTTTGGGCTTGAGAGATTGATAATACAAAGAGTATGAAACTTGCCTTATTTGCAACCAACCAATATTCTTTTTTGTTTGTTTGTTTTTTGTTTTTGGGTCACACCAAGCAGCGCTCAGGGGTTACTCCTGGCTCTATACTCAGAAATCGCTCCTGGCAGGCTCGGGGACCCTATGGGATGCCGTGATTCGAACCACTGTCCTTCTGCATGCAAGGCAAATGCCTTACCTCCATACTATCTCTCCAACCCCAAAAGCCAACTAGTATTCTAAACTCAACACCCTATAAGAGTTCCTTGAGCAGAGACATGAGTAATATCATTGCTGTATGTACACCTCCTGCCCCAAAAAGAAAAAACAAAGCAAAACAAAACCTAGGTCCTTATGACATTGTTATGTCACTAAATTAGCTAGTTCTGCAAAGTGCAAACTAAGAAAAACTTAGGTTTTTAAAATATCTGCAGAATTAATCCATTCAGTTGAATCTGAGGATTTTGTTAATTTTTACTAAATTTGTTCCGCTACATTTGAAAAGGAATTTCTATTGTATAATTATATTGACCTCTAACATTTACTTCCTTTTTTAACATATCAGTGTTTTGGTACTCACAAGTTAATACTATGCGTTTGCTTGGCCATGTTTGAAGTCAGACTTTCTACAATTATAATGTGGTTTTTTTAATGGCAATACAAGAATAAACTCAAAGGAATGGTGGTCTATGAAGTAAACAAACTTTTAAATACCCCAAGTGAAGAAATCAAGAAAGAAGGCATAGCAGGAATACTACTGTTTTGACATTCTAATTATAAATACATTAGACTTGGCACAAAAAATCATCAAACCATCAGTCTTGACGATGGTTAAGTTAATTCACTTTTTGAAGTTCAATAATTCATCTGCGAAGTGTCAGCAGCTGGGTCTTGTTAATGGTAAGCCTTTCATTCCTGTTAAATCAATTGTAAATAATAGAACCCCTCAGAGAAAAATGATGAAATAAGCATTGATTTCCAAATAGGGTGTCAGATACAGAGCATTAATAAAACACTGCAAGCAAACAAGTTTCTAATATACTATGATACTAGTGAAATAGTAATCAGAGGAAGAAAAAAATCAATGATTTTTGTGTAAGTGGTTAGTATTTTAACATTTCATTCATATATCAGTATTCAGCCAAATTTCACATTTTGGGTCCAAGTGGAGTTATTAAGTCTCAATTTTCTTCCCCAACAAGGCCAGTAGTTTTGTTTAACATTGAATTTCTATTTTCTGTTTTTACGTAAATGACAAGCTAGTGGTCACAGGTTTTCAGTTGTCTGACACCTAAATTTTGTTCTGTTTAATGCAATATAATCCTTTACAGCAAGTCACATAAAACACTGCAGAAAAATGTAACAGCTCTAATAAAACTTTTAAGGAAAATAAAGCTTTCTAGCAGGAATCCATAAAAGTGCTTTATGCCCACAAACTCTATTAAATGTTAACGCTAGTGTCCTGTGAACACCACACATGGGGTCTGACTGACCAGAAAATGTGTCTGTGAAACCGTGTCAATTTGCCAGCAAAAGAGGTTGGAAAGACACCAGTGTGTTATATATTAGACCCCAAGAGGAAAGCCGTCAAAAATTGTACTCATTGTGAATTTTATGAAGTCCTAGTTTAAGGGAAAGTTGTAGAAAAAATACCTTAAGCCAAACCTGGGTCAGGGGTACTAAGTAATACTGAGATTTTGACTTTCAAAATATCATTCCCCAAAGTTTTCAAAGTTACAGAGTATGATTCTGTCCTACAGATGAACTCTAAAGCTAAAAATGAAGGGACATAGGGATGTCAGATTTCCAGCTTTTGAAATATTTTAGAATTGTTTTCTACTATTTTATTACTAATTACATTGTTGGTCTACCATTTTTTCTTTTCCCACTTTCAGTATCTTTATAAAACCATGTTTTGTTTTTAAATGGTTTTAAGCATTTGAGTGGGATCTAATGTCTTTTACCCATGTCGCAGATTAATTAATTAGCTCCTTAAAATAATCTAATTTTTCAATGTTCTCCTCTATTTTGGTATTTTACATTATAAATATACTTAATTGTCAATATAAACACATGAAAAATGATAATTCCTTCAGTTTCCAAACCATCTTGAGTTACCAATGCTACCTAACAGGTAACCCATGTTAACAGCCAGGTGGTCATCTGTACTTAGAAGCAAAAGGGGATAACTCTGAACTACAAATGGAAAAGTTGCCTGTTCATTTTTTTTTAGCAAAATTTATCCAATAACATTTATGTATTACTCTAAAAGGTAAGATTTTACTTGGTCAGATAGAATTAACTTTCCTTGGCTTGAAGATCTGACTCAAAATTTCTAATTACTCAATATAATTTCATATAAATGAAATTATTTTATATACATTAAAATATTAGAGAAAACTGTTTTTCTATTTTTCCTTTCTTCCTGTCCCTTTTCAATTTCAGCAGATCTACTGATTTCTCTTTCTTTCACATACCTCCCCTATAAAAGGTACCTCTCATTACCAATTTCCTCTGTGTTATATCTCCATTCATAAAAATGAACTTTGGGAGTTGTTTAATCACTAAGTGATATATTTTTAGTGTACATAATTTTATATACCTTTATATAATTTTAAATACCTCAAAGAGGAGCTGGAGCAATAGCACAGTGGTAGGGTATTTGATTTGCATGCAGCCAACTTGTGATGAACCCAGGTTCAATTCCTGGCATCCCATAGAGTCTCCTTCACCTTCCAGGAGCAATTTCTGAGCATAGAGCTAGGAGTAACCCCTGAGTGTTGTTGGGGTGGCCCAAACCCCTCAAAACGAAATATTCAAGGACATATGTACAAATCAATATCTAGAAACCTAATAAAATGCAATATAAAAATTCCAATTATTTATATGAGTGTTTTGAGCACCAATGATGTCCAGTTTTTTGTCATCATAAACAGTGGGTGAATAATCATTCTAAATTATGAGCACTTTCAAACTCAGATATAGTCTCAGATGTAGGAATATTGAATCAGTGCACATGAGTGACATTTTAAAAGCTGTTGTCAAGTTACTTTCAAAAAAGAATATAATTGGATATATTTCTAGCAGCAATATAGAATCCCTTCTTTATCATCACAATTGGTGTTATTGTTCCTTTTTAAATTTTTTAAATTTCATAGATGTGAAGTGGTATTTAATTGTTACATTTACATTTGCCTAACTAATGGATCTAAGTATTTTCTCTATTTACAAACCATTTGTATTTGATTATATATGAATTGCTTATCTTAAAGCTAGATTACTATCTTCTTGTTACTAACTCAACAGCTACTTTTGCTATAAATTATCTTTATACTTTGACTATTCCTTCGCTTTTTTATTTTTGGATATAAAATATTTTGTATTTTCAATACAATTGAAAATTGTATATACTAATGTGTTTTAAATAAATTTTGGGATTTCTATTGCAATAAAATTATCTCCTACTATTTGCATAAATATTGATTAATCCCCTAGCTTTTCTATTTTTATTTAAGCTGAACAAAACTTTAATCTGTCTATCAATAGTTTCAAATGACAATTCAGGGTCATCTCGAGAAGGAGACAAACCCCACCCAAGATCATAAATCCGAATATATAGGGAGGTGATATAGGAAGGTCAGGCTTTTTGATGTACTGCCCCCTTGTGTCCTTACATCATAGGGCTCCTGTATGGCCATAGCTTGGAGTGGTGTTAATGGAAATAGGCTGGAGAATGTGGTCCTACGAAATGGCTTCCCTCCTTGTTCAGAATCCAGGACTCCACATTCCCTCCTCTTGTGTATCTGCATCAAATCTTTGACTCTCCTTGAGGTTCCTTGTCATCGTTTTTACTTATAGGCACATACTGGGAACTTAGCACAAGCATCTTAACTGCACCTATGTGTGTCTGAATAAAGCAATTGAGATTAAAAAAAAAATAACAACAATGGCCCAGCCAGGGCGATTATCAGGAGGTTTTCCAGGGTGACTGAGTGAGCCAGTGTTTATACCAGGAGTTAGAATCTTTCTGTCACCTTTCCCGCTCCTGCAAACTAGCCGTCACCTGCTGCAGTGTCTCAGAGATGACCCCTGATATGCTGGCATAGAAACAATATTGCTCCTCCAGAGCAATTTAAAGAAGAAAAAAAGAACAAAAAAGAAGAAAAACGAAGGTGGGCAGATGTGGCAAGTATTTTTTTCCCACAGGCACAGTAAATATTGGGGAAATTAGAAAGGAAATTCCCTTGGCCTAAGATATATAGGGTGTCTCTACCCTTGATGAGACCGACTACAGTCTCAGGACATGTTAGTTGTCAAATCCCAAGGTCTTTATTTATGGTGCCAGTAAACGCTTTGCTCAGTAGTGGTTGATAAAGTCAGTGCTCTGTAAGTACATATCTTGTTTTCCTTTCCCCAAATCCTAGGATGAATCCTAGGATAGAGTCTTTCTTTATGGTCTCAGGAAAAGTTCTGTTCAGTAGTGGTTGTCATAGTCAGTTTTCTGAAATTAGAGATCTTGATTTTTGCATACATCCTAGGATGGAGATTCTTCTGATTTCATCTCACCATTCAATGATGAGGTAGGTCAACCTGCCCTTCCTTGTCATCAGGGTGTCATATGAACCTACCCTGGCTCAAGTTGATGCCAGAGTGGTATTAGGGCCTCCCTTAGGGAGGAGTTTGATTCCTGATGCTGGTAAAGGGAACTGTGCCAGTTCTAAGGTTGGGATCTGGGGTTTAGAATTGGACTGTCGATGTACAATCACATGAGGTCTTTGTCAAGTCCCCATGACAAATGTTCAGAATGGAAGGCATCCTGTATTATAAAATTTTGGGTTCTTATCCTTATTAGATAATAACTTCTTTTTATACATAAGATTTCTCCAATTTAGTGTGCCCCGCAAAAGGGAAACATGCCATATTATATTACTGATGCATTTGGGGGTAAAACGACAAGCTATACAATCTCTGTGCCCTGGTTTTGACCTGAGCTCTTATCCCAAGCAAGACTTTTCTACTAGAATTTCTTACTATGTAGAACCAAAAAAAGAAAAAAAAAATGATGGAGGAGGCTACCACTATAAATGGAAATAAACACAGTAAGAGTTATAACTATTAAGTAAATAAACATACACAGAAGACATCAATATCCCTATTGTCTTTTGAGATATTCTGAGGGGGAATAAGATCTAGGCACATTTTTGTCCCACACCTTGGTCTTATGGTGTCTTAGAAATGGTTTACAGGCAGTAAGGGATCAGGTAGTGTACTCGAGCTGGGGGTTACTCTGGAGCAGAATCTGGTAGCAAGCAATAGGTCCACATCGAGAGAAGGTGGAAGGAAAAGGGCCAGAAAGAAATAGTCAGCAGGAGCGGTGACTGTATTTTCTTACTCAGGTGAGAGGGGTGCTGAGAGAGTGTCCTTCACTTTGGGAGTCTGGCTGGTAGCTTACCAGGGCAGGGGATGGTCTTGGTTCCTGGGGAGTTAAAAACTGAGGGTAAAGAGGGTTAAATAGGAAGAGATAAGAGATCAGGATATAGGGAGTGAATAGGTAGAAGTTTTGTAAGGTGGTGAATGGGGGGAAGGATAATATAGAAGAAGGGCTATATACAATATAGGCATGGGTTATTTACAATACAGAATAGACAAACATAAGAGTAGTACATTGAATATACACTCACACCCATGTACTTTATACCTTATAGACATAGACTTATACCTTATAGACAGATCCATTCATAGGTTGTAGTTGGAGGCCTGACCCTTATGGAATGGGCCAGAGCACTTAAAATATATATATATATATATATATATATATATATATATATATATAACACCCTTATGAGATGGGTCAAAGTGCTTAAAATATATATTTTATACTATGAGGGTCATTAGTTATATTATATATTTTGTATGAATATAAAATTTACTTTTATTAACCATCACCAGCCTGTTTATCACATTGCTATATTAACTCAAATATTGTGCCTTTTTTCTGTTTGTTTCTGGTTTATACCCAGTTATGCTTAATTGTTACTCCTGGCTCTTTACTCAGAAATAACTCCTGGTAGTACTTAAGGGACTATACAGGATGTTGGGAATCAAACCCTAATCAGGTATGTGCAAAGTAAGCACCTTACCTGATGTACTATTTCTCCAGCCCCAGAGGCTGTACCTTTTGCCAGACTTTCTTCAGTTACTTCACTTTTAGTCCTCATTTCCTTCTTGCAAGCACCCAGATGCTTGTATCTGAGTGGGCTTTTTCTTCATTTTTTTACATACAAGTGAGATCATATGAAATTAGATTTTTTTTCTGAATCATTTAATTCCCCCAAGGCCTATCCATGTTGTCACATATAGTGATATTTCCTTTCGAAATTACTGAATAATATTCTAATTTACATATCCACAACATTTTATTCATTCATTTATTCATTTATTCATTCATTATAACATTTATTCATTGAAAATTAGGTGATTTTCATGTGTTGTCTATAAATAATACTGCAATGAACATATATATGCAAGGGAGTGCCAATATCTTTAAGAGCCAGTGTTTTCATGTCCTTTGTATAAATACAAGATCATATGGTAGTCCTATTTTAATTAAAAAAAATAGCTGTAGTGTTTTTCATGGTGACTAAACATAAGTCATGGCAACTTTCCTTTTCTCCACATCCTTGCCAATATTTGAACAATTTGTCTTTTGAATATAGCTGTTCCAACAGGTATGAAGTGATATTAATGAGAAGTTTGAATTCTGTTTTTTGATTATTTTGGATTATTCTAATGTCAATAATTAATCAAGCAGATTTACATGTTACCAGTTGGCCTATGTATGTCTTCTACAGAAAAATCTGTATCTGTAAACCCTGACAATTTTTAGTAAGATTGTTATAAACATTTTATTTGTTGGTTATTTATTTCTTATCAAATAAAACTTGCAGGTATTTTCTCCTACTGACAGACTGTTTTTATTTTGTTGATGTCTTTGGCTTTTCAGAAAAATCTTTAAATTTAAGCTATAACACTTTTTTATAAAAAAAAAAATTGTTTTTGGTTTTGAAATGTAAACCCAAAACATGGAATCTAAAAAATCTAAAAATTCATGAGTTGAATTTTGTGTGTAGAATAAAGTTTTTATTTTGTATATGGCTGTCCAGTTTTCTTAGCATCCATTTCTTAAAGACTATTCTCTATTGTATTGTTTTGGTTGCTTTGTTGAAAATTGGTTGAATTTTTCTACTTTCCTATACATGAATGTATATGGAATCTATTATGCTGAGTGAAATAAGTCAGAGAGAGATAAACACAGAATGGTCTCATTCATCTATGGGTTTTGAGAAAAATAAAAGACATTTGTGAATGATTCTCATAGACAAAATAGAGGAGGACTAGAAGGTCCAGCTCATGACATGAAGCTTGCCACAGTGATGGGTGCAGTCACAGAAATAATTACACTGAGAACCATCATAACAAAATGTGACTATGATGGAAGTAGAAAGCCTGTCTAGAGCACAGGCCAGTGTGAGGTGGGGAGGAGGGACACTAGGGACATTGGTGATGAGAATGTTGCACTGGTGAAGGGTCTTAAAAAATAAAATAAAATAAAACAACAACAAATAAATTCAAGAAATTAGATAAAAGTCATAAGTCAGGAAAGAAGACCATTCATTTTAATAATGGGAGAAAATAGTTAATAGTACTTTACTGAGAGAAATGAAAGAGTAGAAAAAAAATACCAGTTGGCAAAAATAAATTTAAATTGAATTTAAACTTCATTTGTCCAGGTTTTACAGAAAAAAATAAAAATAAAGAAAATTGATTGAAATATATATATCAATTTCTGGGGACATTGTTTGCCCTGATCAAGTACTTTATTTTTGGGAGAAAAAAAAAAGTACTATAGCTTAGAAAAGCATGGTAGGGGCCGGAGAGATAGCATGGAGGTAAGGTGTTTGCCTTGCATGCAGATGGTCGGTGATTCAAATCCCGGCATCCCATATGGTCCCCAGAGCTTGCCAGGAGTGATTTCTGAGCATAGAGCCAGGAGTAACCCTGAGCACTGCTGGGTGTGACCCAAAACCAAAAAAGGGAAAAAAGCATGGTAATTTGCATCAGGTAATGTGCCTTTTTATCCTCAATATTAATTTGACTATGCATTGTGTTTTCCGATTCTACACAGAAAATCTTTTGGGTTGTTATGTTTTATGTAAATTCCATTGGAGTTTTGATTAAAATAAAACTTTATTGGTCCTAATGACTGCTTTTAAGTAATTTGTAGAATTAAGTGAAATCCTTTTAATCCAGATTTATTGAATATTTTCTATTTATTTAATTTTAGTGTATGTGTATCAGAAGATTAACAATAATAGCAAATGAGTGCTTTTGGTACATTAAGCAAATATTTCATACATATTAATGTATAAGCATTCACTATATATCTATGAGTACTGAAATTAGAATGGTAAAATAATTGACACAGGTATTATTTGACAAAAAGAGATTTAAATCCGGGCAATCTCAGATTTTATTCTTAGCTAGGCAGAAGGGTGGTTAATAGCTAAGACCTATCATCAAAGTTGAATTTAAGTGCTAAAAATATGATACTCAAAATAGGCCTTTAAAAATTAATATGAGGACAGTAATAGAATCTGACTTAAATGTTTCTTTGGAATTGCTATACACATAGTAAGTATTTTGTAAACATTTAGCTTACTATTTTTTATAATGATAGAAATAGAAGTGCTGTTAATTGATGGGGTAAATATTCTAATGCAGGACATGAGGAAGAAACTGGAAAAAATTTGAGAGACACCCTAAATATTTTGGTATATGTATTTTAGTGAACTCAACAGGGCAGCTGCTCTAGCAAAAAGACTTCCTTCAGATTAACAAGTTCACCTCATTTTACAGCTGACAATCCTGGATTATAGCTAATGGATAACACCAATTGTTAGACTAATTTTCTCTTTATGATATTGTTAATTTCCTTCTATAATTATATTATGAAATCATCAAGAACTTTGCAAACAAAATGGAATAAGTGTTTGAGGACTAGAACTGTGTAGACTCTGTGAAGGGTTTACAACATATAATCTAACCCACATAATATTTGGATTTATTAAAACCCAGCACACTTCCATGTTTGTTTTATTTTTCATTTCCTTCTTTCCACTGGTGAGGTTGGTGCTCTTGCTTCAAACTCTCATTCTCACATCCTTCAATATTTTTCTTTTTCTTTACTAATATACCCTGGAACAGGGTTTTTCCATCTGCAAAAGTCAAGTTCATTAATGAAATTAAAGTTTTCATAAGTCAAATGGAAGACATAATCTTGATTTTTAGGAAAACCATATTTTGCACCTTTCAGTTATTATAACATTTATAAATGAATCCCAGGAAGCAAGAGCAAGCTGTAAACTGTAATTATACTGTAGTTGTACTGTTTCCAAAGAAACAATTTTATTAATAAAATCATATGGTACACTGTGTTGCCAGTTTTAACACCCTTTCTCCTGAAAACACAGAATATTCAAATATTTTCCCTTTATGCCACTAGTTTTTAGGTTTTAGGTTGTTACTCCCTTCTCTCCTCTTTATATGTATTTATTACCTTCTCAAAGTGTTTATTTCTCTACTTGTACTAAATACACTAATTCTGACTTAAATTTTTAAAAAAATATGTGGTTCAATGTATGAAAGAGTTTTAAGATAGTTTCCTATATATATATATATATATATATATATATATATATATATATATATATATATATTATAATGTTACATTTTGGAAGATCACTTAATAAAGTCAGCTTTAGCCTAGGGGTCAGAATGTAAAAAAGAATAGCAGCTCAAAAGAGTTGTTGAATTTTATGAAAGAAAATATTAATGAATATTTATATGACATAACCATTAGCTTAATGTGGCCAGTAGTACACATAGTATTTATAGTTAGAACAACTTTACGAAATGAATATAAGTTGAGTTAGGATAGCTGTGGTATCACCATGGTTTACTGCTATTTGTCTTATTTTCATTCATTGTGACTAGATTTATTTTTATATCCTACAGGTACTTTTCATTTACAGTTGCCTGAATCACTTTTTTCTAAAAAAAACTTGAATCAAATTTCAGATGATTCTTTTCCATTGCTTTTAGGCTTCAACTTATATATTTTTGATAATTTTGGGGTTCTTTGCCATGCTGGCATTAACATTTTTTAGACTAGCTTCATAAAGTTTTAATTTCAGAAAACTGATGACCCATATTCACAGTGACAATTCTCAGAGTCTTTGAGAATTTAAACTTATATTTTGTGAACCATGTGAATTTATAATGTGGGTCTTATAACTGAATTTTGGGCTCTAAGGGGTATAGAAAAACCTGACTGAACAGGATAGTGGAAATATTGAAGAACTATATGATCTTGTGCCAATCTTAATAACCAGGCCTCTGTTTTATCTTTCCTTGGGAAGAGTTTTGGTATAGGTATTCCAAAGTGCTTCATAGTACTGCATTATAAGGGTTCTAGAATCAGACAGATGTGTTTTGAGTTTGAATTTACTATTCAGCTGTGTTACTTTGTACTAATATACAAACTGTCCATTATTATTCATTTACAAAATGGGAGCAATAAATATTATTGGAGAAGTGACCATTGATAAGCTATAATCAGTAGTATAGACTTTGTCAAGTAGCATCAGAGTTAAAATATATGTTGAAAATCTCAATGTCTTTAAGTGTCTAAAAAATTGATTTTAAGCAAATAAAGCAAGAACTGTAAACACAATTATCCTACCAACTGCTGTACATTTCAAATTTCACAGAAAATTTTGCTACAGAAATAACTCATCTTCATTTATTTGTCTTCTAAGAGGGGCCTTGTATTGGTATTACCTTAAATATACATGGTATTTACCCATTGATAATGGCATTTCCTAAGCCCTGACTGCACTTACATACTAAGCTGCTCCAATTATTGCCTAAGTAGCCTTGGGAAAGCCACTTGACAGGTGGGCTTTTGTTTATTCGTACTCCCACTGGGAATAATGATAATAATACTTATAGGTTATTTGTGAAATTATGAGATATGTTAAATACCTTATATGCATTTATCAATATATGAAAAAATAAAGTAAAAATTACATGCTTACCCATGTCCATTATTCCCATCACTATCAATATATAGTTAATATTTAAATCAAAAATATCTCTGACTAATTTAATTAAATATTGGTTGATATTTTTTAAAAAGTAAAGCATACATGAAGAGACATAGGGGATGCTAGAAAAAAACCTAATCATTTATCTGGCCAATGAGAGACAGGGATATCCTGTGGAATAAGCAGGAATAAACTCTAGCTTAGGTGCATCATGGAAGAATTAAAGACTGCTCCTACCTATAAAAGAGCATATCATACTGGGAACACAGTATTGAGATTCAGATTTTTTTTCATACACTCTTTTTATCAGGAGTTGTACCCACAGACCTAAGTGAAATTATCCTAAGAATCAGCCAGTGCAGATCTTTCATGATGGAAACATAAACCAGGAAGGATCACTTAACATTATAAGGTTACTAAGAAGATTGACACTAGGTGTGGTGACAGTCTAGCTGGACCTTTGAGGAAGTTAAGATGAAGCAGCACTTTGTGAGAAAAGAAGAGTGTGAATAGCAGCAGGGATATTATAGGGCTAGAAGTATCCAGGTTCTTTTTTTTTTTTAAGACCCTTCACCAGTGCAACATTCCCATCACCAGTGTCCCAAGTGTCCCTCCTCCCCACCCCACATCGGCCTGCACTCTAGACTGGCTTTCTACTTCCCTCATACAGTCACATTTTATTATGATGGTGCTCAGTGTAATTATTTCTGTGACTGTACCAATCACTTCATGTCATGAGCTGGACCTTCCAGTCCTCTATTTGGTCTCTGAGAATCATTGCACAAATGTCTTTTATTTTTCTCAAAACCCATAGATGAGTGAGACCATTCTGTGTTTATCTCTCTCCCTCTGACTTATTTCACTCAGCATAATAGATTACATATACATGTATAGGAAAATTTCATGACTTCATCTCTTTTGATGGCTGCATAATATTCCATTGTATATATGTAACACAGTTTCTTTAGCCATTAATCTATTGAGGGGCATCTAGGCTGTTTCCAGACTCTGGCTATTGTAAACAGCGCTGCAATGAATATAGGTGTGAGGAAGGGATTTTTGTATTGTATTTTTGTGTTCCTAGGGTATAAACCTAGAAGTGGTATAGTTGGATCGTATGAACTTCTATGGCATTTTTATAAAGCATGAACTAAAACATCTCCAGAAACATCTTCAGAAACTTGTGATTATCCTCACCCCAGTGAGGATTCAAGACTCCATAATTAAGATTTAAAATTAAAAAATTCAAGCACTTTCTTTATTTTTTAGGTTTTTGTTCATCATATTTATTTTAATGCATGTATCTGCATATTATAGTTTTTATTAATATTTTTATTTAAATGACTTCATTACAAATATGATTGTAGTTGGGTTTTAGTCATGTAAAGACTTCACCAGTGCAACATTCCCATCACCAATGTCCCAAATCTCCCTCCTCCCCACCCCAAACCAGCCTGTACTCTGACAGGCTTTCTACTTCCCTCATTCATTCAAATTGTTATGATCATTCTCAATGTAGTTATTTCTCTAACTGCACTCATCACTCTTTGTGGTGAGCTTCATGTCATGAGCTGGGCCTTCCAGCCCTCCTCTCTTTTGTCTCTGAGAATTATTGCAAAAATGTCTTTTGTTTTTCTTAAAACTCAAATGAGTGAGACTATTCTCATCTATCTCTCTCCCTCTGACTTATTTCACTCAGCATAATAGATTCCATGTACATCTATGTATAGGAAAATTTCATGATTTCATCTCTCCTGAATGCTGCATAATATTAATTTGTGTATATATACCACAGTTTCTTTAGCCATTCGTCTGTTGAAGGGCATCTTGATTGTATCCAAAGTCTGGCTATTGTAAATAGCACTACAATGAATATAGGTGTTAAGAAGGGATTTTTGTTTAGTATTTTTGTGTTCCTAGGGTATACAATCCAAGCTGGATTGTACGGGAACTCAATTTCTAGTTTTTGGAGGAATCTCCAAATCACTTTTCATAAAGGTTGGACTAGATGGCATTCCCACCAGCAGTGCATAAGAATTCCCTTCTCTCCACATCCCCACCAGCACTGCTTGTTCTCATTCTTTATGCTGTGCACCAATCTCTGTGGCATGAAATGGTACCTCATAGTTGTTTTGATTTGCATCTTCCTGATGATTAGTTATGTGGAGCATTTTTTTCATGAGCCTTTTGGCCATTTGTATTTCTTCTTTGACAGTGTCTGTTCATTTCTTCTCCCCATTTTTTGATGGGATTAGATGTTTTCTTTTTTTTTTTTTAAAGTTCTGTCAGTGCTTGTATATTTTGGATATTAGCCCCTTACAACTTTTCTGAGTCTAAAGTTTGTGTCATCCGATATTAATATGGCTACTCCAGCTTTTTTTAATTATAATTTTTATTTTAATCATAATGGCTTACATATCGTTCACAGTAATATTTTAGGTACATATTAACATTGAATCAGGGGAATTTCCACCATCGAATTGTCCTCCCTCCACCCCCTTTCTCATCCTGCCTCCCATAGCCTCCACCCTCACCCCCATGGCTGCTAGAATGAGTGGTCCCCTCTGTGCCTAGCTTACTACTTATTGATCTTACAACTGTTTGGTCATGGTACTTTCATTATATTGTCCTCTAATTGGGAGGCGGGACTAGATAGTTAAAAGTTATGTGGTTTTGTTTGAAGAAGAGAAAAGTAATAAGATGGGGTAAAAATCAAATATGCCAAAAATGGGCGGAGTCCTTCTAGAGCAGGGGTCTCAAACTCGCGGCCCGAGGGCCGTTTGCGGCCCTCCGTACAACATTTTGTGGCCCGCGGCTGGCCTTCAAATATCGCAGTATTCGTGATTATTGGCTTACCGAATAATCGCAATAAAAATCACATTAGTAAGAAAAAAATCGCATTAAACATTCCATACCCTGAGCAGTTCCGTTCGGGTATGCAAATGTTTAATGCGATTTTTTTTCTTACTAATGCGATATTTTATTGCGAATATTCGGTAAGCGAAATCCCTTATGCGGCCCTGCCTCACCCCGACTTTGCCTCCTGCGGCCACCAGGTAAATTGAGTTTGAGACCCCTGCTCTAGAGGCTCTCATCCTCGGTTTGAGAGATGAAAGGGGGAAAAGAAGGCGAAACATCACAACAGTATAAAAAGAAGTATCGAATAAAACATCCAGTGAGTACTACAGCAATAAAGATAGGCACCACATAATTGCCATGGTCTTGAGATAAAAAAACATGACAGACCACAAAATAGAAGAAGAGAAAAGAAGAAAAATAAATAAATAAAAATGGAGACAACCAGTTCAATATCCACACCAAATCAAAGAAATCGACAAAAACTAGCTTAAAATAAAAAAGATTATTTTGTACTTTATGTCTCTAATTTTTTTCCCCTCCTGCATAGGCACAATAAACATTGGAGTCATTCGAAAAAGAATTCCCTTGGCCTAAGAGAAACAGGGTTTCTCCATTCTTTGCTCCAGGTTTTTTTTTTTTTTTTTTTTTTTTTTTTTTTTTTTTTGGTTTTTGGGCCACACCCGGCGATGCTCAGGGGTTACTCCTGGATGTCTGCTCAGAAATAGCTCCTCGCAGGCACGGGAAACCATATGGGACACCGGGATTCGAACCAACCACCTTTGGTCCTGGATCGGCTGCTTGCAAGGCAAACGCAGCTGTGTTTTCTCTCCGGTACCCTACTCCAGGTTTTTTAAGGGTGTTGTTTGCTTGGATGATTTTCCTCCTTTGATTTTGAGTCTATGTTTGTTCTGATTATTTAGGTGTGTTTCTTGTAGGCAGCAGAAGGTTAGATCTATCTTTTTGATTAATTTAGCCACTCTGAAGCGCTTTCTATTCTATAAAAGGAATAGTAGCAATAATGTTCCTCCCACCCAAGGTATATATTTATGCATATTATATACACTTAAGTAAAGATAGAGAACACACACTCAAAAGACAATGTTAGGTTCAGTTGATGATCTAAGATTAAAAATTAATGGGGGCATGTGAGAGCTCTCAAATTGATTTATTTAGTGACTTATTGATATTGGCTTCTGCATTTGGTAATGTATTTGAATGTTTAGTCACAATTTAAGTAACTAGCTGATCCAAAAGAGTGTTTTGTTTCTAATTCCAGGCATCAGAGTTCAAGACATTAAGTTACCAAGATATAAGTGTTTGAGATAAAGTGAGAGCCAGTTAGTAAGAGAACTGTATCAAATTCAGTTGAAATACATACATATATATAGAGAGAAACTTTTCCTTTTTAGCTAGTGGGAGTTAATTTAGTTTTGTGGCTGTAATAAGTTATATGGTGAAAAGAAATCATGTATAGAAATATCACCTTATGAACTTTAGGAAAGTAAAGCAAACTATTGATTATAAGTGATGATTCTATTTGCTTTCAAAAGAATGCTGTATAGGGGCCAGAGCAATATCGCAGTGGTAGTCGTTTGCCTTGCTCATGGCTGACCAGGACTGACCTCAGTTTGATCCCCTGCATACCATAGGGCACCTCAAGGCAGGAGCAATTTCTGAGGGCATAGTCAGGAATAACACCTGAGTATCATCGGGTGTGGCCCAAACACAAAAACAAAAAACAAACAAACAAAAAGAATGATGTGAGTCTGTCAACCACTTATTATAAAGAAATTAAAGCTTAGAATTTTGTGAAATGATGTCACTGTAAATTCACTAAATGGGTAGAATTAAAGTAGACTACTTAATTAGATCTATCAGTGGTTTGCCACTGCTTTCTGGTTACTAGAACAAAGATCAGTGTGGATTTACAGGATTTACAGGAGGAAAACTCCAAGATCATTTTGGATTTGTAATTTTATTTCTAGATCTGCTTTTCTTTAATCTTGAGCCCATGGTTTGTGATGAGCAAACTTCTGAGTGTATCAATGACCTGGAAAGCTTATTAAAATGGATTTTAAGATCCATTTCTTTTTCGTTGGCTTTTCAGTTTTGGAGAGAATTATTCCTATGTTGCTCTGTGAACACTTTTGATACCACCCAGTGGACCATAGGTACCTAAGGACTGAACCTGGTGCTCCTGTGTGCAAACCATGCTGACCCATCTGCCTGGACCCTGCTGGACTCATTTCTGTACCATTTGTGCTCTACAATTGGCTCACGTAAAGAAAACCATGAACTATAGGATGAGTATTGTGTAATACATGCAAAGTATAGTCAATATGATTAAGACTGTAGAGAAATTAAAATAATTGCATATTGCTATCAGGTTACAAAATTATGTTTCTTCAATGGAAGATAGTTTGGAAATGTATCAAAAAATGGGCACAGTTTAACCATTATTTAAAAAGGGAACCATTTAATGTTATTGTCCTGAATGTTCAGAGAGGAAATTACAGCATAACTCCTCCATGTTTCCCATTACTTCACCGTACCTTCTCCAACACATAATTTTCTAAAACCAAAAGTATATAGTGGCCTTGATTTTTATATAAACATTACTGCTAAGAAACAGTTTATAAAAAAGTTGTAGGACTTAGGTTATATCATTCCGTCTTGTAATAAAAAAAAAACATAGGTGCTATTTGCTTCAATGGTTTCTCAGCTCTGGGAGGAAAGTTCTTTTTATCAAAGTGATATGTTAACTCTTATAGAAATAAGCTATGAAATTATAAAGAGATTAAAACACATATATGTATATTAATGTTCATAGGAGTATTGTATTGTCTATAGGAGTTAAAAAGTAATTTAAGCTAACATTTAAGTTTTACTTAAATGCTCAGGTATGAATTTTAAAAGTTTTATACACCTAATGGTATGTTATTCAGTTTTAATGGAAATGAAAATCAGATATATGATATAATATGGGTGAACCTTTATGACATTATGCCTTGAGAAATAAACAAGAACAAATATAGCATAATTTTACTTTTATAAGGAAACTCAGACGAATATAGACATGAAGAATGTAGTTCTCAGGGATGTGAAGAATAGCAGAAAGAATTAGTAAGTGGGTACAACATTTCAGTTCAGGATAAAATCCTCACTTTGGGTAGGAGTGATGACTGTTTACATTGTGGGTCATTTTAATGTTATATAACTGAATACTTAATAACAGTTAAAATGACAATCATCTTTGTATTTATTTTACTGTAGCACAAAAGGCACAGTATTACATTTATTTTTCTTTTTTGCTCTTCTCAGTATTGTCCCAAAGCTTGTTAGAATAGTAGTTGGTATTGGTGAACTTGGAATAAGGTACAGAATACTCGTGAAAATGGAAAATATAAGCCTCTGTTTTAGGTATTTTTTCTACTGAAATGTGAGTTAGCATGGACATTGACCTAGAAAAATAATGTGCACACTAAACTGGCCCACACATAAAATCTCACACCTACCCACTGGCTTAGCTTCCAGGAAAAGCAACATGTTTCCATTTGTATGAATGGGAAGCCATCATCCATAAGTTTACCTTGCAGAAAATGGCTGGAAGTCAGAACTGTCTGATTTGGCCTCCTTTATGTCTATCTCTGACACTTTTATCTAAATTAGGTTGTTGCTAATTAAATAACCGTGTAAAGCCAGTATCATGCCCCATCTCTTCTCCTTCATAAAGCAGAGCATTGCCATTTTGGTTAGTTGTGCATATCCATCATTTCATACTTTCTAACCTTAGGCATAAGAATTTAACTCAATTAAATGTGACTAAACTGAACTTTGTTGAAAAACCCAACAGTAAAATAAATATATAGGGTGAAATGCTCAGAGGTTATTTCTCCTGCTTGAATTAGGGCTATTAATTTTGAGCAGCTTTATGTAGCTCTTGATCATGACATTTTTCAAAGGAAATGCCTTCTTTCTGAATTGTATTTGGCTAAAGGTGAAGATTGCACCTGGATTTAGTACTCACACTTCTATTTTAGTAAAATATTTATCACAGTGAAGTAGCTAATTTTTTCAGTTCTTTCAAAAGACATTAATTGTATTATATAACTGAATAAATGAGTAAATATTTATTTTTTTAAAAAATATAAGGAATATTTGGCAAATATTTTGTATAAGATAAATGTTTGAAAGTAACTTGATTTTATTGTTATTCTAGCTGTGTATTTCTGATAAATTTATTTTAATCTGGATATTAGTCAATAAAATATTAAAGCCATAAGGGGTATATGCAGAGAATATTACAATATACTCCATGAGTCCCAATATTCTTTTTTTTGTGTGTGTGTGGTTTTTGGGTCACACCCGGCAGTGCTCAGGGGTTATTCCTGGCTCCAGGCTCAGAAATTGCTCCTGGCAGGCACGGGGACTATATGGGACACCGGGATTTGAACCCGATGACTTCCTGCATGAAAGGCAAACGCCTTACCTCCAAGCTATCTCTCCGGCCCCTAGTCCCAATATTCTGTAAAATAGTAGCAAATATTTTTGAGGGAAAGTTCATTTGACTAATAACTTCATTTGATTAACTAAACATGTATAGTTCATGTACATATATATATATATGATTTTCACTAACCTTTATTTTATAATTATGCAAAAGTAATTAGTGAAGGATGTGTTTAAAAATGTACTCATTGTGTAACCTTTTTAGAATTTTTTTAGATATACCACTTAAAAGTTGGGAAAAAATAAAATGAAAATCTTTGAATAAATCAGAATAATTTCCTTTATTAATTCAATAAGGAAAATAAAAATTTTTTGTGGGGGTGTGTGGCACACCTGATGGTGCTCAGAGGTTACTCCTAACTCTTTACTCAGGATTTTTTTCATGGTGTGCTCAAGGGACCACATAAGATACTGGAAATCAAACCCACGTTGGCCACATGCAAGACAAGTACTCTATCCATTGTGCTTTCATTGTGACTCCAGGGGTCTACACTTTGGAAGGATTGTTTGTACTCAGGAAGGATGGTATGTTAATAAAATTCTGTTTCTAACTTATTTACCAATATTATTTTTCATAACCATCTCTTGCTTAATTTTCAACTTGGAAAAAAATAGTATTGAATGTGCTGACTTATAGCACATCATTCTCAAAAGAATAGTAGACAGACAAGAAGCATCAAATGAGGTATGTTTAGAAATGCAAATTTTCTCATCTTTACCCCAATTTTTTTTGAGCACCAACTATTTAATTTATGGGTTTCAATGCAAATAAAACTGTTGAGCACATAGTTAAATTCTGAAATATTTCAAGGTACCAACAGTGCATTATAACTTCTAGGACACTCTATATAATGGCAAAGTAATGTTTCTAAAAAAGAGGCCATACCTTCCCTTAATATAAAGAGTGACCATATTTTCAGATAATTCTGAGGATGTTTAAAAATCATTGCAAGTAATTAATTTCTTAATTACTAGGTCCTCCATCTTCTGGGAGGTGGGGCTTGCTCTTTGTAAGAAAGATTCAGTCACCAGTCAAGTGAGAGACAGAAAGTTAGACGATTTTCTTTGCCATTGGTGAAAAACATCTTTTGACATCTGCCTCCCCTTCACTGAGGACAAAAGCCCAGTGGGAGCTGAGGAGGGTTCACAGGAGCTTCTTCTGGCCCACAGCTGTGACCAGAGATAAATTTCAAACTAATAAGTTGGTAATGTTACTCCCCTGATGAATGAATGTTTCAAGGGGTTAAAAAAAATTGCTGATGAGACTTCAATGAAAGTGAAATTAAACCCATTTATCCCAGATCATTTGAAAATATCAACTCCCTTCTTAAGGAAAATATAATAAAGCTCCCTCATAAAGATATAAAATATTTAACATGTGACTTCTGCTTTGTACCAACATCACCTCTTAATGGTCCCATTATTTTGTTATGTTTAACTTCAATGAAAAATTTAGAAGGAAAGATGGGCAAATGCTTAACCCAAATCAGGATTTTTTTTTTGCCCGAAAACAATGATTACATCATTGGCACATTTATATTGCAAGACATTTTTACGATATAAGCATTTTTTCATTTGGACAGCAACTATAATAAATTGAAATAAAATTCAGTCTTGATTGATGTTGTAAGTGTCATGTACAGGGCAAGTCCCATCTATTAAATGTGGTTTGCCAGGGCAGCAATAATAGTAGCATTTGAATGTTTTTCTTATTAAGGAGAAAAATGGTCAGTAACATTGGTTTGGACTCCAAGGACTATGGTAAATGGAAAATGCCTGCAGCATGTGTGACTCTATCTTGGTTTCAGGATGAAGGTGGTCAGAAGGCTGCAAGAGTTGTTTTTTTCTTCTTTTAAAAATTGGGATAAACTATTACAGTTTGTGGAATGAAAGAGAAAGGCTGATTACAACATAATGGAGTGTACCATATTCATCTCTTTGAAATATGACCTCACCCGGCCTTTTCCATTTTACAATCGATTCTCTCATTCCTTTAATGAACCTTTGCATTCATGAGTCTTCCTTGGAAGTAAGCACATGAAGTATTGCTGGAGCAAAGAATAATTGTCTGCCAAGTAAGTCAGAATAAAGTGCCTCTCTTGTCGTTTGGTTCAATAACATTAGAAACTGTTAATGCATCATGTTGGGCACCATATTGTTTTGCTTAATAAATATCTAATTTGCCAAAGCTTGCTTTAAAAAATGTTTTTTGAAAACTGGCACATTAGAGTTATTTGCCTATTTCACTGAAGATAGGCTGAAAGGACAGATGTAAATGTGTGTAAGTATAGCTCTATTGTTTTTTAATATTGCCTTGCATACCTACTTTGGGCAAAGTAGTGCATTCAATTTGAACAGTGAAACTCTGGAAGTGATATTAAAAATTATACAAGAAAGTGGGATGCTTACTACAGACTGACATACAAAATTTTAAAATGTAGTGTTAGACCTTTGAATAAGTATTTATCTAATTTTTATATACATACAAGATTCATGAATCCAATATTGAAAAATGATAGGCTAAGTTTCATACAACCTAAGACTTAAAATATGTCCAATGCTTATATTTTGATATTTACTCTCCATTCCTCCTTATGCTCTCTTACAGTGATAGTTTGGGATACACCTCTTTAAATTTCAAAAATTCTGAATGCAAATCAATGATGCATAACATTAGCAAGAAAGAAAAAAATTAAACATGACTATACCTGTCAGCCATAGGACAATTTCAAAATCTTGTTCTTTCTTGGAAAACCTGGAATATTTATGGTTAACATGGGTTGGAATATTTATATTGATTTCAGGAGTTTTTGAACACAATTCAATGAAAGTAATAGGTTCTTTAAAGAAAAGAAAGAGAAGGGAAATGTAAAATATATTAATTATTTTGGAGCCTGTGTTTGAATAAAGAAGGATGAGAGAACAAAATGAAAATTATGATAATTTCAACAGTAAAATGTAGGCTCTGGGGCTAAAGTGATAGCACAGTGGTAGGGCATTACCTTGCATGCTGCCAACCTGGGAAGGACCCAGTTTGGTCCTCACCATCCCTTATGGAGCCTGCCAGAAGCAATTTCTATGTGCAGAGCCAAGAGTAACTTCTGAGTGCCATGGGTGTGGCCCCACAACAAAACAAACAAAAATAAATAAAAATAAAAATGTAGGCTCAATGTCAACAGTTTTGTGGTAATAAAAAAATTTTGGGGGGGCCACAAGTGAGCAAGCAATTGTTGTTCTTGTTCTTTGTGGTGTGAGATGACATCTTGTTGTTGTGACTTGATCTCCCTGATGATTAGTGAACAATCTGTGTTGCTGGGGATATAGTGAGAAAGGAACTCTTCATCCACTGCTGGTGGGAATACTGTCTGGTCCAATTCCTATAGAAAATAGTTTGAAGGGTTCTCAGTAAACTCAAAATTGAACTGCCATATGATTCAGCAATTTTCCTTTTGGATATCTACCCCCCAGGACAGAAAAACATTCATTCAAAGGATGTATGCACATCACTGTTTATTGCAGAACTCAGTACATTAGTTATGACTTGAAAATTACCTAGATGTTTGTTCAACAACAGATGAGTGGATCATGAAGATGTGGTACATATATACAATTGAATACTACATAGCTATAAGGAATAAGCAATCATGCAATTTACTGCAACATGGATGAAACTGGATTATATTATGTAAATTGAATATATTATGTTAATCCATAAAAAGGATAAATGCAAAATGTTATCATGTATATGTGGTATATAGTATAACTGTGTAAAGTGCAGTGGTTTAAATGGGAGTTGTCTCAAACACCCTTATCCCCAGAGTATAGCAAGGAGAAGGAAAGAAATTGAGTGGAAGAGAAACACAAATATGAAAGGATGAAGCCAAGTAGTCTCAGGTGCATGGTGGTGTTGAAAAAGGACAGAAGTAAATATCCAAGCCAAAGGCAAAAACAATAGAATTCAAAGATACAACACCCAAATTTGAACAATCTAAATTTATAATGGGCCTGCTATACTGCAGGGTGGGAGAGCAGAAGACTGTGGTGTGGTATGCACTGTGGAAATAGGTAGAGGAAGGTCGACACTGGTGGTGGGATCGATTCTGATTCTTTGTATGTCTGAAATCCAACTATGAAAGACTTTGTAAAACACAGTGGTTTCAATAAAATAAAAACAAAATAAAATAGAAGAAAATGTTTCAGGACCAATTTCACCACCATCGTCAACCTCCCTCTACCTATGTTCTCAGAGTGCTATTTTTTGAACTTTTCTCTAGAGTGAAAAAGAATATTGCCCTTATAGGACTGTTTGGAAATTTAAATGGTGGTATATATGTTAATCTGAGTTTCTAAGAAGTTCACACCAAAATAAAAGCACATATACAGGGGTGTGGTAAAGGGAAGGAAATGTCTGTGAGAGAAAATGTGGAGGAAACCAGGGAAAATCAAGAGAACCAGACTGTGATGTTACAAATCTGACCCCAAGGGAAGAAAGCCAATAAATTTAGGCTCCTATGCTGTCCAGGTAAGACTTAGTTACAAGGTTCCTAGGACAGTGAACTGTTGCCGTAGTGGAGATATGTAAAGTATTTTGTCATTGCCACAATGCATGACATCTCTGGCATGTCTGCTGTCTTCACACACACATTTGTATTGATTTTCACACTTTATAGATACCTGACTCATTCTCTCTTGGTTTCAGTTTTCTAAATTGTATTTTTCTTCTATAAAAAGTATTTTAACTAAATATATCTATAATAATTCAGAATAAAAAATTAGATTATATATTGGTATAATAAAGAATTGAGCGAAAGTCATTTCTTTCTTACCAAGGCCCTTTAGGGAATTCCCAATTTGGTAGTTTCAGATGTGATTAGAATGATATAAAAGATGAATTTTCTGAATGATAAATGTAGTATCTCTTATTGTTTTTCTTTTCTTAAGTTTAAGTCCAAACATTTATCACCACATGGCAATGTCTCTGCTTACTTTATCTATCTGACCACATCTGTTTTCTTTCTACTCATCCTTCTTCAGTATAAATAGTGATGCATTCAGCACCGATGCCAGCACTGTTACTTACAAATTGTTAATATCTGGGAATGACCAACTGACATGGTATGGCAAATATAGGATTTGGAAAGAGTCCTGGGGTTGTTTTTTTTTTGATAAGATTTCATTTTTCTAGAAAAAAATTTTCATTCTTCTTTAAATATGTTTAACAGTTTTATTTTGATACCAACTATTTTATGTCTTTCCCTTCATTCTAGATATCTATGACATGATATCTAAAGAAACAACAGTCATATTAAATGGTAATAATGAAGGAAATAGTAGAACATGGCATAATGGTAAATAACAAAAATTTATAGAACCTGAAGCCTGGAGCATATAATCAATCTGTATGAGTCAAAGATATCTCATGTAAAAATTTTACATAAAGTCTATTTATACTTTTTATTTAAATTTGCTGTTGAAAACATAGTTTTGTCTATTACATAGCAGTTCTAATTTATTTACCAAAACTTTTAAGACTTTATCATTGGTTTCTTGTATATACTACAGAACACTGGATTTAATTAATTTATTTTTTTGGTTTTGGTTTTTTGTATTTTGGGCCACACCCAGTGACACTCAGGGGTTACTCCTGGCTATGTGCTTAAAAATCGCTCCTGGCTCTGGGGACCATATGGGACACTGGGAGATCAAACCACGGTTCATCCTAGGTCAGCTGCAAGTACAAGGAAAACACCCTACCTCTGTGCCACTGCTCCGACCCCAGAAAACTGAATTTTTTGTTAAATTTTTCCCACCAATTTCAAATCAAGCTCTGGAATATAGATTTCTGAGTCTCAGTCTCTCTCAAAAAATATATTCATCTCAACAAAAACTTAGTTCCAAATAAAACTTGAAATGGAATGAGGACTTAAGGTAGATAAGAAAGATAAAGTGAATATCTGAATATAAACATGCCCAGTGGAAAGGTTGATGGTAAGAGTTATATAATTAAGGCCTGGAAGCCTGAGGAAATACGCTGTATTCAAAGAACTAAAAGAAATTTGAATGCATTTTATGGGTGGACTTAAAGGAAACAGTAATAAGTGATGAAGAACAGTTAAAACGTGGGGTTTAAAATACATGAAAAAATATTCGGTCTCATTTGTCTGAAAAATGTTGATGTTGTGCAGGGATGGTATTAAGGAGTGGGTATTGTGACAATATTTGTACTTGAGAAAGTTTGCTGTGGTCAGTAGCACTGAACAATGGAATAAGTCTAATAGAGACAATTTTAGATTCCAGGGACAGGAGGCTGGAGTTTGGGAACACATTAATGGTCCCTTGTTTGGAGAAGAATATATGAGTATGAACATTTAATTGACTTGATCTAAAAGAAGAAAGCAGAATAAAAGTCCATAATAGATTTTTTTTATTGTGGTTGAAGTGAATTAAAACACTTTCACAGTATTATTTGAGCACATAGTGACAATGGATGAGGGGCATTCCCACCACCAGTGTTGTCCTCCCTCCACCCCAGTCATAATAGATTTTTGACTTAGAAAAAAAAAATGTTGGGCCCGGAGAGATAGCACAGCTGCGTTTGCCTTGCAAGCAGCCGCTCCAGGACCAAAGGTGGTTGGTTCGAATCCCGGTGTCCCATATGGTCCCCCGTGCCTGCCAGGAGCTATTTCTGAGCAGACAGCCAGGAGTAACCCCTGAGCAGTGCCGGGTGTGGCCCAAAAACCAAAAAAAAAAAAAAAAAAAAAAGAAAAAAAAATGTTTTATCAGATGAACAAACAGCAAGATCTATAAGGTGAAGGCAGCATAAAATTTCAGAATAGACTTTTGACTCAGACAAAAGTGCCCAATCAGCTTACAGAAGATACAATTAAACACATTATAGTTCAGATTATTTGATAAAAAAATACCCAAGTGAATTGTAATTTTCCCTGTGTAAATTTTATGATCTTTGGAAATTTTAATTATATATTATAAATAATTTATTTATAATAATTATAAGTACCTTGGAGGGTTTTGACTAAATGAGGTAATTAACATGTAGCTTGGATCATAAAGATTGTTTTATTAATCACTCTTGCATCAGGTTAAATGAAGGAAGAAAATGAATCAGTTTTGTATAGGGTAAGTTTAAGATAGCAGAAAATATCAAAATGAATATATCTTCTGAGAGTATTTGGGGATGAGCTAAGGGTATAGATTTAGCATTATTATTTATAAATTAGTAAATACTTATGGAGCACTTGCTATGTCACAGGTATTGTACGAAGTTCTACTTTGCTGGAGATAGTTGAGCTCAAGAAAGAGAGTATGAGCTACAGAAGAAGAGAGAAAATAGAGAGAACACTGAAGGGAGAAGCAAACACATTTTAAAAAGAAGTAATATATATAATATAAGTAACATTGTGAAATATTACTGAGAGTGCTGAGAAGTCAGACCACATCATTCCTTGAACGTAGTAAAATGGGAAGGTGAAACTTAAACAGAATTTCTGATGAATATGACTAGAGAAAGTTAAGCAGTAAGACTATGTAATGATGGATGTAGTTGATTGACTTCAATTTACTTCTTTCCTAAAGAACAGGAGACAGTAAATACTTTTCCACCAAGTCCTTTGGTGAGGGAGATGTACTATATTTGAAAATAAAGTTTATAGAAGTAAACATCTGATTAATATTGTAATAAAATAAAGCATATAAAAATAAGCATATTTGTTTTTTTAGGAAAAACAGCCTTTAATATGAAGGTGAATTTTTTATGTTCCTAGTAGAGGAATCCAATTAACATTGTTCCCAATTGTTATTTTGATAGTTAAATATTTTGTGTGACTATATTAGGAACAAGTGGTATAATGGACACTATTTGTAAAATGAGTCTTCTAAAGTTCAAAATCTGTTCATGGTTTATGGGGTGACTAAGATCAGAGAACTCCTATCTTAACCTCCATAAAAAGCTTTTGATTTGAGGGTATTTCTTTGCTCAAACTAGAACTATGATTAGATACCAAGTATCTTGGCTAATCAGTATTGGGAATTTGGACAATTTGGAGACAATTCTAGTTCTTGGTATTTAACTTCCTATAGTTTTATTTTCATTGTCCAGGAAATTTATTTAGTGCACTTTAACCTTAAATTATCTTTAAAATTTATTCAAAGTTGAATTTAGATTTTGTGTAGTATATAGTAGTTACATTGTAGTGTCATTCTCTCTTTGTTGTTGTTGTTTATGCTAGAACCTATATTCTTAAAAATATATATTGTAGAAACCTTCCTAGGAAAGATTGTGACTACCACATGTCATACATTGAAAGTCAATCCATATTTAGCTTCTGTAATGGAAAATCAATGAAGTAAGGACCATGATAATTTGAATCTTCTAATTAATAAGATCAATTAGTAACCAATTAATAAGACCAATATTTTTAATAGCTTAGTTCAACATAATGAGAAAAATTTAGCTTCTCTGATTTAGAAATGTTTTTCTGAAGGATAAAAGTGAGTTCAAATGAAAGACTTTAGAGGGAGGATAGCATTGGTAAGTAAACATAAAACTTTTCTAACTTTAATATTGATAGTATGGAAGAGGGGGTCACATGTGGTCACAATAAGCTTCTATCTCTGCACTTAGAGATCAATCCTGAAACATCTTAGAGAACGATCTAAAGTGCCAAGGATCAGACCTTGGTTCACCACATGCAAGGAAAGCACTATCTCCCATATTATCTCTCTGGCCCAAACTTTCATATTCTTTTTTTTTGGGGGGGGTCACACCCGGCAGCGCTCAGGGGTTACTCCTGGCTTTATGCTCAGAAATCGCTCCTGGCAGGCTCAGAGAACCATATGGGATGCCGGGATTTGAACCACCGACCTTCTGCATGCAAGGCACACACCTTGCCTCCATGCTATCTCTCTTGCCCCAGCTTTTATATTCTTAAAAAGCTAGAACCTTTCTTTACAATTGGTGTTTAGCTAGTGTGGAAAGAAGATGATATAGGAGATCTAGGAAAAAATGAAAATGGAGTTAAGTTGACTAACAGTGTCCCTCTGTTGACTAACTCCACCTTACTTACTAACTACACAAATTATTAATACTAATATATATTTTGATTCCCTGTTGTGTGAATAAAACAAATCCCCCCTCCCACTTCAGTACCTTGGTTTACAATCTGCCTTTCCACAAACTTTAGCCCTCCCTGTATAATCACCTTTCGCGATCTAGTTAAATGCTAATTTTATTGAAATATTTATTTTTCTGAAAGATGTTAACTGAAAAGCATACTATTAACAATATTTATATCTATCATTTATAGAATGCATTATATAGGTCAGAGCATTAAAATGTTTTTAATTACTTATGATAATCTCAGGAAGTATGATGACTTGCTTACGGAGGATGAAATCAAATTTCTAAAAGATTACATACAAGAGGTTTTATCTTGGACCCGGGTCAAAATTTACGCCATTTTATACTCCATCCTCAAGTCATTACATGTATGTTTTCTTACTGAAAGCTGGGGCATCTATTTTTCTATTGGTGTAACAAAAATTTACTGATATTGTATTTTCTATAATTCGTGTTTATATAACAAAAATTAGCATGTGTACAGCTAAGTGAATCAGAAATTGACATCAGTAAAAGCATGGTAGTAATCTTGAATTTTTTCCAGGCTATTAATGTTTAAAATATTAAAAGTTTTCTAACAGCAGAATTTAGAAAACTGTTAGTAATAAGGTGGTATACATTTATTTCTATGGTCAGATTTCCTGATCATTGTGGCTGAGTTTTGTTTTGAAATAATTTGCTAATCAGTGGTATTTATTTTGCATTTTTACCTTGTTTCCAAGACCTTTATTAACCTTTGTTAGATCTACTTTTATACTAAATACACACATTTTCTTGTTGTTAATAATTTTGTATATAATACTAAGAATTACATAAGAATTTATACATATTTACTGATTATATACAATACTTACTAATGTATACAATATGTATTATTTATTATAACATGTTTTAACAATGCTAAGATTATTAGAACTGTCAGTTTTGTTACTACTTTGTTACAAGGTTAATACATTTGAATAGCCTAACTATGTATTTTTATTCTATTTCCTCTGTGTTTCAATACATAGTCATGCAGGACATAAAAACTTAATAATATATATTTCATATTATTATAAAGTTATATTTGCTGAGTATATAATATGTAAATGTTAGGTAGTGTGGTAGAATCTGGTAGTATATATGTATTTCAGTATAGCAAAGTATCTAAATTCCGTATCTATTTTCTGAAGTATTTTTAACAGAAATAAAAATAATCAGTTTAATTAAAATTATGAAAAATATTCTGGGTATTAGGTACTTTGTTGTTTAATTTAGTTCTATGGGAAATATAAATCTAGGTCTTTCTAACCCCATTTTTGGCTAAGGATCTGAATTTAGAGTAATATGTCTCCATAATCCTTTTCCTTTTCTTAAAATTCCTTCATATAGTTTTAATTTCCTTTAAAAGGTTAGGTATTAAAATTTATATTTAAAGACTATCCTCCTTAAGTCTAGAAACTTGGGAAGGTAGTTGCCAGCAAAAACAAAACAAAACAAAACAAATAAACAACCCAACTCTCAGCCATTTTATATTTCAAAGTCTTTCAAATCAGTTTTATATTTTAGTCCTTAGGA
Source organism: Suncus etruscus (assembly GCF_024139225.1). Classification (NCBI taxonomy): domain Eukaryota; kingdom Metazoa; phylum Chordata; class Mammalia; order Eulipotyphla; family Soricidae; genus Suncus; species Suncus etruscus. Next base: position 15,945,324 of record NC_064867.1, on the reverse strand, counting down.
ACAATTCTCCTCAACATAAAAATGCCTAACAGTATTTTTTTTTCAGTCTTCTAAATAAAATTCCTTAGCAGAAAATCATTCAGACTAAATAAACAAAAAAATAACTGCATAACATGAATTGATAATGTATAAATAAACTAGACAATTTCTCATGACACATGCATATCTGGGCTTAGAAAAGGAAGCCATTTTAGTTAGCATGATATTCGCTGCTGTAACAGATAAACGTCTCCCCTCCTCATATCTCAGATGTTTAATGTAAGACAAGTTTATCACTCACCTAAGAGTGCAGCTTCAGTGCTCCTGGGCTGGTAACTCTTTTCCTAGAATGAATCAGAACCTCCATTTCCTGTAGTTTTGTAACTCTACAATTTCAATGGACATTTCTGGGTGCCCTGGGGGTCAATCTCCATTCTAACCAACCAGAAGCAGAAAATATCATGGAGAGTACCAGGGAGGATTTTATGTGGAGATCACAAAATGTTATACATCACTGCTGCTCCATTACACTTGGTCGTGTGGCTACTTCTAAGCAAGAGGAATGTAGTCTGAGTGCCCAAAAGAAAAAGGAACTGCATTTTGTGAACAACTAGCCAGTTTCTGCCACAGGCTTGACATAAGTTCTTTAACAGCTCAAGTTTTACATCTGAAACTATTGCTTCCAGCAGAATAAATTTCTCTGCAGCAAGCTGTGATAAATGTTATGACTTTATATTTTATTTTATGGCACCTCTGCTCCATTCCTTCTAAATTGCCTTATTGCATTTCATTATGGGCTCTAATGATGAATTAAGTTGGACTACTTAATAATTAAAAGTATCTCTAGGATAAAACTATATTTTTCTTGGAAGAATTCTTTTTGGCTTTGTCCACAGCTGCTGTATTCAATGCAAAAAAAACTAGGATTCTTAAGAAATAAGTGAACTGAGCTCTCAGTGACAAGGCAGGATTGATCTGTTTATTTGATTGCAAAAAAAGGGATGGGGGTTTATGTAGACTATGAAAAAAAAAAAAACAACTGTGGAAATCCTTAATCCCAAAGTTAGCTTTAATCACACCCATGGTCCCACAGTCAAACCTTTCTCACTACAGTGGAGCTCTGAAACTTGGGACTCTAATCTTACATGAACTGACATATCAGAAAAAAAATTCCGCATTGCAAGTTAGAAAGTTTTTATTTTTAATTTGATTTTGCTATAGAGTAATATATTCTAACAATGTAAACATTTTAGTTAATTTGGGTCCTATGGTTCCTCCATGGATGTACTTGGAGAACAATGATTGTATTAAATTGGAGGGGTGGATGTGTTTCTTGAGATGTGTGGGAAGATAATTCATAATTTTTATTACATTGTCAAAGCATTCTGTGGCCTTTCTAAAAAAGCCTTTAAGTTGCTTATTTAAGAAGATTTGAGGGGCCGGAGCAGTGGCATGGAGCTGTAAGGCGTCTGCCAGGCCAGCGATAGCCTAGGGACACACCCCAGTTCTATCCCCTAGCAACCCAGATGGTCCCCCAAGCCAGGATCGATTTCTGAGCGCATAGCCAGGAGTAAACCCTGAGTGTCACCGGGGATGCACCCCCGCAATCCCCCCCCCAAAAAAAAAAAACCACAAGAAGACTTGAATTTTCAGATTGGTGAAAACAGAGCATATGGCTACTTAAAAAACAAACAAACAAAACCTAAAATCTGAGCCAGAGTGATAGAACAGCAGATAGGGTGCTTTCCTTGCATGTGGCCAAACTGGGTTTGATCTCTGGCACCCGATATGTTCCTCCCCCAAATACCATCAGGAGTAAAGCCTGAGTGTAGAGCCAGGAATAGACCGTGAGCTATATATGGGCCAAAAACAAACAAACAAAAAAGCTAAGGTATGCAAGACAACATTCATAAGGTTAAAAAATCATGAACAAGGGACCTCAAATTGTTAGTGACACTTGATCAGATACATATTTATAAAGCAAATATTATTTGAGTACTTTTTAATGTCTCATTCTATGCTAAAATATTATAATGGGTAAAGGGAATAATTTAAAAAATTTTTAGAATGAGAGAGAAAATCCTAGTTTTATAAGTGTCAATACTCAAGTATTAGTAGGAAAGCATCAAAGTCTACTTATTATCTATGTTGATATGGTTTATTATCTATTATTTATTATTTATTTATTATTTATTATTTTATTATTTATTATCTATGTTGAATAGGTTAGAGAGCAAGTTTATATCCCTATTTCTGTCATATCAAGATTGAGTCATCCATTTCTCTATTTTAGTTATGAAGATAAAATAGTAATGCATGTAATATATTACTATGGTACCCAACACATAATAAAATATAAATAAGTGATAGTTAATGCTTGATTTTTGGGGGGTGTCACATCCAGTGACACTCAGGAGTTACTCAGAAATCACTCTTGGCTTGGGGACCATAGGGATGCTGAGGGATCGAACTGCTATCTGTCCTGGGTCAGCCACATGCAAGGCAAATGCCCTACCTACCACTGCACCACCATTCTGGCCCAATACTTGATATTTTTTTTTTGGCTTTCTTTTAAAAATAAGGAATTCAATTACTGGAGTAATGAGGGGGGGCAAAGAGATAGTACAGGAGTAAGGTGATTGCTTTGCACATCATCAACATTGCCTTCATACTTGGTAGTGTATATGGTCCCCCAAGTACTACCATAAATGATCTCTGAGCACAGAACCAGACCAGATATAAATTCTAAGTACTGTTGGTTGTAATTTATGGATCTTTCTGTGTAGACACTGGAAGCAAATATATGAGCTATATATTCTATTTTATTCTTTCAATCAGATCATTTATGGTGGTATATTCAAAAAGACAATGCATGTCTGAAAACTGTAAAATATACTTTAACAAGTTATGCATTTATTTTTTCCTAAAATATCAAGGATGAAATTAAAGAGAATATAAGAAAATACTATTTAAAAAGGTGGTTTCTTGTTTGTGTCTGTCATAATTAGTGAAGAGTTAGACTTTTTTCTACCAAAGTGAAATCATGTTTTTGAGTAAATTCACAATTTGAATATTTTCAGCAGTCAACAATAAAAAGTCTATAGTGGAATATAATCCCTATATATAAGATCATTATATTTTCACCTATTTTGGAGAAAGACATATAAAGATAAATTTTATTTAAGATATAGAAAGTTATATAAAATTTTACATTTAGTGAATCAAGATAATTTTATTGCATGAAATTACTTAGAAAGAAGGAAAGAAATGTGGGTTCAAGGAAAAAATATGAGCTTTAAAGAACAAGCAAACAAAAAAATGTCAAAATAAGTAAGCATCATATGTTTTCTCCCTCAAAAGGGACATATCATAGTTTGAAGAGCCTATAAAGATTAATTTTAATGATGAGGTTGGCATCTGTAAACTCATAAGAGAATAGTGGATTTTCAATCTAAGTAAGTACTCCAGCAACTTTCCACAAATGTTCTGCACATTTCCTATGTCTTAATAATATAATAATTTATTTTGAAAAGTAAGTAGTAAATCTCTTTGAAAAGCTTCCCTGTCTGTTTCTATGTAATAGAAATATGCACAAGTTAACCAGATGTGAAAGGTTGCTACAGTTACAGGGCAATAGAGTGGTATTATCAAGACAGTACCAATCACATAGGAATCTTGTAGTCCATGACAGTGTTTGGAATAGAAGGAAAATGAGCAATCAAAACATTGAATCATATATGATTCTATTCTATACATATATGATTCTAATCTACATGCAGCTTAGGTTGCTTGTATGATCATTCTAACAGCTTTAATGGTACAGAAAAGGAGCCTTATCTGTTCAGCTCTCTTGACTATTAACATTTTTCAGAACACTCTTGTCTTTTCAGATGAGATTGGCCTTGACAATCTAGTGATGCTTCACTATGTTTGAAGGAGAGAGGATGTTAATAAAATAGCTAGTAGTGGGGCAACAAAGTAGTAATATTCTCAAATAGGCCTCATGGTTTTCAGTGTAAGAGGGAAATGAAAAAAAATTGAGATTAGCATGCATAATAATTTATGTTTAAAATACATTGGCCTAGGGGTGTCAAGATAATGGCAGGATTTTGCCTTGCATGAAGTTGATTTCATGTTGACTCCTGACACCATATAAGGTCTACCTATTACCCAAGAGTAACCTTTGAACAAAAAGCTAGAAATAAGTCCCCCAGGTCAACCCAAAACAAAAATTAACCTAAAACTTAAAAATTTAAATGGAAAGCACTGAAAACTCAACAACACTGAAGACATGAGATCTCTCTACACTGCAATCGCCAAACTTTTTGTGAGTATAGGGTTGGATAGTTTGAGGAAGATGATGGATTATGGGAACACTGGTTATTGGAGTTAATGTTGGTGATATTGATATTGAAAAGTATGTGCTTAAAGCTTAACTACCAATAAAATGGAATCACCTGAATGATATGGTCATCTCAGTACTAACAAGTAACAGGAGTATACTTATGCTTTCTCAACAATATGGATTTTACAGATACATTTTACTGTATTGTTCCTATGGCACTTTAGATTTGTTTTTATGTTTATTGAAATAGATGTAATATGTTGATTTCATGAAGGCATAGCTACCATGTGTAGTTTTTTGTTTATTTTTGTTTTTGTTTTTTTTGGGGGGCAACCCAGTGACACTTAGTGGCTACTCCTGCCTATGCACTCAGAAATTGCTCCTAGCTTGGGGGACCATATGGAACGCTGAGGGATTGAACCGCATTCCATCCTAGGCTAGTGCAGGCAAGGCAGACAGACACCTTACCACTTGCACCACTGCTCCAGCCCTACCATGTGTAGTTTTATGGAGTGTATAGTTTGTCTATCAAAAGATTTCTTGTGGAGGTAAAGTGATAGTACAATGGATGGATCATTTATCTCGCATATGGCTTACTTGTGTTAAATTTCAGGTATGCCATATAATCTCATGAGCCTGCTTGAGATGGTATGATCCCTTATCTTGGATCCAGAAGAAAGCCCAAAGTACAGCCCAATGTGGATCAAACACCAACATAAATAAATAAAAAGCTTGTTTTATGATAAAAAGTGGCTAGTTAAAATGAAGTATTTAGTAGAAGAAAACATATTTCTAAGGTTAATTTTTGTTTAACTATAATTTAATTATGATTTTAAATATAATAGTATATTATCATAGTATTTATCACAATTATGATTATAATTTAATTATAATTGCATAATATAATTTTGGTTTGCATTAAAACCAACATGAATTCTATTTCTTTGTCCTAATTTTTTTAGAATATGGCCAGCCATCCCATTTTCTTTCTGGTATTCACTAATTGGCTTATAAAACACATTCCTAAAGCACTTGTTCTGTTCACTTTATATGATTATATATTACAGTTAAAAAGGCAAGAACAAAGTATTTTTAAAGAATAAGGACACATGCTGTTCAATAGAAATGTGATACAAGTCAAATATATGATTAAAATTTTATTCTGAATCACACTGAAGAAGGTAAAGGTACTGTGAAATTAGTTTTAAGAAATTTACTTAACTTGAAATATTAACATTTTCAACATAAAACCATGTTAAATATTTAGCATAATCTACTTTTTGTGCACTTTGGAATTCAGTATATACTGTACACATATAATAGTGTCTTAATTTTAACCACAGTTCCACTACTTAATAGCCAAATTTGGTCTATCAGTGTCATATTGGGCCAAAGAACTTTAGACTATTTCCAGTGTTCTCAAATTTCTTGAAATCATTAGTACAAAATATGAACCATTAACACAAGATTCAAATTTATTTATTTTAGGTGTTCCACCTAAAATAAGTAGCACTGAGGAGACAAAGTTTCTGAAGATAAAATTAGGGTTGACCAAATACAAGGCCTTAATACCTGTGATCTCTCCTTTGCCCTGAGATTTATATATTTTTTAAGAAATTCTTATAGAAAGGGAAAAATATTTTTACCATATAATTGCTATGTCACAGAGAATTTTTGTATAATTCTGGATATGATCCAGTTGACATATGAGTCATCTACTTTCTCGGCTATAGAAAGCTCAAGAAACAGTATTTTTTCTGAAAATGTAATCAGCTGACCCTGAGTTGATACAGAACAGATGAAGAGGGTAAGATTTCAATGAAATGATTGTCTATGGAGATAGTACCCTGTAGAAACGATAGGATATATGAAGCTAAGAACAGGAGTGCTGACTGCCAAGCTGGGAAAGATGTCCCTGATAACTCAGGGAGAAGTTGAAGCAGAAATGGACTCAGAGTTCTTTTCTCTGGGTCAATAGGTGATAGATAGATAGATAGATAGATAGATAGATAGATAGATAGATAGATAGATAGATAGATAGATGGATAGATAGATAGATATATACATAGATAGATAGATACATAGATAGATAGATACATAGATAGATAGATACATAGATAGATACATATATACATAGATTAGATACATAGATAGATGATAGATACATAGAAAGAGAGAGACAGAAAGAGAGAAAAAGAGATAGACAGAGAGAGAGAAAGAGTTGAAGCAGAAATGGACTCAGAGTTCTTTTCTCTGGGCCAATATGTGATAGATAGATAGATAGATAGATAGATAGATAGATAGATAGATAGATAGATAGATAGATAGATAGATAGATAGATAGATAGATAGATACATAGATACATAGATACATAGATACATAGATTAGATACATAGATAGATGATAGATACATAGATAGAAAGAGAGAGACAGAGAGAAAGAGAAAAAGAGATAGAGAGAGAGAGAGAGAGAGAGAGAGAGAGAAAGAGAGGGGGGCAGCTTCCTATCAGGCTTAGCAAACTTTTATGGCCCTTCCAGTGAAAAAACCCATGGAATCTTGTTTTACTCCATTGGACAACAAGGATCAATAAAAGTCAGCTGGTTCTGTTATGGAAGGAGAAAGAGAGGGTACCAAGGAAAGAAACTGGGAGAAAACTACAACACCAAACTTGTTTCTCTTCTACTGTTGATTTCTCTCAGACTCTCACAGAAAGGCAGTAGAACAAAAATAGTAGCATAGAGTCTTATTTCTTGATAGTTAATTTTATTTTAGAATTTATTAAACTGAATCTTAGTGTTAATATAAGTATAAGATTAGAGAGATAGCTCAATGGGCTGAGTATATGATTTACATGTGGGAAGCCCAGGTTTTACCCCCAGCATTGTATGGGTTATAGCACATCAACATGGTATTTTGATCATTACCAGAAGAGAATAGCATCAAGCATAGAGGCAGGAGTAGTCCCCCAAACACTTTCAAGTGTGACCCCTGAAAGGACAAAAAAAAGTAGTACATGAGAAATAGTGGAAATAGTCTTGGTATTCTATTTGAAAAATGGAAGCCTGGGTTGATTATATCCCCACATCCTCTAGTCATACTTTTGAACAATTTTTCTTCCATTCTGTGACACCTTTGATGTGTGATGTTCTAATGATTAACACAAAATATTGGAGAGAACAATTATTACAGAATCATACTGGAGGTAACTTGGACCAATTTGAAGTCTATATTGTTGGAATGTAAAATGATACAATCACATTGGAAAAAATGGTAACATCTTTTATATTATTTATTTTATATAATATTATAAATACACAATATAATTTATGACTTAGTGATCTCATTTCTAAGTGATGGTTCAAAATCTTATATAAAAACATATATACATATAGATTATAGATTTTTGTCTTCTATCCTGAAATGAGAAACAACCCAACATTCAACAAAAATTTAATAATCAAATAGCAATATATATTAATAACCAGAAAGGAATAATAACAAAAAGTTCTTGGGGGCAGTATCTCTGAATGTCAGTAATATTGATTAGTTAAAGTACTAAAGGGGGTTCTGGATAAGGAGTTGGACTTAAAGTAAGGATATCGATGGAAAGTCTTGTGTACTATGGTGGTAACTTTGTATATGAAAACCATAGGTATAATATAAATAACACTGTTATAGATACCTGACCTAAAATATAATAATTTTCTTTAGAAAGTACTATAAAAAGGGGTACATGCTATATAATTACTTTTTAGTCAACAAGGATTTTTTAGTGAAAGAGGCCAAGTTAATTTATGCTACAAATAATGAGAACAATGATTCCTGAATTCGAATTGATTGGGAGTGTGGCAAGAAGAGAAACTTAAAGTGATATTTTATATCTAAAAACAATTAAAGACTTAAACAGTAAATTTTTAGAAAGTTATCAAATGGCATTCCTTTTTTGGGGGGGGTCACACCCAGTGGAGCTTAGGCGTTACTCCTGACTTTGTGCTCAGAAATTGCTCCTGGCAGTTATGAGAGATCATATGGGATGCCGGGATTCGAACCACCATCTGTCCTTGATCGGCTGCGTGCAAGGCAAATGCCCTACCACTGTGCTATCTCTCCAGCCCAAAATGGCTTTTGGTGTCTTTCACTATATATAAGCCTTAAAATAAAGATGTAAACAGTTTTCAATTTTAACTTTTGTTAAATTAAAATCATTTCAATTTTTGTTAAAATTGTTTGAAAATTCTATAAATGAACAGATAATACATATTAGAATTAATTCAACAAGTGTTGATTATAAAATCTAAGAAGCTATGGGCATCCATTATGAATTTTCAGCTATTCATATTTTGAAAGTTTTCATAATAAAATTGCAGGAGGTGCTTAGAGAGATAGTACCAGGGATAAGGCACATATATTATACACAGCCCTTCTTGGTTTAATCCCTAAGACCACATATGGTCCTTCAAAATTTACAAGGAATAATCTCTGAGCACAGAGCCAGGAATGATTTATGACCATAGCCAGGCATAGACCAACCCACCTCCCTTAAAAATTACGGAGAGGAGAAATTAAATAAGTTATCCATCCTAGTACTTTATTTGGGAACAAATTAAATTGTTATCAACACTATATACAGTAATCAATTAAAACTAAACCCTGAGGATGGGGGTTTGACTCAGCAATATAACACATGCCTAGCACATGTGTGACAACCTTAAACAAAAGAGCTAAAACTATAACATTTTAAGAAAAGAAGAAATCTTTATTGGGTTAATAGAGATTTTAATTATGAAAACAAAGGGGAGTCATAGAAAAAGAATTGATCAATTGACACAGCAAATTTTAAAACTCATAATTTAACAATTTAAGGAAGTAAAAAGATGAAACACAGAATGGGAGAAATTCTTCTTTTAAAAATTAGCCATGCCCAGAATTTATAAAGCATCTTGCATTTAGCAGTATGACTATTCAACTGAATATGAAGAAATTATAAAAATTCACATCATTGAAAGAAGTACTTGAAACAATGCTCAATATCATTAAGATTTAGGACAAAATACAAAACACTTCATAACCACTAGAAAGTTATTAGCAAAGAGACAAAAGAAGTATTGGTGATGATAGGGAGAATATAGAGTCTACAAACACTTATGTTGAGAATATCAAGAGATACAGTTACTTTGAAAAAACATTTTGACAGATTTCTAAAATATTCAAGTACACACCTAGGGCACTCTAAAAAAATGAAAATGTAGTTCTATGAAAGGACCTAAAAGGTAATGTTCAATATTATTCATAGTAGCAAAAATTGGTAATAGTCCAATGTTCAACTGATAAATGGAGTATGTCCATAAAAGGAAGTACTCAGCCATAGTACAGCCGCAGCCATAGTACAGCAGGGAGTTTGCTTGCCTTGTATGTTCTGAAATGTGTGGAATTGCTGAGCATTAACAAGAGTGACCCCTGAGTGCAGAGCCAAGAATAAGCTCAGAGCGCCTACAGGTATGGCCACAAAATAAAATAAATAAAGTTTTTTTTTGTTTGTTTTGGTTTGATTTTGGGCTACACCTGGTGACTCTCAGAGGTTACTTCTGAGCTATGCGCTCAGAAATCTCTCCTGGCTTGGGGGACCATATGGGATGCCGGGGGATTGAACCACAGCCTTCCAAATCACAAAGGTTAAAAGTCCTTCAAAACTGGATTCCTCCTCCTCATCTGTATGTCCAATCAAAGCTTCAGCTGTATCTGATGGGAGGGTCTCAGCATAGACATTGTCATCATCACTGAGTTCGCAGATATCATCATCACTGCTGTGGTCTCATACAAAGAGCAGAATATTGTGGGTTAAATAGTTCAGTGTCATCCAGTTCAGCTCAGCTGCAACTGGTGGACTGAACTGAAGCACCCAGGGCCCCCTCCAGCAGATTGGAGACAGAAGACGACTGGAGACTACCTGCAATGGATTCTGTGCACTGACACTGAATCAAATAACCTGTATGACCCTGAGCATAAGCCAAGTTCAGGTTTTTTAGCACAAATGCCGAAAAAACATGGCTTATACTCGAGTATATAGGTACTGATTAAAGGATCACTTTAAACTGATCAGGTGGCCAGTGAGATAGCACAGCAGTAGGGCATTTGCCTTGCACACAGTTGACCCAGGATGGACAGTGGTTCTAATCACGGCATCCAATATGGTCCTCCATGCAAGCCAGGAGCTATTTCTGTGTGCAGTCAGAAGTAATCCCTGTGTGCTGCTGGATGTGACCCCCCTTCAAAAAAAGAGTTAAAATTTGAAAATCTATGATTTGATTCTTTTACAGTGTTAAAAGCATTAAAAGTATTGTGCTCTGAGAATGTATAGCTTCCTTATTCTCACTGTCTTCTAGAAGTCACTCTCTTGGTTTACTTTATTCCTCTGTAAATATGAATAACAACAATATTTATCTTGTACTAATGTTGAGAAAATTAAATTAACTAAACAGTCCTTCAGCACAGCATTAGCACATTGATAGCTTAATAAATGTCAATTTGTATTACTATGATAATGATGATGTAGAAAAATCATCTATAATTTTAGTGTCTCTTTTGGCTCAGAGATCTTAACCTTGAATAGGCAGGCTTGCTTTCAGGATTGGTATTGTGATTTGTGAATATCTTTCTCGAAAAGATCTGGAGTGATTTGCTTTTCTAGTTGCTTAGTTGATTTCTAATTTTACTGTCTCGGCCTTTGTTCCATTAATTTCTTCTCATCAAAATTCTGTAATTCTCCCGTAGTCTCATTTGCTACTTCCCGTAGTGCTGCTTAACTCTGATCAGCATTGATACAATTATGTATAAAAGTCATTCAGAGTGGCTCATGAGGGTCTGAGATCTTTTAAAAAATTTAAATACCTGTGTTCTCGTTTACCAATTTTGTCATGAATTCCTTAAACACCAATAGACTTCCTTAACACCAACAGACTTATTTTTTTGTAATATAGTTTTTGGTTGAAGTTTGTTTTGAGAGAACCTTCAATCCTTCAATTTAAAGACTATTTTTTTACATTGTTTAACTTCTTTGGTTTGAATAGCTGTGGAGAGAGGGTCAAAGTCAACTTTCTGTTTACCGAAATTGGGAGACTACCAGTCACACAAATTAAGTAGATTGAATTTAAGATTATTTGAATAAAGAAAGCAATTGTGTAACTCTTCAAGAACACTAACAATGTGAACTAACTGTTAACCAAGTGTTTTCATGAAGTAGTCCTGCTGGGGCTTCTTTTAATTTGGCAATTAGCAGCATCATTTACATACAAATAAAGAATTTACTGGAGTCCTATAAAACAGTTCATCCCCAACCCCAATTAAGGTCAAAATGCAAAAGAAATTTTGTTAATCCAACTCGTGGTACAAATATTTTCTTAATACTTAGTAGAACAATAACTTGAAAGATAACTTAAGGAAAGTCAGATGAAAACTAAAATATTTGGATTAATAAATTTAAATATTATATCAGAAATGGTTAGCTTTCCCATATTGGAGTTAGTTCTACTTAGCTAAGTATTTTTAAGCAATTCACACCAATTTATTCATTTCATTTAGGTACATGAAAAGAATTTTTGTCAATCTATACCAACTCCCTTATGGTTCAGATAAGAACTCTAAAGGAAGGTAACATTACCCAAGGTCACACACTCATTTGCAGGTACAATGAACAAGAAGTCTTCTATTCTGGTTTCCAATACCATTTTCTTGTTAAAAAATGGATTTATTGATTTGAAATCTCTTCTTGCTTTGCCACAATTCATTTCCTATCTGTTTTTAACTCTGAGTCATACATTCTAGAGATCCAACTTCCTGCCCATGGTTAGGCTCTATTAGTTATTCTCATCCAATCATCTTTTTGTCAATCATCTTTTTAACTGGCTGCTAAATATATAGGGCATCCCCAACAGAAGCAGAGTGGGACAGTTAGTTAGAGCGGCAAATCAGAAATTCTTTCACTCTTAATTAGCTCTTTTAAGTTTTTTTCTGGCTTTACTGTCCCTTCTGCAGGTTAATTGCCAGTATTTTTGCCATGCTTTTAGATAAGAACTGCTAGTAGTACAAGTACCTACAAAACTCAAGAAAGTGAAGAAAATAAGATGAAATCTGAATGCTCAATAGGGAGTAGGTATTCTTGAGTATCAGCTAAGTGCTATAAACATTGACAAATAACCTCATTTAAAAAATAAGTCCAAACATCTATAAAATACCTCCCAATTTGTAATTTTTAATTGCTTTATTTATGCACCATGGTTACAAAATTGCTCATTGTTGGGCTTTGATCATACAGTATATACCATCCTTCAAGCTTCCTGTCATAGATGTCTCCCATTTCACCCCTACCCCCCACTGCTACTTTGTTCTAAGTCAGACAAATATGTGTGTGTACATATACCATTTTTAAATATGAAACCCCAGAAACTTGTGAAGGTATCCTGTGTACTCCTCAGTTTATGACTCCTAGTCATTAATGTGTTGATATTTTAAAATCTTAAATCTAAACATTGTGTGTCTAGAGTTTTGCCAAATATTTAAATTATATAATTGATGAAAAACTATTCTGAAAACAGATTTCTTTCGTATGATAAACTTCTTTTTTTTTTTTCTTTTTGGTTCACACCCTGTGATGCTCAGAAGATACTCTTAGCTATGTACTCAGAAATTGCTCCTGGCTCAGGGGACCATATAGGACTTGGGAATAAAAACAAGGTCCATCCATCCTAGTCCAAGATAGGCCACTTGCAAGGCAAATGCCCTACTGCTATGCTATTGTTCTGGCCCCATGATGAACTTCTTTACAATTCTCTACTCTCTGAAACCACAGTCTCTAATACCTTTCCATTTATTATTTATTTATTTATTTATTTATATATTTATTTATTTATTTATTTTTGGTTTTGGGGTCACACCCGGCAGTGCTCAGGAGTTACTCCTGGCTCTACTCTCAGAAATCGCCCCTGGCAGGCTCAGGGGACCATATAGGATGCCTGGATTTGAACCACTTTTTTCTGCATGCAAGGCAAATACCTTAACCTGCATGCTATCTCTTCGGCCTTTCATTTATTTCTTGTAACGTTTCATAAATTTAGCTCTGTTCCAGACATTAGAGCTTATTTTTCTCTTGATTATATTTTTTTTAAAAAAACATTAATATGACTGAAATTTAGGTGTATTTATCTCACCTCTGATCCTGCTGATATGTGCCAGTATATACCTATGACTTTCCTACTGTATTCTTTAGTTCAATCTTTTTCTCCTCCTTTACTCTTATTTCAGCCATCAATGAGAGAGAAGGTATTTGCTGCTCAGTTGTTCTTGCAAATTCCTGGAGATGTTCTATCTCCTATGCATTTTTTCTCATGTATAAATTATCTACATTGGATGGATATGTCATTGTATGTCATCTCATCAAAATACTATTCTAGTCCTCTTATCTTCAATATTACCAACTTTCATCCTCAACTGTACCCTATTATTAAGCATTCTGACATGCTCCATAGATATTTTTCTTTATTTGTTTCTGTTTTGGGGCCAACACCCAGTGATGCCCAGGGGTTACTCCTGGCTATGCGCTCAGAAATCGCTCTTGGTTTGGTGGACCATATGGGGCACCGGAGATTGAACCCAGGTCCATCCTGGGTCAGCCGCATGCAAGGCAAATAAATGCCCTACCACTGCACTATTGCACTGGCCCCTGCCATAACTATTTTTTTAAAGGAATTTTGGATTGGAAAATTCTGGCTTTAGTTTTCTATTAAACAACAATGATTCACATGATATTTATTTTAATTGAGATATAATAGAAATACAACATATTCATTTCAATGTATGACATAATTATTCAATATTTATATAATGTGAAGTGATGATCATAAGTCTAGTGAGCAGCAATTACCACATAAGGTTAATTTTTACTTTTAGCAATAGGACATTTCAAGATCTATTCTCAGCTACTTCGTTGAAATATTTATTAGAAGATGCAGCAGTTCTAGGAATTGTAACTTTTCAGGTGCCCTAATATCTAGTATTGATCCTTGATTTTGCTGATTTGAAGATCTCAAATTAAATATGGTCTTCTGTTACATCTCCAGCATTGCTCCTTTCCTCATATATCTTAGCAGACAGTACAGTTGTGGTATTAATCACTATGTCAACAGATGCAGTTGAAACTCTAGTTCAGCACACTAGGAGCTAATGAGCTAGGACAAGTTAATGTTGTTAATTAGCCACTTACTCGGGTAAAATAAAGGTAAATCTTGTTACAAGAAAATCTTTTGTAAAGAATTTTTAACATCAAAGGTTATTAATATTATTTCATCAATGTTAGTTGTCTTAGTTCAAATCCTCATTCTGCCATGGGCCATCTATATAAGCCTCTGGAATGAACAGGTATAAACATGATGAGATTAACAATTTATTCGGTGTTTACTATGGTACCTAGCACATAGTCTCAGGGGAAATGAAACTGATGATTTTGGCAGTATTGATTTTCTGCATCTAAATAGATCCTTTAGCTGCGGGGAACAGGTAATCGTGAATGTTTAGGTACAAACGTTTTAATCTTAGTCATCTGTTGTGCTGAGCATTTAATTATTGCTGCAATTTGATGATGTATTTAAAAGAAGTATATATCATGTCCATTTCACAGAGGAGAAAACTGATATGTGTCATATTAGATATCCTGTAATGCTTGAGGAAAGGCTAATATAAGGTGGTCCAATTCCATACAGACCTTTTTACTCCAAATTGAATGACTAAATGTCCCATCTATAGCTGATTACTTTTAGTTTTACTAGTAATCTTTTGCCAAGAGAATGGGGAGGGCATTCTAGAGTTAAAAAAATCAGTTTCTCCTTTGTCATCTTGGTTAAAGATTATCAAGTATTGGTTGGAGATGACTAAATTTATCAGAAAAAAATAAAGCTAGTATAAATCAAAAGTGTAACTGGCAGACTATTTTTTTCCTTTGTTCTTAGATTCTTTCTTTATATTCTGCCAACATTCAAAATGATGACTTGCCACAGGTTACAACAAAAGACACACAAACAATGGAGGTATGAAGGCAAGGGGAAAAGGTCAATAAACTAGGTATTTGATCTATCATTTAGCACATTCTTTTGCTAGCTGGGATATCTACTGTGAAACTGATCTAAGATCAGAGGGTGCTTCATAAATATATAGGTTAATTCTAGCAATATATTTGAAGTGCTTAGATAGCAAAACTCTCCGTATTTCACTATAATGGCCTAGCTTAATTTGTCATCTTTTTTTTTTCTTTCCTCTTAAAGCATTGCAGAGACTTTAAGATACTCATTGTGAATTAATTTGGGATTTGGCATAATAACATTAATCATGCTAAAAGAATTCATTTGACAGTAATGCAGTATAATTAGTGATGTACGAAATCCATTGAGATCTACCAATAATTATAGAATCGTTATTTTAAAACCTTATATAGGCATTCATTTTTTTCTTTTTCTTTCCTTTTCTATTTTGAATCTGAAACATGTAAATGCAAAATCTCAGATTTTGACAATTTTCTTTTGAAATATTGGGCAAAGTTATCAAGAATAAATCCCAGAAGGCTTATTACTAACCTTAGAGGCCCTATGCAAAGGGTCTGGCGTTAAAATTGCCTTTAAGAAGGCTAATTCTGAAGAAAGCTGGCCATGTCACATGGAGTTACTAGAAGAACTTAAGAAAATGGACTAAACATACTTAACATTTGATACTCATGAGGCTTAAAGACTGGTAGAGCATGGTAGCATAACTAAAAAGTATATTTAATCTTTTTTAAAAGTGCTAACAGTAATTTGGGAATGGAAAGGAGTGAAGATTAATGTTTTGTGGTTGTAAACTTTTTAAAATATTAACAGAATGAAATTTTTAAAACCAGCTATTAAATTGTATTATTTTACATAACAACTGGGGCATAACGAGATTATGAGGCTAATTCAAGTGCCAAATTTGATGATTCTGATAAGTCATCCTAGGAGATAACTAGTCTTCTAAGAGAAGTTGTTTAGTTTTATAAGTTGAGATGATGTTTTCGACAGTTATTTTTAGTCATATATTAGCTTCAATGTCCTTCTTTCACCTGCAGTATTCCATCTTAGAGAATATTCTGATAATAATCACTGACATAAATTTGCCATTTTTGAAGCATTTGACGCAAATGAATACGAAAACTTGACTCAGAAACATGGTAGTCTGTTCGAATTTTTATTTGATATTTAAAATGTTTTAGATGTACCTGCTATGATGCCATGAACCACATTGTCTATTGAACATTAGAAATATGGAAGTTTAAATAAAAATAAAAGAAATATTGGAAGTAAAATTTTAATTTCATATAATTTTGAGATACATGACTGGTGGATACTGTATTTAGGCAGTACATTTCTAAATATTTTTTAGTCAATATATAAAGTCACATAGTGACTATATAGGGTCAAATTTCTTAAATAGTTGCAATTTTATGTCTGATAATAGGAAAGGTCTGAGTGCCAACCGAGTGACCCAACCTGTTTTATAGAATAGCATGCATAGAGCTTATATTTAGAATTAACTGGCAGCTGGAAAATAGAGGAGTAGTTTTTCTCTGTACAGGAATGAAGTTAAGATGAAGTAGAGTTATTAATAGACAGCAAGTGCTTGGAACTATATGAGGCCATGAAAATATAGATGGTGGTGAAACAACCATAAAAAACCACTCTTTGATTTCCATCTCATACATGGTTTTCTAAGTCTTTAAAAAATTATGGCATTTAGTTTCACAGACTAGTGATGTACTGAAGAGAGCACTCAGTTCCGTGACAAGGTTGTTTAATCACTGAAGTTGTTTGGAGTTACTGAAACATGGAGATATAAAATACATACACTATGTTAAGTATTTTAATTTTGTTAAATTACCAAAGACTATACTAATCCTTACCACCTGTTCCTGGACTGAGCCCTAATATGGGTCATATATTGCTCACACTTGCCCACAATTCCCCCACAACTCACCCCTGCTACCAATTGCCATAAATAATTTTATGATACCATCGACTAATCTTGTCATTCTCACTTTCTCTAGTCCAGCCTTAGATATTTATTAAGGACTAAAAAATTGAATATCTAAAGTCATACACTTTACTTACCTAGCAGTAAAGGTATTTTAATGACCTAAGATATTAAAATATTTACTAAAGTTAGGAACTTATCGATTCACTAGCTAATTTTTTAAATATAATTTTTATTTTGATCATAGTGGCTTACATATTGTTGACAATAATATTTTAGGTACATATTTACATAAAATCAAGGGAATTCCCATCACTGATTTGCCCTCCCTACACCTCCGTTCGCTCCTACCTTCCATATCTTCCTCCCTCACCCCTCGGGCTGCTAGAATATGTGGTCCCCTCTGTACCTAGCTTACTACTTAGTAGTCTTACACCTGTTTGGTCTTGGTATCTCCCTTATGTCCTCCTCTAACTGGGAGGCAGGACTAGATAGTTCAAGTTATGTGGTTTTGTTTGAAGAAGAGAAAAGTAATAAACTGGGGTAAAAATCAAATATGCCGAAAATGGGCGGAATCTTTCTAGAGGCTCTCATCATCGGTTTGAGAGATGAAGGGGAAAAGAAGGTGAAACACCCCAACAGTACAAAAAGAGGTGTCAAATAAAATATCCAGTGAGTACACCAACAATAAAGATAAGCACCACAAAAAAGCCATGGTCTTGAGATAAAAAACATGACAGAGCACATAAAGAAAGAAAAGAAAAGAAGAAAAACAAAATAAATATAAATGGAGACAACAACTTCAATAACCACACCAAAACAAAGAAATTGACAAAAAGTAGATAGGTAAATAAAAAAATAATATATAAAAATAAAAATGTTTTGTGCTTTTTGCCTTTTTTTCCCTCCTGCAAAGGCACAGTAAATATTGGGGTTATTTGGAAAGGAATTCACTTGGCCTAAGAGATACAGGGTTTCTCCACCCTTGGAATATATAGTCATGGAATTAACTATAAACTCCACTTAGGTTCATTTACTCTCTCCTTCATGCTTTCATGGTGTTTGGAAGACTTCTGCTCTGTCCTGGGCAATAAAATCAGACCTCTGTATCTAGAGATCTCAGTATCTGCACAGGCCCAGGAGTGGAACTTATGATGAAGTCTTTCTTTGTTGTTCTAGAAGTTCTGTTCCCTCAGCGTCATTTTAATCCATCTTCTCTTGTTTGTGGTCTTGGTCTTTGCACTGATCCTAGGATGGAACCTAGGATAGCGACTTTCGTTGTGTTTTCAGAATACCCATTCCATTGTAATTGTCTCAGCCAGACCTTTGGAAGTGGTGATCATGGTTGTTGTGTAGCTTGTAGCTCAAACCCTAGACTAAGGCTCTTTTATTGGTCCCAGGCTACATACAGTCCTGTCATGGTTCTATCAGCCAGTCATCTGTAAATCGCGATCTTGGCTTTTGGACCAACCAAAGGGTGACAAGTCTTCTGATTTTGACTTATTGTTAGCTGGTGAGGTAGGATAACACGCTCTTAGGTCAAGTTGTTCTCATTTTCTTCGTTGTCAGGATATCATATTTTAGAGCTGGCAATTGTTGGTGGCCCAGCAGTATTAAGGATGTCCCGGCTAGGATTTGTTTTCTGTAGCTGTTGGGAAGAGCTGTGTCGTTTCTATGTCTGGGATCTAGGGTTCAAGGCTGGACGGATGGTGTCTAATCACCTGGGGTCTAAGTTGGGTCCACGTGACATATTTTCAAGGTGGAAGATATCCCTGTATTGTTAACAAGTATGAGTTCTTATCCCTAGTAGATAAGAGCTCATTTTTATATGTAAGATTTCCCCTTTTTTTAGTGTGTCTTTACCGGGAGAAATGGTGCTACATTATATTGTCGGTGCATTTGCGGGTGGAAAGAGAAGAAAACAGAAACAGGTCACACACCCAAAAATATAAAAATAGGAATAAAAATATATGTGCTCATATATGTACATGTAGAACAAACATAAAAAAATGAAATAACAAAGTAATTAAAGGAACAAAGTGATGCAAGAGACGACTGTACTTTTGGGGAAAAGCAGGTAAATGGGTGGTGTAATACAGGTCTTATACTTATGATGTAGGTATATTTTTCCCCACTGTCTTTTGAGATTTTCTTGTGGTGTGTGGGTTCTTGGGCACCTTTCCATCACACACCCTGACCTTCTTGAGATTGGCAAAAAATTTGAGGCAGGGAGGTCTTGAAAGAGTTCTTGCATTGGGGATACTTTTAGAGATAAGTCCGGTTTTAAGTAACTGTCCACGTTAGGGGGAGTTGGTAGAGAGGGCCATGCAGCATGAGTCAGCAGGGGAGTTGGTTGCCTTTTCTTGCCCCTTCGCTTAGGTGATGGGTACTGGTTTGTTGGGGTAGGAGGTCAGTCTTGATGCCTAATGGATTAAGAACTGAGGGTGAAGATAAATAAATAAAATAAAGTGGGAGGTCTGGATGGGATTGAGGGGTAAAGGGATAGTCGAATTTCCAAAGGGGGGAAAGGGAAAAGTATATGGAAGGGGCAGGAAAGAAGAAAAGAGAAAATACATTAAAAAGAAAAAAGAGAAGAAGAAATAAAGAAGAAAAAAAGAAAGTAGTGAGAAGAGAGGAGAAAAGGGGAAGGGAATGTTAGTTTGCTTGAATGTGTTCAATGAGTAGGGCCTGTAGAATGAGTCTGTAGGTCACAGTTGCTGCTTCGGTGGTCTGACTGGTCAGGTGCTTCAAAACCTAAAAGAAGGTATAACCTAGAGATAAAGTGTATGTTAAAGAGTTTTCTTGGGCATTCTCGTAGAGCAAGCTTGGTATGGTATCTCGTGTGACTGAGCCCCGAGATGCCATCTTAATTTGTCCACCCTTTGTATCCAAGAACACCTGTGGACAGAAAAGCTGAGAGGTTATTTTAAATATAGTAATATTAAGGCATTACAACATATTGTTATGAGGTGTTTCTAGTGGAGTCAATGATTTCTCATGATATTCTTTACCTGTGATCCTGTATAAGATCCCTAAGGGATTATTATGGGCCTTTGTAGTAGAAGGCTGATTACATAACTATTCTGTCTATGCTGCTGTTTCTGCTGTTGCTGGTTTCTTTGTAGTATTATCTGATATATCAAGTGATAAGATTTTTTCCCATTCTATTAACTGTCTTATTGTGTTAAGTAAGGTTTCTTTTGCCATGCAGAAGCTTTTTAGTTTGATGTAGTCCCATTTGTTTATGTTTGGCGCTAAAGTTCTTGCCATTGGTGCTCCATCTTCAAAGACCTTTTTGATATATAGGTCTTCGAGTGTTCTGCCTATTTTATTCTGAATAAACGTTACAGATTCGGGTCTGATTTCAAGGTCTTTGATCCATTTTGTGTTGACTTTTGTATAAGGAGTGAGGTATGGAAAACATGTGGTTTTCCAGTTGTACCAACACCATTTGTTGAATAGACTTTCTTTGTTCCATTTCAAGTTCTTGCCTCTTTTGTCAAATATTATTTGGCTGTATATATGGGGTTTATGTCTGGGAATTCTGTTCTGACACACTGGTCTGAGGTCCTGTCCCTGTTCTAGTACCATGCTGTTTTGATCACTATGGCTTTATAGTATAGTTTCAGGTTAGTTAAGGAGATGCCACCCAGCTTCTTGTTTTTCAGAATGTGTTTGGCTATCATGGATCTTTTATGGTTCCAGATGAATTTTGTAATTGATTGTTCTAATTCTTTAAAGAATTATGTCTGAATATGGATAGGGATTGCATTAAATCTATATAGTAGTTTGGGTAGGATAGTCATTTTGTCTATATTAATTCTACCTATCCATGAGCATGGGATGTTCTTCCATTTTTTTAGATCCTCTTTAATTTCTTTCTAAAGTGTTTTGAATTTCCCCTGGTATAGGGCCTTCACTTTCCTTGTAAGGTTGATTTCTAGGTACCTGATATTTTTTGATACTATTTTAAATTAAATTGTATTTTTAATTTCTCTCTCCTTGACATCATTGTTTGTATATAGAAACTTTACTGCCTTTTTTGTATTGACTTTGTGTCCAGCCACTTTGCTATATTGATTAATTATTTCTAGGAGTTTTACTGACTCCTTAGGGTTTTCGATATATATCATCATATCATCTACAAATAGAGATAGTTTGAGTTCCTCTTTCCCAATTTGGATTCCTTTGATTCCCTTGTCTTGTCAGATTGCTATTGCTAGGACTTCTAAGGTTATATTGAATAAGAGTGGAGAGAGTGGACAGCCTTGCCTAGTTCCTGACCTTAGTGGAAATGCTTCTAGTTTCTCGCCATTAAGTATAATGTTGGCTGTGGGCTTTTCATAGATAGCTGTAACTATTTTGAGGAAGGTTCCTTCTAACCCTATTTTGCTGAGTGTCTTCAACATGAAAGGGTGTTGGATTTTGTCAAAAGCCTTCTCTGCATCGATTGATATTATCATGTGGTTTTTGTCTTTCTTGTTGTTGATGTGATGTATAATATTGATTGATTTGCATATGTTGAACCAATCTTGCATTCCTGGTATAAAACCCACTTGGTCATGATGTATGATCTTTTTGATGAAGTGCTGGATTCGGTTTGCTAAGATTTTGTTGAGTATCTTTGCATCTATGTTCTTTAGTGACATTGATCTGTAGTTTTCTTTCTTGGTGGTGTCTTTGCCATCTTTGGGAATGAGTGTGATATTAGCCTCATAAAAGGAGTTGGGGAGGATTCCTATTTTTTGATGGTTTGGAAGTGCCTATTGAAAAGTGGTAGTAAGTCTTCTTGGAATGTTTGATAGAATTCACCTGTAAATCCATCTGGGTAGTTGTTGTTACTATCGGGGGTTTGGATTGTGTAATTTGTCTCTGAGTAGGTCATTTAGGATCGGCTTTGTTTGCACAAATAGTTCAAGTTCGTTTTTGTTTGAGAATGTTTTTAGTCCGCCCTCCCATAGGAATAATAGCTTTGCTGGGTATTGGACCATAGGTTGGAAATTTCTTTCATTCAGTAGTTTAAATATGTCATTCCACTGTGTTCTTGCTTGAATTATTTCAAATGGGAGATCTGGTTTGATTCTTATGTCCCTTCCTTTGTACTTGAGGTTTTTTTTTTTTCTCCCTTATTCTGTTAAGGAGTTCATCTTTCTCTTTTTTTTTTTTTTTTTTTTTTTTTTTGCCATTTGGATTACTGTATGTTTTGGAGTTGGTTTATTAGGGTTTATTTTATTAGGGACTCTCTTCACTTCCTGGATTTGCTCTGAAGTTTCTTCAGATGGTGGGAAAGTTCTCTGCTATTATTTCTCTGGCTATTTGTTCTTCCCCTTTCCCTATTTCCTCTCCTTATGGTATATCCACAATTTTTAAATTGTTTCTTTTGTCCTTGTTCATTAGATAATGGGCTTTTCCTTCCAGTGCTTTGCCTTTAATTTCTTTGTTGGTTTCTTAGTCATTTTTTGTTTGCAGCTTTCCTTTGAGTTCTTCAATGTGCTTCTCCAACTGTGTATTTCTGCTCATAAGACTTGGTACGGTGTCATTTAATTCCTTCAATTTCTTTTGTATGGAATCACTCATGTTCTTTAACATTTCTTCTTTAATTTGGCTATTTGTTCATCCATAGATTTCTTATACTCGGTGGCTAGCATTTCTTTCATTTCTTTTATCAATTCTTGCATTTCCTTCCTCATGGCTGCTTTTAGGTCTCCTTCCCATGGATCTGTGCGTTTTGGTGGACTTGGAATCTTGCTAGGATTTGTCTCCATATCTCCAGATGTTAGGGTTCTTCTTGATTTATCCATATTTCTTTGTATTTATTGGCTGACTTGGAGTGCAGTGCCTTCTGAATTCAGCCTGCTTTGGTCCCCTATGGCATGGGTATGGGTCCCCTCCCTGAGCATGGTTCTAGAGGGGTCTATTGGGTGAGCCCATTGAGGTTCTGCTTCTTCTATGCTTTCTATGTGGCCTGATCCCTTGCTTTTCCCTTTTGTTGCCAGGTAGTGCAGCTCTGCTCCTGGCCACAATGGTGGAGGGCACTGCACTTTTGGGCCTAGCTCCTTCGTCCCCCCCCCACCCCACCTGGGAGTCAGCTCTCCCACTTCCTTCAGCAGGTCTGGTCTATTCCCTCTCCCTATTCCTGCCAACCTGTGCAGTTCTGCTCCTGGCCACAATGGTAGAGGGCACTGTTGAGCCCAGCTCTCTGTCCTCCCTCCCCTATCTGGGAGTCAATGAAGCTCTGCCCCCTCTGAGCCTCAGTCTAAAAAATTCCCTCAGCCAAACCCACTCGGTAGCTGCATTCAGCCCTTGGGGAGTCTCAGGTCCACTCTGAGGCTCAGGGTTGTAGGCTTCTCTAGGTTAACCAAAGGTCCAGGTGGCAGGCCCAAGCTCACCCAGTCTTTTGGTCCTAGCCCATCCCAGTGGCACAGAGTGGGTCAAGTGCAGGGTTCTCCTCACCCCTTCTGCACTCAGCTTGGGCTTGGGGCCCCTGGGATGGGGCGCACACGTGGAGAGTGGGAAGTGCCTGGGAAATCCATTCACTCCGTGTGCTCTCTGCTCGGACTTGGGGTCCCTGGGGAGGGGCGCACGTTGTGGCTGCGAGGTGCCTGTCTCAGGCATCCACGTGGAGAGTGGGCAAGTGCCAGGGAAATGCATTCCACTAGCTAATTTTTAATTCAATTTTTATTGGAAAGTATTTTAGCTGTGTAAAAATAAGAGACATAGCAATATCAATTTACACATAACTCAGTTTATATTTCATTAATACTATGATTTTTGTGTTTCCTTCAAAAGAAATCTTTTGGTCATGTGGTGTTGAAACTTCCTATTATTCTTGAACTATAGCTAGATAGCAGTGAAAGATATGTCTGGGTATTTCATATTTGCTTCAATATTTTATCTTAATTTACAAAATAATTTAACATTAAACCAGAATATTCAGAATGATTTAAATTTCTCAGTTCAATTTTCTACCTCCAACTTCTTTCTTTATTGGGTGGGGGGAACACACCCGGTGACACTCAGATGTGTTCAGAAATTGCACCTGGCTCGGGGTACCATATGGGACACTGGGGATTGAACCAAGTTCCTATCTGGATCAGCTGTGTGCAAGGCAAATGCTCTACCACTATGCTATCGCTCCTGCACCATCCAATTTGTTTTTATATCTGAAGGCTTATTTTTTTGTTGTTGTTGTTTGTGGCGACTCTGGGTGGGGCTCAGGTGATACTCCTGATCCTGCACTTAGAGGTCATTCCTGGCTGTGCTGGGGCACAATATGGAAAGCCAGGGATAAAACCCAGGTTGGCTGTACAAGGCAAAATCCCTCCCCACTGTTCAATTGTTTCAGTCCCCAAAGGTTTCTCTCTTGAGGAGCTTTTTAATTTACAAGTATATAGCTTTGTGTTTTTGTTGTCCTTATGTTATAAAAGAAGTTCACATTCAAATTTAGTGTTCATTATCACTTTGCATCTAAACCTAGAAGCACACCCAGTACTACCTTTGCATAAAACAAATAAGTGATCTGAGAGAACTTTATTGCCAAGTGAATTTATAATTCAACAAGTTATATGCATTTGACATGTGGATATAACATTTTAAATCTATTTCAAATTCTCATTTTCTTATCTACTTAAGTATTTTTATAATTACTTTATTTAAATACCATGGTTACAAATTTTTTCATGATTGAGTTCCAGTCAATCATGAATGTACAATGTACATGACACTTCACCAGGGTACTTTACCCAACTCCAATGTCCCCAGTTTCTTTACCACCCACCCACCCAGACTGCCTCTTGGGCAGGCATTTTACTTCTGTCTCTCTATCTCTCTCTATCACTCTCTCTCTCTTTCCCCTATCCTTCTCTGTTTTCCTTTTAGACATTGTGATTTGCACTATTGTTAATGAAGGGGTACCATGCATGTCACTTTATGGCCTTTCAGCACACAGTTCTTGTCCAGAGTGATCATCTTGTCCAACTATCATTGTCATAGTGAACACATCTTTGCCCTAACTGTATTCATTGTTCTTTTACTCAAGCTTTCTACCATTGACTGTTCCACTTGTTCCTTATCTCTTGGCCCTTGTCTCTGGATATTATTACCATACTGTCTTTTTCCCCTTATGTTCCACAAATGAGTGTCTAAGTATCTTTCTCTGACTCACTTCACTCAGCATAAAAACCTCCACATATATCTATGAGAAAGCAAATTCTATTACTTCATTTTTCCCTACAGCTGCATAGTATTCTACTCTGAGGTTCTTTAGCTAATCATCTGTTCTCAGGCACTTGAATTAATTCCAGATTCTAACTACTGTAAATAGTGCTGAATATATGAATGTAGAGGGTTTTTCTGTATGGTGCTTCTGTGTTCCTAGTATATATTCCCCAGAGTAGTATTACTGGATCATCTGGAAGCTAAATTTCTGTTTATGATGAATATCCATATTGTTTTCCAAAAAGGCTAGACAGTCCCTCCAGAAGTGAAAGATAGTCTCTTTCTCCCCTCAAGTGAGCAAGCAATGGTTGTTCTTGTTCTTTGTGGTGTGGGATGACATCTTGTTGTTGTGACTTGCATCTCCCTGATGATTAGTGATGTGAAGCATTTTTTCCTGTGCCTTTAGGTTATCTGTATTTCTGACTCTATGGTACTTGATTTTCTGAGGCAAATTGTGAATGGGCCTTTTTATAAAGTCTCTTTTTTTTCATTATTGTATTTAAAAAAGCAAAGAAATTTTGCATGTTGATTTTGTAGTCTGTCACTTTACTGTACATATCTTTTGTTTCTAGAAGTTTTTGGTAGAGTCTTTAGAATTTTCTAAGCATAATATCATGTCATCTATACTGCAAAGAGTAGAACTTAACTTCTTTCTTTTATATCTGGATTCCCTTGATATATATTTTCCCTTGTCATATATATATATATTGCCTAATTGCTCTAGCATGGATTTCCATTACCAAATTCAATAGAATCGGTGAGAGGAAACAAATTTGTCTTACCAGATCTTAGAGGAAAGGCTTTTAATTGTTCTACATTGAGTGTGCTGTTCTTGGTCTTCTAGCAAATGAATATTTGACTATATTGAGGAAGATTCCTTCAATTCCCATCTAGTTTTTAACATTAATATGGGATACCTCTACATGTTGAAATAAATACTGAGTTATAACTATTAAAAAAGTAAGCATACATAGAAAATCTAGATATCTCCATTGATTATTTGAAATAGTCTGAGAGGGGGAACAAGGTCCAGGACACATTTTCATCTGACACTGTGGTCTTGTGGATTCTGAAAAATAGTTTGGAGCAGTCAGGGTCTTCAAGTGTTGTCCTCAATTGGGGTTCATCTGGAGCTAAATCTGATAGTAAGTAATAGTGGGGAAAGAGGGCCGCATAGAATAATAAGTCATTGAAAGTGAAGGCTGCTTCTTCTTGCTGAAGTGATAGATGGGAGTCTGAGAAGATGTCCTTTCATTTTGGAAGCTGGGTCACAGCTTACTGGGGTGGGGGTGGGGGAAATCCTGGTTCATGGGAGTTAAGAACTGATAGTAAACAGGGTTAAATAGGGAGAGATAATGGGTCAAAGTTGAGGGGTTTAGAAGGTAGTAGTTTATAGGGTGGTAATTGGCGGGTAGGAGGGATAGTATGTATATATAAGGGACTATATACAGACATTAGAGATCTATTCGTAGGTTGTAATTAGAGGTCTGATCCTTCTGAGCCACTCTGTATCTCTTAACTGGTGCATTTAGTCTATTTCTACTGAAAGAGATTATTTTCATGGGATTTGTGTGATCTATTTTCAAAAATTTGCTGTGTTTTGGGGATCTTCTTTGTCTTAAAATAGACCCTGTATCATTGTATCTCTGAAACCCAACTATGAAGGACTTCATATATCCATAATTTTCAATAAAATAAAATTTAAAAAATGTAACAAAAAAGGACCCTTTAGTTCTTCTTTTAAAGTTACTTTTGAGTCTGAAAAGTTTTGAGCTGTTGTTTACTCATCAAGTGTATTCTTCCTTTAATCCCGAATGAAGGTCTATTTAGGTGAACTATTCTTGGTGAGACATTTGTTTTGTTGAGTGTTGTTTTTTTTCGTTTGTTTTTGTTTGGGGGCCACACCTGGTGATGCTCAGGGATTATTCCTGACTATGAGCTTAGAAATCTCTCCTGGTGTGGAGGACCATATGGGATGCCGAGGATCAAACCGTGGTCCACCCTGGGTCAGCCACATACAAGGCAAACACCCTACTACTGCGTTATTGCTCCAGCCACTTATTTTGTTGAGTGTTCTTAATAATATCCCACCATTATCTTTGGATCTGGAGGTTGCTTATGATAAATTTGCTAAATCTTATCTTGCTAAATCTTACTATTGTGTGTAATATTCCTTTTTAATTTCTTTTTCAGTATTCTATCTCTATCTGTGGTATCTAATGTGGTATCATCATTGTTAGTAGGATGTGCTTTGGGATTTATTCCATGGTTTTTTTGAGTTCTTAGTAAATCTTTAATATGTCACCTTAAAATCCTTATCACACAGGTGGCTGGTAATAGTTGTGTATTCAGAACTACCATCTTCATTCACTAAGCATGGTGTGGTTCTATGATGTTTACACATTGTGCCATTTGTAGTGTGGTGGTGTTTTTTATTTCATGTACTGGAGTTCCTTGTCTAGAATAAATGCTTGGCAAATAGAACTGAGCGGCTGTATCTGCACTCCTGTCAGGGAACATTGTTTCCATCTTTTCCGCATCATGATCCATGTTCTGGTTTCTCTCATGGGGAGCGCTGTGGCACACTTGTCTTGCTCTTCCATGTGGCAGGTCATGCATGGTCTGTGCTCACCTCACATTAAGCACTGTGACATGCATGTTCCACCTCTTTCAAGTCACTGGATGGGCTCTCTGCTCACCTCACAGGGAGTACTGCAGCATGCTGGTCCTTGTCTCTTCTGCACAGCAGTCCAGTCTCTAAGCTGACTTAGCAGCCAGCACTGTAGGGCACTGGTCCCATTTTTTTCTATCTTTATTTACGTTGATTTGTAGTTACTACTGATCCTACAGATGTTGTATCTTGTTTCACAGAGAATTAGGCAAAGACTATTCAATATTAGTAATATGCAAAGGCCATTAGGTAAAGGTAATTATAGCATTAAAATTTGAGAAAAGGGGCCAGAGAGATAGCAGAGCGGTAGGGCATTTGCCTTGTATGCAATTGATCCAGGATGTTCGGTGGTTTGAATTCTGGCATCCCATATGGTTCCTAGCGCCTGCCAGGAGCAATTTCTGAGTGCTGATTTCTAATTTCTGAGCCAGGAATAACCCCTGAGCTCCACCGGATGTGACCCCCCCCAAAGAAAATTGAGAAGAGAAGCTAAAAAGAGAGTACAGTGGGTAGCAAGATTGATTGTTTTACATGCAGCAGATCCTAATTAGATCCCAGCACTCTATAATGTCCCTTGAGCACCAGCAGGAGTGACTCATCTGAGATGCAGAAATAAGCCCTGAGTATCTCTGATTGGGGGCCCATCTCCAAATAAATTAGAATAGGAGATAACCATTTTCTTGAGTCAAATTGTTGTGAAAAGCACATGAAATTTAAGCCTAATTTTGGAGTATAGCTGAGAATAAAAACAGTATTTTAGATAAGCTCATTTATTTTCTGACATTGCTAAATTTTGTGGTGCTTTGTCTAAAATAATAAAAATATTTGCACCAAATGCAGGTTCAACTGGAAAAAGAATTGGACTTAAAATATATTGGAATTGAGTAATCTAATAATCCTCTCTGGATGATGTTAAAAGATCACTAGAGATGTAAATTAGTCATCAGGATTTAGTAATTTAGGAAAGATTGCTGAAGATAGGTGAGTTAGTTACTGATGGCTTTCCAGTATTTGAGTCTGGTTAAGGAATTAGGGTTCCAAGGAAAGAGAGACTGAGCTCTACTTCTAAGGATTTGGACTTTGGATAAAGTATCAAAAGGTAACCATGAATGAAAATATAGCATTATCTTAAAAACCAAAGCATTTGCATAGATCAAAGGATGATTTTAATTTGTACAACAACCAAGATCTCTAATTCAAGAGGTCTGACTGCAACTGAGCAGATCTGGAGACATAATGAAAGACTCTATCCGAGGCTTTGACCTAGGATCATGCAAAAACCAAGACCACCAACTACAGAAAACTGATTAAAACAACAGTGATGGAACAGAACTTCTAGAACCGTAAAGAGACTCCAACCTAGGCTCTATCCTATAACCTGTGCAAATACTACACAGGCCTGATTTTATCATCCACAAATGGAGCGGAAAGTTTCCCAGCCACCACAAAAGAACCTAGGGGAGAGTAAAAAATCATGTACTGAGCCTGTAGTTATTCCCATGACAGTATACTTCAAGGACAGAAAAACCCTGTATCTCTTAGGCCAAGGGAATTACTTTTGTAATCTCCCAATATTTACTGTGCCTATGCAAAAAAAAAAAAAAAAAAAGCATGAATTAAATATTTTTGGTTTTGTTCTTGTTATTTGCTTATTTTCCTTCCATTTTTTCTTTTACTTTTTATTATTTTTTCTTTTTTGTGCTTTGTTTTGTTTTTATTTGAGGATCGTGGTTATTGTATGATTATTGTCTTTATTGCTGTGGTGCTTTTTGGGCTTTTTGTTTGATTATTTTTGTATTATTGTTATGTTATTCTTCCTTTTTCCCTTTCTTCTCTTAAATTGATATTTAGAGTCTTTAGAAGGAGTCTCTCAATTTTTGCTTGTTTGATTTTTTCCCCCATTTTATTTTTTTTCTTTCCTCCAAACAGAACCACATAACTTGAACCATCTTGTTCTGCCTCACAAATTGAGGGGGAAATAATGGAGGGTATCAAGACCAAACAGTCATATGAATAATAAGTAGAAACAAAAATGATCAGACTTAAATAACAAATCCAAAGCCAATGACAACAGAATCCATACCCAATCTACAACAAGCTAGACATGAAGGGGACCACTTATACTAGCATCCCAGTGGGTAAAGAAGAGGGATATGGGATGCATGCTGGGAACAGAGGTTGGAAAGAGGACAACATTGGCGGTGGGAATGCGCCTGATTCAATGTCACTATATACCTAAAATATTACTGTGAAATATTTTTAATCAACTTTGGTCAAATAAAAATTATCAAAAACAAAACAAAGCATTTGGGTGCTATATTTTAGTGCTGTAAAAATAAAGTGTACTGCTAAAATAAAATACTTTTCAGATGAGGGTAAATGGGCTTTTTATGAGACTATTATCATTCTCTAAAATGTATTTGTTTAAGAAATTAAGTAATAAGGTCAGGTATTTTTTGTCATAATTCAGATGAACTTCCAGACAAGAGCTGTCACAGTTTGATTTCATTAATTTTTAGAGTGCATGCAAAACTCTTTATGGAGAAGAACAGGCTCTTGTGTCCTTATTACTACTCCAACAGGTAAATAATATGGTATAATTGTTAGGATTACCTTAATCATACTTTAAAAATTATTATTTTGTTCTTACATTGTCAAATTAGATATTTCACTTGAGGTCTCTAATGTTTAGCTAGTGTTTAGACTGTATAAAAACAAACCCAATATATGGGAAGAAATTTAATTATCATAATTCACATTTATTATTTTATAGGACCCACTCAAGTTTTTCTGAGTTCCTTAAAACAGAATTCAATTGAGTTTCTCAACTCTTAGACCTTAAATTAGTAAACCAAAATTAGACTGCCAAAATTTTACTATCTGTAAAAGATAATTTTTAAAATATTGTATCTAATCGGTGAGACAATTCTGTACCTCATGTTTTCTACATAGTGATGAGTGTACTTACAATTAAATTTGTTTGTGGTGATAAATATGTAGTATTAATGCAATGTGTAGCATATGCTATTAACTTATTAACATAGCAATTGAGTCTAAAATATACAAAGTAAACTGACATTCAAAGGTTCTGTAGCCAATAGTCATTTATATCTAGAGTATATCCTAAGGTATGCTGTTAATCACAGTTGATATGTGTGGCATGATATATATTTGCCAATCAGTGTTTTCCCCTCAACATTTTAATCTTAGATAATATATGAAAATATATCACTGATAAGTATTTCTCTTAAGATTGATTTTAGTATGCATTTCAATGGGTAAGAAGGTACAAACATTTTGCAAGTTTTTATTACACTCTAACACCAACCTACAAAGAATTAGATAAAATTTACTGTACTCTACAGCCAGAGTAACAGAACAAGTTTTCTCTTTGTATATGTATTCCCAAATAGAACATTGCCAACTTTTTAATATAATACTGTATAAGATTATTTGTATACAAGTTGCTCTTTGAAGATTTTTTTTACCAAAATATAAACTCTAAATACAAAATGTAAACTACTTTATAGCTATAATCAGTCTCTGAAAGTTCTGGCTTTGTAGTTTTTATTTTTTTACATGTTTTCCTTTGCAGTAAAAGATGGTATCTTGCTCTCTTTTCATGTTTCTCAAGGTCTTTTAGACAGCTAAATAGTCCCACACTCTTTCCACAGATATATATTTGTG
Source organism: Suncus etruscus (assembly GCF_024139225.1). NCBI lineage: Eukaryota > Metazoa > Chordata > Mammalia > Eulipotyphla > Soricidae > Suncus > Suncus etruscus. The sequence goes on along the minus strand of NC_064867.1, from coordinate 15,913,397 downwards.
GTTAATTCATTTGCTCACTCCCTTAATCCTTTCTCACTTTTCCCTTAAATATTAGAGTAATTATCTTTCATTTCAACATTATCTCTGATATCTCAGACTATATATTCTGGTATATATATATATATATATATATATTCTGGTATCTCAGAATCTATAGTGATTCTGAATAATCTAATAAAATATTACCTCATTATTTTGTGTTATAATATTTGTGTACAACCAGCAGTACTCAGAGCTTATTCCTGACTCTGAACTCAGGAATCACTCTTGACAATGTTTGAATCCTGGTAGTGCTCAGAAGACCATATGGGATACCAGGGATGCAACCCAAACTGTCTTCATGTAAGGCAAACACTCTAACTACTGTACTAGCTCTCCAGCCACAGATATTGCGTTAGGTTTAAGAAACTAGTTATGTGTTTATATACAAAAAAGAATCATATAACCTTCAAATCATCACAATTACATACTAATCATTGTCTCTTAGTCTTTATTATATACACTGGATTTCCATTTTGTTTAGGAAAATTAGACAAGGCTTGATTTTAAAGCAATAACATGAATATTTTCCCAACTGTTATGCAAATTTATAATATCCTTGAAAGGTAATCCGATTAGCAAACACATTTACAAATAAAAAATGCTTTCAAATATGTCAAGAAAAACAGGGTGAGGATAACAGGCTCCTAATGGAGTCCACTGAGATGAACCCAGGTACTAGCTTTACTTTATATTTTAATAAATGATTTGTAAGGTAGCATACATAGTGAAATCTCTGCGTTTGCACATTAAGCTAGCTATTCTTATGGATAAATTATAGGACGATCTCACCAGGCTCTGAGAGTAAGCAGAAAAGTGACCGATGATCTTCAATAAAAATGCATTTTAGGAGGGAAAATGTCTCCTGAGCTGTAGTTTATAATATGATGGTTAGAAACTGTAAATTATGAGTGAGAAGAGAACAGTTTTATTTGTTATTTGAAAATACGATTTTAAGCAGAAAAGCCAACAGTCACTTGTCATGATTCATTAATTGTACAAGAAGTTGTCTACTCCCTTACATAATTATAAACACATGCTAAATTCTAAAGCTGTCGTGTTAAAAATAGTTAATTTATGCCTTTTTTTCTAATAGCTACATTACTAAACTTTTGCTCCTTTTTGTCTCACCTTTTATTTTATATTCTGACAGTAAGGGCTATTATCACAGGGATATGAGGGCCTCCAAGGTACAGTGCTGCTGAGGTGCCATGCGATATTTAGGCCCACTCACATGACAGGCATTTACTTTATCATTCAAGCCAATTTTGTTTCTCCTCAATAGCCAAGTCTCTAAAAATCTGCTCCCTAACATTTCACAATCAAACAAGCTTCCAATATCTCCCTGGTTCCATTATATATGTTGCCAATGGTGACAAGCTATAATGTCTAGATAGTGCTGTTTTGTCTCATTGTACTTATTCTTTTATAAATGTAATCATTGCCTAAGTTGTTTCTTTGAACTTATTCCCTTATAAACCTATCCATAATCACTGTTTCATAATTAAGAAGCCATTATGAAGAATACTTCTTCATAATTATGAATAACAATGTTTCCATGTACTGATCTCAAATCTTTTGTCTTATTGTAAATTACAGGGTCATATAGAGTTTGATAATTCAATAACTAACAAGTCTCTATAATTAATATTTTAATTTTTGTAGCTTAGGTAAGTAACATAGTTACAGTGGTGTTCATTTTTATGGTTTTCATATAAAAAAGAATAAATCTTAATTACCCAGTACCCCCCATCACTAACCATATATCACGTCTAGTCTTCTCCCCTACTGCTTGGCAACATTAGTTTTTAAAAAAGAATATTTACATTATAGAATCTGTTTTGCTGTGGTTTATTTTAATATGGATGAAAAACTAATAGTGATAATTTTATTGGTCATGCTATCAGATTGTTATTTTATACAAAAATAAATATTAACAAACATTCACATATTTGCTATCTAAAACAAATAATTTCATAATCATGATGTTTAAATAAAGATATTATTTAAAAAGCATAAACATTAACACTACTATATACATATAAGCAAAATTATAATTAGATATTATTTTATTTATTAAAATTTTTTTCTTTAAGCACCATGAGTACAAATATGCTTGTAGTTTGGTTTTCGTTATAAAAATAGAACACCCTCCTTCACCAATCCAATATTCTCAACACCAATACCCTCCATCTCCCTTTTCTCACATCCCTTGCCTGTATTCAAGACAGGTATTCTATTTCTCTCACTCACTACCATTGTCATGATAGTTGTCAGTGTAGTTATTTATCTAACTAAACTCTCAACTCTTTGTGATAGGCTTCATATCGTGGATCAGTCCTCATCTCTATTGTCTCTGGGTATTATTACAATAATGTCTTTTATTTTTCTTAAAATCTATAGATGGGGAGCTGGAGCGATAGCATGGCAGTAGGGCATTTGCCTTGCATGCTGCCAATCCAGGATGGACCTGGTTCAGTCACTGAGGTCCCATTTAGTCCCCATAGTCAGGAGTGATTTCTGAGCACATAACCAGGAGAAACCTCTAGGCATCACCCATGTGGCCTATACAACAAACAAATAACAACAACAACCATTGTTGAAAGAGTCTATTCTGTTTCTACATCTCTCCATCTGACTTATTATTATTATCAGCATAATAGTTTCCATGTCTAACAAGGGATAGGAAATTTTTGTAACTTTATGTCTCCTGATGGCTGCATAGTATTCCATTGTGTTTCTTTAGCCATTCATCTGTTATTGGGTATCTGGGTTGTTTCCAGATTCTGGCTATTGTAAATAACACTGTAATCTCCACTTCCACTTGTTTGGAGAATACTGTTTTCTCCCTGAAGATGCCTTTAGTTTCAATGTCATGGAGTATTTTACCTATGTGTTCTATATACCTTATAATTCCAGGTATGACATCTAGGTCTATAATACATTTGGATTTGAACTTTGTGCCTGGTATTAGAAGGAGGTCAGAGTTTGCTTTTTATGCATGTGGCTGGCCAGTTGTGCCAGAGGCTTGTTGAAGAGGCTTTCCTAGCTCCATTTTGTGTTTCTTGCCCTTTCATCAAATATCAATAGATTGTAAATCTGGGGAACCTTCACTGAATATTCATGTCTATTCCACTGATCTGAGGGTCTGGTCTGTCTTTATTCTAATATTATGCTGTTTTAAAGACTATTACTTTGTAGTACAATTTAAAGTTGGGGAAAGTGATGCCTCTCATCTTCTTTCTCCTAAGGGTTGCTTTAGCTATTTATAGGTGTTTATTGTTCCAAATTAATTTCAGGAGTGTTTGATTCAGTTCTTTGAAGAACATCATGTGTATTCTTAGAGGAATTTTATGAAATCTGAACAAAGCTTTGGGGAGTATTGCCATTTTATTTATATTAATCCTCCCAATCCATGAACAGGGTATGTGTCTCCATTTCCTGTGTCCTCTTATTTCTAGAAGCAGTGTTTTGTAGTTTTCTTTGTATAGGCTCTTAACCCCTTTATTTAGTTGATTCCAAGGTATTTGAGTTTGTGTAGCACTAATGTGAATGGGATTGTTATTTTAATGTTTGTTTCTTCTTTACCATTATTGGTGTATAAAAAGACCATTGATTTTTTGTGCGTCAATTTTGTAGCCTGCCACTTTGCTATATGAATATATTGTTTCTAGAAGCATTTTGATAGTCTTTAGGGTTTTCTAAATATAATATATGCCATCTGCAAACCGGGGGGGGGGGATTGACTTCTTCCTTTCCTATCTGGATGCCCTTGATATCTTTTTCTTGCCTAATTGCTATGGCAAATACTTCCAGTACTATGTTGAATAAGAGTGGTGAGACGCCTTGTCTTGAACCAAATTTTAGGGAAAAGCTTTTAGTTTATCCTTAATGAGAATAATATTTGCCATTGGCTGTGGTAGATGGCCTTGACTTTATTGAGAAAAGTTCCTTCCTTTCCCATCTTGTTGAGACTTTTTTTTTTATCATGAATGACATTTGGACAATACTGAATACTTTCTTCACATCTATTGATATGATTATATGGTTTCTAGTTTTCCTTTTGTTAATAATGGTGTATTATGTTGATTGATTTACATATGTTAACCCATCCTTGCATACCTGAAATAAAACCTACTTAGTCGTTGTATATGGCCTTCTTGATGAGGCATTGGATCCTATTTGCCAAGATTTTCTTATGGATCTTTGCATCTATGTTCTTCAAGGATATTGTTTTGTAGTTTTCCTTTATGCAGCATCTCTGTCTGGTTTTGGTATCAAAGTGATGTTAGCTTCATAAAAATAAACGATTTGGGAGAATTCCTGATTCAATTTCCTGAACGAGCTGAAAAGGATTGGCAGTAGTTCTTTTGAAAAGTTTAACAAAATTCATTAGTGAATTTTCTGGGCCTTTGTTTTTGGAAGACTTTTGATTACCATTTTAATTTTCTCAATAGAGCTGGGTCTGTTTAGATATACTACATCATCCTGATTCAAACTTGGAAGGTTATAAGAGTCCAAGAATTTATCCATTTCTTCCAGGTTCTCATGTTTTGTGGCATAGTTTCTCAAAGCAGTCTCTGATTACTCTTTTGATCTCTATATTAACTGTAGTGATATCCCCCTTTTCATATCTAATCTGACTTATGAAGTTTCTCTCTCCCTTTCTTTGTAAGTTTTGCTAGTGGTTTAACAATCTTGTTGATTTTTTCAACCAACTTTTGCATTTGTTGATCTTTTGGATTGATGTTTTTGTATTTCCACTTCATTGATTTCTGCTCTAACCTTTGTTGATTCCTTTAGTCTACCTGTTTATGGTTCATTTTATTTGTATTTTTCTAATTGTATAAAATGTGTTATTAAGCTTTTTATGTAGACCCCTTCTTCCTTCTGATGTGTGCTTGCAAAACTATAAATTTTCCTCTTAGTACCTTTTATCTATGTCGTGCCTGATAATTTGTGCCTTCATTTGCATTTGTTTCCAGATATCTTTTGAATTCTTCTTTGAATTCATCTTTGTTCCACTGGTTATTTAGTAATGAGCTGTTTAATTTCCAGATTTTTACATTTTTATTCTGTGGCCTTTGTAGTTCAGTTCTAATTTCATTGCATTGTGCTCTGAAGAGGTAATCTTTACAACTTCTATCATCCTGATTTTATGAAAGTATGTTTTATAGACCGGCATATGATTTATCTTAGTGAATGACCCATGTACATTGGAGAAGAATGTGTATCCAGTTTTCTGGGGATGGAGTGCCGTATATATCTACTAGTCCACTTTCTTCCATTGCTCTTTTCAGAATTAGTATATTTTTGTTTGGTTTTAATCCGTCCTGGTTGACCTATCAAGGGGTGATAGGGAGGTGTTGAGATCTCCCACTATTGTATTGCTATTGATGTCTTCTTTCAGATTTGACAACAATTATATTAAATTCTTTCCTGGTCTCTTATTGGATGCATATATGCTTAGAAGTGTGAGTTCTTCCAGTTGTACATATCCCTTGAATATCAGAAAATATCTATCTATGTACCTTATAATTTTTCTGAGTCTAAACTTTGTGCTATATGATGTTGATATGGCCATTCCCGCATTTTAAGGGAATTCTTTTTCTGTATGATTGTCCTCCAACCTTTGATTTTGAGTCTATGTTTATTTTGGTTACTCATATATGTATCTTGTAGGCAGCAGAATGTTGGGTTCAACTTTTTGATACATTTTGCCAATTTATGTCTCTTAACTGGTGCATTTAGTCCATTAATGTTGAAAGATATAATTTTCATGGGATTTAATGTTATCTTTGTGTAAAATTTGTGTCTGTTGGTTTGTCTTGTCTTAAAATAGACCTTCCAATTTTTCTTTTAAGGCAGATTTTGAGTCTGTGAAGTTTGTGAGCTGTTGTTTATTCACTAAGCTATGTATACTTTCTTCAAACCTGAACAGCACACCTATAATTAAATATAAAAATAAATATAAAAAATAAAACAAATAGTACTGTAAATATTTCTGTAAATAGTTATGTATATTTATTGACTAGGAATTATGAAGTAAAATTTCAATGAGTCAGTTACTGTATTTAGGCAGAGTGTGGAGCTCTCTTTTGAGGACTGTGAGGAGGGGTCTTACATTTTTATTATTTGGAATGAATATGCATACTTCCTTCAAACCTGGCAGGGTGCAATATTGTAGGTGAAACATTCATTTCATTGAGTCCTTCACTATATCCCACCACTGCTCTCTGGCCTTGAGGGTTTCTTGTGACAAGTCTGATTTAAATCGTAAAGACGTTCCTTTGAATATAATTTTCTGTTTTGATCTTACTGCTTTCAGTATTTTATCTCTATCTGTGGGATTCATAATTGTGACTGGGATGTGTCTTGGGATGCTTTTTTTTGGGTCTTTTTTATCCAATACTCTTCAGCCATTCAGAATTTGATTGTGTGTAGTCTTTAGCTCTTGGAGTTTCTCTGCAATGATATTCTTTTTTTAAAATAATATATTTATTTAAATATCTTGATTACAAAAATGATTGTGGTTAGGTTTCTTTCAATTGTGTGAAGATCACCCCCTGCACCAGTGCAACATTCCCATCACCAATGTCCCAAATCTCCCTCCTCCTACCCCACCCCTGCCTGTACTCTAGATAGGCTTTCTACTTCCCTCATTCATTCACATTGTTATGATAGTTCTCAATGTAGTTATTTCTCTAACTGCACTCATCATTCTTTGTGGCAGCTTCATGTTGTGAGCTGGACCTTCCAACCCTCCTCTCCTTTGTCTCTGAAAATTATTGCAAGAATGTCTTTTATTTTTCTTAAAATCCATAGATGAGGGAAACTATTCTGCATCTATCTCTCTCCCTCTGACTCATTTCACTCATAATAGATTTCATGTAGATCCATGTATAAGAAAAATTTATGACTTCCTCTCTCCTGATGGCTGCATAATATTCTATTGTATATATGTACCACAGTTTCTTTAGCCATTCATCTGTTGAAGGGCATCTTGGTTGTTTCCAGAGCCTGGCTATTGTGAATAGTGCTGCAATGAATATAGGTGTGAGAAAGGGATTTTTGTATTGTATTCTTGTGTCTTTATGGTATTTCCCTAGGAGTGGTATAGTTGGATAGTATGGGAGCTCAGTTTCCAGTTTTTGGAGGAATCCCCATATTGCTTTTCACAAAAGTTGGACTAGACGGCATTTCCACCAGCTGTGAATAAGAATTCTTTTTTCTCCACATCCCCGCCAGCACTGATTGTTCTCATTTTTTGTGATGTGTGCCAATCTCTGTGGTGTGAGATGGTACCCCATAGTTGTTTTGATTTGCATCTCCCTGATGATTAGTGATGTGGAGCATTTTTTCCTGTGCCTTTTGGCCATTTGTATTTCTTTTTTGTCAAAGTGTTTCTTCTCTCCATTTTTTGATGGGATTAGATGATTTTTTCTTGTAAAATTCTGTCAATGCCTTGTATATTTTGGATATTAGCCCCTTATCTGATGGATATTGGGTGAGACTGTTGATTCTTTCTGAGGATTTTTTTTTCTAGGTATCTTGGACTCCAATGATTTTTATGTTGCTTCTGTTGAGAATATCAAAAACTCCTGTTTTCTTCTGTTCACATTGTTTGATGATTTTTTTCCATGTCTGATTATTTGCATTAAGGCTATTTTCTAATCTCTTCTGCTGTATAGAATTGTTGTATCTCATATTCCAGCTCACTGATTCTATCTTCAGATACTTTACTCTGTTGGAGTGGCTTTCCATTGTGGTTTTCATTTTGTCCACTGAGATTTTCAGTCCAGTTATTTCAGTTTGGAGTTTTCTGATTTCTATCATCATAACCTCTTGATTCTTATTTGTGGCTCATTCAGCTCGATTCATGCTTACTTTGATTTCTATGAGGATGCTCCATATTACTTTTCTAAATTCCTTCTCTGAGAGAAGGTGGTATGCACTTTTCGGTTTATCAAAGTTGCCATCTTCATTCTCTATGCATGGAGTTGGCCTGCATTATTTCCCCCTTGTGACACTTGTAGTATGTGTGGTTTTTTTCCTATGTGCTGTGGGGGGTTCATTGGCTAGATATGTGTGGCTGCGAAGTGATGCAGAGAAGCCATGCTTCTCTGGCTCTGCCCTTAGTGGGTGGAAACAGCCTACATTACTGATGTGCCCTCAGGAGTTTTTCTTTCCACTGGCATCTTTCACAACTGCCTCATGAAGTAAAGCAAGGAACTGAGCAGGAAAATTAGTAAGGAGCAAAGAAGAAGTCCTTAAAATGTCTCCTTTGTGCCGAAGCACACCTATAATGAAATATTAAAATTAAATATAAAACAAATAGTTCTGTAGATTTATTGACTAGGAATTACGAAGTAAAATTTCAGTGAGTCCGCTACTGAATTTAGGCAGAGTGTGGAGCTCTCTTTTGAGGACTGTGAGGAGGGGTCTTATATTTTTATTATTTGTAATGAATAAAAAGAGGATAATCTATGAGATGAATACTTTAATGAAACTCAAACTAAAATGGAAAATTTACCAAAATTAACTTTCTATCTATGGGTCCTGTTGGAATTGCAAAACATGGTTGTTATACACCGTGCTAAATTCTTACTAAATTTCCTAAATCAGTGCTCGCTTCGGCAGCACATATACTAAAATTGGAACGATACAGAGAAGATTAGCATGGCCCCTGCGCAAGGATGACACGCAAATTCGTGAAGCGTTCCATATTTAAAAAAAAAAATTCCTAAATCAAAATGACTTAAATTTTTAGTCATTAAAGAGAAGTAATGGGGCCCATTCTTTTGGGTTTTGGATACTATTTTACTTTAATCCCATCAGAGTAGGTGTTTTCTTACCTGTTGTCATATTCATATATCTCAATGCCTGGTACACTATACTTTAGTTAATATTTATTTAGTGATTAAAACAGTGCCCATTGTGCTGTTACTATTTTAAATACTTTTCAGATATTAACTGATTAATCCTAAAAGAAATAATATGTTCTATGTATCTTGTTAAAGTTAAGTAACAATAAATTAAATATTGAGAATTTAAGTAATTAGTTTCAGTTCATACACCAATTGTAAGTAATGGCATTTGGATTTAAATCGAAGTAGTTTATCTCTATGTTTCTAACTTTTCTGGATAGTTTCATTGAATTTATCTAAATATGGTGACAGTAAGTGATTTATGTTAAGTAATGCTCCCTGTTCTCTATTCATATATTTTAGCTATATACAAATCATTTCTATCCTCTTTTTGAAAATATCCCTGTCATCCAATACCTCATTTTTCTGGTACAAGAAAGAAATTTTTAGCATGGCATTTAAGAGTTTTCCTTGTTTGACCTTACTAACTTTGTACTTTCCTATTTTCTGTATTTTCATTTACCGTAGTCTAGAGTACATGAAGCATAAAATGTGTCAATTGCCAGAATAGATTCTTTGCTTTAAACTTTAGTGATTTTGATTTTATTTTGCCTGAATCCATTTTTATCTTAGCCAAATTCTATATGACTATGAAGATTATGTACTAAATGCCATATTTATGAAGTTTATGGGGAGTTGTTATTATATATGTGATCTAGAAACCACATTTGGTATATAAAACTGATGGGAATATTTACAGTCCTCATTGCACAGTTCCTCATGGTCTCATCTGTGTTTTTGAACACATCATTGAATTTTACCTCAGACTATGGTATACTATGGCACTCCTACTGTGCAGAGACTGAAGCCCTTAATTTGAATAGTGCAATCTAACATAATAGTACAAGGAGGTTCTGATGGAAAGTAATATGGATGCACCAATATTTTGGAATAAGAGTTAAGCATTTACTGACTTTTGTAGTCTAGAGTCAATCATTTGGTCTGGCTACATTTGTTGTTTGCAAGGTTTTGACTGTAATTCCTAAACTTAAATTTATAAAATAAATCTCCTGCCATCAAATTTTATTTGGTACAAAAACTGAAATGGCACTCCTTAAAAAAAAGCCTGGTTATATCTTTAGGTATTCTTGATCTCTTTTTTGTTTTTAAATCTGAAAGCCTACCTTAATGGAATAAAAAAACGATTCTAATCACTTTACCTATTACCCAATGATAAAGAACCAGAGGGCGTAGAGTTTATCATTTTCCTGATCACTATGAGAAAAAACAAAATGCAAAAGAAGTTACTAACTCCTAACAGTGGGTCATAAGTACAGTTATAGAGTTGTGGACCTCTGCTGCTTTAAACATGCCAACACAAAACTGAGGAACATAAGAACATAAGATTTTTCTCAAGTAACTGAGCCCAAGCTGTTGAGCACATGTGCAAGGCCTTCTCCTCCACCTTGAGAACCAAGAGGTGTGATCCCTATTAAAAATTATTTAAAAGTTTACATTAAAGGATATCACATAGGTAAGCTTAATAACTGCCATTTGTGTAGTTATTTACAAGTCCTACTCTAAGTTTTTTATTATGTTATCTTCTCATTTTATTTATCACAACATATTTAACATTCCTTTTGCATTTTTAGTTACCTCTGGAATCTATGGTTATAATTAACTATCATCTTTATTTAATATATTTTACTAAGTAAAAATGTGAGGATAAGTAGAAGTATATTCAAAATATTTTGAGATGTTATTCATAGAGGTTTTGATGGTGACTAATAAAACATATTTTAATTAAGCAAGGACATTCAGTAGGATCAAATCACAATTAATTGTGCCTTCATTTAAAAAATTACCAGTGCTCACAGATCATGGAAATGCTAAGCTTGCTTCTATTTGTATTTCTCTCCTAGGCTCAGAGAATGTAATTAGCCATTATGGAGAAAAATAAATTAATATAATTTGTTTCCCAATAAAACATACTTAAATGAGGGAACAAATGGGTACTTTAAAGTAGGTATTATCTTTCAAAAAGTTTATAATCACATATGATTTTATTTGTGATATTTTAGTGTAGAGCTATAATGTCATAAATATAGAAAAGTAGTTTTTTCAGAGGAAGGGAAATTGATGTCAATTTATAGTTATACCCCTGAATATGTATCAATTAGGGGATAGGGAGGGGAAAGCAATGAGATGGAGTTTGGAAACATTGGTAGATGAGTTGACACTGGTGATGAAATCGGTGCTGAAAAATTATATGTATAAAATTTAACTATGAATAACCTTATTAATCACAATGCTTTAAATAAAAATTTAAAAAAAATATACATAGCTTTAAAGCACTTTTTCAAATTTTTTTGTATCATTTTTGCTTCTTAAAGATTTGTCAACTTATGTTATTAGCCATTCCCTTCAAATCAACATTTCACTATTGGTTTTTAAATATATTTTAATAAAAATTATTTTTAAAATATGAATGTATTAATAAAGAGAAGCCTATATCTTTCATGACCCTTATATAAGTCTACTTAAATATCTTCCCTAAGTGTAGTTTTTAATATTGATAAGAAATTTTCCAGAAAGCTAGCTCAAATAGATTTGAATCTTCAAACTTGTTATTGTTATTAGGTCTTTATTCATTTATAAACTCTTTCAATCAGAAAAGGAAGCCTGTCTAATGGTTAGAGAAAAGTGGAAGACTATACCTAAAACATGTACCCAAGATTGTGCTAACTTAAAAGTAGGGGATAGTTAGTATAGTCAGGGTAGTCAATAAATGATCTAGAAGGGAAATCAAACAAACCTTTGTCATTAACAATAATAACTTTATTACAATAGTTTATGCTTAAGTATTAACAGTTTAACAAAATTAAGAATAATTTATGCAAAAATTAATGAGATTTTTATGATCAGTTTTGTCACAATCACTTTATCTGTAAACTTTAATATGGAATAAGATCTAAGGTAGCAAGACAGCATCAAGTATTGAAAAATATTTGCAACATAAACTAATATAGATAAAGTTGCACGTATGTTGTATAATAAGCTGAAAACATGCTACTGAAAAAAGAGTGAGAATAAAAACCTTTCTTAATATCCTTGGAACTTTTAGAAAACGACCTTTCTGTTTTGTGTTGTTTTGTTAAGCAGGCTTCCCAGCTTCTCAATGAAGTTCCCTTTGAAGAATCTAATGATAAATAATGGAGCTATTTCAATTGTGATTTTGCCAAAAGGTATTGTTTGAGTTTTTGTGTTCATCATGACTTGGAAATTCAGCTGTGTCCTTGGTCCTAGCGAGTCAGAGAAGGGAAAAGGAAAAGCCATTCCATTGTAGCTCTCTCTAGAGTGAAAAATCAAATGCCATGCTTTAATGGTTGTTTGTCTAATAACCGCTGCCCTCATTCTGACTGAGGGTTGGAAAAGTTAGAGAACTTCTCAAGCTGAATCAATGTAACTCAGAGAAAATATGGCATATCTTTCAGGTAAGAATAGCTCTTTTTTACTGTATTGTTTGGATGGCTTTGAACATTTAAATTGCCTTTGTTTTTCTTAGTTACACACCTGTTATAATCATGCTATAGCACAATGAATTTCTTACTTTTATTGAGCTGTTCTTTGGTCTTACTCAAAAAATTGTAGGAGTGAACTCAAAGTTTCTGATACTCAAAACGTCTGTCCTTATTGTAGTTAAATGCATAAAACAATAATTTCCCACCTTTTGAGATACAGTTATCCTTGTTTTAGTAAGTGTTTTGGTTGATTTTGTAATCAAATGATGAAGAATTTTCCTGCATAATATATCAATTTTTATGTCAAAGAAGAAACTGCCTACCTGTATTCCTATTATGTTATGACTAAATATCATTTTATTTTCAAGTTTTTTATTGAGAAATTTGCAGTACTGGAAAAAGTTTTTTTGAGTGAGTTATCATAAAAAATAAAATGAATTTAGAGCTATGAATGACAAATAAGATTTATCAAGCAGCAAAAAGCAAATTGGTACATTTAAAAGTTAATGGCATTTTGGAGTACCAAATTACAGTGGGGATACGACACAAATATTTTGCAATTCTGAAAAGTACCCTTAAGACTTGAAGTGTTTAACGAACCATATCATGTGGTATTATAATATTGGTTTACATTCCTCTTGGACTATGATTGCATTAACTTATGTTTTCCAGAGGTGCGTATTTTTGAAAGGCAGCTGTTTATTAATGTGTTGTTACTTTTTTCATAAGGCTCAGTAATGGGCTATAGCTGACTAATTTAATCCATAAAGCACTCTCAGACTCTGTTGCAGGTTTTAAACAGAAGTCAAATTGCTTTGTTACGTTTGGTATAGAACAAAGGCATTATGTCATACTCTCTGTATTCAGCCCACTAAGCTCCAATAGGTAAAAAGGAAAGTGCTACTATTCCCTTTCCCTCTCAGTAGCGCCTCCAAAGCAAACAAACAAAAATTAACACCCCTTTAAGAAAGAATAAATAAAAAATTATGGCTGTATACGAAATCCAAGTAGTCTATCTCACTCAAGCTGTTACCTTATCAGTTGCCCCCCTTTCAGTCATTTCATATTGTGGATTACAAGTTATAAATTACTAGTCTGCTAAGACTTCCAACATACTTTTATATAAAAATTCTGTTATGAAATTTTGTATGAAACATTCATACTTCTAGCACTATAGGCAGATACTGGAAGAGTACATTTGTGATTACTTTTCATAATTGCCAGAATGTGGAATATACCACCATATGTGAGGGAAAGACAACTCATGATAGTAAATTTATGAAGTATTTGTAAGCAGTCCTGGAAGGATAGGGGAATCTTGTTTAGATTCAAAAATTGTATTGTTTGTTTTCACATTACTACATGATTACTCTAATATGGCATAATTATAACTGAATTGTGAAAATTTGGCAGTCTGTTGGCTTATTTTTAATCACTGACAGAAAGGCTCTCTGATTGTTCATTGATTTTATTCATTTTTAATTTTTTAAATTTTTCATGATAAATTGGGCAAAGTAGGTACATTTTGTGTTATGATATCGTAGATAAATACATAAATTGATCTGATTGTTCTCTGTAGCTAGTGTTTGGAAACAGCATAGTTTCTAAAGAGCTGTAATATCTCCTTAAAATCTCTCTTTGGCCATTAAAATTATATATAATTTTACCCTCTTTGTATGGAATGTGTCACTGTGAAAATGCTTTCCAGATAGCATAAGTGTTTTTGAGAGGGCTGGGGAGTAGAGCATTATTCCTTATTCAAATATTTGCTTTATAATGTAGTAAGTTGAGTAAAGAAATTCTGGATTCTGGATGAGTTTCTCAGATCACAAATAAAATAAGAAGATCACAGACTACAATCTGTAACATAACAATATACCTTCTTTAAATGTCTACCTTTAGATAATATGAGTTAACTAGTCAGAGTAGTATAGAGAGCATTGAAATTCAGAAAGACATTTTTCATATCTGTTAACCAACAGTCTTAACCAAGGCAGCTAACAATCAGCCCAAATGACTAATTTGATTTTCTACTTCTCTTCCTTTCCTTAATCAGAATTCTGATAGAGGGATTAATTAGCAATAAAGCAACATGAGAAAGAGGGAAAGAAAATGAGGGCATAGATAATCCACAAACTATATATAATCATCTCTATGTAATCAAAAGTTAACTGTCATTAACATGACATTTGCTTTTAAAGCCAAGCAGAAAATTATGATTTTTTGGCACTAAACTAATCTTTAATTATAGAATAGTACCATTCTTTCCTTGTGTTAGTTCAGATAGCTATAAATTATATTAGTCTAGGGCTTTTGTGTCATTTCCTTTCCGTTTCTATGATTTATATACTCAGAATACTGACCTCTAATTAAGTGTACTTGAGAGTGGTCTCTGGCTAATTAAATGCTGCAGAGTGCGGGAGGGTGTGCTTTGCCAAAATTCCAAAGGGAAAGGCCATGCCTGGGTTAAGTATCTATGAAAGGAGGCTGGTAAGTGTACAGTGTAGTTGAAGCTGCAACACTATTGAAGCTGTCATGAAAAGCAAAATGAACCTATCTTGACTATTGTCTTTAAAAGAATGTACGGTTCTTTTTTTTTCTCATTTAAGGTATCCCTTGAAAAGTGATTGTCTTATTTGAGACATGCCTAAGTTTTAGTAACTAGTAAAATAGATATATGAAATAAATATTAAACTGTTCTCTTATTTCTTCCCTTTATTTTTGCCCTTTTTCTTTCCATTCTTTGACAAAAACCATTAGTTGCCACTCAGTTCACTTGAATACAGAATTGTGAATTCAGTTCTATAAGCATCTTAGTGTGCTATGATGGGCCTATCAATACAAGCTTGGTCTTTCTTGTGAGCTTTACCTGTTGATATAGATTGTTTCTCACTTTGTCCCATTTTTCTATTCTTACTATTCTTTTCCAGCGATGCCGTCTCAAGTGTACCTGTATACCAGATGGTGTGGAGTTTATTTTCATACTGAGATTAGAGTCAAATCCTTGTACATGGACCTTGTACATGGACTAACAAGAGGTCAGAGGAGGAGAGAAAGAGGGAAGACAGAAATGTGGTGCAGAATGGAAAGACATTTCTCTGTAGTTGTGGTCTAGCAAGAAACACCAAAATTGACTAGGAACTTCATCAAAAACATTTATCCAGACTGGCTCATTGAAGATGGGTAAACTGTACATAGCAGACGATCACAATGACAGTTGTATGGGTTGGCATGTGTAAGCGTGGACCCTGCAGATGTTCGATTTGATTTGCATAATGTTCTTTAGAAATTGAACCAACATTTTATTTTATTTTTGGTTTGGGGGCCAAACCCAATGGCACTCAGGGGTTACTCCTGGGTCTGAGCTCAAAAATCACTCCTGAAAAGCTCAGGAAACCATATGGATGTCAGAGATTGAATTCAGATCAGTTGTATGAAAGGCACCCTACTCACTGTACTTTTTGCTCTGACCCCTGAACCAACATTTTAAAGATGAAGAAATTCTTATTTTACTCCAGATTTCTGGCATTTTTAAAAAAAAAATTAGAGGGGAGGGCAAAAAAATTAGTATATTGACAACTGTGCATCTATCTGTATTTTCCATACTAAATAAACAAGAACCGTCAGAAGATTAGGGCATCTATATTTACTAAATACCATTCTGATTGGTATATTACGTACCTAGTGCCTGTAAATTTTGCACACTCACTTCTCATCTTTTCTCTTATACTCACACACTAGTATAATTTAATTCTTTGCTATAAGTGCTGGGTTTTTGGAGGAGTGAAAGAGAGCTTAAAAGGCCATCATTTAATTTTGATGAACTATTATTAAGATAAAGTAGGGCAATTGACAAAAGTGGTTCCTCAGGTGTTCAAATGAGTCCCATGAATCAGACTTCTATAAGTCAAAACCAGTACCATATTGTTAATGCTATCGCAACAACCCACAATTCCAACTTTCCTTTAAATAAATTTATATTATAGCTCTGGATTTTTAATTTTTTATTTTTGTTCCATCATTGTAGTATGTATATTCCAAGTTAAGTGTTCCATTTTAAGGAACAATAGCTTCTCTCTCTCTCCTTATACATTATTTTATTTCAATCACTTTGATAATGATTCTCTTTATAAAAAAAAATAAATTTCACATAGATAATGTGATACTAAAATTTGGTGATTCTAATCCCAGGAAAACTAACACAAATTCTTTGGGTAGCTTCCAAGTTCAGTGTTCAGGGAATCTGGGGACACTCCTGACAATACTCAGCTAATCTGGCAATAACATTTCAATGCTAGGGCCCTAAGGCATGGCGCTGCTTTGGCTCTGCAGTATTAGGGCCATCAGAGTATTCTGGAACATGCTTAGGGGTTTCCTGGACCACACCAGGTCCTTTGGACTTACAATCAGATAATACATATAATTTTTTAAATATATAAACTATATTATTAACATTTGAGCCATTTTCAGATATTCAATTTATTAGGTTGAATTGTATTCATATTATTGTGTAACCATTGCTACTACCCATTACAAAAATTTTCTATTGCAAACAAAATCCATACCCAGTAAATAATAACTCTCCATTCTCCCCTACTCAAGCCCTAGTAAATTCCTTTTGACTTTCTTTCTTTATGAATTTTTCTATCCTAGGAACTCATACAAGTAGAGTAAAAAATATTTTTCTTATTTGTATTGTGTATCCAAGTATTAATCATTTTTTGTGTTGACTAGTATTGGTATTCTATGTATATAATACATTTTAATTCGGTCAACTCATTTATATTTTGGTATACATTTTAATAATATCAATTTTTATAATTGTATATAATCCTGCAGTAACCAGTCATTAACAATCATCAGCTTGAGTTTTGCTTTAGATACTTTTGGAATTATATCTAGAAATAAAATTGATGGATCATATGCTCTATTTAACTATTTGAGAAACAGACTGTTGCAGAATTCTACACAAGTAGCAAATACTAACTTTATTAAATGATACTTTTAAATCTGGAGTCATGCCTTTTAATAAATCTTTACAAAATCTCTATTATATGAACTTGTTTTTGCTTTTCAATAATTTATCTATTTTGTAAAAGAAAATAAAAACTATATTTATATTAAAAGTGGTCTCATCAGGGTAAAATTTCAATTAATACTGAATGTTTACATCATCAAGCCCATAAATAGAACTTGTTTTTGTTCAGGGTAATTATGGTGATAATATTTCATACCTAAATTTCTCTAATGCCAACCACCATAACTACACTTTACAAAATAAATAATGAATTCCATTGGGCTTCCTTTCTTTTAGAGTTTCAAATTAAATAACATGCTGACACAAAAAACTTCACATGAATGCCTATGTGTAATCAAACATAAACACATGTTTATGCACCTGCATAAATATATTTATTTATGTGTTCACACAATGTATATATAGCCATTATATGATTGCGACATTAAGTGTCTTGGTTTTCCTAATCATGATCACTATTTGAGATAAATTTTGTAATCATTTTTATATTCATTTAAACAAAATAAAATTTTATGAATGAACTCTGGGGTTATAACGTAGAGTTAACGTGAACTCTGAAACTTTTTACCATTTACTTCAATAGAAAACAAATGTCATTTCAGAACTCTTGACACATCTCCTTTAAATGATGGCAGTGGTATTGTCTGCAATCAAAGGTGTGGTGTACTGTTTCATCTTTTCAAAGTGTAAAAGGAGTTTCATTTGACAGTTTTATACCAAACAGTCCTTTCTGTTCAGCCACAGAAATAATGGGAACCGCTCAGTGGGTGGGAATTTCTTCACACTCAAAAAAGTCTCAGGACTAAGATATAGACCTGTGATGTTGATAATGTGGAGAAGAGATTCAATGTAGAAGACAAAGTACATCTTTTGTTTAAAGATAAAAATTAAGTCCATTTACTTTGATATTTTATAATAGAATAAGAGGATAGGTAGGATTTTGTACCTTTTTGGTTTAAAAAATGATTCAAGTGAACAGCCTAGCTAATTAACAACTCAGATTTTCTCCCCATATAATTCTTCTTTCTCCTTCTACCTATAACAGTATCCCACAGGTACACTCTTTTAGCTGGACCTAATTGAAACAGGTAGTTTATGTGTTGGCCCAGAATGGCCCGATAATATCATGTACTGAGGAAAATGAAAATAATGAACATATAGCTTTTATTTATTGTTGAGCAGGGATTAAGACATGGAGGAAATATGAGCTCAGACGGTGCAATGGCCTGATTTTGAGATCTTATTCTGTTCTTCACTGAACTTTTTTGTCACCTCAAAAATCAACTAACTCTTTGGTGTTTATCTTATATCTTTTGTAAGTAATGCAGGGATTGTGAGAGGGGAAAAAGGACATAGACTCAAGGTCTGTTGAAGGCTCAGGGTCATTGATGGAATTAGAGATAGAGATGGATTTACAAACAGACATTTAATAGTAAATTTAAACATCATTAAAATTTTAACTTGTCTATAATTCTGTGCTATAACAGTCTTCTCATTCTGTTATAATTTATAGACAAGTTTTACTTCCAATGCATTATAATGGGGAAGTTCAATATTTGGACTAAAATGAGTAAATAGAATAGGTGAAGAATATAGGAAGGTTGAGAAAAGTTAACAATTAAAATAAAGTAAATAATTACTAAAGAAAAAATGGATCTTTACTGAATTTTCATGACACATTGCCATCCTATATTGCGCCAAATAATATTTTCAGAATAAATCATTCTTTTTTAAATTATATTTCGATGTAAAATGTGAGAAATAATGACAAAATAAAATTATTTAAACTGAGAGAGAAAAGAAGATAAACATTTGCCACAGAGGCAGGCAGGAATGAAGGCAGGAGGGAGACTGGAGACATTGAGTGGGAACTTTGCACTGGTAGAGGATGGTACATTGTACGACTGTAACTCAATCATGAACAACTTTGCAATTGTGGAAAAAGAACACCCAACTCTATTAAGTACAACCTGTAACCACGGTGTTTAAATAAAGTAATTAAAAAGACTATAATAGGGTCCTAATGACATAGCTCAGAATTGCTTGGGATATTAGCTGGGGATTGCTTGGAACAGATGCATAGTTGAAACTTTAGTGGTAAGAATTCACTTGATAATGAACCTTCCAGGCTAGAAACATTGAAAAGTCAAAGATACACAGATGATTGAGAATTGGGAGAACAGCATTTTTAATTAAAATCATAGGTTTGGGAGTTCTTTCCTTACTACCTGAGAAGATATGCTTTCTCATTTGATGTTGTTTTGTTTGTTTGAGACTTCATGCATAATTAATACATGCTTAATTTAATTATTTTGTTTTACTTTTTGGGGGGAACACACTCAGCAGTGCTCATAGTTTACTTATGGCTGTGCTCCCAGGGATTATTCCAGTCATATTGCCAGGAACCATAGATGGTGCTTAAGATCAAATCCAGGCTGGCAGCATGCATGGCAAACACCCTACCCAATGTACTATCACTCTGGCCCACAGGTATTTTTTAATCGTACATTTTTGTGGTTAAGTAATTTTTTGTTTATTAAATATATATTGCATTGCCTGCTGTGTATGCAATAAGTACATATTATTGTTACAAAGAACATTAATGATATAGGTAGATGAGGGGAAATGAAGTGTATTAATTTAGGGCAATTATGGAATATACTCTCGTATAAGCTGAGTTTTTCAGCACAAAATTTTGATTTATACTCGGATCATACAGATTATTTGATTTGGCACGTGCACCGAATCTAATGCATGTAGTCTCTAGTCATCTTCAGCTGTCTGTTGGAGGGGGTGGTGCTAGGGCTCAGTCCACAAGTCGCAGCTGAGCTGAAGAGGTAGGCAGCTGAACTGAACTGGATGCCACTGAACTATTTACCCACAATATTCTGTGCTTCGTATAAGACCAACAGCAGTGATGATGCTATCTGCGAACTCACTGATGATGACAATGTCTATGCTAATGCCCTCATATCAGATACAGCAGAAACTCTGTTTGGACATATAGATGATGATGATGATGAGGAGGAGGAATCCAATTTTGAAGAATTTTATCCTTTTTGATTTAGCTTGATTACCTGTTAAGCTATGGTTTTCTGGACTTTAAAGTTTTAAAGTTATTGTTGCTAGTTTACAGATTTTCTTTAGCAATAAATATTGATTCCTCATTATTGTAATTATTTTGGGTACATATTTTTATTTTTAAAATTTCCCAGAGGCTGCTGCATTTTCTGTTTTGGTTTATAGTCGAGTCACTAAGTTTTTCCAGTTTTTAGGGTAAAATTAGGGGAGTCTGCTTATACTCGCATTGGCTTATACTCGAATTCATACGGTATATATTCAATCATTTATGGATTCAATTTTTTTTAGTGGGATCACAAGGATTTTTATTCTCATATACTGTGTCATGTACTGACATATTGTGATACACCCTTAACCCTTGGATTCTATTTTTCATCTGTAAAGATTATAGACTTTGATTCCATTAATTAACCATTATATTTTAATACCATATTCACATTTATTAAGTTATTGTTAAGAGAATAGAATGGAATTGCCAATTGGAAAGGCTGACATTTGGAACAAGGATTTGATAAAAGATGAGTAGATATTATCTCTGAAAAGAGGAGCTATAAACCTAGTATTTTCTAAGAACTCTTGGTGAATAATGTCAAGAGAATTTCTTCAGTATTTAGTATTTCAGTATTTAAAATCAGACCACATAAGAGAGACCTCTCTTGGATAATGGTAACACTAGTTTGTAAAATACTTCTGAGTTTAGGGTGAGAAATAGTAACTAAATATATCCCATAAAATAAACTTCTATTTCCTTTTATTGCACTTAGTGAAGGTTATTAAGAATGTAATTCTTTCTGCTTGCTATGTGATTAGCAGCTAAACCTTTTGGGGGTAAATTTCCATTGCTATGTTCTTGTTACTGCAAATGGAATTTGCATGCCTAATTCTCTACCCTCCATATTGAATCTGTACTCCTTGAGATCTAACGGCATGCTAAAAATGATTCCAAGTCTCCAATGTTGATTGTGGGCCATATGTTAGCACTAATTATATAAATGAGACTTAGTGAAAATGTGACATGCTAAGCATTCTGAGCTTAAGGAATTATCTAAATGAATTCTAGCTTGAGTTAGTGCTAGCAGAGGCAAAGAAATGTGGGAGCAGGTTTTGAGCAGATGTTAACAGGTCTGCATGGCTCTTCATTGTCTTTATTTGTCTAGCGATAAGGACTGTTGATAGAACATTGTGTCAGTATATTTTAAGGTGCCATTTTCCTGAAAATTGCCTTTGCACCTACAGTGGATCCATTTTCTGAACAAGCTGCGTGAAATGGCAGAATTTCAAACACAAGAATATGCAATTTTGCTGCAAATTTGAAAAGTTATCATTTGTTGGGGTCAATTTCCTTGATCATTCTGACATGAATGTTGAGACTTGTACAAGAACATTTTATTTCAAAACATTGCTGAGTTTTAATTTGCAGAATAAAAGTTTTAATCTACAAAAGTGGTAAATTTTAATTTTTCTCTATATGGTTAAGAATTAGGGAAGATAATGTATTAGTATATATTAACTGAATTGTATAGAAAAATTGTAGGACCTTAATTGGTGTGCCAAGATCCAGTTTACTTTATTCACTTAGTACTCAAAGATTCTTAGAAGTGTTATTGCTCATTTCATAATCCACGACCATCCATGTTTCTCATTTAGATTTCTTTCTTTTTTTTGGGGGGGAGGGTTTGGGCCACACCTGGCAGTGCTCAGGGTTTACTCCTGGCTGTCTGCTCAGAAATAGGTCCTGGCAGGCACGGGGGACTATATGGGACACCGGGATTCGAACCAACCACCTTAGGTCCTGGATCGGCTGCTTGCAAGGCAAACACCGCTATGCTATCTCTCCGGGGCCACGTTTAGATTTCTTGAAATTGAATGGATTGTTTAAAAGTGAAAAGAATAGTTCTTTGACAATTTTAATAAATATTATATATTTTTATCTTTCTAATGACACTTATATTCTTCTATTCTTTCCTGTAATTTTTACAGTTTGCTCCTCTTAAGAACACAAATAGTTGGTCCCTGTAACAAAGTACAGTTGTAGAAACACAAAAATATTCGGTGGCAGAGACTATTAAAACATACATGCCATTTTAGAGGATTTATCATTTATTAAATATTTGATAAGCAATTTCTCACTTAACCAAGGCCAATGTGTGCTTTTTGTTCTGTTTTTCTTTTGTTTTATTTTATGTGATGTCATACCTAGTGGTACTCAGGACTTACTCCTGGCTCTGTACTCTGGGATCATTACTGACAGGAGTCATGAGGGAGGGCTATTTTGGATGTCAGTGATAGAATCCAAGTTGGCCTTGTTCAGGGCAAATAAATACCCTACCTGCCACAGTAGCTGCAGCCTGCCAATATATTACAATCAGGACACTGCTCTTGTGATTTTGCAGATGTGGTAATAGAATCTTAGAAAGATTAAATCACTTAACTAAAATAATCAAATAAAAACAATAGATCTGAAGTTGAATCTAGTAACAGCTCAGCCACTGTCTGTTATTTAGCCTGGTAGGTTATGGATTCTTTATTGTTTAAATATTTCTGCACTAAGTTGATCATTCTCAAATCGAGTCTTAGCATATATATTTATGAGAGTTGGTAAATTTTAGGGAGAGGATTTGTTCTGCATTCTATTTGTTTTTATTGCTGTGGTAATCTAAGTATAATGGATATGAGTCTATTCTTGATCATCTGGATGTCCATATTGCTATAGTGTTTACAATCATGTTAATGCCAACTAGTATTACTTTAATTGTAAAACATTATTCACGGAGGAACAGAAGTAGACAAATATGGAGATAATAATGTGTTTTTGCCAATCATGCTTCAGTAATGTTAAGGGTTTTAGAGTGGTTTTAATAAGGATCTGGAGTGGAAAAATTAATTTTCACAGAATAAAAATCTCTGTGATGTGAAGCTATGAAATTCCATTTGTGTCCTAATCAAATGGGGGACTGTGATGGGGGATCTGTGTTGTATTTTCAGCCAAATTGCTTTTGATTTTAAGGCCTTAAAACACTCCAAACATGAAGAGTTTGTAGTTTTATGCTTTTACATATTTATATAATAGTTAAATATATAGAGATCAGGGAGGGAGTCATTTTTCTTTCAAAGGGAATTTGTATCCTCTTTAACAAGTGAGTACTGTCAACACCATTTTATACCATATGACCCCTGGGACTAAAGTGAAAATAGATAAGCATAATGGTGGTATGTAATATACACCACAAACACACACAGATACCTACTAATGCCTGTGAATCTTTGGGTAGTTTGGTTAATTTATTAGTAGGAATGGTGGGGTAGGGTAGTAAATTCTTCATCTCATGTTAATCTGTTTAGACCTTACTACAAAAAATATTGCCAACGTAGATTTTCCCTCCTGTATAGTTGTTTCTCTGAGTTTTTTTTCTATTATTGCTATACCATATAAAAATGACTTCTTTGACCAGTATAATTCCAGGATCTTTTATTCAGTAATTCCCTTTGCTAAGAATTAAAAGGAGATTGCCTTCTCACCCTTGGTCACTACAATATCTTTGTATGCTGGCTATCAGCCATTAGAGCAGAAGCTTAAGTAAAGATAAATTTTATGTTTTCCTTGACACCTATTCAATTTCCCATAGCATTTGTTCCTGTTGAAGTCACTGAGGCATCCATGGAGTTTAGATATGATGAACAATTAGACCAGTTCACAGTTGTTAATATTCTGCTTTTAAACAAACATTAATTTCATCCTTGGAAGTTTATCTGCTAATGTTCTCTTTGGAACTCACAGACTTTAATGTCTCAAGCAATCTTGAGAAACCCATATTATTACTTAAGCATGGTAATAATTCAAGTGTCTGTATGCTTACACGACAATATTTGTTCCAGCTTTGAATATTATTTTCAGTCATTCAATTTAGAGTCATAATTGTGTAGCCAAATCTATTGCCTTAAGCACTGATGGGGAGTGGTATATTGGAGAGTGTATAGATAGTGAAGAGTACTATGCTTTTTTTTTTTTTTGTGGAACATTGTTATAAATAATGTTACTAAGCTAACTCTAATGCAGATGTTTCTGCTATAATATATTGTCTACATCCTTGAGAAGACCTGGAATTCTGAAAAATGACAAATTAATAATAGCAAGGTTCATGAGAAAATAGCATTAGAACAAATCACTCAGAGGATATGCAACTTTGTGATCTCAGCATGAATAAACTTAATTAAAATTTATTAGTGCCTTTGAAAAGACAGGCTAAATTCCCCTTAAAAAGTATTTTTAGGGCCCGGAGAGATAGCACAGCAGTGTTTGCCTTGCAAGCAGCCGATCCAGGACCAAAGATGGTTGGTTCGAATACCGGTGTCCCATATGGTCCCCCGTGCCTGCCAGGAGCTATTTCTGAGCAGACAGCCAGGAGTAACCCCTGAGCACTGCCGGGTGTGGCCCAAAAACCAAAAAAAAAGTATTTAAAAAAATTAGATTTACCTTGGGGCTGGAGCTATAGCACAGCAGTAGGGCGTTTCTTTGCACTCGGCTGACCCAGGACGGACCATGGTTGGATCCTCCAGCATCCCATATGGTTCCCCAAGCCAGGACCGATTTCTGAGTGCATAGTCAGGAGTAACCCCTGAGGGTTACCAGGTGTAGTGCCCCCGCAAAAAATTGGATTTACCTTTAGAAAAAAGTGAAAGTGGGTGCCGGAGAGAAAGCACAGTGGAAGGGCATTTGCTTTGGAAGTGGCCAACCTGGGACTGGTGATGGTTTCAATCCCGGCATCCCATCTGGTCCCCCATGCCTTCCAGGAGCGATTTCTGAGCACAGAGCCAGGAGGAACCCCCTGAGCACCGCTGGTTGTGGCCCAAACCCCTCTCCCCAAAAAGTAGAAGTGATTTGATGGTAAACTTGTCACTGATGAGTTTCAAAGCTAAAATTAAAACGGAATAACCATTTAATTACTTTTATAAGACAAAGCATGTAGCCAGATTGAGTAAAAGGAACTTGGACAAATTGTTTATATCACAGCTTTCTTTAATAGATATCTTGTGTTCAACTGCTATTATTCACTAACAATTATTCTGTTTTGAAAAGTCATACACAGATCTATATAAGAATAAAAGTAAATTACTAACTTAAAATATAACTTAAATATAACTTAAAATATAAGAATATTCTCATCTTTCTTAAAATGGCACCATCTCTTCATTTATCAATCCCATGGTACTATTTTGTGACACAAATGTACATTTTGAGGCAAAATAGGCTTTATATTTTTCAAGCCATTAGAAGGATAATTTATCTAATTGAATCTTGGACACATTATGTTTGAAGTATAGCGTTGTTTTATTTTAAGACAAATCATGTGTAGATCATAAAGTTATGCTCGGGGAACGTAAGACTTTAAACAGACATCCCCTTTCCTCCAGGAAAATGCATATATTTTTACTTAAACTTTTTGTTTGTTTGCTTGTTTGTTTTTGTTTTGGGACCACACCTGGCAGCACTCAGGCTTTCCTGGCTCTGTGCACAGAAAATGCTCCTTGCAGGCTCGAGGACCATATGGAAAGCAAAGAATCTAACCTGGATTCATCTGGGTTGGCCGCATGCACACCTTTCTGCTGTGCCATGGCTCCAGCCCCAATTTAAAGTCTTTTTATGTCTAGTGAGGCTCACATATATGGATAACATTTTCTAATTTTATTGTGACAAATATCTGTTTCGGTAGGCAGGGTTAAAGTAACATTTTTTTTTACTACTCTAATAAAGCATGACCTTAAACAGATCAAAATAAATACATATTATTTTCTAAATGGATGCTTTTATAGGGACTAGAGAGATACCTAGATGGTAGAGAACTTGCGCATGCAGTTGATTTGGGTTAGGTCACTGGCATCCTGATGTCCCTTGAGCCTTGCTAGGAGTGATTTCTTCGTACAAAGTCAGAAGTAAATCTAAGTACCACCAGATGTGCCCCAAAACAAGAATGTCCATATAACTTGCATTAGCGGTCCTTGGCATTATTTTTTTGCTCCTTCTAAATGACAAGTGCTTTCTTAGTTCTACTGTATTTAAGTAAAACCCATGTTCCTATTTCAGATATTGACCGAAGGGTTCATCCCTCAGGTAACCTGGCCCAAGGAGTTACAAGATATTTTTGCCTCGCTATTCAATAACTTCAATTATGAAGATCCAAGTTGACAGATGTGAAGGAATCTGATGCAAAATCCAAGTTAGCTATATTTTGTACCTTTGATTAGAATACACCCAACATCAGAGGAAAAAGGGAAGGGCAGATTGCAGCAGTTGCAACAGAATGTAACAAAATATTGTACCTTCGAAATGCTAGTGTGAGTGAATATTGTGTTGTAAAGTTTACATTGTTAGAAGACAAGCCTAACCACTTGAATCACATACACTGATTTTTGTGGGGGACTTCTTATTTCAATTTTTGGGTGTCTATGTTTTGTTGTTGTTCATGATTGAATTTTATTCATAAAATGTACAACACCCATTCCTTACCACTGCACATTTCTTGCTGCAAATGTCTCCAATTTCCCTCTCACCCTCCATCCTGCCACTTCCCTGCTTGCCTCTGGGGCAGACATCTCTCCCATTTTCTCCTTTCCTTTCTCTCTTCTTTTTTCTTTATTTTTAATTGTATTTTATTGAAAACCTTGTGATTAACAAAGTGGTTCCTAGTTGGATTTAAGATATACAGTGAATCAGGGCCATTCCCACCACCAGTCAATCTCCCTCCACCACTGTTCTCAGAATGCATCCTCCACCACCACCCTTTGCCTCCTGGCCTGCCAGTATAACTGGCCCATTTTAGTTTAGATTGTTATAGATTGGGTCTCTTGATTCTATTGTTGTTGATTTTGGCTTGGATATTCAGTTCTGTCCTTTTTTTTATTCTGTGTTTTCTTTGGAATTAATAGAGCCTCTAAAGAAGTGTTATCTGTAATTTTTTTTCTCCTGCATATGTCTCGAAACAGTTTCATTTCTTCATCTGCAACATTACAGCCATTTTATAATGCCCTATTTTGTATTTAATTTCACCACCTCATATAAAATACATATTCTTCATATAATTATGTTAAAATGGGTTTGCAAAAGCCCTAGAGATCCATATGATGGGCACATTATAGGATTGTAAGTAATAATAATCTCCTGTTTACATGAGGCTTGGTTTTCATGCCAGTTTTTACACTTTATTGTATCCAGAACACAGCTTTGCCAGTTCATTCTAGTCCATGCATTTGAAATATCACAGATTATTTTGCCTGGCAGAATGTACAGCTACATCTGATATATTAGGGATGAACATAATGAAGCCAGAGATAGCAACCATTGTCCTGCTTGCTGTTAGCAGAGCTAAACAAAGCCTTGCCAGCTTACGTGCACTGGAGGACCTAAGAAGGCATGGGCAGGAGAAGGAAGTAGGTGAAAAATGCAAAAATAAGTGATAATAAGTAGGTTATTAAACAAGAGGAAGGAAATAAAGGGGGACTGTATTATTATAAGTGAGGCCTTGAGCACACCAGTGGCAATTAATACAAAGAATGCACGGTGTTGGAAAGTGGTTTTCAAGTATTCCCTGGAGCAGCAACATCAGTAGCACCTGGGAACTTATTAGAAATGCAAATATTCAAACTGCTTTCTCCCACATTGAATCATAACCATGGAGATGGAGTCCAGGAACCTTCATAGAAGGTTCACTAGGGTAATAGTGATGTCCTTCTACATATGAGTTTAACGGCTTCAAAAATCATGTCTGAAATGTCAGATATGAGTGTAGCAGGCTATGTAAGTCTGATTATGGACAGAGAATCAAGACCTAAAGATAAAGTGTAAATGAATCGAAGACAAGGTAAGCAAGATACCTGGGAGTAGCTTTTCATTCTGGAGCAAATACTTTAAAATAAACAATGACTTCTACAGTGCCAGATTGGTCTAGTACCCATGTGAAAGTTATGGGGAAAAATTGTTCAAAGTTGAAGTTTTGGGCTCACTTTCACAACTCAATCAGGATAATTTGTAATGCTGGGCTGAAATTTAGTAAGGCCAACAGAAAGGTGAACTCAAAAAGAGATGACTTATGCAGAGGGAGAAATTAACACAGGAGAACTAGGTGTGATTTACTGTATCTACAGCATAGAAAGGCAAATAAGCCCTGGGAAAAGTTGTGTATATGAATTTTTTTAAATAAATTTTTATTGTGACCAAAGTGCGTTACAAATCTTTCACAGAATTATTTATGGTACATAGTGACAATGAATGAGGTGTTCTCTTTCCTCCACCCCTGATCCCAGCATGTATTCCATATCTCCCTCTTCTACCCCCCCCCCCCCAGAATACTAGTGTAACTGGTCTCCACTTTACAGCTTGTTGTAGATTGGGTATATATTCTATTGTTGTTGGGGATAAAAAGGGTAAGAAAAAAGGACAAAAAAAATTGGTAGCAACTACCAAAAAAAAGAAAGAAGAGAAAAAAAATAAATAAAATGCACCCGGCATTTTAAAAAAATTAAAAAAAAATCACCAAATAATAACAAGAGTGAAAAAGAAAGAAAAAAGTGGAAGATAAAAGAGAAGGAAAATAAAGCAAAAAACTAACAAATCAAAACAAAACAAGAAAAAGAAGGGGTGCTGGAGTGGCAGGGTTTGGCATTCCCCCCACTTTTTTTTTTTTGCATAGGCACAGTAAGCATTGGGGAATAAAGGGAATTCCAGTGGCCTAAGAGATTCAAGATATCTCCATATAGTTTAAATAATTTCATATTTTATCTGTGAATGGGCATTCTACTTTCACAGTATTGAATAGATGTACATTTGCAGATAAATTGACTTGTTGTGCCCTCTTTAGGGTTCATTCCTTGGCTTTCTAGAATATTTGATTTTTGGATCACACCCAGTGGTGTTTAAGATTACTCCTGGCTCTGTGCTCAGGGAACACTGCTGGAGGGAGCCAAGGAACTATCCATATATGGTGTTGGGAGTGAATCCAGGTTAACTATGTTCAAGGCAAGTGCCCTACCAGCTGTTCTATTGTTTACGCTCTCCCTGATGTTCTTAGGTTTTCTTTTCATAAAATACAGACTTCACTACTTGCTTATATTGTGGAGCATAAACAGTCTTTTATACCTTTTATGTTTCAGAAAATGTTAGCCAATACTGCATACTATCTGGCACACTAGCTACTCAAACGTTCATGACATCAATTCATTTTTACTAAAGACTAGTCTTTGACCATTAGCTTCTCTTTCAATTTTTTCACCCCTTCTTCCTCTCCACTCCCTAATGGAATCATTACAAAGGCATTAAATCCTTTCTCAATTTCTCTCAATTGTTTATGCATCTCATAAATTGAGTTACATTAAAAAAGTAACAAAGTTTCACAGCAAAACATTTTTTTTTCAATCAGGAGCCTTGTAATTTAGGGACATAACATAGTTCACAACACACATTAAATTATAGAAGAGATATTATACATTCTGTTGAAACTACTTGTGGCAGAAAAATAAAAATAAAAAAGGTGGTTTTGATTGTTTACTGTCAAATGCATTCCAAGTGCTGTCCCTTCCTGGGAAAGGCTGATAGAAAGCAAACCAGAGAGAAAGCAAACCAGAGTTTCGGGCATTTAGATGCATGGAGATAAAGGAGTTTATGGGTAGGGTTTCCTGAAATTTGAATGTGAAGTGGTATTATGCATCTCTTTCATTTAAATAACCTAAAATGAGTAATTCACTCCCTAGAACATTTGATAAAAATTCTTGGAAGCTTGCCAGCATGCATGGTGGGAGGAAGAAATGCATATTCAAAAGGAGATGAGGGGGAAAAATGAAAAAGAAAATTAGGAGGCAGAGGCTGAAAAAAGCAATTGACACCTAATTTATTTTCTCAAATAAATGGAAACATCTTGGTTCCAATTACTTTAAAGGGCCAGCCTCAATTTACACCTTTAAGTCATGCACACTTCCTAAAACAATGCCTCCTCAACCTTATATTTAAGAAAGGACCCAAGAACGTGTTCTTTGCTTTTTGTTCACCTCAGGCGACAGTCCCATGAACTGGAAGCTTGGTTCTGGAGTGTCAAAACACCTACATGCAATGGTGATCGTTGCCATAGAGATAACTGGATGATAGATAGCTAGATGATAGATAGGCACTGAATAGATAGTAGATAAATGATCTCATGTGTCAGAAGAGGCCTTTGTGCCTAGGAAATTACAGATTTTTTTTCAAAAACAATTCTTCTGTCAAAATCAAAAATAGAACTCTCTTTGCTGCACTCCCACTCTATATGCATTCCCCTACTCTTCCAAAGCTTTTTTCTTATTATCACATTTATGGTTTGCTCCACCCATTCAATTTCTACTTGACTTCTCTTAAGTGATTAACTTTCTGCAGAAGATCAAATGTGCAACTAGTGCTTGGGGCAAGAGAGTAAACAGCTGACCACTGATGTTCCTTTATTTTGCAATAAATAAAAAACTGATTTGTTCTTATTTGATCCTTTGTAGTACTCTAACCTTTCTGTTCTCTTTCTTTTATCTTTTTTTCTTGCTTATTTATGTTTCCATTTCCTTATTCTTATTTTCCTGTCCTCACTCTGTCTTGCGTACTGCTGACTTACTTGTCTCACTGTTTCTGCTTCTGTCCGGTTTTATGAGCACCTCAACAATTTTTTAATTCCGGAAATTCAAACACATCATGAGTTCACTGGTTTCTTATAATGACGATGGCAATTTCAGCAGAAACACACATTTTATAGAATGATAGTGAGATAGGACATTGAAAAGCTCACCTTAAAATTTGATATGTGCCCACTGGTCTGGATCATAGAAAGGACTTTGTAGAATAAATGGGTAAGGATGTAGGCTCAGTCCTATTATTTTCTCTGCTGTGTAAGCTCTGACAGCTTGAAAAATCAGACCCCATTTTATGGGCCATTAAACAGCAACTGAGTCCTGAATTGTGCTAGAAGCTACGGGAATCATGAAGAAATCACAAGTCAAGATGCATTCTCAGGGCAGCTTAAAAAATTATAGAAAAAAATATCTGCTTTCTCAATTTATTGTTTAAACAAATCTGGAGTGCAAAGACTATGCTTTATTTTCATGAAAGTTTGATATCTATGACTATTCCAAGAACTCAGTGATCTTGACATTGAATTATGTGACTTTTTCAGTCCCCATGCACACACCCCCATGTTAGTGAAGTCATGTGAGTTAATAGAAGAGGAAATTATCATTGCTAGAATGGTAATGTTTTTGGTCCTACTCTAGTTTTGGAGCAATAAAGAAAGAAATTATTCTTATTTTATTAAAGGCACATGAAGATTAAAGACAATGAAGATAATAAGTAAAGAAAACATCTCTAGACAAGAGAAATAATGCAGTAAGGTAGAATACTTGCTTAGCAAACTGGTTTCAATTCCCAACAGGAGTGATTCCTAAGTGCAGGGACAGAGTCATTCCTGATGACTGAGTGTGATTCCAAAAACAAACAAACAAACCCTTTGGATCTCACTTAACTATTGATACCATCTTCATTGCTGTCTATTGTAACTCTTAAAGAGAAACATTATCTGAGGGGGCTAGCAAGCTCTCAATAAAATAACTTTCATGGTTTTAGATTCGTGATGAAATTTTATATCCACCATCATTTGAAAACTAGTTACCACTCAAGTCTTAATGGTCCAAAGTCACTGATTATGGTTTTAAGCATGATGAAACTTATTGAAGCATAGGCCAGAGCTTAAACAAGAATTTGAATTCTGTCTGCAAACTGCTTATTGCATATATAAAAATATATATATCTTATATATACATAAAACCTCAGTTGTAATTAGTGACCTATAATTGTGCCCTGGAAAGGTGATGTATAGAAAGTATGAATGTTTGCCAAAAAGTTATTAACTGGGTATAATGTATGTATAAAAATACCTGTAACATGGTCTCATATTCATGAGGATATATTAGATTCTAAAAGAACCAAAGTATAGAAAGTAAACTTGGTTCTACATTCCCCAGAGAACTTCAAACTAGATATATAACCACAGAAAATTTTTAAAAAGTGCCTTTATATTTAATAACTATGAGAAAATGAGGAAAACTGCATCATGTGGTAGAAAAATTTAACCCAATTACATCAGCTATCATGGTTCTCCCTAAATTAGGTCTGGGGTGGCTCTTCCATGTTTGATGAAAGACTTGATAACTTGATATTTGTACTAAACTTTAATCAGTCATAAAATGGTGCCTGCTCCCAATAGAGGAGCGATGATAAGCAAAGTGTATCATTTCTTGTTGAGAGGTAGGAATTGCCAGGTATGAACTCCCCCAAACAACCAGAAGCTAGCTAGTAATCAAAAAACAAACAAACAAACAAACAAAGCAGGTGCAATAAGAGCCTTCTTTTACATGCGGAATCCACAATGACTACTGAGCAGTTCCAAGTAGATTCATAAAAAGACATCTGCCTTGCTAGTCACTCATCTGGGTTTGATATTCAGCACCCCATATTGTCAATTTCATGAGGTTTTCTGAGTACAGAGCCAGGAGTATTTCATCAGAACTATCAGGTGTGTCCCTCACCCCCAAATAAAAGAATACCTTAGAGGATAGTTTTATTTTTCTTGGTATACTGTGAATCCAAAGAAAGCTATATAGATTCTTACACAAAAAATGAATTAACTGTTTTTTTTCAAAAGTCTCAAATTGGACTTCTAGGTTTAAACAAGACCATTATTTTATAAGTATTTATGAAAAGCGTAAGTGAAATATCTGATTACAGATAGACTCATTGGTTAATGGACTGAGTACTAGTAGGAATGCTACAAAGATCTCTTCCAGCTTCATGTTCAATTGGGAAGATAACAAATAACAAAGAAAAAGGTCCAGTGTGCATTCAGAATTATGTAGAAGTAAAATTATGACTCCTCATAAAATTTAAAGAAATGAAAGTGTTGCCTAGATACTGTGAGACTTTCAGCTAATAATCTCTTGATTATTTTGAGATTTCAAGCTGAGTTGTTTGCTAATCATTTGAATTTTTCAGACAGTGTATTCAAATTCGGCCTTGTTTTTACATACATAGATAAAATATCATAGCTCTTATCTTTCAGTTCTAAACTAAACTGTATTCAGCTTACATTTTGCCAGGAGTTGGCATCCTCCTAAGAGATCTTTGCATCAGATCAATTCTCTATTTCTTTGTGCAGTGATATCTTCAGCAGCTATATGGAGATAACATAATTCATTTACCCACTGAATGACTAAAGCAAAATTAAGGTACAGTTTTTATTTACCTTTAGATGTATAAAGCTTGTGTATACTAATATATTGATCTCCAAAGACAAATAAAATAATTCAATCTTAGTTCTTCTCTTGAGGTTAAGTATTTATACCAGAATTAAGAATTTTTAGCATTTGTTTTCATAAGTGATTGGTTTACCTAGTAGTAAATTCAAAAAAGCCAAGACTAAACTAAACTAAATGGAACATGTCTACAATGGAGAAAAGCACCACCCCCTCTCCCTGTCTACTCATCTGCTGTTGGCTGTGCTTAGCAGCAAATAGTTGAGTCCTTTAAACATAACATTTCTTAAAAAAAGACACATCATTTATTTGCTTGTCTAAAATATGGGAAGTTACATTAAATGTGTTCTATACTTTTTATCTTGATCAGGTCAGTAAATATATTTTTCACCTTTGGGATATCTGCTCTGTATCTTCCCAATTTCCATATCTACTATCTTACTCTAGATCCAATTCTCTGATAAATGGTTTACATAACAGAAATATCTCTATGTCTACCTTGACCCAGCCCAACCTTTTTATTTATATCACCAGCATGTAAGAAAGGTGTCAAACAAACTTTTTTGATTGCCTTTAAACCTGCCTGAATACATTTTACATTCTTTAATGTCTGAATTCTATATGTTTTATTAGATTATTTTACTCAGAAATTCCTGCTCCACTTTTTCAAAAGCATTTTTCATAGTTAAATGTAACTTTCATCCTTAGACAAAAAAACTTGCATTGCTAAGTCTGCATTTATTTTTTGTTTTGTTTTGTTTTGTTTTGGGGGGCCACACCTGTTTGATGCTCAGGGGTTACTCCTGGCTAAGTGCTCAGAAATCGCTCCTGGCTTCGGGGAGACCATATGGGATGCCGGGGGATAGAACTGCAGTCCTTCCTTGGCTAGCGCTTGCAAGGCAGACACCTTACCTCTAGCACCACCTCACCAGCCCCAAAATCTGCATCTTTATTAGCCTCTGTCATAAAGTTCTTCTATGTCCCCTGCTCCATGATCCCTCCTTGACATAGTTTTCCCTATTTGTGTATTAATATATTTGTCAATACTTCACTAAACATATGAAATATAATGAATTATGTACCCTATATATTTGTCTATAACTGATTAGAAGATAATCAAAATAATAGAATTATCCTCTTGCATGGGTACTATTGAAATTAGGGATGTGATATTTAAGACATATCCAAAGATGTTATCAGTTTAATTTTTCAATTAATTATTCTTAATATTCTTAGTCTTATAAAGACAGAAACTTGATTATAATATTAATTTCTTAGTCAGAGCAATATATAAGAATATGAACTGGGGTTTTTGTCTTTTTTTTAAAGCAGTAAAGAGTTACTAAATAACAGGATAAAGTCTCATACATGCAAAACATGTTCTCTACCAGCCCACAATAGTATTATTTTGATCGGGTTAATCAAGTTCTTTGAATTCTCAGAGCAATGGATTGGTTGCAAGTTCTTCAGAAAGAAAATTTGAGCAAATACAATCTTATTTGATCCTATAAGTCAAAATAACTAAAAAGGTATCTGCAGAGAATTGTGTTCATTCTATTAGCCCCACCTCCATACCAAATCTTTATTGTCACTGTTTTTAATTTTTGTTTTGGTTTGCTTTATTTCACACTTGGCAGTGCTCAGAGGTTATGCATGACTCCAAATTCAAAACTTACTCCTAACCAGCTCAGGAACTATAAGGAATGTCAGAGATGAAACCAGGTTGGCAAATGCTCCACTGCTTTGATTTTTATCTGATTGACTGAAAAGGTGAACCCCTCAAGATATCTAATAGTGTTTATTGTGGGAGTATAAATGGGGAAAATGAGGGGAAATGAGAACCTAGTCTAAAGAGCCTTGCACATTTACACATAGGGAGTATGAAGTGAAAGATGTTTCTGAATTTAGGATAGCTTTTGAATTTCTCATGCTCTACCACTAGCCTGACTCAGTGAATTGGCTACCCCGGGATTAGGTTTCCATTTGAGTTCCAATTATTTATTGATAGGAGTTTTTCCATTAAAAAACTTAAGACTTAGTAATAAAACATAACAGCTGAGGAAACCCTTTGAGAGGGCTGATTAGATGCCCTAGTAAAGATTGGGTATGTGGCTGGGAGTTTCTACCATAATCACAAAAGCCATATTCCTCATTATAGAAAATACATTCAGATGTTTTTTTTGTTGTAAAGTTCTGTCAGTGCCTAGTATATTTTGGAGATTAGCCCCTTATATGATGAGTATTGGGTGAATAGCTTCTCCCACTCAGTGGGTGGCTCTTGTATCCTGGGTGCTATTTCCTTTGAGGTACAGAAGATTCTTAGCTTACTATATTCCCATCTGTTAATCTCTGCTTTCACTTGCTTGGAGAGTGCAGTTTCCTCCTTGAATATGCCTGTAGTCTCAATGTCCTGGAGTGTTTTGCCTACGTGTTGCTCTATATATCTTATGGTTTCAGGACTGATATTGAGTTCTTTAATCCATTTGCATTTTACCTTCATACATGAAGTTAACTGGGGGTCTAAGTTTAATTTTTTGCAAGTGGCTAGCCAGTTGTGCCAACACCACCTGTTGAAGAGGCTTTCTTTGCTCCATTTAGGATTTCTTGCTCCTTTATCAAAAATCAGGTGACTGATGTCATTCTCTGAGTATTCAAATCTATTCCACTGATATGAGGTCCTGTCTTTATTCCAATACCATGCTGTTTTGATAACTATTGCTTTGTAGTAAAGTTTAAAGTTGGGGAAAGTTATTCCTCCCATATTCTTTTTCCCAATGATTGCTTTAGCTATTCTAGAGTGTTTATTATTCCAAATGAATTTCAAAAGTGCCTGATCCACTTCTTTGAAGAATGTCATGGGTATCTTTAGAGGCATCACATTAAATCTTTACAATGCTTTGGGAAGTATTGCCATTTTGATGATGTTAATCCTGCCAATCCATGAGCAGGGTATGTGTTTCCATTTCTGTGTGTCCTCTCTTATTTCTTGGAGCAGAGTTTTATAGTTTTCTTTATATATGTCCTTCACATTTTTAGTCAAGTTAATTCCAAGACATTTGAGTTTGTGTGGCACTATTGTGAATGGGGTTGTTTTCTTAATGTCCATTTCTTCCTTATTACTATTGGTGTATAGAAAGGCCATTGATTTTTGTGTGTTAATTTTGTAGCCTGCCACCTTGCTATATGAGTCTATTGTTTCTAGAAGCTTTTTGGTAGAGTCTTTAGGGTTTTCTAAGTAGAGTATCATGTCATCTGCAAACAGCGAGAGCTTAACTTCTTCCTTTCCTATCTTGATTCCCTTGATATTTTTTTCTTGCCTAATCACTATAGCAAGTACTTCCAGTGCTATGTTGAATAGAAGTGGTGAGTAAGGACAGCCTTTTCTTGTGCCAGAATTTAGAGGAAGTCTCTTAGTTTTTCTTCATTGAGTATAATATTTCCACTGACTTGTGGTAGATGGCCTTAACTATATTGAGAAAGGTTCCTTTCATTCCCATCTTGCTGAGAGTTTTGATCAAGAATGGGTGTTGAACCTTATCAAATGCTTTCTCTGCATCTATTGATATTATCATGTGGTTTTTATTTTTCTTGTTGTTGATGTTGTGTATTATGTTGATAGATTTACGATGTTAAACCATCCTTGCATTCCTGGGATGAAACTTACTTGATAGTAGTGGATGATCTTCTTAAAGAGGCATTGAATCCTATTTGCCAGGATTTTGTTGAGGATCTTTGCATCTGTATTCATCAGCAATATTGGTCTGTAATTTTCCTTTTTGGTAGCATCTCTGTCTGGTTTAGGTGTCAAGGTGATGTTGGCCTCATAAAAGCTATTTGGAAGTGTTCCCGTTTTTCGATTTCATGAAAGAGTCTTTTTTTTTTTTTTTTTTTTTTTTTTTTTTTGGTTTTTGGGCCACACCCGGCGGTGCTCAGGGGTTACTCCTGGCTGTCTGCTCAGAAATAGCTCCTGGCAGGCACGGGGGACCATATGGGACACCGGGATTCGAACCAACCACCTTTGGTCCTGGATCGGCTGCTTGCAAGGCAAACGCCGCTGTGCTATCTCTCCAGGCCCTCATGAAAGAGTCTTGTCAGGATTGGTAGTAGTTCCTCTTGGAAAGTTTGACAGAATTCATTAGTGAATCCATCTGGGCCTGGGCTTTTGTTTTTGGGCAGATATTTGATTACCATTTTAATTACATCAACAGTGATGGGGTATTTAGATATGCTACATCCTCTTCATTCAACTGTGGAAGACTATAAGTATCCAAGAATTTATCCATTTCTTCCAGGTTCTAATTTTTAGTGGCATAGAAAAAATGGACACACACTTTGACAAAGAAGAAATACAAATGGCCAAAAGACATATGAAAAAAATGCTCCACATCTCTAATCATCAGGGAGATGCAAATAAAACAACTATGAGGTACCACCTCACTCCACAGAGATTGGCACACATCACAAAGAATGAGAACAGTGTTGGCGGGGTTGTGGAGAGAAAGGAAGTCTTATCCACTGCTGGAGGGGATGCCATCTAGTTCAACCTTTATGGAAAGCGATATGGAGATTCCTCCAAAAACTGGAAATTGAGTTCTTATACTATCCAGCTGTACCACTCCTAGGAATATACCCTAGGAACACAAAAATGCAATACAAAAATCCCTTCCTTAGACCTATATTCATTGCAGCACTATTTACCATAGCGAGACTCTGGAAACAACCAAGATGCCCTTCAACAGACAAATGGCTAAAGAAACTGTGGTACATGTACACAATGAAATATTATGCAGCTGTCAGGAGACATAAAGTCATGAAATTTTCCTATACATGGATGTACATGGAATCTATTATGCTGAGTGAAATAAGTCAGAGAGAGAGAGAAAAAAACATAGAATGGTTTCACTCATCTATGGGTTATAAGAAAAATGAAAGACATTGTTGCAATAATAATTTTCAGACACAAAAGAGAGAAGGGCTGGAATTTACAGCTCACCTCATGAAGCTCACCAAAAACATGGATTAGTTTTGTTAGAGAAATAATTACATTTTGAACTATGCTAATAATGAGAATTTATGAGGGTTATAGAAAGCCTGTCTAGAGTACAGGCGGGGGTTGGGTGGGGAGGAGGGAGATTTGGGACATTTGGTGATGGGAATGTTGCACTGGTGATGGGTGGTGTTCTTAACATGACTGAAATCCAAACACAATCATGTATGTAATCAAGGTGTTTAAATAAAATATATAAAAAAAGAAAATGCATTCAGGCCATATGGACAAAATTAATGTAAAAATGACCAAGATAATGATAAAATGCCCCTAAAATACACAAATTTGAGTAATTACATTTGTTTCAATAAAATTTGAATTAGATTGTGAGCTTATATCATTTTGGTTGGCTCTTCTTAAGACAGCTTCTATGTACCAGCAGGAATCCTATAAGCCCAAATATAATATATGTAGTCATAGTCTGAAAATCCAGTGTTCATAATGAAATCAGTAGGCATTTAAGTGTTGGACTTGTCAAAAATACACAGAAAATGAGGAAATCTGGTGACTTTTCCCACCAAACAGAGGATTCTCTTGTCATCATGAAACCTTCAAGTTGAGAATTAACTGTTCACTAAAAATTACTGAAGGCAAAGTGAAAATTTCTTTTTCTTGATTAGTTATTTGGCTTCCAGATGTCTGCCAAAGCAACCATAAAGGCAACTTAATTAAAAAAAAAAACACAAATAAACAATCTTTAAATTTCCCTCATGTTCTGATTTGTAGAAATGTAGATCATACCTTCAGGATTTCTTAACATTTTTCTTGTTATTTTTTAAGAAGTTTGCTTCTCATTTCCTCTAAAATGATCATGGGAGGTTTAGCTTTCATCATAGACTGAGGGGTGTATCTTATAGAGTCCACCTCTCTGTGATAAGGAAAAATAGAATATTTGGAGTCATTGGGTTGTGGAGATATTTCAAAGAGTAAAACATGTCTAGCATGAGTGAAGTCATGAATCGTGAATACTTTTAGATATGGCCCTTATCTACTACCTCCTATAAGTCAAAAAAAAAAGGGGGGGAAATAAAGAGGATTTGGAATTCATAACATTATGAGAGTTCTTAATGACATTTTTATGTTGCCTAGAATAAAACCCTACTGATATATAGTTATTCTCTTAGAATTGCACTGAAGATTTTTCATATCTTATCTAGGATGGTTTTAAGTCAGAGAGTTAGGGCTTAAAAATAAGCCAAAATATATGGTAATTTGACAGTGATATTAGTCCTTTATGTTCATCAACAGAAAGGGATATTAGAGGCAAGGCACAGGGGAGGATGAGACACGTCAGTGAATGCATGCTTTATGTTCCAAATTATTTATTTGCATTCAGTCTGTTTTATACTGTTTCTGGGACCACAGCGAATGTGAAAGGAGTCGGTCAACCTAGTAGGCCTGGAGCATGGAGTTGATTTCAGGGGTGAAGTTTCCCTGTTTTTAGGCCAAAAGTTTCTCCTTCCAATTTCTTCCATATTTTGCTGTGCCTGTGCAAACAACAACTTACACACACACACACACACACACACACACACATCTTTCTATTTTTCTAGTCCACCTGAAAAAAAAAACACAAAAGAGCATACTAAAGCTTCTGCTATTGTATTAACAACTTTATTGCCAATACAATATAATTGTCATGAAAATATTTACTAATGAACTTTCCTTTTCTTTTTTCAATTCTTTGCTTTTTTTAATTTTAGATCTCCAATTTTCTTTATATATTTTTCACAACCTTGCTTCCTGTCATCCTGAAACAAATGTATTATGATCAGTTATATCAATTATGATGCATTTTTTAATAAATTTATATATTTTTTTTATTTGAACACCTTGATTACATAAATGATTGTGTTTGGGTTTCAGTCATGTAAAGACCACCACCCATCACCAGTAATATATTTAAATAAAAGCTACCCATAGGAAAAGGAATATGGGAGGCATCACTTTCCCTAACTTTAAACTGTATTACAAAGCTATATTCATTAAAACACTATGATATTGGGAAAAAATTTCATTGAAAATATTTCCCCGAACCTACAATAAGCTCCACTCTTTTCTTTCAATTAATCAGACTGCCTGTGTGTGTGCTAAGCATGCATGTACTTTCTGCTAATGTGTGTGTATGCGCACATGCTGTGTATTTACACATAAACTTACCTATTGTTTGTGGAAATGCTTGGGCTCAGGGGCAGAGCAAGTTCAGTACTGGGAGTGGTGGCAGCCTTCTGTGAGTACTAAATTTGGATGCAAAACAAATTGCTCCAGATTAAAACACACCCAAAAACTATCATTTTGAAAGAAATCATTAGTTTTGATAATATTCTTATAATAATTAGCCTTATTTTTAAAAAAAAAAAGAAAATTATAACTGACAGCTGAAAGGAAGACTATTTTTTAAATTAATAGCGTTATATAAGCACCATGGTTACAAACATGTTGTAGTTGTATTTCAGTAATAAAAAGTACATTCCCCTTTACCATTGCAACCTTCCCACCACCAATGCTTTTCATTTTCCTCCTCCCCCACCAACCTGCCTGTCTTCAAGACAGCTATTTTATTTCTCTCATTCTCTACCATCTACCATTGTCATGTTAGTTGTTGGTGTGGATATTTCTTTATCTGCAATCACCAATGTTTGTGGTAATTTTTATATCATGGGCTGGTCCTTTCAAACCTCATCTTTATTATTACTGGGTGTGAGGTATATAGAGGTCTTTATAATTGTTCTCTTTTGTATCTGTTCTCATTGCCTGCTTTTTCCCCCTCCTCCTGGAGAAGGTGCATCTGTGGGGGTGTGCTTTGGAGCTGAATAAAATATGAGGCAGGTAGCTGAGAGGTCAGCTTTTTTTTTTCTACAGGCTTGTGGGCTCCTTGAGTGGAGCAGCTGACTTGGTGAACTGCTTGAGAACTAGTTTCTTGTCTCTTATCATTCTTATATCTGTGTGGATTATTTACTAAGGACTAATATAACTGGAAAAGATTCCCCTATTTTTACTAGATAGGGTATATGGGGTTTCCCTTTTTCATTTGGTAACTGTCGAATAACCAAACACTAACCCCACTTCAAGGAAACCAAACACTTCATCTGGGTATTATTATCATACTGTCTTTTATTTTTCTCAAATACCACAGATGAGTGAGACTATTCTGTGTCTATCTCTCTCCCTCTGACTCATTTCTCTAAGCATAATCGTTTCCATTCCCATCATGTATAGGAACATTTTATAACTTCATTTTTCCTGATAGCTGCATAGAATTCTGTGTGCGTACTACATACAGTTTCTTTAGCCACTCATCTTTTGCATTTTTTGCATCTTTGTCATTTCTCTTTTACACATTGGCATGTCATGTATTTCTCCTGATTTCTACACAGTTGAATATGAAAAGTAAAATTCTTGTTCATTTTCATATTTTTAATAAAACTTAGGATAAAGTAATTTTTCTCTGCAAAGCCTCTCTTGCCCTAATTTGTAAATGATGTTTAATAGGATTTGGGGACAATTCTGAGGAGAGGAGAATTAGAAGATTGTAGATTATGGCCACTGGACAATATTTTATTGATGGTGTGGAGAAAAACAAGGAAGATGTAGTATTTAACTTGTGTTTCCTCGTCAGACCTAATTAATGCAATATATCTTGTTCAAACTACTAAAATTTAAGGCAACCTGGTGAGAATGTCTGTTTGAAAACTTCAAAGCATTGCTTTCTTCTGTGTAACCTACTTTGCCCTTAAACATATTAATGATAGTCTGAAACATAGGGTCTGCTTCTCGATAAATATTTATTCCACAACTATGACACTAAACACCCTGCTCTGCTAGTTCTATGACAGCTCTAATTTTCCACTTCTTTTCTCCAGACCAGAAGCATATATTGTGCAGTGGATAGCAAGTAATAATATATTCACATTTTCACTTAAATCTTCCAGACTAACATCTTCATTTCTCAACTCAGTTGGTATTAATTGATGATGAAATTGATTATCCACATTACAACTCTTCATTTTCTGTAAGAGTTTGTAGAAGTAGGATTAATTTTTTTAATCAAGGAGTCCTCTGCTCAAAGAG
Source organism: Suncus etruscus (assembly GCF_024139225.1). Taxonomy (NCBI): domain Eukaryota; kingdom Metazoa; phylum Chordata; class Mammalia; order Eulipotyphla; family Soricidae; genus Suncus; species Suncus etruscus. The sequence goes on along the minus strand of NC_064867.1, from coordinate 15,870,425 downwards.
AAATTACTTCATGATTTCTGTGGGATGGATCATCTGAGAAATTTCAGTCATTTAGTCTAGGCTTATATTCAGGGGAAATTGTGACTCTGGTAAGGAAGTTGAGGTATAGAATTCTTATGATAATCAGATGCCTCAGTTTTGAAATGAAAAATCAAATGAAAATATGCAAGAATACAGGAATTAAGACACGTTGGGGCATCCAAGTGGCCATTTGTCCATCAGCAAAATGTGTTGACTTAAGGTTAATTTGAATGACCTACTTTTAATCCATGCTTAGGAATGTCTTGCTTGTCAAACTAAAATATTTCAGTATGTATATGTATGTATATAAAAAGACATAACAGATTTAATGTTGTAATTGGTGACCTTTAAAGTATATTCTTAGAGTAGGGTTTCTAGACCTTGACACTAGCCATACTTTGGCCGACATGATATATTGAGGAATGTCATCTTTAGCAGCATTTCAGCCTCTACCTACTTATATCCCACCCTAATTATGATGATGAAAAATATCTTTAGACATTTCTGAGTGTCTCCTGGGAACAGAATAAATTCTGGTTAAGATTGCTACCACAGAGGGTATGAAAAATTATGTAACTAGTTACCATCAGGTTTAAAGCACTGTGTAGGCCTATTATTTATGTTACCACATCAATTGTCATGGCTACTTTAGAAACTAGATTCTGTTATCATCCTTATTTGTAGATGAGGACTTGATATACAGAAATATTATATATACTTGTTATACAGAAAGATTAAGTCATGTGCAAATATCTCCCAACTATATGTTAATCCTTCCAGTCTAGTGAATTTGTGCTTACTAATGACCATAACCTTTTAATACTTTGTAAACTTTTCTTCATTACCTTAAAATAGAGCTGTCTCTATTTTCCTGGGAAAGAATGAGGCCATTCCTGGTTGTGCTTAAGAACTATATGATGCCAGGCATCACATTAGGGTCCCCACTGGAAAGCATGCACTCTAGCTCAATGACTTATCCTCTTGACCCCAAATGTTACAGCTTTATTAGTAGGGAATTTTGTTCTTTCAGAAGAATATCTTTTCTCCTTGGCCTCTTGACTATTTCAAATGGAGTAGGCTTTTAGGCAAGTTCTTTTGCAACATTAAGCAAAAGAGTACATTCATATCAATGCCAGTGGATTAAAGAGGTACTCGCAGGGCAAAACATGAAGAACGCATTTGTTTTGTCCTCGGTCAGCTGTTCTGTATCCCAAGCATTAGGCCCTAATGGCTTCCCCTCTTCGTCACGCTCATGACTTCTTGATCTGGTTTGCCTTCTCTGCTAGATTTGGCCTTAGTTTAGCCTCCTCTGAGAATGAGATTATTTGCCATTACTTTATGACGATTATATGTTTAATGAACCAAAGTCAGGAAGTGGAATAACTTTTAGAACTGAACCCTCCAAGTGGTCTTGGAGAATTTAAGAAACCTGGCTATAGCTCCTAGTCTTACTGAGAAAAATATATTTGCTGAATGCCAAGTGGAGATATATGAAAAAACTCAGTAAAGAGGATCTACTGCCCTAAAATTAGGCCCTCAAACATGGATACACAACCTGATAAAACATCTAAGAAACTAGGAACCAGGAATAAATGAGTCATTATTTTCAGAAAACAATGTAAGTTTAAATCATCATGTATTCTTTGAATGATTTCAGAAATGAATCCAGCTGCTATTTTGAAAAAGAAAGAAACAAACAAAAACTACCCCCAAAACTTCCCTGGTCTCTAGGTTTCAGTGGATTACCTTGTGTACAAACTTGACCAGTAGAGGGCTTCTATACCTGACAAATGAGGTCCAGACAGAACAAAAGGAACTGAAACAGTTTCTTACATATGGGAATACTTTTTTCTTTTTTTTCCTTTTTTGCTTTTATCACCAAAGCCTTTTTAAGGTTGAAGATAATCACCATTGTTTTTTTTTATTTATTGCTCATGCATATATTATGCTGGGTACAGAAAATCCTCCTTTGTAAAAATAAGAGTGCTGAGCATGTTTTCTACTTGGTTTGATAAAAAATGTCCGAAGTGATATTTTTATAGAAATTTATAAGGATGAACTTAAGGGAATTTGTTCATTATCATTCTCCATTATGAGAAATGCCTTCTTGTTTTCTGCATAGATCACATGAGCACTAGCCTTGGGATACTGTTAGCATTTACCTCTGGCAACTGTTATTGAATCTTCCTTTCCATACTAGTCACTACAGAGAACTTATTTTATCACAACATTGTACTCTAATTCCTGTTTTAATTTCCAATCCTTCTTACATCTAAAATATATGGATTCTAAAAGTGTGTCCAAGATCAGTAAGAGTTAGTATATAATTATTTTGTGCAGCAAAGGAGATTGTGCATATGAGATTGTACACATGGGTATATTGTTCATACATGCCCTGTCCTCAAGTTTATGTCCACAGGTTGGTGATGCTGAGAGGGATAATTTCTCAAGTTCAGCACAAAGGGTAGGTGGGTAAAAGTGTACCCATATAATCGTTTTACCAAATCTCCTATGCAATCTCTTTGAAATCCTCTAAAAGTATGATTTTCCTTTCTCCTTCGGGGGTTCCTATAAATGAAGGGGCTTTGTGCATCTTAACCTTGTGGTAAAATATTTGTGGGGAAATTTTAATTAAACTTACATAGGTTATGCACATTTATATTGTTCTCTCTTATGAGCACTCAAAATAATAATAATAATAATAAGTATTGCCAACTAAAGATAGGGTAAAATGATGCTTTGCTTCTAAAAAACAGACGGGACTGAAATTTTGGACTGATAGCAAGTAGATCTCATGTAATTAATTATGCTTTTGAATCTGTTTTCTGGTAAAAAAAATTTTTATAGCTTTTTTGCTACAACTGATCTTCAGGAAAGGTACAGAAGTTTATGACACCAATGCATTTATGTTTACCTTTTTTCCCTTTAATTTCCTCTTTCACTCATGAAAACCATCTTGTTGGGTATATTATATACTTTTAAATGTGTAGGAGAGTATAAAAACTAAAAAAAGAAATAACAACTTTCATAATAGAATGGTCATGCCAAAGTATAGCAAAGTGAAAATATTTGAAAACAGAAATACTTATATTTCAGTCATTTTGAAGCAGGCTAGTGGCCTGTATTCTCTTAATGAATAAAGTAACTGATTTTATCTTTCAGGTTTAGGTGTGTAACAATTGGGGACAGAATTAAAAGAACAAACTATAGATATAAAAACAAAAAACTGGAATTTACATAAAGAAGAAGCAATATCTTATAATTATGAAGTTTATAATATGTTGGACAATGGTTTAACATGTTCCAGCACATCTCCAGGTAATTTGATGACACTGAAAGGTTATTTTCTGGATCTCCATTTTATTAGCTGCAAGCTACAGAAATATTTAATATCTGCCTCATTCAGTAAGAATTAAATAAAGTAACATAAAACTCCAATAAAATCTTGCTTTACTTTGACTGTTATCTAAATCTGTCCATTTCATCGGAGTGGACATTATTACTGAGCCCAAATTTCCTGATTTCATAATTTAGCACAGCCACTGCCAAATAATAAAACCACATTACTATATTTTTTTTAGGTTTTGGGCCACACGTGGCAGTACTTAGGGCTTATTCCTGGCTTCGCAGTCAAGTAATTCTTGGTACTGTTCACTTGGGGACCCAGATCAGGCCAGTGATCAGATCCAGTTTATCTCGCATGTACAAGGCAAACATTCTATCTTCTCTATTGTCTCTCTATACATCTAAACTATAACATTTTATAAAGATTAAGAGAGACTGCAGAGATTTGGAAAGCAGCATTATTACATTAGTATTGTCCTTTTAATTTTATTTCTCAAGTGAATATAGGAAGAAATACACACCACATGAAAGACCTTTTGTTCCAGATAGCCTCACTATGGTGAAGTAAGTTAGGAAAACTATTAGGAAAGGTTAAAAACACAACAAAAATGACACCTCTATCTTTGGATACTCTTTCTTGCTGTTATTTTATATTGTCATTAAACTATATTTCTTGAGCACTAACCTTTGACATTTTTAATAGTTGATTGCAGAAGCATTCAAAGTCTAGAGTGGACATATATTTATAATGGACTTCAGGGCCTTTGAGAGAAGAGAGACACTGTGTTAGGCCAGCCAGGAGTATTAAAGAAGATGACAGAGGTGCAGCTGGGAGAGAGTAGTACCTAATCACTTAGTAAAAAACAGTCTTTTAAATGAAAGGAGGGAGTGAATATTGGTTTAAGACTGGAGGATTTCTACTTATATTTGTCTCTTACTATCACATGATAAGCAGGCAGCTTGCATTTCTAACCAACTCCACTTTCTCATTTCCCTAGCGATATTTTATGGTTTCCACACCTCTGTGTGTGTTTTTCTAAGCACACTCTTTGGTCTGATTAAGTACAGGAATGTCAAAGGTCACTTTGCCATCATGTGTGTCTGACCTTGGTTTACACTCATCTCTCTGTCTGAAGTCCCTAACAAGAAGCAGAGCAGTAAAGAAATTGGGCAGATGTGGCTGAGACCAGAGATGGCTAATCAACAGCAAACTCCCTTTGAAGAATCAGAGCAAAATTAAAACTTTTTGACTATTAATGCTCAAATTATTTCTTAGAGAACTAAAAATAAATTTGGTAAATATTAAATTCTTTATCAATAATACTCTGCACCTACACCCCAACGTATTTTTTTACCTAGACACATCCCTAAATGGATCATCTGTCTTTATTCTTAAACACTTTGCTTATCCTAGATTTCCTGTCCTGAAAGTCACAAACCAGCTACCTAAATGTAAAGAAAAACCATCAACATGGCTCATTTACTCTGTGTAGTTTTTTCAATTAATCTGAGCTAGTGGCATATATTTCAGAATTAACCAGTGTATGGATTTCCATATATTGAAATATAAAAACTTCAGGCAACTCTGGGCCCATGATCCAGAGCAGCGATCTCAGAATTCAGTGGTACTCACCATCTTTGACAGAAACCAAATTCTCTAGTTTGTCATAGTTGAAACTTTTCCTTTTCTTTCTTTTCTTTCCTAAATATCTGCCTTTTGGTGTGATTTGAACATAAGACCTTGGAGTAGGAGTTACATCTTTCCTCTTTTCTGATTTTTCTCAAACATCTGTCTTTCTGAGCCCATTTCTTATCAAATTAAAATTTTCTTTTTTTAAACTCTAGTTATTTTTGTAAAATTTTTTCTGTAAATTTTTCTTTTCAAATACACAGTCATCCTTCAATGACTAAATCCAAGGATAGTGTTTCTCCCACGCTTAAGTGTCTTCTGGGATAGTTTCCTGGATATAGGATGAATCGGTTGAGTGACAGTAAGAGCTAAGAATGACTTATTACTCTATCAATGGCCTTTATAGCACTTCTGCAGTTGAGTAATTAAGATGGCATTCACAGTTTGCTTTATAGCACTATCAAAGTTACCAAAATGGATAAAAGAGCTTCCTCATTAATAATTGGGATTCATCATCTTTGACCCAAAGGCATCACACACTGGAGACTGCAAATATTATTTTAAGCAATTTAATGGATTACCAGACAAGTAACTAATGGATTAACAGGTCAAATAAATTAATGGGTAAATTGATGTGAACATGTGGTTGAACGACTTTCCAATTGTAATTGTAACTGTAAAAGGCAGACACCCTGAGGGGAAATTAAGCAGTAGCAACAACACTATTATCATTAGAGTTTCCGGAAGCGAACATAACAGACAGGATGTTTTCTAATGAAACTGTAAAACAATTATAATAGCTCTTAGGAGCTTTGGTGGCATTTTTTTGTGTGATTTGTTTTATTTTTCCTAGTGTATCCAAAGGAAGACACTGTGTTCAAAGTGTCAGCCAGTTTAAGTATTACAGTTATTATAAATAACCATCTATTCAAAGGGCAAAAGATGGACAGCAAAGTATACAATTAAACATGTGCTACATAAATATGCATAAATCCAATACCATCTGCCACTTGGTCCAATTTGACTAGTTGTCTATATTTGCCTTCCACATAAATCAGTTTAAAAGAGTTCCCTAAAGCAGTGTCCTCATAATGACTGAAGATAAGAGATCTTTGTTCTTTTGCTAAGACTAAAGGTCTCATATTTCCCATGAAAAATAGCATACTCTCTCCCTTGGGGAGTAAGGAATCAGTTAACTTTGTCATGTAATATACTACCTTATGACTTAATGACTAAAATAATAGACAATTTTTAGCTTTCAATTCTGTTGAAGCTTTCTGGGCTGGGTTGAGTTTGTCTGATTTTAGATTCTCTGCTTCCTGCGTCTGTGGTCAGCAGTCAGATTATCTGGTGGCTGAAAAGTTTTATCCAGTATCACTAATTGATGGGATAGGTAATTTAGCTGGCAGGTAAGCAGGTTACATATTATTAATTCCCTACCCCCGCTTGGTTCTAGTGATATTGTGGAGATTCTAAGAGCAGTCATATAGGGCATATATACAAATGCATTTTCATTTCTGCCTCACAATTATTGAGCCAAAATATATTTTAATTTTTGCTTCACAATTATTGAGCCATTGGTTAAAATAAGACATAGTTAAACCTATAATAAATGCAGAAGTGAACTACTCACTGATCCAGATGCTGATACAGATGTGGGAGGGATAAGCAAATGAGTGACCATTAATTACTCTGTTACTCTGACCATTATTCTAAGGTGCGTAGCTACTTTGAATAAATTTTTAGATCAATAAAGGTCAGTTCACAGGTATAAATTGTCAATTAACTCCTATGTACTAAGCACTTTTCTAGGTAATTTATATTTATTTGACTATGTTTTTTTTTTAAGAAAATAGGGCTTCATAAGGAGTGGGAAATGTATTTAAATTTTACAATATTTAGTTGAATGCTTTAAAAATGCATAAATAATAAATAGTTTAATTAAAATAATTTGCTATCTGGAGATACTATATACATCTGAGAATATGTGGCACACTTAGAAATATGAAGAAAAATAAAAAATCTTTAATATAGTACATACTAAGTACCAATTAATTGTTATGAGGCAGATATAATAGAATAGTGATGATTGATACTGCCATTATTATTATTGTTAAACAATAGTAATAATATCAGGAACAATCTTTGTAAGCAATGAAATTATGATCATATATATAAAACTGCAAATTTATCTACTTAGGCCAGCAATGATTATTTGTTTTTAGAGTTTGTCCACATTTTGGACTCAATCTTATACTCAATGCATAATCACATATACAGTTAGTATATATCTCTTTTATTTGTGTGTCATTTCATTTTCTTATACTAAAGCCTGGATATGCGTTGTATCTTTCTCAGAACATCAAATTACCAACTAATTTTGTATTAAAAAGAAGAGAAATAGAGAATGGTTTGAATTTCAATTACTGTTTTCTCAATAAGCCCTCTGTAATTTCCAATGACTGTGATGAGGCACGAAGTTCTGCTTCAGAGCTTTAGATAATAGGGGATGTGGAGAAGATGTTTCCTTAGAGAGTGGTTTGACCATCTAGAGCATTACAGTTTCATTGTTAAATATAGTTTGAGCCATGCATTCTTTTTCTGGCCAAATCTTGTCAGTAGCTGAAGGGCTCTGCAAACTACCTAATGTTCAATGGTCAAAATAATTCTTATATTGGGCTTAGTATTTAATACCGTAATCTAAATTTTTTTTTTTTTTTGTGGTTTTTTTGGGTCACACCCGGCAGTGCTCAGGGGTTATTCCTGGCTCCAGGCTCAGAAATTGCTCCTGGCAGGCACGGGGGACCATATGGGACGCCGGGATTCGAACCGATGACCTCCTGCATGACAGGCAAACACCTTACCTCCATGCTATCTCTCCGGCCCCCCGTAATCTAAATTTTAAGGAAAAAAATTAGGTATTGCCCTAAATAGTAATCAGCAAATTTGTCCTGAAAAAATCCAAGTAGTAGATTTTGTAGTTTATAAGGTCTCAATTGTGACTTCTCAGATTTGCTTTTGTAGCAAAAGCAACTACAGTTAATGAATGGGAACAGCTATATTCCAATAGAACCTTATTCATCAACCTAACAAATAAGCCTGCTTTGGCCTATGTCTATAGTTAACTGATCTTGGACTTAGAAATAATTTTTAAAGCAATCAAGAACAACAGCAATAAAAATCTGCTTCTAAGAAAGTATTAGACATAAATACTACATTTGTAATAAAAACTACCACCCTGCCCCAGCTTTATTTGGGAATGTGCTATACCCATAGTACTTAAAATAGCCTAACAAGTTGATTAGTTTCTTTTTAATGAGACTGGAAGAATTGTCTTTGTGCTTGTCACATTGAAAGATATAAATTGACAATAGTGTATCAATTAGACTTTTAGATTTTATAGACTGGTGATATCTATATCTGTAAAAATATTGTGGGGCTAGGGAGATAGCTCAGAAGCTATCTGGTAGATCAGAAGCCTATCCAATTGAAACACTCTCCACAGTTTGGTTCCTGGCACTAGATGGCCCCACTCCACAAAACCACTATGTGTGGTCCTATTTGCCTTATAGTGTCATTTGCAAAAGTATTGGGCCATAATACCTTGACTTTAGGTCTGACAGTACTAAAAAAATTTAAACATCACTTCGCTTTTCTGGGTATTATACCTAAATTATTCAAAATGTTTTGGGCCAACAACTTTGAACAGCAATGGCTTTTAATGTCATTTAAGCACATGTTCAAATACATAGCCTACCTCTTCGTCACCATTAACTCTAACACCTAAAATAAATATGCTGCATTTTAAGACTAAGTTCAGAGAAGAATAAAAGAAGAGTCATTTGAGTTTTAAAATAGTGTGCATAAAATGTGTTTTCTCCGTGTTGCTTATATATACTTTGTCATGGAGAATTTTCTAGTTCATAAACTTATATGTCTGTTCAATCTTTATAAGCTATTTCAACTGTATTTTTGCAAGATAAAAGAAGACTTTAAGAGCTTTCTGACTCTAGTGTTAATTGAATAACCTTTCAAGGATACCTAATCCTTATGTCTGATCATTATAGACAGGTAGGGGATGTGATTCTGCACCAGGTAGTTCTGTAACTGCATATTTATGTGTGTGTGTATATATATTACATATATATATATATGTACATATATATATTTCTGCATATATTTTCTCCTGTTCACAAGAAAAGTTTTCCCCTTTTAGCAAGTTACTGACATCCTTGAGAATTCTCAGAATACCTTAAAAGTGGTGAGCTAACCTTTTATTAATTTTATTTGTTTGTCATTTTGTTCACATCTGGTGATCTTCAGGGCTTATTTTCAGCTCTGCACTCAAGGATCATTCCTGGTAGTGTGTGCTTGGGGTACAATATGGGAAACCAGGGGTTGAACCCAGATCATCCTCATGCAAGCGCTACCCAATGTGTATTATTCCGGTCCCAAACATTTAGCAATTTATTGCAGATGAGGAAGGTATGGCTTCAGGCATCTCAGAGATTTTTCTAATTTTGTGTGCCCAGTTTCTCTATGCTAGAATTTGAACCTCTCTGACTCTACATTTATTTGCTCTTTTTGCCCAGCAGTCCACAGCTGTGATGTGACCTTCATTGCTATGACTCAGCTCAGGGATGCTACTTTTGCTCACCAATTCTTCTCCTTGGTTCTCTCTCATATTCAGTGCTCTGCTATTATCTGCCTAAGTGAAATGCAAGAGATAGGGTGTTGTTACAGAAATTGCTGAAATAGTTAGAATATAATGGAGAATGTTGTATAATTTGTTGGTAGCAATTACTGAGGGATTATTATGATGTTTAGATATATGCTGATTTTCTTTATATTTTATGTCATTTATTTTTTATAAAATCAGTGAGATGGGTGCAATTTTAATATTTAATAAACAGGTAAAAAACTGAGTTAGGATATTATTGATTTAATTCTTTACTATTTTTTATAAACTTATTGGTTATTATTGTAACATTTAATTTGATATCATTAAAAATAATATAAGGAGGGCCCGGAGAGATAGCACAGTGGCGTTTGCCTTGCAAGCAGCCGATCCAGGACCAAAGGTGGTTGGTTCGAATCCCGGTGTCCCATATGGCCCCCTGTGCCTGCCAGGAGCTATTTCTGAGCAGACAGCCAGGATTAACTCCTGAGCATCGGCCAGGTGTGGCCCCCCCCCCAAATAATAATAATATAAGGAGATAAATTGTGGGCCAGAGCTATAGCATAGTGAGCATTTGTCTTACACATGGCCAACCTGGGCTTGATCCATGGTGTCTTATATGGTCCTGAGTCTGCCAACAGAGATTTCTGAGCACAGAATCACAGAACCAGGAGTGACCCCTGAGCACTGCCAAGTGTGGCCCAAAAGCCACAAAAAAAATAAATTGTAACATTTATTTTGATGAAAATTTTCTTTATTACTATTTTGATATGTTATTTTGATTTGTTATTATTAAAAATGCAAAAAATAATATTTTAAATCAGATATAGACAGTTACTATTTTTTTTTTTTTAGTGTTTGGTTTTTGGATCACACGGTTATTCCTGCCTCTGTGCTCAGAATCGCTCCTGGCAGGCTCAGGGGATCATTTGGGATGTTGGGATTCAAACTGGGGTCTGTCCTGTGTTGGCCATGCACAAGGCAAATGCCCTACCTCTGTGCTATCTATCTCTTTGGCTCCCAATATGGACAGTTTCTAAAATATCTTATTCATTTAATATTGTCAAGTGTTTCTTAATGGCATTTCTCCATAATTTAAGCCTATCTGATTTTAAACTTAAAGACAGAAAATTAAAAGCAAAACAAAATTGTTGTCTTTGAAAGTGATTAATAATATGGTAAAGAAGTAAACACTTAGTGATGGGATTAATGTAATATATGCAAATGTTGATTTATAATACTCTAATGCAATTTTCCTTAATTAAAATTGCAGAAAGAAACTGCCTTTCTAAAATAGGGAGCACACACTAAGGATGTAATAATGGAGATAAACATCAAACCAGGGCAGTGGCAGGAATGTGAGGATATTGCCTTTTCAATCAATTTTTATTAGTATAATTTGGTTTGTTTGGACATGTTAGGGTAAAAATATAATAAATATATTATCCTAAAATTATCTAGAGAATTAAAATATTGGGAGGTTTTGTGGCAAGCATAAAGTATTCTTATTATCATGAATAACTAGTGTCTTTTAGAAGTTCTGTCTTTAGAAAGAAGGCCACATGGTGGGCCAGAATTTTTTTTTTCTAATCAATTACTTTTACATTTTTTCTTTGTTCCCATTTTGATGCATATCACAATATGACTGACCCTTGAACAACATAGGATTGATCTGACCAGGTACACTTATACACAAGTATTTTTCTATCCACTATTCTAAAACTGCAGATATTGGCTGAATCTGGATGTGGATTATATGTGTGTGTGTGTGTGTGTGTGTGTGTGTGTGTGTGTGTATATATATATATATATATATATATATATATATATATCAGAGGATATAGAAGTCATAAAGGGACATAAGCACCTGTGGGTATTCCAGAGAAAGCTAAAAGCAATGTCCAGCAGTTACTCAGAAACAACTGTAGTTAAGTTTTGAATGGTGAATTACCATGACTTAATTCAGCATAGTCCTCTGAAGAAAGGGGATGAAACTTTTATTACTTTATTTATAATTACTCTATTTTATCTTTCAATAATGTTCTCTGTCAATAAGAGCATGCATGAAATAATTAAGGTCTTGAGGGTTTGTTTTTGTTTGTTTTTGGTTTGGGGCCACACCTAGTGACACTCAAGGGTTACCACTGGCTCTGCGCTCAGAAATCACTCCTGGCTTGTGGGACCATATGGGACACCAGGGATAGAACTGAAGTCCATTCTAGGTCAGCTGCTTGCAAGGCAAACGCCCTACTGCTGTGCTATCGGTTCGCCTCCCCCACCTTTTATTTAGGACTTGAGTTTTAAAGTTGACCAATCTACACATAAACAAATATTTACTATCTGTACTCCTGAAAGAAATACATTCAAATTACAAATAAATATAAGTTCATAGAAAACTTTTTTTAGGTACTAAATCGTGTAAATAAAACATTTTATCTCACCTACTAATATATTATAATGAAAGCTTTGTAATGGTTTTTAGAGATGTCTAGTACTCTAGGCAGTACTGTCCAAATAGAAGTTTTTTTTTTTCTCATGATAGGAGAGGTCTGTAATGTTTATTTAGCTTTTAGAGCTGTACTACCCTATTATGGTAGTTCCAAGTCATTTAATGTCACTTAAAAATGTAGGGACCACAGAAGTAAATTTTCAGTGTTTTCATTTTAACTCATTGAATTAAAATAAATCTCCCAAATGAATTAAGGATGCACTAGTGAAATATTTATAATGAAGAGCCTCTGTGTTTGGGATTAAAATCTGATGACTATAAATTGAACTATTGAAGTCAAAATCTAATATAAATGGGAAAGTATCATGTGTTGATAATTCCAGTACTATTTCTCTGGTATATTTTACTTTACAAATGAAAGTTATATATAGTTATTTATATATAATTATATAGTGATATTATATAATATATTATATATTATATAAAATTATAGTAGTGCATAATTATTAATACTTTATTGCTAAAATAAATATTTGAAGAAATATAGTGAAAAACTTATGTCAGTTCTGTTTACCATAGTGTAGATAAAACAGAGAGGAAAAGGGTGAAATCCCTTCCTTTATATAATTTGCACCCTAGTAAATTATTATTGAATTAAATTATAATGAGATGACTTCATGTAGTAGAGATTTGGCCATGCTAAACTAAGATGTGCAAAGAAAATGTACATTTAATTTTTCTGTACTTTCATCATAAGACCTCCCTCTTCTATGGAAAAAGAAAGGAAGAGTTTAAATGATTAATTTGCTTCTATCAACTATTTTATCTGAGTTGAATCTAGTCATTTAAACAAGGACTATTTTTGCTTCTTTTGGCAAGATTATGTGGCCTTAAAATTAACTTATTTAGATAAAATGTTCAGACTTGGATGTTTTTCCTTTTGTTCCTTCGGTTTCTTCAATGGAACCTAAGTATCAAAACTTTTAGTCTGCTGTGTCTTTCAGACTTTTTTAGTGCTGTGACTTTAAGAGAATAAGATGGAGAAGGGAATCCTGGCTGTTCCCTCAGCTTCCCTGCAGTCCTCTGGGCTCTAGCCAACCCCTGTTGGTGCAGTGTTGTCTCCTGTCTACCTACTCATTGCATACCCTGCTGGCAAGTGTGGTCAGCTGACTTCTGCAGCTGGTAGTCCTGGTAGCCCAGTTCTTCCTCCAGTTGGACCAAAGCCAGATGTTTCCTTACTTTTTGTTGGTTGATTTCCCTCTCTGCTTTTTCTGGATCCAAACAACCTCTCTGAGATCAACTGTGAGGACCCAGGTGGCCACCTTGTGTTGTGCACTGTGGACTCTGTGTCATCACATCATCCAGCCTCATGCTTATCCATAATCTCAGTTATAAATTTGAATAGTCAGCCCTGGAGAGCATGCGAGAGTCTCAGACCGGATCCTCAACCACGGATGAGATTGCAAAGAAGACCCTCTCTCTCCTGCTCACGATGGAGTTGCTCCATTATCTTGGATGCAATAATCTCCAAGTGAGACTGGATAAAGGTCCTCTTGGAGACCCTCCTGAATGGGAATCAAATGGACCTTAACCCTTCACTTTTCTCTCAATAATGTCATATTTGGGGCAGAAACTAAAAGTTGAGAGCACAGAAGTGTCCTCTGAAGGTCCTCTGTTTTATTACTTTGCCCTCCTACTCTTCCATAGGAAGATTTTTGGTCAGGTGGGAATAGGGTAGCTTTAAAAAGTCAGGTATTTTTGTTTGACAAAGATTTCATTGATGATAATAAGAAAGAGAAGGTAGAAGAAGAATAGGGAGAAAGAAAGAAGTAGAGTGAAGAGAGAAGAAAAGAGAAAGGAGATGTTAATTTGCCTAAACGTGTTCGATGAGTAGGTCCTATAATATAAGTCTGTGGGTCACAGTTGACTGCTTCAGTGGTCTGGCTGGTCCCATGCTTCAGATCCTAATAGAGGCCATAACCCAGAGATAAAGGGTATATTAAAGTGTTTTATCAAGACATTTTCATACTGAAAACTGAGTATGGTATCTAGTGTGATTGGGCACAGAGGTGTGGGTAGAGGGAGGACAACTTTGGTGGTGGGAATTCCCCTGATATGACTCTGAAAGATATCTAATCCCCTTTGGTCAAAATAAAAATTGTTATTATAAAATTAAAAAAAGTTAAACAAAAATGAAAAAGAAAGTACTTTTACACAGAAAAATTAAATATTTTAAATAAATAAAACAAATTCTTTGCAAAAAAAGTCAGGTATTATTCTTATGGAATATTTAATGAAATTAGACCCTGGCATTTTGCACATCCCGCAAGCATGATATTCCATTTATCTTGCTTCAATCTTCATTTGTACTTTCAGAATTTGGCATAGATAAGAAGCCCATTTAAAATAATCTTATCCTACCTATGTCATAATTTTACCCAAAATAAGACTGTACAAACACCTTAAATTTTTTACAAATTTATTTGTTGGTAAATTTGCTTATGTCGAAGACAGCAATGTTACTCCTAGCATTTTAATTGCCAACAAAACACACATGTGCCAGTCAGCCTTCGTAGCCATCTTGATGATAATGCACATGAAAGTTCACATATGCCAACCTCATTAAGTCTTCTAGGGAATTGTATCTGAGTCTTCCCATAGGAAAATATAGATTGCATTTTGCTACTTGCCTTTTCTATTTATTCTTTATCTTGCTGCTAGGGAATTGTTATTGATTTTTTAAAATTATTCTTATAGAGTTTGCATTTGTTATAAATTTCATTTCAGGTAATTTTACAAATGTGACTAAAAGAATACCTTTATACTGTCCTCTTTCTCCTTTATGATCACAACTTCACAGCTAAATTATAATAAATAGAAAAAAGCTTAGAAGATACGAGGAAGTTCTTTACCTAAATCTAAGAAACATAGCATTGAAAATAAATATAAATTCAAAAAAGATTCATAAAGATAGCATAATACAACAAACCAAATGAAAAGCATAAGCATTTTATGATATTTGTTTTGTTTTTCATTCTTCATGATTCTTACTAATTCCAATGTATGTTGTGATAGAACCATTCTAGCACTACTTTGTTAGTAACATTATAGATTAATAAAAGTATTTTGGAAAGCAATTTGGTTTTATAATCCAGTCTCATTACTATGGGCATTTCTATTGATCTGGTAATTCTTTTCCTGAAAATTTAAGCTAAGCCAAGCAAAAGGGAAGAATAAACCAAACAAATGAATGTGTTCATTGTAGTATAAATGTAAACTAAATTGCAGAAAACAGGTGAAAATGTTAATAGATACAAAGAAATAATAATAAAAAGCAAGTATAAAGCAATTATATATACTACAAAATATGTTTGTAATCATTACCTTATTTATTCAATTATTCAGATTATTGATACTTGGTGTATAATAGAAAACAAAGTGCTGTAAGGTGCTTAGGAATATTTAATTGATAATAAGAAAAGATAAAGTATATGTGAGGGCATTATTTAAGTAAATGATTATAGGGTCAGATAATTTAGTGGATAAGAAACTTGTCTTGTGTATGGTCTACCCAGGTTCCATTGTTTATACTGCATATGATCCCCCAAACACTACTAGGTGTGGTAATTGAACTAGGAGAAATTCCTGAGAATTTCTGGGTATGGCCAAAAATGAAAAAAAAAATTGTGTACTATGTCTAACTCACTAATATGTGTGCTCAAAAAACATGACCTTTATAACCTGTTCTTAATTTGAGTTTTAGTATTTACCAGTTGAGTATTGCTGGCAAGAAAATTCTTCCTTTTGGGACTCAGTGTTCATTTTTTTTATGGTTGGAGGTCACAATTGGCTGTGGTCAGGAGATATTTCTGGCTCTGTTCCTGGGATCACTCTGGCAGAACTCAGGGAACATATCTGATATGGGGAGTAAATCTATGTTGGCCATGTGTAAGGCATCTTACACATGGATTATGCAAAGATCTTAAATATACATATTTTCTTAAAGTAACAACCAGTTTTATTTGGAAATTCTGAGGAAGGAGAGAGAGGAAAAGAGAAAGAAAGATAATAACATGCTCAAATAAGAGGACAGGCTTCTCTAAAGATGGAGAAAGCCCCAGTACAAGTCCCAAAGTTTAAGCAATAAAGTATGAAAGTAATTATCTCAAGAGGGGAGGGAAGTTGGGGTATCATTTACATAGGCTCAAGGGTATATATTTGTTTCTTTTCTATTCAATCACATCAAAAATTCATATCTAGTTAAGTCAAATACTTATAATGTGTAAATGTTGAGTTCTTTACAAAAATATTAATAGTTGATATTTAATTTAATTTAGAACCTTTTACTTGTTTACAGTCTAACTTTCCAGGAACCTTATAATATACGCAGTATTAGATCTTATGATCTATTTCTCTTTTTTACCAAAAAATTTAATGAGGCATTGAGATTGACTATTTTATAACCTTAAAAGCAAAAATTGGGTGTCTTTCCGGGCTGGAGTTGTGGATAAGACAGACTCTGCTGGGCCCCTTAAGCTTGGCAAATATTTTAGGGCTTTCCCCGGCTTGCTTCAACCTGGGAACTTTGACTTCTCTGGCATTCATCCCCTGACGGCTTGCCTCAACTGATCTGAGTCTTTCCGGGCTGGAGTTATGGATAAAGCTGACTGCTGGGCCCCTTAGGCTTGGCAGACATTTTGGGGCTTCCCCCAGCTTGCTTCAACCTGGGAACTTTGATCTTCTCTGGCATTCATTCCCTGACGGCTTGCCTCTGTTGAGGTGAGTCTTTCCCGGTCAAAGTTTTGGATAAAGCTGACTCTTCTGGTCCCCTTAAGCCCACATATAAGGGGTCGAAGCAGAGGAGCGCCATTTTGCTTGCAGCCGTGCACTCCACCTAGCCAATAAATACCACCACAACACGTAGAAAAACCTACAGCATAAGCATGACAACGGGGAGACTATGCAGACCAACATCAGCCATAGAGAATGAAGATGGAAACTCTGATGACCCAACAATAGCCAACCACCTAAGCAGTCTTTCAGAAATGGAGTTTCGAGAAGAAATATGGAGGATGCTCACAGAACTCAAAGAAAGTATAGATCAGAACACTAATAAAAATCAAGAGAATATGAAGATAGAAATCAGAAAACTCCAAACTGAAATATCAGGTCAAATAACAGGTCTGAAAAACTCAGTAGACGAATCGAAGAACATAATGGATGAGCTTTCCAACAGGTTAAAAGCAGCTGAGGATAGAATTAGTGCACTGGAAGATGCAATGCATAACAACTTTACACAGCAGAAGAGATTGGAAAAAAGCCTTAAATCAATGGATCAGACAATGAAAAAATTAATCAAAGAATGTGAGCAGATGAAAATAAAAGTCTTTGATCGGCTCAATAGAAACAACTTTAGAATCATTGGAGTCCCAGAGACCCAAGAAGAAAATCTCCAGGAAGAATCAACTGTCAAAAACATCATTACAGAAAAACTACCAGAGCTAAAGAACATGAGACCAAATCCTTCATGACCGAAGAGTACCAGCTAAAAAAGACCCCAGGAGAAACATCTCAAGACACATCCTAGTCACAGTGATGAACCCCAGAGATAGAGATAGAATACTCAGGCAGCAAGATCAAAAAGGGAAATTACATTCCAGGGAGCATCCTTGAAATTTACAGCAGACCTGTCACCAGAAACACTCAAGGCCAGAAGGCAGTGGTGGGATATAGTGACAAAACTCAATGAAATAAATGCTTCCCCAGGAATACTGCACCAACAAAACTCACTTTCAGGTTTGAAGGATCATGGCTTCACAGATAAACAACAGCTCAAAAACGTTACAGACTCATTACCAGCCTTAAAAGAAAAACTGAAAGATCTATTCTAAAGACAAGACAGAACAAAAAACACACCAAACATCTACACAAAGATGGCAATAAATCCCATGACAATTATTTCTCTCAATGTCAATGGACTAAATGCACCCGTTAAGAGGCACAGAGTGGCGAAATGGATCAAAAAACTAAAGCAAACCTTCTGCTGCCCACAAGAAACACACCTGAATAGTCAGAATAAACATAGACTCAAAATCAAAGGCTGGAGGAAAATCATTCAAGCAAACAACACCCTTTAAAAAGCGGGGGTGGCCATACTAATATCAGATGACACAAACTTTATACTCAGAAAAGTTGTAAGGGACAAAGTTGGATATTATGTACTAATCAAGGAATATGTACAGCAGGAAGAAATCACTCTCCTAAACATATACGCACCCAATGAGGGACCAGCAAAGTATTTAATACAATTGTTGACAAATCTGAAAAAGGATATCAATAATAACACAATAATTGTGGGAGACCTCAACACAGGTTTGTCAACACTTGATAGGTCAACCAAATGAAAACCCAACAAAAATATACTAGACCTGAAAAGAGAAATGGAAGAAAGAGACGTAGTATATATATATATATATATATATATATATATATATATATATATATATATATATATATATATATATAGTACTCCATCCTCAGAAACCTGGATACACATTCTTTTCCAACATACAAGGGTCATTTTCCAGGATAGACCACATGCTGGTACATAAAACATACCTCCATAAAATCAAGAAGATAGAAATTTTGCAGTCTACCTTTGCTGACCACAAGGCTCTGAGGTTAGATGTGAACTACAAAGGGACACAGAAGAAAAAATTTAACACCTTGAAATTAAACAGTCTACTACTGAACAACCAGTGGGTCCGAGATGAAATCAAAGAAGAAATCAAAAATTTCCTGGAAACAAATGACAATGAAAACACAAACTATCAGAACCTATGGAATACAGCAAAAGCGGTACTGAGAGGAAAATTTATAGCTTTGCAAGCACACATCAGGAAGGAAGGAGCATACATGAATAACTTAATGATGCAGCTTATAGAATTAGAAAAAGATCAACAAAAGAAACTAAAAATAGACTATATTAAGCTGAGAAACTTCTGCATCTCAAAGGAGATAGTGCCCAGAATACAAAGGCCACCCACTGAGTGGGAGAAATTATTCATCCAATGCTCATCAGATAAAGGACTAATATCCAAAATTTACAAGGTACTGACAGAACTATACAAGAAAAAAACATCTAACCCCATCAAAAAATTGGGAGAAGAAATGAACAGACACTTTGAAAAAGAAAGGCAAATGGCTAAAAGGCACATGAAAAGATGCTAAACATCACTAATCGTCAGGGAGATGCAAATCAAAACTACTATGAGGTACCACCTCACGCCACTGAGATTGGCACACATCACAAAAAAAGAAAGCAAGCAGTACTGGTGGGGATGTGGAGAGAAAGGAACTCTTTTTCACTGCTGGTGAGAATGCCGTCTAGTACAACCTTTATGGAAAGCGATATGGAGATTCCTTCACAAACTGGAAATTGAGCTTCCATACGATCCAGCTAGGAATATAACTGAGGAACACAAAAATACAAATCAAAAATTCCTTCCTTACATCTATATTCATTGCAGCGCTATTTACAATAGCCAGACTCTGGAAACAACCAAGATGCCCTTCAACAGATGATTGGCTAAAGAAAATGTGGTACATATACACAATTGAATACTATGCAGCAATCAGGAGAGATGAAGTCATGAAATTTTCCTATACATGGATGTACATGGAATCTATTATGCTGAGTGAAGTAAGTCAGAGAGAGAGAGAGAAAGATGCAGAATGGTTTCACTTATCTATGGGTTTTAAGAAAAATGAAAGACATTTTTAACAGTATCTCAGAGACAAGAGAGATGAGGGCTGGTAGGTGAAGCTCATGACATAAAGCTCATCACATAGAATGATGAGTGCAGTTGGAGAGATGACTACACTGAAAACTATCACAATAATGTGAATGAATGAGGGAAGTAGAAAGCCTGTCTCGAGTACAGGTGTGGTGGGGTGGGGAGGAGGGAGATCTGGGAAATTGGTGGTGGGAATGTTGCACTGGTGAACGGGGGTGTTCTTTACATGACTGTAATCATTCAACTATAATCATATTTGTAATCACAGTGTTTAAATAAATATAATTATAAAAAAAGAAAAAAAAGAAAAAATTGGAATTATACCATTTTCATTACTGCCTTGTAATTTTGCGTATGGTTAGTTTTAATGAGAGAATTTACAAACTGAGCAGTTCTTTATTTGGGAAAGATAAAGAGGCCATTTATGTGACTTTTGCTAAATTTGGAGAGAGAAAACAAAAAGGCAAATCTTTGGTGCAATAAATTAATTCATATATACTTAAATATGATACAAAACAACTTAACCATATAAGTTTCTGTATAAATGTAAGCAACAATCATAATTCTAGAAATAGAAATTGCATTGTCATTTCTCCTTTGGTTTGACCCTCCAGATTGCCAAAATACATAGAGTAAATATTTGCCTTTTTTGAAAAAGAAAGACATAGGTCTTTTGTTTCCAGAAATTTTTTGCATTTTTCCCCTTTTTACAAGCCAGACATTTTCCCTGGCAGGCTAGTCTTTTGTACTGCACACAGTAGCTACAACAGCTGTGTTAATTAAATAGATATGTCACAGCACTAAGGCCAGTGCCTGCTGCCACGTTGGCAGCCAGGAGCCTCCATGCATGGCGATCTCCTGCTGCAGTCACAGTCGAAGACTAGCAGAAAGGACAGTGTAAGCTGCAAAGAGAAAAATAATAAAGTAAGCACAGAATCTTAGCACTCATCTGTGTCCATATTAAATATGCCATAAAATATTTATGAGATTAAATATGAGCATACTTTTCTCCCTAGTCCTGGAATATTTGAATATAATTCTAAGAACCATGGGTAAGATCACCTATAGTGGTTCAAGCTGGTTTGAAGTGCTAAGCTATAAATTGTTTGATTCTCAATACTGAGCTGTATAGTTCATTGATTTGGAAAATATGTATTGAATATTCCTGTCCTATGGATGTGCTAAAGTACACTGACGTGTAGTGCAGAACTTTATAATAATATAGAACATGATCAATTCTGAACAATATTTTTAGTGTAATAGAAGTGTTAAATATATTCTCTCTGTATAATTATTCATTATTGCTTTACCATATGCCCAACTTCTATCTCTTCAACTTAGTTTAAGAGAAAAATTTCATCATGTTGATATCGATCAAAGATCTGGAAAATGATCTTAGAAATGCAAAAACATTCCAATTCTTCAATAATTTTCTGCCAGTTTTACTCTTGTCTAAAATTAGTTTTGGCAATTTTTTGATTCACTTGGTATTAATGTTTAAAAGGATTTTGTAGTTTTAGTTAAAGAAATATTAACAGTTAATGTGTTGCAAAAATTCACTGTCTTTTGGTTTTTCTCACATAATGTTATTTTTTATTCTAATTGATTCATAAAGATCATTAAATAAAATAAAAACAATTTATAGTTAATTTTTGGGAGATTGTGTCATGTTTGTTTTATTGTTCATATACCAGATGTTATTTTGGAGCTGCTAAGAAGGACTGTAACTTCACTGAAAGCAGGAGTGGTGAGTTACAGAACAGCCTTCACAGTTATCTTTTGATAACTGGAGTTAACTCCTGCCCATGAGCTGAAACTGTGGACAAGCAAACTCAACGGTTTTATTTCTTTTTTGGTCTTTGCTGAAGAAAACTAAAGTAGCTTATTAATATCTCCTAATTTAGGAATGCTCAGCATCCCATTTTTCACTTTTAAAAATTTATTAACACAGACAGACTTGAAACACTAGACTACTCTTCCAAGGAAAATCTAATTTTACCAATTTTTAGTGCTATAATTATTGGTAGCCATTAGAAAGACACTTGAAAAAAAAACTTTGGGCTATGGACAAAATTCATATACTAGCACAGAAGAACAATTTTATCGGCTGTATTACAATGTGTATCAACATCATTTTTTGACTTTCTTCTACCCTTTTATTGTGGTTGTTTTAGGGATAAACCTGGTGGCATTCAGGGCTTACTTCTGCATCTGTACTAGGATCACTTCTAGAAGAGCTCTGGAGACAGTATGTGGTGCCAGGGATAAAACCCAGGCTAACTGCATGCAAGTCAGGTGCCTTACCCTCTTACAATCTCTCTACTTCCCTGCCACCATGCGTTAATTAAAGCAATTCACATTTGAGAATCACACCAAGAAAAGTATACCAAACAGTTGACAGGATGAAGTGCTGACAGAAGTCATTTTACTAGCTACAAAAAGTGAGACCAGAAAGAAGAAAGGCCTCAAGAAGGAGGAATGATGCACTGTGAAATATGACCCCCAAGCGGTGCTTGGAATCTTTATCTTAAATACACACTGCAACAGGGAGGGTAGAGAAAAAAGGAAAGGGTTCCTCTGATGTGAAACTGTTGTACTATTCACTTGCCTTGGGGCAGCATTAGAAATATATTTCATTTTTTAAGACAAGAGACTTATATCTCTCCTGAGGGAGTGCATGATACAGCTAAAGGCCGGATTTTTAAAGAAAAATATATGGAGAGATTATTTAAGTCTAAATCCTGGCAGAAAAATGGAATTTTCAAATTTGACTCCGCATACTTTTGAGTGGCTAAGAGGAAAATCAGGTAATGAATTTCAGATCAGACCCAGAGCTCTCTTTTGGCCTGTTGTTGGAGTCTCAAAAAGACACAGTAGTGTCCTACAAAAATAAAACCAACACAAATTACGAATAGTTGTAGAGTCCTTAACGTCTCTATTTTAACCTTAATTTTAAGCAAGTTTGCTCCATATTTTTATGTTAATTATTCTTGGGTATTTTGTTCTTTGCTTTATTTGGTGGATGATATACCCAGCTGTGCTCTTGGTTCTATGTTTAGGAATCACTCCTGGAGGTTCTCCAGAATATAAATGTAGTGCTAAGGTCAGTTGCATGCAATGTAAGTGCTTTACTCCTGTACTATCTCTCCATTCTCTTGTCTCTTGCTTTTAAGTGGGACACTGTACAATTAACATGTATAAACTTATAAACTTGTCTTTATTTAAAAAAAAAAAAGTATGGTTGAGGTACCAGATGCCATTATTCCATACCAAACTATAAACTAAAATGTTTTCATTGTGTTTCTAATTTCTAGAACATTTATTCCACCATATATCTACCATTTATGTACTTTCTATAGATGTTGCTTATAACTAAAGCAATGATTCATATGCTCACACTACATTAACACATGTGGTAATTTAATTTGAAGCCAAAGCTATTTCTTGGAATAAGGAGACGGAGTTTCTGGATTAGATTTTTTTTTTTTGAAAAGTAGGTTTTGAAACATGCACATTTGCTGGATTCATTTGTATATACCTTTAAAAATACATATATTATTCCTAAATAAACTAGAAAATAGCAAGTTTATATTAGCATCATATTTCTTCCAATTAAACTTAGTAGACATTAATTGAAGCATTAAAGTTAAACTCTTTGAGTAGTTGGATATTTTTGCTGTCTTATTCTCTTTCTTTGATGTGAAAGTTGTTCTTGCCAACCTAGAACTGATAAGTGTTTCTTGTTCATGTGCATATGTTTGTACTTAGGTAAGATATTCTTGTTTCCTTAAAAGAGGTAATTTGGGTTCTTCTCTGAAAATTTTGCCTTATTAATACTATACTATACTCTTCTTTTAAATGTAATTGTAAATTTTGGTGTTAAATAATCATGCATTTCTAATTCATTAGTTTAATTGGCATATAAGTGATAGACAAAATATTTAACAATATGAATAGCAATAAGTGTCAGACTACCACTTTATGCTACTGAACAAAGAAGTGTATGCCCTAAAATGATATCCTGAGAACAAAGAAATGGGAACAATTTAATCTAAGAGCAGGTTGTCCTACCTCACCAGCCAATGATAAGACAAAATTAGCAGACTTGTCACCCCTTGATCTGTGCAAAAGCCAAGATCGCTATCTACAGATGACTGACTGGTCGTTACAACCATGACTGGACAGTACGCATCCTGGAACCAACAACAAAGCTCTAGCCAACGTTTTGGTCTACGATTTGTACAACAAACAAGATCTCTAATGCCAGAAATCTGACTGAGACAATTGCAACTGAACGGATCTTCTGGAAACATAACGAAAGACTATATCCCTGGCTCCAACCTAGGAACAGTGTAATGACCATGACCACAAACTACAGAAGACGGATTAAAACGACATGGAAGGAACAGAACTCCTAGAACCACAAACAAAGGCTTCATCATAAGCTCCACTCCTTGACCTGTGCAGCTACCAAGATCTCTATATACAGAGGTCTGATTTTATCACCCATGACGAAAGAGAAGTCTTCCATACACCACAAAAGCACCGAGGGGAGAGTAAATGAACAGACAAGGAGTCTACAGTCAACCCTACCACACTATACTTCAAGTGTGGAGAGACCCTGTATCTCCTATGCCAAGGGAATTCCCTCTCTAATGCCTCCAATTTTTATTATGCCTATGCAGGAAAAAAGGGGGGGGGGCACAAAATAATTTTTTAATCTATTTATCTATTTATTTTTTATAATTTTTGACTTCTTCGTTTTGGTGTTCATATTGAAGTTGATGTCCCCAATCTTATTTTATGTTATTTTATCTTTCTCTTTCTTTTTGCGCTCTGGCATGGTTTTATTTCAGGACCGAGACTATTACGTGGTGCTTGCGTTTAGTGCTATAGTCCTCACTGAATATTTTCTTCGATATTTCTTTTTATATTTTTGTGGTATTTCAATTTCTTTTTTCCTGTACTCTCTCAAACTGAGGTTGAGAGCCTCTAGAAGGACTACACCCATTTTCGGCTTATTTGATTTTTACCCGACTTTATTGCTTTTTCTTTCTTCAAACAAAATTACATAACTTTTTTTTTTTTTTTTTTTTTGGTTTTTGGGCCACACCCGGTAACGCTCAGGGGTTACTCCTGGCTATGCGCTCAGAAGTCGCTCCTGGCTTGGGGGACCATATGGGACGCCGGGGGATCGAACCGCGGTCCGTCTCCTAGGCAGGTAAGGCAGGCACTTTACCTCCAGCGCCACCGCCCGGCCCCTCACATAACTTGAACTATCTAGTTCTGCCTCTCAAACAGAAGGGTAAACAAGGGAGGGTGCCAGGACCAACCAGATATATGATCACTAAGTAGTAAGATAGACACAGAGGGGACCACTTATTCTAACAGCCCGGGGGGGGGGTTATGGGATGCGGTATGGGAACAGGGGTGGAGGGAGGGCAAATTTGGTGATGGGAATTCCCCTGATTCAATGTTAATATGTACCTAGAATATTACTGTGAAAGGTATGTAAGCTAATATGGTCAAAATAAAAATTATTAAAAAAAATACAGGATAAAAAGGAAGAAGTAGAAGAGGAGGAAGAGGAGAAGAAGAAAAGAAGAAGAAGAGGAAGAAGAAAGAAGAAAAGAAGAAAGAAGAAGAAAAGAAGAAAGAAGAAGAAAGAAGAAGATGAAGAACGAGGAGGAGGAAAAGAAAGAAGAAAAGAAGAAGAAAAGAAGAAGAAAAGAAGAAGAAGAAGAAGAAGAAGAAGAAGAAGAAGAAGAAGAAGAAAGAAGAAAGAAGAAGAAGAAGAAGAAGAAGAAGAAGAAGAAGAAAGAAGAAAGAAGAAGAAGAAGAAGAAAGAAGAAGAAGAAGAAGAAGAAGAAGAAGAAGAAGAAGAAGAAGAAGAAGAAGAAGAAGAAGAAGAAGAAGAAGAAGAAGAAGAAGAAGAAGAAGAAGAAGAAGAAGAAGAAGAAGAAGAAGAAGAAGAAGGAGTATGCCTGCCATAAACAATGATCAGAGCAGTATCCAGGAGGCCAACTATTTTCTAGTTTCATATTTTAGAGTTCTCAGGTAAATAATTAGAAGTGAAAATAGTAATCTCATAAAAAACAGTTGTTAAATTAGAACTTTTTAAAAACAGGTTAGTATCAATTTGACCCTTCCCAGCATAACATTATTGTAAATAAGTCTAGACTTTATCCATTCTTAACTTTACAATATGTTTTCACCATTAATTTACTTCATGTGTGAAAATCCTCTTCTTCTTGGTGTTTAATATATGTTTCTACCAAAAAAATTAGCCTCTCTTCAAATATTTACCAAATATTTTGATTGTACTCCTGTAAAATTTTTTATTACTTGTTCTTTTTCTACTTAGGCATTAGTTATTTTGTTGTAATAAATTAGTCCTTTATGAATTATATGAAAAGCAAATATAGTTACCCAGTAGTTTGATTTTGTTGTTTTCAATGTTGTACATTTCATATAGTTGTTATTTTGTAATTTTACAAGATTATATGTAATCCAAATAAATAAAAGCCTTCCATGCACACCATATACACACTTTTTTAAAATTATTTATTGTATTTTGTGAATGGCAGTTGTTTTTGTTTTTGTGGTTTTTTTTGCAAAGGCATGGCAAAATATGGGGAAAATAGAAAGGAAAAAATTATATGTAGACCAATATATGTGCACTTGGTTATATTTCTTTTTTTTTACTTTTTGAAAAAATAATTTATTTAAAGCATGCGATTTACAGTTATTCATAGTTGAGTTTTAGACATAAAATTTTTCAACACAAATCCCATCACCAATATCAACTTCCCTCAACCAATATTCCTAGAGTCCAATTCCTGCCATCCCCCTACCCCAGCCTGCCATCATAGCGGGTAGATTTTGATGTTTGGTTATTAAAGTTTGGGGTATCTGATTTTATTGTTGTTCACTCTGTGGCTTTAGTTCGTTCTTAGTACCACCAATGCACCTGCATTCCCTGCCCTCCATTATTTCACATCTGATTCCTCCACTCAATTTCTTTTCTTTTCCTCACTATACTCTGGAATCAAGAGTGTTCTAAAAATCTCCATTTTAAACTATTGTGTTCTTTTATGCAGTTATTCTAAATACCACTTATAATATACCACATATAAAATACCACATATAATATATCATTCTGTATTTATCCTTCTCCTGGTTTTCTTCATTTAACACAATATCATCTAGTTTTATCCATGTTGCAATGAAGTGCATGATTTCAGCATTCCTTACAGTTATGTGGAATTCATTATATATATATATACCACATCTTTATGATCCACTCATTTGTTGTTGGGCATCTAGGTTAATTTCACCTCCATTATACTGAGTGCTGTGATGAATAGTGGTGTGCTACTTTCCTTTTTGAATGAATGTTTTTTCTGTCCTGGGGATAGATACCTAAAAGTAGAATTGCTTTATCATATCGCAGCTTGATTCTGAGTTTCTGAGAAGCCTCCAGACAACATTCCCACTAACAGTGAATGAGAGTTCCTTTTTCGCCACACACACACCCCAGCAAAACTGTTCCCTGTATTTTTGTGCCATCCTCACTTACACCTTAAGATATCGCATACTCATATTGATTTGGATTTCCCAAATGATAAGTGATGATAAATATTTTTTCATGTGCCCATTGGCCTTATGCTGGTCTTCTGCAGAAATGTGTCTGTTCATTTCTTCTCTCCATTTTTGATGAGGTTTTTAGGTTTTGAGTGGTTAATATTTGTAACTGCTTTATATATTCAAGATATCAATGCTTTACCTGTTGAGTAGAAATATTTTCTCCCATCTATTTGATTTGATTCTGATTGTCATTGGCATTATGTCATTGAAAACTCCTTTGAGGTCCAGGTATTGGAGTGTTCAGCCTATGTATGTATTTTATGGATTCGAGTCTTATCTCAAGGATTTTGATCCACTTTGAGTTGTTCTTTGTGTAAAATATGCTAAATTAATCCAGCTTTAATTTCTTACTCATGGTTATTTAATTATTTCAACACCATTTTGGGAGGGGCACACCTGGTGATGTTCAGGGATTACTACTGGCTATGCGCTCAGAAATTGCTCCTGTCAATTGGGGGACCATATGGGATGCCGAGGGATCGTACAGTGGTCTGTCCTAGGCTAGCGCCAGCAAGGCAGATGCTCTGGCCCCTCAACACCATTTTTTGAAGAAATATACCAGCTAATGATCTTGGTTCCTATGTCAAAAATTAGTTGTCAGTGGATATTATATTCTGACCCATTCATCCAAAAGTCTGTCTTTGTTTTAATACCAATGCTGTTTTTATCACTATGGTTTTGTAGGACAGCTTCCAATTAAATAATGGGGTGCCTCCCACTTTGTTTTTCTATGGTCTTGGCTATTTGGGGTCTTTCATGGGTCCACACAGACTTTAAAATTAACTTTTCTAAGTCCTTGAAGAATGTTGTCTGAATTTGGACAGGGATTGCACTGAATATATAGTAATTTAGGTGAAGTGGTCATTCTGATAACATTGATTCTTCCAACCCATGAACATGGAATGTTTTTCCATTTCCTTAGATCTTCTTCAATTTCTTAAGTACTTTGAAGTTTTCAAGGTATAGGTCTGTATATGTACCACAGTTTCTTTAGCCGTTCATCTGTTGAAGGATATCTTGGTTGTTTCCAGAGATTAAAGGCATCTTTAAGGAGAAAACAGTACTCTCCAAACAACTGGGAGCAGACATAAACAGGTGGAACTATATTAAGCTGAGAAGCTTCTGCACCTCAAAGGAAATAGTGCCCAATATACAAGAGCCACCCACTGAGTGGGAGAAACTATTCACCCAATACCCATCAGATAAAGGGCAATTATCCAAAATATACAAGAGACTGACTGAACTTTACAAGAAAAAATCATCTAATCCCATCAAAAAATAAGAACAAGCAGTTCTGGCAGGGATGTGGAGAGAAAGGAACTCATTCACTGCTAGTGGGAATGCCGTCTAGTCCAACCTTTATGGAAAAAGGTATGGAGATTCCTCCAAAAACTGGAAAATGAGCTCCCATATGATCCAGCTATACCACTCCTAGGGATATACCCTAGCAACACAAAATACAATACAAAATTCCCTTCCTCACACCTTATATTTATTGCAGCGCTATTTATGATACTTTGCCTTTATTCTTGACTGTTCATGTTCACTCTCACTCAAAGAAGGGCAAACTATGAGAATTTGTGGTAGCAATCTTTCTTATTGTCATCTCTATGAATGCCTTATGAGTTTGACCACAAACCCTATTGTAATTAAACAGAAAAATGGGCCTTTAGCTATGCATGTACAATATCCCAACTCACTAAAAATGTACTCCTAAAAAAAGATATATTTGACTTGAAAATATTAATAAATGTTTCCTCAATTCATCTCTACTAGTTTCAGATAATTTAGATAGTTGTTTCTTAAATACCAATTTTTACTCATGAAAGGATATTTATTGGATACTATCACTAACATCCATACTTGCAATACAGGGAACATTGGATTTAGGGGGAAGAAAATGTAAGAAACTCCTTGATATTTTGATTTTCAAATAAATCTTATGTATATATATTTAATAAAACGTATACCATGTACATACAAAATATCTATTCATGAATGTATGCATGTATAGTATACACATTAGAAGAATTGTGCTTTATGCATTTACATGTAAAGTTTGATTGGGGGTTTGCTTTGTATATGGTTTAACTTGCCATTAGACAAGTGACTTGATCTTATAATTTGTTTACTTTGTGAGAATAATGAGGGTCTCTGTCATGCAGTTTGGAGTATAATTGAGATAACATATAAAATAATTATATAAAAAAGTATATAGTACTTCAATGTTGCATGCATGTTTGCTATGTTTACAATAGTAAAAAATCCTGGTGCATAAATTTATTGACTGGGTAATATTGTTTGACAGAATATTATTTTATTTTATTTTTTGGTTTTTGGCTCACACCCAGCAGCGCTCAAGGGTTACTCCTGGTTCTATGCTCAGAAATTGCCCCTGGCAAGCTCAGGAGACCCTATATGGAATGCCGGAGTTTGAACCACGGACCTTCTGCATGCAAGGCAAATGCCTTACCTCCCTGCTATCTCTCCGGCCCCAGAATATTATTTGTTAGCCAGTCAGTCATTTCTGATTTTCTATATAATACTTTTTATTTTGTGTAATATTTTGATGATTATCCTTTATTTTGTGTAATATTTTGATGATTATCCTTAATCTCACTCTCATAAGCTTTGTTTCTTTCACTTTAAAACTCTGAACTGTTATTTTAAGGGAAAAGATTATGACTCATGAAAAACAAAAACAAGTTATTGAAATGAAATTTATTAGAAATAATTACTTGGTATTTTATTGTGAAGGTAAAACAGAACAGGCATATATAGTCAAATAAGCCTTTCTGAGAATTCTTAGCATATCAGATTTGATCTGAGACCAAAGGAATGTTATTAATGTAACACTGAAATTATAAAATGAAATCTATTAAAAGCAAAAATAGCACTGATAACAATGAGATGATTTTTCCTCTTGTCTCTATTTTTGTCAGGTATGTATTAGTAATGGTATACATTCTTGTCATTCTCATAGGCATTTCTTATGACTAAAAATATAATAAAAATTTTTTTAGCAAATGCAACTACCAGCTTTATTAGTATGGCTCTGTTTCTATTTGATACTCAGGAAAAAAATGAAGACAAAGATTTTACTTATAATTACTTATTGTTATTTAGTTCTAATAAAACAAGATCTGTGTTAGAATAAGAAAATATACTAAAAAATTTTGTGGGAAGGGTAATAAGGAACCACTCCTTGAAAGGAGAAAATATTGAGATTATATATGTTATATATTATATTATAAAGTATATTCTACTCATCATATATTATTATAAAATTATTATATAATTTATATACTATATGAAGTTTATTATATATTTATACATTCTTAAATTTATAATTATAAAAGTTATGTTTTAATTTTATGAAAATTATAAATTATAATATAATAAATTGTTATGTATTATATAGTACATTATATTAATTATATATAAGCCATATATAAAAGGTTTAGATATGTAAACTTCTGGTTTTTTTCACTGATATACTTCAACCAGCCAACTTCTGGGCACAAAATAAATCAGGAAAATCAGATTTACCTAATCCTTTTCATATTAAATTTTAATAGTTTATGCTCTGTGATGCTCTATAATAATGTGTTGTATTTTTGTAATTGACAGAGTTTTGCAATCCTTTGATTTTATTGCAATTTGATTTATTTGGGTTTGAGGATGAGACCATACCTGGGAGTATGAGACTACACCTGGGAGGCTACTCTTGGGGAGCAGGGAATGTACAGATCAAATCTGGACTCCAAATGCAAAGCATATGATCTAACTTTTGAACTCCTTGGCCTCTGTAATCATGTTTTAATGATGATCCAGTACAACCTCTATAGGTTCTTGTATTGTGACTCAATGAAAAGACAGTAAATAAAACCAATTTTGCCATAAACAAATTAATTGAAATAAGAGTTGGCATA
Organism: Suncus etruscus; assembly: GCF_024139225.1. Classification (NCBI taxonomy): domain Eukaryota; kingdom Metazoa; phylum Chordata; class Mammalia; order Eulipotyphla; family Soricidae; genus Suncus; species Suncus etruscus. The sequence goes on along the minus strand of NC_064867.1, from coordinate 15,838,927 downwards.
TTTTTATCACAAATATAGCACCAAATCTATAAAGTCCAAAAATATTTTTGATATTAAAACAAAAGTTAGTGTCTCCCCTCACCCTCCCTCCCCTTTTCTCCTTCTCTTTTCTCTCCCTCACTCCCACTCTCATTTTCCCTCCTTCCAACTCTCCCCTATGTATTTTACTTCAGACAATTCAGGAATAAAATTATCCACCAGAATCTAGTCCTAAAATTCAGAATACTAGGCCAAACATATCCGGACAGGATGCAGAGGCCCCCACACCCATACTTAGACTGTTCCTTAATCCTCAAATCCTGAGGCATAAACTGTTCTTTAAAACCTTTAAGAAAAGGATGTTGGGAAAGGGGAGAAGATCTGGCTTTATTTTATCTCTGTGAGACTTCACTGGATAAAGCATGCTAGCTTACGTTCTGAATGTCCACCATTCCCAGAAGCAGTTCTCTTTATTCAACTCTGTTTTTATTCACACATTTATAATAAGTTTGACTCTCAATTAATTACTGAACACTCCCAATTCCATGTTGCCAATAGTTAGTATAATGTGTGGCTATGTATATGATGTTCCTTTTTGGTTGTTCCCAAATACTTATTTTCCTAATCTATGCTTTTACTCTATGCTCTTGCTAGAATAATAATGACAATATCAGGGCCGGAGAGATAGCATGGAGGTAAGGCATTTGCCTTTCATGCAGAAGGTCATTGGTTCGAATCCCGGCATCCCATATGGTCCCCCGAACCTGCCAGGAGCAATTTCTGAGCGTGAAGGCAAGAGTAACACCTGAGCACTGTTGGGTGTGACCCAAAAACCAAAAATAAAAAAATTAATGATAATATTTTGTGTTAATCCTAATTAGAGTAAGTAGAATCCTTTTCTTTGGTTTTAATTTTTGAAGGTATGATATTTCTAATTTTTTTAAAGTTGTACCAACCCAATGTTATGATATGATATTAATGTGCTCATTAATGAGTGAGAAAATAACTCTGGATTTACCTGGTGAATTATACAGAATAATATCTCTAATTTTAGGGCTGTTAGAAATAATTAGTGAATGCAGAGTTGATTTAACTAATATAAAGAAAAATTTTATAAAGCATAACTCTTTAATTTTTTCACATTAATAATTAATTGTTGTCCACATCAGCAATCCTGTTTCAAATGACTGGACTTTAGCTCCTTTTGCTTTCCAATGTCTCTCACAGATTAAAAAAGAGAAGTTAGGATCCATGAAAAAGTAGTCTTGTAAGTAGTTGTAACTTCAGCGAGTTGTTTTAAGATCTCTAGTTTCAGGCTATCACTTTAGATTTGAGTCTAGGTATCAGAGAACAGCATTCATAGTTCTGTTTTGTTTCTGTTTTTGCTGGTCACACCCAAAACTATGAAGCATGACCCAGTCTTTGGGGATTCCTCTCTGACCTCCACCCCCACCTCCCACCATGCTGGCTTTTCTTTATCATGTGTCTCTTGCCAGCTCCTGGGGTGGCGTGCTGGGCTATGCCTCGTCCCAAAAGACTTAGAAGCGAAGATGGGAACTATGTTCACTTGCTTTGTTCCTTGTGGAAAAGGTCAGAATGGAATGAGTGTGATCAGGGTTAGGGGAAGTAGTGGTAGGGAGACAAGGAGGAAGGAAGGGATAATTTCACTGAACCCAATTTGAACCTTTTAGCAGTTCAGTTCAGGGACAGCACTGACGTCAAAGCTGTTTCTTATTTTATAAAAGCCAGGCAAGCTCTTTCAAGGAGCCCCTCTCACCTTCTGTCAGTTCCCAGTGTTGGGTCATGATCCCTGGAAGAATTGTTCTTTACCTTTGTGTAGGTAGAGGTTTTCCTTGGGTTTTTAGGGTGTGGGATGGTTTGTCTGTTGAGAGCTAAAGGGGAAAGGGACTAAAGCAAGAAAAATTGTATCCGATGAGTATAGTTTTATAAAAATCCATCTCCCCTCAGATTCTCTATCTTAAGTAAGAGCTCTAATAATGACCTAATGCCTTCCCTTAACTTATAGTACACAAATAAGAAAACAAATAATAGGAATTTTTAAAGACTCAATTCAGATTTTAATGAGTTATGGTAATGATCAAATTGCTGTGTAAACACAGGACTTAATATCTTATTTTTATAAGACCAGAGAAATAGTACAAGTATAATCTTGCCTTGCATGTGGCCATCCTTGGTTTGAGAACTGGCATATGTGGTCTCCTAAGTATTGCCAGGAGTTACCCTGAGCACAGAGCCAGAAGTAAGTCCTGAGTATAGCTGAATGAATCCCCACCTGATATGTAAGTATATTATAGAGTTAGGAAAGTAGGGTCTGTTACAGTTATGACTTAACTATGTAACATTTCCACTATTTAAAAATCTTTATTCAGTAGTATGACTGAAGCCTTTATCTTCAGAGAAACTAATTCTTGTAGGGATTCAAGTTCCACTAATGTTGGAGAACTTTCCGGCTGGTTGTATCAAGAGGGTCATTTCACTTTGCACGTAGAGCATCTCCTAAAATCTTTTTTTATTATATTATATTTTTAGAGTAGAACAAAATGATACAGGCTGAGGTTAACACAGTCATAACTTTAGAGCCAACTTTTACAACACATCTCTGAAAACTTTCTTCTCTTCTCTCAGGACGGTATTGAATTATATATATTTTTTCAAATAACAAAATTTACAGCCAGTGTACTTATGCATTTTTGGACACATGCATTTCTGTCTAGTTGCATTTCTAGCCATCTTTTTCTATGTGTAAACACTAGAATAAGTTTTGGTATGTTTTATCCTCTAATATCTAACATATGGCTCCTCTTTAAATAAACATCTCTTTTTATCCTTTTCTTTTCTTGTCTTGTCTGCTTGGGGAGGGGGCTGGGCCACACCCGGTGACGCTCAGGTGTTACTCCTAGCTATTCGCTCAGAAATTGTTCATGGCTTGAGGGGGGCATATGGGATGCTGGGGATCGAACTCAGGTTCATCCTGGACAGTCGTGTGCAAGGCAAATGCCTTATGACTGTGAAATAAGCATCTCTTTCTGAAATATTTTAGGTTAATCTGTCTCTTCTTTTTTTTGTTAATTTTAATATTGGACAAACATTTATGAAATTAACAAAATGTTACTGTATAATAATACTGATAATACTTTATCCAGTAGCTCTTACTTAAAACCTGGAAACAATATCAAAGAAACCAGTAAGAAATGTTTTTTCTCATCTTGTGTGATGTGTGCCATTCTCTGTGGTGTAAGGTGGTACCTCATAGTTGTTTTGATTTGCACCTCCCTGGTGATTAGTGATGTGGAGCATTTTCTCATGTGTCTTTTGGCCATTTGTATTTCTTCTTTGTCAAAATGTCTGTCCATTTCTTCTCCCCATTTTTTGATGGGATTAGATGTTTTCTTTCTTGTAAATTTCTGTCAGTGCCTTGTATATTTTGGAGATTAGCCCCTTATCTGATGGGTATTGGGTGAATAGTTTTTCCCACTCAGTAGTGGCTCTTGCATCCTGGGCACTATGTCCTTTGAAGTACAGAAGTTCTCAGCTTACTATAGAATGGCACACATCACAAAGAATGAGAACAAGTAGTGTTAGCAGGGATGTGGAGAGAAAGGAACTCTTATCCACAGCTGGTGGGAATGCCGTCTAGTTAAACCTTTATGAAAAGCGATATGGAGAGTCCTCAAAAATTGGAAATTGAGCTTCCATATGATCCAGCTATATCACTCTTAGGAATATACCCTAGGAACACAAAAATACAATACAAAAATCCCTTCCTTACACCTATATTCATTGCAGCATTATTTACCATAGCAAGACTCTGGAAACAACCAAGATGCCCTTCAACAGATGAATGACTAAAGAAACTGTGGTATATACACAGTGGAATATTATGCAGCTATCAGAAATGATGAAGTCATGAAATTTTCCTATACGTGGATGTACGTGGAATCTATTATGCTGAGTGAAATAAGTCAGAGAGAGAGACACAAAGAATGGTCTCATTCATCTATGGGTTTTAAGAAAAATGAAAGACATTCTTACAATAATTTTCAGAGACAAAAGATAGGAGGGCTGTAAGTTTCAGCTCACCTCATGAAGCTCACCACAAAGAGTGATGAATTTAGTTAGAGAAATAACTACATTGAGAACTATCCTAATAATGAGAATGTATGAGGGAAATAGAAAGCCTATCTAGAGTACAGGCGGGGTGGGGTGGGGAGGAGGGAGATTTGGGACACTGGTGATGGGAATGTTGCGCTGGTGATGGGGGGGAATGGTCTTCACATGACAGAAACCAAACCACAATCATGTTTGTAATCAAGGCGTTTAAATAAAATATTATAAAAAAAGAAAAAATAAATAAAAGAAAAAAGATGTTATTTTATAATCTACATAGAAGATTGACAGCAGCAGCATGAATTCAAATTAAGAGATTTAGCACAAAGGCTTGAGTGCTGAATTTTGTTCTGGAGCACAGAGAAAAGAATTACAATGAGGAAAATAGAGCCTTCATATTAATCACAAAAGAAAGCTATACTGGTAACAGGGGCAAGGAAGACATTACTACCCAAGCTGTCTCAAAAATTCCATACTGAAAATTACAGTAAAGACTCCCAAATAACAGCTAAGTTTAATGTAACTGAGGACTAGGTCTGAGAAATAATAATTAAGCTTTATTTCATTTCATTTTAGATTTGGACAGAGTAATTATCTGCATGTTTCCGTGATGCAACGAACACGAAACAGAAAAGTAAGTGCACTTCAAAAGTGTCTTTGCACATATGTTAAATATTTTAAGCTATTATTAGTGTCCTAAATAATAATTAATAGGTTGCAAAATGGATTTGCAAAGTGGATTTGGTTTTTTAAAGTTGTTTTTCTTACTGGTAATAAAGTGGTTCACAAATCTAACCGACAAGTTGAATCACCTGGGAAGTGTTTAAAGCCGATTCTTTGGTTTCATAACCAGATGTTTTAATTCAGAGGGTCTTGAGTAGGGCAACTGAATGAGTATTTTTAACAAGCTCCACATGAATACATATAATCAGTCAGATTCAGAAATGCCCTGTAATGGAGGGCTTGGTATTCCATGGCTCTGTTAGCTGTTCACATCTACAATTTGGAAACTTCAATGATATACTGATTTCAATTTTAACACTCTTATTACACATGAAAGGCCTAAAAGGAATATGACCTATATCATTTGTTCTGCAGGTTTGCATATTTTGACTTTAAAAAGAGTGAACTACTAAATGTGGTTTGAAGTGATTTAAATTTCTTTACCTTTGTGTAAAAGAGAAAAATGAGACACTTTATCATTTTTAATGTAAGACTAATCTACACATATGAATTGATGTACAAAGTCTATGCTCATGAAATTGAATGACTTTATCACTTTCGGCCTATGCATATAAATACCTTGATGACACAAATTAAAAATTATAATAGTAGTTCAACAACTTACAACTTACAAAAGACCAATTCAACAAATCAGAAATTGTTTTTAAGGTGCTTAATATTTCTAATTCATAACTAAGACTTGTAAATAAAATAACGGCTGCTTTTATGAGAATCTCTCAGTGTCTTTAACAGTCCTGTCCTGATTGGACTCTTCATGTAAAATAATGAGTGTATATAGAAGGAAGGATTATGAGACTATTTAGAGTTTTGATTAAGTGTTTCTGGCACCCTAGCACCATCCATTTTACATCAAAATCTGATTAGTTTCAGTCAAGTATTAGCCTACTATATCAACATAGATTTGGGCTTTATGATACAAACAGCATTGTCTGGGTCAGTTACACACAGATTTTATCATTTATTGGTTCATGTATTTATCTTGTTTTTATATCATTCTAAATTTCATGTCTTTCCAGTGTGATCCATGGGTAGGTATGAAAAATGCTTTGTGCGTTAGAGAAACTGAACATTTCATGTGGACAGAAGAATATATCTCCAACTTGTTAAAGCAAATAAGAAAGAGAAAAAACCGAGGGTAATTTTGACTTGAGTGGGGAAGTGCTGTGTGACACTTTCCTCATGTGAATGTAATAGTTAGGCTGTTCTGATGTTTTGTTTTGTTTCAAACCTATACAAAATTCCTTAATGGAATCTATATATTTGCAAGCTTAAGATAAAAAGTACATTTATCTACTCTAATGCTTAGACATTGCTAACACAACAAACCTGGGTCCCTTTGTTTCTCTCCCAGTATAATAATATATTAATAGCTAAGCTATTATTCCTTTCTATGCTAGCAATTATTCTATGGATTGGGATATTTTCTCTCTTTGTAGATGAAGTACATTTAGTGATTTTGAACTGTACAATAGATGAATTTAAATGTGTTTTAAAAGTCACTTAGAGAAAGAACAACTAATTTTATATAGCATATATTGACTAATATAAAGTACATATAAAATAGTAAATATTGGCCATCCCAAGATACTTTAATTTTCTATAAATAAATCCAGATCTATATAATCATATGAACTCCTCCTACAACAGTTCAACTGGCCCCAATATTGTAATCTTTCTGATTTTGCTTTTACTGTATTTAAATGCAGAATAATTCTGCAAACCTTGAGATTTGTAAATTTCCTTGTTCATCTCATAAGGTCTTTTCTTGTTCATCTCATAAACTCAAAATTTAAATTTTGATATAAAAATGAGTTATGGTGGGGCCAGAGTGGTAGTGCAAGCAGTAGGGCATTTGCCTTGCACACGCTAACCTAGGACGGACAGCGGTTCCATCCCCCGTCGTCCCATAAGGTTCCCCAAGGCAGGAGCTATTTCTGAGCGCATATGCAGGAATAACCCCTGAAAACAAAAAATAAGGGAGGGATAAAAAATAAGGCCCAGAAAACAAAAAATAAGGGAGGGGGGAGAAAAGAAGGAAGGAAGGAAGGAAGGAAGGAAGGAAGGAAGGAAGGAAGGAAGGAAGGAAGGAAGGAAGGAAGGAAGGAAGGAAGGAAGGAAGGAAGGAAGGAAGGAAGGAAGGAAGGAAGGAAGGAAGGAAGGAAGGAAGGAAGGAAGGAAGGAAGGAAGGAAGGAAGGAGGAAGGAAGGAAGGAAGGAAGAAAGAAGGAAGGAAGGAAGGAAGGAAGGAAGGAAGGAAGGAAGGAAGGAAAGAGAGAGAGAGAGAGAGAAAGAAAGAAAGAAAGAAAGAAAGAAAGAAAGAAAGAAAGAAAGAAAGAAAGAAAGAAAGAAAGAAAGAAAGAAAGAAAGAAAGAAGAAAGAAAGAAGAAAGAAAGAAAAGAAAAGAAGAAAGAAAGAAAGAAAGAAAGAAAGAGAAAGAAAGAAAGAAAGAAAGAAAGAAAGAAAGAAAGAAAGAAAGAAAGAAAGAAAGAAAGAAAGAAAGAAAGAAAGAAAGAAAGAAAGAAAGAAAGAAAGAAAGAAGAAAGAAAGAAGAAAGAAGAAAGATAAAGAAAGAAAGGAAGGAGTATGGGAACCAGAGTGATAATACAGTGTGTGCCATTTGCCTTGCACACAGACAACCCAAGTTCAATCCCTGGTATCCCATGTTGCCCTTGATCTTGTTAGAAATGATTCCCAGGGCCCGGAGAGATAGCACAGCGGCGTTTGCCTTGCAAGCAGCCGATCCAGGACCTAAGGTGGTTGGTTCGAATCCCGGTGTCCCATATGGTCCCCCGTGCCTGCCAGGAACTATTTCTGAGCAGACAGCCAGGAGTAACCCCTGAGCAATGCCAGGTGTGGCCCAAAAACCAAAAAAAAAAAACAAAAAAAAACAAAAAAGAATGATTTCCAAATTCTGTGTTAGAAGTTTTTCCCTGTACACTGACAGTTATGTCCCCAAATTAAAAAATGAACTTTGTTCCTTGATGAAAGAATGGAGGTGTTTAAAATTGTCTTGTAGAAAAAAAAAATCAAGATAGGAATTATCTACCTATCATTTGTAACAGTTTTTGGATGTTTTATATTATTGGGTTAATAGAGAAAATATTGGATGTACAAATAATAATATTAAAGTAAGATTATTGGATTAGAATATGTATGAATATTTTATTTGTGCATGTACTTACCTCCTTTATTAACTCATGTTCAAGGAAAGCTATTGGGTCATAAGAATTAGAGTGTCCCTAAACTTCAACCATATTGACATCAAAGATGAATTTTTATTGTAAGGATACTTTTTCTTTGGAAGGAAGGTTGCCATTTAGATTATAAGAGGTTGTCAGCATCTCTGACCTTTTATATCCTTACATTAGATATCAGTACACTCCTGTCTCACAGTGTGAATCTTTGGGTATTATATATATATATATATATATATATATATATATATATATATACACACACAGAATAGACTTTTATCTGGGATCAGAAAATTGATAGAATACTAGGTTCAGTCACATGCATAAAATACTATCTATCTAAAGCAACATTAATAAAATAATTTGTTCTATGACAGTAAATTCAGAAGAAAGAGTGCTGAATCACTTGATCACAAGATTAGGTGTGCTGGAAATAAAAAAACTTATTAGGAGAAGGGGATTTCTACTGTAATCCCTCTTATGTATCCATTCCACTTGAATTGCAAACATTTAATTATGTACAGTTTAAGAAGTTTTTTTTAGTGTGCCAATACTCAGGGATAGATTTCTCAGGAGTCAGAGGTTGGAAGTTCCAGCTTCAGATGACTATAAAGGCATACAATGTTATGTATGTTGTTTCCTAAACACACTCAACAGTTAATAGGGACCTCCAGAGCTGAGCCAAATTGTGGTGTGATTTTGAACCACAAACCTACACTAACCCTATGTACTATTTCCTGTATTACTAAAAAATTTTTGAATTAACACTGAGATAAACATTTTCACTTTGTTATCAATTTCTACTGCATAGGATATTTATCTCTAATCTCTGAATAGTGCCTACTTTGTTTTTTTAATCTTATCTATCTAAAATTCAGTATTAAAATATTTTCTGCTCCCCATCATCTCTTTTACCAACTTCCATATCTCTCCTTTCTAACATTTGTCTATAACACTTCTAAGTTGTTCAAATTGATAATAGCCAGATAATAGCGGTTTATTTTGATAGTAATTCATTGGAAATGAAACAAGTCTGCTTGAAAAGACCAAAGTAGAATTGAATTGATATTTTGCCCTGGATTTTTTTTTAATTTTTATTTTTATCATAGTGGCTTACATATCTCTCACATTAGTATTGTAGGTACATATGGGATGCCAGAATATGAACCAGCGATCCGCATGCAAGGCAAACGCCTTACTGCTCTGCTATCTTTTCGTCCCCCCTCCCTTTTTTTTCTTTTTTTTTGGTTTTTGGGTCACACCTGGCAGCACTTGTGGGTTACTCCTGGCTCTATGCTCAGAAATCACTCTTGGCAGGTTCAGGGGACCATATGAGATGCTGGGATTCGAACCACTGACCTTCTGCATGAGAGGCAAATGCCTTACCTCCATGCTATCTCTCCAGCCCCAAGAGCCACATTTTTAAAACTAAAAATACATAGGATGGTACACTGTTTTTAGTTTCAATAAGTTTTTAGTGAGAATATTCTGCATGCAAGTATCCACATAGGTCAGGAGGATACAAATAACACAACTAATAAAACAAAAACTTTAGAACGATATTATTTGTCAATAATGTTAAATTCCATAAAATTTGCCTTACAATGTAGAGAAAATTACATCCTGACAACGACTGACAAAGTCACAAACACTAATGTGAACATTGGCCTTTCATTTCCTTGGATAGTTTGAGTAAGTCAGGTTTGTATGTTGTTTTTAATTTTAAGCACAATTCCAGGTTCTCATTGAAGAGACAATTTCTCAATTTACTCTTGATAAGAGTCATGCTTAAAAATGATTGTTCGCATAAATATGTAGACCCAAACAAGGAAAGAACAGCAAATGCTAGCTTTTTTAGTTGATTATATGAGTCAGAAATACTATTCCAGGTGTTAAAAATCAACATATCTTCCTTCTCTAGGTCTTTCAAAGCAGACCACTTGTGCTGTGATCTAAGTTCACATTTGCGTTTCTCCAAACTTTCTAAATTAGCACAAAGACGTTCAAATTTCAAACTCCACAGTCCTATGTTTTTTAAATCCAGCAATTGCATTTCAACATTGTCAATGTCAATATTAAAGGGAGAAAAATTTAATTCCGTTACAGTGGCATCCAGAGGTTTTTTAACAAAGGTCAAAGTCGCTTTGCTGTTTCTGAAATCCTGAATCCTCTTGAGAAAAGCTTCCCTCATATTTAAAAGTGCTGTTTTAAAATAGGTCATGTCAATATCAGAATTATTTTCTTGGCAACGTTTCAACAGGCTTGAAAAGTGAATTAAAGTTTCTCTGTCAAAATCTTGAGCAAAAACAGGTAATTTGTTTTCCAACGAAATAACTTCTTCTAACATCGAAAAAACTGTGTTTTCTTTCCCCTGTAGTTTATTATTAAGCTGATTTAGATGTGAAGTAACATCCACCATGAAATACAGTTTTTGAATCCACTGATCGTTTGTTAATTCTGGATAGTGAACACCCTTCTTGAAAAATGCTTTGATTTCTGATAATAAAGAAGCAAAACTGAGGATGACGCACTGTTATGGGGGAATCTGTGGATGACACACTGTTATGGGGGATCTGTGGATGACGCATATATGACATCTTATGTGTGTTTAAATAATAAAAAATTAGTGGGGCTCATCATAGATATTTTAAGCAGGGTTAACTCAAATATTACTCACTAGTACTGTTATATATTGACCTCAGAACCTGGCCACTAACTTATTTTGCTGGCTCCTAGATTTATAAAAATGCATGAAGCTCTGTCTCACAGGGCCTCAATACAAATATTGTCCCACAGGGGAGGGGATGGGGCGGGGTCCAGCCTGGACAGTGACTCATCAGGCACCACAATGACCAACACACGGCTTCCTCCTCTGTTGCTCCTCAGTCTGTAGTGCAGAGAGGATGCTGCCTCAACACTGTGGCGCCAGACAAAAAGTCTCGCCCCCCAATTCCATATGACCCAACTGGAGCGGTGTGGAGCCAGCCACCGGGACTGCTCACAAGGCATGCACTGACAGAGGCTAGGAGCAGAGTCTTGACGCCTGGATCAGCAGCCCAACACATAGAAGAGCCAAATGAAAAGTGTAAAGAGCCACATGTGGCTCGCAAGCCGCAAGTTGCCTACCACTGTCCAATATGCTTCTCTCAGCCTGCTAAGTATACTTTCTGAGCACAGAGCCAGGATAACCCCTGAGCAATAAAATGTGTAACCAAAAAAATCAATAAACACACATTCACACACAGACATTTTGAAAGCCATAAGTAACTCTAGTAAATCTAATATTTTATAAGAAACCAAAAATATTGTACATTCTTGATAAATATTTTCTTTAAATTATCAATGGTGAACACATTCTCTCACAAAATACATATGCCGCTTTTATCAAGTATCTTAATATTTGCATCATTATGATTTAGTATATATATTTCTGAAAAAAGAAAAACTCAGATGACATCCAAAGAAGAAAGGCTTCTATACATAACTTCCAGTCTTAGCTCCTATAAAGGAGGCCAGTACCCTGGGGCCGGCACACTTCTTGTCTGCCTAGGTCCTAGGATCATCTCCCAAAGAAAAATTTGAATTCTCAATATTCCTGCATCTGTTTCTGGGGTTCCACAATACTCTTCGGGGTTCATCTCATATATTTGTATCAACAAGATCCTAGAGTTGAAAACTTTTGAGTCCCTTTGACAGATAAGAAACTGAGTCTTAAAGATATTTAGTGATTTGTCTAAAAGTCTATCATAATAAAGCTGAATTTTCAATTCCAGCAACTATTCACCCCTCAGTTTTAAGACCTCAGCTAAAGTCAGTCAAGCTTGGAACTCAAGGTAACTGTGGTCTTACTGTCGTGCCTGAATTCATAATCTCACTGTTATTATTGACAAGATTACATGAAGTGTGAAGAAGACAAACTGGCATGGAAGCTCCTTCAGTCTACCCTGTTCAACAGGATGAGGATCAATGCACACTCCTGTGTCCCCAATGTCCCTGTACCCTAACTTGCCATTTTCTTTCTTTCTTTTTTTTTTTTTTTTTTGGTTTTTGGGCCACACCTGGCATTGCTCAGGGGTTACTCCTGGCTGTCTGCTCAGAAATAGCTCCTGGCAGGCACGGGGGACCATATGGGACACCGGGATTCGAACCAACCACCTTAGGTCCTGGATCGGCTGCTTGCAAGGCAAACACCGTTGTGCTATCTCTCCGGGCCCGCCATTTTCTTTTCTAACACCAGTCTTTCATAATACCATGTAATGACACCAATAATACATTCTGCTTGTATTATGTCTAACCCAAATAATTCATTCTGCTCTTCTGATCTACTTTTCTCTTTGAAGTTTTAGATTGCATCTTAGCAGTTCACTTTTTGGTCACAAACACTACCTGTAATCTGGACATATGTTAAACTCAGGATTACGCCTGGCCCCTAATTAATGACTATAAATGTCACTGAAAATGGTCCCTTATTCTATGGAAGAACCATATGGTATTTTTCATTTTTGGGTAGATGGATATTTACTAATTGATAATCTTTTGATATTCATGAGTAGATGTTCTCAGAACATTAGTTTCTAAGTGCTTGGCATATATTTTAATACAAAATAATATTATATTATTCCTTGAACACATGTCTGGGAGTACAATTCTAAATTTTACTGAAAAAGAATTTAGGATGAGAAAGTGCTAAATTGATACTGCAATGGATTAATTTTTAATGATCAATAGCACTGTCTGAGAACTCAGGTTAATCCTTCCTCTCAAAAAACTTTTCATCTATATTTTGGTTTCTGCACATGCTTCTACATAGAAAGCAATAGCTGAGTTTGATGCTATTCCTTAGAGTTCGTGACATGGATAACTTTTCTCCAATACTTTATTTTGATAAAAATTTGAATAAGAATGAAGAGTGACATGTTTTAGAACACAATGAGTTTTTACAATAATACTTGTTCAAAGAAAAAATATTTTCCCACATATTTCTTCTAAACATATTGAACAGTTGGGATCATATATAATGTCTTATAAAGAGGATGCTTGTGTACTTCTAGGCTCTGTAGATAATGTGTTTAAGTGACAACAGGATATGAGATTGAGGGAAGTGTTTAATAAGGAGGCTTCTGAAAATGGAACAAAACAGAGTTGAACTTAGTGCCCAAGCTTGTGAAGCTTCATAGCTTATTTTTATGTTTTTGTTGGTTTGGTTTGTGTGTGTGTGTGTGTGTGTGTGTGTGTGTGTGTGTGCCACACCCAGTGACATTCTGGGCTTACTCCTGGCTATGTGCTCAGAAATCACTCTTGGCTCAGGGACCATATGGGACTCCTAGGATCAAACTCAGGTCCATCCTGATCAGTCACGTGTAAAGCAAATGCTCTACTGCTGTGCTATTGCTCCAGCCCCTTCATAGCTTTTTTTTAATCACCAACATTGTATATATATATATATATATATATATATATTTGTGAAACTGTTGTAAAGGGCATGAAGCTGATGTCCTAAAGACAGAAGGTAAGATGTTCTGTAGATTTTAATGTCATCAAGGTAGTAGCCACTTGGGAATACCTGTCACAAAATCACAGAAAGAGTTAGGGAAGAGCTACAGGAAGGAAGAATGCTCCAGTTTGGGTTTTAGCATTTATTTGAATAAGCGGCTCTAAATGTGAAAGTATACTATATGCCTCTGACTGAGAGGGAGAAGGACCTCTGATAGGAGGTGTATGAGCCTTGGAGACTAGAGTATAGGTCTTTGTCAATACATAAATTGGAGAAGCTGCTTTTCTATGAGGTTGGAAGGACTTTAATTTCTAAAGCAAGAAAGGAATAAAAGGTGAGAAGGTCATTTGTGATCATTTCATTTAATATTTAATTGACTTATGATCAGCCCCTTGTAGGATAGAATTCTGAACAGAGCAAAGAGATGGGATTCTGAGCACTAGGAAGCAGACTGTATGGCCTATTTGTAAGTAGAGTTTTTATTTGTTTGTTTGTTTGCTATATTGGCTGATTGATGGTTGGTTATATTGCCTATATAGAAAAGCAATGAAGAGGAGAACTTGCCAGATAAATATGGAGTGAGATTTCAATCCTGGAACTAAAAATTATTAAAAGACTTGTAACTGGGTTTTGTAGTACATAAAATATTCTACTTTGAAATGCAGATGTCACCATGATTTTCCAGAGGGCTGAACAAATTCCAGAATAAATGGATGTGGGGATAGTGCCAATAAATTTATAAAATTTTATATATTAAAATATATAGGAATCTGCATGATGGGCCCCTACAGAAACTTTATTTTTCTCTGACTCCTGGTCATAATTCTGGTCAAGAGATATTGTAGTAAACTTCTGAATTGGCTTTGCATTCTTGCTCTCAGGTGAAACTTGGGGACAGGTTCCAGAGAGCAATGTCTGGTTTTCTAACACTCAGTGTTATAATTAAATAAATTATAACTAAATATAGTTTACAACTATACATGACTAAATTAATTCTCATTAGAGACAGAAAGTGGGACTAAAGTACAATGTATATGGGGCAGTCCTTTGAATCACTGGCTGTTTTGTCCATGAACAGCCATGCAGAAAGAATTTCTAGCAAAATGTGTTGTCACCTAGAGAAATATCTCCTCTTAGTTGATTTCTTGGATGATACCTTTTCCTGAAGATCTTAGAAATGAGATATTTCATGAGTGGGTTCCCCACATATATCCCTGAACTGTTATAATCAGAAATGACTGACTTCCGGGAAAAATGTCCCGACTCATGCAATGACATTCATATCATGGTAGGTATATGTCTATGCAATGAGTGGAGTCTTTTTGTATTGTCATCAACTTGACTATTGAGAGGTGAGAGGATCCTATATATCCTATAAAGGAAACTATATCTGGTCACATTCTTGCAAAAATATGCACACAAACCAGCAGTAGCAGGATCTTTTGGGGGACAATATGATCAGCATGCAGGGGCTGTGCCTGTAAGCACCTCTGAGGGGGATGCATGGTGGTTCAAGAGGAAAAATACATACACTTTGATGTCCTGAACAAATTTCTTCCCAAAAGACTATCCCCCCTATTCTCACTTTCTACTCTCCCAGGAGGCTTTACTTTCCTCCTCTCAGGTTTTGGAACCCCTGGTGTTCAGTGATCCTTCATCTAACACTTCTGTTCAGTATCCCATAAACAGAGCTAGAGCCAGTCCTAGAATGGGCATCTCCTTTGAGAGGATCTTTCCAGTGGGGACTCAGAATATCCTCCCTCATGTGTAAGTATCTGTGCTTGCCTCCCCACCCAGATGTTCACAAATTCCCTCATGTCCACCTCTGCTCCCCCAAATTCTTGCTGATCAGGATACAACTTCTTCTGGGGGCAAATAGCCATTGATAATCTTTCTACAAGGGGGTGGTTGCTGCTCTACATTTTCTGAAGGCTGAGATCACCCCAACCTTCCTCTGGAGGAGAGGACACACTGTTTCTGCTCTCCAAGAAGCTTCAGCAGTCAGTGGGGGCTCTATAAGCTGTGTCATCCCCACATCATCTCTGTCTCCAAATAACAGATTCAGAACAACCAATATGTTCAAAATGAATGAGATTTTATTCATCTTCTGCACTTGTACACAGTCAACAACAAAGAATTCTAACGGCCTTGAAAAATGCATTTTTCTGACACCTCACTGGGGAAGACACATTATGGAAAGCACAATGGTTCTGC
Source organism: Suncus etruscus (assembly GCF_024139225.1). NCBI lineage: Eukaryota > Metazoa > Chordata > Mammalia > Eulipotyphla > Soricidae > Suncus > Suncus etruscus. The sequence goes on along the minus strand of NC_064867.1, from coordinate 15,823,175 downwards.
CCCATCCTGGAGCCTCTCAGAAAATGAAAACTCCAGGTCCTTCTACGACGTGACTCTCCCTGGACATCCACTATCCCTGAGCCTGTTGGGTGATTTGATCTAGGCTCAGAATCTAGGGTCCAGCATTCCTGTTCCCCTTGCTCCACAAAGCTAGTAGAGAAGAGAAGCCCTTCCTCTTAAAGGTCGTGGTTCCTGGCACACTGGATATTTATAGAGTCAGTGGGCTGAACAGAAGTTTGCCATAGGATTGATATCAAGGTCACAGAAGAGATGGTTTTCTGAGTATCGGGACAAACATGGTCTTACCTGTGTGGGTGATAACAATGGGAAAAGAGTAGACAGTGTGTTGGAAGGATGCAAATCCTCTTGAAGTTCCCGGCTCCTGGCACACTGGATCTTATTAGGGCCAGTGGCTGGACAGAAGTTTGCCATAGGATTGATGGCAAGGTCTCAAAAGTAATGGTTTCTGAGTATCGGGACCAGCATGATCCTACCCATGTGGGTGATAACAATGGGAAAACATTGGTGAGTGTGTGGTTAGGAAGCCCTTCCTCCTGAAGGCCTCGGCTCCTGGCATACTGGAACAAAGTAGTGCCAGTGGGCTGGAGAAAAGTTTGCCATAGGATTGATATCAAGGTCTCTAAATTGACGGTTTCTGAGTATCGAGACCAGCATGGTCCTGTGCATGTGGGTGAAAATAATTATAAAAGACTAGTCAGTGTGTGGGAAGGAAGCCCTTCCAGAAGGCCCCAGCTCTTGGCACACTGGATCTTAATAGGCAAAAGCAAGGTCTCAGAAGAGATGGCTTTTGAGTATAGGGACCAGCATGGTCCAATCCATGTGGGTGATAACAATGGGGAAAAACTGGACAATATGTTGAAAGAAAGAATATCCTTCTGAACTTCCCGGCTCCTAGCACACTGAAAATTAGTAAAGCCAATGGGTTGGACAGAGGTTTTCCATAGGATTGATATAAAAGTCTCAAGAGTGACGGTTTCTGAGTATTGGGACCAGCATGGTCCTACCCATTGTGGGTGATAGCAATGGAAAAAAAAACTGGACAGTGTGTTGGAAGGAAGCACATCCTCCTGAAGGTCCCGGCTCCTGGCACACTGGATCTTAATAGGGCTAGTGGTCTGAACAGAATTTTGCCATTGCATTGGTAGCAAGGTCTCAGAAGAGACGGTTTCTGAGTAATGGGACTAGCATGTTCCTACCCGTGTGGATGTTAAGCTGCATAATTGCAGCAAGGGTGGTGGGTACAGGAAGGAGTACGGGTGCAGAGCTAGCAGTGAGGCATATTGTGGGCATTCTAACCCTGAGGGTAGGACCAGGAAGGTGGATGCCAAGGTCCTGCAGATGGTGGTGTCCCACAGTGCCCAAGAGACCAAGATAACAGCACCTGCGGTGGCGCTGCAGAACCAGGTGCTCAACTGGCCTAAAGATGGGGGTCGGCGATGGCATGTGGGGTCCCAGCGCCAGGTCAGCACTGTATGATAGGTTTTTCTTTGGGCGCAACCTCAACACCAAAATATATCTAAACTTGAGATGAAATTGGTTCCTCCTCCACCCAAAACCCTACTCCTTGGTTCTTTGGGATCTATGAGATGATGTTCTATCCTGGCTTCAGACGCCCCAAACTCCATCTTCCCCTGAACAGTCTCATTTTTAGACACTGCCATGCATTTGCTGTTTTCTTACCTCATATCTTGCATAGATGTTCCTTGCACTATAGTTGATGCCTCGTAGCCAAAGTAACAAAAATATGATGCCAAGGAGGTGGCCCATAAGGTCAGGATGGCCATACCAGCCGGCAGAGCAAGGATATGAGATTTTGGGGGAAGTCAGAGAAAAACGGCCTCCCAATTCCATAACTATAGGAAACGTGGGAAACTAGTACATTTGCCTAGGCAACTGAGGCCAGAACACTCAGGCCCTCTTTATATATAGACTCAGTGACATCATCAACTGCCGCTGACCTCACAAAAGTTCAACCAATGGAGGAGGGGACATCATAATCATGGCACCCACATTCCAAGCCCCCACACAGGGGCCTAGGTTTGTTCTCAGCCCTAAAGGTACCTCTGAGGCCCCCATTCTAGTGGAATGACTACATTAAAATATACTAATATATAAATAATTAATCTATAAAATGAAATGTTCTTTGAAATACATATGAAATACATATGAAAACTATGTTTAGAATAAAAAATAAATATAATCAACTATGATTTACATAGTTAGCACTATAGATACTTTAAAGAAAAATAAAATAAAACCAAAATAGCTATTTTAATTTATTGAAGGCTATACATTATCACTAATGCATATGGAATGTAAAAATGATAAATTACTCTCATAAAAATAAAAAGACTGATTCAAAAGTGTGTATGCTATCACAATATCACACAAAGAATGCAGGCAAATTATGAAAACTGGAAGTACATTGAAATATTTTTACTTAATAGGTAAATTAAGATACTACTCTAATAGAATAATATAATTAACTAAATCAATGGAACAACAGTTTTGGAAATAAACTGTCCTGCACACTAGAAAAGTTTTTGAAACATAAGAATCAGGGAGGCTGGAGAGATAGCACAGCGACGTTTGCCTTGCAAGCAGCCAACCCAAGACCTAAGGTGGTTTGTTCGAAACCCGGAGTCCCATATGCCCTCCCCCTCTCCCCGTGCCTGCCAGGAGCTATTTCTGAGGAGATAGCTAGAAGTAACACCTGAGCCGGGTGTGTCCCAAAAACAAGAAACATAAGAATCAGTTAAGTGAGAAAAATATATTTTAACAAGTCTTGTCAGAATGATTGGGAATATTATATATCTAGTCAAGTAAAAATGTATTGACATGTTTCTGTTGAGAAACAGTTCAAACCAGAAAAAAACACTAAAACTTTCATCGATAATAAAAATGTTTTTCAAAACTGGTTTTTAGATTTATAAAGCATATCTTAAGATGTTGATAAGACTGTCTCTCCCAAACTCACCTATCTGTTGTATATCAATAATTTGCTCCTATATTAAATGCTATTTCCTAAGGAAAGTATGCCTTCATGTCATTTTAGCATGAAGAAAAAAAATATATCTCAATGTCATTATAATTGCATATTGAATTCTTTTTATAATACGTAAGGGTGAAGGGTGCAAGAAATCAAAGGTTCTATTTTTATTTCAATATGCACCTGAAATTGTCATTTTAATGATAATATGTGCTTTATTTCAACTACTATAAATTTACTCTTTGGTCAAGGACCAAGTTGCAACTTGACACCTATTGAATCTAATCAGTTACTCTCTATATTTGAAGCCTGCTTCCTTACATACACAAATTACTCGAGAAGATTGAGAACTGGATTTTAGTTATTTGAAATATATGAATGTTCCTTCAATATAGCATGGAGGTAGAGCATTTGCCTTGCATGCAGAAGGATGGTAATTCAAATTCCGTCATTCCATATGTCCCCCCCATCCCGAGGCTGTCAGGAGCGATTTCTGAGCATAGAGCCAGGAGTAACCCCTGAGTGCTGCAGGGTGTAACCCAAAAACCTAATTAATTACTTAATTAATTAATGAAAAAGTATCCATTTGGGGGGCTGGAGGAGCAGTGGCACAAGTGGTAGGGTGTTTGCCTTGCACTCACTAACCTATGACAGACTGCAGTTTGATAACCAGACATCCCATATGGTCTCCCAAGCCAAGAGAGATTTCTGAGCACAGGAGTCTGAGCATCAGCAGGTGTGGACCAAAAACCCCAAAATAAATATCCATTTTAATGTTCATCATAGATAAATATAATCATATAGTTCTAAACATTGTTCCTCTACTTTTGAAATTGCTTCATTCAAAATGTCTTTAGTTATAACAAAGCCATATTTATTGTGTGAATAAGTATATTGAAATGTATGGAGATGTATTCAATAAAACTTTGTACCAGAAACTGATGATCAAAGGATTATATGCTTAAGTGAAGAATTATCTGGTCCTTCTCTGTATTGGGAGTTGCTGCATCTAGATCTGGGATACAGAATTTTATTTGATAAAACTCTATTTAGGAAAGTTGAGCACAGCTCAAGATTAGGTATGTTCTCCTGACTCTTATTTCATTCTACCTCTAGACATCCCTAGTTAGTCCTTATCTCTCTCATTTTCTTCCCTCATATTTATCTAAAGAAAATCAGTTTGATTTACAAATAAAACTTAAATAACTATTAAGTATTATCCCAGTGGTCGGCAACCTTTTTTTTTTCAACGGAGCCAAATCTTGCCAAAACCACGATTGAAATTTATTTTGAGAGCCACATTTTTTTTTTTTTTTTTGGTTTTTGGGTCACACCCGGCAATGCTCAGGGGTTATTCCTGGCTCTACGCTCAGAAATCGCCCCCGGCAGGCTCCAGGGACCATATGGGATGCCGGGATTTGAACCAGCGACCTTCCGCATGCAAGGCAAACGCCTTACCGCTGTGCTATCTCTCTGTCCCCCTCTTTCTTTTGTTTTTGTTTTGTTTTGTTTTGTTTTGTTTTGTTTTTGGTCACTCCCGGCAGCGCTCAGGGGTTACTCCTGGTTCTATGTTCAGAAATCGTTCCTGGAAGGTTCAGGGGACCATATGAGATGCCTGGATTGGAACCACCGACCTTCTGCATGAGAGGCAAACGCCTTATCTCCATGCTATCTCTCCGGCCCGAGAGCCAATTTTTAAAACTGAAATTACAAAGGCTGGTACACACAGAGAGTCACGACCCCCGATAACACATGACCGGACTGGAGGTATGTGGAGCCGGCCTCCAGGGCTGCACACAGGGCGTGCACTGACAGAGGCTATGAGCAGAGTCTTGACTCCTGGAGTGGGGGCCCGGCACACAGAAGAGCCAAATTAAAAGTGGAAAGAGCCACATGTGGCTCGCGAGCCGCAGGTTGCCGACCACTGGCCTAGGAGATACAGGGTTTCTCCATCCCTGAAGTATACTGTCATGGGATTAACTATAGACTCCTTGCATGATCATTTACTCTTCCCTCGGTGCTTTTGTGGTGTACGGAAGACTTCTGCTTTGTCATGGATGGTAAAATCAGTCCTCTGTATCTAGAGATCTTGGTGACTGTGCAGCTCAAGGAATGTAGCTTATGATGAAGGCTTTCTTTGTGGTTCTAGCAGTTCTGCTTCTTCAGTGTAGTTTTAATTCATCTTCTGTAGTTGGTGTTCTTGGTCATTATGTTGCTCCTAGGATGGAACCTGGGACAGAGTCTTTCATTATGTTTCTGGAAGACCCGTTCACTTGCAGTTGTCTCAGTCAGACCTCTGGAATTGGAGATTTTGCTTGTTGAGCGGATTGTAGACCAAAAGCTAGGTTAGAGCTTTTTGTTGTTGTTGTTGTTGTTGTTGTTGTTGTTGGTCCCGGGATGCGTACTGTCTAGTCCTGGTTGTAACAACCAGTCATCTGTATATAGCAATCTTGGCTTTTGCACATATCAAAGGGTGACATGTCTTCTGATTTTGTCTTATCGTTGGCTGGTGAGGAAGGATAACTTGCTCTTAGATCTAGTTGTTCCCATTTCCTCATTGTCAGGTTACCAATTTAGAACTGGGGTATGTTGGCGTCAGAGCAGCATTATGAATGCCCTGGAGGGGATTTGGTTCCTGAAGCTGTTGTGGAGAACTCTGTCGTTTCTATGTCTGGGAGCCAGGAGTCAAGGCTGGATGGTCGGTGCCTAATTCCCTGGAGTCTAGGTTGGTTCCCCATGACATACATTCAGGGTGGGAGATGTCCCTGTGTTGTAAAAAAGTATAAGTTCTTATCCCTAGTAGATAAGAGCTTGTTTTTACATGTAAAATTTCCCCTATTTTTAATATGCCTTTGCAGGAAGAAGTGCTACTACATTATATTGCTGGTGGATTTGGGGGTGGAGAGAGAAGAAAACAGACCCATGACAAAAACTAAAATTATATATGCTCAGACATATCTAAAGAAAATAGAGTTTCTTAAAAGAAAAAAAAAGGGTTAAATAAAAGACATAATTAAAGGAATAAAGTGGGGCTGGGAGGGATAGCATGGAGGCAAGGCGTCTGTCCTTCCTGCAGAAGGACGGTGGGTCACATCCCGGCATCCCACATGGTCGCCCATGCCCATCAGGGGCAAATTCCGAGCACAGAGCCAGGAGCACCCTCCGAGCGCCGCCAGCTGTGACCCAAAAGAAGCACAAAACAAATCAAATCAAAAAACAAAAAGTAGAACAAAACAAATAATGATAATAATAATAATTAACAAATAAGGGGGAAAAAGAAAAAAAACAAAGAAAAGAAGAGAAAGTGATACAGGATATTACTTTACATTTGAGGAGAAACAATATAAGAGGTAGTGTAATATTGATCTATACTTATGATGATAGTATAGGCTTCCCCATTGTCTTTTGAGAGTTCCTCGTGAGGTGTGGGCTCCACTCAGGGAGGTCTTGGGTAGAGTTCTTGCAATGGGAATCCTTTTGGATCTAATCCGGTATTAAGTCACAGTCCACAATAGGGAAAGGTGATTAGGAGGGCCACACTGCATGAGTCAGTCGGGGTGTTGGTTGTATTTTCTTGCCGGGAACGAGGTGTGAGTTTGAGTGGGTGTCTCTTCACTTGGAAACTGGTTACTGGTTTGTTGGTGTAGGAGGTTGGTCTTGATGCCTAATGGGTTAAGAACTGAGGGTGAAGAGTTATAACATGGTGGGGATATCGGGGATTGGATTAAGGGGTGAATAGTCAGGTTTCTGAGGGGGGAGAGGAGATAGTACATGGGAGGGGTTATATAGGGTATAGGTATGGATTGTTTATTGTTTGGGTTTGTCTCTTAAGGAGGATTCCTATCTCTGTGTGCTCCTGCCCCCATATAAACATATAGAAGTTAGCTTAGGTATATATTAATGTAGAGAGGTGGGGAGTTGCCCTAGATTTTAAAAGTTTCCCAGTAATCTTTCCACTGCATTTTATAGGTTACATGTGAACCATTACAACTATCTTAAGTTCATGAAGTGGAACCTAGACTCTACATCTGGTTGGAGAGTAGTTGGATCACATTACACAAGAGTATGAGAGATGGGAGTTTTTAACATTACTGAAAACTTGTTCAGTATATTCATGTTTGAATGCTGGCTATGTCATTTATACGTTAATTGGTATTTTTTCTTCCAAGGCTAAAGCCCCCCAATCTTTTAAATCAGAGTTCAACTGAATAATAATGAATTTCTTTTAAACTATTAATAGAAAGTTCACTTTGTTTCTTGATAGAACCCAAATAACCCTGGTTTTATCCTCCCTAATTTTATACAAGTCATTCATAATGTTAAAAAGAAAAAAATCTGCCATTTTGATCAATCTACCATCAACTTTCATTCAAATATAAAATTTTAAAGGATTTTGAAGGTCAGGGTTTCTCTAGAGAATGGCTTATGTGGAACATTTTTCAGACAATATTCAAAAAAATCAGTACACCTAATAACTATCTTGACTTCAGTTATGTGATTGATCAAATACCTTTGTGTTTAAAGATGAATATCTATATGAATGAAGGTAAGATAGAGCCAGAAAGACAGCTTCTTAATACTGTGTCAACTGTAATTCTTTTATGGTAGAATAAAAGGCACTTTCAATAAGCACTAAAATTAGTATCTTTGAATCAGGACGAATTATTTTCTTTTAAAATGGAGGATCACAAAGAATGGTCTAAATTATTAATGTTTGAGATAGATTTGAAGTTTTAAAAGGCACGTCCAAGATTGGACTAGATAGACTTTATGTGTTTGGGTAGATAAACCAACCATGAACACAGGGGATAGTCAGTTCATATACAGCCATCGTTGTTTCAAAAGTCAAAAAGTTAAATTCTTCCCAAACTGGGTCTCTCACAAACCGGAATTCTAGCTGCTGCACTAGTTAATAATGCTGGAAATAAATTTGACTTTGAATGGAAAGTCAAATCAATACTGTTATGTATTTTCTTTTTTAATTTTTTATTTACTTGTTTTTTATGTGGGATAACAATTCTAATTTTTAATATGAAAAATCAGGGGTACAAATGAGGAATTTTGCCAGTCAGTTTTTTCTATGGTATAAAGGGAATGCTCACATTTGCATTTGTATACAAAGTATAAATATCTTTTTTGTTAACAGAAGCTTTATCAGTATACATTGTTTGATTTACAAAACATTTCACCTAGCTTTAGGTGGTACACAGACCTGATGAATAGATACTTTCTTTTATTTTATATATACTATTAAAATTTTTATTTAGGAAATGATCAGATATAAAACAGATTCAGTGAAATATGGCAGATATTCTAGAGTCTGCCATACCAATTTTCCTTGTGATAAATTCTTTTTATTTTTAATAAAAATAAAATATTTTTATTTAAACACATTGATTACAAATATAATTGTAGTTTGGTTCAGGCATATAATGAACACCCGCCTTCACCAGTGCAACGTTCCCAACACCGATGCCCCAAATCTCCCATCTTCCTACTCTCCCCCACCTGTATTTGAGGCAGGCTTTCTACTTCCTTCATTCATTCACATTGTTCTGATAGTTGTCAGTGTAGTTATTTCTCTAACTGCACTCACCACTCTTTGTGGTGAACTTCATATTGTGAGCTGGATTATCCAGCCATCATCTCTTTTGTCTCTGAGAATTTTTGCAAAAATGTCTTTTATTTTTCTTAAAACCCATAGATGAATGAGACTATGTATTTTCAAGGATATTAAAAACATGACAGTATATCTCAAAGCTTTACTAATTAAGAGAATCTACTTTGTCTCCTACTCCTTTCAATGGTACTTTTCTTTGTTTTGGGGGGCCGTACCCAGCAGCCCTCGGGGGTTATTTCTGGCAGAAATTGCTCCTGGCAGGCTCTGGGGAGCATATGGGATGCCAAGGATAGAACTGGGTCTGTCCCCAAGTTTTCTGCATGCAAGGCAAATGCCCTAACACTGTGCTATCGCTTTGGCCCCATAAAGTGTAAATATTAAGTACTACTGCTCTGCTTTGAATCTTAGGACATATGAACAAATCAGGTTCATATTAAAGTAAAATGATGAGTGTCATTTTACATATGTAGGAAGGCCTTTGCTTGTCAAGTAAGAAAAAAAAATTAGAAAGCCTGGATTTAAATCTGTGACAGTTATTCTGTAACTCCGTTTATTCACCTAAATTGCCCAGGCTGAAGTTTGCTTATATGTAAATATATTTTCTCCTAGCTCAAGGCTGGATCTTCCAAACCCATTTAAGAGCTTTAGATGTTAAAGTCTAAAGCCGAAGACTTTGGACTTCAGATGAAATGTTCATATGTACTACTGGCTTTCGAGTATATATAGCCTGTTTAAACTGTGAATAGAAGAGAAAAACAGAACTTGTTTAAATATTGAGGTGGTTTGAACTTAAATGTCTTCCAATGAGAAATGACTCTTGGGAAACCACCTATTCGTTATTGCCTTAGAGCTCCCATGTCAGACCTTTGACTATTTCACCCTAGCCGCCATTGAGCTGTACTGAACAGAGAAAATGGTATGTCTCATATAGTTGGATGATATTTTCTTTAAAATGCCCTAAAACATTGCATCAAATTTATATCTATATTTGAGTGTAATAGAAATTTAAGAAATAAAAACAAAGCCAAAAAAGCCAACCTGATTGTTAAGAAGCCTAAGGTAAAGAAGACATAAAATATTATACAGCATCTGAAGTAAAACATATAGAGGGAAATAAGTTCCGCAGTTGTATATGGGACCAGGTACAGATTGCCCTATGAGATGTAATTTGTATATCTGAAGTTGACAGTGATGCCAAATTTCCTTAATTTTTTTTCTTCGTAGTTTTAAAACCTTCTAAAAATAACGCTTTGTAGCTCAAGGTTCAGAATTTAATTTGCATTAATACATGATGTGCTGTGAATGCAAATATCAGAGCTTTTTATCTGTACCTTTGAGAGAAAAGCATAGACAATAACCAAACCTTGTAACTTTTTCAAAAGACAGACAGGTAGGGCGTTCATTTCCATTCTTTTGATGCAGGGGGAGGGCGGAGGAGGCAGAAGCATGGTAGATTTTCCCCTTGCTTCTTAGGAAAAATCTGCAGGGTATTTGAGGAGGAGTGGTTATTCTGGAAAGCCTTACAATCCAGCTAATGTGGCCAGTTCTGAATGGTCTGGGCTTCTCTGTTGGCTCCTATTTGTAAAGTAATCTCTGTGAAAGATTGCCTCATAGTAAGCGGGGCTATTCTCAGAATTATGTTTTACTCATTGAAACACCAGTTTTTTATAAATTCCTAGAAAGCCTGATGTGTTTGTTTACCCATCTCTCACCTTAACACTCTTTATACCTTAGGGGACAGATAATCTTTTTCTTTTAATTGAAACACTGTGATTTACCAGTATTGTTAACGACGTTTACATGCATGCATCCTACCAACACCGCACCCATAATTAATGGCTCTGGCCCCTTCCAGCAAGATCTAAAAGGATCCTTCCATTCCACCTTCCTTCCTAACATTCAATTATGTATACCAACTCTTCAGTTCTGATGTTTTTAAGCCTTTGTTGCTACCTACTGCAGGTCATCTTGTTCTTATCTACTTTTCTCACTAGTGACCTCTTTCAAGCATTGCAGATATAGTTATAACCATATATATATATATATATATATATTATTTTTTGACCACAGCTGGTTGTGCTCAGGAACTACTCCTACTTTAGTGTCTGGGTATTGTTGGTTAGGATCAGACAGTACTAGGGATTAACCCAGGATTCCTATCTACTTAGCCTGCAATCTACTGAGTTACCTCACTCCACTTGCCCAAGATTGTAACTTCTTTTGCATGACTGAATAGAAGAGGAGAATTTCATCCAGAGAAGTCCTCTGAGTCAAAGGCACATATGTATACACAAGTCTTTAAAAGCATCACACAAGAGATAATCTCATAAGCACCCATTATGGGTGCTGGGGTCAAGAGATAATGCAGGTATTTGGGGATATTCCTATGCTTACCATGTGCTTAATGGTTTCCATCCACACTACCAGATGGCCTCCTGAGCATAACTACTTAGAGACTTGGAGGCTCCATGCACCACTGGGATGGCTTATGTGGTCTCTGACATCATATGTCCCAAGTAGCAATACATTCATATCCCGGCATTGAACCACTAGCCCACTTATCCAAGTATTGTTAAATATTGCCCCTGATTTCTAAAACCATTTGAAAGTCCCCTTTGCAAAAAAGTAATTCTGTTTGGAGAAGATAGATTAGTTTAATATGCCTTTTATTAATACTGACACTAAATATTTCTAAAGACCATGGGAAAAATTCTCATAAAAAAACATCATTTTGAAGTTCATTTATTAGAAGAATTTTGAAGGTCATTTTATAAAGCTACAGAGCAAGTGCTTACATTGTAGATATAACATTAATAGCATGAATAATGAGTCATGAATTAAAATATATTACAAATTAGAGCTTGAGGTTTGACTTAAAGTTCTAGTAGTATCATTTTACATGAACCCCAAGTATTAACATTTGAAATAGAAATACAATGATACCCTGAAAAATTCTTAGGTGATGAAGGAATGGTCCATTTGATAGTGAAGATGGATTTAAAAAATATATGTGGCATTTTAGTAAAACTTGCGTGATGAAGAGTATTTTCTAAGTACATGATAGTAGTATGATACAATGTTATATCCTAAAGTATAAGATCTAATTTTCTAAATCTGCATTTAGTAGTATAATCTTTCCCTAGATATCTCAATGATTGAGAGTGTAAAAACTAGAAAGAATACTCTCAAAAGCAGTATTGCTGGGTCAAATGGAACTCAGTTATAGTTTTTAAAGAATGCCGATATTGTTATCTAAAAAAGTTTGGACCAGTCGACAGTCATCTGTTGTATGAAATGATATCTCATTGTTGTTTTGACTTGCATCTTTCTGTAGCAGTTAGTAAAAATTCTAATTTCTTTATATCCTTATTACCTGTTGGTTCCATTGTTCTTGGTTTTTATTATAATAATTTGTTTAATATATGTTTATAAAGTATCACAATATATTTTCTTGAAATACAATAGTAGAGGACTAAGAATAGGCCACAAAATGGGCACAGAATGCATTATGTTGAGGTCTAGTGGCCAAAGTTAGCAGGGCTAAGAACTGGTAAAAAAAAAAAGCAGAATGAGTGGTCACATGAGCTTTAGGTCTGTGTTCCAGGAGTGGCCCAATGCATCAGTAGTTTGGAGGACACCTTAAAAAAATTTAATTGCTATAACAATGGAATGTTGTCATGAGACCAAAGCAGGGCAAATAATATGATCAGAATTATATATAAATTTATTGCCCCAAGAAGTTTATAGAAAACTTAATTTTTGAATCTGATATCATTGTTACCATAGTCTTTTGTAACTATATAGTCCAGTCCTTAAAGTTGTGAAAACTAGATTTTATCATAATACTGTGAGAAGTCACAATCATTGAATATAGTTAAGTAATCAAGAAACTTATTTTATCATTTTCAAGCATTTAAGTTGGAGATTCATTGACTACTGCAGCTAAAATGATGGCTTTTTCCCTTGACTTTTATTCATTTACTGAAGTCTTGACTTTTTATAGATTAAACCAAGGCCAGAAACTATTAGCATAGTATTTATTTATGAACACTACAAGGATATATTCATGTAGTTAAGGCTTGCGTCAATATAAAGCAAATGCAAGCTATGTGGTTTTATAAGAAAGGAAGATTATATTTTGCATCCAAATCAAAAGGAGATTTTGGATTTGTAGGCTCTTGGCCATAATTATTGGGAGCCTTTACCATTGTGATTAGTCATGAAATATGAAAAATATAATGTGCCACACTGATGTTTATATATGAGACAGTTATGAAAGGATAGAATGGAAGTTTTTTATGTGAGGTTATCTAGTGAAACCTCAGTAGATTAGAACAGCTAGCAAAACAGTCATTAAAATGACAACATAATGATCTAGAAAAAATTAATTTAGGGTAAATTAAAAAGTAATATATGCAGACATCTCTATAGTTGTGGGTGTCTTGTGGAAAGATAAAGAACCCATGTGAGTATGACTGTATGTGCTTTTGCATGTGTTAGTTATGATGGACTAATGTTTACCTTTAATTCTGTGTTGTTGGACAGCCACTGCATCTTTACAAACATTGGTTTCTTCATGAAATAAATTGGTCTTCTTTAGTACTTGAAGTTTATCAAGTTCTAATATCTTGCCTTCTATTATTATTCTGCTACAGTAACACATCTAACAATAAGTCCTCCATAACTGCCAATCCTTTACTCTTGGCTTAGAAATGCTGAAAACATGTAGAAATGCATGAGTTTATTTAGACTTTTATTTGAAGAAACCAATTAGTTGCTTTTTCTTATTAATTCTTTAAGCTCTCTGTTTAGAAGATACAGCCAAAATGCAATAATTTATTTTGTATAATTTATTTACATGATTGTTAGAGAACTTTGGACATATTTCTGAGTGAGAATTATCCTAGCTTGGACATTATGAAGATAAAATACAAGTGCTTTCACTTCTTGATCTATCTTAAACAATATTATTAAAGTAATAACATTTGAAAGTAAATTGTAATTCAGAGATCAATTTATCTTTGAAGATAAAGAATTTGTTAGCTCTTTTTTCTTATAAATAAAACAAACTAAAGTTGTCCTTACTTTTAGGCAAAAATAAGCTAGAATATTTAGATGTGAATTAACCTACAGCAAGATATGAAATAAAACCTAGAAGTGAAAAAAAAATGGCTAGAGAAACTATCTTCCATGAAAAGTTCTAAGAAATCACAGAAATAAATACTTAGATATTTCTTCTTTGATGTTGTATTTCTGAAATGTAGTAATTATGCCATTTGCATCTGCAGAGTACTTTCAAGATGCATTTTAATGTCAATTAATTATATTCAGAGGCTAGCAAATACTCATGAGAGCTGTCAGAAAATTCTTTCATGATAATTTACTTACCAGATTTTTAGGTCTCAGAATCTTTTTCCATTACCTTATCTGCAAACATGAAGTAATATGTATCATATCAAACTTAACCCTTTAGGGTTGTACTCTTGAGTCCCAGCCTATCTAGCTCTGGGTCAATACTCTTAGCCTCAGTTTATACATGATCTTATTTTGAATACAACCTAGTACTTGAGATGTAAACCAACCAAAGAAATATAAAATGAGAGTAGGAACTACTTATTATAGGATTACCAAACATATCTGCTTAAAGTAAAGGACAGTATTGAGGTCAATATTCCACTGCCCAAGCCTCCATTTGCCAGGATGCACCAGAGTACAGGGTTATCTAATTTTCACGTTGGTTTTTGTTTGTTTGTTTTTTGGATCATGCTGGTGACATTCAGGGGTTATTCCTGTCTATGCACTCAGAAATCGCTCCTGGTTCAGGGAATCATCTGAGACACTGGGGGATTGAATCTTAAACCAAGGTCCATCTGGGGTCAGCCCTGTGCAAGGCAAATGCCCTACCACTGTGCTATTGCTCTGGCCCCTAATTTTTTAGTTTTTTAAGGAAACCCAATTTCTTTTTTTTCTTTTTTATTTGAATATCTTGATTACATAAATGATTGTGATTAGGTTTCAGTCATGTAAAGGACACCCCCCTTCACCAGTGCAACATTCCCGCCACTAATGTCCCAAATCTCTCTCCATCCCACCCCACCCCCACCTGTACTCCAGACAGGCTTTCCAGTTCCCTCATTCATTCATTCACTTGATTATGGTAGTTCTCTGTGTAGTTATTTCTATAGCTGTACTCACCACTCTTTGTGGTGAGCTTCATGGAGTGAGCTGGTGTTTCAACCCTCCTCTCATTGTCTCTAAGGATTGTTACAAAAATGACTTTTATTTTTCTTAAAACACATAGATGAGTGAGACTATTCTGCATCTCTCTCTCTCCTTCTGACTTATTTCACTCAGCATAATAGATTCCAATTAATCCATATATAGGAAAATTTTATGACTTCATCTCTCCTGACGGCTGCATAATATCCCATTGTGTATATGTACCACAGTTTCTTTAGCCATTTGTCTGTTGAAGGGCATCTTGGTTTGGAAACCCAAATTCTTAAGGTGATTAAGGCTCTTGCTCAGTTTTTAAATTGTGGAAACTATAAAAACTGCAAATAAACACTTTGTGGAATAAACAATATATGAATCATATTAATTTTATGACTTTGCAAAACCCATTTTAAGAATTAGAAATCTGGAGAACAATTCTAAAACTACTTGGCTAAATAATAGTAAATTGAACCACAAGAAATTTCCATTCTTTTCTTTAGCCATACCCAGAAAAATACCTAAAAGTGCTCAGGAATATGAGGTGCTGTAAATAAAACTGGGGTTGGCTATGGGCTATGTGCAAGGCAAGTGTGTTTAACCCCTGTACTATGTTTTATAGATCAATAAAGGTAAAATACTAACAGTTTTCTGTCGTTCATTTAAATAGTTTGCAATTTCAAAATACTGAAATTGATAATCTTTGCCATAACTAATATTCAAGTGCTCAAATAAGTTAACAACACAAAATATTCTCAAGTTTTTATGTGTAACCCTACCCAAACTCCTTTACCTGAGAAATTTGTTTAAAAAACTATGGACCTTATTAGATACTTGAGCTTTTGCATCAAGCTATGTAAGAGGAGATAATATGGCTTAGACATGAAGTATTTCAAATTAAGGACCTGAGGTACTATACAATGATGTTTTATTTTAAATGTCTGCCATAAAAATATATTATAGATTGCGTTGTTTCACAATAAAAATTATTTAGCATTTTGGGCACCAGAAATCCACAATCAATGGGTTCCTAGGTTTTGTTATAGATGGAGGAACCAAATTTTGGTCATTACATCATGTTTGGTTTCCTTGGGCTGAAACGTATATGTTACTTTTGTATATGTTACTTTTTTATATGTTCCACACTCCTTCAATTAAGCAAATTAAGATTCAAATAGATTTTGAATAATGGTTGTTTTGGTCAGTGAGAGCTATCGATTGATGACATGTGAAAGTTTAATTTTTGACCAAGTTGTCCAACTTGATTTCACTTTCTGCTCAGTTATGAATGCATCAACACAAACTTCAAATGCAATGTGCTTAGATCTCCAGGAAACCACCCTCAATGGCCTCCTAATTATCCATTTCTCAGATTATTTATTATTTAATCACCAGGTCATTAACATTTTTTCTGTCTTTTTAAGTCAATTTAAAAATATTTTATGTTGAGAAAAATAAAAGATATTATTGTAATAATGTCCAGACACAATAGAGATGAGGGCTGGATGGACCAGCTCACAATAGGAAGCTCACCACCAAAAGTGGTGAGGGCAGTTAGAGAAATAACTACACTAACAACCATGGTGACAACGTCAATGAGTGAGAGAAGTAGAATGCCTCTCTCATTTTTGTAATCAAGGTGTTTAAATAAAATATTAAAAAATATAAAGTTTACTAATAATAGTATAAAAAAGAGCAAAAATAGAAGGTTCACCTAGCACCAATCAACCAGACTAGTAAATTCTTGAATGGTGACTTCCATAACACCATTATGAGATTTATCAATGATTATAAATTGAATTTTATTCATCTAAGTTTTGATAATTCTATTTGCCTTTATGGCATAACAAACAATATGAAGTGAATATGTTTGTGCCTGCTAAGGAGGTATACTGGGCTGGTGAATGGACAAATGGAAACATTAATGGAGTGAAAGTCATACTGGTGGTGGGATTACTATTGAAATGTTTAATGCCTGAAATAAATATACTATGAACAAAAAAAAAAAAAAAGAATGTCTCGAATAAGGGCAGGGGTATGGGGAGGAGGGACATCAATGGGGGCATTGATGATGGGAATGTTGCACTGGTGATGGGGGGAGTTCTTTATATGACTGAAACTCAACTACAAACATGTCTGTAATCAAGGTGCTTAAATAAAGATATTTAAAAAAATATTCTATGTTGAGATGGCTGACCCTTTCATAGGTTACTGTCGCCACAACAATGCATTTTGTGGTAAGAAGCAGCACAACTCTATTGTCTTATAACAAAATTGTAATCAAGAAACCATTTCCCTCCTTTTGGTCCACAGAAGAGATTACAAGTAACCCATTTAAAAATGCATTTGAGGGGGCTGGAGATATAGCATGGAGGCAGGGCGTTTGCAGAAGGATGGTAGTTCAAATCCCGGCATCACATATGGTCCCCTGAGCCTGCCAGGAGTGATATTTGAGCACAGAGAGTAGAGCCAGGAGTAACCCCTGAGCACTGCCAGGTGTGACCCCCCCCCCAAAAAAAAAAAAAAAAAAAAAAAAAAAAACGATGCATTTGATCCACTGTTGGTGAGAATGCTATCTTGTCCAACCTTTATGGAAAGCGATATGGAGATTCCTCCAAAAACTGGATATTGAGCTCCCATACGACCCAGCTATCCTAATCCTAGGAATATACCCTAGAAACACAAAAATAGAATACAAAAATCCCTTTCTTATACCGATATTCATTGCAGTGCTGTTTACAATAGCCAGACTCTGGAAACATCCAAGATGCCCTTCAACAGATGAATGACTAAAGAAACTGTGATACACAATGGAATATTATGCAGCCATCAGGAGAAATGAAGTCATGAAATTTTCTTATACATGGATGTACATGGAATCTATTATGCTGAGTGAAATAAGTCAGAGAGAGAAAGAGAGAGAGAGAGAGAATAGCATCACTCATATATGGGTTGTTAGAAAAATGAAAGACATTCTTGCAATAATTTTCAGAGACAAAAGAGAGGAGGGCTGGAAGTTCCAGCTCACCTCATGAAGCTCACCACTAAGAGTAATGAGTTTAGTTAGAGAAATAACTACATTGAGAACTATACTAACAATGAAAATGTATGAGAGAAATAGAAAGCCTGTCTAGAGTACAGGCCAAGTGGGGTGAGGAGGAGGGAGATTTGGGACATTGGTTATGGGAATGTTGCACTGGTGATAGGGGGTGTTCTTTACATGACTGAAACCTAACCACAATCATGTTTGTAATCCAGGTGTTTATATAAAATATAATAAAATTAAATAAATATGCATTTGAGGGGCGAGAGATAGCATGGAGGTAGAACATTTGCCTTTCATGCAGAAGGACTGTGGTTCAAATCCCAGCATCCCATATGGTCCCCCGAGCCTGCCAGGAGCGATTTCTGAGCAGAGAGCCAGGAGTAACCCATGAGTGATGCCGGTGTGACCCTCCAAAAAATGCATTTGATTTAGAAGAATAGGTAGCTGAACTCTATCAGAAAGGCAAACCATGAGGGATTCTACTTCAGTAGATTCTACTTTAATAGATTCTACTTTCGTAGTCACATAGGCTTCAGCATTTGCTTTATGATTTGACCACTTCACAGCAGGCTGCCTCTTTGATGCACTCTAGAAAATTTCTTTCAAAGCAAAATGGAGTTTGTGCTCACTTAAGAACCTTCAGAAAAGCACAGAGTTTTTTTTTTATCTTTTCATGGCTTTTTCATAATCTTCTGAAAATATGCCTTCAAAACCTTCCATACCATCTTATAAATAACTGCATATTTATTAGAGGTGAAAATAATAAAATAGTAAGGGTTGCCCACCCTCATCTACCTTTTGTGAGATGACTGACATTTCTGCTCCCCTGTGTTTTTAGAATCGGTTCCTTGGGCCAGCAACACCAGTGCCACCAGATAATTTTTTAGAGTTACAAACTTGTAAGCTCTCTCTCAGCGACAATGTATGGTAATATCTGGGCATAGAACCAAAATTTTCATTTTAATTAGACTTTGGAATAACTGATGTAGATCCATTGTACTATAGTAACTTTAAAAGAGTCAAGCTTTTTCTCATTTGCTTATCATATATATATATATATATATATATATATATATATATATATATATATATATATATATTTTAGGCCAGTGGTTCTTACAATGAGATCCCTTGACACTCCAGCCCTGTTTGCCTATGAATTCAGAAGACGGGGCCCAAGAGAGGATTCTTATTGCCAAAATGTAGCTTAACATAATAAATTTTGATATTTTCTTTGGAAAACAGCAAATATTAACCTGGTAAACACATCTGTTTTGGAAACAGTAAATGCAGAAGAAAAAAAGACAGTGAGAGTGAATAATTCTAATATGTTATAAGTTTCTGCAAATATATTGTACATATAAAGAGAGAGATAATGAACAGCAGATTTCTGAGGAGCAAGGTTTTTCCCTTTTATGTGAAAGGAAAAAATTTGGCTGTGCCACCTTTTCCTGATATGGGTATCTCCCCTCTTGTCATTTCTGGCTGATGTCCAGATATATTTTTAAAACCAACATAGGACCAGCGTTATTTCTAGTACTCCAAAGTAAAGTCCCAGCAAGACACACTCTTGGAAAGTGTCCTTGAAAAACTCATGGCTGCCATGAAAATGGAATTTAATTTCATCTTAGCATCCTTTATAATCAGGTGGAGTTAGTTTTGTTCAGTTTTCTATTTTCTTTTTTACACAGAGCAGTTTTACAGAAGATGAGAATGTCTCAGAGAAGACGGACTGGCAACTGGAAACTGAGTCTAAAATGCAACCTTCCCCCCAACCCACCCAGACTATCCTATTAACTACCTAATTCTCCCAAAACTGAAGGTCACTGCTGTTAATTTCAAGACTCTGATGACGGATGCCTCTTTCCTTGTAGAAAGCAGAACAAAAATAAAATAAAATTGTAAATGCCAAGGAGAGATAATAAATTAAATAAATTTGACTCGAGTTTGGCCTAACTCTGACTTGTATAACTGCTGCAAAACTAGTGACCTGGGAATAAATTCCAAGTGGAAAGTATTTCCAAGTTTCTTTCCTGGATAAATGGCCCACAGGAGCCTTTTCCTTGGTCTTCACTGAGCAGCCTTCTCAGACTTTTAAAAAGTGTGGTCATTAGGGAGTTTTCTTTGCTCTATGTGATTCTGACCCATTTCTCAACTACTTCCCTGTTACCCTGAAGCTCCATTTAGCACTCTAGGATACCTGGTGTATTAAAGCTAGTCCTTTGAGAGAGCTGGGTCCATAAACTAGTGAATGCATCACGTGTTGCTCACAGAGCTGCTTTCCATCTTGGGAATGGGCAATCAGGGTCATGCTACTATTTCATCCAAATGAGAAAAGGAAATCAACATGGGACATAAGAGAGGGCAGAAATCCCTTAGTTGCATTTAGTTCCCACAGTACACTGAATCTAAGAAATTATACTGGAGTGAAAATACCTGCTTGATGATGTATGAAGCAGAGTCACTGGATTGGGGGACACGTGGAAAATGATGTCAGGCAAGATGAATCACATCCTTCAGTTATATTGCCATTGGAAAAGCCTTTATTCCTCAGGGAGACAGATATCTTATGCCATCAAATTGAGCTTTCAGTAGTAAGAGAGGATTCATGAAGGTTGATCAAGTAGACTGTATTGCCGGTCAATACCTTTTCTTTTATTATCTTACTGGAAAATAACTATTATCTTCTGCTGTGTCTGTGAAAGTCTAAAAAAGAATGGGAAGGAAAAAACTGTCATCATATTCAACTTACATTTGGTATCCCATTTTTATATGTGACATCAGCAATACATCTTGCCTAGTGCTTATATCTTTATTTCAAATTGGCAATGTGAATCTGAATTTTATTATAAAGTTATTGATTATATAAATAATTGTTAAAAGGTATGATATTGGGTATCTAAAACATTGTAGTAACAATGACAGTCAAGATGTTAATTAGATTGAATGAAAGAAAGTCTTGATCTTTAAGTGAGTGAAAGCTTAAATTTATATTTTTATCTTGTACTCCTTCTAATATCCACTTCAGTACACACACTATGGCCCAGAAGCATTCACCTTTCTGCAATTCCTTGACAGCACTTGTTGTTTACCTCATTAGGTGGAGGGAATTCTGTAATTTTCCAAAAAAATTTAGATCATTGACCCCACTGAGAGCTATTGTTGTTTGTATTTTTCCATCATGTTTTGGCATACCTTGAATTTGCAAATGTGCCTGTTCAGTTCCTTTCACCATAAATGTAAACAATTACAGCGAAATAATCTTGGTGTGTTTCTTTCTGGTTTGTCTCAGTACATGTTAGACAAATGCATATATAATATGTTAGTGATCTTTAAAACACACGCACATTCTTTGCGATAGTTTTCTACTTTGGCACTATTGATATTGGACATTGACCTTACTATAAAGAGCTATCCCTTGCTATGTTTGATGGTTATTTAGCAAGATTCCCTGCTTACCAGGTGCCTGTAATACCACCACACACCAATTTGGGACAACCAGGAGTACCTAATATTGCAAAATTATTTTAATCAGTAAAATGTTTTTTAGTGTGCACAGAATTACTTTCCCTTTTCCAGTATTCAACTCCACGTGGAAGACACACAATTTGACACACAGATCCATCCATAACTATAAAACTATTAAGAAACCAACACATAGGGCAGGTCTTGAACTAGTGTAGTTCTCCTCTTCCTGGCCAACAAGTTTTTCCTCCAGTATTGCCAAGAAAGAAGGTATTGTTTTATTGAGAACAAAAAAACCCAAACACCTCATACTAACCACCTTGAAAATACCTTCTTCTCCAATGTGATGGATTTTCCTGCCCTTATTTTAAAATAATTACTTGGGTAACAAAATTGGCATAGTGTTAATATTTTTGTTTTAGGAGCATAGTGTTATTATACCATATTATCATCAAGGTGTAAGTCCCTTCACCACTCTGCCTTGGTTCCTTCTGGTCCTGTCACCTTATCTCTTCTACACCCACCACCTTGTAATCTTAGATTTTTTTACAACCTTAAGGTTTGTTTTCATTGTTCCCTCATTTTGTAATCAAGCATTTGAACTGGTGGTAGAAATAGAACTGTTTCTAGACAGATTTGTTTCCATTAGCCAGGTCTGAGAATATCCATTACGTGCCCTAGTACCATACTACTAAATATGAACAATTGAAAAGTACAGTAATAAATTTCATGTCTTGTGTGTTCTTCCAAGTTCTTATTCAAGTCATAAAGGATTAATGGCAATGCTAAAACTAATAATAAACAAAGAAATAAACAAAATGCAAAAAGAAAAAAAACAAAACTCAATCATGGTCCAAATATATGTGAATCAGGAAAAATGCAGTAAGTTACTAATTTTTTTGTTTTGTTTTGTTTTTAGGCCACACCAGTTTGATGCTCAGGGGTTACTCCTGGCTAAGCCAGAAATTGCTCCTGGCTTGGGGAAACCATATGGGATGCCGGGGGATCGAACCGTGGTTCTTCTTTGGCTAGCGCTTGCAAGGCAGACACCTTACCTCTAGCACCACCTCTCCGGCCCCTATTTTTATTTTTTTTAATGTTCATTTTACTTTCTTCCTTTTTTGAGGGGACACCCCTAAATAGTGCTCACCCTGGCATCACTCATGGTGAAACTAGTTCAATTAGGTCTAAGGGTTCATGATTCCTTGGGTTCCTTGGTGCCTGGGACCACTGCAGAAGTCACCCCACAGAACACAGAGGACTCTGGAGCCACACCTAGAAGTGCATGCTGTCTTTAAGGCTAAACCCTATGGTGTTCTGAGGAGGCATGTTTGCCTGGGGGTTGAATATAGTCCAGAAATATGCCCCTGACTATTGAGATATCCTCCAGCTGTAGTCTTTGATTCTTAGCACTAATAATTCATTAGCTTGGAGGCAATTTTGTTTTGAATAAAGTCATCAGAAGAAATATCCACGCCCATCTACTAACCTTGTAATCAAGGCTGGGTATCAATTAATCTAAAATTACATTCCAAAGAATCTATTAATAGTGCCATAGTTCACAAATTCACTAATTGTTTTTCTCTGTTACTAATGTTAGCTAATGAGGACCACAATAGACACCACTGCAATTGCATTGTAAAAGACATCCGCTATCATAGAAGTGACTTATTTATCTTAATTAACCCATTCTATGCATGACAAAACTTACTTTCCATGTACCTTCCACTTACTGAAAAAAAAAAAAAAGACAGGTAAAAACAAAGACAGTAAAAGCTAATGTACCTACTGTGAACATTAGCAACAAAACCTTTTTTTTCCTAACAGCTAGTTCCAGTCATTAATTGAATTGCTACATAAATGGCAAGTATCTCTTGTTGTTTTATAAAGTAAATCCCATCCCAGGAAGAGACTGGTTTGTTGGTTAATTAAGTGAATCTTAGGCGAATCAGAGGTGAGGACTTTAAGCAAAATTGCATATGCAAAAGAAGATTTCTTAAACTGCAATATGGCATGATATTTTTACTAGATTGGCAAAGGTTGAATATTTGTTCATAACTCAGATTAGCCAAGTTGTGAGAAACAAGAAGTTTTCTATAATGCTAAAAAAACATAAATTATAGAAGAGGAAAGATTTGGGAGTCCAGGGACAGAACTCACAGCTGAAACTATCCTTTTTTCTGATAACTCTACTTATGAGAATTTATCCTACATATCTTCTTATAAAATGTCTCAATATAAAATATCTTCTTATAAAATGTGAATTTTATAAAATGAATTCTTATAAATTCTTATAAAATGAGAATTTATCCTACATATCTTCTAATAAAATGTCTCAATATAAAAATATCTTCTTATAAAATGTGGAGTGTTTCACCTTCTTTCTCTCCTTCATCTCCCAAATCGATGATGAGAGCCTCTAGAAGGATTCCACCCATTTTTGGAGTATTAGACCCTTACCCCAGTTTATTTATCTTCTCTTTTTCAGGCAAAACCACGCAACTTGAACTAGCTAGTCCTGCCTACAGTTAGAGGGGGAGATAAGGGAGGCATCAAGACCAAACAGGTGCAAGACTACTAAGTAGTGGGTTGGATACAGAGGGGACCACATATTCTAGCCGCCCTGGGAGTGAGGGAAGAGGAAATGGGAGGTAGGACAAAAACGGAGGGGTAGGGAGGACAATTTGGTGATGGGAATCCCCCCAATTTTATGTAAATATGTACCTAAAATATTATTGTCAACAATATGTAAGACACTATGATCAAAATAAAAATTATATTAAAAAATGTCTCAAAAATATGTGTAAGATTGTGGTGCTAGTCTATGTTGACAGTACTACAAAAGAAAATAACTCAGTTATCATGGTTCAGGATGTCATATATTAAAAGTACTTTGTAAGTCAATTTATAAAGGATACTTCATTTGTCTTGAAAAGCTACTTATTGCACATCAACTTAGGCCATTCCTTCTATCTGATTACTTAAATAATTATAAATATTTTCTGGTTGTCTATCATTCTCCTTCCTGGACTTATGCTACTATTAACATTTTTTTTGATTTTAATAAACCTGATGGTACAGATAATGTTTATATATAGTTAAAATTATTTAAGGAGATGCTAATTTGGGCTCTTGAGCCTTAAGAAGTATAAAAGTTTATCCTCTATCCCCCCAAAAAGAACTTACAGTGAGAGTAAAAATGGAAGTCACTTATCTACTGTAAAATGGTTTTACCAATCAGTGTTTGGTAAGAAAGGCAGATGTATTGTGAGTCTTGGAATGAAGAGTTTGTCAAAGGAATTAATCTTGGTCATAGGGAGAAGCTGGGGGATATTTTAAAACGAGAGATAGGGTATATAAATCTGGGAAGTCAGTTGAGAAGAAAGCACATTCAGTCTCCAAATTTACTGCAATGGAAAGTATGTGATTCCAATAAAATAAAATTAAAAAAATTAACACCATTAAAATTAACCAAAATTATAAAATTATAAGTTAATAAAATAAAATAATAACATTTTATGTTTTACATTTTAGATGAAAAACAAATGCTGAATGCTGCAAAAGAATGAAAAGAATATATACATATATATATACCATATATGTGGTATTTATATGTATGTACACACATATTTGTATATATATATACAAAAAGAAAGCATCAGCCAAATAAGTTTTATTTACAAATAAACAAAGATGTTTTAGGTAAGTGATTTTCAACTAAAGATCAGAGCAGCACACATCAATTTTACAGCTATGAAAAGGTTGAAAACCTCTGTCTTAAGTCAACTCCAAAATAAACAACTGCCATCATCTATGTTGCCTTCTTTTCTTTTAATTAACCAGCGAAAAGTCATAACAATATCTGAAAAAAAATGTATGTGTTCTTTATATTTTTGGCCCATACAGTGACTTAAAGCATTTTTAGTCTGTTACCAACATTTAATAATGAGAAGCTTTGCATCAGTATCCAGCTCTCCATTATCTTTTGGAAATCCTAAAGACCTTTAAACTTCAGTCTGACATTCCCTGGGAAGCACAGTAACCCCAGCTTGGTGAAAGCTGCCAACAAACAAGAGATATCATCCAACTTACCTCTTCCCTTTGAGTGGTCCCCTGACACTGGGCCATTATCATTTTACAGGTGAAATGTATTTCTTGTAAGTGAGCAAGTATTGACAACCTAGTATGATAAAGGGGCTATAACTTATTGAACCCTTATCACATGCCAGATACTATGCTAATTGCTTACACACCTAATTTTTTTTTATCTAATTCTCTCAGATTCCAAGGTAGCAACTGTTTACATCTTATGGATAAATGCTGATATTGAGGAGTTACAGATCTTCCTTGAGGAGAGTTTGAAGATGAGACGCCACTACCATATTCGTACAGGATACTAGACTCTCATGGGAGATCCTGAGCTCATTAATGGAGTCAGCAGATTTTTTCTTTAAAAAGCCAAGGAAGTATGTAGACTCAACTTTTTGGACATGATGACTTCTGTTGCAGTAATTCAGCCAGGCCTTTTAGAGGGTGATAATAGGCAGAGACATATTGAAGAAAATGGTAGATGTGGCCAAATGTCACTACAACATTATTTATACCAACAACAGAGATGGTTACAGACTTGAACTGAGACTTCACTGGTGTAGGAAATTTGTGGGTCTAAGTGACTGGACATCAAAGGATGGTCATACATTCAATAACTGAATGACAAATGGCCATGAGTGCAATGGGATGGGTAAAATGATCCTTTACATAACCATAATATGTAAAATTCTATGAAATGGCTCTTTGCTAAATATTTTAAATTTCTGGTAGTTCAACTCAAGTGCTATGCCAATCTATGAAAGATAATTGACTAGTCTTCCTTTGGTATTTCTTTTCTGGTTCCAAATATAAGTTGCTTTAGTTTACTTTTGTTTTAAAAAAAAATCTTAAATTTATTCTTTATGGGGGCAAAAGGAGAAATGTGCACCAAAAGCACTTACTAGGAAGTAAGCATCATATCTTTACCTTCCAGCAGTTATAAGGAGAGATTTCTTGACTGTCCTGTATTTCAGAGAGTTAAAGTTGATAGACACTATGAAATTTGTGTTAAATCGCATCACTCATCAGTCTGGCTATGAGAGAGACTTTGAAATATGTGGTTTGGGCCCAAAGCCCAAGCTGGCTCTATTTGAGCATCTCCATTTTGTCTGGACTTATTATTCTAAATTTGCATCTATCAAAATATGTAACCATATCTATAAGGACTTTTAGTTTTTATTTATGTAAGTATACATGCTGTTTTATTTTTTTAGGGTCTACTGTGTCTCAATCTCTTGGAATATGCTGCTGTGTAAGAATGGAATACAAACCCGGAAATTAGGTGTCTGTGGAAGAGAAAAACATCTCTAGCAATAAAATTCCCAGTCAGCTACCCAAACCTCAGACTTTGTGGTTACAACAGCATAAAAATGTGGGGCCAAAACATGAATTGTCTGTGTGGAGGGGTGCTTTGGAAAGCAATGGGATTGTAGGATGTGAGAAAGGCATTACTACCAGTGGCATAGCCAACTGTGCTTGTTTGTGTTCAGGGTGGGTTGTGAGGATCTGGCCGAATTCCTTAGGTTTCTTTAGTGTTTTTTCCAAGAGCTATTTTCTCCTGTCCTATAAAGCTATGCTTTGTCTTCTAACCTGTGCAGCTTTCCAGGTCATGTATGAGAGGTGTCAGGTATGCTCCACAAAGATGGGGATTTACAAACGTTGGAGTGTGTCATAGTTTTATTTTCCCTCTTTCAAATTACTCTGGCTCTAACAGAGTCAAGAAATCAAACTTGCCTGAACTCTTCAACACCTCTCCAAATTCAACAAAACTGACATTTATAGCTTCGTTGAAGCGGAGACATGGCATTTGGCTTTAGATTGTTTGGACTGTAGAGTGTCAGTATAAATAG
Source organism: Suncus etruscus (assembly GCF_024139225.1). NCBI lineage: Eukaryota > Metazoa > Chordata > Mammalia > Eulipotyphla > Soricidae > Suncus > Suncus etruscus. The sequence goes on along the minus strand of NC_064867.1, from coordinate 15,795,882 downwards.
CTTTGATTGACTTTTGTATCGTGCACATCTGGAAGCAATTTATGGCATTCCAGCTAGATTAAAGCATGTTTTAAAGGAATTTCACCAGCTCTTTTTTTTTTCCTGTTGGCCATGGTGAATAAAGTTTCAAAGAAGGTTTAGCTGCTGGTCTTAATGTAGACTGTGGTGAAGTCAAATTCAGGGCAAATGGGGGGGGGGACAGGAGGAGGAGAATGGAGGGAGGTTTGTTTTGCCCAAGAACTATACACACAAGTGGCTTTTCCTCAATTGTTCTGTTCATACCAGGAGAGAAAATAGCAGATACCAGAAAGTATTTATCACTTGTGAGAAGCCAGGAATTAAGAGATTTTTAAGGAAAAGAATAGATTGCTCATGCAGAGGTGAAAAAAGCAAAGTTTGTGTTGCTTGGCTCAGAATCTAAATGGCTTGGAAGGATAATGAATGCTAACTTTCAATTATTAGCTATGGATTGTGGCGTACATGTAGCACGTACTGAGGGAGAACCTGTTATGTGATACCTGAGAGTAAGCAGAGATGAAGATAGATTTGCTAATTTATAGGTTGGACCCTACAGAGAACCAGAAAGATACTGCACCCTTAGCTCCTTATTTCTTTCCCCTCTGATTAACTTACAGCGGGGTGTATATGAGCACCTTGAGTACCTATGGACTTAGAAGACTGAGGAAGGGCCTTTTGAAAAGATCTGAATTTTGACTCAAGACAGAGAAGGTTAGTATTTAGAAAGCCAGTGGAGGAGAGAGTTGGGACAGCATTAGAGTCTCAAGATGGAGAAGGAGCATTTTCAAACTTTTGAAGATGTGAGGAACCAAAGACAGGTAGATATTTTTCTACTTAGACATGGGAAGCAGTAGGCTCAAATGGACTATAAATTTGTCCACTTTAATTCAACTCTTGAAATTAAGCATCTAAACTTTCAAGAATAACATACCATTTATTCCTATATGTAACATATAGACTATACTTTATATATATAAAAACAGGTATTTATTCCTATAGCACTAAGAGCCCACATAGGTGAATCTAGACACATAGTACCCCTGAGCCAGTTTCTACATATTTGTGATGTGAGAATTGGGTAGACATTTTGTGAATTGATCTTGTTAGAAAGCCAAGGAGCCTATGGAAAAATAAGTTGTGTACAACATAAGAGTAGTCATGTAGCCTAAAAGTGGTGGAAAAGCTGCCATTCTGGGCATTTCAAGATAAAACTTATCCAATGGAAAACGTGGGACAGAAAGCAAAACCCGTAGGACAATCAGAATGTACCTTAGAGTTTCTCAGATAAGCAAGTGAAATATATGTGCTTAAAGCAGACTTGCACACTTGGAAATACTGGCTTGCACATTGTTAGAGAGCTCTAATATATAGGTCATTGTGGCCTTTTTTTTTTCTTTTTGTTGCTAAAGAAAAATGATGAAGTGATGCCAAGAAAGTGGCAAATTGCCCTAAAAATCACATAAAAGTGCAATTTAGCACACACAGTTCTGCAAAAGAAAACCACCTTTGTTTCATTATTAGCTTCTCGGGGATTTCTTTTCTTGGTTGGCATTTAAGTGTAGAAACTTGTCCCTTTTTTTTTTAAACATAATGAGACAGTTCTTGTGTCTTAAGAACAATAGAAAAAGGCATGAAGAGTGATTGATACATTACTTGAGATTTATTAACTACCAACCAGAGCCTTATTGCCAACCTCTGGGTATGATTTGGAGAGACAAGGAGGCATAAAACTCTGTTGTTTTAAGTAAAAATAGAAAGAAACCTAATCTCTTAGACTATTGGATGAAAAATGTTCTACTAGGGATTCACTTTGCCTTTGCTTCCCTAATTCTGTTTCAGGCTTTGACAAAGGAGCAGCTACTTTGCTTAAAAGGTTTGAACAAATAGGAAGGTAAACTCTGAAGTTATTTGTTGACATAATTTCTGGCAGTATTTTCCCAGCTTCTGTTTCAGTTCTTTTTCCACTTGTCTGTACAGGCTTGACAAAAATACATCAAAATAAAGCTGTGCTAATGTGATCACATATCATATTTCATGCACTCTGCATTTGATTAAAGGGATCCATCTGAGACAAAGCAGGGTGAGGCAGGGGAGAAGGGAAAAATTAAGAACGTTGAGTCCTGTTGAAGTAGCAGGAAATGGTTAGAGTTGAGACCAAGCCTTAATGGAAAACGGCTATGAATTCAATGAGACAGTATTAGAGCAGATCAGTAAAGCCTCTTTATTATGTTGATGAAAAGTCTGTTCTGTGAAATCCAGGTCAGAGAGAGTTTGTGGTTCAAATGATACATTCGTTAACTTATTATTTTAATTCAATGAGTATTCTAAAGTGAAGTAACTTTTTATTAAGCAATGGTAAAGACTAAGAATATATATGATTGTGAACTTTATACTTCTGGTAGACAGGACAAAGGGTCATATACATTTTTGTTTGTTTGTTTGGTCCAGAGTATTATGCTATAATTGTTTATTGCATTATTGAATGTTATGGAACACTAAGACACCATTTCAGGATGAAAACTGAGATCTAAAGTGTAAGAACTTGTTTCTTTGCCTCCTTCATTTGGTTAATTTAGAGGTGAGTTTGGGGAGCACCGAAGATGATATTGGCTTATCAAGTCTTGTCCCTTTTAAGTGTCCCCAGAGTGAAAAAGGCTAGAGTATGGATGTAGAATTGTCATTGAAAAAAGAGAATGTGGAGGGATTGTTATAGACCTTTTACAGAAAATTAGAAGTGGTTGAAGTATATATATATATATATATATGTATATACTATATATATACCTTAGCTTTTTTTCAGCTTACATGTTGAAGTATTTCAATTTCTTCTAAGAAATTAAAATATTTTAAGTACATTCAAGGTTGTATCATATGTATGGTCTGTATTCTTTACTTTTTTATTAAATGATTTTTATTTTGACCAAAGTGGATTACAAATCTTTCACAGTGGTATTTTAGGTACATTGTGACATTGAATCAGGGGCATTCCCACCACCAGTGTTGTCCTCCCTCCATCCCTGTTCCCAGCATTCATCCCATATCCACCTCCTTTGACCCCCGAACTGCTAGTATTGGTGGTCCCCTCTGTGTCTAGCTTGGTGTAGATTGGGTTTCGAATCTGTTGTCATTGTCATTGGCTTTGGATTTGATGTTTAAGTATGATCATTTTTTATTTCTACTCAATGTTCATACACCTGTTTGGTCTTGGTACCCTCCATTATTTCCCTCTCAATTTGTGAGGCAGAACAAGATGGTTCAAGTTATGTGGTTCTGTTTGGAGGGAAGAAAAAAGAAAGAGAAAAAAGGGGGGGAATCAAACAAGAATAAAACAAGAGGAGTCCTTCTAGAGGCTATAAATATCAATTTAAGAGAAGAAAGGGAAAAAAGAAAAAAAATAAAAATCATACCAAAAACAAACAAACAAAAGAACCCAAAAAGCACCACAGCAATAAAGACAACAACCAATCAATAACCACAATCCTGAAATAAAAAAATAAATAAAAAACCTTAGCTTTTTAGCTGGACAGAGGACAAAATGGGCTGGAAGATTTGGATAGAAAGTGAGGGAAAGGCAGCTATGAATAGAAAGGCTTTACTTGGCTGAGGAAAGACAAAAATATGCTAATGGAGAAAAAGAGTTAATTGGTGACATTTTCCTAAAATCCTCAAGGTGAGGCCTGCTGGCCTGGCTAGGGGTCATTATGATTTTGTGGGCTGCATGTACATTTTTTTATTTCCTGGTCTGAAATTTTGTGGAAGCAGTGGGAAATTATCTTCAGTAGAGACAAAATGAAGTGGGAGATAGTGGAGGTCTTTGAAGAATAAATTATTCAATTTGATTAATTCTGTGGTGATGGAATTGAGACATAATATTTAATCTCCTTGCATCTTTTAGGTAGCAATTTGTATTCTCTATTAATTCGACAAATTTACATTATTTTGTAAAACCAGTAGAACTTAATTTTTTAGTACAGAGGAGGAAATCTCTTCTAATGATTTTTTTACATTATAATTGGCCAAATGTGTAGAATCAGTCACTGACATTATAATTTAAAGAGTTATGTGTAGAGCCCTTTAATGTTATAAAGCTTTATTTTCCTGTACATTATTTAACCAAAGGTTATATATATAAAATCCAAAGAGGTAGCTCTGAGTCCATGATCTATTATTGTTCCATAACCTCTCTTGGGTTTACATACGGTTCATTGTTCAAATATGAGCACATTGAGGGCAGAAGTTTTGGCCTTCCCATCTACGCACTAGCACAAGTATCCAGAGCAGTGTCTGTTAGAAGGAATTTAAGAAATATCTATTGAATGTACTAAATAATTAAAATTAAATTATGAACCTTACTTATACTTTAAAGGTTAAAAAGCATTTTTCAATGATAGAGGGCAGGGACATGAGGTTACTTTTTGATTAATATTGCTCTCTGATGATTAAATAAAAAATAACTATGTTTTAATCTGAGATTTAGTTTTGGATACTACTAATTTTCTGTAAGGCCTGACAAATGGCCTTCATTGAGTTGTAAGTTCTCCACCTATAAGGTGAGTCTCTCTTGCAGTTATAACTTCTATCTTGGGTTGATTTTCTACTGATACATTTTCTCCAAGTCTTTCAAGACTATCATTAGTCCTTGAATATGCAATAAAAAGCAAGCAATGAGACATTAGCCCAAGGGAAAGCAGGTCAAAAAGAATTGACTGAAAAAGATTTGGTTGTAGCAGTTCTTCCTTAAATTCATTTGCCTTCAGTTGATCCATTTTCTTTTAAAGGACTTCACAGGACTAAAACTCTAACTTAGAAAAAGATAAGAAAGAAAGGGGAAAGGTTGAGGAGTCTGCAGAGTCTCAGCATCCTTGGAGAATATGTACGTCACAGCCCCACACACGTGGTTTCCATTAATGCCATTGAGGATTCTGAAGAGCCCAAACCACACATTTCCTGCTGCAGCCACTAAATAAGTTTCTATTAGTTCTCGCCCAAACTCATGATATAATTGCTCCTTGTTGCAGATGTCTAACCAGCTACTCTGTCTTAAAGTTTTCCAACCTTTTCTGACCTGTGGTGAATCTCTTTGCATTTCAAGGAGTATATAGAGTGGTTGTAAAAGCATGCAAGAATTCCTTCCATTATGATGTTTAATGTACTATTCAGGTACATCTTGAGGTAATTATAAATAGTCTGGTGTTTTTTTTTTAAGAGATCTCTAATGCCTACTTTTTTCTCATTTCTCTGAACTGCATGACAGAAATAAGTTTACTTATTTCTGTTGAATATATTTATATATCACCCCCAAATAGTCTTTTGTTATTTCCTCTCCTTTTCTGATTCTTTCCAAATTCTGTTGAAAGCAGGGTTTTATTTCCCCATTTTACTTGAAACAAAACAACGTTACATTTCACATCTACTCTGACCATTCTCAGGTTACAAGCCTCTGAAGTGTGCTTGACCTGTTGCCGGTTGTATTTATTACCACTAATAAATGAGTCATTGGTGTGAGAATCCAATTTTATGTAACTTGTGTAAAAACAAGTCTATTAATAATGAGCAAATACACAGTTTATGTAACTGCTAAAAAATTATGTCATAGAACTATACTTTGTGAATTTGATATTAAGAAATTCAAATAGTGTTTGAATGAAAACCTGTCAAAACGTGGTTTGGGGGAATTAAGGCCATAAAAAAGGACAAAAGAAAATAATAGGGTTTGGGAAAGAGAAATGTAGATACTTAACTTTACCACAATTGTCTCTGATGACCAATTTCCTATATATTATAATAGAAAACACCATTTATAACATTGTTTTTAGTTTCCAACATTTTATCTTGAAAACCAAGGTGTTAAAAAGAATATCTGATGCTTTACTTCTATAAGCAATAAAATAACATCAAAATTTAAAAATAATACATTATGGGGATATAATACTGAAAGAGACAGAAATGATCCTGTGACTCACTTTCTTATGAGGAATGAATATTCACCAAAGAATCATACCATGCAGTGGATTACATTGTTAAATTGTGTTAAATAGTAGTAGGTGGCTATCAAATGGCACTGTTCAGAGGTATCAAAGTAGTACTTCCAGGTGAATCCATCACATCTAATCCTTTGTCTAATTATAAATGTGAGCCTTTTTTTCTAGTTTGATTATAATGTGCATCTTCAAATAATAAAGCAAGGCTGAGCTCAAATAATGATGGAGGGAGTCAAGAGTAGATTAGAAGACATTATGCATAGAAATATATTCCCAAACCCACTAGAAGTTTGAGTAAGACAATAGTTCTGGTTGGGCATAGTTTTGGTACTTAATTGACATCTCCAGTGCCTTACCATAAACACTGTAGTATCATATGTTTTAAATTAGTAGATTTGTTGGCAAACAAGTAAGGGTTGAGAGAGTTTCTTTGGCCATACAATCTAAATATATTAAAATTATTGCCAACAGTTAAGATCAGATTTAACATGAAGAACTAGATATCTAGCTTGTGTGTATGGTTTTTTTTAATTTGCAACCTCAATTTGTAGAAGCAATTGGTAGTGTTTGACTTTCCTCTAAGGTGGTGGTCTGTTGTCTACCACACTTGGAGGATGGGTGATGGCTACATTTCCTGACTTTACCCATTGAGCATATACTTTATAAATTTGAAGCATTTCTTGTATCATCAACTCAGACAAACCAGGCTTTTAGATTACCAGTATTTGTTTTTCTCTGTTTCATGCATTCTCTATTATACACTCTAGCCAACACATTCTTTTCATTACTGCCTGAATTTCTGCAGCAACTCTATATTCAATTATTTATTTACCCCACTATTCATTTTACATTAATTGGGGGCTGGAAATAAGAAAACATATATGTAAAAATCATAACCACTATTCTAAAAATCTATCAGAAAATAACTAATCCAAAGGAAAAGTAGGGATTTAAAAATTCTTAGCTAAAGATCCATGTGTCAGACCATTTATCTTTATCTTCTACATTCTGTAGGAGGACAGGAACGAGAGGTTTTATTTTGGCATATGTCCTCCCTCTCAACTATGTTATATGTCTTATTTCTTCCTCTCTAAGGATGTAAGGTAAGTTATTTGGGCTGGAAGTAAAGAACAAAATATATGGGTTATATGAGAGAATATACATGAGAGCCTCATCTGCAGACCTTACTCTGCAAATCCCTGAATGCAGGCTCTTAATAATGTGTCAAAAGAGTTAAATGTGTACATTTTCAAGTGGTACATTATTACTTATATTTGTAACCAGAGATGAGAGCAGTGGCTGACATGAACTTGGATGTGTGGATATGAGGTCATATTTGTTAAAGGGTACAAATAATCAGGTATAAGATGAGTAAGTTCTGAGAATATATATTATAGTATCTAATTACACTTTTCTAACATATACTTGAAATTTTTGAGAGAACAGAACAGAAATTTTCTTGATGACAAGTCAAAAGTAAATGAAATGATAGTTATCTTATTGTTGGAATCATTTCACTACATATATATACATATATAATTATCTCCTTAAAAATCACATTGTGAAACCTAAGTTTATGACACTTTTGTCATTAATATTCAATAGAGACAAAGATGTAGCAAAATAAATACAGTTGAAACTTTAGATGTATAATTTTTACATAATACATTATTCCCAATTTGTGCAAAGCCTCAGAAATTAGTCTTATCTATATAAATGAGAGGCAATAACATACATGAGTGTCCTTACTGTTGTAACATTGGTTCCGACAATCTGTAGAACTCACTCTCATTGATGGCATTTCACACGCACTTTTTTTTTTTTTGCATATTTTTTTTTATTTAAACACCTTGATTACATACATGATTGTGTTTGGGTTTCAGTCATAAAAGGAACACCACCCATCACCAGTGCAACATTCCCATCACCCAAGTCCCAAATCTCCCTCCTCCCCACCCAACCCCTGCCTGTACCCTAAACAGGCTCTACATTTCCCTCGTACATTCTCAATATTAGGACAGTTCAAAATGTAGTTATTTCTCTAACTAAACTCATCACTCTTTGTGGTGAGCTTCCTGAGGTGAGCTGGAACTTCCAACTCTTTTCTCTTTTGTGTCTGAAAATTATTATTACAAGGGTGTCTTTCATTTTTCTTAAAACCCATAGATGAGTGAGACCATTCTGCGTTTTTCTCTCTCTCTCTGACTTATTTCACTCAGCATAATAGATTCCATGTACATCCATGTATAGGAAAATTTCATGACTTCATCTCTCCTGACAGCTGCATAATATTCCATTGTGTATATGTACCACAGTTTCTTTAGCCATTCGTCTGTTGAAGGGCATCTTGGTTGTTTCCAGAGTCTTGCTATGGTAAATAGAGCTGCAATGAATATAGGTGTAAGGAAGGGGTTTTTGTATTGTATTTTTGTGTTCCTAGGGTATATTCCTAGGAGTGGTATAGCTGGATCGTATGGGAGCTCGATTTCCAGTTTTTGGAGGAATCTCCATATCGCTTTCCATAAAGGTTGAACTAGACAGCATTCCCACCAGCAGTGGATAAGAGTTCCTTTCTCTCCACATCCCCGCCAACACTGTTTATTCTCATTCTTTGTGATGTGTGCCATTCTCTGGGGTGTGAGGTGGTATCTCATCGTTGTTTTGATTTGCATCTCCCTGATGATTAGTGATGTGGAACATTTTTTCATGTGTCTTTTGGCCATGTGTATTTCTTCTTTGTCAAAGTGTCTGTTCATTTCTTCTCCCCATTTTTTGATGGGGTTAGATGTTTTTTTCTTGTAGAGTTCTGTCAGTGCCTTGTATATTTTGGAGATTAGCCCCTTATCTGATGGGTATTGGGTGAATAGTTTCTCCCATTCAGTGGGTGGCTCTTGTATCCTGGGCACTATTTCCTTTGAGGTGCAGAAGCTTCTCAGCTTAATATATTCCCATCTGTTAATCTCTGCTTTCACTTGCTTGGAGAGTGCAGTTTCCTCCTTGAAGATGCCTGTAATGTCCTGGAGTGTTTGGCCTATGTGCTGTTCTATATATCTTATGGTTTTGGGGCTGATATCGAGGTCTTTAATCCATTTGGATTTTACCTTTGTACATGATGTTAGCTGGGTCACACGCACTTTTTATTGATATAAATTACAATAATTGATGCAAAGAGGGCAGAGAGGTAAAATCTATGATTATAGATTCTAAGGCTCCAAAGAATCTTTGAGTTGGGCTCTACTGTCAGAATCAGAGCCTGAACGTATACAATAAATGCTCAATGAGCTTGGAATGAAAAGTACTCAATTCACTTGGGTCAGCGAATGAATTGTGTCTCTTTCATTCCTCGAGAGTCTAAAACTTAGTAGCTTCTCAACTTTGGTAGACATAAAGAATTAAAAGTTGAGTTTTCTTTTTAAAGCTACTAAATTATGTAAGTGCATGACACTTCTTTCTAAATAATTGTGTCTATGAGAAGTGATAGTCAACTGACTTCATAAGGCCTATATGGGAATCTCTGGGGTTTTTATTTAGTTTCTTGTGGTTTTTGTTTTTTTTTTTTTTAGTTTGTTTGGATTTTTGGTGAGAAGGCACATCTAGTAGTGATTAGACTAGATTGAGCCCAGGGTGTCATACATTTAAGGCATGAACATTATTACTGAGCCCCATCTCCAATGAACAACTTAAAAAAGTCATCAATCTTTTAAAGTAGTTCTCTGAACACTGTCTGGATGAATACCATTGCCTTCTGAAATACAAAGTTCAAAAACATGTGGCCTAGTGTTATGGTATCTAGGGACTTATGGAGAGTGATTCTTTAAAAATTATGAATCAGGGGCCAGTGAGGTGGTATAAGGGGTAAGGCGTCTGCCTTGACCGCACTAGCTTAAGATGGACCGCGGTTTGACCACCCCCGGTGTCCTATACTGTCCCCCCAAGCCAGGAACAATTTCTGATCCAGGAGTAACCCCTGAGCATCACTGTGTTTGCCCCCCAAAAAATTCATGAATCATTAAGTGGGGATAAGTAAATTTTCATGCAGAAGGTGACAAACTTCCATGCTGGAAAGACATTTAGCTGTAAATTTTTATAGATAATTAGATAAGCTTTGAAGATTTGATCATCTTTTCTTTCCTAATTAATAGAATTGATGAAGACTGGAGATCCATGATAGGGCAGAAGAGTGGGAATCTCTTTCCCAGAGAGAAAGCAGGGTAACTATTTCTATCTGAGAGGTTAAAGTTAATGGACAGCTCATTGGCTCCTTTCCAGACGTTCAAAGACAGAGCTGCCTCCCACCAGGGGAGTGTACTATTTCTCTGTGTTCATTGTTTGGGGCCTCTGTTTGTGTTCTACTGTCAAAACAACTCAGTGTTGCTACTTCTACTACAGTATGCAATAAGGTTTATGTACCAGAAGAGTCAGACTTGACTGAGCAGTCTTATTTTCTCCTAACATCAATGAAACTTTTTTAAAAGCATGAGCTGTAACTGGATGGAACATAAAACTCGTTGTCAAGGACACAAATTAATAATTACTTTAGTACATTACAAGAATTACTAGGTCCAGCTACACTAATAAAGTATCTGACATTCTTTAGGTTCACTGTGCTTATAGTTCCAATATAAAATTTAATATAGCCTTTTCCTGAAAATGTTTTAATGAATATAGACTAGAGAGAACAATTCTAAATAAAGCTGAATTATATTGATGATTTAGTATTAGATTCTACATTAGAAAATGGCTTGATCAAATATAATATTGATTAAACCTAGCAGTTCAATAGCTTGGATAAATATGTGTGGCTTTTTATTTTAAATCTATTATAGCCAGAGCATAGGCCAACATGTTGGCTGTGTAAATCATGAAGTCTGCCCAACCCTTTAAATTCCAGGCAAGGAAAAAGATTTCATATACACATTGTTCTCAGGACCAGATGAAAAACTAAGGAAGAAGGTTCCCAAGAAAGGCATGAAGACTGTTGAGCCTCTAGGTTTCTGAGCATCCAACTAGGAAATACTTTGAGACACATTGATGGTCTTATAGGTTTCATTACTTTCTTGTATTATACCCTTTAAAAAAGGATAAAGGAACTAAATCAGGCAGTTTGCTAAATTATTCTCAGAATTGCTAAATCATATACCAACTGTTGGTGCATGTTAGAAATTTTGGGATCCGGGAAGAAAAAAATCTCAAAACAGTATATATTAGGTTAGGAATATGTTAGGGATATGAGGAAATAATATTTTATTAGTATTTAGGTTTTAATCAAATATCAATTTGCTTTGATACTGGTTAATAAGTGGGTTAATCACAGCTGATACATATAATTAATAAATGCACATTTGTCAGGGATGCTGCATATTTTTTTTAAAGTTAAGTCTCTGATAAGACTTAACCTCTGCTCTTCTTTCTGGCTCAAGTTTTTTCTGAACTCAGAAGGAAAAATCTGCCTCATTTACTTACCTAGTACTCAGAATGTTGTATTTTTCTCCAGATTTCTTTGTTGTGTATTATCAGACCACCACCCTTATCATCAAAAACTCCAGTGACTCTTGTGGTGAAAGATAATATTATTCTAAGCTCAAAACATATATATTATTCTAAGTTCTCCTTTGCTTTAAAAGACTTCTGGAGAAATTTCAGCTTTGAGCTTTACAGATTACTTACTGAAAAGAGCCTGGGAGTTATTGCTATCCATTGGGTAATTAGGTAGTTCCAAGGAAAATAATAAAACTATTTTGTGCCTGGGAGATTAGAATGGCACATAGTGACTCATATTAGTCAGCTGAGTAATTATGTAATTACAAAAGAAGGGGAAGAAAACCCTTCAGATTGTTTTTCCTAAGAGGCCCTTTTGGAAGCGTTCCAGCCCATCAGGTACTTATGTAATTAGGTCGGGGGCGCAATTCATAAAGAATAGCTGGTGTGTGTGTGTGTGTGTGTGTGTGTGTGTGTGTGTGTGTGTGTGTGTGAGTGTATCTGGTGTGTCAGTGTGTCTGTGTGTGTCAGTGTGTCTGTATGTGTGGTGTGATTGGGAGGGGGCTCATTTAAAAAAATGTTTATGTGAGAGAAACTGGTGCAGGAAAAAAGAAGCTTTTTATATCTGACAATTCACTCAGTGTATACCTACTATGTAGGATGCCAAAGCAGACATTAAGGAAAATGGTATTTCACAGTAATTTAAGACTATATGGATGTGAGCAAAATATAATGAAAGGCGAGGATATATTTTGGAGTCATTAGCACTATTACTTAAGTCTAAGCCTGATGTTTTCTTCCAATCTCTCTGTTTAGTGGCGGTGCTTGTTTCTTCCATTTTTCTGAAGATACATAAACTGTGAGGCTCAAGTAATTTGAAACTTGGTGCTTTGTGTTCCAGCACTGACTCTGCCATTGCAACATACTCCCTCCTAAAATTTCTGAAGTGAGTTATAAAGATTGTTTTACTTGTATAAATTAGAAAGATCATTGCTCATTCTATCTTTTCATTATGTATAAATACTCTCTATTTATTGAAAAACAATGGTTTGAAAAATGACTTATTGGTGATTATGGTGATGAAGATTATCAGTCTGGATTTCTTACATGGCTGACCTGGATAGCTATACTATGCAAAATACTTCATACTAAGCAACCCCACTCTCCAATACATACTATCACAATTCAGTGCATTCCATTCTCATTATAATGCATACCAGTAAATTAGAATGTTTATAATTTAAAGGGAAACCTTTGTCCTGGTGTCAAATGGCTATTTCTTTGAACAAGATTTGTTTTTACATACTCAATTTATTTTAAAATGTTTATAATTGTGTCTACATTTAAGAGATATTCTTCATATGTTGGTTAATCTTTATGGTGGTAAAATACAAATAGATATCTCCAACTACACACTTAGTTTTAGATTCCTTTACTCTATTGGTTGTTAAGACTCATCTGTCCAGGCTTTTGTAGTTTCATGATATAAAAAATTTCTTAAGAAATTCAATTCAGGGGCTGGGAAGGTGGCGCTAGAGGTAAGGTGTCTGCCTTGCAAGCGCTAGTGTAGGACGGACCGCGGTTCGATCCCCCGGCGTCCCATATGGTCTCCCCAAGCCAGGAGTGATTTCTGAGTGCATAGCCAGGAGTAACCCCTGAGAGTCAAATGGGTGTGGCCCCAAAACAAAACAAAACGAAACAAAAGAAATTCAATTCAGTCTTTAACTCTTTGAAATCTGGTAATGACAAAGTTGTCCATAGTATATTTAATCAGATAAAAATTTTCTGTATATTTTTGAATCAGGACAAGTTGATTATCTTATATTAAATAGAAGGACCCCTTTAGGGTTACCAGTGGAAAGACATGGGGGAAGTAAATCAATTTGGAAGAGTAGACTGAAGCTCATGAGATATTCATGAAGGCTAGAGTATTACTTGACACATTCTAGCTCCTTAAATTTATTTAGGCAATGTACTTCTTTATGTAAATTAAGAATTAATACAGGTCGGTTTGGTCCCTCAAACATCCCATATCATTCCCAGAGCAATGCGAAGAGTAATTTCTGGATATTGAACAAGAAGTAAGCCTTGAGATCACTGTATGTGGCAGAACAAACAAAAAACAATTAATGCATATTATTTTCAAATTATTATCTTAACTTTTTGGATTTTTAAGTACAAACTGATGGTGCATTATAATGTGTTACGATTTTCGATAAACTTAATATTTCAGGTGTTTGATAGGACCTGCCTGCCTTCCTGAATCTGTTTATTCATTTAATGAGCATGTTATGACTATTTTTTAAAAGATACAGTTCCCTTTCTAAATACATTGATGTTTAGTAGATGGACCTGGGTTCTATTCCCGGCATTCCTCAAGCCTGCCACAAGTGATTTCTGAGTACAGAACCAGGAGTAACCACTGAACGCCTTTGGGTGTGGCCCAACTCCCCCAAATATATATGTATATAAATGCGTATGTATAGATAAATATATATGTATATATAAATAAATTAATACAAGTTTTACAGACATAAATTTGAGGTGGATCAATATAATATTATATGATTAAGCTAAGATTATATGCAGGTAAATAATTAACTATATGCTTGATGGAGATAACATCTTAAATGGCTCTACAGCAGGATTTTTCAAGTCAAAATTTTTTTATGGAAGTGGATTCGTATAAAGAGACTGAATGCACAATAGCATAACAGCACAAGAGGGTTTAATGCGCTGGAGGGACGATGAGTAGTGAACACAGGCAAAAGCCTTCTGTTTGATGTCTTGAAAGAGTTGGTTAAAGGACTCATGAGACAGATTAATGCCAAATTACACAAGGCCATTATTGGAGTTTTGGAGGCATCATCCATATCCCTTTCCCTATAAGTTCTGACCATTTTGACATAAAGAAAATGGGAATCAGATACAAATTAAATAACCAGCAGACTTGCCAATATAGCTAGTATGAGGGTAAAGTTTGAAACAGGACCTAAGCCTGCCTCCTAATTTTTTTCTACTTGGTCTTAACATAATATGTAGATGACCACAAGCCTCCAGATCCAATGGTAGAATCAGTGGAAAGACTTACTTCATAGAAAACTACTTCCCCCAAACCCAGACAAACCTCAGCTACAATCTATATACATAGTTATCGTGATACAATTTTAATAGAAATAAATACTCTGCTTAAAACTGGAAGTATATTCCTTCTATGGAATATGGTGATGATAATTATGCATCTCTGTCAAAGACTAATATAATAATAGGCTGAAAGATTTTTATGGAGTTCAGTAGTGCAAGAAGAGTCACTCTCCTTTGATTGGAATATAATTTTTCATACCAGGATGTTTCCCCTTGAGAAGAAAACTTAGGCAGCCTATGGGCAAAATACAGGATGAAAATGAGAAATAGGGCTATGGGCTATAAGGTAGGATGTTAGGGTAGCAGAATTAGAGATAAGAGGAAGGGGAAGTCTAGTAAAGCTTTGACAAGGAGTTTGGAAACATGGAACCAGGGAAGAAATGAAAATTATTTTTAAAAGTTGGAAGAGAAGATATATGATCAGTGATTTCAAATTTTAATAACTAGATTCATAATGATTCAATTCACAGAAATAAAAATGATATTAGAAGCAGAAACTGGAAAGAAAATAATTGATTGTAGAAATAAGATTGGCTTATCAATGGGCAAATTATAGTAAAATATCTTATAAGGCATTGTGCATGTTAACTTCAGAAAGAATATAAAGGCTGGTGGTGAGGTACAAATAATTGCACATCAAAAACAATAAATATTGGTTTGCTCTTCAAACCCTGTTTTTGTTTGAATAACTGTTTCTTTGCTACCTGTGTTTTCTCCTGAATTAATTCCCCCCCCCTTTATCTCATTTTTTTCTTTTTTCTAAGTGGTGAGTACAGTTAGGGAAATAACTCACTAACAAATACCATGACAATCTTAATGAGTGAGAAAAGTAGAATGCCTGTCTCAAATACAGGCAAGGATGAGGCAGAAGGGAGGGGGGCATTGTTGGTAGTAATGTTGCACTGGTAAAGGGGGGGGTGTTATGTTTATGACTTAAACCCAACTACAATCATGCTTGTAATCATGATGCTTAAATAAAGATTTTATATTAAAAATTACCTTAGGGGCCAGAGCAGTGGCACAGTGCTAGGGCTTTGCCTTGCACCCTCTAACCTAGGACGGACTACGGTGCAATCCCCTGCATCCTATATGGTCCCCTAAGCCAGGAGCGATTTCTGAGCGCCTAGCCAGGATTAACCCCTGAGCATCACCAGGTGTGGCCCAGAAAGAAAAAAAAAACTTATAAAGATGTTACCAAAGTTCTAATGATTTAAAAAAATCAGCTTTTTTTTTTTTTTGAGAATCTGAAATGTAAGGAACACCAATAAATTATTGTTCCATTGTTTAATTCAGTGGACTCCTCATCTATAAGGAAAAAAATGAAACACTACTTTAAAAGGCTTTTTTTAAAGATAATGCAAAGAACTAGCACCTGCTTTGCAAGTGGGAGGTCCAGGTTTAATCCATGCTATTGTAAAGCCCCTTAAGTTGGAGTAATCCCAGAGCACCAAGCCAGAAGTAGCCTCTGATCACCCCCCAAGATATTAAAATTATATCAATTAAACAATTGATTTATTTACAGTGTGACTGAAAGTTCTTCTTTACCATCTACTGAAACCTTTAGTAATTCTGATACCAGTACCAGATTCTTAAGAAGATATTTTTATTTAATTTCCATATGCCTGAGATCAATAGTGCATAACCTGAAGAACCATTGTGAGAATTAGATGAACTCATATTTAGAAAATGTTTTGAATGGTAATAAGTTCAAAAAGAGAAAAAAATGTGATAGGATCTCACTTACTTTTGATTTGCTATAGACATTGATAAGTAATTATATCTTACTGATTTTAGTCTTGCTCACAATATTATCAAATTTTTCATACAGAAAAGTCATATATTCTCATTCTAGTGAATGCTAGGTTGAAACCATCAAAATTACTTTTCTACTGATGCTTGGACATGAGAAGCAGTTAGTTAAAAATTACAAAACTAATAAGGATTACTAATAGTTAAGTATGCCTTGATATTTCAAATTGTATGTCCTTTCCTACTAGAACACTTTACAGACCTTACTTAGATAGCTCTCCCTGCAATGTATTTACCCATCCTGTTTCATGATCATTTAAAAATATCCTGTTTATCATAGATGTTCAAAATGTTGTGTTTCTGTATATGTTGCAAAGAGAGAAAAGATAATGGACTTCTACACTCATTGTCAAATATTAGTAGCCGTATTTCAAATTAAACAGAGAAAGTAGGGTCATTTTAAATCAAGAGGAGAAGAGAATAATTTTAGAAAATCCTTAAATGTCAGAGTAATTGACAAGAGTTAAAGAGATGTTATGGGGTTTAAGGCACTTACCTTGCATCCCACCAACACTGGTTGGAACCTGACCTTTCATATTATCCCAGGAGCATTACCAGAAATCATTCCTGAGCAAAGAACCCAGAACAGCCCATCTTTAGAGCCAGGTTGGCCCTCAAAAACAAGAACAGAAAGCAACAACAGAGTAATTAACAAATATATGATACAAATTGTGTCTAATTTCATAACATGCCACTTTTTTGTTTGTTTTGGGGTAATGTCCATAACTTGGGGGCTACTACAGGCTTTAGGCTCAGGGTCTCTCCCTCTGGTACTCTTGGGATCAAAGCATACATTCAAATAATTGAGATGCCTCTCTACCCCAGAACTATACAACATTTGACCATCATTCTAAACTGCAGCATAAAATTTTGTTATGGGCTCATTGAAACTCAATTTTGAAAATTAAAGAGGTAGAGTCGCCAGCTTTAGTAAATAAAAATACGTAACAACCAATATAAATAATATGTTATGTCAAGTCAAAGAGATGGTACAGCAGGTAGGGTACTTGCCTTGTGTTCAGCTGACCCAGGTTTGATCATACTCTGAATCACGTCAGAAATGATTCCTGAATATAGAGCCAGGAATAAATCCTAATCATCACTGACCCCAAAACTAGCACACAAAATATATAACATTAATATACTTACATTATATATACTGAGAAAGAGATAAGATATAAAAAATATAAGTATATAAGATGGCATATTACCTCGAGATAAAGAACTTGATATACAAACTTGATAGAAAAGTATACATATTAATTTAATTAATTTAACATGTGTATGTATGTATGTTAGTGTATAAAAATTATTTACATATTCTTATTCTCAGATTTATATCCTGAAATTCAAATTTTCTTTCTCTGTTATTTTGAATTTCAAGCAGAAGAGTTTGTAGCTCTAAAACAGGAGAGAAATACTTAATACTTATAGATAGATGAAGGTACAAGAACAAAGAGACATTGGATCAATTATAATTGCAAATATTTTTCTGAGTGTCAGCGGAAACTTTCTCTATATAAAAGTTGTGAAGATCATTGCCAAGTAGCCATTGTTATTCCCTCTTACAAAGAATCCTTTTCTCACATTAGCATTGATTTCCTGCTCTTTATCTAGAAGTAAACAAAGTCAGTGACTTTTTGATATTCAAATTTAGACACCAAAAGTAGAGTACAGTCTTACATGAGAAGATCAACAGTCATGTTTTATTATGTTGTTGTTTGTTTTAGGAATAAGGAGGATGTCCCAAGTGGTGCTCAGGGAAGATAGGGGATTATAACTTGACCAATTGGGGTGGTAGTTCAATGCTAGGGCTTCTCAGGCCCTGAGGTTCCAGGGGCCCCATGGTCAATCTGCAGTGCTTGTTGTCCTTCATGGCCACATTTAGTGGAGTGTTCAGGGCTCTAATTAGCACTGCTCAGGAGGCCATATGTTATAAGGAATCAAATCTAGACTGGGAATATAACCTCTCTATTATCTCCCAGTTCAACAGTTGTATTATTATAAGAAGAAAAAAGGAGTATAGAACTTTAAAATACTGAGGATGAAGACTGAGCTGAAGTGAACAGATCACTTGCTTCCTGGTTGCTAAAGCTCAACTCTTATTTATAGTTTGGGGGCATTTCTGCTTAATTGGGCTATAAATTCAAAGCAGAACATCAAAGGTAGTTAAAATTGAGAAACACTCCTAATATGAAAAGACAAAAAAATTTAAAAGAGTAGTTTAAAGGAAGATATGACAGCTTTTAAATAAATGGAAACACTTATATACTGTAGTATACTTTCTTAGCCATATACTGTAGTATACTTTCTTAGCCATATGCACATGTTTTATGGCAGAGTTTGATGGTGGTAAAGTATATAATTCCTGTACACACACACACACACACACACACACACACACACACACACACACACACATCAGTGCTCTAGTATCTGGTAAGATAACACAATTTGGGAAATAGATTTTGGGTATGTGCTATAGAGAAAGAGAAAACTTTTCAATTATTGAATGTTTAATGAATTAATATATTAAACTAAACTCTCAAAGCCAGAGCAAAAATACAGTAAAAAGGGCATTTGCCTTTTTACAGCTGACCTGGGTTTGACCTTTATCCCCTAAATGGTTCCCTGAGCCTTCTGTGAGTAATCTCTGAGCACAGAGCCAGGAGTAAACCTTAAATACCATTAGGTATTGACACAAAACCACTATCTATTTATATATATATATATATATATGTATAGATATGTATATATTGATACAAAACCACTATATATGAATATATGTTTCTATATGTATGAATATATATATATATATATATATATATATATATATATATATATATATATATATATATATATATAAATATCTTGGCACTATACCACTGAAAATCTTGAATTGTTATTTTGGATGGGTGTCATGCCCAGAGGTACTTAAACACAATTTCTGGCTCTGTGTTCAGGAATAACCTGGTATGCTCAGGTTATCATCTGAGGTAACAAAAATAAAACAAGGGAGGACTATGACTGAAAGCAAGACAAAACCTGCCCACTGTATTTCTCCAGACCAATCACGGTGTTCATAAGCAAAACTCATATATCTTTTTCTTCTGCCTCATATCAAACATAGTTGTCTTCTCTCCTCACAAAATCAGAAGTTTTCCTAGGGTAAAGATTAAATTGTATTTATAGTCATTTCTTCTTCAATCCAAGGGCAGTGTCCTTTGCTTAACTAGCCCCCAGAAAATGCTTTTGGAAATAGTTTAAACAAGAGTCTGTCATTCCTGGGACCTAAAGGAAGAGTCACATGGAGGAAATATTCAAGCTGGTAAAGAGAAGTCAGACTCCTTTCCTCACAAACTGTGCTGTCTAGAGAAACACAGTATGACACAACTGAGAAATAATTTGCAAACCAATATAAAGAAATACTTATTTCTTCTCTATAGTTTTTGATGGAATGCTGATAGGTAAGTGGGTTAGGAAGTGACTTAGCTTTGGATGGATGGTAGATAAAAGCTTTCAATAGTTTAGGAGAGTATTTAAGTCAAATAAGGCACTGAGACAAGATTAGGGTTTGTGATTAGCCCATTTTCTCTTTCCTTCAGTGACCTTAAAGAGTGACCTCTAAGACAATGTGTCCCATACCTGTAGTCTTTTAAATGTAAACTTAGGAAAGAACAGCTAATCATTGAAACAAAGGGTACTGTGCTCTCATTCCCACCAAAGCAATGGCTTAAGGATTTTTCTTCCTCTAAACCTGGAACATACCTTTATCCTTGATGAGTTTAGTCAAAAAAAGGGCTAGAAGGGATATGTGTGGATAGACACAATGCCAACACAGATCTTCAGAACTAAAATCTTTAGTTCAACAACAGCTCTGAGATGAATTACTAAAATATGTTTTCATGGCATTAAAACTGCCATGTGAGCAAAACAAATCCCCATGATAAATAATCATTATTAATTCATTCTTTGGTTGATTTTTATGAGTAACATAGCAAGGCAGTACCTGAAATATAGAGACTAATGGAGTATGATTCATAAATAAAAGAAGCTGATTATATAGTCTAGAAAAGCGTTATGTTAACCTCTAAGTAAGTACAAGAAGATGAAATATCAAGGGATATATCTGGGAGCAACGTGCTATCATCTCCTGGGGAAGTCTATAAAAGTAGCAGAGTTCATGGTCAATCTGAACCCCAAGCTTTCTCTGTGGTAAATTTGACTACATAGGTAGATGGCTCCTTCATAAAGAGAATGCAGAACCAGAAAGATAGTTTGCACATACTTGCCTTGGATGCAGCCCACCTGTGTTTGATCTTTCACACCTCATATGATCCCTTTGACCACTGCCAGGAGTAAGTAGTCTCTAAGTGCAGAGCTAAAAGTAAGCTTTGAGTTTAGCTGTATGTATATTTGTATCCCCTGCCCCCCCAAAAAAAGTAAAAATCATGAAAGAAAAAGAGGGTGAACAATGGCAAAGTGCTTGAAATCTCAGGTGGAGTAGCTATTTCTTGCTCCTGCAAGCAGAAAGGTTGTAGGAATGAAAACAGAAAAAAATGGGGAGCTATGAATGTAAGAGCATGGAGGACAAAGCCTGTCTATTTAGCTATTTGCCAAAGTCAGCTCTACTTAAAATCTGAAAAGAAAACTACGATTATTTATGTGCTACCACTGCAATATATTGGAGGCCAAGAGGAGCTGAGAGTTATTAAGCTAGTTCAAAGCAATCTCGATTATTGAAAATGAATGAAATTGAATTCCACTTTCTACAGAGTCATTTATTGAGAGACAAAAGTAATTAATATTGAAAATAAAATAATTGTGAACTTCTGAACTAAATTACCATGCAGATATAATGTACTGTCTCATCAGTCTTTAAATGCTTTATGTATTAGAAAATTGAAATACCAGTCTCTGAACCGGGGCCTTACATCATTAGCATTTATTCACTCTGCACTTGCTGAAAATGATTCACAAGAGCAACAAATTAAAAGCCCAACTTTCAAAAATACTAGTTCAAATTTAAAACCCATAACACGTTAAAATTTGGGATTTCAGTTTGTAAATTAATCCTGTCCTTTGGAAAACTTTAAAATAAGGGCGGAGTGCAGATGGATAGTATAGTGGTCTTGCATGATGCTGACCTGTTTGATCATCAGGCACCACATGGGTTCCCTGAGCATTGCTGACTCGAATTCTGGAGACCCCCTGGCCCAGCACCTCCAGAGCGGCTTAGGTAATATCTAGTACTCTAGAATCTGAACAGAACCACATTGTCAAGTCCTTGCTTTGACTCTCCTCCTATGTTTATCTCTTGATAAATGTATCAAGAATCATTGAACCTTTTACATATATTGTTGGAGGGACCAAATAAACAAATAAGTAAGGTAAACTTAGATGAGGCCTCATAGTTAATGGATAGTACAAAGATTTTTGCCAAGTGTTGAAATGACAGTACCATTGATAAGGTGCCTACCTTGTGCAGGACCTAGCCAGATTAAATCCCCAGGAGTGCATATGATTCCCTAGCACTGCCAAGACTAATTATATTTTTTAAAATTAATTTACACACCATTGCTACAAGGTTGCTCAACTATAGTTGGTTGTTTATTACAAAGCTATTCATGATTAGATTTCAGACATACAATATACAACACCGTTCACCAGTGCACATTTCTCACCACCAATTTCCCACCCACCCTCCCCCTTGCCTGCCTCTAGGGCAGACCTCCTTCTCTTCCACTTTCTTCTACTCCTCCTCCTTCCACACATTGTCTCTCTCTTCCTCTCCCTTCCCTCTGCCAGGAGTAATTTCTGAATACAGAGCCAGGACTCACTTCTGAGCATTGCCAGGTGTGGCCCCTAAACAAACAAAAATAATTTTTGCCTAAAATTGCAGATTTGGCAGTGTGGAGTCCTCATTGCCAAGTACCATGTATCCTTTTGTACTGACACTCCGAGCTTCTTTGTAAAATGTATTGGGGCTCTTGATAGTAGGAAGTATATTATTTGCACAGAAATGGTGTCTGTATTATAACTCAAACAAATTCTAACTTGACATTTGATTTCATGTAAGCTCTACCAGATCTCTAAAAAGAAGTTGTTCACTCACTAAACTTCACTCCTTCCCAGTTAGTTATGTTTCCTAGAAGCAGAGCTAAGGAAAAAGGTTAAAGAAAAGAGTTAGAAAGGGTTAGGAAGGTCTGGGACAAATAGTCACCATAATGGACACTGAAAGAGAATGCACAGGGGACCTATTCTTCACAAAAAATGAAAGATATGTCCAGGTATTATCTGCTTTAAAGCTATGTCTTTCTCCTGTGATTATATTAAATGCTATTAAAAGAGTTTAATCTTACTGTCTGAAGCAATAGAAAAGTACTAATTTCATCATTCTGGGAAGCATGCCCAATTCTTGGCAGTTTTCACATTCAGAGCTTGACAGCGGGGAGAAGTTTCACAGGAGCCAACATATCAGTTTCCTGCAGAAACAAGATGGTGGCAACGGACTGACACTCTCTGTTATAAAAACAAAACAGGAATGAGGAGGTAGATAACCATCATTAAGATAAAGTGTCCAAATACTCAGGTTAAGTCAGTAAAAGAGTGAAGCCTCTAAAAAGTTAAAGTGATAAGCTCATCTAAAAACAATGAAATTCAGTTTTAAAGAGGAATGACTCAACAAATATTTGTGTTCATTCTTTGGCCAGCTTGCAACATTAGAGTGTCAAAAGTCAAGAGGCTTAATATATCGATAAAAAGTTTAGTCAATGACAGTATAATGTGTAGTATATAGAAAGATTAAGGATATTGTGTCCTCTATTTTCTTCTCAACTTTATAAATGTTGAGGGAAAGAGAGATAGTGATAGGGTTAAGGTGAATGCCTTAAGTAATGAAGAAACCTGATACCTGATACAAGCAGAGAATATCTGGGTATAGCCCTGGAGACCAACCCCCATGCCCATTAGCACCAAGATGGCCAAGTTTCCCTGGCCTAAAAGAAACTGAGTAGCTCTGTATTCTGGAGCCCTGTGCATTCTATGGCCCTCTCACT
This sequence comes from Suncus etruscus, assembly GCF_024139225.1. NCBI lineage: Eukaryota > Metazoa > Chordata > Mammalia > Eulipotyphla > Soricidae > Suncus > Suncus etruscus. Next base: position 15,772,394 of record NC_064867.1, on the reverse strand, counting down.
TAACTGCTGGCCCTTTTGGCCAAGAATCACCAGAAGTGGTCCAAGGATCATCTGAACTGCTTGGGGAGGCCACCCAAAACAAATGTTGGGATTTGTTCTCAAAGCTATAGATATTTTTACTAAACACTAAAATGAATTTTTCAATACATATCTAAGTTGTACTTGGATGTATTTCACAGAAAATTAATCCTTTACTTCAGCGAAAAGTTTTTGCATGCGAGGCTAGAGCTGTGACTCAAGCAGTAGGGCATCTGCCTTGTGCGCGCTAACCTAGAAAGGACTGTAGTTTGATGATGAACCGCATTAGATCGCCTGATATCTCATTTGGTCCCCCAAGCAGGAGCGATTTCTGAGCTTATAGCCAGGAGTAACCCATGAGCGTCACCAGATATGTCCCCAACCCCCCCCCCCCAAAGGAAAAGTTTTTGAATGATAATTTTAGGAAGATTGATATTTCAGACAATTTCAAACAACCTAGCATATTATTTAGTTTTGGGATTTGTTTCTCTCTCTCTCTCTCTCTCTCTCTCTCTCTCTCTCTCTCTCTCTCTCTCTCTCTCTCTCTCTCTCTCTCTCTCTCTCTCTCTCTCTGAGCCACAACCCAGCCCATTATTTGTCTTTTAATAAGCAAATACTATTTCAGTCCATGCCTACTTTGCCTCTCTTCAGAGATATAACAGAAATATCTCCTTAATGACTAATATCCCATAGAAATTGGCTAAACATAACGTTAATTAATTAATATTGAAATAAGCCATACAATTAATATATTAGCATTCATTTTAAGATCTTTACAGAGTTTCCTTTCATAGTGGAACTCTCTCTCTTCAGAATTATCTCATGCATCAGACATCATTGGAGTTTCCATAGTGCTTCACCAATAATGATATGGCATATCATTAGAATGTAAGCTTTTAAACTTGAAGATTGTAAGTTAAATCTAAATAGTCCTACTGTTACTTTTATATAAGTGTCTCTGCTAGCTATTTCTCTGCTTGCTGCAGTCAAGATATATACCAATCCCTATTGATCTTGTATACTGCTAAAGGAAGATATCTTTTAATAATCATTTGCAATAATGATTCTTGGTTATCAACTATGATTTGAATGTAAGAAAATCTATTGTTAGGAATCTTTTTGTTATTTCCATATTTTTATAATTCTATTTTAGAATGCAAATTTTATTTTAATATTAAATCTCCAGTTATTTTTCACCATTTAAGATTTATAACAAAAGCATTTATTTTACAGACTAATTTTTGTGTGTGTGTGTGGTTTTTGGGTCATACCCGGCAGTGCTCAGGGGTTATTCCTGGCTCCATGCTCAGAAATTGCTCCTGGCAGGCACGGGGGACCATATGGGACGCCGGGATTCGAAATGATGACCTTCTGCATGAAAGGGAAAAGCCTTACCTCCATGCTATCTCTCCGGCCCCTAAAGACTAAATAAATTTAAATCTCAAACTTTAATAAAACTAACTAATCCTAGGTATGAATATAAAGCTCCAATTTATCTAGGTTAACTTACCTTACTGACTGAACTTGAAATAATAGAGTAAATTTATACTTAAAATTTTGCTTTGAAGATATGGCATAATAGAATACTAATCATTGGTATATCCTATAAAATGAGAGACTTCAAAGGAAAGATCAGACAGACATGTTTTATTTTGCTTACTTGGTTTTTAAATTACATTCTTGCTTGCTTTTATATTTTAAAAAGATGATAAATTTTTGTTCATTCATACTCCCTGAAGGAAAATTAGATCAAATGATGGAGAAAGCTAAGCTATCAATTATTTTAAAAGAAATAAAATATTTCTACTGAAGATAATATATTCTGTTTGACCAATAAAGTCCTTGTAGAAGAGCTCTTAGAAAAATTGAATTATTGTTTAGATAAGAATGATTTATATCATTGATTTAAAAATGTGTTGCTTTCAGTATTAATTTGCCTTGAAAGCCTGTCTGGATAGGTGACATGAAGAAATACATCTGAACAATGAACATTAAATACATATACACATATGTATTTCTGAATTAAACTATTCCTCTTTGACAATGCCCAAACCAATGTTTCATTGAATACTTTCACTTTGCGCAGGTTGTAAAAATTGGCTTTAGAGCATAAACTTCCTAAGATTAACTTTCACCTAAAGGCACTTGTGGTACCATTTGGTTAATTATATTTAGAATTCAGAGTTTTGATTTGGTTGATTTATCCAATGCAATTTCTTAAAGACATAAAATTAAATAATGGGCAACACAGGCACAGAAGGTTAACTTTTCCTAAATCATATTTGATGAATGTGTTTTTCATAAATGCATGTGATGTTAATATAGTAAGCTTAAGCTCTGAGTAGGTGGAACACAAAAATAGTTATAAACTTATTTATGATTTTAAAATTATTAAGATAAAAATATTTCCTGTAATTTCTTCATTGTTTCAATTTCAGTTATTATCTACAGGTGTTAACAATTTGATACGTATCTTCTCAGTTATTTTCATTCCAATTTATATATGCTTATTAGAGGCAAAAGCCTAATCTACACATTTGTCAACTATTTCCATTTTTAAATCAATATTCCCTATTGTTTATGTTATTCTGAGAGTTGTATTTTGCTGTTGCACAGTTGATTGGCATTATTTGTATACAAATTAGTATTTGTACACTTTCAAGTCATATCCAGTTTTTCTTTAATTTTTTTTATTGAAACAATTGTGATTTATAATGTCCTTCAGAGTTGGATCTCAGACTTACAATGAATCTGGGCCAAAACCACCACCACTGTCAACCTCCCTCCACCATGTCCCCAGAATGTATCCCAACCACCACTGTTCCCCCCAACCCACCCAGCCTGACAGTTGGCCCATTTAAAGTTTAGATTGTTAGAGTTTGGGTCTCTTGATTCCACTGTTGTTGCCTTTGACTTGGATATTTAATTATTTATTTTTATCTCCTCTAATGCACCTGAGACCACTTGGACCTTGGTCCTCATACTTTCATATTTGTGTTTCTTCTCCTCCACTCAATTTCTTTCCTCCTCCTCACTATACTCTGAGGCCAAGGGTGTTCAAGAAAACTCCCATTTGTATCATTGCATTTCTTCATAAGTTATTCTAAATGTCACATAGAAGTGATATCTTCAGTTTCCTATTTTTGTTCATACTAGGATGCTTTTTGTCTTTTTAATTTTAGTTATTTTCACAAAGATTACATCTGAGAGTAAAAATATTTGTTTAAAATCTTGAGATTTAAAAGGCTATTCTGATCCATAAGCTGGAAATGAGTCCACTCTCTCTCTGTGCTATTTCTACTTGGTTCTTATTTGGATAGTTACCTTTGTCCTTTTCGCAGTCACAAAATGACTACCAAAAAAGTGTCCTGTATCTCTTATGTTGGTGAAATGGGCTACATTTAATAATGTTTCAAGATTTTAATACTAATTTTAATATAAAATATAAGCATAGTCAAATTTATGGAAAATGGGAATTTATTTGGATTTAATCATTCTGATGGCATTGGTTAAGGTGGTATTTTTTTTTTAACAAATGAAAGAAGTTACTAAGGAGAACATAAGTAATAGAATAAGAACTACAAAAATAATCCTGTATAAATGAAACCAACAAAAGTTAGAGTTTAATGGGACTTATGGGTGTACTAACTCATAGATGAGCTCTCCCTTCCACAAGATGATGATTTTTTGGTTATACACCACATAACTAATGAGGACTCGGTTATATTTATATTTTATATTCTAATGGTCACGTAGTCAGCCCCCCAAAATAATCTGATAGAGTTTTATTTGGGAGGGATTTTGGGGCCACACCCAGTGACGCTCAGGAGTTACTCCTATGTGCTCAGAAATACATCCTGGCTTGAGGGAACTTATGGGATGCCGAGGAATCAACCACAGTCCATCCTAAGTTAGGCACATGCAAGGCAAATGCCCTATTACTGCGCCACCACTCTGGCCCCCCACAAGATGATTCTTACTATCTAAAAGCAAATAGTTCCTAACCCTGAAGAGGAAGTAAAAATATATCACAAAATAAAATGAAGAAGAAAAATATTATGGCTCAGGAATAAACTAAGAATAAAATAAATAGACGTAACTAAAGAAAAACTTAAAGTAGACAATCGTGTTACCCAAAATCAATTTGTTGAAATTTCAGGAAATAAATCTGGTTTTGGAGTATTATGAAGACATGGTGTTATACTGAAATGCTGTCACTGTTTTATTTTGTTGTTTTGTTTGTCTTTATTTGGGCCTATACCCAATGTTTGGGGGATACTCCTGAATCTGGGCTCCAGGATCACTCATGGTAATTCTCAGGGAATCATAAGTGGTTCCAGTAAGCAAGGTCTGCTGTATGCAAGGCAAGTTCTTACACTGTACTATCTTGCCAGTCCTGTCTGCCTATTTTCTTTAAAATCAGTATAGAATAATTTTGTGAAAAGAGTTAGGTATTTATGGGGACTACATACTATTAAAAATGGTAAATGAAAAATTTTAAATTACAGGATACTCTGCGAACATCTTTTTCTTTGACTGTTGGTTGACATAATTAAATGATACTTAGAAAATTATGATAAATACAGTCACATAATTAAAATGAATTTGAATGATTGTTTAACTTAGCTCCTCATTTTACAGATAAAATAAGTATAGTTTAGCAAAAAAGAAAATGACTAGCCCAGGGACCCAGACATGGTGAGTAGAAAAGAAGAAATAAATTAAACAATAATCAGGTATGAGATTATTTAAAAAATAAAAGTTTTCTATAATATAACATATCAAATCAGATCATAGTGTGGTGTATACTTTGTAGTATTTTATTTATATATGTGTGTAAACATATGCATATGTGTTTTTAAAATATTTTCAAAGATCATGTAGAAATGACTCTCTTAATTTATCTGAGATTTCCTGAGAAAGGATTAGCTTGCTGGCAATGAACTTTTTTAATAAAGGAAACTATAGTTTAATTCATAGTGATTTATGAAGATGAAAGGGTTTTGAGAGGAGAAATTCAATTATCATGAAAATAAAATTTCATTTAGTCATCATTTCCTTTATTTTTTATTGCATTTGATAAGTATGTACAAGGGATAGCAAAGGAAAACATTAAAGTGTATTAAAACTAAGGAATTAATGTAATGCTACTTAACTATAAATTTCTTGTAATCATAATTTAATCTTCAAGTGAACCTATTGGGTGAGTTCAATAGGTTATTTTAAAAACAGAATTCCTATTGCAGTTCTAAATTTTTTCTAATGATTTTAATGTAATGTCTTTTTATGACTTCATAATTTTGTTTTCTTCCCTATTTGATGTAGTTATACATTTATTTGAGTATGTTAATATTTTATATAACTTCCTTCTGCTCTTTTTTGTTGTTGCTGCTTTTTCTTAATGCAGTGCTGGCTTCTTTCTCTCAAATTTAAATGTAAACTAAATTAATTTTATTAACTGTTTATAATTAACATTAATATCTTAATTCCTTAATATTTATTTCAGAGAGAAAGGCACTTAATAGTATCTATAATGATGATTATACACAATGTAGAGAAAAGTTAAGCTATTTATATTGGATAGAACATTCATTTATGAGAATAAGTATGTGAATATATGCTAGACATTTTTAAAAGAAAGAACTGCTCAAATTAATATCAAAATGCATAGTCTAATAAAGGTTAGGAAATTAAAACATTTTGAGATTTTATGAATAAAAATATTAAGGTTATTATAACTGAACAGTGTTACTGGAAACAAATCTATAAGAAATAATATAGGCCATAGGTGGCATTTAAACTCAATAAAAATTGTGATAGAATCAAATAGTGGTGAAAAGAATAAAAAGACAACATGACATTTATCCATATGACAAAAGTCAAAGATCCAGGCTTTTTATAAACAAAACTGAAATAAGTACTTGTAAATATTTTTAAAGAATGAAGCAAGCAATCCAGTGAGGGAATATACAGATGAATCTGAAATAGATATTTCCCAAAGAAATACTAATAACACAAATTAACAAAGTTTTAAAAGGTTTTAATTACAGCAAGATTTAAATATTCTATGAGAAGCGTATTTTGTATTTTTAAACCATCAATTTTTCTTTATAATGTCAAGCAACAGAGACTATACAGAGATTTGTACTCTTTTTATAGGTAAGAGAAATTTCATTGGCATGAAATTGACCAAATTTATCATAAACCCACTATAGGCATTCTAATGACCCAGTTATATAACTTTTCAGAAAATAATCTGATTGCTCAAGTTCATAAAATATAGATAAAATCAAGAAATTAATTCCTTTCAGAATAGAAGAAACACTGGCTAAAGTAATCATGGCACTATAATGTAATGAAATAATATTACTTTTGCATCAAACATACTAAATCTGTGTCAGATGACATGAAATATAGTGATGCCAAGGTATACACATACCACAATCCCATTTTTGTTTAAAATCAAACACTATCTCTAGATTTATATACAAAAATGAAAGTTTGTTTCCACTAAACTTGTATAAACATGTTTATGACATATTATTAATAAGACTACTAAAAAATAAAAAAGTAAGACTCCAAATATTCACCACTGATTAATAGATAAGTAAAATGAAGTTATATGCACAATAAAGTGTTATTGTAATAAAAAAGAAATAAAATGTATGTTATTACCTGAAAAGTCTTGTTACATGAAGTAAAAAAATTCAATCACATATTCTAACATTTGACTTATACAAAATATTTAAAATATACAAAAAGGACAGCAAGTAGGGCTAGTTTGCCTACAGTGAGGATGGGACTGCTCCCATCTACAAGGTCATTGTGCTTGCACTATATTATGAATATTTGAATCATGAATTATGTATTTTAAAAGTAGCTCTATTTGAAGTAGAGGTTGTGACAAAAGTGACAAGCCCATGTTTGCATGAGTGAGGCTCAGAGTTTATCCCTAGCATCTCATACCTGTCTACCTCTGGGAGTGGTTCTCATAAGAAAATTAAATTAAAATGATTTATAGAAAAGTTGGATTTAGTCTATGTTAAATATAGAGTCTATAGCTTCTTAGAAACAAGTAGTAATAGATTATCAGTGTTTTACTATTCTGGGGTTAAATAAGAAATATAACACACAATGTAAAGGTCACAGAAATGTTCTGAGTGATGCTTGCAATAATTAAAACAACTAAATACTATAGTATTTATTAAATACTATAGTAAAAAAGCTATTTTTTTCTAGTCTCTTCCCAAACATCTGAGTCTTAGTTGAAGTTGATTGCTAATGATATTCTATCATCTGTAACTTTTCATTTTATTTTTATCATTTTTATTGTGACCAATGTGAATTACAAACCTTTCACATTATATTTAAGGTACATAGTGACAGTGAATCAGGGTCATTCCCATCATCAATGTTGTCCACCTTCCATCCCTGTCCCCAGAATACATCTGATACCTCTCCCCTTTGCACCCTGGACTTCTAGAATAACAGTATCACTTTTGTTTTTTAATAAAATGATATCAAAACTAGAATCAAGCTATCCTTAGGCCATATAATTTAACCAGAGTTTCATTACATTATTTTGCTTCTGTCATCTTAATTTTGACAATATCTTTTATTTAGGTAAGTAAAGCTGATTTGTCGTCCTGTCTTGCATAGGATAATTATAACCTTTCCATATTAAGGATACTTTTTCATATGAAAGCAAAAGTGTGTTGTTAAAGGAGTGAAAGTTGTTTGCCAAAAAGAAACAAAAAATTCATTTGGGGAATCTGAGTAACTAAAGATTTAGGAAATAATTTTAAGACTTCAGTGGCCATAAAATCTTGTAATGTAAAGGGATCTGTATACTTATGAATTCATGAGCAATGTTTCCGACAAAATGGATAAATATATCTTGGGGCATTAAGATTTTACACAAGGTCACATTTTCAGTCTCCTGTGCAAGAGTAGTATTAGTTATTCATTTTATTCCACACATTAAAAGGTACTCTGGAGCTGTGGTGAGAATGAACTGAATCAAAATTAGAGACTAATCTGTGATTTAGTAAGACTTGATTATAACTATTGATAACCCAAAGCCAAATTACAGTCTTCTTCCCATTGCTTGGCATTTGGTTGTTCTTGAATTTTCTTGGTGAAGTTATTTAGAAAGTTTGAAGAAAGAAAGGAGAGAGAGAAGAGAAGAGAAGAGAAGAGAAGAGAAGAGAAGAGAAGAGAAGAGAAGAGAAGAGAAGAGAAGAGAAGAGAAGAGACGAGACGAGAAGAGACGAGAAGAGACGAGAAGAGAAGAGAAGAGAAGAGGAAAGGAGAGGCGAGGAGAGGAGAGGAGAGGAGAGGAGAGGAGAGGAGAGAAGAGAAGAGAAGAGAAGAGAAGAGAAGAGAAGAGCAGAAGAGAAGAGAAGAGAAGAGAAGAGAAGAGAAGAGAAGAGAAGAGAAGAGAAGAGAAGAGAAGAGAAGAGAAGAGAAGAGAAGAGAAGAGAAGAGAAGAGAAGAGAAGAGAAGAGAAGGGAAGGGAAGGGAAGGCTGATGTCAAAAACAGCCTATTTTTATATGTAATTGTACAAAATCCAGAAAACAGGGCTCCTTGTTAGTGCACACTGAAACTTGTTTGTAGTATAATCAAGGGGTGTTTATGTAGCTAATTGTTTGGCAGTGGCATGGGGAAGATAAAGGCAACTGAGAAATGACAAAAATTTTCCCGATATTGTTCTAAAAGAGCCTTGAGTAGCATAGAGAATGAAGTGCTCTATATATCATTAGCGTTTCTTGTGCTAAAAGATTGTATTATTTTCCTGGCTATTTTGCAAAACAGATTTTGAGACTAAGGAGCTAGATCTTTACTCTTGTTCCACTATACTTCAGATTCACTGATTGAACTTCCCATTTCCTGAGCATCAATCTCTCCATGGCTCAGAAATGTTTCACGCCCTAAAGATATTAATTACAAAGATAGTGATCAAATGCCATGATCATGTTTAGTTATAGAAAATAAATTTAATTGGGTAAACTTGATTATCAGTACCATTCTGGAACTTTATATGCTTTCCTAGTTTCATAAGTCATTCCTACATTATTTCAAAATATTTTGTATTAAAACACTTAGCAAAGAAGCTTAGCATTACCTGATTTGTATAGAATTACGTTCTATATCAAATAGTGTTTTAACACTCTGAAATGCTAGAATAAAGAGGTAGGTATTGAATTGATAACTGCTTTTCCTTTATACCAATAGTCCTCAAACTATGGCCCGCAGGCCACATATTGTATTTATTCCCATTTTGTTTCTTCACTTCTAAATAAGATATATGCAGTGTGCATAGAAATTTGTTCATAATTTTTGTTTTTACTATAATCTGGCCCTTCAACCGTCTGAAGGACAGTGAACTGGCCCCCTGTTTAAAAAATATGAGGACCCCTGCTTTACACTATATTTTTAAAAATAAAGATTAAATTTGATGATATTCTAAGACTAATGTTGAACTATTGCAATAAAATGAATCTTGCAAGAACACTATAGCTATCTATAGAACACTAGAGCACTATTTATAGTGTTATTGGTATTATATTCATTTAAACATTATGAAAATTCTTTCACTAGATAATGCTTCATTCAAATAAAGTTTCATATTGCTACATTCACAGTAATTTACCAACCATGACCAACATATAGACGTGAACTTTATTATTCCACTCAAAGCATGACCAGAATTTATATCTACATCTCTTAGCATTGTGAATAAAATCTACATGTCCCTACTTAGACCTATGCTGTTCCTCCCTTTATGCTGAGTTCCTTCTCTTTTCTCCTCTACTGTCCAATAAACTGTTCTACCTTCTAAAGAAGCCTATGTCCCTAAAATATATATTAGGTAATACTCAGTACCGTGTGTGAGAACCTAGACTATGAAAGCTACATGCTAGTCCATTTCTCATGATCCAAGCCATGAAAAATGATGTCGAAAATCTGATCTGTTGACTTTGAACCTAGAGAAGAAAGATATTTCCTGGCACATTACATGCTTCATTCACTTTGAATCCTTTTAGGTTGCTCAGTACAATATTCTGACTCTACAAGCTTTTATTAAATAATAAAGGAATAAGTTTTTAAAGAAAGAAAGAGGTACTATTTTATAATACATTAATTATTAATAAAGAGATATGCTTTTCTCCCTCCCCCATCATAATGCCAGTAGAGATAGTCAGACTGTGCCAGCATGTAGAATAAATAGATTTGTTTCCTGAATGACTCAAGGTTCCCTTATTATTGTGATATCTATATAAGCTGCTGCCTTTTAATTTTACTGTAAAATATGATTTTCATGTTGTATTAAAAGGCTGTCAGATTATAGACAAACTTCCTTTGGTAAAATTTGTTTTCAATTTTTCCAGTGTAATATTCAATTTTAATTTTCATAAGGGGCTGTTTATTTTGAGGACTTGAATTGGTGCAATGGAATACCAATCTCCAGTTCTCAGTAAAATTTGCACTCTGAATTAAAATTCAGGAAAGTATAAGTTACTATCAAATTCATTACTTGTAAGTATTAATCTATGTTTAATTCTTGATAATCAGGAATGACAGTTCATGTGAGTAAGTGATTTTCTCTCTAAAAGTCCCTTTGAACAATGGCCTTCAGACAATTCTAAATTGAAGAATTTGGGAGGACGCTAATTATTAAAAAGAACTGTGTACTAATTTCTGGAGTCTCAGTTGCTTAACCCCTGGTAAAAGTCTCTTTCCTTTTCATAACACTTCCATCATAATGGAAGTTTTGTGTGTGTTTAATGTTATAATGTAACAGAACATTGTAATGTTCTGTGTGTGCATCATTACATTTCTCTTTCCTATCTGTTAATGGCAAATGCAGAGTGTAAAAGGACTTTAAATTTTTAGTTCTGTAACTTTTCTTCCAGTTGCATTAGAGACTTTTTTTTTTTCAAAATATCATAGCTTAAGATCCATCTAAAATGTAGGGGAAAAGGTAAACACCTATTAAACCCCAAGTATACTTCTTTGCTGTCATCTTCCTTAAATGCTAGATATTTTCATCTGAAATTTGCTTTATTTTTATATAGTTAATTACCTTTTAGACTTTTAAAAGTTAATTCATTTAAACACCATGGTTTACATGGTTGTTCATAATACAGTTGTTTTTTTCCCCTACAGTCATGAAAGTTGCTTTTTTTTTAATTACCTTATCTCAACTATTCTGTCATGTCTTCACCGTGATTAAATGGTGTAACCCAGGATTTCAGTGATTCCTCTACCATAAGTCCTTACCAAATTCTGAAATTCAAGAATGTAGCATATACTCAATTGCAGCAATAATCTATTAGACTCAATGTTGAGCACTGAAGATTTCATTGAATAATGCACAGATTCTAAGTGGTATAACATATAATCATTGAGGAATTACCCAACTAGGGTGCAAGTAACCCTTAGCAACTAGGGTGCAACTAATCCTTAGCAAGCACCTGCGACCAACTAATATTCCACATATGTTAAATAATAGAGGGAGAAGTTAAACTGGAGAGAGAATTTGAGTGTTTTTTGTTACTAAAGCTAACAAAAACCAGATGTCAATGATATTGTTTCAGGGAGTATGGGAAAAGAGAAGTTAATATTGAATAAAATCTGGAAGAGATCATAGTTATTTAATGATTGACAAGGGAGATCAACTTACAAATAAGATGGAAAAGTAACAAATCATTAGAAAATTAGAAACTAGTATGTATAGGAAGACGATATGTCATGATGGAGTTGTGGTTATTGGTCCAACCTGTTAGTCAATACTTAGACCTAAGAAGTTATTAATTGAGTTTAACATAATGTGACTGGTTGAAACTTAGTTTTATGATATGATGTAAGAGAGAAATAAGAGAAAAGTAAATGTACAGGTTTTGGCAATTTCTCTAAAATCCTTTAGCACATTTTTAATGTGTTAGTATAATTGTTTGATTGTACAGTTACAATGTTTCCATTGCTGAAATGGGGGTTCCTTAGGTATATTGACTATGTCTAACCTCTGATAACTATGGTCATAGAACCAACCTTCCCTATGAAAATGCAAATTAACATTTAAACAATAAATTGATCTTTCTTTGAAGGATCTATAATTCTAGATAATTTATTCTTGGCTTTGCTTCCCCCTTTTCTTATTTCTTATAAGATAGGTTGCTGAATTATATGAATTTTGAATCTCTATCATTGCCTTTATTGAATTAATGAGTCCTATAGTTGGTAGGGAATGATGAGGCCTTTTTGGACTCAACCCGGGCTTCCACAGCCCCTATGGTCTGGCAGGTTTGAATGTTGCAGGGTGAGGGCGGAGAGATTCACAAAGCAGTCAAATGAAATTTCAGAGTCAGCCAGTCCCTTCTGCCAGGCACACCTCTTCACATGGCCTCTTATACTAAACCTTATCCTAACAGTCACTTCTCTGCTCCTTCTGGCTCACTCGGCTTCTGTCTCCTTTTCAGCTTCTTTTCCCAGGCTTTCTACTAGCTTCCAGGCTGACTAACTCACTTTGGTGATGATACTGCTGTTGCTTCTTTTATGATGCTCAATTGCTACTGCTGAATCTTGATGCTGATCTCTGATGATGATGTCTCTCATACACTTCTCTCTCTAACTCTTCTTTTTATCCCCTCTCTCTCCCCCATGCAGACTCCTCTACCTGCCCATTCCAAGTGTGGGCACTTCTGATCATTCAGGTGGTATAAATAAGTTGGGAGAGGGGCTACCCAAACTCTATGTCACATATTTAGGATAGACAGAAAATTAAATCATTACTTAAAAATTATAGCTTAACATTCATTAAAACCATCTCTCATCTGAACCATATTCACACTATTTCCCATAGTGTATATATATTTTCTCCCTTTTATTCTTTTTCTCCCTTTTTTTACTAACTCTTCCCCCCCCCTTCTTCTTTCCACTCTTGTTCCCTACTTTTCCTAGAAAAAAAATCCATGTGCCATTTTGATCCAGACATCCTATTTTGCAGGAAAAAAAAAACACAGTTGTAGAAGTAAAGAAATCTAATCATCATCACAACTCTCATGAAGATATATTTGAAGATAAGTTACTAAGAAAATTTACAATGACATGAAAACTAAGTGGCCAAATATGAAAGGATTAAAATCTGAGGAATACTTGTTTTAAATAGAGGCTTGAGTGATCAAAAATGACAGAGATTCTGTGAATCTGCCAACTTCTCTTTCAGTACGTGACACCAAGAGAAAATGAACAGAAATGAGGAAATGGCATATTAGTTATTGCTTTCTTCATTCCATCCTTGATGATGTTTTAATCCTCAGATGTCCATTAACTAAAAGCATTTGACTGTGTTTGTAAGTCCCATGATAGAGTCCCTGAGCGCAAAGCTCTGCCTGGGCTGCTGAAGGATGAATCAGATTGAGGCAAGAAGTGTCATCTATAACGGCAGCTTCCTGGGTAATGGCGACCCGCCTTTACCTCATGTAATGCTCAGGGGAGGAGCAGCTTATCATTGGGATAGCCAATTCTTTATGGTTAGTATCAGAAATGAACCTATCAATCAGCCACATGAGACTTTTAAAGGGGCACCAGGGCCATAAACTTTATGAAAAAGGCTAGAGATTGCATTCAGCCCTCAAGCAGATACACAATTATCTTAAACCAAGTTCAGGACAGAGAAACTAAATCTTCTGTTTAAAAAAAAAAAAAAGAAGACCAAAAAATGTCATAAAGTTAAGAACCTCACAGTCATTGTGGTTTTTAGAAACTAAAATGTACATAGAGAATATAATAATTGACACACAAATATGTTCTCATAGCTAAGCAAAGAATAAGAATAAAGGACACTGATAATAGACAAAAACAGGCAATTATGTTGGAATGAGAAGAACAGAAAAAATAGATTAAAAAGACTTTTGGAGAGTTGGCATAACTTGCATGCTTATGAGATATATTCATTAATATTGAAGAAACTTGAAACAGCCCATTGATTTATTCACTATAGGAAATTACAGAAGTTAGAGAAAATCTCATTTTCATGAGCTTTCCTTCCAATCATTCAGCTCCGTAATGACATAGAGAGCAAACCTTTTCTAAGGGTTTTCCCAGTTTGACATTTTGTTGAATTTACTGGAATATATTGTACTAAATTTATATGCTACTTCTTTCCACCCAAGCAAGAAATAATTTTGTATTGAATAGAATTCTTAGGGTACCAAAAGAACTCGGAAAACTTCCCAGAGTGATCTCATAGAAGAAGCCTGTCTTAAAATGTCCCTCTTGATCTTTCTGTCTACCAGGCTAGATATCATCAATGAGAACATTATAAATCTCAATGGATTTGTCTTGTGAGACTTTCAATATGTCCCTGGAAATTCATCATGTATACACTGTCATATTATTTCACCTGGCAGGTTTCATGTATATCTGAAATATTTGCAAAAGGGTATAGAAAAGGGAGACAGGCATCATTTTTCTGGACTACTGAGTCTGTTTGAACTCTTAATATTAGGTAGTCCAAATATAAAATGTTGAGGCACAAATAATTGATATGTTTTGTAGTACAGCTACCTCCCTTCAGGAAGTCTATGCCATCCAATTATTGCTATGAATGGTACAGAGACAATGTGTCTATAGTTTCTTGAGGCTGTTGGAACAAAGACTCACATAGGGGATGGACAAAAATCACAGAAACCTAGCATCTCATATTTCTGGAAACTAGAAGTCTCCAATCAATGCTGTTAGCAGGGCTGTGCTGAAACATGTAGGGTGAATCCTTCCCAATTTTATCCTAGATTCCGCTTGCTTGTCAACAATCTTTGGTATGACTTGGGTTAAAACCAGACTGCCATTCCCATCGTTTAGCAGTTCTCCATATGTATCTATGTCTTCATTTTATTATGTGGCACCAATCATACTAGATTAGAGGATCATCTTCCTCCTCTCTGATTTCAACTAATTACACCTGTAACTAATTAAACCTATAGCCATTTTATTTTCAAATAAGCTCACATTAGGTAATACTATTTTCAAATAATTATTTTTAAATAATCTCACATTGACTTTCTAAAGTCAACATAAATTTTGAAGGATATGGACACAATTTATATATATATATATATATATATATATATAAAAGTAATTAAAAGAACTGTGTGTGAAATTTTAATTGAATTGGCTTAAGGATACTTGTATGATTCAATTAAGTAAAAAGAACTAATATTCATTAGTATCCAATTGATACTAGGTACTATTTGAATTATATAATGAGAATAAGACCTAATTAACATCAGGTAAATAATACCTATCAATGTACCATTTACTTAATACAGTGTTCCATTTATTGATATGGTTACACATCCATGCACCATTTATTGGAGATTCTTAACACAAAAAAATTACTAAAAAATATTACGATATATGGAAATTAGGGCATACTGTAGTAATTACTAATAATAGTAGCTCACACTTATGTAGCACAAAAATAATAAAAAATTATGGGCTGAGAGACAGCATAGCGGTAGGCATTTGTCCAGCAAGCAGCTGATCCAGGATGGACAGTGATTTGAATTCCAGCATCCTATATGGTCCCCTAGCCAGCCAAGAGTGATTTCTAAGCACAGAGCCAGGGGTAGCCCTTGAGAGCTGCCGGATGTGATAAAAAAAATTATTTTTTAAAGTTACAATTCTAAATATTTTGTTTGAGTCTCATGATAGTCCAATGTGGTAAGAAGAAGGTAGGATAAATTCTTTTCTTATAAATCTTACATTTGAAGTTTGTTATTGGGTTTAGTTCTTATGGATTTGTCAATTCATGGGCGGTATGAAAGAGTAAATAGACTTCTCTGTCATTTCCTACTTGAAACTGACTAATGCACTAGTATTCTTGTTTTTGTTGCCTTATTACTATTCTTTTTCCCCAAACACCAGATAGACTTTATTTAAAATCATACCCAAAACAAATTTATCTCAAAAATTGATTTCTGAGCTGAGGTTGCCCATACTGTGTTCATCATGTTTATTAAAAGTCTTGAGTATGTTTGCAAAATAAAGTGCAAAACTGAAATACTAAATATTTTTAAATTATGGTGATTTGAAAGTAAGTTCTATACACACTAGGATTTATCGCTTCCTTTTATTTCTATTTTTGTAATACTCAAATAAGAATTGTTTTATAAGGAGATCTTCAATAAATATTTGTGGACTGAATACATTACAGTAATTTTAACCCACTGCTTGAATTTTGTTCAGGGAAAACAGAGGGTATCAGTGACTCTTGTTAGTTACAAATATGTTTAAGCTATAAAATTAAAAATATGTTCATGGTTACTTTGAAAAATGTTTACTAAAACCAAACCACACGAGAAAAACAAAGAATCTGCCTTTTCTTCCTCTGCCACACCAACACTTAGTAATGCAATGCCCAGCATGACCTCACTGGTAAGTGTGTGTGTGTATATTTATTTTTGTGTTGTCTTTATTACTGTCTAAATTTTTTCTTGCCAAAGGTAAAAACAAATAGAGAACTGCTGCTTTGCAAATTTTATTTTTCTTTATTTCATGTCCACACCGTAATGTTACATTCTTGTACTTTATTTTGTTTTTGTTGTTGTTGCTGTTGTTGTTGTTATTGTTGTGATTTACCCTCTGTATTAGATTACATTCTTTTCAGAGACAAACTAGCTCAATTATTTAAATGTTAGTATTAAATCAAGGATACATCTGAGGGGCCAGAGAGATTGCACAGCGGTAGGGCATTTGCCTTGCACGTGGCTGACCCTGATGGGCCCGGATTCAATCCCAGGCATTTCCTATAGATTCCCCAAGCCTGCCAGGAGTGATTTCTGAGTGCAAAGCCAGGAGTAACCCCTGAGTGCCACCAGGTATGGTCGAAAATAAATAAATAAATAAATAAATAAATGGATACATTTGAGATAGTTTAAAAAAAACAAAATGTGTATACAGAGGGGCAGAATAATAGTACAGAGGATAGGGTATTTGCCTTGCACACAGCCACCTGCCTTCAGTCCCTAGCATCCCTTACAGTAACTAGTCCTCAGGAATAATTACAGAGTGTAAAGCCAGGAGTTAACCCTGAGTAATTCTGGATGTGGTCCAAAAGCAAAAACAAAAAGTAAATCTTGGAAAATGTTTTAAGAAATTGTATCTTATTGTAAAGGAGATATATGGCTTCAGGTTATTTTTGAGACTAAGAATGTGAGATTCAAAGTGGTGGGGCATTTGGTAAAAGAAACTTCTCCAAAGAATTTTGTGAGCTACTGTGTCTTAGATGCTCACAAAATCTAGTGTTTCCAAGATGAATCACCCCCTGAGTGACCCAAACTCTTTGGGATATACAAACTTACTCAAGCAGAACAAATAAAGCTGCTACTTACCTGAAGAGTCCTGAGGTCCCTCTCCCCTTTAAATATTCCCTGTTTCTGGACCGAAGTGGTATTGAAAGTGGTAGGATGTCTGCCTTGCACTCGCTAACCTAGAACAGATCGGGATTCGATTCCACGACATCCCATATGGTCCCCCAAGCCAGGAGCAATTTCTGAGCACATAGCCAGGAGTAACCCCTGAGTGTCATTGGGTGTGGCCCAAAAAATAAACTAAATTAAAATTTTAAAAAATCCCTTGTTTCTATGTATCTACTTTCCAATTTAGAGGATCAGACTATAATTATATGCCTTGTGGATTTTTGAACTTTCTCAGTCTACAGGAAGACCACAACACTTTGAAAACTGAAATAAATCAGATTTTTAAATTTAAACTAATCCAATTTAGGTAATACATTTGAAAACACACATTGAAACAGTTTTACATACTATCTGAGAAAAAGCACGACAATATCTCAAAAGGGGGAAATTTGGATCTATACTAAAAATCAAGAATTTCTTGTGAAGGCAATCTGCTGTGAAGATCCTGTACTCGCTGTTAGCAGATGAGATAGTTATTTGGAACATGAGTCAGCAAAAATGTGAACTCTAAAATAAGAGGTGATCCTATTTAGAAATGAAAGGTTCATTTCTGAGTATACATATAAACCAGTTTAATATGGTTTAATGAACCTAAGGATTCCCTTGTTACTTTAAGAGTTTTATGGATTTGCAGATGCAAAAATGAAACAAGTATCATTTGGGAACTAAGATACTAATATAAGAATCTATTTTTGTTCATATCCTATATGGTTTCTTCCTGAATGCTAAAGATGGGTTTTCTCTATATCAAATGTCTTTTTTTCTGTCATTTGAATATTGGCATTTCTTCTTCATAAAGAATACAGAGACAGCTGAATGATTACAATACTCGGACAAGAGTTCTAATATTAAATAGCTTTTGGCAGATAATTAACATTTATCTGAATATGACTAAAATATTTTGGGGTATTACAAACTCTGGAGCTATAATAAAAACCAAAAGATTAGGATTAAGAGGTAGTGGGATGGTACTAATAATGCATAATTATCTTACTTTCATTACCAAATGTATGATCATTTACTCAAATAAAAAATGAGACACAGGTTATCAGTTTGTAATTTCTACCTCGTTGTTGTTCCAAGAAGGCAACTTATAATACTAGTTTTATAAAACTGAAAGTCAATGTAGGTTCCACAGTCCTAATGTTTAAAAAGTACCACATAATTTGGACCATCTTGTTCTACCTCACAAATTGGAGGAGAAATAATGGAAGGTACCAAGACCAAACAGTCATATGAACATCAAGTAGAAATAAAAAATGATCAGACTTAAACACCAAATCCAAACAAAGCCAATGACAACAGAATCAATACCCAATGTACAAGTTAGACACAGAGGGAACCACTTATACTAGCAGCCTGGGGGTCAAAGAAGGGGGATATGGGATGCAGGCTGGGAACAGGAATGGAGGGAGGACAACATTGGTGGTGGAAATAACCCTGATTCAGTGTCACTATGTACCTAAAATATTACTGTGAAAGATTTTTAATTCACTGTGTAAAATTAAAAATTTCTCCACAAAAAAAGTATTTTGTTAAGCAGTTAATTGGTTTTCTTCTTTTGTTTGTTTTTTGTTTGTTTTACTGCTGAGCTTTTCAGTGCCTTAAATGTGTTACTTACAATGTGACCCTCCAAGAGTAAGTGCAGAAGGCAAAACATTCTCAAATTCATCTGACCTTTGAACCCCTGTTCTTTGGTCATTTTGTTAAAGTACTTTGGATAATGGTTCAGTAATTCATTTTTCAATAAATAATGTGGGTATAATTTTGTAAGTGGAATTTGAAGGAAACCTTTATGTCAAAAAAATGACATTGTTTCAATGAGGGTGGTCATAAATGACCCTGACAGGGGGGAAACTATCTTTCAATGTGTGGAGTAGAAGTGGGAAACAATTTGGGTGTTCTTTTATTATAAACTAATAGTTTCTTGTTCACAGTGTTGGATTTTTCCGGTTTTAAATAGATATAAGAGAAAAGAAATTTATTTCTCAATCCATAAAACATGTTCATTATGCTTTTCTCAAGCACTTACTCTGCATCACACAACATATTACACATTGAGTAGCATCTGGGAGTAAGTTTCTAATCTAAGTAATGCCTATTTCAATCTAATTTCCAATGTCACATTAAAGCACATGTGTTATCCATCCAAATGTATCACAATAGGAAATTGTTAGAAAGTGAAGGAATAGTGTATTCTCTTTGTAAGAGTTTTCTGACATTTTGAAAATAATAATTAAGCCCACAGTCATTTAATAAGCTATTATATGTATGATCTGATTTGGTTTGTACCATATGGGTAGCATGGGTAGTTACAAAAAAAACAAAAAAAATTGGTTTTTTTTTTTTACAAAATTTTTTTTACAAAAAAATTGCTTTATTATCAGATACTAATATCAAAGTGGTAAGAATATGGATCATTTTAGCCTTGATTGCTAATGAGAACACCACTACTATTTCCTACTAATCCTGATCTCTTCTGTTTTCATGCTGTTCTTAGTTCTCTCACAATTTTTTTGATTCTCCAAATATTTATAATCACTATAAATTTATTTTACAACTACAGGTTAAACTACATCTCTATAATGTCAATTTTTACCTCTAACAGAAATTAAAGCTTCACTTTATTAATCCCATTCCTGTGTTTGTAACTTATTGTTATTAATATAAATTTTCCTTTTACAGATATACTTAATGTTAATTCAATTAATATATATTAAAAGTTTATTGTGTCTACTGTCCTATTGACAATTGGAGATAAAAGTAAATATTATTCCAGCCATCTGAACATTTGTAATCTAGAAAATATTTTCTGTGCATAATTTAACTCCAGACTCGTAGAGTATAGCATGTCATCCAAGATATGACATCAAATATATGGAGTGCAGCGATGTATACATATTTACTGAATAATCTATTAAATTTAAAATGGATTATATTCCTCATTTCTTCATATCCCTCCATTCTGGAATCCAAAACAACAGTTTTATGATACTTAAGCAGGGAAAGATGATCTTTCTGAAAATAATATATTGTTTCATTTTGAGGCATGAATGATATCTTTTATATTGTTCAATTTTTAGTTTTGTTTACAGGTATTATGTTTTTCTTAACCATCAGGTACAGAGAGTGTGTTCCAAATGCAGTTGTAGGGATCTTCCAAGAATTCAGCAAGTGGTTGCCATTTGACAAGAAAATTACAACTCAATTAAATTGTGTCTACTACATTTTGTCCCCCAGTGGACTAAGCTCATTTTCCCATGCAGATTCATTTCCCCTTTCCCATTTCCCATCTTTCTCTGTAAATGAATATTGTCCTTTAACCACTGTTTATCATTTAGACAACAAACTAGTTTCAGTGTCAGCATTATACTTACATCCCACAGAAACCTTTTCTGTGCAGTAATTTAGCTGTCAGTCTAGAAGTGATAAAATAGCAGAAAGATGGATGCTGAGCCTGAGGCATGCCTGCCTGAGCAGATATCTTGCATGTACCCACTTGGAGGTGCACTTATTAAAGTAAATAGAAAAAATTACTACATAAATTTCTCTTGTTCATTTATTCATTGTAGCTTGATGAAAATATTCTTTAAGGAAATCTGCTAATTATTAAGAACTTTCTATATAACTAAAGATGGAAAAGAAGGGTTTAGTGTATATATGTCACATATATATGTCTGTTAATATACAAAATCAGAAAATACATTATTCTACAATTCACACAGGTCATTCTTTACAATAGATATTCCTCATATACCTCATGCTATGCCACAAAACATACCTTCATAAAGTCATGTGTATCAACTATCTTCTTAGGCCATGATACTCTAAAAATAGAAATTAATGATGAACACAAATGGAGAAGTAACTCAAACATCTGGAAATTAAACAACTCACTACTGAACACCCAGCAACCAGTGCATCAGAGAGGAAATCAAAAGTTTTAGAAAAGAAACAAAAATGAGGGCACGAACTACCAGGACCTAAGGTACATGGCCAAAATTGTGTTAACAGGAAAGTTCATAGCTGTGCAAGAACTCATTAGGAAGGAAGGAAGGCCCACAAAATAACCAAGAAACTGGAAAACAACCAACAAAAGGATCTCCAAAATGAAGAAGGACAGAATTTCTAAATATTAGAGAAGAAATTGATTAATTGGAATTTATTTTTTTAAAAAATCCAAAAGATTAACAAAGTCAATTAATTAAGTATCATGCTAACTTCTACTTTTCAGAGATTTATGCAAATTATAACACTTTCTTTTAGGGACAAGGGAGATATAGTATAGGTGGAAAGGGAAATTTTATTGCAAGCAAAAGATCCATTGTTGATCCCTGGTCCCCTGTATTGTCCCCTGAAGACCACCAGGAATAATCTCTGAGTGCAGGGCCAGGGGTAAGCCCTTAGCACAGCTTGGTATGCTCCCTCCTCCAAAAAGTCTCTTCTTTAGAATCTGATCAAAGAATTTAGGATACAACAAGGATAACTAATTGACAGATACATTGGTGCTTAGCATAGCATTCCTAAAATTAAAATTTATACTCTTGTAAGTCATGCTACTTCAATGAAATACAAATTGAAAAAGGACATTTCCCCCAATTTCCAGTGTAATATTTCTGACATAAATTTTTACTAATTTTTAATATTCTACGTATACCCCAAAATTATATTTTTATTGTTTAATGTTTATTACATTGACTATTTTTTTTGTTTTGTTTTGTTTTTGGGCCACACCCGGTAACGCTCAGGGGTTACTCCTGGCTATGTGTTCAGAAGTTGCTCCTGGCTTGGGGGACCATATGGGACACCGGGGGATCGAACCGCGGTCCGTCCAAGGCTAGCGCAGGCAAGGCAGGCACCTTACCTTTAGCACCACCGCCCGGCCCCACATTGACTATTTTTAAACATTTTTATTTAAGCACCATAATTACATATATGATTGTAGTTGGGTTTCAGGCATAAAATGAACACCCCACTTTCACCAGTACAATCTTCCCATCACCAATGCCCTCCACCAACCCCCTTCCTCACCACCAGCCTGTATTCAGAAAGGCATTCTAATTCTCTTACTCATTAACATTGTACATTGACTATTTTTATTATAGTATTTGCTTTATTTATTCTAGGATACATCCAAAGTAGTTATAAAATTTAATTTTCTTAGATATTGCTGTACTTAATTTGCTAAAATTTTATTAAGAATTTGCATGACTTTGGGACTAGAGATCCAATACAGAGGATAGGCCTTACCTTGAAAGCAGTAAATCCAGGTTCAATCCCAACATCTTATATAGTCCCGTTAGCCCACCAAAACAATAGACATTATTCCTGAGTACAGAGCAGCAAAAAACAATGAGCATTGCTAGATGTGGTGGCAAAACAAGCAATAACAACAAAAAATAATATGCATGAATACTTAATATTGAAATTAATATTTGGTGTTGTTAACAAGATAATCCTGTTCCAGATTTGGGGTTTCAAGTTCCAAGTTCCTCATTGGAGAAAAACTGAGTATAGTATTTGCCATGGGCTTGTGGTAAATAGCCTTGTTTAAATTAAGAAAAGTTCCCTTCCATTACCATCTTGTTGAGAGTTTTTTTTAATCATGAATGGGTGTTGAATTTTATCAAATGCTTTCTCAGAATCTATTGATATGATCATATGGTTTTTATTTTTTCTTTTCTTGATATGGAATATTATGTTGATTGACTTGTGTATGTATGTTAAGCCATTTTTGCATCTCTGGAATGAAACATAAGGGTCATGGTGTATGACCTACTTGATGAGGCATTGGCTGCCCCCTCTCACTACTCCTGTTCAACATAGTACTAATAGTATTTAGCATAACAATTAGGCAAGAAAAAGACATCAAGAACATCCAAATAGAAAAGGAAAAAGTTAAGTCCTCACTGTTTGCAGATAACATGGTATTATTTTTAGAAAATCGTAAAGACAACCAAAAAACTTCTGAAAACAATAGATTCATATCATAAAGTGGCAAGCTACAAAATTAACATACAATAATGTTTATTATCTTTTTTATTACATATGACTTTCTTATGCCCAAATAGTGATAAAGAAGAAATAGACATTAAAAACAAAACAATATTTTTACAATAGTACCACAGAAACTCAAATACCTTGGAGTCAATTTAACTAAAGAGCTGAAAGACCTATGCAAAGAGAACTACAAAACACTGCTTCAAGAAATAAAAGATGACACAAGGAAGTAGAGACATATACTCTGTTCATGGATTGGGAGGAATAACATTATTAAAATGGAAACACTCCCCAAAGCATTGTACAGATTGAATGCGATCCCTCTAAGGATAGCCATGACATTTTTCAAAGAAGTGGATCAAACATTTCTGAAATTCATTTGGAGCAATAATTTTCCACAAATAGCTAAAGCAACTCTTAGAAAAAAGAAGATGGAAGGCATCAATTTCCTTAACTGTAAATTGTACTATAAACCAATAGTCATTAAAAGAGTATGGTATTAGAATAAAGATAGACCCTCAGATCAATGAAATACACAAGTATTCAGAGAATGACTCCCAGACATACAATCAATTAATTTTTGCCAAGGGGGCAAGAAACACAAAATGAAGCAAGGAAGTCACCATTTAACTTATCCACTAACAAAGTATAGTTCTATTTCCTAATGTTCTTGCAAACACATACCATTTTTCATTGTGTATTTGTAGCTATAATTGTGATGCCACATCTCATTGTGATTTTTAATTTTGATTTTTCCTTTATATCTAATGAGATTGAGCACTTTCATGTTTATTTGATATTTGTATATATTATTTGTTATAGAAGCTACTCAAAATATTTGACCACTGTTGATTATTGTATTTTTGTTGTTGACTTATAGTAAGTTTTATATACTCTACTATTCCATTTTATTTTCCAGTATTTTTTGGCCTTTGGAATCTTCGTTTCTCTATTTGAATAGATATTCTCTGCCAGTCAATGAAGTTTACTTTCTGCACAGCTATGTCAATATTTTACCAATGATTCAGTAGTTTTTCTTTATACATAGAGTGATCTATCCTATATTTTTATGACTGGAAAATAATTGGTATTTGAAAAAAATAATTTGTAATGTATTATTTAAAATTAATGTGTGAGTTATTATTTTAGAATTTACAGAAAAAACAAGGGTATTTTATTACTATTATTATGATATTTGCTGTTATTATAACTATTATTTTCTCAGTTTAATTATTTTGCTTTTGTCTTTTTTCCCTTTTTGTATTACTTCCATGTAGGCATAGAGACTTGTTTTTAGATCAGTAAATTTTATTTCTAGTTTTAGTTAATCTAATTATTTAATCTAATTGTTATTTCTTTAATCTAATATTTATGTATAACTTCAAATTTTAAAGTAAATTTATTTTAAGACCATTTTTAAATAATATTCCTAACTTGTACAGAACCTACCATAAATCATTATAATGTTCTAAGTATCAGCATTTGGCCAACAGATCACTAAGAGCAACAACACTTTATGCAAGGATCATGACATTAATTATCTACATAATCCTATCTTGATAATAAACTATAAGGTATCCTTAAAGATCTTTTAGTGGTACAAAATTTACTACATATTAATAAGATACATTATATTAAACATAGGGTAGGGTATTATGACTCCAAAGAAAAATACTAAGAGTAAACAGATATAGGTATACTTTCCCCAAAGTTCAAAGATACTTAATTATTTTATCCAACAGATTCATTCTTTGGAGTAACAGGGTCAAGTATTGAAGTGTGAAAGTGAAGCAAAATTCAACAAATGCAAAAAATACCATTAAAAACATACTAATAAGTATCATAATAGGAATTATAAGATATTTCGTAGGGTATCTTGTTAGTCATCTTTGTTCTTTTTTTGTGATGTCAAATCTACTTTACTGCACATGTCATTAATCTTCATAATTGTTCTTCAAATGTGTTCTGGATTTTTGGGTCAATAATTGGGGCTCTAGTGATTTTATTTTTCTTTTGTCATTCGGATACATATATTTCCTCTCTTTTATTTTACTTATTATTTTTACTTATTATTTTTAACTGTCCACTTCAAATTGTCTTTACATCTTTTCTTCTACTAACGTGAAACAAAGTAAGTATTGTTAGTTTTTAAAAATTGGTCCCTTTGTCATTACATGGG
This sequence comes from Suncus etruscus, assembly GCF_024139225.1. NCBI lineage: Eukaryota > Metazoa > Chordata > Mammalia > Eulipotyphla > Soricidae > Suncus > Suncus etruscus. The sequence continues at coordinate 15,746,713 of NC_064867.1, read as the reverse complement.
TCCACCTCCCCTTCCCAAGACAAAATCAAAATAACATACATCACCTTCTGTCTTGTTGCTAGCCCAACTTTTGCCATATTTTGTTCATATCTGTTTCAAATCAGGGGCCATAGAAATAGTACTGTGGGTAAGGTGCTTGCCTTCCACATAGCCAACCCGAGTTTGGTCCTGGCATCCCATAAGGTATCCTGAACTTGCTGTGAGTGATTCTTCAGTACAGAGCCAGGAGAAATCACTGAGCACTTCTGGGTGTAGCCCCAAAACAAAAACAGATTCATTCCAAATTTATTCATTTCTAACTAATGAAATAAAATATATTTTGAGTTGATTTGCCTTACTTGGAGATTCATCTTGGCAAAATTGCTGGAACAACTAGCCCAGAAAATGTATTATTTAAAACTGATGGAGGTTTATTTCATTTTATTTTTATTCTTTTGTGCAACTTTCGTGGAGGTTAGGTTGGAAAGACTTATTCTCCATGTAATGATTACAGGATTTAATATCCTTCTAGTGTAAGGCTTTATCATCTTCTGTAGCATTTGGTGACCAATCCTCAGGATGATTAGAATGGGTTACCATATTTTGATTACTTAGCAGAAAAATAATAAGAACATAAGAGTGGCTCATTTAATTCTTACTCAGATGCAAGCAAAAATGATTCACAACATATCTACCTACTATATACTTTTGTTTAAAAAATTTAAATTTCCAAATTTGACTTAAATCTTATGCCCATCCTTTGTCCTATTTTTATCAATATATCTGAAAATTCTCTCTATAGAAAAAAGCTCTGTTATTAAGACACACGAAGTTACAGTGAACATGGAAACTTCAAGTTGTCCCATGCATCTTTAAAGATTTCCCTTTAATTTAGGTCTTCTCAATCATTTGTTCTAATTTTCAGTTTAGTGAGGTAAAGTAATAAGTGGAAGAAGTCACTCCTTTGCTCAGGAAAAATAAATATTATCTACAAACTTTTAATCCATTTTACGTTTATTAAGAAAGATAGTATGTTTTTATTTTTATCCCAGTTGTGAGTTTAGATATAGTGGTTAAAATCCTACTTAAGAAGTCGTATTTTCTATTTGAAGCCAGAGTCTAACATGCCTTTATGGTTTACCTTTGTAGCCATGTTACTACAGGCAAATTAGCTTATAATGGCATCAATTTCTTAAATTAAAAGGATGATTAATGATAATGTTTAAAACGTCATATTTTATTCTTTTTTATTTATTTATTTGGTTTTTGTATTTGGGGCCACACCCGGTGTTGCTCAGGGTTTACTCCTGGCTAAGCGCTTAGAAATCACTCCTAGGTTGGGGGACCATATGGGACATGGGGGAATCTAACTGTGATCTGTCCTAGGCTAGCTAGGGCAAGGCAAATAAATGCTTTACCTCTTGCGCCACTGCTCCGGCCCCTCATAGTTTTATTCTAAAGAGTAGCTGAGGTCAGAAACATAGATTGATTGGAGAATTTCTGAAACTGAGGAAAAGCTAAAGCTACTATAGTAATGATGATTATTGTCCCTGAAATTATTACTTAGTCCACACCCAAATGAAACATATTTTACAGGTTTGCATGTTTTTGGACTCAAAAAGAAAACAAACTCTGAATAAATATTAAATCCAAAGGATGACAAGCCAGTAGGATATTATTGCATTATATATTTAATTTCATGTCTTGTGTGCTTCATTATGTTTAAAACTTCATAGTTTTATTTTAAAAAAAATGAGGTCAGAAACAGATTACTATGGAGAATTTCTGTAACAGAAGAAATGCTAAAATAATATTAAGTACTATGGTAATGAGACTATTGTCCCTGAAATTATTACTTAGTCCACACCAAAGTGAAACATGTTTTATACGTTTGCATACTTTTGAGCTCAAAAGGGAAAAAAAATCTAGACAAATAATAAATTTTAAGGATTATAAACCAGTAGAATATTATTGCATTATTTACTTAATTTCATGCCTCCTGTGCTTACTTTGTCTCCTGACAGTATTTCTGTTTTCACAAAAGTCCTGTCTCTACTTTTAAATCAGACTTGTATGTAGGGCAGATTAACAGTATCTGAAACAAGTGAAACTAAGATCCCTCACGTGTGGATCAAAGTATAAAGAAAAGGATGAGCCTAGAACCATGGTTCACTGAAAAGTTGAAAAGGCCAGCAATTTTGCTAGCAAAGAAAACCAAAACTAAAGAGGGAGGGAGAGTGTGTTTAATAATTAGAGATTTCACAGTAGGGATCTAAGGCAAGGGGTCAGATTCATATGGATAAAAACATTATTTGGCTAAACTTTTTGTGATCGAGGAAGAACTTCATTGGGTTTTATATTGGGCTATTCACACTTCCCTTTGCTGTTTTCTCAATTAATCCTCCTGTGACTTGATACACCATGTCTAATTCTTCATAAATCAGGCAAACTTTAGAGTGGTATTGACAGTGGCTTTGCTAACTCCATTGTTTGCTGTCAAGAGTTTTCTTCAGCTTCAAAACAATTTGCCGTGAACGCCCTTGTTTGCTTGCTGCATTGGTCTTTGTTGGGGGTGAAAACTTTGATTTATAACTGTATATAATTGATGGCTGTGGGGTAGGAGGACTATAGCTCATGCTCCTCTTCTTTTAATCTAACTTTGCCCAGAAATCCATGTAGTGGAGCATTCTCAAGGGAACCGGGCTGGGAAATTTTCCATGTACCCGATGGGAGGTCATTAATCATGGTGAGGAGCGTGTTTGTGAAAGTAAAGAAAACAAAAGTCAGACCACCTCAAGATGGCTTATCAAAAGAATAGATGTCCAAGCTAATGTATTCATGGTGGGGTATTTATAAAGAAAAGCTGAACTATTTGATGAACCAGATATATGTGCTACTTTCAAAGCCATTTTTGAAATTGGCACTTTAAGTTATTATTATCAAAAGATCAAAACTATTAGTATCAGAGTTCAAAAGAAATTGCTTGATAGTTTATGGGAAGTAGCTAAAAGTTTATTTTAAAATAGCATGAATCTTGCTTTTACAATCACAACGTTAAAAAAAGATTTGTGAACACTTCCTCACAACATAGCCTGCAGTATCTGTCATTCCAGTTTTTGTTAAGTGGTCAGATAACTCTCCTCAACTTTAGGTTTTCTTCATTCAAAGGAATCCATGAGTCTTTAAGTTGCTCATTTCTTTCTTTTAGGGTGCAATGTTTGGTAGTAAGTTTGTAAAATTAATTAAAGAATCTTCTCAATTTTAGAAACAACAGAGCAAGCCAAACTCTTCACACATTAGTATTCAGTGTGAAGTATGTCTCCATAATTTATTTTTAGTTTATTATTATTTTTACTTATAAAATCAACTTTCCTGCATAAGAGTCCATGATATGGACTCTACTAAAAGGAGAATAGACAGCTAGATATATTTGCAGATGAGTGATAATGCAAAAAAAAAAAAAAGACCAATTAGGTATTATGTTAGGTGGCTTATTAACATAAACTGAATTTCAGTGATTGTGAAAGTTGATCTAACAAAAATAAATAAAGGAAGTAACCAAAAAAATATCAAAGAGAGTCATAAACACTGATAGGGGCTGGAATATATCCCGCAAAAATATCCCAAATTATGACAAAAGCTATGTTGTAAAACTGCTTAATCTTCCTTCACTCTATTTACTATGTCAATTGTTTTACTGTTTGAAGTAAAATGGTTGCAATAAAGAATAGTCTAATTCATTTTATGCACCTGTTGGTATAGGCATTATATAAAATTATTTTTAAATGTTGTATTGTTTTATCTCAGTGAAATTCAGCAGTAGCAGGATTGCAAATGTGGTGTTTGAACAGATAGTCTCCATATGAATGATGCTAAAGTCAAAATAGAAATTGTGTTTTTCAGAGATTTTTCTTCTAATTAAATAAAAATCCTTTGAAATTAGAAGAGCGAAGATTCTCTAATGTTGGCACATTATACTTGAATCTCCTTTTTAATGAGATTAAGAATTCATGGTCCAGGGCCGGAGAGATAGCATGGAGGTAGGGCATTTGCCCTGCAGGCAAAAGTACGGTGGTTCGAATCCCAGCATCCTATATGGTCCCCCGAGCCTGCCAGGAGTGATGATTTCTGAGCTTAGAGCCAGGAGTAATCCCTGAGCGCTGCCGCAGGGTGTGACCCAAAAACAAACAAACAAACAAACAAACAAACAAATCATGGGCCTTAGACAGCAAACCCTTCACCTAGCTGTTTTTGTGCAATATAACTTCAATTCAGGATTACTAGTAGAATTTATCAGAAAATATTCATTACCAAATGGTATGTTACAATTAAAATCCATAGTTAATCCAAATGAAAGCACAAAGTCACATAAATATGAAACAGCTTTGATGAATTAAAATACGCTTTCATGAAATGGTTAAGAAATAACTTCATTCAAAATAACCTTCCGTAGATATGAGAAGAATTCACAATGTGTGCATTTCTTAGTTTTTATTGTGTTTTTTTTTTTGAAAAAATATTGAGGAAACAAAGCTACTGGTATAGGATAATTGCAAACCTCTTCAAACTTCTGGCATTTGTTCTTTTTATAATAGTTATATATGTTGTTGTTTTTAGAGGTATTTGGCTCTGCACTCAGAAATCACTTCTGTAAAGTTGGGTGATTACAGGGTATGCCGTTAATGTAGACTAGTTCTGGCACATGCATAACAAGTGTCCTTCCTGCTAAACTATCTTACTGGCCCCCAATAGTTATATATTTTTAAACATAGTAATTAATTGATTTTGAACCAATATTTTAATCTTAAGAACTATTCCAGTATGTTCAATGTATAACTCCCTTCAAAAAAATTTTTATTGCAGTCTATTAATCCAGTATCCCCTGTACCTTAAAGAAGTTGAAACTTCAGGGGTAGGGTCTCCTTGTATTTAGACCATAATTTGTCTTTCCATGTCCCTTATGTTTTGGTGGGCCTATGCAAACAAATGCCACTTTAATACTGTTTTTTACTATGTTCCCTTGACTCCAATCCTTAAGAAAAACAACCCACTAAAACTTTTGAGGTCAACTTAAACTAGTAAGCATGTGCATGGAACTAGATAAATGTACTTTGCCCTCAATGTTTAAGGAGTTACATAAGTCTAATGTCTTTAGATTATATTGTGTGCTGCTAAGAAATAGTATGTACTACAACTGGGGATTTGAGGGACAAAGTAATTGTATTGTACATGGGTTCAGTTTTGTTTTTCTTAATGTTCTTTGGCTGAAAGTTCAAGGCTGGGATATCATTGATGGGACTACGGAGAATTCTGTTTATGGGTGATTGGGCTTCCACTGTAACTTTACCCTGTCCTCTTTCTTTGCATCTTTGTTGTCATAATTAAAATAATAAAATAAAAAAAAGAAGTTGAAGCTTCAGTACAAAATACTATTTGGACCTTTTCAACTGAACCCTATTATTTGATATATTCATATAATTGCATGCTATTCCTTGGGGACCAAGAGTTTTTATTAGACTTTTAGGACACAATTTCTAATGTAAAATCAACAAACTTCTTGTCAATTCCTAAACAAAAAGATTTAGATAAACAAAGATAAATATTTATGATACTGGAAAATCAAAAAATCCCTCCAATAAATTCTGAATTTTATCCATTCATAGAGAAGATAAAGAAATAGCCAATAAAACTTAATGAATAATTGTTTCTCATGTTTAAATCACACTATTTTTTTAATGTGGATAACTAGATGCTATCCTTCAAAAAATGTTTAAGATAATCCATGATCTTAAAAATACTATATACATATTACTAAAATTTTAAAAATAAAATGTGAGGGCTATTGACTGCATTTCAGGAAATATGATTTAGGTTAAAAGACGCAATGAACAGCCATAGCTTCTTTTGCTATTATTTAATTGGGGGATAGATTTTTCTATCCCTGTCTTTGGCAAGTAGCAGCCATTTGATCCTGGGGCTTGGATTAAATGCTTCATCAGTGGTGCCTATTTAAGGATCTTTATAGAACAACAAGACTGTCCCCTGGGCAAGTCTATGTCAACTGTAATAAAGAAATGAGCAACAGTAAGTGAGAGGTATCTCTTTTTTTATTTCAAGATGTTCAGAGAAATGAATGTGAATGATGCTATGCAGATGCTTTCTGATATCTGAGGCAAAGCTTGGAAGCTGAATTCAGCCTGCCTGTGGGATTTTTGTGATTTCCTGATTTCTCAAGCTATATTCTCTCTAAGCACAGGTGAGTTTTTTTGGTGAAAAGGAAAAGTGCAAAGATACTAATTCTCCTTTCTTTTCTAGGAACTTAACTCTTCCAAATCAAATCTTAAACTGGACTGTTCTTGTTGCTTAATGCCTTCACAAAATTCACCATCTGTTTCACACAGGGTAGATATAAATTTTATAGACTTCGCAATTATCTTTTAGTTGGGTTGGTTTTTTTTTCCCGTTAACTCTCCAAGTGGTCATAGACGTAAATGTGTGCAGCTAAATATTACTAGACTATTTGTGGAGTGAGCAGTAAAATGCATTTGTCACATTAAAACAGTTGGTTGGGTATATTGAAAAGCATTTTGGAAACTGAAATCTGAACATCTGTATAAAAAAGGCAAAAACATATCATCTGTTGTTGCTGTTACCAATAATCATGTAAAATATTTCATTGTGGCTTTATTTTCTTTTCTGATTCTGGGATCATTTTGGTTTGGACTGAATATTCTACAAGTTATCTGAGGATTGATAAAAATGCATCCTGTCCCATGATTGAATCAGAAGATGATCTGTGGGGATTTATTTTCAGGATCTGAGGATGTGTTTGGGCATGCTGCTTCACTCAAATTAAAAAACCAATTGCAGCACAATGTTCTTTTATAGACTTCTAGTATTTGGATAATTGAATGGCTATGCTCTGCCTCTATATAGCTTTCTGAGATTGTGGAAAAGCAGGAAAAAGTGCTTTTACAACCAGGCTCCAGGAATCTGCTGATGAGGCACTTAGGAGAGGGGAGGCAGTCCTGTTGGTTGCTTAGACAAGTTCGTGAAATCTTCCCCATCTGTTAAGTGACATGGTGGAGGGAAATATATCCTACCAGAGAAGCTGGAAACGATTGTGATGTTTGAGCTCTTTTGGAACATGTGGGTAAAATAAATACTCTAAGTGCCTATTTTCTTTTAGTTTCCTGTAGGACTTTTTGTTCATTTGTTTACTCAGTATCTTTCTTTTTTTAAACGAGGTTCTGTACCCAAATAGAATGTATTTATTCTGTTCACTTATAGGCAGGCATTTGTCCAAAATTTAGGAAAAATATAAATAAAAACTGGGAGGGGAGTTGTGGCATGCTGATATCATTACTGTTGTTTCCAATATCACATTTTGCAGTGTGTAAGAAGCATATATTTACAAGATGCAAGACGTGCAAACTTCTCACACCACCAAGAGGAAACTTACCTGGAAACTGCAATCTTTGATTCCAGTTACACATTTTTTTCTTTCTTTAAAAACGTATAAGACGTGCTGTATATTGTATATTTGAAACCCACAGTGAACAATTTTGGAACCGCTGTCCTTCAATAAAGCAATTTTTAAAAAGGCAAAATAAAATATAAGACAATATTTATAATTTTGTAGGAATTTTAAGATCAAATATACCTTTGAAAAGGTTTACTTGTTGAGTAACTGCTATTGGTTTGGAGATTTTTATCCCCTAAATGAACTTCCAGAGTGTCACCTGAACATACATTCTAGGTATAAAGTAGATGTTGACGAAAAGTTCATTTTTTTCTTTCACTCTTAGTCAGTCTCTAAGGTTATTTTAGAAGGTAAGAAAAGAAGACAAGTCTAAACTCAAGCAATGAACATATTCTTTATAACACTATAAAGTGTTTGTAAGAAAGAGATTATATATTACAAAATTCTAAAAAATATTTTCAACAAAAGGACATTTCTAATTTAATAGGCTTAAAAAGAAACATTATTTAGAAAGAATGTTTAAATAGGCTCATAATTTCTGTAGCTGCCTATGTGAGGGAAGAGTGATATGCAATTTATGTTTATAATAAATGTCATATCAAGTAAATATGTCCCAAGCACTTTACATTGATTAGTTTTCTCTTAAAATTTCAGATTTAAAAATTTGTTCTCCTTTTGTTTATTAATACAGTGATTTTCAGAGAGACGAACATGATTGACAAGTATACAGCATGGTAGAAATAAAATGAGCTTAATGCCCAGATCTTTTTTGTTTGATTTTTGGGACCACACCAACAGTGCTTTTTCTGGCTGCACTCAGGAAAATAATCTTGGTGGTGCTCAGGGGACCATATAGATCAAACTGAGGATCAAACTCAGGTCAGTTTTCTCCAAAGCAAGCATGCCCTATCCACTATACTCTTATTCCGGCCCTAAAATCAGATCTTGGTGATGCAAAAATCCTGGATTTTCCCCACTAACAAGGTTGAAAACTTCATCAAAGATTAAGTAAAAAGGAGCCTTGTCATCTGCCCTGATGTTGTGGAAACTTTGAGTAGAATTTAGAAGAGACATGACATTTAAACCCTTGATAGATTATTTTGAAGACTGTAGAAAGAGTAAATTAAATTAAAAGTTCTTTTCTGGGGCCGGAGAGATAGCATGGAGGTAAGGCGTTTGCCTTTCATGCAGGAGGTCATCGGTTCGAATCCCGGCATCCCATATGGTCCCCTGTGCCTGCCAGGGGCAGTTTCTGAGCCTGGAGCCAGGAATAACCCCTGAGCACTGCCGGGTGTGACCCAAAAACCAAAAAAAAAAAAAAAAAAAAAAAGTTCTTTTCTAAGTATATGAAAGAATGATTGCTATTAAACTCAGAATTGTCAGCTAATATATACTATAGGAAAGAATGAAATTCAAGGAGTTAATTGGCTAGCCCAAGAAAAATATTTCTTTCAAAACAAAATATTAGATCTTTGTATGTCTCTAAAATTAGGGTAACCAAATTAGCCACCATATTATACAGTGTCTGAACCAACTTAAAAATGGATGTTTTCTAGATTTAGATGTAAAGGATACAATTCAAAGACTTTCTTCTCCCTACTAACTAAAGATACAACTATTTAGTATTTAAATTCAGGTATGTGCAATAGTCTATTGTCTGATTAGGGCCAGCTCTTTTACAATCTTTCTACTCTATTTTTAATTTCACTGACATTTGTTTAAAATTATTTCTCAGTGGATATCTCCTCCATATCAAGAGATGATGGTGTAGAATAGTAGTAATATATACAGCTACTGAATTGTGCCGGTATGTATATTTCTTGAGAGCCTACTAAATTGTGGAAACATAGAAAAATTGCTTTTGAAGAAAACCAGTAGGAAAGCAAGAATATTCTCTTTTAATGAAGGAGGAGATGATAATGCAGAATACTTAAGTTAACTTCCTCAAGGTCACAGAGCTCATGAGAACCAGGACTTAGATTCAGGTCTTCCTGATGTAAAGACTTTTGCATCTTACTCTTGACAGCATTGCCTTCCCTAGTAAACCCGTATCTCAAGGTTTCTCCCTAAGGTTCAAAACCAGTTCACTTGTTTGACATGCTTTCTTCCATTAGATGCTTGAGAGGAAAGGAAGGGGACAATTGACCATTTGAGTGATGAGAGACTAGTGAAACAGGATTTTCCCTGGATTACAACGAAGTGGGTCTATTCTTCCTTCTTCTCTTCTTTCTCAGAATCTCATTCCAAGATTCAGAGTTTCCCAAGTTTGACTGTAGATAACAATTGGAGATCTTTGGAAAATACCAAGTTCTGGCTTCCACATATAGATAGCCCACTCTGTTTGATATAGAATGCATTGGACTTCTAAAAATGGTCGAAGATGATTCTGATATACAACAAAATTTTGAACTATTACTATATATTTTGGTATTTAAGGATGTGGGGTTTTGAAAAAGTCATCCCTGGATCAACAGTATCCATAACACTTGAGACCATACTAGATATGCACACTTTGATTCCACATCAGACCTATGTTGCAGAAACTCTGGGTGCAGAGTCCTGAAACATTTGTTTTCACAAACTTTCCACACCATTCTGATGCAGTCCAATCTTCTAGGCTCTATTTCCGCACAACAGGTCTTTGGTGTGGAACATGGTGACCAGCTGTCTGCTATTTTTATTAAGGCCAGTGTTCAGGGGTAATATTTTTAAACCAGAATGACAGAACAAGGCATTTAGATTTATATTTAATATGAATTTCCTGGTAGTATAGGTTGCCAACTGCAGAAATAAAAAGCTGAGGGCGGATTTGGGAATTTTTCTGGATGTCCAGAGGTCTCTGCACCATCAAACAAGGAAAAAGGAAGAAACTATTATGTGTAGAAAAATGAAAGCAATAAGTTTTGTCATCTGACTTCACTTTAGTCATTTAGGTCCTTCCTTCCTGTGCTTTGAAGTTGATGATGTCTTCTCAACTGGCACCTTTTGTTTTCTCCAAAAAGCCTCAATGTGGTTGAAATTCAAATAGTTCTTTGCTTTTGGCAGAAAGCAGGCACTCCTGGACTGAGAAGTAAGGGCTGAATTATGGATGGTTAATTTCTCCCCTGCTTCATTCCCATTACTGGACTACTTAATTTGCCTCATTACCCAGCTACCACAATTATTTTTTTCAACATTATAATTTTAAGTAACCTAGTATATTAACCAATTTTCCTAATGCCCTTTGTTGTGTGCTCATTCAGCAGGCCTAGCTTGGGTCCTATTTTTCATATATTCTCCCATGGGATTTCACTCAGTAGCTAACTTGGGTTATATTCATCGGTTCTATACAATGGTTTGTGAAATAAGAATTTTGTATGCTGGTGAAAGGCAGATATTAATGGAATATAATTGTTTAAACTGGGGAATTGTATGAAATCCCAACTGGAGAGGAAAAGGAAATATTTATGCAAGGCTGGATACCATTGGAGAGATTGTGGGAGGAGTTCAGTGAAGTTGTATCTAAATTTATTACACATATTCAGAAACCCAGCTGTTTGACATTAGTCATTAGTCACCAATTCTAAGGAGCTTATAATATATGCAAAGTATTCTTTCACAATTTAGTAAATTATTTATTATTTTTAGCTGTATTATATCAACCAGTAGGTTTTTTTTAGTGTTAACAATAACAGCATTGAACTTTTTTTATTTCCATCTGGCACCGAGGAAACCATATTAAAATTATAATGTAAATATTGAGAAAATACAGCAAGGAAGATCCAGTACCCACTTTTGCCTGAACTCGTGGGAGTGTTTTAACTCTTAGAATCTCAAAGTGGTTATGAATTATCTGTCAATTTAGACTCATGGAAAAATTAATATATTTTAGAAAATAGTTGTCAAAGCAATGAGGCTGCTGGGTCAGAAGATATTTTGATAATTTCTTTATCACCTCAGAATATGGTATGTGAAAAGTTTGTTTGTTTTAAACTACCTGAAACATTCCTGATAAAAAATTTTTGTCTATGAGATTTAATAAAGAAGCACAGATAATCCTTTATTAGTGGATGATGAGGTTAAAGAGATATCTAGGCATCTCAGAAAGCTTACCTTACGGGTATTTTCTTCTAGTTCTTTGTATCATTTGGCCAGAATGATGTACATGATTTGAAAGGTTATAGAAGAGAAAACAGTTAATGATAGACTAAATTATCTTACCACTATGCTTCTATGTTTGTATCAAAACTCAAGATCCTTACTGGAACAACAATATGTCTTAGTATTCACTAATACTTTTAGAGATAAATCAGAGACCGTTTGGTTACTGCACCGCAAAAAAATTTTAAACAGAGAAACAGAGAAGCTAAAAGCAAGAAGATAAATGAACTACAATGAAAATATAGCTGAAGCACACTCCAGTTTCTAAATAAATAGAAGTAACTAATGAAACTTAAATTACTGTATAGATCATTATGTGAATTTATCAGGAGAGGTAAGAGAATTTTCATTACTTCAAATTATATTTGCAAATACCTGCCATTAAATCTATCTTCCAACTCTACACAGAAAAATAAATTACTCACAGAGGACATAGCCACAAATAAAGTGAAGCAGATCCCTGGAATGTCCCCCCACTTCGATTCTACTCACACTGTCCCTGATCTCATCTTTTTATGTTCAGATTTATTCCCATGTCTTAGGGTGTAGACTATTTCCCTTCTTAAAAGGGTATTTTACCTCATTTCTAATTATTCAAATCTTGTTTATAAATTCCTGTTATGAATTCTGTGTATACTGTCTGCCCGCATTGAGCTGGACTCAAAATGATCTGATGAAACAATGATTCTTGCCTTGAGTCACTTAAAGTCCTTTGGAGAGTCAGACATGGAAATTACCACACGATTATATATAATCTATATAATATATAACTATATTGTGTCATTTTTCTGCTTTATGCTACTTAACTTATCTGTAGCTATGTGGCGAATGAATTCCAAGTAGTGTGGCTGCTACTGTGGCTTTTATGGGGCATGTTTTCAGCTTCTAGGGGCCTTCTGGAAGTACAAGAGGTGATGGTGGAGTGTCTACACTCACTCTAATAAATTCCTGGGGATGTCAGCTCAAATACCAGCATACCTGGAGTTTGGGTTAGTTTGCTGTCTCTGCAGAGAGTTGTAATTAGTGGTAAATTTGGACTATTAGTCGAGCAGTGGCTGTGGATGTTGGGTGGAGCTGGCATAGGTTCACTAGGGTGGGGCTTGACACGTATCACTTCTCAAGATTGCCAACTTTAAGGTTAGTGGAATATATACCCATGATTTTTCATAACGTGGTTCATATCTCTTTTAAAAATAGACTGAACCTCAGGAATCTTCTTTAAAAAGTGTTTCTGTTAATAGTAAAAGGGATTTTCCTCCATCCCCCTTGAACCCAGAGTATAGGGAGGGCAAGGAAAGAAATTAAGGGTAGAAGAAAGAAGATGAGAACAGAGAATAATGAGGAGCAAGTTTCAGGTGTCTATTGTCATTAATGTGGGAGAGTTGTATAGTTCAGATATGCAAAGCACAGACTCAATAATGCTAAAAGTGAGATACCAACTGCAACCACAAATATTATAAATATGACTGTCAAGGTGGCACGTATGGTGGTGGGGTTGAGGAGGGAGCAAGAGGATATATGAAAACACTAGTGAGGGTTAGTTGACACTGGTGGTGGAATTCATGCTCAAATATTGTATGACTAAACCTCAAATATAAATAAGTTTATAAATCAATGATTCTTTATATAAATATATTTTAAATACTTTATAGGGTGGGATAAGGAATTTATATGGATCTTGCCTTATGTGCTACTGACCAGAATTTGATCCTCCATGGCAAATAGTTCCCCAAGTTTCCAGAACTGATCCCCAAGTACAGAGCAAGGAGTAAACCTAAGGTACCACCAGGCGTGTTCCCATGTGCCATCCCAATATTTTTGCTCTAAGATAGTTGAAAACTATGCATTTTGAATTACTGTAAGGTCAACCCATACAAGTTGAGGCTTGGGTTATTTCATTGCTCAAAATTGCTCAAAATCATGCTTGCTGGTCTAAGTACAGAAAAAATACGTTTAAAATGATACTAGATAGATGAAGTTATTAGTTATAACCAGAGCTGGTGATCATAAAAAAAAAAAAGGTGAGAGCAACAAAAGTATGACTTCCATGTCTCTTATTTATAAAGAAAACAGTTCCATTATCTGGCACTATTCATTCTCCCACATTTTCAACATTCTGCCTCCCTGATCAGAGTCTGATATTTTCTGTACATATTTTTTTTTTTTTTGGTTTTTGTGTCTCACCCGGCTGTGCTCAGGGGTTACTCCTGGCTCCATGCTCAGAAATTGGTCCTGGCAAGCACGGGGGACCATATGAGACACCGGGATTAGAACCAATGACCTTCTGCATGAAAGTCAAATGCCTTACCTCCATGCTATCTCTCTGGCCTCTGCTGTACATATTTTTTAATAAGACTTATATAGACTGTTTGCTGGCAAGAGATTTTTCCTTCCTAACACTGGATAAAGACAGGACTCCATTGTCAGAATAAGCTTTCAAAATAAAGTTATTACTATAACAATATGAACACTGTGAGTGAAGCATTTCATTTATAACAACTTAGAAAAAAAGAAAAATTTACCAGGGGAAAAGTTCATCTGAAAAATATCAAGATTAAGAAGCATTTGTATCATTGAATTGAATTAAGTCTTCTTAGATATCACTGTACTATTAACATTTCCATTACTGTCAATTTCCTTCTGTTTCCCATGAGTCTTTTCAGAATAAAAAAAAATGCTTACTAGACTCACACAACAACTTCTGAACCTCTGCTTGCTGCCCCACTTTTCCAGGTGAGATTAACCTCAAACTGAGATTACTGGCCCTATTTGGAACTAGAGGCAAAGTTCCAAATAAAAAATCCAATAAGAGCAATCTCTAGTCCAGTCCCTAAAAATGTTCCAGGAGGTCTATCTACAAAGATTCACTATTCATGACAGCACCCACACAGCAAGAATATTAGAAAACCAATCAAGAAAATACATAAAAACCCACAAATTTCAATGAGTAAAAATAATAATACAGAAGACACAAACAACACCAACACTATGAGTTCTCAGAAAATTACTTTAGTGACACCATGGAGAGGTGTCACATATTTTTTTTTTTTTTGTGATTTTTGGGTCACACCCGGCAGTGCTCAGGGGTTATTCCTGGCTACAGGCTCAGAAATTGCTCCTGGCAGGCACGGGGGACCATATGGAGCTCCGGGATTTGAACTGATGACCTCCTGCATGAAAGGCAAACGCCTTACCTCCATGCTATCTCTCCGGCCCGAGGTGTCACATATTGATTCTCAAATAAATGATAGCAAAGGTAGTCAGCAAAGCAAAAGAAAATGTGAGAGTAGAAATGAGAAAACTACAAACAAAATGACATAAAAGAAGGGTATGGTAGGGGATGTTTAAAAGTAATTTAAATTTCTAAGCCACAAACTAAAGCAGATGAGGAATATACTGATAAGTTCCAAGATGAGATAAAAGAAACCTCTAGAAACAGCAGAATATGGGAAAAGATGTGAAAGAAAGGAGTGGCACACTAGAGATCTGTGGCAGGAGCTCAAGAGGGACTCAAAATCTTCAGTCTTTGTGGATCCAGAAGACGAATTTGACAAAAAACCAATAGTTAGATAAAAAGTATTTAAGAATTTCCCAGTGTTGTGAAATACAGGCAACCAAATACAAGAGGCCCAAAGAGTCAAATTGAATATAGACTAAATTAAGAAAATTATACTTAGAATGAAAAATAAGGAAGACAAAAAATTGAAAACAGCAAGATCAAAAAAGTAACTTATATAAAAACAAAAGCTCCTAACATTCTCAGATCTATCAAACAAGCCCATTGGGGCCAGAGAGAATAGAACAATGTAGTATAAAAACTTGATGAAATGATGTTTCATCAAGAATACTTTATAGGGCCGGAGAGATAGCTTGGAAGTAGAGCGTTTGCCTTGCATGCAGAAGGATGATGGTTCGAATCCCATATGGTTCCCCGAGCCTGCCAAGAGTGATTTCCGAGTATATAGCCAGGAGTAACCCCTGAGCGCTGCTGGGTGTGATTCCCCTCCAAAAAAAAAAAAAAAAGAATAAACAATCTTGTTCAGATTTAAAGGAACTATACAGAGCTTCATGTAAAGCAGGAGTCTCAAACTCAATTTACCTGGGGACCGCAGGAGGCCAAGTCGGGGAGAGGCAGGGCCGCATAAGGGATTTCGCTTACCGAATATTCGAAATAAAAATCGCATTAGTAATAAAAAAAAATCGCATTAAACATTTGCATGCCCCGAATGGAACTGCTCGGTGTATGCGAATGTTTAATGCGATTTTTTTCCTTACTAATGCGATTTTTATTGTGATTATTCAGTAAGTCAATAATCGCAAATACTGGGATATTTTAAGGCCAGCCACGGGCCAAAAAATGTTGTACGGAGGGCCGCAAACAGCCCGCGGGCCACGAGTTTGAGACCCCTGATGTTACAACTTAGGGAAGTCATGGTCTTGAAACCAATTTGGCAAGGAATCTTAAAAGAGCTTCTTTAAAGACAGGGGGAAAATATCCCAACAATTGTCATTGAATATGGTATGCACTCATGATCTCTATGATCACCCTTTTCTAAATTAAGAAAGGTATATTTGCTTCTAGCTTTCTAATACATTTTATACATTTTCAGTAGTGAAGTGTCTCATTTATATTGTTTTTTTCTACGTCTGATCAGAATTTCTACATCTAGAGATATTTTTATTGCAGTCTTTTTACTTATTAATGCAGACAATATATAGAATATTTTCTTTTTTGTTTTGTTTTTGGACTACACCTGGTGACACTCAGAGGTTATTCCTGGCTATGCACTCAGAAATAGCTCCTGATTTGGGGACCATATGGAACACCAGGGATAGAACCAAGATCTGTCCTGGGTCAGCCACATGTAAGGCAAATGCTCTACCATTGAAGGCAAACGCCCTACCACTGTGCTATTGCTTTGGCCCCTGTATATAGAATATTTTCTAAAGTAAAAGCAATATTCTCTCTTTAGAGCTAAATGTTTTGTACTTCTCTAAAATGCATTATATTTCAGAGTTCCCCCTTCAACTTATTTTTACTCTTAATTAATTATGAAATTTGTAGCTATTACCTAATTCATGTAAATTTTATAACAAACACAGAATATTTTTATATTTTTATATTTTTCTTCTTTTATTTAAGTTGCTTATCATAGTTTTATTTTCACATATAAAGTTGTTCATGACTGAGTTACACTCATATAATGTACATCAAACTTCACTACTGCACAATTCTCACCTGTAATTTCCCAGTTTCCAACTCAGTCTCCCCAATGTCCTCTCCTCTTCCTGTCTCTGTGTCATTCACTTTCCTTCTCTATCCCTGTATTTCTCTTTCTCTCTCTCTTTTTTTACTTTTTTAACACAGTGCTTTGCACTATTGTTAATGAAGGGGTAGCAGGCATGTCACTATCCCCTTTCAGCACCCATTTTTTTTCCAGAGTGATCAGTTCCAAGTATCAATATCATAGTAGACTCTTTTGCATTCTAACTGCACTCACCACTCTGTGGAAAGCTTTCTACTATGGACTGGTTCCTGATCCTCATCTATACTATTTCTGGATATTATTAACATACTGTCTTTTCTTTCCTTTCTTTCTTTTCTTTCTTTCTTTCTTTCTTTCTTTCTTTCTTTCTTTCTTTCTTTCTTTCTTTCTTTCTTTCTTTCTTTCTTTCTTTCTTTCTTTCTTTCTTTCTTTCTTTCTTTCTTTCTTTCTTTCTTTCTTTCTTTCTCCTTCTTTCTTTTTTTTGTTTCTTGTTTTTTTTGGGGCCACACCCATTTGATGTTCAGGGGTTACTCCTGGCTAAGCGGTCAGAAATTGCCCCTGGCTTGAGGGGACCATGTGGGACGCCAGGGGATCGAACCCCAGTCCCTTCCTTGGCTAGCGCCACCTCACAGGACCCTCTTTCTTTCTTCTTTCTTTTCTTTCTTTCGTCTTTCTTTCTCTCTCTCTTTCTTTTCTTTCTTTCCTTCTTTCTTTCTTTCTTTCTTCCTTCCTTCCTTCCTTCCTTCCTTCCTTCCTTTCTTTCTTTCTTTTTCTTTCTTTCTTTCTTTTTCTTCCTTCCTTCCTTCCTTCCTTCCTTCCTTCCTTCCTTCCTTCCTTCCTTCCTTCCTTCCTTCCTTCCTTCCTTCCTTCCTTCCTTCCTTCCTTCCTTCCTTTTTCTTGTTTCTTTCTTCTCTTTCTTCTTTGGTTTTTGGGCATGATCCAAAAACCTTATAGAATGCTGGGGATTGAACCCGTGTTCAGCCCAATTGGTCCGTGTGAAAGGATAATGCCCTACCACTCTGATATCACTCCAGCCCATCATACTGTCTTTTATTTTTCATATATAGCATATATGAGTGAGATTATTTTATGTGTATCCCTCTCTGACTCATTTCATGCAGCATAATAATCTCTATGCCCATTCATGTATAAACAAACTTCTTGACTTCATTTTCATAATAGCTGCTTAATATTACATTGTGCATATATATCACACTTTCTTTAGCCACTCATCTGTTGTTAGTCATCTGGGTTGTGTACAACTATTGTAAATAGTGCTGTGATAAACATAGGAGTGCAGAGGGCATTTTTGTATTGTAGCACAATATTCTAAATAGTTTATTTATGCAAAGAACACATAATTACCACGATAAAATCAAAATACACACGAAATTTAATATTTAATATCTTATGCATCATAATTTAAAATTTAGTTATATAATGAGAATGACAGTTTATTGCTTTGTGCATTACTTTAATTTATTACATAGGTAAAAGTCATATAGTTAGCAATGATCACAAATTGACTATTATTTTCTAATTCCATTTACCATTCTTTTAAGTTTTGCTGAAACAGGCAGTATAAAATTTAAAAAATGTGTTATAGTCCTGCCATGAGTCCAAGCTCTGGAGTGAGAGGAAATCTGCATATGTTGATGACGGGAAGGACACACTTGAAGTGGTATTGGTGTCGGAACATTGTGTGTCTTAAAAAAATATTAGCAACTTGGAGAATCAGAATATCTTAATAGAAAAAGATCTTTAACGGCATTCACTAAACATTTATGTCAAAGCTTTTATAACATAAATTTATGCTGCAGCTAACTTTGGTCTGGTTACATTAGAGAATTTGTTTGAGTTTCCTCTAGGACAGGGTGTACAGGTGGTGAAATATGAAGAAATGAGTGACCACACAAAGTTATGTGGAAGAAAAAGATGTTCTGATTTTAATATAAAGAACCAGGGTTATATATGGGAGATTTTTCCAGTCACAGGTATGAAAAGAAAGCTCACATTTGTTTCTATGCAAAGTACAACATATCTCTCTTATAAATAGAGTCTGTATCAGTATACATAGTTTGATCTACAAAACAATTCACCTGGCTTTAGGTAGTATGCAAACCTGATGACTAGATACATTTTAAGTAAGAGTCCAGAGTTACAAAGAGAAGGTGAATTTTGTTTGTTTGTTTTGGGGGCCACACCCAGTGACACTCAGGTTACTCCTGGCTAAGCACTCAGAAATCGCTCCTAACTTGGATGACCATATGGGATGGCGGGCGAACCATGGTCAGTCAGTCCTAGGCTAGGGCCTGCAAGTCAGATGCCTTACCACTTATGCCACCGCTAAGGCCTCTAGAAGGTGAATTTTAACATCACAAAGTTGCTCCTGTCTGGCTAGTCACTGGAAGTCAATACTGATGTAGATTAGGGGATTTTGCAAAAGTTGGGTTTCCCTTTTAAACTTATTATTTTTGAGGGAAGAAGTTTTTGGATTAGGGGCAAATAAGAAACAAACTTATCTGAAAGAGATGGAAATCTATACCTGGTAAAAGTTTTCTCAGCAGTCCAATGTTATATTTTGGCCGAACTTTTGGATGTTAATTCTGAGGTAAAAATTAGGTGGTGAGTACTCAAAGTCCTTTAGAGATAACCCAAAAAGCAGAATATTCCTTTCTGTTTAAAACTGCAAGGGCGTTTAGAATACAATGAGGATAGATGTTGTTTTTAAGTATCTTTTGGTGCTGAGTTTACCAAGTAAAGAGAAATTTAATCAAGGCTATATTTGCCTGTATACATCTTTATGTCTGGAAGTAAAAATCTTAAATATATAAACACAACAAAAGGGAGATTCATATTTAGGCTAAATAAAGGTTTGTTACTAAGCATGAGAAATATCACCTTCTCTATCTAAAATCTTGTTTAGCCATTCGTACTGAGGCCTTCTGACAAGATTCTCATTTGATAGCAGGGGTTATAAGTTTACCCATGGAAAATCATGAGAAAACCTTAGTTTTATTCTTCATTTTAATATCCATTGCTCAATAATCATGGGCTCCTTTGACTACATCTGATGTTTTTTCTATAAAAGCTTGATTTATCTACTATAATAGATTTGTTTTTAATTTCTTTAAAAAAACATGGCTGAAGTGATGGCACAAGAGTTAGGGCATCTGCCTTGCACACACTAACCTAGGACAGACTGTGGTTTGATCCCCTGGCATCCCATATGGTCCCCAAGCCAGGAGCAATTTCTGAGCACATAGCCAAGAACATCAGTGGGTATGGCCCCAAAACCAAATAAAACATGGTTTATAGAAGTGGTCATAATATAATAATTTCTGGCTTTCAATGTTCTAACACCAGTCCTCCACTAGAGTAACATTCCTTCCACCACTGTCCCTAGTTTCCTACCTTATCCCACCAGTGCCCCTTGGCAGATATGAATAATTTATTTAATATTGTTGTTGCAACTAAATGGAATGAAATTATTAAAAAAATTTACTAAAATAATTTTTGAGATTGTCACGAGGCGGTTATTAAGACATTGTCTGAAGGTTTTGGTCTAAACTGTTTATTGCTATTAAGTATTCTGTTGTTGGTTTTGTTGGCTGGTTTAAGAGGTTTTTATCATTTTAGAGTTAATTTGGTGCGTCAAATTTGGTGTCTTTGGGATGTCAATATTAAAAAATATGGATATCTCGTGCAGCCTCATAGATGACTTGTGCTCCAGGAGTTTCAGGATTTGTGGAGCTGAGCTGAACTCTGTGCGGTTGTGGGTCATTGATATGGCTTCCAGGGCTTCCATAAGAATGAAGATGCTGGGAAAGCCACCTTGACTCCTTGACTCCAAGGAGATCAGCCCTCAACCTAACATACCTAGAGTTTGGGGCTGTTGGTGTCTCTGCAGAGAGCAATGGAAAAGCAGTGAAATTGGACCATTAGCATATATTGGCTTTTTTTCACATGTGAGCTCCCGACTGGGATGCACAGAAAAAAGTGTAGGAAGACATTTGTGACTATCAGTAAATGTTTTTATTTTGACTACCTTGGAAGCTTGACCATCAATGTTTATTCTGGTTAAAATGTTTTCAGGGCTAGAAAGATAGGACAGTGAGTAATATGCTTGCATTTCTTATGACTGACTAAGGTTCAATATTGGCATCTCATATAGTCCCCCCCCAAGTCTCTTCAGGAGTAATGCCTAAATTTCCCAAGTTTAAAGCTAGGGATAAGTCTTGAGAACAGTGTACATGGCCCAAAAACCCAAACCCAAACCAAAAAAGCAAACAAATAGCAATAAAATAACAAGGAGTCAGGCTTGTAAAGATTAGGAAGAGAATAATATATATATAAAGATGTTTTTTGTTTGGCCAACATCTGGTAGCACTAAGGGGTTACTCCTGGTTCTGCACTAATAAATCGTTCCTGTCAAGCTCAAGGGACCATATGGGTTGCCAGAAATCAAACCCAGGTTGGTTCTCAGTCCTCCAAGTACAAGGTAAATACCCACTGTGCTATCGCTTCATCCCCTGATGTGTAAATAATTTTGAGGTATAAGTATAATTATTTTTATGTTATAAAAGTATAGCTATCCTAGAATATTGCACAGTTCTAGACGTGTAACTTCCTTTTGTAAGTTTTGTGTTTAATCTCTGACACAAACTAACACGTATGCAACACATACATACTTTTGGGAAGGTATGCATTAGTAAAAGTAAAAATACCTTTAAACTTGGGCCCAGAGAGATAGCACAGCGGCATTTGCCTTGCAAGCAGCCAATCAAGGACCAAAGGTGGTTGGTTCAAATCCCGGTGTCCCATATGGTCCTCCGCGCCTGCCAGGGGCTATTTCTGAGTAACCCCTGAGCAACGCCGGGTGTGGCTCAAAAACCAAACAAAACAAAAGAAAAAAATCTTTAAACTTATAATAATAATAATAATAATAATAATAAAGCTTAATGAGTAATCAAAAATCTAATTTTAAAAATACACATATCTGCCAGTAACATAAATTGAATTGTTTTATGTTTTTACTAAGCAGAAGTATAATTTTAAACATAATGTGTGTGGTCTGACAATGAAAATCTATTCTATTTATTTTCTTTATCTTTTCTCTCTTTTTTTTTATTAAGATACTATAATTCACATTCATGGTTGATTTTTGTGTGCAAACTTTGCTACAGCACCACCATGTCAACTTCTCTTCCCCAGATTCTCCAGGTTCCCTCTACCAACATTCATGCTCCAGTCTGCCTCTTTGACAAGTGCATTTTTAAGTTTGTTAAGGTTTGGATTTCATGTTTTCATTGGCATTGATTGCATTTTGGTTATATAGCTAGATCATTATATTTCTGAGGCCCTTGACCCTTATGCCTCTTCTAGCTGTTACTTCCTATCTGATTCATTTTCTCCTCTCTATTTCTTTATTATTTACTTTCTAATCTAATTAAATAATAAGCATATATATAAATAAGGTCATATATACTAAATTTCAGAATTAATTTAAGGATACATACACCAAACTTAATATGTTATAATTTTTTTCTAGGAATTTTTATTATTTTACTGTTTTTCTAGTTTATAAAATTTATAAAAATTAAAAAAAATTTAAGTTTATAAAAAATTTATGAATTTTTTATATTCATTTGACAATAATACTAATCAAAAAATTTTTAGAAAAATCTGTTGCCACTCAGAAAGTTTTGGAGAGGACCAAACATGAAATATTCTATACCAAGATAACAGTCATGTCTCTGTCCTAGGTTCTGTGGAGGCAGGGACTAACATACTCGTCACCAATTGGGTTGAAATTATATCAATTCATCAATTATAAATTCTTCCTTTTCATTGTTGTTGATGTTTTGGGCCATCCCAGTGGTTCTCAGTAGTTACACCTGGCTCTGCATTCATGTATCATTCCTGGAAGGGCTCAGGGGACCATATGAGATGTTAGGATCTAACCTGCATTGGCTGCATGTAAAGCAAGTGCCCTACTTGCTCTCCTATCACTCCAGCCCCTCATAAACTCCTATTAGTACCACACCCAGAATCCCAGAGGCCATGCAACTAGGTTAGCTGGGCAAATACAGATAAAATGCCTTATAGCAACCCATTTGAGTAGTAGTTGGAGATTGTTGAATTTGAAATAAATTTAGCACTGGAACTCCTTCATAATACTATCGAAGGATGGGGCCAGAGCGGTGGTGCAACCGGTAAGGCGTCTCTGCCTTGTTTGCGCTAGCCTAGGACAGACCGCGGTTCACTCCCCAGACGTCCCATATAGTCCCCCAAGCCAGGGGTGATTTCTGAGTGCATAGCCAGGAGTAACCCCTGAGCATCACCAGCTGTGGCCCCAAAACAAAACAAAACAAAACAAAACAAAAAACTAGAGAAGGAAGTTATTACTAATCTAAGCCTTGTATCTTAGAATAACCCCTGAACATTGCCAGAGGTAGACCAAAAATTCCAAAAATATATATGTTCAGAGAAAAATAATTGTCTTATCTGAATATAATTATATTGTTAGAAATCAAAATATATTATAAATAATTTAATATGCACATTATATCTATTTTTATACACTATATATACTGTTCTGCAAATAATTTTTCTTAAAGATTAATTAATAATTAATAAATAATCAATGATGACTTGCACATTTATAATGGATCATGATTATTTTATATCATTGTGTAAAGGCTATAAAAAAAAACTAGAGACAGTATTAAAAGTTAAGGATCAGTTACCCTGAATAAGCAGAGATAAATATTACTCAATAAAAACAATAAAAATTTGGGCCCGGAGAGATAGCACAGCGACGGCGTTTGCCTTGCAAGCAGCCGATCCAGGACCAAAGGTGGTTGGTTCGAATCCCGGTGTCCCATATGGTCCCCCGTGCCTGCCAGGAGCTATTTCTGAGCAGACAGCCAGGAGTAACCCCTGAGCACTGCCAGGTGTGACCCAAAAACCAAAAAAAAAAAAAAAAATTAAGATAATAGAAATAATGATACCAATGCACAAGTAAGGGATAGACAGGGAGTTTTATGAAAGATCATATAGAAAAATATTTTGAGGTTAGGTCATTTGTAGTGAGAGTTCTAGATCGGGTTTCATGTCCATTTATCTCTCTTCAGCTGGTGGGCTTAGGTGTGAAGAGCCTGCTGTCAGAGAATCATTTGCTTTTTTGTAGTGTCTGAGAGATTGAGTCAGGCTGTTTGAATTTCACCAGAATGTTTGAACATGGCAGATCAGAGACAAGACAGAGCTTAACTCCAAATATGTTCCACAAATGCAAAAAGACCTCTAGAATTAGGTGGGTTATGTTTCTTATTTTAGGTGGTGGACTCACAGGACTTAGTGAAAATTGGTGATGGGAATGTTGAACTGGTGAAGGGGGGTATTCTTTACATGACTGAACCCCAACCATAATCATGTTTGTAATCAAGGTGTTTAAATAAAGATATTAATTAAAAAGAAAGAAAATTCATTGACTTAGAATTTCTGTTCTTTTTGTAAGTATGTACAATGAAACATTTAAATAGTTTTAAAATATTTATATAAAGGTCATTTTAATTCCAGCACTTTTGTTATGAAGGTAAAATATTTTATAATTATTGTCAGTATTAGAGAATTTTTATGTTGGCTCCCTACAGTTTATGTCACATACAAATATCCTTAGTCCCCACAGAGAATCTACATGCTCCTGAACATTATTCCCTCTTCCTAATGAGCTTCAGAATGCTTATCCAGACTTCTCTGAGACCTACTGTAAAAGAAGAAAATAAGATAGTAAAAAGATAATAAAACAAGTGCTTTGATAGCACTTTTTAAAAATTCATACCCAGAATAAAATGAAGTGACAGCTGTTTAGTGTATGCATGTGCAAGCACACACACACACACATGCAGACAAAGATTTGTGGTACCACAAAGGGCATCAGTCATGCATTTTGTCAAGTAAGGCCGTACTGCTTTTGAGATAATAGTCTTAGTGCTTTCCTTGTCCTTTATTTTGTGAATAATGGGTTCAGTTTTTTATAGGTCTCGGTGCATTTAGAGAGAGGAACTTAGAGCAAGCTGATCCTTAGAAGAATTAGAACCAGTCTACTCCTCAAACCTGTGTTCTCCCTTGAAAATATATTATGCTAGTTTGTCTTTATTTTTCTTTGCTTGCTTAATTTTCACTCTGTAGAAGCCTGTATTCTCTTCTGAACATACTTCTCTCTTTAATTTCTCACATATCTTCCTAAATAAATTTTAATAAAACTATCTTGCTTCACACACACACACACACACACACACACACACACACACACACACACACGCATATAAGCAGCTTCTATTATCTGCTATGCATTTAAAATTGTTTACCATTCCCTGTTTCGCTTGCCAGTCTCTCTTCCCAAAGGCTAGTTTTCTAAATCATAGATGTACATTTGATTGTATAAATACTGTTGGAAAACAAATGCCACCAACTTTATGCAGTAAGTATCATGACAAGTATATGATATTCTATGTATTATCAATTTTAATATAAGTGAAAAATTAAAGTGTGCTTTTCCTAAAAAATCATATGTAATCTAAATGCAACCCCCAGGTAGATTGTGAAATAATATTTGGTAGTACCCTTGTTATTAACTCAGCAGGAAAGCAGCACAGATCCATTACACAGTTGACAGTGAAGTGCCAGAATATTAGTGGAAACAAACCAACACATGCAAAGTATAAGTCTAAACAACCTGTGAGAATGAGCTCTTGATATTCTCATTATCAGAAATAGGTTATTTCCCATAAATATGGGCATGCATTTAAAATGGAAGTGTTCTGATCATTCTTCCTTTTATTAAATCTGCATCTAAGTTTCAAATAGGATTTATAGATTCCAAGGATATTTTCTTAGGTATACATCATTTAAAATGTAATGTAATGTACTATCATTTAAAAATTATTGTTTCAAGTAAGTAAATTAAAACATTCCTTAGGTAATAGGATATTTTTTAAATGTTGTCCATTTCAGTTATAAAATTTCAGACATACTGTAGCAGTTTCCTTCTTTCTTAAACAGAGCTTAGAGAAAATGAGCTAATTGAAAGGAAAAAAAACATGCTATAATTTCCTCAGAGACTTCAAAAGTTAGTGGTAATGTAGCCTTATATTTAAAGGCTGCAGGTTGCATTTTTCCCTTTAGTAATTTATGTAGTTCTGCCTCTCCCCTTGGTTTTGAGTTATTAGCTACAGGTAGTTGCTTCTATCAGTGATCTTAAGAGAGTTTGCCTGCTAAGTTGAGCTGAAATAACTTCAGGAACTGATTGCAGGACAAAGTGTTAGAATATATACCTTACTTTTGGGAGCCCCTATGTTCAATCTCCAGCAAAATATGGCCCCAGAACACAGCACTGTATGCTTCTGGTGGTCTTTAGTACATACAGCTGGAATAGGACAATTTAGTCAGGAAAGCAACGGGCATCCAGATCTGGACCATACATTCTTGGGAGTAATCTGCTTGCCTCAAACACTGCTGAGGACGTAATAGTTAATAACCGAATAAATTATCAGTTGATAGTTACAGCTGCACTTATCTTTGAAGACAAATAAGCACAAACCAATAAAAATAATGAAACATTATCTTTTTTTAAAAAATAGTATCTTTTGGAAGGAAAAATCTAGCCAAATTTTTTAAGTATTTTTCAAAATTTTAAGATAGAAAAGATAAAAAGCAGGTACTTGATTATTTGTTTAGATGAGTGAGGCTATTAAGACACATATGTATGGGATTTTAAAATAAAAGGCCATAGCCTTTATAAAGAAGGCTGCATCATTAGACACAGATGGCATAGAGAAGTACCGTGTCAAATATATTTATTGTAAACAAACTTTGAAGGATTCTAAGTATGCTCAGTGGTTACTACTGGAAGTGCCCAGGATACCATATATAGTGCTGCCAATTGAACCAATGTCAGTCATATGTAAGGCAAATGCTCTACCCACTGTATTCCTCTCTCTTCCTTTTATCTTCTTGAAAATGCTAGTTATTACTGCAAGTGAAATAATATATTATTCATATTTTTATGTTTACTAGACTAGGACTATCTTGTGAATTTGGAACTTACTAACAAGTAATTGTTAGAACATTTGCACTCAGGATCACTGTGACTATCTCATGGTAATATATGGGGTACCTGGGATTGAATGTTGTTTGGACATACAGAAGGCAAAAGATCACTACCCACTGGGCTGTCTTTATGTCCTGTATAATTTTATTATTTAACTAGAGTTTTACATGATTCACTGTTTTCCTTTTCTTACTGATTCTAACTTTACTGTCTACTTACCATTACCAGAGATGTACACAGCTTTCTTGGTTTTTCATAATGATAATACCTTTTCACTGATACTAAACAAACAAACAAAAACAACAAAACCTACCTTCCGCATTTCTAATATGACTAGTCTAGTGACTGTAAATTTCCTAGGGATTTGCTTGTTCAAACTAGACTTTATTACCTTCATTTTCTACAGATGCATTTTCTTGGCTAAGTAATTTTTTCCCAGGGTTATACATATGTTATTCTGCTTCTTCATTCCTGAATAGTTTCTGTTAAGAAATATGAAAACCTTATGGTGGAAATCTTGTATACATTTTTCCTGCTGCCTTTAAAATGATCTTTGTATTTGACTTTTGACAATTTAGATACTAATGTAGTGTACCCCTGTACAAGTTCAGCTTATTTGAATTCTTTTTGGTTTAGACTTATATTTGCAGTTTAAGAAGCATACAGTCATTATTGCGTTGAATATACTTTCTCTTTTTACTTATTTTTGCTATTCACATAATGCAGTTATTGTTTTTTGGTATCCCATAATTTCAATCGGATTTCTTCACTTTTTTAAATAATATCTTTATTTAGGCACCATGATTATAAATATGATTTTCCTGGGACCATAAAATCTTTACCCTAGATTATGTCCTATAATATATGCAAAATCCAAGATCTCTAATTACAGAAGACTGACTTTGACAACCTCAACTGAAGAGAACTTCTCTCTATTATTATTATTATTATTATTTTTTCTTTATTTGAATATCTTGATTACATAAATGATTGTGATTAGGTTTCAGTCATGTAAAGAACACCCCCCTTCACCAGTGTAACATTCCCACCACCAATTTCCAAAATCTCCCTCCATCCCACCCCACCCCCACCTGTACTCCAGAAAGGCTTTCCAGTTCCCTCATTCATAAACTTGATTATGGTAGTTCTCTGTGTAGTTATTTCTATAGCTGTACTCACCACTCTTTGTGGTGAGCTTCATGGAATAAGCTGGTGTTCCAGCCTTCCTCTCATTGTCTCTGAGGATTGTTACAAAAATGACTTTTATTTTTCTTAAAACCCATAGATGAGTGAGACTATTCTGCGTCTCTCTCCTTCTGATTTATTTCACTTAGCATGATAGATTCCATGTACATCCATGTATAAGAAATTTTATGACTTCATCTCTCCTGACGGCTGCATAATATTTCATTGTGTGTATGTACCACAGTTTCTTTAGCCATTTGTCTGTTGAAGGGCATCTTGGTTGTTTCCAGAGCCTGGCTATTGTGAATAGTGCTGCAATAAATATAGGTGTGAGGAAGGGGTTTTTGTATTGTATTCTAGTGTTCTTAGTGTATATCCCTAGGAGTGGAATAACTGGGTCGAATGGGAGCTCAATTTCCGGATTTTGGAGGAATCTCCATATCACTTTCCATAGAGGTTGGACTAGACGGCATTCCCACCAGCAGTGGATAAGAGTTCCTTTCTCTCCACATCCCCGCCAGCACTGATTGTTCTCATTCTTTGTGATGTGCGCCAATCTCTGTAGTGTGAGGTGGTATCTCATAGTTGTTTTGATTTGCATCTCCCTGATGATTAGTGACGAGGAGCATTTTTTTCATGTGCCTTTTGGCCATTTGTATTTATTTTTTATCAAAGTGTCCGTTCATTTCTTCTCCCCATTTTTTGATGGAATTAGATGTTTTTTTCTTGTAAAGTTCTGTCAGTACCCTGTATATTTTGGATATTAGCCCCTTAACTGAAGGGTGTTGGGTGAATAGTTTCTCCCACTCAGTAGATGACTCTTGTATCCTGTGCACTATTTCTTTTGAGGCGCAGAAGCTTCTCAGTTTAATGTATTCCCATCTGTTAATCTCTGCTTCCACTTGTTTGGAAAGTGCAGTTTCCTCCTTGAAGATGCCTTTAGTCTCAATGTCATGGAGTGTTTTACTGATGTGTTGTTCTATATACCTTATGGTATCCGGTCTGATATCAAGGTCTTTAATCCATTTGAATTTTACCTTCGTACATGATGTTAACTGGGGGTCTATGTTCACTTTTTTGCAAGTGGCTAACCAGTTCTGCCAGCACCACTTGTTGAAGAGATTTTCCCTGCTCCACTTAGAATTTCTTGCTCCTTTGTCAAAAACTAGGTAATTGTATGAACAGAACTTCTCTTGAGACCAACCAACCAACATGTCCGGAGCCTATAATGCTTCATGGATGTAGGCACCATGTAACTCTTAAGGCAAGGAAATTTCCTTTCTAATTTTCTAACCTGTACTGCACCTATGCAAAAAAGAAAAAAATCTTCCTGTACCTACACCACCCATTTATTTTATTTTATTTATATTTTCTAGATAAGGGCTGCTGCCTTTTACATAGAACCTTAGAAATTGAATCATTTTGTTCTGCCTCCTATATCTATATATTTCTACAAATAAAGAAAAGAAGAAAAAAGGGCAGGGACCCAGAGGCCAAGTGGTCTCAAGAGTATTGAATTTTAAAAAACAAAGTCAGATCTAAATATCCAAGCCCTAGTCAACAAAACATAATCAAGAGAACCAAACTATAAGAAGCTAAACACAAATAGACCTGTTACACTAGTAGTGAAAGATTTGTAATTCACAATGGTCTCAATAAAATAAAAATAAGAATTCCTGTCTTCAATACAGACAGCAGAGGATGGCAGAGGAGAAAGGTGGGGGCCATCCATGGTGGGAAGCTTGCACTGATAAAGGGGGCTGTTCTTTGTTTAACTAAAACCCAACTACAAACATATTTTAGCCATGGTGCTTAAATAAAAATATTATTTTTAAAAAATACCAAATTCTCTCTCATGTAATAAAAGGGCAAGAGATTAGTTAAAGAATCTATCATCTTGAATTTGGAATATCAAGCCTCAGGTAATGTGTCTCATACTCACTATTCCCCTCACTAGATGAATCCGAGGAATCGGATGGATGGGGGTCCTGCCCAAAACCCCTTGGGAAGGCGATGGTGCCTCAGCAGGCTGGCTCACAAAGTTGCCCATAACGGGCTCAGTCTCAAAGATCAGAGAACAGAACTCGATCATAATTTGCCAAGGGACAGGAACTCAACGGCTAGGACTAGCCCAAATTTCTAGCTCCTTTGCTCCGCACAGTCCAATGATTGTGACATCCCTGGTACATGTCATAGAGGAAAGGCCCCATGGGCCCAGGCAAAACGGCCACGCGGCCCAGAGACCAGTCCAACGAGGAGGCCGATTGCCACCCCCTCCTGTACTTGTCAGAGCATGGAACTTGGGTGATGGGGCATAGGTTGCTACCTCCTGGGCTTGACTGGGCCCTGCACAGGGTGGTCCTCCAGAGCACACTGGAATGTAGGACCTGGAAGGGAGGGGACTCTAGCCTCCAGATCCTGTGCTGCCTAGCCCTCAGTGCCTGGTGCTGAAACTGCCCCCCACCCAGCCCCTGGAAGTTCTAAAGTCCCAAAGTAAAGAGATTGCAGAGCCCTTCAGATCCCAATGGGAACTTCTAAGGTTTATCCAGTATGTCCAGTGCACTAACTTTTCCAGGAAGTGATCATCTCCCCAGATTTGATAGGTTCTCTCCACTCCATTTTTTTTTTCACAATGATAGTTAATTTAAAAAAGGGGGGGGGGGGAGTTTAAAGTTCTGAAATTTCCCTGGGTGCTTTCAGGTTGCCTCAGGCCTACCCCCTCTCCCTACTCTAGGGGAGAGGGGATTGGGGAAGAGGGCGGGCAGATATCTGGCTTTCGGTTCCCTCTTTGATTCTAGAGGCCAGCTCTTGCCATGTATGGGGTTTGGAGAGGTTCCATGCCTTAGGCATTCTCCATAGCTTAGGGAGTGCTAGGAAGCTTGGCAGGACCGAGTCGTCCCCATCTTTTTCCCTTGGCTCTCCGTCTTCCCTGGGTGCCGGCTCAGGTAGCCAGAAGTGGGTGCCAGGTGGACTCTATAGGGGTCCTCAGGCTTCCCTCCCTCTCCCTACTCTAGGGAGATCTCCCTTCAGATCCCAATGGGGAATTTCTAAGCAAGGTTTATCCAGTATGTCCAGTGTACTAAGTTTTCCAGGAAGTGATCATCTCCCCAGACTTGATAGGTTCTCTCCAATCCTTTCTAGATGTTTGATTTTAAAACACTAAACATGCATTTGCATCTTAAATTGTTCCCCTGATCAGCAGGTGGTTAAGGGCTAGCCAGGTTAGGAACCTATTCTGTGTTAGATATCTAACTCTTCTCCAGGCTGTGGGATTTCTCACTCTCTTACTGTCTCGATTACCGCAGTCCAGTCAAACAAAATTGGGGGAGCGCCTGAGAGATAATATGGTGGCTAAGATGCTTGCCTTACACCCAGCCAACTTGGATTCAACCCCTGACAACCCGTAGGGTCCCCTTGCCTGTCAGGAGTCAGCCCTGAGTGCAGAATCAGGAATAAACCCTGAGCATCAATGGATGTTGTTCATAACCAAACAAAAATATAGGATGCAAGATTATTATTGTTGGCACACTGATTAAATAAAATTATCACAGGGTATTATTGGCACCTAAATAGGAGGTTGTGGATCCAAGAATCAAACTAAATAGTAAAGATTTTAAAGGGCCAGAGTGATAACACAACAGGTAGGGCATTTGCCTTGCATGTAGCTGATCAGGGTTCTATCTTCAGGCCTATCCAGTATAGTCCAAATATCAGAAAAACAAATTTTAATTGAAAATCTAATGCTGGGGCCGGAGCGGTGGCACAAGCGGTAAGGCATCTGTCTTGCCCTAGGTTGGACCATGCTTCGATCCCCTGGCATTCAATATGGTCCCCCAAGCCAGGAGTGATTTCTGAGCGCTTAGCCAGGAGTAAACCCTGAGTGTCACCAGGTGTGGCCCAAAAATGAAAAAAAAATCTGATGCTGTACCTGTACATATACAGAGTTAATTGTAAACCTTTTCTAACACGGTTCTTTTACAGTTAATGGGAGTAAATGTGAACTCCAATGTAAACAAATTTTGATAAAAACAGAATAGATTTTGTTTAGAACCAAATTATTTTGAAAAGGGGAAAATGTTTAGACTATGGCAACCTCTCCATGAGAAGAAATTATTTACAATTATAGATTTAAATAATTACTTGCTATCATTTGAGGTTAGTAAGGAACAATATCTTGATTTTGTTTGAACAAAAATGTCAGTCATGCAAATTTGGGACTAAGAGTTTTTAAGTTGTGTTTTTTTTATTTTCATGAGATAAATGTTTACAATTATATATGCTTATAATTATATGTTTATAATATTTTTATGTTTATATAACTGTGAATTCTGATTGTACCTTCATCCTCCCCAGTGTCAAAAACTCTGAAAAATTATCCTGATATCATTTTTATGTGTAATTTGAGGAATTCGAGAAAGTATTGAATATGTTGGATTGCCTTAAAAGCTATAAGCTATACTACTTTTTTTTTTCCAAATGTGCAAAGAAAAATAATTGACATATGATGAAGTTGAGGTTTCATTATGGCAAAATGAAACTGCAAGAAGAGTAGCCCATAAAAGGTACTCAGAGAAATGATATCCCAAAGAAAGGTAGCCCTCACACTGAACCAGCAAGGCATTTATTTACCTGTGAATCATGAGAGGACTCACTGAGCACTGCTTGTAAAACCCAAGCATCAATTATTTGTTCAGGTAAAATAATATTTTTTAAATTGTTAGACTTTAAAATATTGTAGGTGCCAGAGAAATGGTACATCAATCAGGCACTTGCCTCACATATAGCTGAAGGATATATAGAAAGCATGCTGGGAACGGGTGGAGGAAAGACAACACCGGTGGTGGGAATGGCCCTGATTCATTGTCATTATGTACCATAAATATTACTGTGAAAGATTCGTAATTCATTTTGGTCACAATAAAAATTATTTTAAAAATAAGATTCACTATAATTTAATAGTTTCTAACAAAATTGTACATATATTATTAACATAAAATCCAAAATTTTCACTATTTTTGGTATCTAATGGAAATTTTAATTTATGAATAGAAAATTATTGCATAGGGATGTTTATAACAACAGGTAATTTTCTGTGTATTTTACTGGTATCATATGATCAAATTAAAATTATTATATATAAAAAATATAAACATTTAAGTAGATTCATTTATGTCATGTGCAAATAATAGAGGGATTTGAGTGAAGGACTGGCCAGCTCTTTCAGAAATAATTATTACTGTAATAATAATTATTGTAATATATCTTAAATAATTCATAACATATTAGTGAATGCTTAATAAATGTTAACTTTTATTTTTTTAAAAGTATTGTACAACCCTATCTAACTGTATGTATATGTTCATCAAGGACAAGTTAAACAATGGAAAATACACACAAAATATTTCTCACATATAGAAATGCCCAGAATAGGATTGGCAGTAGCTAGGCAGTTATGGTTCCATGAAATGAATCAGGGGTTTAGGCTTCCTCCTCATCCACTCCAAAGAAAAGAAAAGAAGTGAAGGCATGATAGTCAAGGTCTTAATAGTTTGATTAAGCAATACCACCCATTTCTCCCACACAAATCCTATTGGTTAGGATTGAGTCATAAATTCTACATCAAAATGGAATGAAATGGTAATGTAGTTTAATTCAGTGTGCAGGGAGAGGCAATGTCTTCTACAATATCTTAGTTTGTTTCTCTTTAACATGGATCAAATCTAAAGCCACTCTTAGATGTAAGACTTGTGGTCTTCCACTGACCTGCATCCCCAACTGTGTTTTAGGGGCATTTTGTGACATATTTTGACAACTCTGGAGCTTGGTTTTCTTTCTCTACAATTATTAGTGTTCTCACACTATAAGGTTTAACAGAAAATGTAAGTTTGAGTTGACTTACAATTATACTAATTCCCAAACTTTGATAAAATAAAACTAAAAGAAAACTTAAAATTAACCTTACTATATTAGTAAAACTTCTGTATTTTCCTCATCAATTTATCACAGTTATAAGCAATTATAAGACAAGATATAGGTAGGTAATATACTAGGCTCAGGAGCACATGTAAGTTCATATCAAAAATGTTTAGCCTGCCCTGATTAATGCAAAATCAGAGCAGAGAGACTATTCACAGTACTTCTATATCTTTTTTATTTATACATATTCCCTATCAGTTTCTACCTGGGCCACTATTACAATGAAATATAAAATAAAAATCTCAGGATTTAGTATTATCCAAACAAATACGGTCTCTGAATTCCCTTGACTAGAATGTTTAAACTCTTGAAGTTGTCATTTCACTGGTGAAATGAGAATAATAAAGATAATAAATTAACAGTGACATGACATATGTGAGTTCTTCAAGTTCAGTAGCAGCCATATAACAAGGGTTTAAATGGTTAAGTATAGGAATCTAATAATCTTATTTTTAGTTTTTGGGCCACACATGTTGATGCTCAGGGGTTACTCCTGGCTCTGAGCTCAGAAATCGTTCCTGGCTTGAGGGGCCATATGGGATGCCAGGGATAGAACAGCAGTCAGTTTTAGGTTAGTTAGTGTAAGGCAGATACCCTACCACTTGTGCCACTACTCCAGCCCCAGTCTTTGTATGTTTTAAAATTGTTTTATTTAAACTTGATTGATTGATTGATTTGTTTCTGGGCCACACCAGCAGCCTACCACTGTGCTATTTTTCTGACCCCATAGTTTTTGAATTGTTGATCTGTGACACCTGATAAAAGTAGGATTCATATGGATTCTTGGTTTTATTTTTTGAGGAAAAATTTGGTGCATGTACACAGCCTCTTCAGAATAATTTATAACCTGGAACACACTATCTGAATGTTCAAACTCAAATATAACTAGATCTTATGGAAACATCAGAATGGTGGGACCAAGATAACAAGATCTTCTCCTAAAGAGTAAATGAACTATTTTTGAAAATTGGACAGAGTTCTCATCAGGATATCAGTTCTTGGCTTAAGAGCACACTGTTCTGCTCTCTCTCTGAGTTTTGTGATTTGAGCCCTAGAGCAGGGAGCTACATGTTAGCAATCTCCAGCGGGATTCCTATTCGTCTCCAATGGAAACACTAGAAGTTGACTAGGAAGCAGGACAAGGAAGAGTTGTCAGGAAATCTTACCTTCTTGTGAGCATTTTCATCACCATGCTCTTCACTCTGGCAGCATGGTTTTCTTTCAATAATTTAAGGTGATTTCTGCTTGCAGTTTTTCCAACCCTACTGGTATGAGTAACCAGATTTCCTCGAAGATTTGAGTCTCAAATTCACAAACTCCTTTCTTCAATCCTTAAATTATAGTAATCCCAAACTTTATTCCTTTGTTCTCAGTCTGCTGAGAGAAGAGTTAAGAACTCTGCTCTCTTTTTGATTTTTAAGCGACGCCCCCATACAGGGTCAACAATCCTTGATGATAATCCTGCTTTTAATAACTACATGGAGTTGTTTGTCTGCTGACTGATACAAAAATTTATGCCAGATCTGGTCCCAAAAAACAAACCTTAAAAATGGGGTTTGGGAAAAGCTCGGCCCATAAATTCACAGTTTACCATCTCTAGGCTAAATATATATATCAACATGTCTTTTTTATGATTGTTTTTATGGCTGCTGCTGTAGTTACCTAAAATACTATAAAATGAACATACATTGTATTCAATAGTTTCCAAAGGGCATTCATATGTGTTACTTTATTTTATCCTTGCTTCATGTCTCAGAGGATCTCTACAAGTGAGAAGCAGCAACTTCTGAAAACTAAGTTATTAAGTAGGAGTCAAGGACTCAAGTTCATATATTTTAATCAGTACTTTCTCCTCTGCACAACAGCTACCTCTTAGAATAGTTTGAAAAGTACCAATTGCTTCATTGAGAGAAAATTTTCTTTTAAATATTAAGACTTCTTCCAATAAGAGAATGAAGTGCCAGATGACACGATAAAAAGAGAAAGATAATCCAATAATTTGGTTTAGTTAAATCAGGTAGTTTCAGCCTCAGAAGGCTCTAATTATGTTTTATTCTGAAAGAGAAGTAATTTTTGGCTTTCCTGTTATAAAACATCATACTGCAAAATCTCAAAAAGAAGTATTTTGTGTATTGTAACAGTTTATACTGATCAAGCATTAGCAGTATGAATCTGTTCTTAATTATCCAACTCAAATGGGATAAGCTCAGCATTGCCTCAGGTATCTATATATCTCATCCTTGTTTCTCAGGAAACAATGAACCACATTATATGAAAGACATATAGAACTCCAAACTTCAGTTTACTTTGACATAAATAGAGTGTACTTAACAAATGTGTATGGATTATGTACATTTTTTATGAGTTTGACAGAAAGGAGAGCAGTGGGAATGGGGAGATATTTCTAACATCTTGGCTCTCTTTCCAGCCTCGAGTCTTTCTAAGGCTTGGGAAGATTATTTCCATACCAGTTAAACACTTGTAGGGCCATGGCAGTAAGGAAGTCTAGAATTCATAATAAATCCATCTTGCTTTTTCAAATGCAAGTAATCAATCCTAATACTGTTATGATTTCATTTACTGGGAGACATATTTTTACAAAGCTA
This sequence comes from Suncus etruscus, assembly GCF_024139225.1. NCBI lineage: Eukaryota > Metazoa > Chordata > Mammalia > Eulipotyphla > Soricidae > Suncus > Suncus etruscus. The sequence continues at coordinate 15,709,963 of NC_064867.1, read as the reverse complement.
TTGGAGAAAAAGTTAGTGGCATAATTTTAGGAAGTGCTGCAATTATATCTGAAAGTCAAAACTATATTTTATATTAGTTGTTCATTATTAGTAGATATTCTTAAGTTCTATATTATATCCCTTGAAAAATTTGTACGCATTTAATGCCTGCAATATGATAAATAAATATATGCATAGTGAAATGGTTGCTAGAGCCAAGTTAGTTGACAGTTCTCCTCACAGCTGCATATATTTTATACTAAGAGCCCCTGAATTTTATTCTCTACATATTTCCATATTAATATATTTAATTAAGTATAATCATCACTTAGTAAAATAGACTTTCTGATTCACTCGTTCAGAGATCTACAAGTTTGTATACTGTGAGCAACATCGTCATTTTCCCTACTTACCCTCTCTATAAAAATGCATAATTTTACTCTTCTTTAAAGGTGTGGGGAGCAGTTTTGGAGCATAGATGGAAGAGTTTGAGGGTTATTTCTGCCAGTGCTCGGGGTACAACATATACTACATGTGGTTGAACCAGGGTCAATCAAAGCAACCCCATACAAAACAAGACTCTACCTCCTCTACTAGCTATCTGGCCCCTCAAGCACTGTTTTTCTTTCTCTGTGCTTATTACATTTAGACTAATGTGCTTATGATTTATCTATGTTACTTAAAATAATAGAACCTACTGTTTAAATTATTAATAATTTTGTGTATATTTTTCTCATCCAACCTCCATAGAAAATGAATTTTTCTATATTTTGCTTGCATTGAGTAAAGCTAATGAACATGGAATTTTCCAAAATATGACTAGCAGCCTTATTTTATGTACTGCAACTTATAATGTCTAAGCTATGAGTTCAAAATCCAATAAACTTTCTATTTATTTTCTATTACCTTAGAAAATATCTTTAAATTTTTGTATAATTTAAAAAGCATGCTTCTGCATTGACAATGATACTATGCTTAGAAATGTGACATATAAAAGTAAAAGAATAATTTTAATATTTTTGTTAAATTTGGAACTTCTAGGGTCAAAAATATTTTCCTTTATTACTTAGACTGACATGCCACCAACATTAGGCAATACAATGTTTTGATTATAATAGTGATTTTAAATAAAATTACTTGCAGGCCTTTATGGTTAACTAATATTTGAATATGGACTATCAAAGTCTTAAATGCAACAGACCAAGGTTTGATCCAGTTTCCCATATGTTTCCTGAACCGACCAAGAGAAATTCCTGTATGAACATTGTTGCATTAACGCCCTTCAGATGGGCTTGGATGGTGGTGAATGGAGATGGGTGGTGATGAAGGTCTTTCTCCTTCAGCCCAGGACCATGTGTATCCAACCCCCTTCAGCTTGCGGTCTGCAATTTCAGGTAGCTGCGGGTAAAAAATTCACAGGCAGGCTTCAGGGTATATCATCTTTATTCAGGCTTGGCTAACATGTGTGGCCTATCCTAACCAATTACGCTGGATCCTTATTCAGCCCTGAATTCTAATTTGTCTTTCAGCCATCTCTCCTCATCATTCTCCCATTCTCCATAATCACCTCATCAATCCCACCCCCCTGGCCTTCCGGCCAAACCTTTTGTAACCCCTCAAAGACTCCGCCCAGAAATGGGCAGGTCATTCTTGTAGGTAAGGTTACCCAGGAAGAATGGAGGGTGGGGTAACAAACATAAATCTTATAATGCAGGGACACCTTTCACCCTGAATATTTGTCATAGTGATTCAACATGGGCCTCAGCTGATCAGACATTGACCGTCCAACCCCAAACCTTGGATTCCATCATTGGAACCAACATTGTTTTCTGCACCAGCACCAGGAATCAAACTCCCCCAGGGGGAAAGCTCTAATGCTGCCCTGGCACCAACTTTGCTCCAGGGTAGGTTCATTTGACACCCTGATGACCAGGACTGCAACAAGTTGCTCTAAGGGCAGGTTTCCCTGCCTTGCTACAAAATGGTGAGATGAAATCAGAAGACACTCCGTGACACTCAGCTTCAACATAGGATCTGTGCCAAAAAAAAGAAAAAAAAATCTCTAATTACAGAAGCCTAACTTTGACAACTGCAATTAAATAGAACTTTTCCTAGAACCACAAACAAAGACTTTAGAGTTGGACAGTTAGTATATCCTGAGCTTGTAGTCAGTCTTATAGGATGTTGGGATTCGAACCACCATCCATTCTGGCTGCATGCAACACAAACACTAACGCTGTGCTAACTCTCTGGCCCCAAAATTAGCATTTTCTTATAAAAACTAATGATACTTTATTTTGGGATGAAAGTGGGCTTAAACAAACCTGGTATGCTCAGGGGTTTGATGGAGATCAGATGACATGAGGGTGGCCACATGTGCTCTCTCTGCTATCTCACTGATCAATTAGTTATATTTGGGGAGTGAGGGGCCAAGATAAAATAATTAGAAATGCTCAGGATTTAGTCCTGCCTCTGCACTCAGAAGTTACTTAGGAAAACCTTGGGGGACCTTACGGGATGCCAGGGATTGAGTCCAGGTCATCCACAAGGTAGGCAAGATCCCTTCCCACTATACTCTCTATTTAGTTCTCCATTGGTATTTAAGTCATAAAAATAGATGAAATTTTTATTCAATTGTATCATTGTAATTATGTTCAAGTTAGAATTGTAAAATCTTCTGTGTTCTCTCTTGGGAATATCTTTCTTCAGAGTGCTTTTCTGACTAATAAGGTATTTTTTATTCTTATCTATTAAGTATCTATTTGGGGTCTATGACAGATAACATCACTGAGAGCTGCTGCTGTTATGTTTTCTTTTCGCAACTTGCCATTTATATGAAAGCATGTTGCATTTCAAAGTAATCTGTCATTTGGTTTATTTTTATTCTTCTATATTTCTTCTTATTCTTATTTCTCACTGATAACTACCTTGCTTTTGTTCCTTTAAGATTGTATTATCTGAATTGATGTGGTCTGGTATCAATTGTTACACTGAGAAATGAGGGTTTTTTCCTGAATTCTCTTCAGGAATTCTTCTTAGACATGGGCACATTCTGTTCTCTTGGGAGAAGCTAATGAGAAAATTAAATTACATAAGGTACATTTCACTTCACTATAAATAACCTCAAAGTCTAATTTTTCATATTCTGTTTATTTTGACAGCCCTAGTATCAAGCCTTAATTTAACAATAATTGTGAAGCAGAAATACTTTTAATTGTTTATTTTAATATTTGGATAAAAAAGTCATCTTCTGATGCTAGTCCTCAGAAAAAGATAAGGGGTTTTATTTTGTAGAAAAAATAATAACTTGCATGGGTGTCCTGATTCTGTGCAATTTCCTGTCAATAATTCAGCTGCTTCTTATTTCTCAAATGTATTCACTTTATCAAATACTGATCCTTTCCCTCAAGGACTGCTGGTTTCAGTGTTTTTAGGAACCTTTTCTGCTATAATGATCCAGTTTTCCACATACTTTTGCTATCCAGTGGGGATGTATTCTGTGTGTTTAGTGAAGTCTTTGAGTGACAAAATAATAGCAAGCCAAAATCCAAGCATTTTTTTTTTTTGGTTTTTGGGCCACACCCATTTGACGCTCAGGGGTTACTCCTGGCTATGTGCTCAGAAATCGCCCCTGGCTTGGGGGGACCATATGGGACGCTGGGGGATTGAACCGCAGTCCGTTCCTTGGCTAGCGCTTGTAAGGCAGACACCTTACCTCTAGCGCCACCTTCCCGGCCCCAAATCCAAGCATTTTGGCAATAAAAGCAATGGTGTCACTAGGAAGAAGTAAAGTACCCTAAATAGAGAGCAGTAAAGTTTCACTGCAATGGCAATGCCCTTTTTATTGAGCTCCCATATGATCCAGCTAAACCACTCCTAGATATATACGCTAGGAACACAAAAACACAATACAAGCATGCCCTCTGCATGCCTATGTTCATTGTGGCTCTATTTTCAATAGCCAGAACCTTGAAAAAACCCAGATGCTCAACAATAGATGAGTATGGCTAAAGAAACTGGTATATATATATATATATATATATATATATATATATATATATATATATATATATATATATATATATTTATATATACAATGGAATACTATGCAGCTGTCAGGAAAAATAAAGTCATGAAATTTTCCAATACATGGATAGCATGGAAACTATTATGTTGAATGATATGAGTCAGAGGAAGAGAGATAGACTCAGAATAGTTTCACTCATCGGTGGGATTTAAGAAAAATAAAAGGTAGTATGGTAATAATACCCAAAGACAATAGAGATGAGATTTGAAAGGATCATCCCATGATATGAAGCTCACCACAAAGATTGGTGAGAGCAGTTAGAGAAATAACTAAACCAACAACTATCATCATAATGGTAGTGAATGAGAGAAATGGAATGCCTGTCTCAAAGACAGACAGGGGATTGGGGAGGAGGGAGATGAGGGAGGCATGGATGTGGGAAGGTTGCACTGGTGAAAGGGGTGTACTTTTTATGACTAAAACCCAACTGCAAACATGTTTGTAATCATGCTGTTTAAATATTTTAATTTAAAAAAAGAAAATATTGTTAATTAACCCTTCAAACTTGAATAAGTGAAATATAGTTTAGAAAAATATATCATATCAACCTACACAGGACTCAACTAGTTTGCTACTTGGGTATTTCAAACAAACTCAACTTATAATATTATTACTTTTCAGAATCATGGAAGAGGAATGGTTATGTTATTTTTAAGCCAATTGTGTTTCATATTCTTCATTTTTACCTGTACCCTGTCTAAGAAGTTATGAGAATTGCCCCCTAATGAATTTTCCCCTTCCTCTGTATTCAGGGATGTTTGCATTCAAGTAGATATTTTACTAAAAAGTATTTTACTAGTAATAATTATATTGTGAGTTGTCCTACATCCAGAGACTTATTTCCCAAAACACCAAATCAGATAGTTGGAAGAGTGGTTTTGGATTAACTCTCCAAACTCAGCTATTCTACTTGCAAGTAACAGAGATTTCCTATGGAAAAGTTCAAAAAATAGCCTTGATCAATGCTTATGCTATGATAGAACTGAGAGTGATCAATTCCATCTTACAAGTATTCAACTTTGTATTCTGGAGTAAGTACTATTTTGCCAATTCTGAAATAAATGGAATACACCTATTCCATATGAACATATGAACCTCTATAAATACACATATATTGTATTACCCCCCCAAATTAGGATATAGCTTATTATTTATGGCATCACCATAGCTGCTACACTACCTATATGATTGTATGGACATAATTTTTTAATTTTATTTGAGTGACTGGATAGGCATAAATTCTTGTCATTTAAGACAGTCATTCAAAAACAACTTGAAGAGAGAAAATTAGTTTATAGTCTGACCAATTTTTGTTGACACTCATGTCTAAGATCAAGAAAGCTCTGTATGAGAATTTACCAAGTAATGATTGGGAGTATACTACAATAGTTAAGTTCTTTTTTAAGAACTACTATATTTTTACACTTTTTATTTTGACCAAAGTGGCTTACATGTCTTGCAATAATAATATTCAGACACAAAAGAGAAAAGAGCTGAAAATTACAACTCACCTCATGAAGCTCACCACAAACAGGGATGAGTTTAGTTAGAGAAATAACTACATTTTGAACTATCCTAATAATGAGAATGTATGAGGGAAATAGAAAGCCTATCTAGAGTACAGGCGGGGGTTGGGTGGGGAGGAGGGAGATTTTGGACATTGGTGATGGGAATGTTGCACTGGTGATGGGTGGTGTTCTTTACATGACTGAAACCCAAACACAATCATGTATGTAATCAAGGTGTTTAATTAAAATATAAATAAAGTAGTTTAGGTACATATTAACAATAAATCAAGGGAATTCCCATCACCAAAGTTGTCCTCCCTTTACCCCCATTCCCATCTTGCGTCCCATATCCCCCACCCTCAGCCCGGGCTGCCAGTATAAGTGGTCCCCTCTGTGTCTAGATTACTACTTAGTGATCATACAACTGTTTGGTCTTGATACCCTCCACTATTTCCCCCTCTATTTGAGAGGTGGAACTAGATGGTTCAAGTTATGTGATTTTGTTTGAAGAAAAGAAAAGCAATTAAATGGGGTAAAAATCAAATAAGCCAAAAATGGGCGGAGTGCTTCTAAGGCCCTCAACCTCAGTTTGAGAGAGGGAAGGGAAAAAAGGAAGTGAAATACCACAACAATACAAAAGGAGATATCAAATAAAAAGTCCAGTGAGCACTACAGCAATAAAGACAAGCACCACATAATAACCACAGTCCTGAAATAAAAACATAACAGAGCGCAAAAAGGAAAAAGAAAAAAATTAGAGACCACAACTTCAATATCCAAACCAAAATATAGAAATCAAGAAATAAATAAATAGATAAATAAACAAAAAATATTATTTTGTGCTTTTTTTTTCCTGCATTGGCATAGTAAATATTGGGGACATTAGAGAAGGAATTCCCTTGGCCTAAAAGCTACAGGGTTTCTCCACCTTTCAAGTATATTGTCATGGGAATAACTATAGACTCCTTGCATGTCCTTTTACTCTCGCCTTGGTGCCTTTGTGGTATATGAAAGGCTTCAGCGTCATCATGGGTAATAAAGTCAGACCTCTGTATTCAGAGATCTTGGTATCTGCACGGGTAAAGGAATGGAGCTTATGACGAAGTCTTTCTTTGTCTTTGTGGTTCTAGAAGTTCTGTTCCTTCCCTGTCTTTGTAATCCATCTTCTGTAGTTGGTGGTCTTGGTCATTGCGCTGATCCTAGTATAGAGCCTGGGATAGAGTCTTTTATTATGTTTCCAGAAGACCCATTCAGTTGCAAGAGATTTAAAGATTTATGGATATCCAGGAATAATTTGATATAGAATAAAGATGTTGTAGGATTACTTTAATCCATATATTTATTTTAGATTTTCCTTTTTATATATAAAAATACTTGAGCACTAAACATATATAGAAATAATATGTTAATAAGAAAGCCTTTTATCACCACTTAATTGTCAATGCTAATTGTTTTTCTTTTTAGTAGCATATAAAACAATGTACTTTACTGTTAATGGCCCTTTAAGTCAGTAATATTCCATAGTTATAAAAATATAAATAGTGCTTTGGGAGTGTATTCACATGTCTGTGTACAACATTACAAGAGATGAACCTATATGCAAAAACACTCATTTCTAATTGTTTATTATTGTTTTTTATTTTTTTATTTATGATCATAACTTTTATAAAGGACAGCCCCATTTCATAGATAATTTCAAGAAATGTTTGTTTTTATTTCCTCTACAATTCTGTATCTCTGACCATATAAATCCCTGATGTTGTTGCATCTACTAATTCAGCTTCTACTAATTCAGAAATTTTATAGAAAGGTGTAGAACATTCTACAGAAACTGGAAACAAATTTAGCTGCATCTGAGGTATTAAGTGTTTCATCAGGGGCCGGGCGGTGGCGCTGGAGGTAAGGTGCCTGCCTTACCTGCGCTAGCCTAGGAGACCGACCGCGGTTGGATCCCCCGGCGTCCCATATGGTCCCCCAAGCCAGGAGCGACTTCTGAGCGCATAGCCAGGAGTAACCCCTGAGCGTTACCGGGTGTGGCCCAAAAACCAAAAAAAAAAAAAAAAAAAAAAGTGTTTCATCAACCCAGAAATTTCCTCATAATTGAGAGTTTTTGCTGGTATTATAGTTTATAGTCATCACTGAATTAAAATGTTTGTCCAATAGAAGAAATATAGATTGTTTTGACTTATTATATGAAATTAACTATGTGCTTGTCTTATGTACCAACTGGGTATATCTCATTAACTTTATAGAAAGGTGTAGAACATTCTACAGAAACTCAGTCAAGTATATTGGGTTACAATATACCTGGTTTCATATATTCAGACCAAGAATATAAATTTCTGATGTTATCTGGGCTTGTACATATACAAAATTGTAACAACGCTTTTTATTTGAATGAACAGGCAGAAACTATGATTGTTGTGAGTATATGTAATACACTAGCTGTATAAGGGGACCATAAGTAACTTTGGCACAAAAATTTACCTCATTTAGACTCTGAGTGTTTACTGTATGGCAGTAATGTGCCAGATCTTGGGACTAAAGCAATGAATATGATGGATACTTCCTCTTCCTGTAGCATAGCAGGTTATCATACAATTTTATTAGCAGCTGCAGTCAGCATGTGCTGATATTCAAGAAGGATACAGAATATTGTTCTATTGAAAAATTAAAAGATATTCCATGAGAAAGGCAAGTAGCATGCATCCCAGATATTTCATGGATTTAAAGATTCTTCTAAGAATCTAGGGTTTCAAAATAACAAAGGTTCAGAGAATAGATTGGCAAATGAACTGGATTAGACATAAGGGAGTAAGAACTAACATTAGTGCCATGGTCCAGTGTGATAATATTGACTTACGTTATGATTATTACAATAAAGTTATTAAAATAGATTCATTGAATCTATCTGAAGTGGGATCAACTGTGGTCATGAAAGCAGGAAGTGTAAAAGATGACAGGATTTTCTTGATAGCAACTAACTCATTGGTGGTATCCAGTCATTGGAACAAAACATATAAAATAATTTCTAGTTCAAAACATTCTCCTCAGATTTTGCTATTATTATACATACTATAATATCAACTCACTAAAATAGCATTCAAAGAACAATAGAACACAATAAGCAAATGCAACAGAAAATCGTGTTTGAAGACTGAGATTGAATCATGAACACATCACAGAAGCCTGACCTTTGTTAGGAAACACATTTGATCCTGAGAGTTGCAGCAGTCCACAAAAGGAGACAAAAATGATTCATAGTGTTCATAAGTGCAATGAAACCAGTTGCTTGAAAAAAAAAACCCTCTTGTTTGATATTGAGACCAAAGAGAAATTTCTCCAATAAGTCTTTATAGTATACAGTATAATATCATGAACCACATCCTCATCAGGAACACAGCAATAACCTTCATCAACTCTTGCGTACACATACCCTCACTATGGGCCAATACATCAGCCATAGAAAATAAAATTAATTGAAAATGAAACTTTGGGAACGTTGCCATCAGATTTTAATGTACCTGGTCCAGATGATCTCTTTCTAATGGTGTGCCATAAAACCCTGGCTGGAAGGTAGAGTACCTTTTTCTTTTCCTATAAAAGAGATACTATATAAACTTTACCTAATAAAGTATCCAAACTTTTGTTTAAAAAATGTGTACATGAATATTCTGGGGGTTTGGAAGTAGAGCTTCTCTTGGCCAACTTTTTGTAAGACATTACGCATTCAATTAAGACTGAATCTAAGACATGTCTATGGTAGAAGTACATAGAGGTCAATGGCGCTGTTTTGTCAAAAAGTGCTGCCATATGCTTTTCCAGCCAAGCAAGGGTAGAATTAATACTACTCTATGGAATTAGAAATGTTTAGTAATGAGATGTGTCTCAGTAAAAGGATGCCTGGTTTTGCTTAGCTAAAACCATGTCCATTATTATGGATTCAATGATAGGAAACAGAGTTTCAGTTTACCTTTTTTTTTTAAGATTAATTTTTATTTAAAATAATTTAAAGTAATTTTAATCAAATGCTTTTTCTGGTAATAAAAAATAAAAATCTTCGGATCCAAAGCAATAGTTACAGCAGTTAGGTTCTTTGGTTTGCACATGTCTAACCCAGTTTCAGTCTCTGGCATCCCACATAATCCCTTGAGCACTATCAGGATTGATCCCTAGAGTTCTAAGCCAGGAGTAAGCCCTGAGTACTGTCAGTGTGTGCCCTTCTAAAAAATTAAAATCTTTGTAAATGGAATACCCAGTAAACATGACAGTCTCCATTTCTCAAATATAGAGAGACATTAGTACGTCTTCCGGATTGTCAGGAGGAACACGAAATATCATTATTTTTAATATCTATAGTTAAGATAACCAGTTTAAATATATCTTATAGTCCAACATTACAGAGAAAATAAAATGTATCTGTGTGCCCAATTGAGTTTGTCATTAGATATGTCATAGTTTACCTTATCACATATATTGAAGTCTTTTTAAAACTAAATTCTGATAAATAAACATAACCAAGCACAGTCTATAAAAATAAAAAAATGATTGGTTAGAGAGATATTGTGTTAGAAACTTGCATTGCATATTTCCAGCTCTAGTTTGAATCCCCACACCACATATGGTCTCCTAAGCACTGCCAACATCGAACCAGGTGCAAACATAATCTGGTGTAGCCTAAACTCCTCTCAAAAAATAAAAAAATGACCTATAGGCAACTTCATAATCAAAATGAAGCTGTACTTTTTGAAATGTTTGGTTCAGAAGTAATCAAACTTGGAACTAGAGCAATGGCACAATGGGTAGGGCATTTGCCTTACTGTGACTGAACTGGGTTCAATCCCCAGCATCCCATATGGTGCCACAAGCCTGCCAGGAGCCATTTCTTTTTTTTTTGTTTGTTTGTTTTGTTTTTCAGGCCACACCCATTTGATGCTCAGGGGTTACTCCTGGCTAAGCGCTCAGAAATTGCCCCTGGCTTGGGGGAACCATATGGGACGCTGGGGGGATCGAACCCCGGTCGCGATCTTTCCTTGGCTAGCGCTTGCAAGTCAGACACCTTACCGCTAGTGCCACCTCGCCCGCCCTACCAGGAGCCATTTCTAAGCACAGGACCAGGAGTAACCCCTGAGCATTTCCTGATGTGCCCCTGCAAGAGAAAAAGTAACCAAACTATTGCCCTGTGACCAAATTTGAAACTGTAGCCCAAGTTCTCCTTCAGCTGCACCTTTCAATTACTGCTGCCCAAGAGTGATAAAAGAGTTAAGCATCTTTTGGCCCACAAAAACTCACACTTTTATTTCCAGGTCCTTTTTTTAGAAGAGTTTGCAAACTCCCAATATTACCAAACACCATCACAAAAAGTTATTATTTTATTTAAAAATACTATTTAATTGAAGTGTATTGGTAGCTATTGGTGTGCAAAGTACTAATAAGAGAGAGGAAGTTTGAGGGGGAAATTTTGGAAATTTTGGAATAATTTATGAAACAGTGGTATTTGACTTGCATTTTTTTTATTGTGACTGAAGTTCATTACACAGAATTATTTACAGTACATAGTGACAATGAATGAAGGGCATTCCCACCACCAATGTTGTCCTCCCTCCACTCCTGTTCTCAGCATGTCTCCCACATATCCCTCCTTTACTCCCCAGAATCCTAGAGCAACTGATCTCCACCTTACAGCTTGTTATAGTTTGGGTATCTATTCTGTTTGGTGTTCCAGTCTGGTCATTTTTTATTTACACTACATGTTCATATGACTGGTCCTGGTATCATTCTTTTCCCCCTCAATTTATGAGGCTGAATGATTCAAGTTATTCTATTCTGTTGGAGATAAAAAAAAAAAAAGGTTAAGGAAAAGAGAAGAAAAAAATTGGTATCAACTACTAAAAAAGAAAAAAAATCACTGAATAATATCCACAAAAATGAAAAAGAAAGAAAAAAGTGGAATAAAAAAGAGAAGGAAAATAATATCAAAAAACAAACAAAAAATAAAACAAAGCAAAACCAGAAAAGTGCTGCAGTGACAGGGTTTGGTGTTACCCCACTTTTTTTTTTTTTGTATAGGCACAGTAAGTATTGGGGAAGGAAGGAAATTCCCGTGGCCTAAGAGATTCAGGGTTTCTCCACTCTTGAAGCATATTGTCATGGGAACAACCACTGGCTCCATACCTTCTCATTGCCATATCTCAGGGTTTTATTTATTTATTTATTTATTTTATTTTAATTTTTGGTGGTGTCCGGAACCTTTCCTCTCAGTTGTGGATGAGAAAATCAGGCCACTGTAGCAAGCAATCTTGGTATTTGCGCAGGTCCTAGGACAAGGCCTAGGATAGAGTACTGTTCCAACATTGTTGGTGTGTTCAGTTTCTGTATCATGTGCTCCATGTTTTTGCTAGTTCCCTAAGCCAAAGTCTAGAAAATTATGGTCCCAAAGGTTCTGCTCAGTCTCTGTTGTCAGAATTGGGCCTCTTTACTAAGAAATCTTGATTTTTGTAAAAGACCTGGGCTATAGCCTAGGGTAGGGTTTTCCTTAATGTTCTCAAGGTACGTTCTGCCCAGTCACGGTTGTCAAAGTCAGTTTTCTGTAGTTCGCGCTCATATTTTTTATAGATCAAAGGACGATACATTTTCTGATTTTCACTTAGTGTTAGGTGATGTGATAGGACCTCCTGGTCTTAGGTCAAGTTGTCATTTCCTTGCTGTCCTCGTTGTCATATTAACACTGGCACAAGTATATCTCCCAACAAAGCTTAGTTCCTGGTATTGTTGCAGGGGGTTGTTATTTCAGTTCTATGTCTGGGATCTGGGATTTGAGAATGAACTAACACTGTTCAATCTTGTGGAGACTGAGTTGTATCCACATGACATATGTCCAGGATGGGAGGCACCCTTGTATAAAAAGTATGAGTTCTTATCTTTAGAAGATAAGATCTTGTGTCTGAGTCCATGATTTCCCCCTATTTACTGTGCCTATACAAAAACTTATGGTGTCCTTTTGTATTGCTGGTGTTATTCCGGGTAAGGATGACAGGCTAAACATACAGTATTTGTGGTGTGGTCTGGGCTTTTATTCCAGGCAAGACATTATCTTAGTTTTTGTACCAAGCAGCACCAAAACTGGTGAGGGTACAGAAAATATGTATATATAAAAAAATAGAATATATAGTTAATATTGAGATATAAAAAAAGAAAGGAAATTGAGGAAAAAGGGAAAAGGTATTTGAAAAAAGAAAGTGATGGGGGAGGCTATGTGTATGTTTAGGAATACATACATATCTTAAGATACATTATTATAAAGGTATTAAGCTTACATAGGCAATATAGGCCTCCCAATGAGGTCTTCTGAGATATTCTTGTGGGGAGTGAAAGCCAAGGTACTTTTTCGTTTCACAGACTTTGGTCTAGAGTTTAAGATATGATTTGTGGCATTTCAGAGTCCTGTAGTGTCCTTGAGCTGGAGGTTTTGCTGCAGCTGAATCCGGTATCATGCAATAGTCCACGATTTGATGGGGGTGAGAGGGGTCACAAGCTTGAGTCAGGAGGCTTACTGGTTGTGGTTTCTTGCTGAGACACAAGATGAGAGATCGAGAGGGTATCTTTCATTGAGGAGCTGGATGGTGGTCTGTTGGGAAGGAGGTCAGTCTTGGTGCCTAACGAGTTAAAAACTGAGGGAAAAGAGGGTTAAATAAGGGGGAGATAACAAATCCGGGTTGGGATATGGGGGGAGTAGAAAGGTCTCTGGGTGTGGAAAGGCAATATAGAAGAGGGGCTATATACATTGTATAGATGAAATATTTAAGGATATGTCTCGGCAGTCAGAGAGGACAACTGTATAGAAAGTAACATTCACTTAGACACTGACTTCAGAGATCATTTGAGTGCTATCCTCCATATATAGGGTATTCCATTCCCTTTCCTATAAATAGTCAATAATTAGAATATTTTTGGACGATGTTAAAAAGGGTATATGTCACTTAAAAAGGGTATATATCACTTTTGAAAATGGTTATCAGTAAAAAAAAAAAAAAAAGGACACCCCTGCAGAGGGTCTGCTATGGTTGAGATAAATCTGCTTTGGCTAGCTGTCCTGGCATGTGGGGTCTCCAAGCCCAGCTCTTGCCTCTGCAGCTTGTGAATGAATGGATAGGGAAGGAGTTTTCCTCCACCCCATCCCATCCCCCAAGGCCATTTGACTTGCATTTTGAAGAATAGAAGAGAGTTCCAAATGAGAAGAGCTAATTTAATTTAATATTTGTAATAGCAAATTATTTAATCTAGTAGAAGAAAGTAAAAAAGAGAGTTCAGTCTTCCAGGAATAAGTTGAACAAACAAGCAGCAAAAAAATATTTGCTCATATCACTGACAATATCAGAATGGCCAGGTCAATATTTAAGTATATTTAGATAATAATCTTTTAGTACAATTTTAGTTTAAAAATAACCAAACATAATACAATTAATTGATTGGTCAACTACACTCAGTTTAAAAAAAAATGTTAAGAATGAAAGGCACTGGACAAAAGGAAGAAAGGCTCTTGTCTTGCATGCATTCTTAGGTACTGCAAGGGGTTATTCATAAGCAGAGCCAGGAATAGTTCATGAGTTTCACTATTCAGACATATATTTCTCTAATTTATTATTTCTTTACTTACTCAGCCCAAGTCTTTATTTTATGCTTATAATGACTCTAATAGAGCCACTCAAAATATTGGGCTTTGAAGAGGACTTTTGAGCTGGATTCCGCCTTGCCAACCATGTAATTCTAGTTCCTGCCTTCATTCTTTCATGTTTCTGCTTGTAAGCCAGAACTTCTCTGAATTCATTTTATTCTTGTAATATATTGAGAGACATAGTGAGGATTGTACCAATACTCTTAAATATCCAGGCTCTTTAAAACCACTATATATGTATATATACATATATATTCATTCATCTAGGATTTTTTCCCATACACTCATCTACCATCTATAATGTTCATTTAGCTTTAAGCTCTCTTCTTTGCATTACTCTATAAGAGAGTTGCTTCCTGTAACTTTCTCTAGAACTTTTCCCAAAATCCATAGCAAGCATCTTTTCCTATTCTCTTGGCAAGATATTTCATTCAGTTTTGAACTAGTTTAGGATCAAGAATAACTTGAATAATTAGATGAATGTATTTTATAGTGATTATGCACAAATGTGTTCATTTCTCTGATTTATTCAATCATATAGGAGTGCATTGAATGCTATGAAGCTGAGTTCTTAATAGTATCCATTAAAAATGAGGCTTGCATGATCTGAAAGAGTCCTAACACAGTCAGTATAGTAGAATAAATGGTATTTTAGAATATTTTCCAGCCCCAGTCCTCTGACTATTGAGACAAAATTTGTGAAAATATCAAATATTTAAATAATTATGATAAAGCATTCCTTTCAATCTTAAATATTTAATATCCCATCCTTTTTAATCAGTACACTAAGTAACTTCCAGAAATCTTGGTATTTATGATCATTTATAATAAACTGATAAATAGAACACAAACTTTATTTTGCTGTTGTAACCTTGTAACCTTTGGTGAATATGACAGTTGTAGGTGAGGCCCTTTATTTTGAGGTCCCAATAATGATGTTTATTATATATTGAGAACTTATACTTGGAAAATTAATAGCTTAAATTTATTTTTTAAACTTTATTTATTAATTGATTGATTGATTAGTTTTGGGGCACATCCAGTGGCGCCCAGGGGTTATTCCTGGCTTTGCACTCAGAAATTGCCCCTGCCAGATTGAGGGACCATATCAGATGCTGGGAATCAAACTGGGTCCTTCCTGGGTCGACCGCATGCAAGGCAAATGCCCTACTGCTGTGCTCTCTCTCCTGGCCCCAGTTAAGTTTATTCATTAATAAAATGAAAATTTAATGAATATCTTTGTCTCCATAATTCTTTCCAAAATGTCTTCCTTCCTTCCTTCCTTCCTTCCTTCCTTCCTTCCTTCCTTCCTTCCTTCCTTCCTTCCTTCCTTCCTTCCTTCCTTCTTTCTTTCTTTCTTTTCTTTCTTTCTTTCTTTCTTTCTTTCTCTCTTTCTTCTTTCTTTCTCTCTCTCTTTCTTTCTCTCTTTCCTTTTTGCTTTTTAAGAAGAACTTTTTAAGAAACTTCTAATAATGCCTCCTCCAACTCTTTCATCATGTTCCACATTAAATATATCCGCCAAAAATGAAGCTTTGAAGTTTTGACCTGGAGACAAATTTAGATTAAGGTATTTGCTTTCACTTTAAGTTTGATAGATGTTTCTTGTTTGTGGCCCATCAGTTTCATTTGCCTCCTTTACACTGTCAGTTTAATCACAGCTGTCTTGCAGCCCATGTGCGAACTGGGAACCATTCCATGGAGCCAACCTAGTCTGTGTGCCTTTGCATTTTTAGCACAGATCAATCTTTTCTGATTTAATCTTTTCAAAATAGCTATATTTATTTAATACATAAAAATTTTAAATGGTTTTCATGGTAATTTTGTTATTAACTTACATGTTTGCCTGCACTGTTTCACTTTTATTACTAATGAACATTCTTGATTGAATAAGATAATCTTGTCTCCTAATAGTTTCCACATAGAGGCTTAAATTTTAATGTGACATTATATTACAGTGCATAATTGTTCATTGATTAGGAAAACCACAAATGCAGGTCTGAAGTCTGAAAAACGTATTTGTTCTCTTCAAGATAATTATAATCT
This sequence comes from Suncus etruscus, assembly GCF_024139225.1. Classification (NCBI taxonomy): domain Eukaryota; kingdom Metazoa; phylum Chordata; class Mammalia; order Eulipotyphla; family Soricidae; genus Suncus; species Suncus etruscus. The sequence continues at coordinate 15,693,672 of NC_064867.1, read as the reverse complement.
ACTGAGATGCATATGATTCTTTTAAGTAAATAAGCAGATAAGTAGTTACTTACAGAAAATTTTCTTCTGAAATGAAATTGGAGTAGAAGAGATTCTGACAGTAAAAACTTTTGTATAGTTATTCAATATATATTTGTTTGCCTTAAAGGATTCTCCAGTAAGCAGCTAGTATAGTGGAAGTAAAAATTAGACCAAAAACTGGCCATGAGGATGGATCTAATGGTAAGAAAGTGTGTAAGCAAAGAAAGACACGATATGGAATCAGACTGTATGAAGCGACATAAAAGGTCAGAACTAGTTTATATGAAGAATAGCAAGGACAAAAATGATGTTTGGTTGAATGAGTAAGAAAAACTGTCTCTGTGACATTTTAGTGGTAGGTCTAGATTTGGATATTCTTACAAAGAAAATGTCACAATAAATTTACCATTCCAAAGTAGATCTAAATCTCCATAATTATGATTCACTATAAATTTGAAGGAAAGTTCACTCCTTCATCTTTGAAACTGTCAATATGGAAAATTCTCCATCAGCAACTCTAAGTCGCTCTTTATGCACATAATTCAAAAACAGTTAAGTGCTATAGGTGTTCAGTAAATACTTGTTGACTTGAATGAAACTTTTACTCTCTCTCATCTTTGATGAATGATCTCTGTACAGGTACTGTACAACACAGTACCACAACATCAGTACCACTGTTCAGAAAAGCATATTGCTTTAGTCATTAAGTAGATGAATTTTTGCATTCAGTTTACGGATGACTTTTCTAGGAAGAAACCAGATTTGAAGGAAAATGCCCTTCTCACTGAGATTTCTCTAAGATAAGGGAAGAAATCAGCTATACATAAATGGTTCCATACTCAGTATATTAGCTGTTGTTAGAAAATATAGTTGAGCACAAGAGTTTATATTATAATTGTGTGCTGCTTTAGTGTGTGATATATTAAAGAATTGGCTCCTTTGTCTTTTTTCCATTCAAAACATTATAAAAATGGAATCTGCGCGGAAACTGTAGTGACCTCTATTTATTTGGGGTTTTTTCAGGCCACACCTGTTTGATGCTCAGGGGTTACTCCTGGCTAAGCGCTCAGAAATTGCCCCTGGCTTGGGGGGACCATATTGGACGCTGGAGGATCGAACCGCAGTCCTTCCTTGGCTAGTGCTTGCAAGGCTTCCTTGCCTCTAGGGCCACCTTGCCAGCCCCAGTGACCTCTATTTATAATTGAAGAAAGTAAAGTTTCATTTAAAATATTACTGAAGAGCAGTATTCCTGACCACAAAATCCTGATGTCTACTGACCATATTTGTGCAGATTTCTATCCTTATGTGTACAATTACAAAAATGACAAGAAAAAAATGATTATTAGAAAGGGAAAGGCATAGTAAATATAATTTGCAGCAATTTAATGTTCAGTTTGGCTCTCTTGTTGTTTTGGTTATTGTTCCATTGAAAACACTTTCTATTTGTTAAGTCACTAACACTAAATAAATATGGGAACTAAATATGATTCTGTTAAAAAGTATGAGAGAGAGAGAGAGAGAGAGAGAGAGAGAGAGAGAGAGAGAGAGAGTGTGGTCACAATTAGAGAACATTACTTTGCTACAGCATCACTAACCTGAAGCCACATATACATCCCTTGGGAATGTAATAAAGAAGATAGATTCTGAGTCTTTGGGTTGGAGGTGAGAGGGTACAGAGCTGGGTAGAGACAATGCATGCTTCAGAGCATGCTTTAAGCAGCAAGGTTCTTACTTCATGACTGTTTATATCTCTGGAAATGTAAGCTATATCACTGATCATTAGACCACCAGCTCTGTGTTTAGTATGAGACTACTTTTCCCCACATCCTACAGTTTGTCTTAGAGAGCTTGCGAGGATTGCTACTCAGAAGTTGCTTCTTTCATTGGAATATTAGTCCTCTAAGTGCAAGGCAAAATCTTGTCATCTTTTATCATTTTCTACTTCTCCAGAACTTTTTAAGCAAGTGTGGTGTGTTGTACTTTCAAATACTACAGTTAGGGGCTGGTGTTATAGAGAAAGGGTGTTTGTTTGACATGCAGCTGACTAGGGTTTGATCCTGAAGTCCTACATGGCCTCCTAAGCACTGCCAGGATTGATTCCTGAGTTCAGGGTCAGAAATAAGACTTAGCACTGCCAGCTGTGGCACAAAAATCAAACTTTAAAATTGTTTTCACTTTTTCACAAAAAGTACTTTTTAAATATTAACCCTAATCTGTCTATACTTTCTGTTTTCATGACATAATTCCAGTCATCTAGAATGATTAACCAAAACCTTTTTGCCTAGGGTCTAAAAGAATTTTCTAATTCATCTTCCATCTCCCTCTCTACTCCAAGAATACAATGCTCCAAATCTCTTGCCTTTGCACTACCTTTTTTCTTTGTCTAAGAGACTTTTCACACAGGGTTGGGACAAACTTATTCTTCCAATTACCTCATCTGAGTGGAAGGAAGGAAGGAAGGAAGGAAGGAAGGAAGGAAGGAAGGAAGGAAGGAAGGAAGGAAGGAAGGAAGGGAGGGAGGAGGGAGGAGGAGGAAGGAAGGAAGGAGAAGAAGAAGGAAGGAAGGAAGAAGAAGGAAGGAAGGAAGAAGGAAGGAAGGAAGGAAGAAGAGGGAGGAGGGAGGGAGGAGGGAGAGGAAGAAGGAAGGAAGGAAGGAAGGAAGGAAGAAGGAAGGGAAGGAAGGAAGGAAGGAGGAAAAAAGGAAGGAAGAAGGAAGGAGGGAGAGAGAGGAGAGGAGAGGAGGGAGGGAGGGAGGAGGGAGGGGAAGGAGGGGGAGGAGGGAGGAGGAGGAGAGGAGGGAGGGAAGAGGAGGGAGGAGGAGGAGGGAGAGAGGGAGGAAGGAAAGAAAAAATTAAGTATTAATTTCCATCTTATTTTCCCTCAAAGGACTTAGCAGAATGTTCTAAACTGCTGACAAATCCAAAGCCAACGTAAAATTACCCATCTCAAAATAATTGAGTCCATAGAAGGTATTGCAAGGAATTGAAACCCTACCTACTAAAGGTTAAAATGTCAATTCATTTCTTCTTAATCATTTGATTTTGAAAGTGTACTTGACCCTTCTTATTCTTAATTTGTGACATGAGAATAAGACTGTGGTGGTGAGGTTTTTAAAAATAACTTAAACAGAGCCTTTATTTCACAATACCTTGTAAATAGCATGACCATTAACTTTGTGTGTGTGTTTTCAGGCTCATAAATAGTTTTACATGGATCATGATATAAACAGTAGCTTTGGGCGTGTAGGGAGTCATAACTTCATGAACTAGACACATACAGATTGATCTTTTTTTTTTTCAGATTGATCTTTTTAATGAAAGCAGCTAAACAATTTGGATGATGTATCAATCACTGTAAAAAAAGAACAAATTTGTGGAAATTTTTAATAAATTTAGAAAAAGTATAAAATTAAAAAGTATAATTCATTTTAGTAGGTAAATAGATTTGAACCTACTGATGGACAAATTAGTTAAAAACTAGGTATGAAACGATTACATAATTATATTAGAAAATATGTGATGGAATACAAATATAAATTAAAAGATTTGGGGTCGGAGCAGTGATACAAGCCATAAGACATCTGCCTTGCACGCTCTAGCCTAGGAAGGACCAAGGTTCGATCCCCAGGTGTCCCATATTGTCCTCCAAGCCAGGAGGGTATAGCCAGGAGTAACCCCTGAGCATCACTGGGTGTGGTCCAAAAACAAAAACAAAAAACAAAAAAAAGAAGCCCCAACATACATTCTAATATGAAGAGGGGAAATTATTTGAAAAATTAATGTTTAAACCAAATAATCATTTGAGATCATTAAAGATTTTTTTCTCCTTTTAGTTTTAAACTAGTATAACTCTTGGTGTTTTGTTAGTTGTAAAGAATAAGCTATCAAAGCTACATAGCAACTGTAATAAGAAAGATCATACCAATATCCCATTTTAACAACAAAGTTTTCTCTGTTAAAAAGACTTTTTGAGGGGCCAGAGCAATAGTGCAGCAGTAGGGTGTTTGCCTTGCACACAGTTGACCTAGGATGGACTGCGGTTCGATCCCCCGGAGTCCCATATGGTACTCCAGGCCAGGAGCGATTTCTGAGTGCAGAGCCAGGAGTAAACCCTAGCGTCACCTGGTGTGGCACAAGTATTCCAAAAAATAAGAAATTTTGAGTTTTCGTTTAATAAGAAAGGTTATTTTATTGTTCTCAATATATATTATTTTATTTTTTATTGAATCACCTGAGATACAGAGTTAAACATTTGTTTATGGGGGGGACTGGAGCAGTGACTCAAGTGATAAGGCGTTTGCCTTCCATGCGCTAACCTAGGATGGACCTCGGTCCCGGGCGTCCCATTTGGTACCCCAAGTTAGGAGTGATTTTTGAACACATAGCCAGGAGTAAGCCCTGAGCTTAACCAGGTGTGGCCCAAAAGAAAAAAGAAAAAAAATGGTAAAGATGCTTATCTCAGAGTGTGAAGGTAGAAAAGCTTTCTGGAACATATCTCCCATATGGAGAGGAACTTTGTGTAGGACTAAGTTAACTATGACTAGGTTTGGGGAGCTTTTTATAAGAAAACTGAGCCTGTGTAGGCCTTAACAGGCTCATTGTTTTTCTTATCAGTTTACATAATCCTAGTAATGCAAGAATCCTACAGATTAGTCTGACTGGTCAGAGTCTTAGGTCTGGCCTTTTGCCTTAGTCATTTATAATTATCTTAATCTGTCAGTGAGCCTAAACTATGAGACAGAATTCTAAGAATGTTTAAAAATATAGGATGAGGGCAGTCAAAAATGTCACTGTTTACAGTGGTAAAAGGAAACTGAGGCTTCTTTCATGACCATTTCCTACCACCAATGTCCCCAATTTCCCTCTTATCTTCATCCTCCAGCTGCTTCTATGGCAGCCACACGCCCATCTTTTTTTCCTTTTTTTAGACACTCTGATTTGTTTGCAATACTGTAACTGAGAGGGTATCACGCAAATCACTGTGCCTCCTTTCATAACCCAGTTCTTGTCTAGAGTGATTGCTTCCAACTATCACAGTGGTCCCTTCTCTTATTATTCTCTCACTACCACTACCCCCACCCCCACATACACACATTTTGTGGCAAGTTTCCTACCATGTACCTCTTGGCCCTCATTTCTATTAACTTTGTGTAATGTTCTCTCAGATCCTATGTCTCTCAGTGAGTGCAATAATTCTGTCTGTCCCTCTCCCTCTGATTCATTTCACTTAGCATGAGACTCTCCATGTCTATCCATGTATAAACAAATTTCATGTTTTCATTTTAATATAAAGAAACTTCATTTTTCCTAATCGCTGTATAGTATTCCATTGTGTAAATGTTCTATTTTTTTTTTATTTACCCACTCATATGTTTCCAGGCATTTAAGTTGCTTTCAGGTGCTGACTATTGTGAATATAAATGAACATAAAAGAGTGGATGCAGTAAACTCAAGTTTTACCATTTGCATCATATATGGCCCCTGATCCTGGTCAGGCGTGATCCTAAGCACAAAACCAGAGTAAGTCTTGCACTTATGGTGTGGCCCAACAACCAGAAACAAAAACACTATATATAAACTATCACATGATTAATGTTGGCATTTTTATAGACACTTGATAAATAAGTTAACGATTACTCTAAATTAATTTCAGATTTTATGGTGACTGTTTAAAACAAAAATCTATTTCAAAACATATCTTTATATTTATTTGGTTTGATATTTTCCTAGGTGTTGCATTCATTATTTCTTATCATTTTAATTATTATTTTAATTATGAGAAATTGATAACAATGTTTTCTACACATTAAAACATGATTTTAGGGTTTGAATAATAATACAATGGGTAGGTCATATGCCTTGCAAGCAGCTGATCCAGGTTTAAAACCTGATTTTCCATATGGTCTCCTGAGCCTGTTAAGAGTGATCCCTAAGTGCAGAGACAGGAGTAAGCCCTGAGCACAACTGGGTGTAGCCCAAATTTCCTTCCCCTAACAAAGGATTTTATGTAATTTTATAAGTTCCCTTTATATGGAATTCCCTTTACTCAACTCTGAACAACTCCCATAATTAATCTTGAAGTTTGAAACCTCATGTTGGAATATCTGCAGGAAACTTCTATAAGAGACCTAGTGGAGACTTCACTAGCCAATGTGGGAAAACTACAGGTAAAAACACTCTTGCCACTCAATATATAACTGTTGTATAGGATAGAAAGCACTTGACTGAAATAGAATATGTCAGTCTACTTTGTACTGTTTTTGATAGAATAAAAAAGATAATCTTTAATAACCTTGGTCTTTGCTTAATACTTTGTGTTGGTATGCCCGCCCACTAGCAGATCCTTCCCAAACCATACAAGTCTTTCAGACTCAATTGAAATGTCACTTACCGGCTCCATTTCTAAATACTTCAGCAAAAGTGTAAGTGAATCTTCCTTAGGAGAACCTTCCCATAATCTAGGAACTTCCCTGGCTCCTTTAAGAAAATTTTTATTTTACAAAAGAAAAAGAATATGTGTAAAATGCTATGCAGCTTGTCAAATTTTTGTATTCATAACAAAAACTATTGCTACCCATTGTCTGTGTTTGACAATCATAGATAAAGGATTTGTTCTAATGCATGATATTTCTACATAATTACTCTAACAAGGCTAACCAAATTGTATTTTTTGTAAAATTGAGGCCAAACGACACACATCACAAAGAATGAGAACAATCAGTGCTGCGGGGATGTGGAGGGAAAGGAATTCTTATCCACTGCTGGTGGGAATGCTGTCTAGTCCAGCCTTTATGGAAAGCGATATGGAGATTCCTCCAAAAACTGGAAATTGAGCTCCCATTCAATCCAGCTATATCACTCCTAAGGATATACCCTAAGAACACAAGAATACAATACAAAAATCCCTTCCTCACACCTATATTCATTGCAGCACTATTTACAGTAGCCAGACTTTGGAAACAACCAAGATGCCCTTCAACAGATGAATGGCTAAAGAAACTGTGATACATATACACAATGGAATATTATGCAGCTGTCAGGAGAGATGAAGTCATGAAATTTTCCTATACATAGATGTACATGGAATCTATTATGCTGAGTGAAATAAGTCAGAGGGAGAGAGATAGATGCAGAATATTCTAGAGTACAGGCGGGGGTGGGCAGGAGGGAGATTTGGGACATTGGTGGTGGGAATGTTGCACTGGTGAAAGGGTGTGCTCTTTACATGACTGAAACCTAACCACAGTCATGTTTCTAATCAAGGTATTTAAATAAAGATAAAAAATTGAGGCCAAATGAGTAATGTACTATTTTGTCTTGATTCTTCTCCTTCCTACTTCAATGCATTTTTTTCTCCTATTCTTTCAGCCCTAAAATTGCATCTTTTAATGTCTTAGTACAAATATGTTAAACATATTTATATTAAAATATTAGAATGGGAAATTTGTTCTTTATATTCAGGATTAATATTTTCACCTACTGACTTGACTTCCTTGCAGCACTCCTAAAATACCAGAATTTCATCTCACTCATCTCATAGTTGCATCCTTACATATATAGAATTGAGTTTATTTGGAATTTTTTTTTGTTATGGGGCCACAACCAGCAGTGTTCAAGTTTACTCCTGGCTCTGAGTTCAGGGATCACTCCTTGTCTAGCTTGTGTTATTATATATGTGGTGCCAGAAATCAAATTGGGGTCAGTTATGTGCAAGACAAACAACCTAACTAAACTCTCTCCCGCCCTCTGGAAATTCTGAGTAAGCAAGCTAGGCTTCACCACCAATATAACCCATCATTGTGTCCCATCAGACTTGAAAGGACTTTTCTTTCATTTTTCCAAACCTCTATTTACAACTGTTTTTTCTGAGAAGCAAGACAGTGGGAAAATTCATTGACATCTTAAGACATGCTCAGAAATCAAGTTCAACATTTATGCAAGATGATGTGCCAAGTTTTGAGAACAGTTCACAAGATTAAAGCCAAGGCTAACAAGAGCCCATGGAGATTAAGGTCTTCTTACTGAGCTCCTAATAATTTTGTATTGAGCTGGAGTTTTTCATTTCTTAACATCAGGCCTTTCAGGGACTTGGCTCCTTCTGTAGCTATCACACCCCAAATAATGGACTCTGAAAATGGTCTTTTAAACTTTGCTTTACTCCTTTTTTAAAAACATGTTTGTTCAGATTTAGAGTTTTATAGTCATATTATTTATTGAATGCCTTTTCTGTACATTTTCATCATGGCAGTGTTTATGTTGCTTGTCTAATTAGCTTCAATGTACCAAATGAATTGTTTAAACCTATCTGGCATGCTATATTTTTTCTAAGTTCCTCATCTGCTAAGAAAAATATATTTGTATGGGTTTTAGATTTCAAGAATCAAAAGTCTGTGATGAATCCTATTCACCATAGGAATTATTTCAAGGGAAGAAGAGGGTAGAGGGCAGAACCATTTGCTCTACTTGCCAGTGGGAAAAGAGACAAAATCCCAAATACATTTAAAATTCTAATTTGAGATTTAGTGCCAAGATCCACACTTCTCCCTCATGCCCTCCCCACTTCTCCAAATTAAAAGAAACAAATAAAGACCAAAGAAGATTTTTACCATTACCAGTCCTAGATATATTAGGGACCAAGACTGTAAGAGGAAATTATGGACTCTTGGGAGTAAGGAGAGGAAATGGGATTAAGGTACAAAAAATGGTGAAGCTGGTTTCTATTTTCCTCAGTTTTAACACATAAATACACCATATATGCATGCTAAGTTTCAAGAATCTTGCAAATGAAAAGAATCTTGAAGTTTGTTTCAACTCAATTTCTCTCCTTCATTCCTCAGCAAAGTTTTCCATTTTTCTCCTTTCAGTATTTATTTGAGCCCATTTAGTAAATCCTATCTATGCCAAGATGTTTATTACCAGAGACAATATCTAAGTCAGAGAGAGAGAAAAAGATGTAGAATGGTCTCACTCATCTATGGGTTTTAAGAAAAATGAAAGACATTCTTGCAATAATTTTCAGAGACAAAAGAAATGAGGGCTGGAAGGTCCAGCTCAGGACATGAAGTTCACCACAAAGAGTGATGAGTTTAGTTAGAGAAATAACTACATTGAGAACTATCTTAACAATGAGAATATATGAGGGAAATAGAAGCCTGTCTAGAGTACAGGCTGCAGTGGGGTGGGGAGGAGAAAGATTTGGGACATTGGTGTTGGGAATGTTGCACTGGTGATGTGGGGTGTTCTTTACATGACTAAAACCCAACCACATCATGTTTGTAATCAAGGTGTTTGAATAAAATATTACTAAAAAATATCTTTGTTGTAGAAAGTGACCAGTTTCTACCATAATTGTAAACATGTACTTTTTTTATAGCAGTCTACCAACTTTTTATGCTTTCATAAAATATATTTGAACATGGCCTATGATATAAAATATAAAATTTTAGACTAAAATTGACATCTAAGGAAACACTATGTCCAGCAATTTTGTCACTTGCCCAGATTAATAAATAATAATGACAGGAGCCGGTATTTCCATAATTTATGAGGTAGACTTTGTGTTAAAGGACTCTTTCCTGAGATATTTCATTCAATTTCTTACCCAAAAATGCTTAATTATTTTTATATCCACATATAAAAGAAGAGGGTCTTAAAAACAAGGGGTATAAAATAAATAATTCATCTAGGGACTTATAGATAGTATGATGGAGCCTTTCAGAAGGTTTCACAAACTGATGTGCTAACTCTCTATATTATGTTATTCTATCAACTCTAAGATGATATTCCAATTAAACCTACTATTATTTTTTCACTAAAAACAAAATAGCCTAGAAGTTAAGCAAACTATGTTAAGAGACAGCTATTGTATTTTCTTAACACTTGCAATTATTATTCTTAATTTTCTGAGAGAGTTCATTAAGTAATTATTTAGATTAGATTATTTTTAATTTTCCTTCTTTAACTGAAAAATTATAAACATTTTATTCTTAACTTAAAGACTTATGAAATATTGAATTATGTAATTTATTCTTACTAATAAAGATACCTAGTATCTTTGTGCTTCTGTATTTCCAGTTATAAAATTTTAAACTTTTTTTGCCTTTTTGGGCTACACCCAGTGACACTCAGGGGTTACTCCTGGCTATGCACTCAGAAATCGCTCCTGGCTCGGGGGATCATATGGGACTCCAGGAGATGGAACTGCAGTCCGTCCTAGGGTAGCGCCAGCAAGGCAGATAGCTTACTGCTCCCGGCCATTGCTCTGGCCCCTTAATTTATTACTTTATGGCTTAACTATTTGTTTAAAGGTTTGGGTACTGTGTGTCTTTTTAATAATTGTTATAATTTAAATAACATCAATGCTTATGATTTTGATTTATAGTTACTGCACCTCCCGTGCCAAAACTCACCAGCAATGCCTTTTTGCTACTTCTATTCGACCTAGAAATAACATTACTTTACCTCTCCCCGTCTTCATTTTTTTTTTTTTTTTTTGGTTTTTGAGTCACACTTGATGATGCTGAGGGGTTACTCCTGGCTATGCGCTTAGAATGGTTCATGGCTTGGGGGACCACATGGGACGCTGGGGGATCAAACTGCAGTCCATCCTAGGTCAGGCTCATGCAGGGCAAATGTCCTACCACTGCACCACCGCTCCAACCCTCCCCTCTTCTGTTTGAAATTCTCAGTTGTGTAATTCAAGGCCAGGAGTTTGTCATTATTTGATAAATTTTGTTGTTGTTGTTTTTTAATTACCACAAATGCTATATGATGATCTGGTATTTGTTCTTTTCTCTTTACCACATTTTATTTAACATGATACCCTCCAGTTCCACTCAAATTGCATAGAACTGGAGGATTTCATCTTTTCTCATAGATGCTTAGAATTCCATTTGTACATACAACCCAAGTAACCAAAAACTGATGAATAGATAAACCAGTTGTGGTAGGTGATAGAGATATAACAAAACAGGTAGGTGCTTGCTTTGTGTGCTGTGATCCCCAGATTAATCTCCAGAACTGCAGATGGTCCTCGCTGAGCACTCCCAGTAATGCGCTAAGACAGCTAGGAGTAAACCCTGAGCACAGCCGGATGTAAAGCCCAAAGAAAAACAAAAGGGGAGCTGTATATACAACTTTTAGCCACATGTAAAAATAGATGAATACTGTGTATATAGAAAATACAATAATTTAAGTGTGCAGAAGCATCCCCAGATTTAATATCTACTCTGTATTCTCAACAACATTGGTGTTAAAGTGTGTCTCAGTTTTTTATCTTTGCATCACAACTCAAGTATCAAGGCTTTCTCCTGCAGTGCTTAGGGGGACCATAACAGGGTGCCATGCTGAGGATTAAACCAGATCAGCTGTGTGTGTTACAGCATAACTTTTTGAGAACTCAACTACTTCTCTTGAGTATTTTCCAAGCTTCCGGTACCTCTGCAAGTTTAGTGCTACAAGTATAACAGAGAAAACTGCAATGAAGCAACACTTTTGAAGACAGGGATTAAAAATTAACATAATAAAAAGGGCACATATATAGTTTGCCTTCAATGGCACGTTGCCTTCTTGATTCGCGACAGCATTATGGTTAAATCCCAAGTAATCAATTATATTTTCCAAGTTATTCACAAAGATTAATTTTAAAATTGGCCTTCCTTTTTTTTAACCTAACATCCATCTCATAGGATTTTATTTACCTGTAGATATACTTAAAATATAGCTATATTTAATATGAAGAAAAATCTGGATAGGAGTTCTTATACACAAACACATTTCCAAGTAAAATAGTTGATCAACAGTGATGAAGAAATTAAAAGTGCAACTTGAGGGCAAGAAGCAGGAGAAAGATTCATTGGAAGATCATTTCTACTGAAACATTTTTAAAAATGAGTATAAAATGTCATCAATATGTTGATCCAGCTGTGAAGTTAATTAAAATTACAGTCCTGGTTGAACAAAAACAAAAACTGAAATATCCTGTGGAGTACTATTTTTATTTGGAAATAAAAGAAAGACATTTTTCATTATTTCAGAGTGTTCTTTTCTTAAAGCAATTCCTTTCAATCCTGTTTTTCACACTTTATCATTCTATTTTATGTGTATTTATGAAACTGGAAGAGTAAGCTTTTTGCTTATCAGTTTGTCGACCAAACCTGCTCAGGCACCAGCATTATACAGATCATTTTCTTAGTGAAAACTGTAAGACTATAATAAAAATCAGGAGAACTGGTAACATGTGAACTGTTTTCATAGTCAGCAGAGAAATATTAAACAATACTTAGAAGAATTTCGGACTGCCTACTTTTGAAATAGTATAACAAACTCAAAATTTAGAATGGTGGCAGTGAATATATAAGGACATAGTAGACTGAAATGAATATAGATTTGCATTACCATGAATATGCTATTTGTTATTGATCACCTGGTCCTTTATCTTTTCTGAGCTCTTTTCTCAAGGTTAATTCAAGTATACCATTAACAGGTTGTTTTTAAGAATGAAATCAATTGGGCCCGGAGAGATAGCACAGCGGCGTTTGCCTTGCAAGCAGCCCATCCAGGACCAAAGGTGGTTGGTTCGAATCCCGGTGTCCCATATGGTCCCCCGTGCCTGCCAGGAGCTATTTCTGAGAAGACAGCCAGGAGTAACCCCTGAGCACCGCCGGGTGTGGCCCAAAAACAAAAACAAACAAACAAACAAACAAACAAAAAAAGAATGAAATCAATTAATACATATAAAGTTGGAGCCAAAAATATCACTCAAAAGATGAGCTTTTGTATAACAGCTGATTATTTTCAGTCAGCTACAGTATTTTAGTTGCTAAAAATCTTGAGTGACCAATTGTTCCAATAACTATATAGTCTAGTTTAAATTTTGCCCCCAAAATCTTATAAAACTTAGGGTCAGAGGCCAGAGGGATAGCACCCAGGGTAGGGCATTTGCCTTGCACAAAGCCAACCCAGGTTCAATTTTTGGCATCCCGTATGGCACACCACCAACCCCCTCACTTGCCAGAAGTAATTTATGAATGCAGAGTCAGAAGTAACACTGGAGTGCCGCCAGGTGTAGACCAAAAATAAGCAAACAAAAATATTAAAAAAAAAACTCTCACTGAATTATAATACTTTCACTGAATTATACTTTTTCTTCAGTCATCATAAAACCACTATGTAGCTAAAGATATATTAAACTGCTGCTCGCTGAACCTGAGCCATAAAACTAGCCTCACATCTGAAACTGTCTGTTAAAAGCTTATTTTCCCATTAGTGTACTTTTATTTTTGAACTTTGAAGTTATTGATAATATATTAAGATTAAGATACTTTATGATACATTTATTCGAAAAAAAAGTAATAAGAATTGGAGACTCAATGTCCTTTGGTCCCCATTATTTCTTCTCTTGTAAAAAACTATATTTAATAGGACTCAGAACATGTTTTTCTTGTCTCTAAAGCAACACTGTCCAGCAAAACTTTTTTTGTGATGGTTGAAATATTTTTTCCACCATCTGGCACAATAGTAACTAGCCATATGTAGCTATTGAATACTTAGAACATAACTAGTACAACTGGGATATGAGATTTTTTTTCTTTTTAATTAATTTTAATTTTAATGGCTTTATGTAGCTGGTGTCTTTCAGTCTACCATAACAATACATATCTAAAACTTCCTTATTTTATTTTATTAATCTTCTTGGGAATCATAGTAATCATTCTCTTATCTAGACATTTAATTTTAATGAAGTGTAAACACCCATCCACTAGCTGCAAAAAATTAAAAATAAAAGAAAGCTTAGAAAAACATAGAATGATCATTTTTAGCTTAGACCACAAATGACCCTTGGTGCTGTCAAAGTACTTGGCTCAATATTTTAGAATAGGTGAAGGAATACTGCTCCTTCACCCAAACAATTGTACAGCTAGGTATGACAGAAACATATCAGTGAAAAGATAAAGAATAATAGAAAAAATTAAAAATAAAAAAATACTAAAAAATTTTAAAACAAGTTCTGCATTAAGACTTTTCTAGAGACAGGCATTTTGTAAATCACAAACTTGCATGTGGCTGATCTGGGTTCAATCCCTGGCACTCCATGTGGTTCCCTAAACCTCCCTCCCTTGGTGGTACTTGAACATAGAGCTGAGAGAAAGCTCTGAGCCCCACTGGATATTTCTCGCCCCCCCCCGAAATGAAGAAGAAATACCCTTTGTATTTAATTTAGAAATGGTTGTATATAAATTCATATGTGATCCCTATTTGAATTAGTTTATTGCTAGTTCCATAAACATTGCTTGATTCCTAACCTTAATTAGGGCATCTATGTTATATTTTAAAAAATATTATCTACAATCCATTTCGGATTTTTTTTTGTTTTAAATAATTTTATTTCTAAAATATTAGCTTACACATGAGAACATAATGTAGTACCAATTGAATGACAATAATTGAGATGGCCATAGAAATGCAAAATATAAGACAGCAATATAAGGCTGAATTTGTCTTCAAGTATGATAATTGCTTGGGAAAAGGGGGAGCTTGCAAGAATCATCATTGGGGTATAGAATTTGGGTTCAGGGAATATATGGAAGTGTCTAGTGGTATTCTAAGAAAATAGTTCAAGGGGGCCCGGAGAGATAGCATAGCGGCGTTTGCCTTGCAAGCAGCCGATCCAGGACCTAAGGTGGTTGGTTCGAATCCCAGTGTCCCATATGGTCCCCCGTGCCTGCCAGGAGCTATTTCTGAGCAGACAGCCAGGAGTAACCCCTGAGCTCCGCTGAGTGTGGCCCAAAAACCAAAAAAAAAAAAAAAAAAAAGAGGAAAGAAAAAGAAAATAGTTCAAGGGAAAAAGAGGATGTTATCTGCTAAGTTAGGTTAGTGTAAGATTCATAATGACAGTAAGCCAATTTGTTGAGAGGACAAAACAGATAACAGTTTCATACCTAAACTGTTAAAAAAATTTTTAAGTATAAAGAAGCAGTAGATTAACTTTTCCCCCACTGTGAACTTATTACCAGACTCGGGCATTGCTTTTATATGCCATATTTTATTCAAATGCTGAATAGTTTTATGATTTTCAAATGATTTTTTACTGTGTCTGGGTAGTATTTATTTGAAAGAATGGGCTTATAGAGCCAAATAAAACAAGCATTAAGAACTTAAAATTCAAGGAATTTTGATGCAGCTGGAATGCTTTATAATTTCTAATTCTTACATAGGCTAGATCTTGATATTGTAAGATAGGTTTCCTGTGTCAACAATGAACTAGACTTAATAAAGAATGTGATTTTTGTCCTTAACTTTAAAAAGGTTGGTAATGTTGAAATTCAGTGAAACTTTTGCTTATGCTGTTTATTTATGTTATACAGTAAATTACAAAAATAAGTCTAGTGAAATCAGTTTGGAGATATAGGAGGAAAGCAAACAATATTTTTTTTATTTCTGCAGAATATTTTTTGGTTAGAGAGATAATGGACTGGGTAGGACACTTACCTTTTATGTGCTCAATCCAGATTCAGTCCCTTCAGGAGATTTTGGCTTGATCTCCTGAGCTTTGCCAACAATGACCCCAGATCCAGGAGTAAGCCCTGAGCATCAAGGCTCTGACCCTAACTACTCCCAATCTGAGAAAAAAAAATTTAAACGGCCGGAAATATAACACAGCAGTAGGACATTTGCCCTGCACATGGCTAACCCAGGATGAACCCTGGCTTTATTCCCAGCATCCCATATTGTTCCCAGAACCTGCCAGGGGCGATTTCTGAGCCAGGAGTAACCCCTGAGAGCCACTGGGTGTGACCCAGAAAGCCCCCAAAAAAGATTTAAAAAGAAAATTATTTTCCATAGGGATGTTGAAGTTGGAAGAGCTTGATATATTGTAAGCATACTTTATATTGACTGTGATTCTCCATATCTCTAGCAGAAATTGATTCCATATTTCCAGAAAATTTATCAGTCCCTTGATTGCCTGTGAGCTGCAGCTTTTATTGCCATTTAAATGACTATGAAATAAGAAGTCGTATGCTCAGATTAAGGTACCACTGGAAGTTTTTTAAAGAATGTTAACCAAAGCATCCTGCCAGTTTAAGCCCCATTATTCCTACTTTATAGCCCTCAGTCCTGACTGAGAGGCAGATAGTTTTGTAAAACAAAGATTAGTTTAATATAAGATTCTTCTTTGAAAAACTAAAGCTCTTAAAAAAATAGCCATTGTCTCTGAAAGAGTAAGGGTATTCAAAACATCCTTTTCCCTCAGATCAAGTTGAGATCTTATTTCAGGACCGTATGGTCTGGCAAGGAAGAGATAAAAAGATTCAAACAAAATTAGTCAAGAAAACTTTTGTTTTGACTTCAGATGATATAACTTAGGATTGTACAGAATTCCAGTCTTCTGGGAGCTTCAACACAGTCTTTAAAGCAATTTCCCCAACATCTGGCATGGCTGACTGAGTCAGGGGATGAGTGGGGTATGTTGGGAAATGCTCAAGTTACAGTTCTATATAGATGAAAGCAGACATATCCATGAAGAAATTACTAAAAGTTAGCTGTTTATGTCTTGCCTCTAGGCTACAAGACATCCTTTTAAAAGCTGCACAATAATTGAGATTTTTTAAATAAAAAAAGTAAAATTCTTTTAGTTTATGTTGAATATTGGTTCAAGTAGTACTACTCACTCAGCCCTCATCCTTGTTTTCTGCTGTTTATATTTATAAAATATAAAGAAAAATAAATATATGTTCATCATGTCTTACTATACATTATTTTAATTACAGCACCAAACCTAGTGTTCCAATTAATAATGTGAGTCATCTTGCATGGTAGACTTGAGCATCGGAGACATTTCAAAGCAATATTAATTTCTCAGAAGAAGGAAACGTGAATGTTCAAGTTCTTTTTCATTTTGTCACAGTTAAAACTTTTCTGTGAGGGGTTGAAGAAAGTGTAATGCAGGTAGGGCACTTGGCTCGTACAAGGCCCATCTGGGTTCCAGGAATGGAACTTATGTGGTCCCCTGAGCCCTCTAGAAGTGATTATTGAGTACAGAGGCAAGAGTAACCTCTGGGCACTAGAAAATGTACCCCCAAACAAAAAAGTTATCCTTGGAACTTGTCATTGTGACTGTTTATTTTTAGCACAGGTATTGGTAAGTTTTTTTAATTATTAATTGCAAACTTAATTAACTTGATAATAGATTTGTTAATGCATCTTTTGTTAAAACAAAATTTCTCTTTGGGGCCAGCGAGGTGGCTCTAGAGGTAAGGTGTCTGCCTTTTAGCCAAGGAAGGACCGCAGTTCGATCCCCGACGTCCCATATGGTCCCCCCAAGTCAGGGGCAATTTCTGAGTGTTTAGCCAGGAGTAACCCCTGAGCATCAAACGGATGTGGCCCCCCCAAAAATTTCTCTTTGTCATATGATTATTAATTATTATTAATTGTTTCAATATAAAAATTATATTTCTTGTTTGTTTGGGGACCACACTTGGAAATGCCTGGCTCTGCACTGGGCAATCACTCATTGTGGTGCTCAGGGGACCATATGGAATGCCAAAGATTGAACCATGTGTTAAACAAGCACCCTAGCTTCTGTATGATGCCTTTAGAAAGTTATCTTAAAGAGACTCTTCAAAATTATGTCAAGGAGACTCAATTCCAATATAGGAATCTGATAAATGTTCTCAAAACCTCTTGTTTTTCCCTGGAACTTTTGACACTGGCTGCATATTTATATACTCTGCCAGCCTATGTATAAATTTAATGTATTGGATTGTTAGGGTGGTGGAAATTGAATAAACTCCAGATCCCTTTGATTTGTTTTTAGCTTAAGTTCTGCTCTCCAGTGATTTTCAACCAAGTTCTTGACCTATTTGTACTGACCCAATTCATTCACTTCCCAGGCGGCCACTCATAGGTAGAATGATCTGCCAATTTTAAATCCTCTTTGTAGGGGCAACATACTTTGCAATCCTGCCACCCATTGTCTGGGAGCAGCTAAAAGCTTTAGGACTGTGACAGATTAAGCCATTCAAATGGAAAGTCAAAGAGCTGTTATTTCAGTCCTGTGGCGTTAACACTTTTCTTCTCTATATATCCCAATTTAGATATTAAGCAATTTAAACAGGAACAACTTCCTAGTCTTGTAGATCCAATAGACAATTTCAAAATAAATCTGTTTCCCTAATTAAAGAAAATTTCAACTTTTAGAAAACTACAAATAGGCTCTTTCTTTTGTTTAAAGATGTATAAAAAGCACTTGATAAGTTCAAATTTTTATAAAATAAAAATTCAGTGTCTCTCCTTCTATAGATTTTTTTTATAATGGCATACAAAATCAAAGGGAATGGATATGCATAGTTGTAAGGTTGTCCATCAAACAAACTAATTTTTCAGATGTGAAGTCCATATATAGCATTCTATTTACTTTGCCTCTCAAAATGTAGAGTGAAGATAAGCTGACTTGGCCTTACATGAGAATTTGTCATAGATGCAATTTCTGGCTGCATAATGCCTGGATTAAATTCAATGTTTTATCAAGAGCTCAAAGACTCTAACATGCACATTAAAGTATAAAAAGTCCTTCCTTCTAGCTATTTAAATTACTGATACCAGTTTATCCTCACAGAACTCCTTCTCACATGAAACAGAACTGTGATCTCTCCAACCTCTCTAGTAGTCTTTTCTAATTTAGGAAATAGCTGTTGGTATTTTTTGTAAAAATAGTCCATCATCATTGTGTTTGATACATGACCATTTGCCACCAGCATTAACTTGGGGGACAGATAACCCTAGGTCGACAGGCAGATAGTGTTTCTGCCCTGTGAGGAGGAAATGCTGCCTCCCAGAGAGTCTCCAGGAATCAAAGACAGAGCAGGATACTCAGCAAATATTCCATAGTTAGCTGATTTTTGTTTTATCTGGGGACCTGTAGTCAAAGTGAGGTAGAAAATGCAGCCAATAAGGAATTACTATTAAGACCTATTTACATATATAGGCTCTTATTTTTTGGTGAGTCTAACCCAGATATAATGCCATATGTATGAAATACACATGACTTTTTAAAAAAAGATCATGCCATGACAGGATACTTCTGGGCTGTTTCTGGGACAGGCATTTAAGCTGAGCTTTTAACTGAGAGAAATTTTTTTTTCTGACTAGAAGTTAGCTTTAGAGTATCTACTGATACCAAGCAAATTTTTTTCTTGCCAATTAATTCCTTGCTCACTTTTCAAATATCCATTTTGTATTTAGATACATCCTATTCACTTTACACTTCTTTGAGGTTAAAATTTGGTATGCAGTTACTAACACATTGAGGGCAATTGAAAGAGGTAGCTTCTAAGTTTCTTTGACAGTGTAGATGAGGAGTGAAAGTGAATTGATACATAGCATTCAGTATGGGTTTTCCTGTGTAAATCCCAATTTAATTTACCATTTGCATTATTTTATTATTTAATTTTTCTAGAATATCCTGTAGTGTGCACCTTCCAAGCAATTTAGTTTGGCTTGATCTTTGCTACTAAGTCTGGACCACCAAACAATAATATAATAACCATGAAAAGCTTCCCATAATCATGCGTAGTACCAACTCTGGTGAGAATTGGGTCATGTGGACATTTTACCAACTGAAAAAGGACACTGTGTTTCTTGAACCCTCCTCCTTAACCCACTGAATGCCTTTTTAACCTTTCTATACCTTTTCTGGTCTCTCAATTATCACATTGAAAGTCAATGACCCAGAACTACTCCACCTTCACAGCCTCAAAACAAACCAAAAAAAAAAAAAAAAAAGTGCCAAATAAAAAGAACTTTAAATCAAAAGTCCTATATCCTACATTAGTATCATTCAGTTTTGAAAGATGGATAAACACAGTTTCAGACAAATAATAACTGAATTAATTTGTTGTATACAAATTACCTATCAAATGTTGATAAGCAGAAATGACTTAAATTCTTTTTTGTTTTTGTTTTTGTTTTTGGGCCACACCCGGTGATGCTCAGGGGTTACTCCTGGCTATTCACTCAGAAGTCGCTCCTGGCTTGGGGGACCATATGGGACACTGGGGGATCTAATCACGGTCCGTCCTAGGCTAGCCCTGGCAAGGCAGATGACTTAAATTCTTAGAGAAAAATGTTAGGAAATCCCTTTCTATCAATAACCTTCCTAAATACAACAGACTGAATTCTCCTATCTAAAAGAACAGAATGGAAAGATCAGGGCATAATATCCTTCAGCTTCTTTTTTTTTTTTTTTTTTTTTTGACATTACAATATTATTTATTTATTATTAATTTTTTAATTTGGGGGCCACACCCAGCAGCACTCAGGGGTTACTCCTGGCTTTACGCTCAGAAATCATTCCTGGCAGGCTCAGGGGACCTTATGGGATGCCGGGATTTGAACCACCGTCCTTCTGAATGCAAGGCAAACGCCCTACCTCCATGCTATCTCTCCGTCCCCCCTCAGACTATTTTTATTTTTATTTTTATTTTTTTTTTTTTTTTTTTTTATTTAAACACCTTGATTACATACATGATTGTGTTTGGGTTTCAGTCATAAAAGGAACACCACCCATCACCAGTGCAACATTCCCATCACCCAAGTCCCAAATCACCCTAGGCGGGGGTTGGGTGGGGAGGAGGGTGATTTGGGACTTGGGTGATCCTTCAGCTTCTTATAGGAACTACAGATGAGTCTGCATGATAAACACAGGAACAGTGTTAAGGGATGAAAACAATTATATAAGCTAATGGTAGATATTTTTAATTGTTTATTATAACACTGTCTATCAAATTATTCATAAGATTGTCATTAATTTAAACATCAATCTCATCCTCCATGACCTTACTTTTCTCAGTGTCCTGAATTTCTCACCCAGCACTATAGTTTACCCCCTTGCAAACACAAATTTACTTAATATTGTTTGTTTCAGTACAAAGGCAAATGAAATTATCAAAACTTAGATCAACATAAATTTGAAACCATTATTAATAAAGTTTCTAGTGTCTAAGAATTTACTGTCCTGTGGTTAGTGTTTGTTGAGCCTTCTATGTTACTGTTTAGGCTCACTGATCTTGGTAAATTTAACGTAACTTTAACAACAGATTTCTTGTGATAATGTTTCTACTGTGAAATTTATGCTGGTCCCACCTGAGAAGATTCAGTTGCTCATATTAGTTGAGTTAAGTGGTAGAGCTGGAACATGTCCAGGGTGTTGGTGTGTGCCACTGGCTTCTAGAAGAAAAGGTACCTATATACTCGAATATAAGCCAACCCCCTTAATTTTACATTAAAACTGGGAAAACTTACTGACTTGAGTATAAGCTGATGTGGAAAATGTAGCAGCCACTGGTAACTTTCAAAAATAAAAATATATCCAAAACAATTACAATAATTTAGAAATCAGTAGTTTAAATGGTTTTCAATATTTATTGCTAAAGAAAAACTGTAAGCGAGCAACAGTAACTTTGGGAAGGAATGGGGAGTTGGTAGTGGGAATGTTGCCCTTGGTGAAGTGAGGTGTTCTGTTTATGACTAAAACCCAACTACAATCATGCTTGTAATCATGGTGCTTAAATATTTTATTTTAAAAAGTAAAAAATAATAAAAGAAAACAAAATAAAGTGCAGAACATGGTAGCTTAACAGGTAATCAAGCTAAATCACAGAGAGAAAAATCCTTCAAAATTGGATTCCTCATCAGCATTATCTGTATGTCTAAACAGAGCTTCAGCTGAATCTGATGTGAAAGTCTCAGCATAGACATTGTCATCATCACTGAGTTCGCAGAAATCATCATCATTGCTGTCGGTCTCATACAAAGAACAGAATACTGGGAGTTAAATAGTTCAGTGGCATCCAGTTCAGTTTAGCCACCTACCCTTTCAGCTCAGCTGCACGACTGGTGGACTGAGCTGAAGCACCCTGGATCTCCTCCAGCAGACTGGAGGCAGAAGACAACTGGAGAATACATGCATTTGATTCCTTGTGTGCTCCAAATAGAATAATTTATATGACCCGAGTATAAGCTGAGTTCGTGGATTTTTTTGGCAGAAATTATACTTAAGTATATAAATCTTTTCCCACCCATTGTGAGCATGCCCAAGTGGCATAGCATGGACCTAAATACCTGGGAAGAGTTAGTGGCCATTATTTTCTTTTGAAACTTAGAAGAGGAGCTGAGCCAGTAGGTTTTTTGTTGTTGGTTTGTTGTTGTTGTTTTTGGTTTGGGGGCTACATTTGGTGGCGGTCAGGGGTTTCTCCTGGCTCTGCACTAGAAATTACTCAGACCAGGCTGAGGAGACATATGGGATGACAGAGGTCAACCACTAGTGGACTGCATACAAGGCAAACACCCTACCCACTGTGCTATCTCTCTGGCCCTGTGGTAGTTTGCCTTTTTTTTTTTAATTAGGGATGAGTATGTCTGTAGCAGATCAATAGCACTCAAAGTAAAGAAACCAATAACAGATAGCGATGGACATTACATATTATGTAAGGAATCAGTTGAACAAGAAAGCAATGAAACTGTTTAAAAGAAATTTGCCAAATAAATACTCTCTAAGGCATTGTACAGACTTAATGCAATCCCTCTAAAGATACCCGTGATATTTTCAAAGAATTAGATCAAACACTCCTGAAATTCATTTGGAACAATAAACACCCAAGAATAGCTAAAGCAATCCTTGAGAAAAGGAATACAGGAGGCATAACCTTCCCCAATTTTAACTGTATTACAAAGCAATAGTTATCAAAATAGCATAGTGTTAGAATAAAGACAGATCCTCAGATCAGTGGAATAGACTTGAGTATTCAGAGAATATTCCCCAGACATACAATCAACTAATCTTTGATAAAGGGGCAAGAAATTCAAAATGGAGCAAGGAAAGCCCTTCAATAAGTGGTATTGGCACAACTGGTTAGCCATTTGCAAAAAAGCGAACTCAGACCCCCATCTAACACCATGCACAAAGATCAAATCCAAATGGATTAAAGACCTTGATATCAGGCCTGAAACCATAAGGTATATAGAACAAGACATAGGTAAAACACTATATGACATTGAGACTAAAGGCATCTTCAAGGAGGAAACAACACTCTCCAAACAAGTGGAAGCACAGATAAACAGGTGGGAATATATTAATCTGAGAAGCTTCTGCACCTCAAAGGAAATAGTACCTAAGATACAAAAGTCACCTACAGAATAAGAGAAACTATTCACCTAATACCCATCAGACAAGGGGCTAATATCTAAGATATGCAAGGTACTGAACTTAATAAAAAACATATAGCCCCATCAAAAACTGAGGAGAAGAAATGAATAGACACTTCTTCAAAGAAGAAATACAAACAGCCAAAAGACACATGAATAAATGCTCCACATCACTAATCATCAGGGTGATGCAAATCAAAACTACAATGCTGTACCATCTCACACCACAAAGAACAAGAACAATCAGTGCTGGCAGAATGAGGAGAGAAAGGAACTCTTATTCACTCCTGGTGGGAATGCCGGCTAGTGCAGCCTTTATGAAAAACAATATGGAGATTCCTCAGAAAACTGGAAATTGAACTCCCATATGATCCAGCTATACCACTCCTAGGGTTATACCCTAGGAACACAAAACTACAATTCAAAAATCCCTTCCTCACACCGATATTCATTGCAGCATTATTTACAATAGCCAGACTCTGTAAACAATGAAAATGCCCTTCAACAGATGAATGGCTAAAAAACTGTGGTACATATACACAATAGAATATTATGCAGCCACGAGGAGAGGTGAAGTCATGAAGTTTTCCTATACATGGATGTACCTGAAATCTATTATGTTAAGTGAAATAAGTCAGAGGGAGAGAGATAGATGCAGAATAGTCTCACTAATCTATGGATTTTAAGAAAAATTAAAA
Source organism: Suncus etruscus (assembly GCF_024139225.1). NCBI lineage: Eukaryota > Metazoa > Chordata > Mammalia > Eulipotyphla > Soricidae > Suncus > Suncus etruscus. The sequence continues at coordinate 15,669,752 of NC_064867.1, read as the reverse complement.
AATTTCTGTAATAAGGCCCAGAGACAATAGAGTTAAAGACTAGAAGGGCTGGAATGACTGGCTCACAATTTGAAGGTCAGAACAAAGAGTGGCGAACTCTGTTAGGGAAATAACTACACTAACAACTAACATGACAATGTTAAAGAATGAGAAAAGTAGAATGCCTATCACAAATACAGGTAGAGGTGGGGGAAGAGTAGGGTTATTGGTGATGGAAATGTTGTACTAGTGAGGGGGGATGTTCTGTTTATAACTGAAGCCCAAGCCCCACTACAAACATGCTTGTAATCATGGTGCTTAAATAAAAATTATATTTAAAAAAGAAATCTGCCAAATAGAGAACAAGATTTGACTGTGTTCTAATAGAGGGAATTCTCTCAATTACTTCTCCTTTTTGGAACTCTGTGGTGCTAGGGAAAATGTGTGCTAAGTTCAGGGACAGCTATATAACTTATCTGCTCCATTTCCAATCCATGGATCTATCATTAAAACTATTGCTCTAACCCTGGGAGCAGGGGTGGAGGGAGGACAACACAGATTGGGGGAATGGTCCTGGTTCACTGTCACTATGTACCTTAAATATAATGTGAAAGACTTGTAATTCATATTGATCACAATAAAAATTATTTTTAAAATGTTCTATTGTATTAGAAGTTAGTAGTGATTTGTACTCATGATGTCACTTGGAAAACCATTCAGAGGAATAAAGACTTCACCCTTGTATGTAGGAGAAAGCTGTCATCACCGAGTAAAGAGCCCTCCGTTCTTTCATGAAAATTTTAAATACACATTGGGATATAATTTTCATATTCCCTTTCCCTTTGTTTTAATATTTTAATTGCTCACTAAGGTACTTTGATTTGCCAAAAGTGTTATAACAGGTTCAGTCATACAGTATTTCAATACTACCACTAGTGTGATCTTCCCTTTGCCAATGTCACAGTTCCTTCCAACCACTCAATTTACCTCTTAAATTGGAAGTTTTTTTGGGGAGAGGTGCTCAGACGTTACTCCTGACTCTATATTCAGGAATCACTCATGGCAGTGCTTGATGGACAAATTGGAGATTTGGAGATTAAATCTGGGTTAGCAATGTGCAAGGCTAAGGCCCTACCCAGTGTGTTACTCTCCTGTCCTAAGTCCTTTTCTTTTGTTTTTGGGGCACATCCTGTGAAACTCAGGATTACTTCTGGATCTGCACTCAGTAATCACTCTTGGTAGGGTTGCAGGGACCAAATGGAATACCAGAGATCAAAGTTTAGTCAGCCGGGTGTAAGGCAAAGGCCCTACCCACTATAGATCACTTCATTCCTTAACTGGAAAATTTTCAAAGTTGATTGTTGTAGTTACTCAGTGTTAGAATTATGGGATATATCCACCAATATGCTTCTTCCAATTTAACATATTTAAATATTTAAAATATTTTTTGGAATGTTGTATGATAGAATCAATGTGTGAAACATTCTAGAGTGGAAGCACCAGTTAATGTGTTCCCAGAGTATAGCATTAGGAGGAAGGAGAAGGTCAGCTACAAATCAGAGCTTGATGCTCTCTGGTTAAAATTTTTATTTATTCATTTATGTTGGCTTTGGAGCCACACTGGTGACACTCAGGGGTCACTCCTAGCTTAGCGCTTAGAAATTGCTCCATGGGGCCAGAGAGATAGCATGGAGGTGGGGCGTATGCCTTTCATGCAGAAGGTCATTGGTTTGAATCCCGATATCCCATGTGGTCCCCCGAGCCTGCCAGGAGCAATTTCTGAGTGTGGAGCCAGGAGTGATCCCTGAGTGATGCCGGGTGTGACTCAAAAACCAAAAAAAAAAAAAAAAAAGAAAAAAAAAAAAAAAAAAAAGAAGAAGAAGAAGAAGAAGAAGAAGAAGAAGAAGAAGAAGAAGAAGAAGAAGAAGAAGAAGAAGAAGAAGAAGAAGAAGAAGAAGAAGAAAAAGAAAAAGAAAAAGAAAGAAAAAATAAAAGAAAAAAGAAATTGCTCCTGGCTTTGGGGGACCATATGGGATGCTGGGGGATCAAACCGTGGTCTGTCTTAGGTTAGCACGTGCAAGGCAAACACCCTACTGTCTGCGCCACCACTCCAGCCCCTGCTTAAAGAATTTTTATGAAATCCACATTAAATACACAAAATAGGAAAAAATGGCAATGTGATATAGCAAGATTGAAAAACAAAGGGAAAGAGAGAAAAGTTTCATTGACTAACCCAGATGGTTTTGCAATACCTTGCTTTGTGTCATGGTACAACTAAGAGATATTTTAATTTATCTCTGCATTAGGCAGTTCTAGTTCAGCTCTACCATTGGAGGGTCACATTGAGGAATGATGTACTACACCTTGTAGAAAATGTCTGGTGTGAGTTAATAGCAGATAAAGTTAAAAAGTAGTGACATGCTGGGGATGAGGCATTTCAAAGCTATTCAAACCTATGACCCATCAATTAAATCAATAGGTGGATTTTGATGAGGTGTTATAACGTAGGACTCAAAATACCCCCTTCATTCTCCCTTTTAGATAGCACTTTGTTATATAATGAGACTAATTTTAGGAACATAAACATTTTGAATGCATATCAATTATCTTTTTGAGACCTTTTGAGGCTGTTGCCCCACACTCAGATGATGTGGTCTCCACTGCTAATGTCAGATGTGCCAGAAGGTACCCACAAAGCCCTTTTGTGGGCTGTGTTATCTCAGTGTATAATTTATTTGCTGCGATTGCTTTATTGGCTCCCTGTAAAGCAAAATATTGACAATAAAATTCCTATTTTTGTCTTATCAACCACTGAATAGTCTTTGTTCCTCTGCATTTAATGGCTGCGTGTTCTCCTCTTCCAACTGCTTTGCTGTTCCCCTGACAAACAGTCACTGCAAACGGGATTCTGGAATAATGTCTAATCTTTACCGGCAAACTATCTATCCTGCTGACCCTGTGGAAAACTAGGAACATATTGAATATATCACGGAACAAATTAAGGGTGTGAGGCTTAATGCAGTCAGGGAAGTGATCATAATGCCATATGTCTGGGAGACTTGAGTGATTCAGAACGCTCCAGCTTATAGAGTTAGTCATATTGAACATTGTAAATTTCGAAAAGAAAAAGAAATTGTACAGTTCAGCACTCCCCATTTTTCAAGCTTGATAAAAGAATGAATCCTTTTCAGGCTAGCTGCTTTTCTGGACATTAGGTTCAAGGGAAAAGGCAAGTTGTGGTGTAGGCTGTTGAGACATCTGTCTATCCCTTGAACTTTCTGTTGCTCTTCTGACACCTTGTCTTGGAAGAATGCCTCAGAGACAGTCGAATTAAATTAAGAAGGAACAGACCAAGGTAGGTCCTGGAGTCAGACAGTCTAAGTTCAAATCCTAGTTTTGCCCTTTGCCTAGCTCTGTAATCTTAGATGAATATGTCAACTTCTCGGGTAACTTAATGGCAAAATGAGGATTAAGTAGTTAATAGAAAATAAATGAACTCTCAAAAGTGTGTTATGTCATGTGTGTATGTAAAAAACAGAATTTATTACCAAATTTTCCAACTACCTCAGCTCTAAATACCCAATGAATGTGAAGATTGGTGAAATTTTTCTGTAAAGAACCTGATAGTGATATTTTGGGATTTATAGGAGAAATATAATTTCTTGTTGATCAAGCCTACCGTGGGAGCATGGGATAAAGGCAAAAGTTAGGAAAGTTAGGTGTGTCTGTATCTCAAATATAAAACAAGTCTATAAGCCTGTATGAATTCCTTTGGTTTCAACTTTTTATCTAAATGATAGTATTTACATTTGGCTTCTAGGCCAGAGCCACTGCCTCAGTGATATGAGCATTGGTAGTTTCCAGCTTTTATTTTGTTTTGTTCTTATTGTACTTGGAGAGTTTGGGACTATATTTAGTGCAGTGTTCAGGGGTCACTCTTAGTGGAGCACAAGAGACATTGCAGTACTATGGATCAAACCTTATTTTCCTTCCAGTCTTCCCATTGAGCCCAATAGTTGCCATTTTCAGAAATACTAACTCCATGCTTGATGCTCTGATATTTTGGTTTAACCATGAAGATTGATGTTTTATACCAACACTCCAAATAATTTTTGGCAGCAAGTATTTATAATTGCAGATAATAAAATTTAGTGAAGAACTATTTTTTAAGAAAAGGGAAGATTTTTAGTCCCTTATCTGCAGTTTAGTACAATTTTAGATTTATTTTCAAGTTTCTGTAATTTTAACCAGTGTTCCTTATTTTCAGGCAAGTGTGCCTTCTCTTTCCTGTTTCTTCCACTAGTACTACTAGTTCTTACATAAGGTTCACAACAGTAAGGCCCAGACTAATGCTAAGTCTTAGCATTGGCCAAGTGTATGCGATAGCCAGCTAGTGGCTACAGAACTTCTATTGCAGGAACTTTGAAGTTAAAGTGCTATTTCTGCCTTTTAGGATGTGCCTCAATTTAATGTTAAAGAAAGATATTTATCATACCATAAAAGAGAGATAGTGTAGGACTGAAAAGATTGCATACGTTTTGGATATGGAGAAAAAATAAATTGTACAAAATGACATATCTTGATAACTAATCAAATGGTAAATTTGCCTGAGAAATACTCAAGCAGAAAATCATTGGTAAGTACTCTTAGAATAAAATCAGCACTCTGATGATCTCTTCATTTCTTCCAAAGTTTAAAACTTACACTTAAAGGAATATAGGTGAAATACCATATAAGACTTTTTACAAAAACTTCTACAATATAAATAAACATCCTATTACATATATGTGTATATATTTATATATATTCCATAGAATATAGAATAGAAGGGAATTCTGTATATTGAAGTCTGAAACCAAAATAATATGGTATTAGCAGTCTGAAATAAAATCCTCTTGCCATCAGTATATTAGCGAGGCAGTTACTTTAGAATGGCCACTGTCATTTCTACATTCTTTTGTATTTGTTCTAAGAAAGAAAACCCTACTCAATTTCTCAGATTCCTCTGTACTAAGAACTTGCCATGTGACATTGCACATGTAGATGAAAGGGACAGTAATTGGGTCCTTGGGAGAAAGATGTGAATACCTTGGTGATGAGGGTGGTGTTGGAATTATGTCCATGAGAAAGCAATAGTATGGTAAACACAGAATCTTAGTCAATTAAAATGAATTTGGCCTAGGTGATCTATAGTCTATTACATACTTTCTCTATGCCTGAGTTTCCCCATATGCTAATCACATTTTCTCTGAAGTTTTCAGATTTATTTTGATAAAGCTTTGACTGTGCTAGAAAAAGGTGTGAAATAGGAACTTCACCCTCTTCTCCTTTCTGCATTGGCTGTAGGAAACACCTGTGACCTGGAGGCAGAATGCAACATGTTACTAGGTTAAAAAAAATAAAAAAAGAAGGGAGTGATGGAAAGGGAATAGAATCTAGGGGTTTTGCTGTTTTCTTTAACTTCATTCCTTTCCTCATTTTTCTTGTCTCCACACCATGTGACCATAGTTTTGCCACCTCAACCATTTAGAAATATTGTTCCCTGCAGTCAAAAGAATTCCTTGCTAGGAATGTCATCTACATCTTTTTCTGTTACTGAGGGTGCAGTGCTTAAAAGCATTAACATCCAGATATACTACATATGCTTTCTGAATGAGTCAGATGGGAAAGTCTGACTCATAGATTTTAAAAACATAAATGCTTTATCTTCTACTTGAAGGCAGTATTGCTTCCATTAATTATTAAGCACAAATTTTAAAAGAAAATATTTTTGTCAACTAACATAAAAGATACTTTACAAAAGTAGTCTTCCACTTGGAAACAAGCCTGTAGAAGCCACCACAAATCTCTGGTTACATAAGAGAAGGAAAAAAAGGGGGTGGAAGAACATCAGAAGGGTTAAATAGCCTGCAGCAGAGGGTTACTGGGACTGTGGTGGTGATTGTGGTGTGGTAATGGTAATATGTACTTTGATGTGGTGTGAAATTGTACCCCTAAAATACATTCAGTCATGTAATCCAATGTTACATCAATTTGTGAAAAACTTTAAAAATGCTGTTATCAATAATAACTTTTATATGTTCTGAAATAGTTTGGTTAACTATTTCATTTGAATCAGTATCCGAGACTTTCAAAGATTTTTATGGCTTTCTACTGGATCTAATTTTTTTTTTTTTTGGTTTTTGGGTCACACCCTGCGGTGCTCAGGGGTTACTCCTGGCTGTCTGCTCAGAAATAGCTCCTAGCAGGCACGGGGGACCATATGGGACACCGGGACTCGAACCAACCGCCTTTGGTCCTGGATCGGCTGCTTGCAAGGCAAACACTGCTGTGCTATCTCTCCGGGCCCTACTGGATCTAATTTTAAATTTACTTGCAATTTAAGTATTTACTAAGATGATGTCTAATTACTACAAACACTACTATAAACTATTAATACCAGTAACTGATGGAAACACCTAGTGCAATATGAAATGAAGGCTAAGACCTTACTTAAAAACTTTTGGAATTTAAAGATACACAACAAGGTAATAACCATGGTCCAAAGACAACTAATGAGAGAACTGAACAATTGCATTGGTGGGGTGTAGATGAGAGGGACAGTAATTGGGTCCTTGGGAGAAAGATGCAAATACCCTGGTGATGAGGGTGGTGTTGGAATTATGTCCATGAGAAAGCAATAGTATGGTAAACACAGGATCTTAGTCAATTGAAATAAATTTGGCCTACGTGATTTATAGCCTATTACATACTTTCTCTGTGCCTGAGTTTCTCCATATGCAATTAACTCTCACCATTACTGAAAGGGTTGTACTAAATTATCATATAAAAATCCCTATCATTAGCTATATAACTTATGTAATATGTAGTCAAAGATTTTATTCCTCTTTTGAAAGCTCTACCTTGTTTGTCTTTTCGTATACCACCTCGCCTCAGACAGTAAGGGGTTTTGAGAGTTTCCTTCTCTTTCTTTTCCAAGACATCTCCCTCATTTTACATCGACACTTCTAAGACCTGGTCTGCCCTCACTGTCTCTAAGCAGCAGAAAGTCATGAGATATAAGTAACATAATTGTTTTACTGAGGTTATATTGGGTAGATGGACTGAAAACTATCTAGTAACATGGTTATTTCATTAACTTTCTTTGAACCTCATCAGGAATCAGATACTGAGTAAAAAAAAAAGGTAATTGCCACCATCATATATTTTGGAGAGAGGAGAATAATGTATAAGATGAGAAGGTGATCTAGTTTGTAGGAAACATGTAGCATTATCTTCCACTAGAATTATCTCTAAAATCCATGAGGTGGGAGAAAGAGAGAAGAGTAACTTATTGGAACTAGGCATGTATCATGTATCATTAAATGTATGATATCATGGGTTGAACCCACCACCACTAAATAAATACTCTGTTGACAAATGGGCATGTCAAAATTAATGCATGGAAATAAGTAAGTTATAAAGAGATGACCAGTCATAGGGCATGGTATCTATAATGTATTGCAGTAATATAGGTATACAGGCTAACCAGTGGAATAATATATAATAAAGAACAAAAAGTGATGTTTTACCAGAAATATGTGATTGTGGAAAAGTTACTTCTCTCAACCATATCCATAATCTGCTAAGTAAAATGGTGCACAAACATATACCAAAAAGAAAAGAGGCACCAAAGAAAAGAGGTCAAACTGAAGATACATTCAAAGTTCCCAATTCATATTGGTAATAGGACACAAATGCAAAAGAGGGAACAAAACCACTATCTAGAATGATATTTTTTCTCTTTCCCACTTAGCTCTCATCTCCACAGACCATAAAGTTAGCCTGTACATGAATCATTGCATATACCATGCAACTTCTCTCTCTCTCTCTCTCTCTCTCTCTCTCTCTCTCTCTCTCTCTCTCTCTCTCTCAAATTGGAAGTCTCCATTTGTATTTTGGCTTTCTGCCCCTACTCAGTTACAATCCTCAGAATTAGCACAACACTATCACAAACAATGACATTTTAACCACTTTCCCCATATTCGTGGAAAAAAATTTAAATCTAACCCTGAAAAATTGAATCATCACATGAGGTAGCAGAGCAAGCAGGGGTTCCTCTAGAAGGCTGCAAATCAAGCCGGAGTTGATTTTCAGGCAAAAGGGGAAGTCCTTGGTAAAGAGAATTTATATTTGCAGCAGCTGCCTTCAGGCATCAATTCTTCCACTCCCTTTGATATAACCTCAAGCTGGCACTGCTTATCCTACTCTCTGGACAAATAACAATGGAAAAAGCCAAATCTTTGATTTCTCTTGGTTCAGATTCCTGAGGGAGGGGGCTGGTAATGTTCCTGGACATTCTGAGAAACAGGTGCAAAGAAATTATTCTTGTCCATGATAAGCTCTAGATAAGTTTCTTAAGTAGCTTTCTCTCCTAAGAATTCCAACCTAGTGTTCTTCCACACAGCGTACAATCATTTGGGAGAACAGTCAGTGGCTACATTAATGCAACCATAGTACATTCACAATGACTGTTTTGAATGGGATTATACAAGGCCAGAAAATAACTTCAAGACAATGTGTTGCAGAACTAATCAGAAATGCCTTAAGTAAATCTACAGCAACACAATAGCCCGAATTTGCAATTTAGTTTTCTCTAAGAAAGAAATAGAAAAATTATTAACATGATAAGAAGTCACGTACAAAGCAAACATCCTTTACCCGAAAGGAATTCCCCCACAACACATTTCCATATAAGCCTGAATATGCTCTGTGTTGTGTTTGAGATATAATTTTTCCATCTATAGAGGGGCCCTTGGCTCCTCGACTCTGTCTATACACAGATATTTTTTATTAGATTTGCCTGGAAAACTGTTGTATTTTCTCTTTTATGGAGATACATCTGGTCATACTGCCCATTTTTGCCCCATGGCTTCCAATTTGGCAGTCACCAAATGCAGGTGCTGTCTCTCCAAATTGAAGAGCCATATTTGGTTTGGAATGCGGAGGATGACACCTTCTGGAAATGTATTATTTGTTCATAGTTTTTGTTTTCCAAAACTGTTTGTTTACTGATTTTTATACAATTTTATACAACAAATAACAACTATACCTGTAGCATCTGGCAACTTTGGGAATTTTTTTTCCTTTAGACATTCACAAGGGAAAAAAAAACATGCGGTGCTTGGCAAAGAAGTGAAAGAAAATGAGTTTCACTTCACCAAAAAAAAAAAAAATCCTCCAACATCTTGTAATACTTTTCCTTTAAGAGCCTCATTTCTTTTTCTCCAGCTGCCTTCATCTCTTTGATACATAAGGGTACACTAAGTTGAATCTATAAACAGATCCCACTAATTAAGAGTAATTGCTTAGGAGATTGGCCCAGACGATTCAGCATTATATGCATGTTCTTCTCAGATATCCATTAGCTACTAATAAGATACTACAGATGTGCCAGTCTGTTTCCTGTTTCCGTCTATTGTACCTTTATTGCCATATATGGACCAATCGGATGGGCGGAACAATAAGTGGATGTCCTTTTGCTCCCTGAACATGTCTCAAAGGAATGTTTGTTATTAGATTGCTTTTTCTGTTTAGTTTCACATCAGTATGTTAATAATGAAAACATAACACGGATAAAAGTTTTTTCTTGCCTTTCTTCACTTTCATGGTTATAACTAGTTTATTGTTTCATTAAATCCCCTTGAGTAGGTTTCTTTAAGTTTCAGTGCAAATATGCCTGGCTAGGCCACGTGAGCACCAGGGAAAATGACATTCTTCCTTTCACTCTTTCAAAAAGAAAGTTTCCATCTAAATGTTTTAAGTACTTAGAAATTCAGCATGAATATCATGTTGCTATATTTGACTGATTTACACTTGAGACTTGGTAAAAAAAAAAAGCCTATGAATTATTCATTCCCATGTGATTCTATAAGCCTGAACACCAAGATATCGCATCCCCCATTGAAGCTTATAAAGTGAAATAGTTTAAATACTCTTAGGGACACGTGACTTTCTAAAGATGTGCTTTTCTCTCTGATTTCAGGTTGCTATGTTTCAACTTATTTTTTTTTAATTTTTATTGTGACCAAAGTGCATTACAAATCTTTCACTGCATCATTTATGGTACATAGTGACAGTGAATGGGGGGCATTTCCACCACCAGTGCTGTCCTCCCTCCGCCCCTGTTCCCAGTATGCATCCCATATCTCCCTCCTCTACCCTCCCAGTATGCTAGTGCAACTGGTCTCCACTTTACAGCTTGTTGTAGATTGAGCATCCATTTCACCGTCATTGGAGATAAAAAGGATAAGAAAAAGGGGAGAAAAAAATTTGGTGACAACTACCAAAAAAAAAAAAAAAAGAAAGAAAGAAGAGAGAGAACAAAAAAAGAAAAGAAAAATGGAAGAAAAAAAAATGGACCCGGCAAATAAAAATAAAAATAAATCTCTAAATAATAATCACAAGAGTGAAAAAGAATGAGAAAAGTGGAAGAAAAAAGAGAAGGAAAATAAAGTCAAAAACTAGCAAATCAAAACAAAACAAGAAAAAGACAACTTATTTTTTATATTAGGATTATTAGCTGAAGATCATGTCTTTTATCATGGTTTACGTAATTTTAATTTGATGCTAATTTATTGTAAAGTGATCGATTAGTAATTGTTGCCATTTATTTGTCTTCAACTCAAGGAAATTTTATTTTGTCATAAGGCTAAAATAATTGAGGTGAAAATAATTATTGACATTTTTATTTTATGAAAAGTAAACTGAGAAATAACTGTAATTAATTGATAATATTAAATACTACACCTAGAAATAGGCTCTTCCATGAAGCCACAGACACATATGTATATAAACATGTATGCATATGCATATAAATTTACAGTAACACCAACCACCCGGCACATTAAAACTACTTGTAACATTAAAAAATATTCATATGTGGATCTGGAAAAATAGTATACCTCATAAGACATTTGCCATATATGTTCAACTGAAGTTTCATCCTTGGCACAACTTAAGATACCTAAGAACTGCCAAGAATGATCTCTGAGCACAGAGCCAGGAGTAAGTGCTTTAGTTAACTAGCTGTGACTCAAAGAACAAGATTATAGATATTCTTTGTTGTTCAAGTCCATACATATGTGAAATCTTGGCAGGTAAGTTTTAATGAGAGTATATTAAAATCATTTAAAATACGACTTGGAGAATTAAAGTTTTGACTTAACATGCTCAACAGAATTCATATACTAAACAGGGTAAGATAGGCAACTGACTGGAACTTCCCCAAAATTATGAAAGCTTTTAAAAGTATCATTACTTCCAGATTCTGGCTAAGTCAAAGGGGGTGAGAAAGACACAGAATACTCTCACTCATCTATATCTTTATTAAGAAAAATAGGGCCGGAGTGATGGTGCATGTGGTAGGGCGTTTGCCTTGTACGTGCTAACCTAGGACTGACCTTGGTTCAATCCTCCAGCATCCCATATGGTCCCTCAACGTCACTGAGTGTGGCCCAAAAACCAAAAAAGAAAAAAAAAGACATTATTGTAATAATACCCAGAGACAACAGAGATGAGGGCTAGAAGGACAGTCCCACGATACTTACCACAAACAGTGTTGAGTTCAGTTAGAGAAATAACTACACTAACAACTATCATGACAATGTTAAAGAGTGAGAAAAATACAAATACAAATCTCAAATACAGGCAGGGGGAGTGGGATGAGGGAGAGGCCGGCATTGGTGGAGGGAATGTTGCCTTGGTGAAGGGTGTCTATTTTTTATTACTCAAACCCAACTACAAACACGTTTATAATCATGTTGCTTAAATAATATTATTAAAAGGGAGCAGAGCAATAGCATAGCATAGGGCATTAGCCTTACAGGTGATCAACGCTGAACAGACTCAGGTTCGATTCCTGGTCTCCCATATAGTCCCCCAAGCCTGCCAGAAACAACTTCTGAGCAAAGAGCCAGGAGTAACCTCTGAGCACCCCCCCCAAAAATAACAAAAATGGTATTAATAATAATAATAATAATAATAATTAAATAATGGGGATTTATCATAGAATTATCTCGATTAATTGGTAAATAAGGCATTGTTGATAACAACATTTAAATAAAGAAAAACAAATTAACACAATTAAAAATAAGATATTTAGTCCTATTTCACTGGAAAAAATAATAAAAACAGCCATAGGAATTTAGATAGGATTTAATCTTTTATTTATAGTGTTTGGGTATTTAGTGTTTTGGGCAGCTGGCTCCTTTTAATGATGCTGATGAAATTTTCCTAGACATGGTTGTACATGGAATCTATTATGCTGAGTGAAATAAGTCAGAGAGAGAAAAAGACACAGAATGGTCTCACACATTTATGGGTTTTCAGAAAAATGAAAGACATTCTTGCAATAATACTTTTCAGACACAAAAGAGAGGAGGGCTGGAAATTACAGCCCACCTCATGAAGCTCACCACAAACAGGGATGAGTTTAGTTAGAGAAATAACTACATTGTAAACTATCCTAACAATGAGAATATATGAGGGAAATAGAAAGCCTGTCAAGAGTACAGGTGGGGGTAGGGTGGGGAGGAGGGAGATTTGGGACATTGGAGATGGGAATGTTGCACTGGTGGTGGGTGGTGTTCTTTACATGGCTGAAACCTAAACACAATTATGTATCTAATCAAATTGTTTAAATAAAATATATATTTAAAAATAATTTTATATATCTAGAACAAATAGAAAGCAAATATGTTAGAAGTTATCTTTGGATGGGCTAATAATAACTGTAAATAAGTTTAAAATTTAAATGCAAGAAAAAGTTCTAATTGAAATAAAGAGAAAGAAAAGATGAAAAAAAAACCGTGAAAAGAAAATTGTTTCTACATGCTTTTGCTTATTTCTTTTAGTAGTGCTTATAGTTTCTATTAAATAAAATGATGTTACACCCTACATTAAAAATATATATATATATCAGTACTGCATTAGATGATAGGAATTTTCTCAGTTGTTTCTAGTCAAACTTTAACAAATAATTTAGAAGAAAAGGATAAAGAAAACTTCTCAGTGGAAAAACAATAATTTTTAATTTGTTGATGGTAACTCATTCATACTTTTTTATAGAATTTCTCATTGCTTGTCTAACATGTATGATCCAAGTCATTCAATTAATAAACATATGATATGTGTGTTCATATGTGTGTTCAAAGGAGAGAGATCCTAATCCTGGATTAGGATGTTCTTTCACCAGGAAATATATAAATCAACTATACACACACTAAAGTATAAACAGAAAATTGTGCTGTTAACATCTTTCCTAGAACTATAGCAATAAACTTCAAGTAATTCATCAGAATAGCATTATTTTACTGCTAAAATGAGGTTCCAAATTTTATTTTCTCTTGGGAGCATGCAGAGATAATTTCTACAGTGAGCTATTAACACAAAGTATTCAAGTTTATTTGTACAACTTTTATTAAGAAATGACCAATCTGGAGCTGGAGAGACAGCATGGAGGTAGAGCATTTGCCTTGCATGCAGAAGGATGGTGGTTCAAATCCTGGCATCCCATATGCCTCCCCCCCTCCCCCCCCCCGAGCCTGCCAGGAGCGATTTCTGAGTTAGAGTCAGGAAAAGAAAAGAAAAGACCAATCTGAAGGTAACAAATCAATAAAGTTTGGATTCAAAATTAATGCGTTTAATTTTTGTGGGTATTAATCTTATTTAAAATAATAAAGAGGGAGCCAGACTGATAGCATGGAGGTAGGGCATTTGCCTTGCATGTAGAAGGACGGTGCTTCGAATCCAGACATCCCATATGGTCCCCTGAGCCTGCCAGGAGTTGATTTCTGAGTGTAGAGCCAGGAGTAAGACTTGAGCATTGCTGGGTGTGACCCCAAAACCAAAATAAAATAAAATAAATAAAATAGTAAAGAGTACAGCATTATAATTGGATAGTGTAAATTTATTTTAACTTGGTTATTGATTGCTACTACAGTTATTAGAAATCTTCTATTTTTCAGCTTTCAGGCAAATGTGTATCAAGTACTCTCTACTGTCTGGGCACAGACCTTATATTAAAGACAGAAAAAAATCACTAGACAATTCCTATCCCTAAGGAACTTGTAACTAGTGGAAAAGTCAGCAAATTCAATTATTTTTGTCTGCTAAAAATATTTATATTGGATTCTGGTGGGGCAGGGAAGGAAAGAATCATCTCAATGGAAATATAAATATGTACATAAGTTAGGTTATAATTTATCCTTGGAAAAAATACACTGTAAAATTTAACTAAGTAATGGCATAATCTTTTTTTCTGACAACTCACAAGAGTTGCCTAAAGGTTTGAATAGTAGTTATTAGATAAATGGATTTGAAGAGGGGCCAGAGTGATAGCAAGTATGTAGGGCACTTGTTTTGTTCAGTCTTTGGCATCCCATGTGGTTCTCTGAGCCCACCAGGAGTGATTCCTGAGGCCAGAGCCGGAGTAATCCCTAAAAACTACCAGATGTGGTCCAAAATCCAAATAAATAAATAAATAAATAAATAAATAAATAAATAAATAAATAAATAAATAAATAAATAAATAAATAATTGAATTTGAAGATGTATTTCTGTGCCTAAAGGAATTATAGAATAATTTCAATATCTCAGTAATTGAAGAAAGAGAAGTTGTAATATGGTTTTGATTCCCCTCTTTTCAGCTCAAAATTGGTACAAGAATAGAGCATTTTTATTTTTAGATTAACTGGTATTTGAGATCACACCAAGCAGTGGTCAGGGTTTATTCCTGGTTCTGACCGTAAGTAGTGCTCAGGAATGATATCGAATGCTGGGAATTCAACCTAAGTCAACTGAGTCAGCCTAATGCAGGTGTCCTGTTTACTGTTCTGTCAATCTGGCCTCCCCACTAGACAATTTAAGGAAACAATAAAAATAGTAATAAAGTTCATAATTGTAACACCTTTTAAAAGTAAAAATTAATGCAAGGCAAATTATGATTAGAAAATACCAAGTATTCAATAAGAGCCAGTTCATTATTATCTTTATAAATACTTTAATTCAATTACTGTGAGATACACAGTTGCAAAGTTGTTTATAATTGAGTTTCAGTCATACAATATACAATACCTTTCACCGTGCAGTTTCCATCACCAATATCTCCATTTTCCCTCTTGCCCTCCTCCCTGTTCTCTCCCCACCCCTTTTTTCTCTTATTTCCTTTTAGATACTAAGGACCAACTCATTATTAGCACCCACTCTTTTCTTGTACTTCTTCTCCTGTCGACCTTGCTCTAGTTTCAAAGAACTTCATTCACATCTCATCTCCCAGTATCTTTCACCAGGATATTTCATTTTGTACTAGGGTCATTTTCATTCAAATTATAAATCTTGTGGCCAATATCTTGGGATAATACCATATCTATTTACAAATCCCTCCTTTCCCCCCAGTGATGTATATTGAATATATTAAAATTAGTACACTGAAATACATTTTTTCCTTTTCCTCTAGGACTTCAAATTTCTAGAGAACCTTGTTTTAGCATCAATTTTGCTAATGAACATCTTTATTAGAATACTTCAAAGGCCTTTAAATGAAAACCAAAACCAATTATACTTCCTTGAAATTTGTTCCTTGAGTCTTTGTTCACCATTTTGATGAAGGACATTAGCATTTGAAGTCTCTAAAATTGGAATTCCAAAGTGAACTTTAATTCTTTGCTCTTATTTAATACCCTCTTGTCTAAACTATGTCTCATTCTATCCGTGCTAACTCATTAAAATCCTTTGGATATGGGTTCATCTTGGACATGGATCAATCCTCTCCTCAAGACTCTGTATAGTTTCTGGTGTGATTTTGCAATAACCTATCTTTGTCACCAAATCAGTCTTACAAATAAACTTTGAAAAATTTAAATACCCTACTATAAGTCCACTAATAAATTTGGCCATCACTCTCATGAAGGACAACAGTTCAATCTTCATAAGAGTGTCCTCAATCCTTTTCTCCATCAAATACCATCTTTCTTAGTCCCATTGGGACACTCATGCCTGGGTCAGCACCCTTCTTTGTTCAATATAGTAGATCCTACCATTTTGTTATCTTCTTCCACTAGCTCTTTGTTAGTTCCATGTATTAGTCCTCTTACACTTTTATAATATTGTGCTCATATTTCTATCAGACTATAAAACAAATCCTAAAGATTTCTTGTGAGCAAAAGTTGTGGACAACTTTGGAGAGACTTTAATTGTTATATTACAGCATCCATTGTAGACTTAATATCCAATCTTGTAGAAAACTTGCCAATTTATTAAGTCACTTACTATTCCTTACATCCCTCTTTATTCTCATTGTCATTTTCTAGTTTAATTTTATATCCCTCTACTCTATCTGAACTTCTATATGTTCTATATTCCATCTAAACTAATCTATTGCTCCTTCGTAAATGTATCTGCAGTCCCTCATCTCTACTGCATTTCTTCTTTGTACCTTTCAGTATTCATCTTCCAAGATCTCTGCTCCATCAAGTTTTTTCTGCCTTGCTACACATAAAAGTGATCTTATATTTAGCAGTCTGTCTCTTCTCAAATACTATTGGTACACATATTTTATGTGCATCAATTTTCTGAAATTTGTGTAGTAGCTCACCATTTCCTCTTATAGATTGTTCCTCACTCATTCTGTTTCCTCATGGGTCTAGCTCTGTGCTTTGGTCATCGAAGGGGCTCAGAATTAAATTGGTACTGAACTGAATTGAATAAACTATCCATTTATGAAATAATTTGCTTTAGAGTTGCCAGAATTAAATGGCCACTCCAGTGGCAATATGACTCTAACTCACTAATATCATTTGATCCACTGACGAGCTAGTTAATTAAGTAGGTGGATTAAAAATATAATCTACTAGAGGGAGAATGGTTTGGCAAGGACCAAACCATGTTGTTTAGTAAAGGGTATGCTCTTTTAGCTATATTTCCTCTTGCTTTCTGTCCTAATAGCAATAGGACTCTTTGTATATGAGTCTTGATAGATGTGTTAGGAATACAAGACCATACACCTGTGTGCCAGATGTGCTCTTCAGCCCATGTACTACCCCAGTCCATCTGCAAACCATACCCCATGCTGACTCCTTTCTATAGGAGAAGGGGCATTAGCCCCGAGTCTTTTTACATGAGAGGTCCCCTGGTGCTTGCCTGTTTTCCTTAACTTAAAACCCCTTTCATTGAATTTCAATGTCTTGGGTGACCTTTGCCAACACGGCCAGCCTTAGTCCTTTTGCTTATCAGTGAATTTGCCTTTTCTCTGAGTATTTGATTTTTGCCTTGCCCTTTCTTGACTTGTATCACCACTTGTGAGAATGCCATTTGTTCTTATAGAGTCAAATCAGCCACATCAGCATCAAGGTAGTTAATAGCTGATTAAATTCTCAGAATTTCTCTGAGATGCCTGGAGAGTGTCATCTGATATTGAATGTAGCTGTAGCTGCAATGAATGGGTTTCGATAATGAATGGGCCAGCATTGATGGGCACTGGGGACAGGATAGCTTTGTGATCTTCTTTGTTTCTATAAGAATGCCTCTGCAACTGAATCTGGCCAATTTCTATGCCAATGTGCTAATAGTTGTGGAATCTCATTCATCTCAACAGAGGCCAGTTAGCCCCAGAATCCCATCTGTTTGAGTAGATGCAGTAAAATGTCCTAAAAATGTGGCTATTCATTCACATCACCAGTGAGAGCTTTCTCACTATTAATTCCCCCTTCATTTTAAATGATTCCAATCATACAAATTCTTGCCCCGTTTCTTTTCATTTTTTTTAATAAATGATTGGTATTTTTAACTTAATTAAAACAAATATTTAAAGTGCTTTTCTATAAAAAGCTAGTTACAAAACATATGCACAGTCTAAATGTAGATGCTCTCATTCTTCAACAGATTTTTAAAAATGCCTCTGCCAGATTTTTTTGTATCCCTCTTAGCATAAGATGCCCAAGGCTGTGTTTTGGCCTAGAGGAATTTTTAAGCTGAATTTTTTTACTCCTGAAAATAGAGTTTAAGCTATAGAGCAACAATATGAATCTTAATGAGAACAGGGGTAAAAGAGCTTCTATCTTACAGATTACTGCAAAGACACAATAGTTAAAAAAATATGGAAAACCTTCTATTAGACTCCTGGCTAGCTGACCAACAGAAATGCTGGAGCCAGTCTGGGTAGAAACTACTAAAAGTACTTTTCAAATTACAGTAAGTAGGATATTATGACCACTTTCATACATTTGTAATTTCCTGAAGAAATTACTTAAATTTATTTTTAGTAAAGAAGGTTTATGTTTAAATATATATATACAAAAAAAGAAATATATGTATACACATCTATAGGTCAAAGTCCTTTTAAGGAGACCCCACTTTGGGAAGCTTTCTCCTCTGTTCCCTTTCTTTAAATTCTTTAGATTCTATTGAATGGGAATAAATAGAAGATAGGGGCCTTGTAATTAGACAACTTCAGTTCCAGAGTTTAATGTAGGAGACTATTATTCAGAAAGATTGTATATATTTGACACATTTTGAATGGATTAACTTTTCGAAAGTATAGATCTCTTGACTTTGAGAGAAAGCAGTGGTTGAAAAGTGAAATTTCATAAATCATATCCTGCATAACTGAAGTTAATGCTTTGAACATAAATACATATACAACTCAGCAATATTATAATTCCTGAATTGCCAGAAAAGCTGTCAAGATAGCATTGCAACATTGATATATTTTATTTTGTATTTGGGGGGTTGGAGCTCATACCACTGTACATTACTTCCTTTACTTACAAACTCCCTAGCACCTAGCTTTATGCTGGAATTGGGCATATAAATTTGTCCTATGAAATAATATTATCACCTTATAACAGATATAAATCAACCATGCTCCAACTACTACAATGCTGTGATTATTAACATGGTAATAATTTTAAATATTATTTTGGTTTTATTGTGATTATGGGGGAAAGAAGTCAATAAGGCCACACCTGATGGCCTCACCTCAGAGATAACACAGTAGCTGCTATTCAAGAATACACTTGAGCCATGTCCCTATCATCTAAAAATACCCTCGTTTTAATCTCACATCTGGAACACTCATACAGCTCCTTATAAACTCTGCTCTGTAAGGGTCTGAAATAAAACTCAACAGTAGAGCATTTGTCTCCCATAGGTGAGGCCCTAGATTTACTTCCCAGCCCTCCAAACAAAGAACAAAATGAGTCTCTGTTCTATATGCAAATGAGTCAGTCCTCTTTTTTGCAAAGATTCTCCTTAGAGAATCTATAGATCTGTGTTAATTGTGCTACTAACAGTCAGGCATGGTATCTTTGGAATATTTTCTTTTTAATTGCATTTAAGTATTAGCTTATTGAGTATTATGACAATTCTTCATCCTTGGAATAGATTTTCATTTAAAAAAGAAGGGGGCAGAGAGAGTAAAGGTCAGGCACTCACCTTACATGAAGCTGAGCCCAGTTCAAGTCTCCAATACCTGAGCACTGTTTTAGGAAAGAGCCCTGAGCACCACTGGTTGTGACCCAAAAATAATCTCTCTCTCTCTCTCTCTCTCTCTCTCTCTCTCTCTCTCTCTCTCTCTCTCTCTCTCTCTCTCTCTCTCTCTCTCTCTCTCTCTCTCTCTCTCTCACACACACACACACACACACACACACAAATCCTTTGACAGCATTTCATGTAACATTTAGTCCATAAAGGAAGGGTTCTTTGGGAATTCAAAATGGAAGTACAAATGTGAAATTATGAAATGAATGTTTTTATGTCATTAGTAACTGTTGATCCAGTTATATTCAACAACTCTGCAGTCTCTGAGGTCATCAGAGTGTTTTTCTGAAACTTCTGCCTATCCTCTAGCAACTAAAGAGAAAGAGAAAACATGAAGGATTCCATGGGAGGCTTGGGAAAACAGGCCTGGAGGTAGCACATATCATGTCCACCCACATTCCACAGTGCTAACCTCAGTCTCCTGCCCCCACCTAATTGCAGGGGAAGTTGGGAAATATTATCTAGCAGTGTAACTAGAAGGAAAAGGAAATGAGATTTGGCAAGAGCCTAGCAGTCACTCTGACACACTCATGGTGTTCTCTTCCAAAATGTGTTCCAAAAGTGTCTTGAATAATAGCAACAAAGTGTGAATATGTCATTGAGCCACGTACAGTGACTACTTTAAAGGAAAAGTATTCCTGGGAAGTACATTCTGGACGATTTCTTAAGATGGTTTATATTTAATTTATTTTGTGTACATGATTCTTTGAAATGAATTAAGTGAAGATGTTTTGCAGTTTATCCTCTTTGAACCTTCCCTATTCTTTAGAAATCTTTGTGATAGATAAGAGATCCCAGATTGACCAGGTTTATCACACAACAAAACTATCAAAGTTTCAGCAAAAAAAACCACATTGAAATAAGTTAAAAAAAAAAAAGGCATTCTCTGAACTTCAGTGTCCAAATAAAATTAATATTAAATTGTGGTTGTTTTTCTAGTTACTTTTTTACCATAATATAATAAAAATATTTTAGATACATTTTATGTACAAAACAGATGTTAACAACTTTTATTTTTTTTTACTTTAAATCTGTTGATTAATGCAACATAAATTGCAATATAAATATATACATGTATATATTCAGAATTCTGGGATTAAATTCAGGGCCTCACACATGCCAAATGTATGTTATATCTCTGAGCTAGACCCTGGATGACCGACTTCTTAAAAATTATGAAATGACACATTACTGAAAAGATGTATAGTACACAAACATGCAGTTTAATAAATTTATTCAAATAGAAACAGAACTTCCTAGCATCTTCAAAACATTCTCAAGGTCTCTTCTTCATAACTTACCACTCTCTCTACATAGCCATAATTCTGACTTTCGTAGACTTTTATTTTTATCATCTAAGTTTTGTCTCCTGAATAAGTCAATTTTGTTTGACTGTGATGTTCTCAGAAATGAGACCATATCATAGGTTCTCTTCTATGCCTGGCAACTTGTGTCAGTGTAAGATTTGTTCCTATAGCATCATGTAGTAATAGTTTTCTTATTTTCATTACTAAATGATATTCCATTGAACTTTATAGGTAGAAATTAAGGTTTTTTTTTTCTATTTTGAGTTATTATAAATAATTCTAGGAAGATTCTTGCACAAGTTTCTAGATGTACACAGCCTTGTCTTTCTCAAAGGGAAGGAATTGTTAGATTATAGAGCTGGTGCATTTTTCCATTTTATCTAGCCTCATCAATCTGGTTTCCAATGTAAAAATGCCAATTTGTATATTGCAGTAAAAGTATAAGATGCCTCATTTTACACATCCTCGCCAACATAGACATGATAGTTTGTTTAATGCTGGTTATTCTGGTAAATCCACAATGATATGTCATTTTGGTTATAAATTTTCTTTTCACTGAACACTAATGGAATTTATTACCCTCATACATCTGTTGCAAGTTTTTATTTGCCACTTGCTTATACATTTTTACCTAGATTTTCTCTCTTAAGCTCTGTCTTTTAAGTTGATTTACAGGAGTTTATTGCCTATTCTGAATATAAATTACTTTCTAGTTATGTGTTTTCTAATACATTTTTTCACTGTGAGCTTTTCCCTTTCCTATTTTCTTAGTGAAAATAAGCAAAGCTCACAGTTTACTCGTGACTCTGTGCTCAGGGATCATTCTGTTGATGCTCGGGGAACCATATGTGGTGTTAGAGAGCAAAGCTGACTCAGCAGAGTACAGGTAAATGCCCTCCATGCTGTGTTTTTTGTTTGTTTGTTTGTTTTATTTTGGGGCCACACCCGTTGACTTTCAGGGGTTACTCCTGGCTATGTTCTTAGAAATCACTGCTGGCTTTTGGGGACCCTATAGGATGCTGGGTATCAAACCTAGGATGGTCCTGTGTGAGCCACATGCAAGGCAAACGTCCTACTGCTGTATTATCATTCCAGCTCCTCCATGCTGTTTTGTCTGTTACCCACCTTTTCATTTCACTGGGCTTTTGATGATTAGAAATTATTTTAAGTGATACCTCATTTGTTTGCTATAGAAAAAATGTGTAATGTTCTGGTTTAGTAGATAAATATGTACATATTTATAAAGACTATGTATGTAACATTATATAACATTTGGAGTATAGCTTCACATTTTTTATAGTGATCCTCACCAGATCTACTACCCTTTAAATACTGTCAGTATTAGCGCTATTAACCTGACAGCAACAACTGTGATGATGAAGAACTGACCACCAAGAATGACTATGGGGTTGGACAACCTAGTATGCCTGGAGCCTTAAGTTGGTCTTATGCAAAAATACTTTGGGGGTAAGATTTCCCTAGGTTTTTTGTTTTGTTTTGTTTTTTAGGCCAGAGGTCTTTCCTATCAATTTCTTCTATATTTTGCTGTGCCTATGCAAATGACACCTACCACACACAATTTTTTTCATTTTTTCTCTCCTTTAGTGTATCTCTCATCTCAAAAAAATGGGGGGGGGGGGCGTTGAATGCACTAAACCTTTGAATTGTGTGTTAATGACTATTGGTAATTCAATAATTTTCACAAACATAATGCTAATGACTCTCTACCCTTCTTTTTCCATCTTTTATTTTAATTCTCTACTTTCTATGTTTGAATAACTTCAACTTTCTGTCATCCTGAAACAAATGAATTATGATCAGTTATGTCAAGTATGGAATTTATTTTCTTTTAATAGATTAAAATATTACAGAAAAAGTTAGAGCTAATAAAGAAAATTCTTACATTAAATAAAGCACTGAATTTTTCCATTTTTGACACCAAAATCTCTCTAGAAGTACAAACACAAATGGACATGTGTTTGTATATATGGGTGCTTATATTGTATGTGTGTGAAACTTACTTCATTCCTTTAACTACCTCATTGTATCCATCTAAGGATAAATAGCTCTATCATAAATGTCTAGACTCTAGCAATTTACAGATGCCAGGAAATTACCTTGCATTATTTTCAAATGACAAATCTAAAGAAAAGAGAGTTAAGCCTGTTAAACATCCTCTTTGGCAATTGCTTGTGTCCCAACAAAGGCACAGCCCTATTGCCTTTTCTCTTCACTTTGTTCTGACTCAGGTACTCTCCTAAATCTCGCCCCTCTAGGCTCCTATTTCTTTAAGACTGAAATCACTGTGCTTCCCCTGTGCTTTAGTGCTGTAGAAAATTTTGATTGCCAGTGCTGAGCATCTTCAGATTTTTCTCCCTAACAATACTCACTGGGATTTTCCCCCAGGAAGAAAAAATTTATTTTAGCAAAACTGACTACTGGTTCTAGAATTAGTCATAGTGTTTTAGTCCTTTACTCAATGCTTCAAGCTCAGATTAGTTGCTTTATCAGCTTTCTGTTGCAGCTATCACCAATGACAAACTTGAACTATATTCAGTTTATACATGTAGCCATTGGTGGATACTTGGGTTGTTTTCACTTAGAAAATATTATGAATAATGTTGGTGTGCCTTAAAACCATACATTGTTTTCCATTTCAACTCTGTGGGTCACAAGTCCACAATCATTGAGTTATAATCAAAATGTCAGTAGAATTACTTTCTTTTGGAGGCCCCAGGGAGAAAATATTTCCTGTATTACTTTTGCTTTTGCCCACTTTCTCTGTTTCAAAGCATATTATCCCATATCATCCCATAATCGCTCTTTGCCTGACCTTTTCCCCCTTGATCACATTGAGTTACTTGGATAATGCAGAATAATCTCTTCATTTGAAAATATTTCCTTTTAAGACTAGAGTAATAAGACAGCAGGATAGGGCACTTGCTTTGCATGCACCCTTCAGTAGATTCAACTTCTGCTTTGAATGGTCCTTGACCCCCCAGATATAAGAAAAAGCTCTGAACACTGCTGTCTTTGGCCCAACAACAACAACAACAAAAAGTACAAAGATATTTTCCTTTTGATTAAATTTCTTTACCATATAAAATAATACTTCCAGGTTACAAGATATAGAGCATGGATCCTTATTTGGGTTATTCTTGTAGCTTTTATCTAGAGATTAAACTCAAAGACTGCTGTAATCTATGGAGTTTCCTCAAGTTATCAATAATTCAGGGGTAGGGAAATAAAATCATCCAGGGGTGGGGAATAAAGATAATAATATCCTCAGGTACTATTTGGGAAGCTGTGATGCTTTCTTATGCTTAAAGATAGTAGAGGTGTTAATAAGCTTGCTTTGCAGGAAGCAGAGTATAATCCTCCACACATGATCAGGAATGATCCCAGAGCACAGAGCCAGGAGTAAGCCCAGAGCATAGTTGATAGTGGCCCCCAAAACAAAACAAAACAAAACAAAACAAAAAGGCATATTTCTATGGAGACACTACGGCTTTTATTTTCTTTAAAATTATTTTTTCTTTCTTTATTGTTTTGTTTTGTTATTAGTTATTTAAAGCATTGTTACTTACACATTTATTCATAGTAGAGTTTCTGACCAGTTCCAACACCCTACACCAGTATTCACAACACCCATGTTAACTTCCCTCTACTAGTGTTCCCAAAGTCCATCTCATATTTTTCTCCAGTTCAGCCTGTCATCATAACAGGCAGGAATCTTTTTAACTTTGGTTGTTAAAGTTTGAGTCTTACAATTTTGGTGTGTTGACTCCATGATTTGGACACTTAGTTCTGGTTCTTCCTTAATACTACCAATGTGCCTGAACCACCTTTACCTCTGTTCCCCATTATTTCAAAATTTTTTTGTCTCCTCCTCCACTTTATTTCATTCTCCTCACTATGCTCTGGAGTCAATAATGTTCTAGGTTAACCCCCATTTAAACCATTAACTTTCCTAATGCAATTATTCCAACTACCATATATCAATGTATTTATTCTTTTTTTGTCTTACTCCATTTATGCTGCATGGTATTGTATGATTGCATCATTCCCTAAAGCAACGCATATGCACATCTTCATGATCTACTCATATGTTGTTGAACATCTAGGTTGATTCCAACTCTTAGCTATTGTATTGAGTGCATACATCCTTTGAATGATTTTTTTTTTCATTTTTGGGTATATATAGCTAAAAGTGAAATTGCTGGGTCTTATCGCAGCTTGATTCTGAGTTTACTGATAATCCTCCATACTGCTTTTCATTCCCATAAAGTTGGATGAGAATTCCTTGAAAAAGAACCTTTCAGCTGAATAATTTTGTAAATTACTCAGCCTATAAACAATTGTACCAACCTCAAATGCCTGAAAACTCAGATTCTGAAATTTTAGTTCTCAAGATAAATTGTATGGTTGTAACATTTTTTAAGTGATGTAAGGATTATGTCTTGATCTGGGACATTGTTGTTCTCTATACTTGGGAGAAATAAGGTTTTTTTGGGGGGAGCCACACCCATTGATGCTCAGGGGCTCAGTTACTCCTGGCTATGTGCTCAGAAATCAGAAATCACTCCTTGCTTGGGTGGACCATATGAGACTCCTGGAATTTGAACCATGGTCCATCCTGGGTCAGCCATGTGCAAGGCAAATGCCCTACCACTGTGCCATCATTCTGCCCCCCCCCTTTTAGTTTCTGATGTTTATAAGCTCTGTAGAGTGTGGGACTTCATTCTAGCAGCTTGATGGACTAAGAAAACATCCTATTTTCCTTAATGTAGGGCTATAAGTCTACAATATATTCTGCTTCTCTAGAATTTCTGCTCAAAAATATAAGGTTCCTCATTCTCATCCATCCTTTTGCCTTCCCACTTTTCTTTCCTTTTTTTTTTTCTTTTTTTAAGCCTTCCCACATTTCTCAATGCCTTTTCTTTTGCATGCTTCTTTGCAGAGCTAGTTCTATGTGCATAAATATCCTGATCAGTTCTTTTTCTCAAAATACTGAATACATTTTAGTAACAGGTGCACATTTATTGACAAAATATTTTTCAGGGGGAATAAAAACAAATGAGGACATTAAAAGTGGTGAAGTTCAGAATTTAAGAAATTCAATATGAATGAAGGGAGAAGAGAAAGAAGGGGAGAGCAACATTAGTGCCAGCAGTTGTACAGATGTAGAGTAGGAATGGATTACCAGGAGTACATTGCCCAGAAGAACAGTAGCCACTTCACTAGGGTCTATTATTTAGAAGGGTGGAAGCAATGTGATCATTGCTTTTATTTGATCACCTTCACCTAAATGTATTTTGAAAGCACTCTTTGTTATCTTGATGTAGTAAAGACAAATTTGTAAATTCATGAAAATATATTTATAGCTAGGCCATGCTTTATAGAATACACACATATACACCCCAAAAAGTTTTAAGCAAGCTGTAATTCTTAAATATTAATTAATATTAAATACCCATTATTTAAATGTACTGCCGTTGGAATCATATGAAGTAAAATAGTGATTAAATAAACTATTTCAGAATTTAGAAATTATGAGTCCACTGTATAAATTCAAAAACACTTCTGTTCTCAAATAGTACATTTTAAATTTTATTAAGATATCATAGTTTATAATAGTATTGAAATGATCATCTATAGCAACAACTTGAAAATTTATCAGTGATATATTAAATAAGTTATCCTCCTGATAAGAAAAAATTAATGTTTCTAAGCTAAATAAACTAAGCTAGAATCTAAGCTATAAGTATAAATAAATATAAACTATAAAGCAACTGCACAGTTATAGTGTCTGGCCTCATAAAATTCTAAACACAAAAGAAAATTATATTTGATCTTACAAAAAAATTTGAAAATTTAACTGTGTACAATTATGTTGCAGTAGAGTAATATATAAATTTCAGGTGCATATCATTAAAAATGAACATGTATGTCTACATTAAATTGATCACTAAATGTTCAATTCTATATTCACCATACATTTGTCTCCATTCTCCCAACTGATCAACACTCTTCCTCCTATTTCATTCCTGTTTTGATTTTTATATGCCAATTAGCCTCCCATATGTCTTTATTTTATTTATTTAAAGAAAAGGCATCACATAGTTGGCATAGTTTATCATAATACATTTGTTTCCAGATAAGTCATTAATACAATGACAGAAAGTTTAGAAAGCTCTTATTGTTATGTGTCCAGTCCCTTAAACTGAGGTATTCCTTTAGGGATGACAGCATCAAACAAATGAAGTTGTCCAGAAGTTCAAAGCTACAATAGTACAAATTTTAGGGGCATATACTAAGTTGCAGGGCCTCCTGGAAGAAGTCCCAATTCAAATATGGTGACTGCTGTGATCATGGTTATAACTGTCAGGCTTTCCTAGAAGAAAGGAGAGGGTGGCCATACTCCAAAAATAAAAAAAACTCTGATTATATCATCTTGTATACCATATATATATACCTTATATACCTTAAGTGTGGTCCCTGAGGGTCAATTATGAGACGGGGGCCATCAGGGAAATGGTGAATCTGGATGATGGAGTCAAGCAGACCAGTTTTGATGGGCATGATGGGAGTTTGACCTGCTCTCTCCTCCTGATATGGCCAGCTTTGTGCTGTGTGAACTGGTTTAGCCTAAATCTTTCCTGGCTTGGTTTACATCTGTCTCTGCCCTAAAGAGTCATTCCTGGCAGTGCCTAGGGTACTAACTATATGGGATGCCAGAGACCAAACCCATGTTGACCACATACAAGCAAATGCCCTACTACTTGTACTATCGTTCTGGCCCCATCTTTTTTCATTCTTATTATGGTTCCCTTTATGTTCTTTGTAAGCTAATGGATATTCAAACTCTAATTAATGTTAAAATATAATAGGCCAAGTGGGTCATTTTTTAGGTTACAGGTCCCTTATGAAAGGACTACTTCTACATCAAAGACACTAGCTACCCAACAAACAGCAAAATGTTTGTCATTCATCTAGTAGAATTCCATAATTCAAAGTATAGAAACCACCATACAAAACATTGTCTACTACCATTTTGCTAAAAAAACAAGTAACAGTACAGCAGATATTTAGACCAATTCTCTGTACCTTATACTTTGGACTTTAAGTGGAAACACTGACATAATAGCTGACTCTAGGAAATGTTTCTAATGCCAGCATAACTATGATGGTTTGGGGATGAATATTAAGTCCCATAAATTTCATATACATACTGTCTCACTGATAATTTTATTTAAAGGCTAAGCATTTTAAACACCTAATAAATGTGTTTTTTCTTGTCATTTTCTTAAAGTGATATATTTACTTTGCATTTCTTTATTGAACAAAAAAGTTTTATAAGGTCCTAAATAAGAATACAGGAACATGTTATATATGTATTGACAATTGTCTCTAACATTACAAATGACCTTCTTTGGTTGCAGAAGAGAAGTTCAGATTTCACTCTACACTTATTTGCTAACTTAGAACCCCTTTGACTCTATTTAATTTCATTTAAATAAATGACTCTCTTCTTGGGCCTGAGTGATAGTATACTTGCTTGTACTTGCCTTGCACATGACTTACCACTTATTCCATTTTTATCTATCCTCTATGGTTCTTTACGTCCCTTTAGGTGTGGTCCACCATCCCCCATAGATGACATATTTTTTCATTTTTAAATTAAAAGGAGATAAAAGTATCTCTTTAGTCAAAAATTTTACTTATCTCCTTAGCCAAATTTAAATTATTTACAGTGACTTCCTTTTGGTTTCAGTTGAACATAATTTAATCAGTAATATTTATGATGAAGATGGCAGATATAAGGAAGATTGAAAACTACTAGGCATGCAAAACTGACTTCTTTACAGCCATGTTTCTTACCTCTCATGAAGAGTAGCAAAAGCAACTGACAGCATATGTGCTGAGTTTTGCATTTTTTGCTAAAAACAGGTATTTGGTCGAATGCATTTGAGAAATTTAAGTGGCATTACTCAGAACCAGTGCCTTAAATAAGTAGGGAGATTTAATCTTAAATACACTGGGAAAGAAGGAATATGTATGTACTGTCTGTTGAAGTAAAATTTCCCCCACAATAAATTCAAATCAGCTGAAGAAATACAGGAGAGTTTTCTGTGCTCCATCACAAGACATTTTAAAAATCAATCTCTTGTTTATTTCTGCCTGTTTTGTGTATCAGCTACATACGCCATGACACAATTAAATTGCAGTAGAAGAAAATTAATAAAATTTAATTTAAAAAAACTGTTTTTGTCGTTGCTTGGATTACATTTGAAGGTACTGGAGTGTAAAGTTAACACTTCTCAACATGTTCCATTGTTCACTTCTGCATCTCAAGTCAGAATTTCATAATAATCCTCTCTCCAAAGTGGATTCTTCCAGAAAGAACCTATCTGGTCATCGGGGCATTAAATGTCATTTCTAGTTAGCTAATATGCCTATATATGCAAAGTTAAATCAGGTTAAATCCCATCTTTATTTGACACAGCCCTGTAGATGTCCATGACTCATATTTTTGGTTGTTTTGAATTTCAGATTGAAGCCATTTACTTGCCATACATGGATAACAACTTAGACAGTGGTTTAATTAATAAATTAAACTAATGAAGTCTTCTTTTCCCCCATGGATTACTCATTCATTCCATTTTCATAAACAATTTAAAACTGAAAAGAATAAGGAAACAGCCAGAGTAGGTTTTCTAAATTTATTTGTTCACAAATTGCTTTTTCTTTAGTTAAATGATTTGCTAGTGCAATATCACTAAATGAATTTTTCACTATTCCTTCTCAAAGTTTTACCAAAATAACGAGGGATATACAAAATTTTATTAAAATGACAAGGGATATAAAAATGCATAAAGCATTAAAGTTAATGAGAATCTGAGTGATACTTATGACAGGCAAGACATTGTAACAACATTTTTTTTTAAATCACCAGCATTTTATAATGGAAATTAGGTGAGCAGTAATGAATGAATTAGTAAAGTGCAGGAAGCAGATTGTTAAGTGCTTAATTTACAAAGGACACGCAAGCTGTAAGATTTTAGACAGTTCCAGAGAGTAGAGGCATTGGGTATTCTAAAAGTTATTAGTGATTATGAAGGAAATATTGATTGATCTTTCTGATAGGGGCAATTAATTTGATTTCTCTGTACTCTTTCTGGTGAGTACTTAACCCAACACTGGTAGGAAAGGTAATTCTACTCTGAAGAAATTGAATCTGAGTGGTTTCTGAACGCAGTAAATGATATATAAAGAGGAAGGATGAAGTTGGACAGAAAATAGAAATGTGAGATTGCCTCTTTTTGATTTTTATTTTTGAGAATTATGTATGGTTTATTTCTTTTTGGGGGGGAGAAAATTAATTAAGGGAAGTCTTTTTCTTAACTTGATTGATTGATTGATTGGGTTTTGGGCCACACCCGGCAGTGCTCAGGGGTTACTTATGGCTCTGACCTCAGAAATTGCACTGTAGCAGGCTGGGGGACCATATGGGATGCCAGGATTCAAACCACAGTCCACCCTGGATGGGCTGCGTGCAAGGCAGATGCCCTACTGCTGTGCTATCTATCCAGCCTCAAAGATTGCCTTTTTATTTTTTAACAATAAGCTCAATAGCAACCCCAAACCCATCCCTCCATTCAAATATTGGAAAACTATTTTAGTAAGTTTTTTCTTCCCCATGCTGGAAATTTTTTTTAAGGATTTCTCAGTAAACTTATCAGTTTTTAGAAGAAAAATTTTTTCTTTACCATTCTGTCATTGGGCAGGGACCTGGTGGTATAAAATATTTTTACAGCGAAACAATACAGAGAAAAATCTTATGAACATGTATGCCTCTTGTACATGGGAAATAGAGAAAAATGATTAACTTCTTAAAATGGCATGTAATTAGAATTAAATGTTTTCTGAAGAAAGAAATGGAGGTAGTATGGTATGTAATTTCTTGGGAGTGAGAAAAATGGTTTAATTTTTGGAAGGAAATATAAATGGCCCAAAGATGAAAGAATAGACAGGTAGATATCATAGTTGGTGAGACACTAGTTTGTTTTGATGTATCATTAACTTTTAGTTTTTTCTACTGTAATAAAAATGAATGTTACATGGTTAGTAAAATTTCCAGTAAGGGGATTTATGATTTCTACATTTCTTATGGAAAATCTTTTGGCAGGGCATATGCACATATATGTACATATAAAACATATACATATTACATATGTATATGTTTTACTGTCACACTTAAAAGTGTACCGGGCTTACTCTTTGATCAGTTCCTGGGAGTTCTGATATGGTTCCAAGCAGTCCCAGGATAGAATCCATTGATCCCTTCATGCAAATTATGTCTCTTAAGCTTCTTGAACTATTTTTTTGACCCAAGTTTTATTTTTGTACAAAATGACAAAAAATATTACCCCAGAAGAAAACAGTAATTTTTATACAGCTTCAGTTAATCACAACATTAAATGAACCAATGCTATTTTGTGCAGTTACATGTTGGAGGACATCAGCATGGCTGTTTATTTTTAACATACTTTGTACTTTATACTCCATTTACATAGAAAGGTGTTGAATTCTTGGTGATCTGTTAGAATAAATTATTCTAGATAGATTTACGTGTATTAGACTTTTTTTTTTTGGTTTTTTGGGCCACAGCCGTTTGACGCTCAGGGGTTACTCCTGGCAATGTGCTCAGAAATCGCCCCTGGCTTGGGGGGACCACATGGGACGCCGGGGGATCGAACCGTGGTCCGTTCCTTGGCTAGCGCTTGTAAGGCAGACCTTACCTCCAGCGCCACCTTCCCGGCCCCGTGTATTAGACTTTTAAAAATACTACATTAACCTATTTCATAATGAAACGTTGAAATATTACCAAAATTATGTGAAATAGTGAATTGTTTAAAAATCACATGCTATATTTTTCAGATCTTCAGATATTATAATTTATTTTATAAATTCTATTGTTCTTAAGAATAAAGGGAATATGTGAGGATTGGGGAGTGGTTCAAAGGGCCGAAGCTCATTCTTTCCCTGTGGGAGCCCTAGGTTTATTTCATTGCACCTTAAAGAGTATCTCTGAGAGTAACCATCAATTATGGAGTACAAACTAGTCCCAAGTACAATTCTGAATAGCCAAAAATAGCAACATAAAGGGTACATTTGAACTAAGATTTGAGAATATACTTCCTCTTTTTGTGTGTCACACCCAGAAGAGATAAAAGTATTAATAGCAAAATAATAATATATAAAACAGACAATAAAAATATCAAACAAGAAAAGCAGTTAGGTGTTTAAAATGAGATATCATAAATATAAAACTCAATAGAATGAATAGTATCACAAAAAGTAAGTATTTTGGATAGAGAAGTTTTAAATAAGAAAAATAGTTAAGGCCTTCTTCTTGGGTGAGGCAGTATAGAAGACACCAGTGAACATAATTTCTCCAGAGCCCAAACCCAGTGCAGCAAGAGGAACCAGAGAATCTTTTTTTTTTTTTTTTTTTTTTTTTTGGATTTTTGGGACACACCCAGCGTTGCTCAGGGGTTACTCCTGGCTGTCTGCTCAGAAATAGCTCCTGGCAGCACGGGGGACAATATGGGACACTGGGATTCAAACCAACCACCTTTGGTCCTGGATCGGCTGCTTGCAAGGCAAATGCAGCTGTGCTATCTCTCCGGGCCCGAGCCAGAGAATCTTTTAACCCCTGAACCTCACCACAGCACATAGTAAAAACCACACTACAAGCATGGCAAGAGTACATTATGCAGGACAACCCCAGTATAGAGAATGAAGATGGCAGCTCTGATGACCTGAAAAGTATCAACCAGCTAGGTATCCTCTCAGAGAAGGTGTTTAGAGAAGAAATATGTATGATGTTCATGGAGTTCAAAGAAAGCATAGATAGACTTGAACAGAACACAAATAAGAATCAAGAGATTATGAAGATAGGAATCAGAAAACTTCATAATGAAAGAATAGGTCTGAAAAACTCGGTAGATGATATGAAAACCTTGATAGAATTCTCTTCAACAGAATAATAGCAGCTGTGGACAGGGTCGGTGAGCTTGAACATTCTCTATCACTTGCACTATCTTGTTGGCCCCTGATTTTCTTTTATAATCTAAAATGATGCTCAGGAAGTCATAACCCATAGTTAAAATTTGTTAGGTTGACAATTTTTAAAAACATATATATTATCCAAATGTAACTATGTCTACTCATTCTTGGTATGATTGTGGATGCATTTATGCTCTGCAGAAGTTGGTACAAAATCAGAAATGAGAAGTTATGGCTGAGTTTACATGGCTTACAACCCAGAGTATATACTCCCTAGTTTTCGTTTTTTGTTTTTTTATAATTTTTATTTTGACCATATTGGCTTACATATCTTTCACAATAGTATTTTAGGTACATATTAACATTAAATCAGGGGAATTCCCATCACCAAGTTTGTCCTCCCTCCACCCTCGTTCCCATCCTGCATCCCTTAAACCCCAACCTCACCCCCCGGGCTGTCAGAATAAGTGGTCCCCTCTGTACCTAGCTTACTACTTAGTGATCATATATCTGTTTGGTCCTGGTACCCTCCTTTATTTCCCCCTCTATTTGAGAGGTGAAACTAGATAGTTCAAGTTATGTGATTTTGTTTGAAGAAAATAAAAGCAAAACACTGGGGTAAAAATCAAATAAGCCAAAAATGGGCTTAGTCTGAGGCTCTCAACCTCAGTTTGAGAGAGGACAGGAAAAAAGGAATTGAAATAGCACAACAATACAAAAAAAAATAAATAAAATAAAATATCCAGGGAACACTACAGCACTAAAGGCAAGCACTAATCATAACAGTCTCGGTCCTGAAATAAAACCATGCCAAAGCACAAAAAGAAAGAGAAAGAGAAAATAACATAAAATAAAATTGGAGACTTCAACTTCATTATCTACACCAAAACAAAGAGGTAAAAAAAAATAGATAAAAAGATTATTTTGTGCTTTTTTTTTCCTGCATAGGCATAGTAAATATTGGGGGCATTAGAGAGGGAATTCCCTTGGCCTAGGATATACAGGGTTTCTCCACCCTTGAAGTATACTGTCATGGGATTGACTGTAGACTCCTTGTCTGTTCATTTACTCTCCCCTTAGTGCTTTTGTGGTGTATGATGACTTCTGCTTTGTCATGGGTGAAAAAAATCAGACCTCTTTATCTAGAGATCTTGGTAGCTACTCAGGTCAAGAAATGGAGCTTGGGGCCGGGTAGGTGGCGCTGGAGGTAAGGTGTCTGCCTTGCAAGCATAGCCA
This sequence comes from Suncus etruscus, assembly GCF_024139225.1. Classification (NCBI taxonomy): domain Eukaryota; kingdom Metazoa; phylum Chordata; class Mammalia; order Eulipotyphla; family Soricidae; genus Suncus; species Suncus etruscus. The sequence continues at coordinate 15,635,583 of NC_064867.1, read as the reverse complement.
AGGAAGGACCGCGGTTCGATCCCCCGGCGTCCCATATGGTCCCCCCCAAGCCAGGGGCGATTTCTGAGCGCATAGCCAGGAGTAACCCCTGAGCGTCAAATGGGTGTGGCCCAAAAACCAAAAAAAAAAAAAAAAAAAAAAAAAAAAAAAAAAAAAAAAATGGAGCTTATAATGAAGACTTTCTTTGTGGTTCTAGGAGTTCTCCCTAGTTTTTTATAAAAGAAATTTGCTGCTTTAGGATCTGCTTTGGGTTCACTGTTTTTGGTTTTTTGTTTTTTTTTTTTTACATGGATTTTTGTTTGTTTTTGTTTTGTTGTTGTTGTTTTGGGGCCATATCCTGTGACGCTCAGGGGTTACTCTTGGCTATATTCTCAGAAATCGCCCCTAGCCCTGGGAGATCATATGGGACTCTGGGGGATCAAACAGCGGTCTGTCCTAGGTCAGCGGCCTGCAAGGCAAACACCCTATCGCTGAGCCACCGCTCTGGCCCCCGGTTCACTGTTTTTAGCAGCCTCTGGTCCACTTGGAAAGCTCAAGATGGGCCAGGAGAATCTGCTTTTTCTAATAAATTTCTAGGTACTACTGATACTTCTGGTTTGTAGATTTTGATATGAGAATCTCTGGTCTAAAGACACCAATTGCCATTAAAAAAAACTCACATATATGCTTACAAAATATTTAATTTTTTATTTCTAGTTCTATAAATATTTGACTTTATATAATATAGTTTTCTATAAGTGTGAAATTTATGTGCAGATTTAGATAACTGTATTTTCCGTCATATAAGATGACCGGGCGTATAAGATGACCCCCTAATTTTACAGTTAAAACATAGGTTTAGGCCTATATTCGCTGTATCAGACAGAACGTTCCTGTGCTGCAACTGTATGTACCACAGTGAGCCAATCACAAGCAAAAGTCCAAAGGTTATACTGTCACAGACTTCCTCTCTGACTCTGGCCAATCTGAGCAGGCTTTTTACAGTGTAGACTCGGTTTGGAACATTGTCTAATTTGCATGCACAAAAAAGCCTGCTTGGATTGGCTGAGTTAGAGAGGCGGTGATTGGTGCAGGATCGAGTTGGAAAATTCTTTTTGTGGCAATATTCAGACAATTTTCGTTTAGCGGCATATTGAAACATTTTTCTGGATATACTCAGCGTATAAGATGACCCCCGATTTTCGGTTGACATTTTTTTTTTGTTTCAAAAGTCGTCTTATACGCCGGAAAATACGGTAAATATATACCAGAGCAATTTAACAATTTAACCATGCCAAGAAACAATTAATATATAAATGCATACATTTTTAAGCTTTAAATGGAATAAAAATATGAACAAGTTAAACTGAAGAAGGTAAGCTGTCTTTGATCTATTCTAAGATGTCGTAGAAATAGAGCTAGACTGCTGCCCCTTATTGAATGGTTTATCTGTCCAAGGTAGATAGATCTACGGTGCTACTCCTGGCATCCCACTGTTTATCAAAAGCAGTTGTTTTACAATTCTTTCTTTTATATTTTCTCTTCAAAAATATGTTCCTTTTTGTAAAACACTTGTTGTCTAGCAACAGTTTGAGGGAATGTAAAACCTATTTCTCTTCCTTGTCATAGGAACCAAAATTGAGTTCTGGGAAATTGCACGGTTGTAGACTTCAGCCCTACTGACCCAGTTCTAATTTTCTCCTCTTCTTTCTCCCTGCTCCTGTTTGCTTTGCCTAGTGTGGGTGGGAAAGAAAGATTCTCAATGAGCCCAAACTCAAACCAGGCATGAAGGGGAAAAGACACTACTTTTTTTTTTTTGTCTAAAGCTTGAAACAAAGGAAATTCGCAGCTTCCAGGAATAGCCTTAATCAGTTCCTTATGTGAGCACAGGCCCAATGACTTTTCAATTTTCCACCACAATAATGGAATTTTCCCAACACATTGATTTTTTTTTCTTTTGCCTATTATCAGTAGAAGTAGGTTGTTGGTGTGGTTTTAGGTTGCTGTTTTTAAGATCCTAGGTATAATAGCAGATCTTTCAACCAGAGAGGCAAGTTATCTGCAGTGTTTGGAAGCAAATAGCAATGAAGGATTATTGAGGGTAGAAAGAGTCCCTCATTGGTAGAAACAAACAAACAGCTTTTAAAACCTAAGAATTGTGCCCTGCGGGGGTAGGTTTGCTGAACTGTCAGCTCTACCAGTTAATGAGGTAGTTTGTCTAATGGAGATAGAAAAGACCATTTATAACAATGCTGGGCTTTGTGTGTGGTTTAAAAATCAAATTGAGTGGAAAGGCGGAAATACAAAATGGCACTGTTTATTTCCTAATTAATTTGCTACAAACTACGGCATAAAAGTATTAAATATATTAGATGCTATGTGATTTTTAGGAGAAATTACTGAAAATGTTCACTTCTCATTGTCCTGTTTTCTTTTATCAAAGAACTTATTGTGATTAGAAAGTTTGCAACTGATGTTGATTTTTTTTTTTTTTTTTTTTTGGTGGGAGAGACAGTTTTGGATTTTCCTAAATGGATTGGGAATATAGTCTTCTTTGTAAAGTTCCTTAAGGTTCTAGGATCTTAGGACCGTATGGTCTTACTGGTGACAATGTTTATTTTTAATATTAATAGACCAAGGATGCAAGATCCTGGGGAGGATGTCATATGAAGATCAACTACTCATATTGCAACTTCTCAAGAGCTTTTTCCTCTGTAGGATACACAAGGCAGGCACTCAGTATAGAAAAGCACATATGTAGACAGGAAAGAGCAAAGATGATAGAACTGACCAGATATACATTCCAATTCTAGCTTAGCCACATGTTGTGGCATTGCAAATAGGTCATTTAAATTCACTGAAGTTTAGTTTTTTATCTGGAAAAGAAAGTATTAATTGTCACTAACTCTTCTAAAGGTTAGACTACAGTTCTTAAGTGAAGTGTGTATATGTTAATATGTTATTATTGATTAGAACATTTGGGGGATTGTATAGCCAACTTGGCTACCTCCAAAAACAGATCAATATGTCTTACTAAGTTCATGACTTTGCCTGGATGCCAACTTTGCTTCTTTTATGATGAAAGTTTTAGTCCTAATCTTCCAAGATAATTGTGATATAGTCTCTTTTAAACCGTCTGCTCAAAGAGTATCAGAAGCATCTTTTTTTGTTTGTTTGTTTGTTTTTGTTTATACCCAGCAGTGCTCCTGGCTCTGCATTTAGGAAACACTTTTGACAGGCTCAGATGACTATATAGGATGCCAGGGATCAAACCTGGGCTGGCCATGTGCAAAGCAAACACCATACTTATTTTATTATTGCTTCAGCGCAACAGAAGCATCTTATGTGGTGATACTGTTTATGTTAATTTTGGCGTCTCTTTAATATGAATTTACTCCATGCAAACTTACTATTATTCCCTTGATATTATTTTGTTATCTTGTCTAATCCTCCAATTACCCTTTATGCATGATTTAATTATTATTCTTGTGTTTTAAAGTAATAGAAGAGGAAGATAACTTCCATGGCACAGGGGTATGATTTGAATTTAGGTGCTTGTAACTGAAATTATGCAATAATAAATAAAATAACGCTGATCTTGGATTATTGGCCTTATTCTATATAGGCCACATGGATTTACAGAAAGAGCTTGACCTTCAGAGGGCTTCAGAGTTTGAAACTTATACTAAATATTCATCATTAGAACTAAAATAAATCTCTGAGGTATATTGTAAACCCATCCTAGTCTACTTCTGGTTTTTCATTCCTAAATTGTGAAGAATTATAGGTGAAGATCAGCTCTTGAAAATGCTTTGTGGGTGACAGGTTAGATTATCTCTCCTTTATAAGATAAACTCAATCAAGAGTTAAAACTAAAAACTCCTTGAAGATAGGAGAATCACATTACTATTGTTCCATGCCATATATCTCTAGTGCCTACATTAGCACTTTACTTTCATAATAGCAAGGTAAAATTTGATTGGTACATGGATTGTTAAACAAATAAAAAAATAAATGAATGTATGCATCATTGGTGGAAGAATGACGTTCATATATAATATTGATAATAGGAACTGAACTAAAATATTTCACTGATCATTGATTGTTGGGTCTCTTTTTTACCTTTCATTAGACTTTGTTCACAATTATATTTATCTTCTTGGCTATGTCATTCTAATTGACTAATCTCAAATCTAAAGTTATTCACATAAAATATGTAAAACTTGGAAACATACAGATTGGATCAAGCAGTACACTATTAATTACTCTAAAAGAAGAGAGAGATTTCATACATTCAACAAACACATATTAAACATAGTGTTTGTCAGGTATCTTTGGGGTAGCTTGAGACATTGATATTAATAAAACAAATAAAACACTGCCCTCCCTATGATTATAACCTAAACATGAAGTAAGGAAATATTTTTATGATAAAATTGTGAGATTTTCATAGGAAAAAAGTTGAACATGGTAAAAAATATATGGTAATTCGTGGGAGATGATATTCTTTCAGGGAAGGTTATTCTAATGTTGTGTAAAAGTTCTATCCTCTATTCGAAAATGTGAAAACTTAAGAAATGTAAAGCAGTGAATATAGATGAACAATTGAGCCTTAGAAAACCAGATTAATATCAGATATTTCTTTTTACAGGATTAGCTGCTTTGGACTTTTAAAATAATAACATTCCCCAGCCTTCAACTGAGAAGTTGAAATTTTTAAAAATTCGTCCTTCTTGTAATCAGCATAACAAAATGAGAGGTGAAAAAACGGACTGAGAAGAAGCAAAGTCATCTGTTGAACCTTCAAGCCTTTGATCCAGAACACAACTCAGATTCAGCTCTTGCCCTGAATTTACCAGCTCTTTGCTTTGGTTCAAGACTCAGAATGAGGTGTTCGCACTCAAAAGCACCTTTCATACTGTGAGGACTGAATCATGACCACAAGTAGCCACACATGTCCTGTCCCAGCAGTGAATGGACACATGACTCACTATCCAGCTGCTCCTTACCCATTACTCTTTCCACCAGTCATTGGAGGACTCTCTCTGCCTTCCCTCCATGGCCTACATGGTCATCCTCCTCCAAGTGGATGCAGCACCCCATCACCTGCAAGTAAGTACCATTGATTTCTTTTTCTTTTCTCTTTATAAAAGAACCAGAGAAAATAGGATGATTAATTTCTAGTTAATTTAATTTAATTTCTAATTAAACTAATTTCTTATATTTATTTGATGTTGGTTTTACTTGGCCTATAGAATTGTAGCTTTTGTTCTGTTGATACAAAGATAATCAAAAGCCAGATAAATAGTGATTTTCAGGAGATTGTCCATGGAAAAACTCCTTGGTATTTCTTCTATTTTATAAATGTTAACAAAAATAATCAATTGATAAGTTGTAACCAAGATACTGAAAAATTAACCATTTGTTACAAAATGTGAACAGTGAATTAGGGGTGATAGCATAAAAGTCAATAATGGCAATTTTGGATTTAACATTGATTTTGGTTGTGGGGTATTCTTTGAATCTTTTTGAAATCAAAATTCTCTGACTTTGAACTGTATATATGTCCTAGTACATACATATCCTAGTACAGTACATATCCTAGGTATAGTAAATATACTGGTCATTGACAACTTTCCAGGGATCATTGCTATCAATTGATATCATATTATTTTTTTAATGTTCTCAAACTACTTCTAGTTCTGTGTTAAATTCTTTACTAATGCTTTATTCTTCTAAAGTATTGAGTTTAAATTAATATAGAATTAGTAATTAGAATTTTTATGTCTGTATTGACTTGCTTATAAAAAGCATCTATATTACAGCAGCCTATGAGGGTTTCTTTTTTTGCTTTAGTGAAACAGTTTAACATGTTTGATTTGAAGAGATAAAAATCTTATTGACTATTGTGTTATGAAAGGGTCCATCGTACCCCCTCCCCTGTAAGTACTTTTAGGTTTATAGTTCAAAACTACTAAGACGTCTTAGTAATTTTTCCTGGTGATCATTTCACAGTTTTCTTCCCTTTTAAGCATTTGTCCAAATTAATGTGGTACTTACAAATTTTCCTATTTCTTCACTGCCTTGACTTTTCTATATTGTGCTCTTTTTATTCCTTATATTACATTTTCTGAAAGCTGGAAACTTGTTCCACCTAATTAAGATCCCTTAGCTCATGGTATTGGTTGTATTCAAAACTAGAAGGGTAGAGCTGTTTGGATATTAGGAGACTTGAATGAATGGATGGATGAGGAAATAAACTTATATTTAAAGGGATGCTATTGCAATAAATTTGATAAATATTAACATGTTTCCTTCTCAATAATAATTCTACCCTTTTATGCTTTAGATCAGATCTTATGGCAAATAAATTATTTAAAGTTGCTTAGTAATTTACACTATTTTCTAATAATCAAATTCAGATAGATTCTTAGTAACTTTTTAGCTATGAGTAGAGATGGAAAGAATATCTATATTCAAAGTATATTGTCGATCCAGGAGTCAAGTACTACTTTGTTCAACCAACATGCAAACAACGCCATTAAATTTTATTTAGATAACTCTCATGAAGGGTTAAATTTCTGATTAAATGATCATTAAAATGATTAAAACTTAACCAAAGGGACTCTGTATCCTAATTCCATACACAGCATAACATACAGCTTATATCTTCCCATTTATTTCCTGAAATGAGAAATATGTTTTGTACATGTAGCCATTGATTTAAGACATAAATATTATTACCATTTTGAGTACTAAAATCATATCTTGTAAACTCTTACTCAGCTACACCCAGAAGCTCAACACACACAAACACACATACATACACATGCAAAATTAAAAAACACAACTTGAAATTCTCAAGTTACAAATTTTAAAGAAAATGAAGTGCATAGTAAATGTAAGACATGCGAACTATGCATTCTGGATTCATATTTCTAAACAGATAGGCTCTTCGTATACAATAGCTCATCCATTTTTGTAAGTACCTTTAGGTCTAAGTATTCTAATAGTATATGCTTATCCAAGTAGAGTCTATTGACCAAATGTAGCTTACCATATTTTTTAAAATAAAAAAAGTTTTATTGGAACGTAGCCATATTTACTTGCCTATGTTATATTCATGGTTGCTTATAGACTACAAGTTGGAGACCAAATAGCCTAAAATTCAAGATAATTACTCTTTTACAGAAAATTACCTTTACAGGAAAAAAATGTACTGACCCCTTTCATGCACATTAGAGAATTAAAATAGGAGTCAAATTATCCCATGAGTAGTTTATTTTATATTAACTCTTTCAATTTCTTTCCTTAATCCAAGTTTCTGAATGTCTCATAGTCCCCTATATGAGCAGAGCTATATCATAGCTGAGACTTCTTTTATTTATTTATTTATTTATTTATTTTGGTTTGGGGGCCACACCTGGGGGTTACTCCCGACTATGTGCTCAGAAATTGCTTCTGGCTTGGGGAACCACATGGGACGATAGGGATCGAACCGTGGTCAGATCTGGATCGGTCTCTATGCAAGGCAAATGCCCTACTGATGTGCTATCACGCTGGCTCGAGCTGAGACTTTTTTACCTAAGTACAAGGTTGTTCTATTCATTATTCAATTACCAATGAAGCAGAACATCATCACTTTAAAAATGAACCTTATTTTAGTTGTTGTTGTTTTTTTCCTAAAGCAGACTTGGTTAAATATTGATGATTTGATGTGATTCAATTTTTAGAAATTGAAAATTATGACAGGTCATACTGTTAACAGGTCAACAGTAACCTATACTAAAAGATAATCAAGTGTAGAAATTTCAAGCTGGTTGCTGCAAAATTAGCCCAATTCATATCCTAGGCACGTCCTTGTTTTATTATTTGTTGCTGTTGTTAAAGCACATAAAAATCACTCTGATAAAAACCACTATTAATATGCAGTTGGCCTTTGAATATAAAGTTATCTTTGTCAAAGCTGTGGTTAAGAAAGACCAGGAAACAAGGGTAAGATTCAAAAAATATAGACTGTGCTAAAAATAAAAGTTTTATTCATGTACTGAGATTAGTTAGGGAGGTAGCTAAATCCTATAAAGTTTTAATAACTAGCAAAACATATGGTTGAGTGGAAAAAATCACTAGAGTAAAAATTGAACAAATGTGTAAAATGATGACTCCCTGAAAGTCATGCCACTGAACTATGGATTTGCTGAAGTTTCTTTTACAATCTGTATATGTCTAAATCTGCAGCTTTTCCCAAAAGAATAAATTCCCCAGCCCTGTAAAAAAGTTCTTTATGATCCATGAAATTATCAAGACTTAAGAATCTTCTACCTTTAAGCATATGGACTTCAGACATGTTTCCTCATTCCCACAGGCAAAGATGCCCATGACCCAACATCTCTTTTAATCATTAACCTCTGAATTTCTTCTCCATTAGCTATAAAAATATTGCTCTTTATACAGTGGGTTTTTATAATTATATTCACACCTCTTCAGATGAGTTAGAGATATAAATCAGAAATAAAATTTGTCCAAGAATAGGGTAAAATTTTATTATTTTAAGCTTGTTCGACTCTTAATATGATCATAGATATCATCTATATCAGATTATTTCCTGGTCCATTTCTATGTCCAGCAAATAGCTTATATCTTATTGATTTGTATCTGTGTGTGTCCTGATTTTTCTGTTAATATGGAGTGTTTGGCTATTGACATGAACATACATAGACACTCAATTTGATGAAAAAGACATAGGTACTTTTAATAAACTACCCTCCATAACCTATCAAAAGGAAAATTAAAATAAAATATTTGTGGGATAGAAATAAATTTCAGACACTTTTATAAGTTCTTTTTGACTTCACTCTTTTATCTTAATGACACTGTAAGCATAGAAATAAGGAAACATAAAAAAGAGGGAGTTTGGGGCTAGAGCAATGACCCAGCAGGTTAGACGTTTGCCTTGCACACAGCCGACCCAAGTTTGGCATCCCATAGGCTCCCCCGAGCACCACCAGGAATGATCCCAGAGTGTAGAGCCAGGAATAACCAACCACTGAACACCACCAAAACCAAAATATAAAAAATGAGGGAGTAAAAATATGCAACAAAGAAAAGTACCATGTGTCCAGCACCTCCTAACTACTAATTGAGTAGTTAATGAATATTATTATATTTTTAAAAATTTGTACCAAATGATACCAAAGTTCACACCCAAAGCCTCACACATGCAAAGCCATTGTATTTACCACTGAATTACAGCCTTAACTCTGATTTTAATTATTCATCTATTATAATAATCTCCTAATATTGCTGCCAGGTCATTTCCTTGTAGTCCATGGATAAATGAAAAACCCAAGAATTGGAAATAGTTAAGCACTACTTTTTGTACAAATGTAATCCAATCCAACCCAATTCATGGGTTCCCAAAGTACATGTCTTTTTTTGGTATGGGAACAAAAAGCCAACTAAAACCTCTCAGGCATCTACTCTTCAGTAGATTTTTCTTTCCCTTGATGTTTCTTGGAGATTTCAGGACAGTTTTTAAAGGACCTCACAACCACTTTAATTTCAGCAACTATTATAGGAGCAGATATCACTTTTTCATCAAAATAGAGAGATTGAGGCAAAGTTTATCCTCAGCAAGTTACTACAGATGCCTGTTTCATTCATTCTTGCAGGCAGAGAGCTTGTCACCTCCAGGCAATCACGACTTCCACTGGGAGGAAAACCTGATAGGCTGTACCAGGGAACACTCAAAATTTAGTGTTCCAGAGCTCTCTGTGAGAGTTGGACAATTGTCCGTCTGTCTCTCTTTATGTTTTTTTCATGGCTGCTTGTTCTTTTTTATTGCCACACGTGGGATTTTTTTTATAGGTTGCGGTAAGCTGGAAAATATGGTTAAGAGTTTTTTGCCTTGGAGCTGCTCACAAAATGATCTTAGTTTGACTCCAGCATCTTAAATGAGTATTTTTTTCTGCACTTTCTTTAACAATGAGAATGTGATGTTTTATCTAAATTTTAAACTGGAATATTCCCTTAAAAAAATCTCAGCCTGGGCCCGGAGAGATAGCACAGCGTTGTTTGCCATGCAAGCAGCTGATCCAGGACCAAAGGTGGTTGGTTCGAATCCTGGTGTCCCATATGGTCCCCCGTGCCTGCCAAGAGCTATTTCTGAGCAGACAGCCAGGAGTAACCCCTGAGCAAAGCTGGGTGTGGCCCAAAAACTAAAAAAAAAAAATCGCAGCCTCTTTGAGAGACTGATTTTTAGTCTCAGTTCCTAATGCCAGGGTATAAAATGAATTCTGTTTCTATTGCTTGTTTAATCTAAGAGGGGACCTTGTTTTCCCAGTTTGACTATAGCAAAAAAAAAAAAAAAAAGGTATTTCTTTTTGCACATTAAGGGCATGTGGCCAGAGGATTGATCCTGTTATAAATATATTTTGTGAGATGCTAAGATAATTCATTAATTCCTACTACCAGTTACCCTTGCTCCAAAGTTAGAAATAAAGTTAATTTTATTAAATCAGCTGCAATGCCTAAAGGAGAATTTCAACTCTGGATGTGTATACTTGATATAGGCCTTCAGTTCACATTGATGATCATTAACACAATAATATATATTTGGTTTTTGGGTCATACCCAGTGGCGTTTAGGAGTTACCCCTGACTGCACTCAGAAATTGCTCCTGGCAGGCTCAGGGGACCATACGGGGTGCGGGGAATTGAACCACCATCGTCTGTCCTGGATTGGCTGAGTGCAAGGCAAACATCCTACCGCTGTGCTATCTCTCCGGCCCAACACAGTAATATTTTAGTCCTCTAAGTTACTTCTACCAATTCCCAGTAAGCACATCTCTGGAAGAGTATATACCCTTAAAATGACAAGGAGAAATATAGAGATTTATAGTTTGAACCTCCTATTATAGATATATAGATATATTATAGATATTAGATATATAATATTACTGTGTCTTTATAAAATGGGAAATTTTAACATGGAGGACATAGGACGAAACTCATGTGTGAATTGTTCTGTCATCACCAATGGCCAGAAAACCCCTAGAGGCCACAAGAGAGGCATGAAATAAATTTTATTCACAGCTCTTAAAGAGAACACTATTAACACCTTGATTCTAAGCTTCAAGTCTCCAACATTATTTAGGATACTGTTGTAGCTGCTCTCATAGACAAATAACTTGCCAACTTATAAAAGACAAAATTTTTTGATGTTTCATTCCCAAAACCCTGCTAATTCTGCTTTCAATTGGATTGAACTGAAAAATAATGTTTCAGGATCAAACTTATTTTCTTTTATAGACAATCTTTCTATTCTGTTGACTACAACAGATCTATGGTGATGAGTCTCTAAACTCACTCATTTTTTAAATTTATTTTTAATTAGTTTGTAGCCTTAGGAATCTAGGGCTCTCATGCGCAGTAAGTGTTCCACCACTGAGTTCCATCCCTGGCCTAACGCTCATAATTATTTTTAAATGAATATCTATTCCTCAGGCTTCCTTTTGGATATGTCATTTAATGCTAAATACCTAGTGCCATTCTATGACATCCAAATATTTTCTTTATGTCCATTTTGCTCTTAACTTTAAAGCCTTTGTTCTATAATTCAATGGTGTTATCCATCAGTGTCATGTGGGAACCAGGTTAAGATTCTCCAGAAGAATCATTCAACTACAAGTTCACATTTCAGGTTCCAGTCACTGAGAAATTGTTGGTGGCAGTAATGTTATCATTATATTATTGGTCTTTTCTTGTCTTAAGCATCGTTTTATTGACTCTTCTGGCAGCCTATAAGAGTTATGAGCTATAAATTTAGTTGACTGTTTAACTTTCTAGAAGTCTCTTTTGGCTTCTCCCTCTTTAATTTGGCAAAATTCAGTGACTGCTTTGTTCTTCCTTGGCATGCTTTCTTCCTTCTTCACACTGAACACTTTGTTTTTAATCAAATAATCACTTTTATATGCTGTTTTCTGCTTATTACATTGACTCCCTTTAGTTTTTCACATCTGGAATATTTTTTATTCCTTATGATCAAACCCTGAAAAATTGTTTTGAGATAACACATGCAAATTTTTTAATAATAAGTTTTATTTTGACCAAAGTGGCTTACAAATCTTTCACAGTACACATTGACATTGAATCAGGGGCATTCCCACCACCAAAGTTGTCCTCCCTCCACCCCCGTTCCCAGCATGCATCCCATATCCCCATCCCTTTTTCCTCAGGCTGCTAGTATAAGTGATCCCTTCTATGTCTAGCTTGTTTTAGATTGGGTATCGATTCTGTTGACATTGGCTTAGGGTTTGATGTTTAAATCTGATCATTTTTATTACTACTTAGCGATCATACAACTGTTTGATCTTGGTACCCTTCATTATTTCCCCCTCAATTTGAGAGGCAGAATAAGATGTTTGAAGTTAACACATGCAAATTATATGAAAGGGTCCTGGACCTCACCGAATCCATTCTTGGTTAACATTTTCTCTAGACAGTGACTGGGTCACTATCATTTTTTAAACTAAGATAAATCAAGAGTCAGATAAATAGTACAGCAGATAGGATGCTTCTCTTGCATAAGACCAACCTGAATTTGATCCCTGATACCTTGTATCATACCCTAAGCATTGCTAGGAGTGGTCCCCAAGTGCAAAGCCAAGGATAAATCCTAAGCACAGCAGGTACATCCCAAAAGCCATCAAAAATAATAATACATAAATAATGTGAATCAGATAGAGGAAAATTAGAGATGACTTTATGATTCACTTGTGGTACTGCTGTATGAGAGTTCCTACTCAAAGATTACCCCTAACCTCCTGAGATGTTAAGTATAAAATTTCTCAATTTAGGGGCCAGAGGGCTAGCACAAGTAGTTCTATCTCCCAGCGTCCCATATGGTCCCCGAAGCCAGGAGTGATTTCTGAGCACATAGCCAGGAGTAACTCCTGAGCATCACTGGGTGTGGCCCAAAAAGCAAACAAAAAAAAATTCTCAATGTATTGAAGCAACTAAAAATACTACTAATGCAGAAAGTGGTAGATGTGACTTGACTGGCACAGGAGAGGGTTTTTGCTCAAGATATGTTGTTTGATTAAAAGGTTATTTGTCTCTGAAAGCCATGTTCCCTTGGCAAAGGTTTTCAACTCTCTTCCCAGAAAATAAAAATAATAATGGCTTTGCCAAAGAACTAAGAGAAGATGTTCATAAATATGTACATATGAAACACTTAAAGCCAGAAATTGTAGCAATATTTTTTCTTGCCTGTATTTTGCAGTAATCTGTCCATTTAAGTGCCATTCTGTTCACTATTTATGCTAACAATTGGAGAATATACAATTGTTATACAATATATACAACATACAATTGTGTACAACATATGCAATATAACAATTGGATATACAATATAACAATTGGAGAATAACAATTGTTATTGCTAACAAAGTGGAGAAATGTCTCTACATACCTGTATTTCCTCCTATATTAAGTACTAGGTAACAGGCACACACAAGTTTTTACTTCACAGGGTTTTTAATTGCAAAGATTTTTCTTTAAGTCTCAACATTCTCCAGGAGATGAGTTTTGAATTTATTATTAGATAGAACTCCTTTTAAATTTTTTATTTAAAGCATTGTGATTTACAAAGTTATTCAGTGTGATTTTATACATACAATATTTCAGCACCAGTCTCACCACCAAAGTTGACCTCCATCCACCAATGTTCCCAGAATTTATCCCATACCTTTTCCTCCTTCATCCAGCTGCTATTTAACAGATACCTTTCTTAAGTTTAACCTTTCTTAAGTTGAAAAGTTTGGTTGGGATACTTAGTTCTGTCCTTCCTTAATACCACAAATGTACTCAAATCCAGCCCTTGGCCCCTGTATCCTGTTATTTCAGTAACCTCTCTATTTCTTTCCTTCTCTTCACTATACTCTGGTGCCAAGAGTTTTCTAGACACTTCCCATTTAAGCCATTGCATTTTCTCATGCAGTTATTCTCAGTACCACATATAAGTTATATCATCCTGTATTTATCCTTTTTCTTGCTTGCTTCTTTTAACATGATACCTACCAGTTCCATCTATGTTGCAGGGACTTGCAAGTTGACATCATCCTTATAGCTTTACAGTGTGCTGTCATATTATATATGCCATATCTTCACAACCCACTCACCTGTTGTTGGACATTTAGGTTGATTCCAGCTCTTAGCTATTATACTGAGTGGTGCAATAAATAGTGGTATGGATACATCCTTTGGAATGAATGCTTTTCTTTCTTGAGGAGAGGCACAAAAGAGTGAATTTGTTGAGTCATATGATAGCTCGATTCTGAGTATACCGAGAACCCTCCATCACATTTTTTATAATGGTTGAAAAAGACAACATTCCAACAAGCAGTGACTGAGAATGGATGAGAAAGAACTTCTTTAGGAGGAACACTAGCATGATTTAAAATTTGTGCCTTTATAAAAAATTTTAAAATAAAAGTGCATGTCAAAAAAACACAGATGTATTTGAAAATCTTGTTCCCATTTAAGTCTTGGAATTTGGGAAAAGACCTGACATCTCTTTTATTCTCAAGACTGAAGGTTTTATGGTTTACTTTGTCTCTATCAAAATCTCTAATAATTATTCATTTAATTTCTATGATAATTATAATAGTATATACTTGTCAAACATGTATTTTCTAATTTAATATATTAACATTAAGAGTGCTATGTTTGACAGTATCTAATAATCTTAATGATTTAATGATGATTATAGAGTTGACCAAGACAAAAAAGATATCTAAAGAAAATTAATTTATCCTAATATTTCACATAAGTCAGTTGATCTTTAAGGATGACCAGATTTTTTTGAAGGAAAGCCTGACTTGGATTATATTGAGTAATTTTTTTTTTTTTTTTTTGGTTTTAGGGTCAGACCCTAAAACTGCTCAGGGGTTACTCTTGGCTTTGCTCTCAGAAATTACTCCTGTCAGGCTCAGGGCACCATATGGGATACCAGAAATCAAGCCTAGGTTGGCCACATATAAGGCAAACACTCTACCCACTTTGTTATCATTTCGGCCCCCCTGAATAAAACTCTTATAGAAATGATTTGATAGGACATTTGAGAAAATCAGGTTATCAGTTAAACTAATTATGTGATGGAAATATTTCAGACATCAAGTGACCTTCATATTATCCTTGACCCAACATCCTTCAGGCAATTTCAGAATCTGCTTCATTTCTCTTCCTGCCAGATATTTTTCTCCAAAATCAAAGCTCAAATAGTACATCATAAGACATTTGTTTTCTTCCCAACCAAAAAGAAAAGAGGACTTAGTAGAAATAAAAAATGATCAAACTTAAACACCATAACCAAAGTCAAGAACAATAGAATCGATACCTAATCTACAACAAGCTATACACAGAGGGGACCTAGTAGTCTGGACTGCTAGACTACTAGCAGTCTGGGGGGCAAAGAAGAATGCTGGAAACAGGGGTGAAGGAAGGACAATACTGGTGGTGAAAGTCCCCCTGATTCAATGTCACTATGTACCTTAAATGTTACTGTGAAAAATTCGTAATTCACGTTGGTCACAATAAAAATTATTTTAAAAATAAGATAAAAACAAACAAAAATACTTTAAAATTTGGGGTCAGTGGTAGGGCATTTGCCTTGCATGTGACGACCTGGAACAGCCCTGGGTTTGATCACCAGCATTCTATATGGTCCCCCAAACATGCCAGAAGTGATTCCTGAGTGCAGAGCAAGGAATATCCCCTGAGCACTGCCAGGAGTGGCCCCAAAATTTGTTTAACTTTAATTTCTAAAGGTTATTATACAAAGTAAAATTTTCATTATTTTCCCTTAAATAAAATTTTCCTAATTGACAATGCTATAAGATGTAATAATATCTCTCTATGGGTTTTGTCTTCCCTGCACCCTCTGCAAAATAACCATCAAAATAACCCTTGACCCTTTCCTTCTACCCTACTGCCCCTTGCCCTCTGACAACCACCATTTTGTTCAGAGAATCTAAGAGGTACTTCTGATTTATACATTGCTAGTTCATTTGCTTTGGTAATTTATATCCCAAACATGAATGAAGATGCCCAGCAATGACCTTTCACTTCCTGCCTTATTTTTACTTAGGATAATCAACTCAAGATCTACTTATGTTGTCACAAAAAGTATGATTCATCTGCTGATGATGCTTGGTTTTCTATATACATATATACCTCATACATACATACATATGTACCACGTACTATTCATCTAGCAATCTGTTGACTTGTTCAGAGCAACATTATTCAAACATATGTTAATATACTTTTAAACAATGCTTCTCTGAACAAATGGGTGCACATTTTTTAAAATTATGATTTTCAGGCTGGAGCAGTTGCACAGCAATAGGACGTTTGCCTTGCACGAGTCTAACCTAGGATTGATCATGGTTCCATTCCCCGGTGTCCCATATGGTCCTCCAAGCCAGGAGCAATTTCTGAGGGCATAGCCAGGAGTAACTCCTGAGCATCACCAGGTGTGGCCCAAAAAACAATAAAAAATAAATAAAATTATGATTTTTATATGCTTTTGTTAGGAGACCATATTCAGCAGTAAACAGAACATACTCTCGGCTCTGTGTTCAAGGATTATAACAAGCAGTGGGCAGGGGACCATATGCATGTCAAAAATCAAAACCCATTAGAACATATGTGAGGCAAGCACCCTACGTGCTGTACTATCTTACTTGTCCTGGATTTTTATATCCTTTGTAAATACTAGAAATGATATTTATGGACCTTACAGTCTTTGTATTTTTGATTGTTTAAATAACTAATCTATTTTCTATACTATCCTGTTTTCCACAGAGGCTGCACAAATGTGCAATTCCACCAGCCATGTATCAGAGGTTCATTTTTCTTTGTACTCTCTCCAACATTTGTTTCCATTCTTCTTGGCATGGCTCCTTCTCAGTAGTGTGAGATATGATGGTATTTCATTGTGGTTTTGACTAAATGCTAAGCTTAAGAAAGAAATGCAAATTAAGATATTATTTCTTGTTTATGAGAAGGCAGAGATGTAAAAGAAATAATCCTATTGTTATTAAGACTGTAAAGAAATGAATAATTATTTCTAAGTTGATGGTAAGAATGAAAATTGATATATCATTTCTTTGGAATAATTTTGCCATAAATGGCATGGGTCTTAAAATATTCATACTGATGACTTTTTATTTTTGTAACTGAATTTCTCTGTTAGAAATAAGTGGTTTTTGTGTGCTTGGGAAAACACAGATATTATCACAGATTTCTTTATAATTAAAGAAATTGGAGGCAGTCTTATTTACTATTACTTATTTACTTATTACTAACAAAGAACTGATGGATTAAAATAAAGAAGGAACAAAAATAATCTGTCCCTTAGAATGTTGGAGAAATTAATGTCCCAGTGAATATTTTCAATCAGTAAAACAAGTTACTAGAATTAAGAATTAAGTTTTGGAGAGATAGCATGGAGGTAGGGCATTTGCCTTGCGTGCAGAAGGATGATGGTTCGAATCCCGGCATTCCATATGGTCCCCCAAGCCTGCCAGGAGCGATTTCTGAGTGTAGAATCAGGATTAAACCCTGAGCACTGCCAGGTGTGGCCCAAAAACAAAACAAAACAAAAGAATTAAGTTTAAATAATGCATAATAATTGTTAACATATATACATGTACTGTGGTATCTACAGACTTAGGGCAAAGTTTGGGAGCATTTTGGGATCATGATATTATTATAATTGTTTAAATACTTATTCTGAGATTATGACTGTATTTTCATCATAGTGTTCTCACTGCTGGGAGCTTGGCATAGGTGCTTATTAAAAATGAATTGGTACATCAAGAATGCCAAATTATAAGTAACACATTTATTGAGATAATGCAGTAGTTTTCAAGTAAATCAAATATTTTTCCTAACTATCAGTCTTTTCCCTTCTAAGATTTAATATCACATTCAAGAGAACTAATTCTTCACGGGGATATTAACTGTTTAAAATAGAAACTTTGGATCCTGGAGGGATATGGTAGTATATCAGGTAGGATACTACCCTTGCACTCAGCTGACCTAGGTTTGATCCCTATGACCCATATGTTCCCCTGAGGACTGCTAGGAATTATCACTGAGCACTGAACCAGGTGTAAGCCCTGGACATTGCCAGGTGTGACCCAAGACAGAAAATAATTAATTAAAAACTAAGAACTTTTAAGATTCATAGTTCTTACTTCTAGAGTGGTAGAATTCTAAGGAACTATTTCTTTATTGCTACTTTATCTTATACCTTATAGGCCCCAAAATACAGTTTAGAAAAGACATCTACACTTCTCAGTTCATTTCCCTGTGCATAACCCTATTCACAATAGCTAAAAGCTGGTGGAAATCTAAATGCCTAAGAACAGATGACTGAATTAAGAAGCTATGATGTCCATACATAATCGAACACTATGCAGCAACAAGAGAAAATGAAGTCATGCAAATTACTGACACATGGTTTGATCTGTAGAGCATCATGCTGAGTGAAATGAGTTAGAGGTAGAGGAACAGGTACAAAATGATCTCACTCATTTGTGAAATATAAAGAAACATTTTAGGAGAATAATGAATTAAGGCAAGAAAACCAAAGGGCAGGAAATTTGAATCTTTGTAGGAAGCTTGCCACAGTGGAGGATAGAGAAGGGACCACAATTATAATGATAGGAGAAAGTAGATGACAAATAGATGATAAAAGGACCTGCAGGAACAGTATTGTAGACTGCAGTGCCTTCAAGGTAAAAAGAAAAAGGGTAGGGCCTGGAGAGATAGCACAGAACCAAAGGTGGTTGGTTCGAATCCCAGTGTCCCATATGGTCCCCAGTGCCTGCCAGGAGCTATTTCTGAGCAGACAGCCAGGAGTAACCCCTGAGCACCGCCGGGTGTGGCCCAAAAAGGGTTAAGTGTCTCCCATAAAGGTAGACCAAAGAGATGGAATAGAAACTAGGGACATTGGTGTAAGGAAAGAATGTTGGTGAAGAGATTGGTGGTAAAACATTTTATGCCAGAAACTCAATCATGAATAACATTGTAATTTGGTAATTCATGGTGATTTAGTAACTTTTTATTCTATCAGCTTTTTCAAAAATTGCATATATGAATTCTATGAACTCCATCAACACCTAAGTTCTCTTTTATTTTAATGGCCTTAAACATTATTATAAATACTTGCCTTACTATCTAAAAGTCAATTGCCACTTATGAGAAAATTATTTTTAACAACACACCTCTAAATTTTTAATTAACTTTAAGTATATTTGATTTTAGTTGGCAAAAATAAAATGATTTTTATAACAACATACAGAAAAAAAACTATAAGAATTAGTTAAGGACTCTGAGAAAAGTTGTTACACTATTAAACACCACTTAGCAAAGTAGGCATATGTGTGATGAGCAGGAGCTTATATTCTACAATATTGTCAGATTAAGAAGACAATACATCTTATATAGTGTTGCAAGTATCTTGGACTAGGGTAGAAAAAATGGAATTGAAGCATTGAATAAAAATGAATAAATATTGTAAAGGAATCAGTTATAAAAGAGAAAACGTGACAAAAATGGATTGCTATCATTTGAGGCAGGTGTATTGAAATGCATTCTATGAGGTCAGTAACAAATCTTCTCAGAGAACCTTAAAGAGGACCTTAAAGTCTGTCCACACAGCCATGTGGTTTATAGGGCTCATCACTGACTCATCCTCTTAAGCACAAGGGACTCCAGCATTGCATCCAGAATCACCTTCCAGTGTTATGGAAAACACAACTCTGTGTGTGTGAGTGTGTGTGTGTATGTTCCTAATTGCATCCTTCACTATAAGCCAAAGTATTCACTATGAATCTCAGGCTGTGAAAGCAAATCTCTCTGGGGAGTCTCAGCAATGTCTCCAGGTATAAAGCTCTCTTACAATCTGAACTTAATCCAAAAATAAATATTAGGGTGTCAAGATAAATAAATGGTCTTCGTAGCCGTTAAGCAATTCTCCATAAAAAACTACTTTCCTCAGCCAAGGATTCTTGTAAGCATGGAGAAGCTATGAATTTCAAGTTTTGCTCTCTTGACAAGTTGCTGAAGAGTCACAGACCCACTCCCACCCCTAGGAAAGAATTTTCCGCATAGAACAATTGTGAACCTACTCCAACAGGCACCATGTTGTTGAAACTGCAAGGCTTCATGTTTAAAAAGATAGATCCTGGAGTCAGAGAAATCCTTGAATCAGCTGTTCGATCCTTGGATTCAGTACATCAATGTTCTATTGACTTCACTTTTGCCTTATATTGTCTTATTGCCCTCATCATGGAACCAACATTAGGAAGGAAAGGAAGAATGAAGGAGACAAGCTGACACTGACCCTCAGTTAGGCCCTATTCCTTAAGCGTGGACTCTTTTATTGTTTTTAAAGGAAGGAACTGGAGCTATAAGGAAGAACTTGAAGAAAACTTGGACATGGGAAAGAATTGTATAATTAAAAAAATAGACTCTTTCTCTTGGAAGGAAAACTAGCTCCTCAGCAGTGCAAATTAATTTGAGTAACTTTTTCTCCGCTGTATTTATTTTCCTTGGATATTGTAAGGAATAACCTATAAAAATACACATACCCATAGTGCCTTAGAGGACATATATACATATACATACATACATACATACATTTATGTATGTATAAATGTCCCATTCCCCTTTTCCCTACCCTCAGAAGCCCATTCCTAAGGGCACAAACATTTGACAAAATTTCTGATGGAAAAGAAGGTTTATATTTCCAAGAGATAATGTCTTTTTTGTGTGTGGTGTGTGTGGTCATTAAGGTGCTGATATGTGCAATAATATATTGTTTTTATTTGGGGGAAGGGGCGATAAGAAATCTCTCCTAATCTTATTGTGGGCCTTGCATTACAGAGCACAGCAGGAGATGTTTAACAGGCAAGTTCTCTCTGAGGTCACAATGTGCCACATTTTTTTCATTGGAAAGCTTCAACTGCTCAAAGAATGCATTTCTTTAACAGACAAATGAAAAAGAGAGACTGCTGGGTGATTCCTTGAGGTATGCTTAATTAATTCCAATCTATTAATGACGGCAATTTTCTAGTTTCAAATGATAAATGGCAGCGTTTTCTAAAAGGCATCTCAAAGAGAAAAGGATCTTCTCCCAACCCCCAGATCTTTTTTTTTTTTTCTTTGTCCTTGGCCACTTCTGTTGCTGGCTGCTCCGAATGAGCTCACATCAGTAATAGTCATAAATGATTTACAAAAGTAATTCCTGTCTAATCACTTGGGACTTGGAGTTTTTATGATGTGGCCAGATGTGCCATCAAAAAAAATCATCCGGTTCAGAAATTTGTGATAAATTGAGTCAGAGTCAATGAATTCCCTGAAGGCAACTGATTCTCTCGCATTTGCATGGATCTGTGTTGGGAATTTTGCCCATTTTACTCCTATTTATCCCCATGAATCCAGTGAAGAGGAAAAAAATATTAAAAAGGAACTCGTGAATGCAGAGTTACTGGTAGGTTATCGGCAAGTATTAGAGACCATAGAACAGACTTTATGGTTCTCTGGTGTGCTAAAAGGACATTTTAGTCCAATCAAGGAGCAAGAGGAGAACATTTGAAAAGTCCCAATTATATTTCTCAGATAGCTACTGTCTGACAGTCATAATACTGTTCCACCATTCCATTAATATCCAGAAGCTCTTTCTGGCATAATATTTTCCCCCTTTTAAATGAAACCTTCCACTCAGAATCCTTCTTTTAAATCCTTAGTATTTGTGTTTTATATCCCTAACACTGACATTGGGCTTTTACACCTTATATTGTATCCGTGGTTTAAGCATTTATCCCTTCTATAAAATGATCAACTTGTTGACAGTAGGTGGTACATTGCTTCCAACTGAACTTAGAATAATGATTTTGCCAAGTGAGACACACTGATTTTGTTGAATTGTAGGCCTCTCAATTTTGCATTCAACTGACCTGAATTTGATCCTGGCACCCCCTGTGGTCCCTCACTTGAGCACTGCCAAGAGTGATCACTGAGTACATATAGCAAGGAATAAGTCTTGCACACCTCTGAGTGTGGTCCAAAAACAAACACACAAACAAAATAATAATACTTAACATGGAAAACAACAAATTTTTATCCCACATATGGTAATAAATTTAAAGATTCATATTAAATTTATAAGCCACTTGACATTACAGTAACTATATTGGGCAGCTACCTTGAAAAGATTTAACTTTGTTTATCCCATGACATCCATCAAAGAGTTAAAATATTATTCCCAAATCAGGAGTGCTATGTTCCTCAATTGTAGTTCCTACATGAAGATTGAAATATCTATAATCTATTGTAACTGGGCTCAGTAGTGTGCTTTGATGACAAATTAAATCTTGAAGAGAAAAAAGTTTCCCATGTCTCTGATTACACAGTCAAGGAATCCTGTGAATCTGCTGATGTATAGGTTTCCTTTAATGTGAAGCAGGCAGGAGAGATTGGGGATGGAGTGCAGTCTCCTTAGGGAAAGCCAACTGGTATTGAAATAATAAAGTCAGTCCTCGGAAGCACTGATTGCAATAGTTATGCCGAAGTACAACAGTAACTGAAAGCTTTAAATGTTCTGAACATTGTATTTGCATCATTTTATCCTGGCATCTTATAGATATAAAGGTATTATTTTGGGGCAATGACTTTGTCAATATAAAATTAGGACTCAGAAAATTTGGGGCTATTATTCTTTAGCTATAATTTAATAACTTCGCAGTGTTAAATAATTTATAGATAAGAATAAAGCACATAAGCCTCTTGGGACTTTTCATAAGCTAATTTTCAGTTTTTAGCCCTTGGAAAGTTTTTCATTGGTGGAAGTCATTATAATTGCTTAAAAACTACTAGTCATTGTCTGGAGTTAGTTATGTTTTCACATAGTTATAACAAAAAGCATTTAGATACTAACAACTACAACTTAGACTATTCACTCATATTTATTTTAGGATATGAAAACATGCAATTTTTAATACATGTTTTCATTAAAGTGAAAACAGTTCATAAATTCCTTAGAAGAGAGACATCAGGATATATTTGAGCATAATTTATCTAAAGTATATCTCTAGAAAATTAAACTCCTTGCTTTTGGCCTTAATCCATACAATAGATAATTATGCATATTATGTCATTGGGATTATAATGCAAAGACAACTTTTAGTTGTGGTTTCTGTTTTTGTTCTTGTTGCCAATGTTGCTTGCTGCCCAGTTGGTTGTTTTTTGAGGATATTGCTTGCTCTATTCCATGTTCTCTTTATGAGCCATTATAGAGGAAATAGCTTTTCTGATTTCTGTTGCACAAATAATCATGTTTCTAGAGAGCAAGACCAATTTCTTTATCTTAGAGCCACTGGATATTCAGAATTCCCTTTTTTTGTGTTGGTTCTTAGAAGTATTAAAGCTTTCTTTGTAGTCCACTTTAAATGCAGGATTTATGGTGAATATTTTCCAGATGTGCTTCACTTATGCCTCTTTCCTCATTTCTTTCCTCATATGATTCAAAATGTCTTCATTTAATTTTTTATTTTTAGTTCATTTGTGAATGTTATATAAACACTTAAAATAGTTTTAACAAGACTTTTTATATTATATTATATTTTTTCATACTAACATTAATATTGTGTTCCATGGACTAGGGTATAGGAATATATATGAGATTTGCATGTATGATTTGAATATTTTTACTGGTATAGAACACAGTAACTCATATACAGTTTAGTTCCCTATTTTTAAAGGTTATTTTCCTTGAATAAATTTTCAGAAATAAAATGACTTGTTCAAAGATATTTAGAAAACCAATCTCAAAGAGAAATGACTAAAACTAAAAAGAAAAATCTACTCAATTTAAGTGAGTAAATACTGAAGATAAATACTAAAGATAAACTCTTATTTCATCTATAAAAGAATTTTTTAAGTTTAATATAGAATCTTTTGAGTTTTTTTTGTTGTTGTTGTTTTTGTTTTTGTTTTTTTTTTTTTGTTTTGGGGCCACACCCGGCGGTGCTCAGGGGTTACTTCTGGCTGTCTGCTCAGAAATAGCTCCTGGCAGGCACTGGGGACCATATGGGACACCGGGATTCGAACCAACCACCTTTGGTCCTGGATCGGCTGCTTGCAAGGCAAACGCCGGTGTGCTATCTCTCCGGGCCCATCTTTTGAGTTTTTATAATGAAGCATTTAGTAATTTTTAAAAAAATATTTTCTTGAAACCATTGTGACTTACAAAGTTCATCACAATTGAGTTTTAGACATACACTATTTAGCATTTAGTACGTAACTCCTAACAGTTTGTGTTCTCTGTCTATGGTTGACTCCTGGAAAGTGAAACTGTCAATGGGAAGTTATCTGAAATAGCCATTAATTGACATGTCACTCCCACTGGGTGCTGTCACTAGCAATGTATGGGTGCCACAGCGCCAAGGACATTCTGCCCCTGATTTGTACCACATAATTCTATACTATAGAAATAAAAAAAATAACAACATAAAAAATCTTTTTAAACTACCAGTGGCCTCAGTAAGAAACACAAGTACTTATAGAACTAGTTTCACTGATCTTTTGAAACAGATAATGGACATGAAACCTGATCCATTTTTAAAGGATCATTCCCCAAACATCAAAACTCATCTACCTAGATATCTAGAATAAACTCTGTGAACCAAAGTCAGTCACCATGAAAATTGTGTTCTAGGATATTATGTTATTTTCCGTCTATATAGGTGAGAAAAGCATTATATAAACTTGTATTCACTGGATAGCCAAGTAATTATGCCAAAGGAAACTGAATGCAAGGATAGGGATGTAAAGGTTGCTGACATTTCCAAACAATAGAAAAACATTACATCATGGGTTCATCAACTCTTTTTTTGACCTTGACACTGGGTTTTGTTGTCTGCTCCTTTTTCCACTGATCTGAACTTCTCTCAACCCTTTGGTTTTATATTTTTCTTAATTTAAAGAAAATGGGAAGTAAACCTTTTATTTTGAAGTGCCAGGATATCTTGACACCTCAAAAAATTATACCAATGTAGAAATACATCTTTAAAATGTTAGGTTTAAAACAAAAAAAAATAAATTAGTTTGTACTGGAGTTAAAAGATAGAACATAAAACATTAAGACTCTTAAAAAGTTCAAAAATCACTTCTCTGTTCCATTGAGCCCACAATCTGATTATATTTTTTACTGTTTTATATGTTTCAATTAACTCAATTGTAATTGCTTGTCAGCATTTCATTCTAGGCAATAAATTTGTTATGAAAAGAGGAGAAATAATCAAATTTCATTGTTCATAATTTTAGTATATGTTCCCATATCTATTTCTACTTCTTTGGAATGTATTCTTTTGCTAACAGCTGTTGTAATCTGTTTTATATGAAGATATTTTAATAGTCCCCTTGCTATCTTTCAGTTATGTATGTAGATTATTGTTTTTCAGTTAGAAAATAAATGATTGGATCGGAAAGATGGAAAAGGAAATGGAATAATCTATATAAATATTAAATGTGAATATTTTATGTATTTATCTGAGATATTTAGTTACAGGCTATGAATTTTGTAATCAAATTTGAAATAATGACCTCTATGTTTAAAATCCTAATTAGCAGTTTTTATACTTTGTAATAAATTAATTAGTAAAGTGATTATTTAATTATAGAAATTAGATTAAAAATATATGCTTATTAAGATAGGATTGTAAGTTATTGCTACTCCCTAAGAAACTTGATAGTATGAAACTGTGATGATTAATCTGGTTGAGCCTGTCTGAATACAGAGTAGTGGCTCTATTCCTTCTGATTATTCTAATTTTTTTTCATTAAAAATAAGAGACATTCTAGAAATGTAGTGGAAAAGGACATTAAATTATACTAAGGAGCAAAAGACTAATGTGCCATATTATCTTACAATTCCTTACACCTTATCATACTCTGAGGTTTTAACAAAGAAGATTAAAATATGACTAAAAGTGTGTTTGATATCTGGTCAATATTTGGGAAACATGTGACATACATTTCTTGGTATAAAACCAATAGTCCTTTTGATACTATTGAAATTATATTGCTCTGCTAAGTTACCTATTTTCCCTGTAGATTTTGATATGTAAATATATTTTCCAGATTTATCTTCATATATTTATTTCTTAAGAGTATTCTAATTTATCACCAGTATTGGCTTTATATTTTAAATCAAATCACATAAAATATATAGTGTTTTATGTGCTCAATTTCTGAAATATAATTGATATAAAAAAGCTTACTTTCATGTAACTAAGAAAATTTATTTTTAACATCATTAAATGTAGTTAGTTTGTGGTTGGTTGGCTGTGGAAGTTCTATGTTCAGGTAGTATTTTTTAATATGATTTAAACATTAAAAAATAGATTCTTGTGACATTAATTGAGCTATATTTTATATCATTTCAGTTTTTAAAATTTATTCCAGGTAAATCCAAAATATTTCATTTCTATTACTTGTTTCTCAATCTTTACTGAACTCCCAAACATTTTTGTAGCACCTTACAAAGTTCAGTGGGTTGTAAATGTTTTTTATTAAACAAAAGTGCATTAAAATTTTAATCTCATAGTGAATTTAAGTTCAGCGCATTTCATTTTATTATTGACTTGTGATGAAATTACAGATTCTTTCACAGGTTAGTAAAAGGAGTTAAAACTAAATTATGTGTTGAACTTTGGTGAATCTATTTATACATTTAAAGAGAAAATGTGTTGTAAAAACATTTGTAGTTATATAATATCAAAATATAAACAGCTTTCTTAAAATATCCAAATTTATATATATGTTTATAAAATGTAAACAATTTGTTAAGTTCTTAAACTCAGTGTTTTGACTCTTTTATATTAAGTATTTTATTAGAAACTAATGCCCACTAGAAGTTGGCATACATAGTTAATTTGCATTACTCCCTTTTTCGCTTTTCTTTACATTTCAGCCACTACTTGCACTCAAATATTAGGTATACCATAAAAGAATTTAAAATTTTCTAGTCCTCAGTCTGTAGATGAAGATTTCCCCCATATCACTGCTTTTAAAATGGAACATTCTTGGAGTTGGAGCAATAGTATAGAAGATAAGGCACTTGCCTTGCATGAGGCCAACCCATGTTTGATCCCAGTAATTAGTACACTGAACCTGTCAGGAATGCCTCAGAGTACAGAGTAAGTCCTAAGCAATGCTGGGGATAGCCCCCAAATAAAAGTAAATGGGACATTTTTATCCACAGCTATTATTATGTTATTCATAAGGAACTATTACAGACCAGAGTGCAAAAAGCATCCTGTTATGCATCTGTCAGTACTTAGTTTGAGTTCTCTCAGAAATAATTCTGTGCAGAATATTTGTGCAGAAGTAATAATATTTTGGAGTTACAGGAAATCAGGGGAGAAGGAAGTGTGGAGAACGAAGCTAAGGAAAAGCACTTTCTCATGCAAATTAGCTATGGGCAACCCTGAGCAGGTCTGTAGAAGACAGTTGTAGAGCATGTATCTTTGAGTTATCCAACTCCTAGGGGACAAACAGCTTGGGTATTTATTCACCAATGCACTCCTTAACCTCCTGTGGGAAAGAAGCTATTTGCAGCATTTTCTGGTACTGCGCTCACAGTGAGAGTGAGCTTGGGTGGGCCATAGAAAGGCCTCTTCTAAGAGATCCAAGTGCTGACTGTTGGGATGTATTCAAAGGATAGATGCCCAAGGCCTATGAGTTATTGTCCCCAATTACAAAAGCTGCTACAATACTTACTAGTCAATGACTTCCTAGACTTTTGATCATTAAAGTAATACATACTGTTTGATGAGCAATGAACATTTTAAACACAGAGTAGATAGCTATTACCTATATTCTGACACCTTTTATAATGTATCTAATACTCACATATTTACACACTATAGAAACAAACACTACAGAACTGCATTTAGTTTGTTCAACACTAATTTATCAGCACTGAAAATATTTCATCCTGCATAACCCTCACCTATTTCTTTGCTGAATAAGAATTCATCCTAGAATTTAGTTTTTCCTTTTAGTATATTTTCTTTATTAACATGATATTCTAAGGTTTCTCCTAGTAAAGTTTCTAATTCTAAAGAGAAAAATATTTATTGCACAATCAAGTTCTTGCTCCATAATGGTTCAGATCGCACTATAATAGGTAAAAATGTAGAAGGCACAGTGCTTGTGTTAAAATGTTTGCTGGTTGGTCAGAGAATAATTAGAAAGTTTTTGGAAATATATTTCCAATACAAGTATGGTTTGATGGTTTAAATGTGCCAATAGCAATCAAAAATTGTGTGTAATATTTCTTATAGATAAAGGTTTCCTACAACTGTCATAGCTATTCTTTCAATAAAGAAAATATATTAAAGGTGATCACAGAGCTAGAGTATGTGCCTAACCATGTCCGATAGCTTCCAAAAGATTCCCCACACCCTGAATTGACTTTTTCTCACCCACATTTACCACTTATTTAGACTGATGATTGCCCTAAGTGCTAGAATCAATTGTCAGTGACTCCATTATTCAGCCTCAGGCACATGGCATTGGACAGTTCTTACACCAATAACTCCTCAATCTTGTGAAGTGGGTCTCAATGAATTTGATAGAAGGAAAGACTTTTCCTCCAGCTGTTTTTTTTGATTGAGATAACATTAGTTAATGCTGCTGTGTGTTTTAGGGGTAAAATTTCCCAGCTTTTCAAAATATATGTTAACATACTACCATCAATGATCCACTATCCCTCCAGCACAGCCCATTGAATACCCTCCTCCCATTGATCCCCCTAAATACCACTCACCACTCTGATACTCACAGCACTATGTCCTTGAGTTTATTTTTACTTAGATTTGTATATTCTCTTGCTTTGCTTTTCTAGATCCCAAATGTGAATGAGAACATCTGGTATTTGTCTTCCTTTTTTTTTTTTTTTTGACTTATTCCCCTTAGCATGACCCTTTTCAGTTATATCTATATTGTTGCAAAAGCAAAGATTTCATATTTTGTTATGGCTGAGCAGTTTTCCATTGTATGTAATATATACATACTACATGGGCATTTGGAACGTTTTCATATCCTAGTTATAATAAACAATGTTATAATGAATGTAAGTATTCAAGTACATGTTCCTTTTTTTTCTATTAGCGTTCTTTGAATTGATACCCAGAAGTGTAATTGCTGAATTACATAGTAAGTCCATTATTATTTTGAAAAATTCCATACTGTTGTTTTCTACTGTATTATGACAAATTTACATCCCAACTATTGGTGAATGTTCAGTTTTCCTCTTGCCAAAAATTGTTATTATTAGACCCTTTGATGTAGATCTTCCTTAGGGATGTGAGGTAGCATAGCATTGTCATTATGATTTACATTTCTCTGCTAATAAATAAGTAGTAATGATCATTTTTGTGTGCCTCTTTTCTGTATATCTTCTTCAGTGGAGCCAAAAAATTATTTACTTCTCCCTAAATATTTCATTTAAACTAATGTTTCATTTAGAGTCATAGAATTATGAGATTAAGACAAAAAGTAACTTCAAAATAAATGTTCTAGTTCAAAGCATACTGTACCAAAGATAAGGAATTTGAGATTGAATGATATCACATGCTTTTCACAAAGAAATAGCAGATATTGTAAAATTCCTCACATTTCTTTTCTATTCCAGTGTCTTTCACATTCATATTAGGCACACCAGCAAATTCTCTAGGCATAGAATATTCAGTAATTAATTTTTGACAAGTGGTAGTAACTAGTAAAATTACAAATTAAATTATAAAAATAAGTGACAATATTCTTCTTTCCTCCTGCTTAATTTTAACAAACCTTTTAAATATTCCAAATCATTTACTCATTTTCTCTCTATTCTTTGCTAAAATAAAAACTCCAAAATAAAAATGATTTTTATCTGTTTTTCCTAATATGCTCTAAGCACTTACAACATCATCAAGTTGCTCAATAAATATTTGTTGAAAGGGAAAATGAATGCAAACCCGATTCCTCGTAGAAATTGCATATTTTATAGTTTTGAATTAGACCTGAATGATCCAACAAGTTTTGTTTCTATCAGATCATGATAATTTTCTCATATTCAAGCATTCTCAAGTTTTAAAATATTAGAATATTTTCAGTTTTCTGGAAATCATAATTCAACAAAAGATTCAATCACATACTGATTTCTTTTCTTCATTTGATGATTCAATTGAATTTTTCTATTGACTTGTGGTCAATTCATTTGGTCCTTTTTTATTTTCTTTTCTTTCTTAAAAGTTAATATTTTATTTAAGCATCATGATTACAAACATGTTTGTAGTTGGGTTTCAGTTATAAAGAAAAAAAACAGCCCCCCTTTTCACCAATGCAACATTCCCAACACAACATCCCCATCTCCCTCCTTTTTCATTTTCTGTATTTAAAAGCTGTGTTCATTGCCCCATTTTGAGAGATCCCACAAAAGGTTGTAGTCATACCCAACATATTAGTGCCAACAGACTTTGTAATTGATAGCATTCACATTGTATTTATACTCTAGTATATAAGATATATATTATATTTACATAATATATAATTTTAAACTTTGACTACTCTAGTTTATTTCATCTACTTCCATGCTCTATTTCTGACAAGTTTTTTTATTATTATTATTTTTATTTTGACCAAAGTGGACTACATATCTTTCACAGTAATATTTTAGGTACATATTAACATTGAATCAGGGGATTCCCATCACCAAGGTTGTCCTCCCTCCACCTCCATTCCCAGTTTACATCCCATATTCCCCTCCCTTACCCCCTGGGCTGCTAGTATAAGTGGTCCCCTCGGTGTCTAGCTTGTAGATTGAGTATCAATTCTTTTGTTGTTGGCTTTGGATTTGCTGTTTAAGTCCAATCATTTTTCTTACTACTTAGTGATCATACAACTGTTTGGACTTGGTACCTTCCATTATATATATATATATATATATATATATATATATATATATATATATATATATATATATATATATATATATATATATAACTTGGTTCAAGTTATGTGATTCGTTTGAAGAGAAGAAAAGCAAAAAATGGGACCGGAGAGGTAGCACAGCGATAAGGCTTTTTTGCCTTTTAGACGCAAAATGACGGCGGTTCAAATCCCGGCATCCCATATGGTTCCCTGAGGCTGCCAGGAGTGATTTCTGAGCATAAAGCCAGGAGTAACCCCTGAGCCCTGCCAGGTGTGACCCAAAAACCAAAAAAAAAAAAAAATGTGGTAAAAATCAAGCAAGCCGAAAATGGGCAGAGTCCTTAGAGGTTCTCAACATCAGTTTGAAAGAAGAAAGGGAGAAAGGAAGAGAAACACCACAGCAATACAAAAAGAAACATCAAACAAAAAATCCAATGAGCACTACAGCAATAAAGACAAGCACCGTATAATAACCATGGTCCTGAAATAAAAACAAAACGGAGCCCCCCCAAAAAAACCCAACAACAATAACAAAACCAAAGACCAATAAATAAATAAATAAATAAATAAATGAATAAAATATTTTGTGCTGCTTCTTTTTTTGTTTGTTTTTTTTTAATTATATATATTTATTATAATCATAGTGGCTTACATATTATTGACAATAATATTTTAGGTACATATTAACATAAAATCAGGGGAATTCCCATCACCAAATTGTCCTCCCTCCACTCCGTTTCCGTCTTACCTCCCATATTCTCCTCCCTCATCCCCGGGGCTGCCAGAATAACTGGTCCCTCTGTGCCTAGCTAACTACTTAGTAGTCCTACACCAGTTTGGTCTTGGTACCTTCCTTATTTCCCGCTCTAGTTGGGAGGCGGGACTAGAAAGTTCAAGTCATGTGGTTTTGTTTGAAGAAGAGTAAAGTAATAAACTGGGGGAAAAATCAAATACGCCGAAAATGGGCGGAGTCCTTCTGGAAGCTCTCATCCTAGTTTTGAGAGACGAAGGGAAAAAAGAAGGTGAAACACGACAACAGTACATAAAGAACTATCAAATAAAATACCCAGTGAGCATTCTAAAAAACAAACAAAACAAAACAAAACAAAAGGGTAAGCACAATATAAAAGTCATGGTATTGAGATAAAAAAAAAATGTGGCAGAGCACATAAGAAAAGAAAAGAAGAAAATAAATAAATATAAATGGTATTGAGATTAAAAAAATGTGGCAGAGCACAAGTTTTAATCTGCTCTCCCTTAAATGAGTCCTGTTTGTTTGTTTGTTTAAATTGTTTTAGTTTTAGTTTTTGTTTTAATTCCACATGTAAGTAAAATCATATAGTAAATATCTTTCTACTGAATGTAGAAATGTTTCTGGGACAACCCATGTAATCATAAATGTCATATCCTTTCTATAACTAAATATCAAAAATCTGTAAATATTTTTGTGAGTTGGATGTGCTTATATATACTTCAATTTTCCTTTATTTGTTCATTAATTAGTGAATACATAGATGATTTTCATATTTTAAAATTCTTAAACTTATATTTCAATGAGTATGAAGAGTGCATCTATAGACATATTTGACTTTGTTAATGAGTTGAATGGTTCTTTTTATATTTTAGATACTAACTTTTTCAGATATATGATTTGAAAATGATCACTCTCATTTAATACACTACCTTTACATCTTTTTGATATTCTCTTGCTGTCTGTTAACATTATTCTGTATTGAAATACAGTATCCCTCTATTTTATCTACTCAACTTTTTCAAAAGAAAGAGACATGTACCATGACACCATGTAAGTGATCCTGCGCGTTGACCCGACATTTTTATGTTCTCATTTGTTTTACAGAAGAAATGTGTTTCCTTTCTTAAACAAAGAAATTGGATCACATTGAGCTCTTTGGATTTGGCTGACAATTCCTTAACCTTCTGTTAAGCAGCAAGGGAAGATGACATGGACAGAAAAGACCAGTCACCTTCCAAAGAAGCTCCTGAGTATTTCATTATCTTTAGAGCTCATGAAAAGATCTTTTTTCTTATCAAGGAACTCTTCACTAGTGAAGTGTGCCACCAACATATATAAGCAATAATATACCCTGAGTAAAATCTAATGGTTGAAAACAATTAATCATGGCTCACTCTGTTGAAATGATGACTTTAAGTTAAAAGAGAAACAGGCCTACTCCAAGTGCCTTTGTCACAAATATATAGACATCCACAGACCATTTAGTTCAGCTATACATGTCCACATGTCTTCAAATCATGAGATTCTTCATCCTTTGGCATTTACATCAAGGTATTTATACCAAATAGCTGGAGACCTAAAAAAATTCCCCTTTCCTGTTTGATTCTCAGTTTATTCTAACTTCTATTTAACACCTCATGCAGTCATAATTAACTCAGAGGATTCCTGCTTAGTGTTTTACAGAATTGTTTCTAAGTCATAGAGTGCTTTTGTGAAGTTTGATCAAGGAATCACTTTAGAAATAGTGTATTTTAGCCTCTTTACAATGTCTTAGCTAGACTCCTCTCACTTCATCTGGGAACACTTACATCACTGTGCAGAGTTAATCTAGATTTTTAATTCTCTTCTACCCTTAGCTTTCTTATCTTCCCATATAACTTAAAATCTAAAGTGATTGAGTACACAGGCTTAAAGTGCAATTAAAAATTGTCTTTAGAATAAATTTCTGACCTTATACATGTATCTGTTCTGTGGTATGACCAGATATACTGCCAGGAAGATCTTGTCTGCCTGCTACCCATATCAAACTTAGACTTCAAAGTTAAAAATCAGAAACTGTATACTAAAGTAAATTTTCTCATTTTTTATGATTTTATTGTATCCAATATCCTGCTAAAATTATCACACAAGACTCTCTTGAAAAACTTTTACTAATATTCTAATGTTCTAAAGAGCCGGTTTTCTTTTCTAGGCGTGAGGTTTTCATAACTGCTCAGCTTGTCAGTTGGACCAGATAATAACAAAATTAGATATTAGCTAGTTAATACTCTTAGTGCAGGAAGAAGATTGTAGACAGGTTCTCATTTATTATCTGGGTTAACTAGTTTCTAAAAAAGAATTATCCTCATGCCTTTCCTCATCTCATCCCAATATACCAGCACAATGCTAGGGATGAAAGATAATAAAACTTATAGATTAGTAAGAATGTATGTATCAAAGGTTGATTAATTATGGCAGTGGGTCAAAAATAGGATGGCACCTGCTCTTGTAAACAAGATTTTGCTGGAACATAACCAACTCCATTGACCTAGGTACTGTCCTAGAATTGAGAACTTGCTAGGAGATTCTTACAAATCTTAATGTATGAATGGTAAGATTAAACTTAAAATATATCTTTGGAAATTTTTGAACATACAATCCCTGAATTTTTTTAATGTTTTTTTCTTTTGGTTTTTGGGCCATACCAGCAGTGCTGATGGCTTATTTTTATTTTCTGTTCAGGGAACATTCCTAGCAGTGCTCAGGGAACTATTATGGTGCCCAGGGTCACATTCAGGTCTGTCCCACGCATGCATGCAAAGCAAGCATTCTATTCACTGGACTACAACTTTGACCCAGTCCTAGAATTTTTTACTAAAGGTAACATTTCATTGGTTAGCTTTTTAGGACTCATTCATTCCACATACCTGAAACTTTGTACCTTTTGATTGATATCTTCCCACTTACTCTGCCTCCTACCTATTTCTGCTCTGTCTTTGACTTGTTTAGAACTGCAAATTAGCGAATCTGTTGTATTTGTTTTTCTGTATTTGGTTTATTCTACCTAGCAAAATTATACAACAAATTTATCTATATTGTAAAAATTAGAACTTTTTCTTTTTTAATGTTAAATAATATTACATTCAGTGGTAATGGATTATATATGTAATGTACATATTCCAATTTAAGGTCATATAAATATATTTCTTATATATTATGTACACTCATGTTATACATAGCTATTTCAAATATATTTTATATATGAATGATAAATGGATTACGTATATTGCAGTTATTAACATTCATTTAAGAACAATATTAACATATATCATCTATTGTGAACAATGCTACAGTAAACTGAGTGCATATATTCTTTTTTCTCCCACCCGAGTGCATATATTTTTTATAATATTTGTCTTATGAATAAAGAAATAAATATTTTGCAAAGTGTGATCCAGAGCACTGTATAATGTAAGCTTCATATTATCTAATTATATCTTAATATGAAGACTTTTCAATTATGTGCCAATTATTTCTCACCTTTTATGAGTATGAAAAAATATGTTTAAGCATATGCTAAAGTATTTTCAAATATAAAATTATTTGCTGAAAGTCCATATTTCCATGATTTAAAAGCTAGAGAAATTTAGTCAAGGCAAATCCAGGTAAATTTATATAAAAAAAATCTTATTATCCAGAGTATTTTCCTTGAAACCCTAATTTGGACACAGAAAGGAAAGAAGCAGTGAACCCGAGTGTTGTGACAAAAGCACTTTTTCCTTGCTCAGAAAAGAAATTTATGTCTTCTTCAGAGTTCACATAAATTTCATTTGAACACAATTCTTTGCTTCCACATCCCTGTTCCCCAAGGCATTTTTACCTTTAATAGTTTTTAAAGAGTTACATACATGAAAAAGAATAGAAGCTAAATTTACAATTCAATGAATTAACAGTATAGTATCTGAGTTAAAAAAAAAAAAAGAAAAAATATTATTGGCACCCTGTGGCCCTATTCCTTCCTTATCTAATTCACTCCTGACAGGGTTCCTTGTGAATCATATGTAAATCCAGGGATTGAACTTAGGTCAGCCATATGTAAGGCAAACACCTGTGATATATCTCTCACAGCAAATTTTAAACAATATCTTTAAGTCAGCTCTACTAAAGACAACTTATGGATGAAAACAACAATGAGAACAAGAATACTTTTTTTTGTCCCCCAATTCACAATACAGACCAGGTAAAGTGCCTGGGTTGAGGTGTATAGAAAGCCTGTCTAGGTGTGGGGTGGGGAGGAAGGACACTTGGGATATTGGTGATGGGAATGTTGCATGGGTGAAGGATTATATATATTTAAAAAATCAAAAAAAAAAAAAAGAAAAGAAAAGAAAAAATAAGGCCTCCCAATGCTTACCACAGGCTGTGTTCTTTACACTGACTGTATAGAAAGAGGAGGTACAGTATATGCACCTCAAGAATAATATTTTGGAGTTCTCAGACTAGAGACTATGTAGCTAAAAAAATATCACAGCAATAATAATTGATTTTAACTATATTTTCCTTGACTCACCAAGAATGACAAACCATAGAGGGTCACGTCTATTTAAAACATCAAGAGAGAGGTGGACTCCTTCAAGAAAGCATTTTGACAGTTGTTATTTGCCCACTATGCCCACTTTGCCCACTGCTCTCTTTAGTGAATACATTTTTTTCTGAGTTATATTCTTAGACATAAATTTGCTTGTTATCCTATAGAAAAAATAATAAAGCATTAATAGTAAACTTTAAGAATCCTGAGGAGGCACATATGTTGCCTTGCTTCATGTCACTATGATATCTCCTCTAGATGTGTATTTTCATAATTTCTTGCTGGGTTGTGTACTGGGGCTTTCTCATCTTTGGAACAGTTAGTGCCCTCTCTTAAGCAAGTTACTCTCTCTCATTTTAACTTCTCTCTCTTCTTTCTTAGTACTTCTAAGTAAAAGCTGTTTTATACTTCAAAAAATAACAAAGAATCCAGAGGAGGGAGCTGGCAAGAAAGCATAGTGGGTAAAGTCTTGCCTTGTGCATAGCTGACCTAGATTCCTTCCCCCAGCATCCCACGCATCACCAGGAATGATCCTTGAGCACTTATCCAGATCAATCACTGCGCATCAGTAGTTGTGATCTAAATCCTCTCCCCAGAAGAAGCCAGAGGAGCCTGCTTTGTCACAATGGCGAATATAAAGCATTTCATGTATTCCTGTGATCTTGCATTGTTTGGATTACACTTCCACTGTCAAGATATAGAATTATATAGAGTATAGTGATAGAACAAAGGGTTGAGATTCAATATAAAGTCTGAGTTCTCTCAGGCTAGCAGAAGTTGAATTTTTTGGAACTCTAGCCTAAAGGCATGTGCCATGGCTCAGAGGAAAAAGCTCTTTAATGGGAAACTATCCTTGAATGCTTTGCTTTTTCTCTCGTTTACTAGCATAACTCTTGTTGACTTCAAAATGAGAGCCTCTGGCCATGTTTTTTTTTTTTTTAAATAAAAACTCCCCTGGTGGGATTAATGTGAGATGAACAAATTCGCTATTCTGGAGCATCTCCCATCAGTGTGTTCACGGGAGTACAGGGGAGTAACGCACTCACTCTGTAGAGTGTCATTGCTTCTAATGCATCAGCCATACACAGGGAGACTATGGGAGGGAATAGTGTTCCGTGAGATTTTACACATGTGAGTAGGATACTGTGTTTCTAAATTGCATGATAAGAATTTCAAACCCATGGCAACTCCACCCAATTTGGATTTAAAATAAGAGTTAAAATGGTCTAAGCATGAAAAGTTAAAACATGTAAATAAATAGAATTTAACTAAAAATTGAGTATGTAAATCTAAAGTTCTGGAATTTTCACATTGAATTCCTGGGATTGCAGAAGAATTTTCCCTACCGTTAAAAAACTCTGAGCATTTTGACAGGCTGTCAGAAAATGTGCCAGAGAGCACTTCAGAACTTGAGAGCGTTTGCACAAATTTCCATGGTTCCCAGAAGATTAAAAGATTCAGCATTCCCAGGTTTTATGTTCTGAGGGTGGGTCAGTTTTTTTCTGAATAATTGTTTTCCATCTTCATAGAAATTGGAAAGGGTAGCATAGTTGTTTCCTTTCTGTGTATGCAAAATCAGAGGAGAAAAACAGTTTCTCAATGTCACGTCTTTAGAAATAGCAGATCTCTGAACACCTCTTCTACGTTCTCTTCCCATGGTCTCACAGTTCACTCCTGAAGGCTTTGCAAAGGTTCTTCTTGAGAATACAGGTAAACCTGCAATTGCAATAAGAATAATTGGATTAGGAACAAATGGTAGTTATAACATATGCCCAGTGATTGCCAAATGGGAAATCTGCAAATGAGAAAAAGCACCAATCAAAAGGGGCTGATTGATGTCACGCAGACAGTATACCCTTGCCAGTGGCTTACAGTCCCAGCTGCACACAGAGCCACCAGAGGCCCAAGCTTCAGTCCTGAGTTTCAATTTCACTGAGTCCCAGCAGCCGTGTATTTGAAATGCTTCCCAGATGATTCTCTATAGCCAGGGTTGAGAGGCACAGATTGAGATTAAATGCCTTTGTAGACTAAGCAATTAAATCTAAATCATGAATGTAATTTTTAAAAGAAAGCATAAAAATGAAAGCATATATGTGAAAGAGCTTGACAAATGGCAAACTGTTCTACGTATGGCACTTTAATGAAGAGATAAATGGAGAAGAACATAATTTATGAAAGTAATTAGACACCCAGCTCATGGGGGAGAAAGGGGGGAGATAGGGCATGCTGAAGGCTACTTAAAGAGAGCTTGTTTTATATGATGATTTGAAGCCAGTCTCTCCTGGTGACTGACCCATAACAATCTCTGTGGTCCATAAGCTTCAAGAAAAAATTTGGTGTGAGAGTGGCCTGCGGTATAAAAAGTAGGAATTGTGTCAGGGGAACCTGGGGTGAGGAGAGGCCCCGGCTCAGAGCCAACAGAGATTTTTTTTGACTGCTCCACCATGATGTAGTTCTGTGTTAGAAGAAAGTCATTCCTGACTTTGCTCATTTCTGGTGTGAGAATATAGGACTTGGACTAAAAACTGTAAAGAGGACAAAACACTAGTGCCTCATTTTTACATTTAAATAATGCAAAAAAAAATGGGGGGAGTGAGTTGATTGTGTGGTTTTTTTGTTTTTGTTTTTTGGATTTGTGATAAGTGTGTGTTTTTTATTTTTACTTTGGAGAATACCTGCAGTGTTCTAAGGATATTCATACTTAGGAGTGATTCCCAGTAGTGCTCAAATAATTATAAGGAGTACCAGGGTTTTAAACAGGGAATGACTGCATGCAAGGCATATATCTTTTCTTTTTTTGTAAATCTTTATTTAAGCACCATGATTACAAGCATGTTGGTAGTTGGGCTTCAGTCATAAACAGAATACCCCCCTTCACCAGTGCAACATTCCCACCACCAATACCCGCTTCCTTCCCAACTTCTGCCTGTATTCATGATAGGCATTCTACTTCTCTCATTCTTTAACATTGTCATGCTAGTTGTTAGTGTAGTTATTTCCCTAACAGCATTCACCACCCACTCTGTGGTGAGCTTCAAATTGTGAGCCAGTCCTTCTAGTCCTTCCAGCCCTTCCAGCCCTTAACTCTATCTATTGTCTCTGGGCCTTATGACAATAATGTCTTTATTTTTTCTTAAAATCCATAGATGAGTGAGACTAACCTGTGTCTATCTCTCTCCTCTGAATTATTTCACTCAACATAATAGATTCCATGTACATCCATGTATAGGAAAATTTTATGACTTCATCTTTCCTGATGACTGCATAATATTCCATCGTGTATATGTACCACAGTTTCTTTAGCCATTCATCTGTTGAGGAGCTTCTTGGTTGTTTCCAGAGTCTGGCTATTGTAAATAGCACCAAGACATATATCTTAACCCCTGTTCTATCTGACTGCTAAATAAACCAAGTTTTTTTTTGGGGGGTTGTTGTTTTTGGGCCACACCTGGTGGCACTCAGGGGCTACACCTGGCTTTGTGCTCAGAAATGACAGGCTTGGGGAACCATATGGGATGCCAGGAATCTAACCCGGGACCTTCCTGGGTTGCCTGAGTGCAAGGCAAACAACACCTTACCTCTATTTCTCTGGCCCCAGTAAACCAAATTTTAAAGCAATCCTTTTCAGAAGTATATTTTATAGAAAAGAAATGATCATAGCAAAGGAATGACTGCTATTTAAATGTACATTCATAAACACAATAGTTAGCATTACTTGACTTTAAACTTTATAATATCATTTAGATCTCACCTCATCTGCACATTTTCCATTAATTTCTTTTTTTTTAACTTCATTGCAATTTATTTGTTAGGGATTTAGGCCATTTAGTCTCCACATCCTAAACTTACTAACTCTACTATATGATTATTCTAGGTAATATATACTTACAGGGAAAATGCTCAGATACTTGATTTCATTTGTGAACATTTAAAATGAAGGGTTTGATTCCAATATGGAGCAAGTTCAAGTTTCATAGTCACTGACCAATCAGATACTTGGGCTTGAATCTTGACCCGATTTCTTTCTTGTCTACCCCTTTGGACAGCTCTTTAAGGTTTTTTTTTAATTAATATCTTTATTTAAACATTTTGATTACAAACATGATTGTGGTTGGGTTTCAGTCATGTAAAGAACACCCCCTTCACCAGTGCAACAATCCCATCACCAATGTGCCAAATCTCCCTCCTCCCCACCCCACCTCCTCCTGTACTCTAGACAGGCTTTCCAGTTCCCTCACTCATTCACATTGTTATGATAGATCTCAATGTAGTTATTTCTATAACTGCACTCATCACACTTTGTGGTGAGCTTCATGTAGTGAGCTGGACTTCCAGCCCTCATCTCTTTTGTCTCTGAAAATTATTGCAAGAATATCTTTTATTTTTCTTAAAACCTATAGATGAGTGAGACTATTCTGCATTTATCTCTCTCCCTCTGACTTATTTCACTCAGCATAATAGATTCCATGTACATCCATGTATAGGAAAATTTCATTACTTCATCTCTCCTGATGGCTGCATTATATTCCATTGAGTATATGTACCACAGTTTCTTAAGATGCATTTCTACATCCGCAAAAATGAAAGCATAACATTAGCCTGAGTTCTTTGTATTTTGGAGTTGAGCTATCCTGGTTCTGTGTTTAGGGATCACTAGTGGTGCATAGGCTTGTAGACCATATGCAACTCTGGAGATTAAATCAAGTGTATATCAAGTGCATCCAGTGCAAACACTTTAGCCCCTAAGCTGTCTCTCTGACTCCAACTCTTGGTTTTATTTGACAACATACACAAGTACCTGCCAGTCTGATGGACAGTAGGGATATCAGAGAACTTCCTTCCCTTTTTTAACCTACCAAGCAAACTCTAGGAACACAAACTGACTCAATACAGAACTTAATTCTATGCTTAGTAATAGGTAAGCTTATTAGTAATAGAAGTGTTTTTAAAATGGGGTCAGGACAAAGGGATAGTTCAGAAATAAGTTGTTTGCTTTACACATGGCCAATTTTGGTTTCATCCTCAGAACTTCATATGGTCCCCAGATCACTAAAATGTAGTGACTCCTGACACAGACCAAGAGTAAAGCCTGAATATATTTGGCTCAAAGCCAAATTAAATGTATCAACAAAAACGGGATTAATTTAGGAAAAGTTGTTATTCAATGAATGATTCAGGCCCATTAGTACATATAGTTCTATTTATCCTTCCGTATCCTTGTTTTTGTTTTCATCCAGACAGTTTTTGCTGTAGTCATGCAATGACTTTTATTTTTGCTGAGGATAGTAATCTCTGTGAACCTTTACTCTAATACAA
This sequence comes from Suncus etruscus, assembly GCF_024139225.1. NCBI lineage: Eukaryota > Metazoa > Chordata > Mammalia > Eulipotyphla > Soricidae > Suncus > Suncus etruscus. The sequence continues at coordinate 15,593,915 of NC_064867.1, read as the reverse complement.
ACCAGCTTCTCCAAATTTTGAAGACTGAAGTTAGCAACAGCCCCACTGTTTTCTAGTTTAAAGAGACATCCTGGCTTTTATCTAGCTGGATAAACTCCAACATCTGGGAGGGCAGTTTCTCGGGCTCCCTTTCAGACCTGCTGTGAGACTTGTCAGTCTTGCCTCCCCTCTCTCAGCATTTGCACCCCCACCTCCTTGACATTGCTTCTTGGTTACCCTCAAGGCCCCTTCAAAAATTCCTATTATGCTGAAGTACATCTGTAAAGCTAGTTGCTCCTTTCCTTTGGGGGTTGGGAGACACACATACCTGGAGATGTTCAAGGCTTACTCCTGGCTCTGCAATCAATGATCACGTCTGGGTTGGTGAAACCTGTGGGACTATATGGGATGCCAGGGCAAGTGCCCTACCTGCTTTACTATCTCTCTAGTCCCCATGTTGTTCTTTTGAACTGTGAGAGAAAATCATCATCAAATAGAAAAATGCTTTGATGTTGTCGTTTATGTCTGAAGGGAAAAAGAAATTCCCTGGGACAGCTATTGTTGAAACCAGAATCTTGGCCCATGGTTTAGCCAACTGAATAGTCTCTGTTCACCCAAATGAAGAGAATTTCAGAACATTCTGCTCAGTAGTGTAAAACTTTATCCACACTTAGGTGCTATTTAATGAAAAACAGGAAGTTAACTGTGGAGGCCTTAGGTTCATTTGAAGTTTTATGTATTTCTAAAGACACTTTGAATACACTTTAACTTCTGACTCAACAATAATCACAAAAGGGTCAAGAGCCCTTGGGACTCAATGTATGTGGCATTCTGACTACATCAACAATTATTTATTTAATATTTTTGATCCAAAGTGTGAGGTAGTATTTCATTGTCCTTTTGATTTAATTTCCCTGATATTTAGTGATAATATTTTCTCATGTGCATGTTGACCATTTTGTGTCTTCTTGTTTTCTTTTTCATTACAGTATGATTTGCACAATTGTTTAGAATATGTATTCAAGTATAGAGTATTCTTATCTTCAATCTCACCACTCTGTGACTCCAATCATTCCATCAATAACCCTGGGTCCCCGTCTAACAATCAATCTGACTCTAATTCGTTGATGGTTACATTTTTAGGCTTAATTACTGTAGTTTGGGTCCCATTCTTTCTGTAGTATTGGCTCTAGTGATTTATTGAAATTTCTATTTAGCTTTTCTCCGCAATTTTGATGTGATTTGTTGCTGGTGAATTTGGTGAGTTCTATATCTTGGCTATTAGCTTTTTGTCATATGTATGGCATTTGAATATTTTATTTCATTCATAGGATATCTTTTTGCTTTAACTTTGCTTTAACTTTAATTTTGCTGTGCAGAACACTTTTAGTTTGATGTAATGCTTGTTTATTTTTGCTTTAGTTCACCTTGCCAATGGAGTTAAATCCCAAAGACAGCATTATTGCCACTATTAAGAGTGTGTTGCTCATGTTTTGTTTTTTCATATTTTATAGTTGGGGAACAATAGCCTAGCCTTTCACCCATTTTGAATTAATTTCTGTGCATTATAGGAAATAGGGAGTTAATTGCATTCTTTTAATTGTGTCTATTCTGTTTTCCTTATATCATTTGTTGAATATACTATACTTTTGTCATTTTAAGCTCTTAGTTTCTTGTTATCAATGATAAGTATATATATGACTGGTTTCTAGGCTCTTGATTCTATTTTATTGGTCAGTTTCTGCCAATACCATTCTATTTGTATTATTTGTACTATTTGCATTATTGTAACTCTATATTATAGTTTAAAAATGGGTAAGAGATCATGTTGCTTCCAATTGCCTTCTTTCTCAGGGTTAGTTTAGCTATCTAAATAGTATCTTTCTAAGACTAAGGTTTGATGCACTATACTTTTCTGATATGGTTTGCATTCTGAATCATTCACTGAGTAGACTTTAAACAAATTATGTGCATAATCTCTGAGACCTTCAATCTTTTGTCTATGCTATGAAGATAATAAAATTAAACTCAAGGTATTGTTATAAAAATTAAAAATATGCTTATGTAAACTACCTAATGCCTTAACATCACAAAGTATAGTGGTGCAATAATTTTTATTAGAAATTTAATGAATAATCTTCCCCATCATGTTTTTATGGCTTTCTTGGGCTTATATTGGTATCAAAATTTTACACAAGCCTAAGGTAATGATGAGTTATTTTAAGTCCAATTCATTTAAATATAATCTGTCACTATAAATATGAAATTGTGTAGTAAATGATGTCTGCCAGTATTAAAAGGAAGCCATTATTTCTCCATTCATCCCTCTTCCTGATCTTTTTTGAACTAAAATGCAGCTTCTTGGATAACTTGATTAGCAGAAGCTCTCACACCTGAATTTTATTGTCATGTATTTTGAGATCTAAAGGATGAATTAAAAATTTCAGGTTAGAATCTAAATGGATTCCAAGTTCTTGTTTCTCTTCTTGGAACTATATCCCCTATAAATGGTCCCAAACATATAGAGTATTACCATAAATTATATTTTGATCAACACCAAAAACTTGATGACAAAGACCATCTTGACATTACCATTAGCACATTTTGTAGCCTATAATTAAGCAGAATTGGCGTGTAGATGAGATCTACTGAAAACAGAGCCATCCTTTCATGGGAGTGTAATCGGAATGAGCTATCACTCTCATTAAGTTCCTTGGTAATTCATCAACAGTGTGACCTGTCATTCTAATGATACATTAGGGCAATTCATCAACAGGGTGAATTGCACTAATAAGGTGTTACTCCAGAGGATGGTTAACCAATGCAGAGAATATCCAGGGGCAGGTGTAGGATAACTGCACTCATAGGCCCTTGAGGGATTATAGGATGGATTTCTTTTCATACTCTTCCTTATTCTGAAGGTTAACTATATTTAATCTATTCAAATGTATGCCCGTATATTTCCCAAACTCTTCCAATTTTATTTTTTGACTAATCTCTTATTTCTTTATTTATCCAGGATAGCCTACTTTGATTTTATTATATGCTAAAGACACTTGGTTCTTTCTTGAAAAGTTTTACTTAGATAAAACCCCATTGACTTTATCAAGGTGTTTAAGAACTTCTAGTTGGTTTAGATCCTATATGATTCTAAAATGTGTGATATTTTAGCAACTGTTCAATGATACTACTGTAAAAATAAAGGAAGTAATTAATATTAAGTAATGTTAATTAATAATATTATAAATAAATAATATTAGTAATATTACTAAAAATAAGTGTCTGTGACTACTGCAATTGTGTATTGTATTTGTCTCTCAGCTTCTGGGAAATAAAATCTAATGATAAATTAAGGAAAGAAAAATAATTTTATCAGCAAACTTATTTTCTAAGATTCTAAAAAAAATAATTTTGACCTGTAGCTAAATAATCTAATGAACTCAATGTTCTACTTTGTGTAGTAATATCACCAAAGCTACAGAATATTCTTTATGTAGATTTCTTAATATATCTTTTAATGAAGTCAAAGACATATCTAGATTATATTTGTTTAATTATTTTTTGTGAAAAGTAAGCTAATGTGGTTCAATTACAAATACTAATTGAAGGGGCCGGTGAGGGGGTGCTAGAGGAAAAGTGTCTGCCTTGCAAGCGCTAGCCAAGGAAGGACCGTGGTTCGATCCCCCGGCATCCCATAAGATCCCCCCAAGCCAGGGGCAATTTCTGAGCGCTTAGCCAGGAGTAACCCCTGAGCATCAAACGGCTGTGACCCAAAAAACAAAACCAAACAAAACAAACAAACAAAAAAAACCCAAATACTAATTGAAAATAGTTTGAAACTTATAGAAATAAATAAGCTTAATTCTATTATTTTTCTCAAATATCAATTCTTGAATTTTAGGAGGTAGATAACAATTTATTAATTATTATAATTTTATTGAAGTATGTTTTTAATAATAAAATTTATTTTCATAAGTATAATTTTGTAGAATTGTGATGACTTTATATAATTCTGTCATGACTGCAATTAAGATATTGAAGGATTCTTTGTGCTTAAAAGAAACTTCCTTGCTAGTTTACAAGATCTCCTTTTCAACTGTAATCCAAAACAATGGTTTATCTTTCTTCCACTATAATGTTGCCTTTTTTTGAATTCCGTATAAATGAAATCATACATGATAGTCTTTTGTGTTTGAAGTCTTTAATTATCAATATATGTTCAATATACTCATGTTTTTTTATTTTATTGCTAAATAGAACTTCATGTGATTTTTATTTTCACAAGAAAACATAAGATATTAAGTCGAGTTGCTGCAAAGAATAGCCATATAAATTTAATTACTACCACAGAGATGGCAATCTATATTCCTGCTTTAATAGAGGACAAATACCTTCTCTTTTAATATATTATTTTAGTACTTTACAATGACAAGCTGGAAAGCTAAACGATGATAGAAATCGTACGCGCTAGCTTGTCATTATATCTGCAATATCTTGCCCAATGACTGTTTTTACTAGGTACTTAATAAATCATTGTTAACTAATGAAGACATTAATAGATGTGCATCACCTATGTACAAGACTCATATAAAGAGAACAGTTCCTCAATCTGGGGAACAGTAAAAGGTAAAAAGAAAAGTCGCATTCACTATCACTTTCTGAAAACTTATCACTAAAACTTATCACTAAAACTTATCACTAAAGTGCTTCTAAACTGAGTCTACTCTGTGCTTAGTTTAGGTTTCTTACAGACCTGTTTTTAACATCTATGACCTATGCATTTTTAAAATATTTTTAATTGTGTTTTAATCCTGATTTTTATTTTAGAAAATCAACTCAGTTCATTTACTATGTTGTGTAGACCTTTTATTTATTTTACTTTTTATTTTTTATTTTACCTTTATTTATTTTATTTTATTTCAAAATAACTTCTAAAGATTTACTACTTTTCTGAATTATGTGGTCTTTTTAATTCCAGAATTTTTTGTCTAAACACCAAAAGTAGAATCAGAAATAGTACACCTGGAAATAGAACCGCCATAGAATGTTAACATTTAAAGGTAGTCTACTGCCCTATTTTTACAGAAGAGGAAACAAACCTCAAAAATGAGCTGCCCACATCAGTAACAAAAATTTTATAATCAAAGATATATTTGCTGATAGCTGATAGCTAATGCTAACATAAGGCAGTTATTTCTCAGCATTTAATTTATAATACAAATAAATTTTCTTAGTTTGCTTACTTAATTCTTCATATTTAAATTTTATTCTATAGAATCAGAAGCATGTGATTCACTGAGTGGTATTCCAGAGCATGTCATTGGGAGAGTAGTTTTTCCCCCAGCAGTTGAATAGCCAAAATTAGAATTCATGCTAAAACAAGAAATATAAATTTAAGATGGGGCCAGGAAGGAATCATGGCAGAGGAAATACCTAATATGTGAGATCCTGAGTTTCATCCTTGCACAACATGCACAAATGGCCCCACACACTACAGCACCACTAGTTATTACATCTATATTTAAAACAGATATACATTAGGGAAATCCAAAACAAAACAACATCTCACACCATTGAGAATGGGTCATACTGAAAATAATAGAAATAATCTGTGCTGGTGGAGATGTGATCAAGGACAACAAAGGAACTCTTGGTGGAAATGTTGTCTGGTTCAACCCATGTGGAAAATGACATAGAGAGTCCTCAGTAAAGAGTTGAGCTGCTATATGACCCAAAAATTCCACTTTTGAATATCTATTCCCAAGACATTCATTCAAAAGAATATGTACACAACATTATCCATTGCTGCAGAGAGTACAGTAGCTAAAGAAATAGAATCAATCTAGGTGTCTAACAACAAATGAATGGATTATAAAGATGTAGTAAATATACACATTGGAATATTATACAACTGCATAGACTAAGAAAAGCATGTAATTTGCTGCAGCCTCGTTGGAACTGCAAAATAGCATGTTAAGTGAAGTAAGCCAGTAGAAGAAAGACAAACACAGGATCATCTCACTTATTTGTGTTACTATATAAAGTAATTGTATTAGGAAATGTAATGTAGTAAGGGGTGCCTAGATCACATTCGATCCCAGAACCTAAGGAGGAGAACAGAAAAGTAATCAAGGTGAGAAGGAAGAAGATGAGAAAGGAAAGTAATGAGGGAACAATATTGTGGATTGGGAGAGTGATATAGCCATACATCCAAAGCACCAATTCAACAGCACTGAAGACATGAGATCTAAACTGAAATCACCAAACTTTAATGTGTCTGCCAAAGTGATTAGAGGAGAAATCTTAATTGTTTAATTAAATTTAAAAAAATAAAAAGAAAAAATATAAAATCAAATTTTATATTGAAGCATACTCAACTGAGGTATTGATTATGCTCAATTTGACATCTCAGCAGATGGCAAAATCTATTGTTACACTTGGATTAAATTTTGCGCTTTAGTTTGCTCCTTATTATGTATTATCTCTACTAAGAAAGTATATATACCAGAAATTAGTTTTTCAAGAAAAATAAAGTTCACCTGAGACTTTTTTCCTCTTAATGGATATTAAAGGCCACTGCCATTTTTATTAGTCTATTAAATTAGTATGTTTTAATTGTATTGGCAAGTAGTGAAGGACTAAAAATGAAAGTGTCCAAACTAGTTTTAGTCATTAGACATAAGATTTCATTGCATCGTGTTCAATAAAAATAGGTGAGGTACAAATCTGCTTGCAGCTGAGCTGGGTTTGATATATGATATCTTATGGTCCCTTGAGCATTGACTCTCAGTGACCCCTAAACACAAGAGCCAGAATAAAGTCCTGAGTATTACCAAGTATGGCCTAAACCCCTTCCCCCCAAAAAACAGGAATAGGAAAGAATTTTACTGTCACAACTTTTATTTGAACAACCTAGTAACCATTAAATTATATTTGTGTTGTGAAGTTTTTGTTCTTTATTCAAATAACAATTCTTTTTCTTTATCTTTAAAACCCCAAACCAGGTATATTATAAAAATCTAAAAGTAATTTTTATGCCTTGGGTGACTTAATATTCACTGACAAATGTAATTTATCAAAATAGCTATAGTCTTTTTTCGGTAAAACACCTTATGATTCTTCAATTTATTTTATTTTTATTTATGGAAGCGAGGTATTGGGGCCAAACCTGATTTGCTTAGGGCTTACTCATGGCACTGAGCTCACGGGTTACTCTTAGCAGGGCTCCAGATGACAAAATTGAACCCAGATTGACTGACTGTAAGTCAAGTATCGTGATCTGCCCTACCAGCTCTCTGGCACATAAATATTCCATTTTAAATAAGACAGAATGGGGAAGAGGTACCACTTTTCTAATATGTATCATCATATTTGCTTTAAATACTTCTCTTTTACTATTGGAGTCTACTTTAAAGAATAGAAGACTGAACCCTAATCACAATCATATTTGTAATCAAGATGTTTAAATAAAGAAAAATGCAAAAAAAAAAAAGAATAGAAGAGCCTTTGGTTTTTTTGTTTGTTGTTTTTTTTTGTTTTTTTTTTTCAGAAAAGCCTTTGTTAAGCAGCTAGTCTTCAATTATTTTAAACAACAGTAAACGTTCTTTGACTTAAGATCATTTAATATTTGCCCCTATATAACTTTATTGCCATATTTCTCTTTGAATAAAAAAAGAGTCCTATGACCAATCTGCTTTGGAAGAAAATTTGAAATCCATTTATGATTAATTTATCAAGTATTTCATAAGGCTCTTTGTCCAAGTTTTCTTGTTTTCTCAGAATAAAATCTGCAAACCTGCCAATGCTTATGACTTATTCTAATCTATGGAACATATATGACATGTGAACAAGTACAACATCTGCTGAAGGATATGACTTTGATTTTATATTCAATTTGTCTTCAAGCAGTTGGCTGCTGTCTGAATTGCTAGTGGATATTCAATCAAAAATAGTGTCTCCCTTTTCATTTCTCCCTTCCCTTTTCTGAAAGGCTCTCCCATGTTCAATGTCCCTCCTTATAAGAATGCTCTGTAAATCAAACACAAGAAGATGTAATAGAAACTGATCTGGATGTGTCAGATTTACATTTAATTGTAGGAACTTTAAAATTTTCCAACATTTTCTGTGATAGTTCCCAGGAAGATCTAATTCTTTCTTATGAATCATAAGATGTCACATTCTAAGAGAGCAGTTATATGACAGTCCACAATTTTTAACTTTAGCACAACTATTGTTTGATTTGATAAGGTGTTTGCTTTATTTGATTATCTCAATTAGCTTATTTAATGTTTTAGGCTTTTAGTGTTTTATTTCAAATGATGGTCAGTCATAATACAGATATTTCTTAAACAGATTCACAGGAATGAGATGTATTCCATATAATTTATAAAATGGTCATTGGCTGGACTCCTGACCTCATTTATTAGGTAAATATGTCTACTGAAACCACATTAAAAATTAAAGACATGAGTGGGAAATCAATATAATTTTAATATTTTAGTGGAGTTAAAACAAAGGGAATGTTTTCAAAGAATAAGTCAGACAAAAATAAAATTCAATCATCAGCTTGACATTTTTACTAAGTTTGGAAGAGTCATTTATTCCTTTAAATGGGAGACTTATTTAAGATTAATTTAAAAGGCCATATGGAATTTCATACTGTTACCATATGAATAAAAATTTCCTTTAACCTTGCCAAGCCTAATACTTCCTCTAACGTCTACAATTAGGGTCATAGTACATACATACTTCTGCAATTTGTAGTATACATAGTACATATATACACTTATCAAAAATGAAAAGTACATTTGAGAGTCATCTCAAATACTCTCTATGGTGATACATAGATGTACCTCTAGAAAGTAATCCTTGACATCACACTATGGAAAGCAAAGTGACTCATTGTTACTTCTATTCTATCATACAAAAAAACTTTTTTTTTCTTTTCTTTTTTTCTCATCTCCTTTTACACTCCCTCTTTAGAATGTATCTGGGTTAGTTGCTGGGATTCACCTTGGCCTTTTTTCATTTTTCTTTTTTTTTTAAAAATGTGTTTTCAGGATTTGTATGTGATTTTGTATATGAAAAGTTAATTTTCGTTTATTATCAAAGATATTAGGAAATTCTTACAGTAGGTTTTCACTAAAGTTTTTTCAAGTATACATATCAGCCCCTCATTTTACCATTTTCCCTTAATGAGTTGTGTAAAGTTTTCGTTTCTTTTCTTAGTGGGATAGATAGTATTCTCAATAGTTTTTCTTCAAGAATTAACAATTTTAGAACTTTGTCTTCATGTATGATAAACACAGGCCATGCCTATTGGCTTTCATTTTACTTAGTAAAAAGCAGTAGGCATTGCTTTTGTGCCTCCTGGGAGTGAGTCTTGCTATAGCGAAGTGTGAGGCCAGCTTGATTTTTATATCTTGTAGATGATTTAATGCTTTTTGTTTCAGTATCATCGGATTTCTTTCTCTTTGCAGTTCAAAAACTTCACCATAATATATCATATAACTGATTATTCTGTAGCTGTTTTCTATGAAAAACTGCTGTGCCATTTGGCTCTGCAGATATAGAACTTCTTTTATCATAGGAATTTTTCTTTCATTATACCTTCAATAATTCTTTTTTGGTTGCTCATTTGTCTAGTTTTCTACTTTAAAAATACAGTCAATTCTTATTTAACATTGCCAATTGGTTCTTGAAACAACAATCAAGTGAAAGAACCTGTAATGAAAGCAAATCCTAGCATAATACTTCGTAAATGTTCACCATAATTTTCTCTCTCTCATCAACAAAATAATGTTCTTTTAAACGTTATTACTTATTTTTGAGGTACATGCTCTGTGATGCTATGGGGCTACTCCTAGTTCTTCAAGCATGAGTGCTTGAAGGTGCTTGTAAGATTTTGAATCAACTGGGAAATCCAAAAGCAAATTCCTTTGAGCCATCTCCCCAGTCTCAAACATTATTTAAGAACTTGCTACATGTTTTTGTTTGTTTGTATGTTTGTTTATCATACCTACCATAGCTTAACTAACTTCACATTTTTGCCATTTTATCACGTTTGTCTTCCATGTCATTAACTCTATTTTTATCAGTATCCATTTTACTTCTAGTTGTTTCTGATGAAGTTTCCATTTATTTAAGAAAGTAACCCAACTTTAATCAGGGCTTGCACTTGGCAGGGCTCAGAGAACCTGATGTGTTGCCGGGAATTGAACCCACGTTATCAAAGGAAATGTCCTACCTATACCCTCTGACCCTACTTTAAAATTGTTAAGTGTATAGAGCAGCGTTTCTTAAGCCAGGGACATAAGGATCCCGGTAAGCCCCTAGGATATTATTCCTAGGGGTCACAGGTTAAAATCACATAAATTGGGGCCACAGGAAGGAAACAATCAGAAAGGGGCTAACATCAGAAAAAGATGAGAAATACTAGAGTATTTCTAGTTTTCATTACTGAATCATTTAATATAACTTCTAGTATACTTCATTATAAAAAAAAATAACAGAAATTGGACAGAATTGGAGTACTATGGTAACCATGTGTTGATGTGTTCCATTTATCAGGGCATGATTTCAGTCGTTATCTTCTTACTACAAAATCAAAAGCAAACATCTGAAGAGTATATTGAGACCAACACAGATATGTGCAGTTCTCTTCTGGAGGGCAAATCACTGAAACAGAGAGATTAGGACGATTCACAATGAAATAGCCCCACTATGTTACAATTTATCTCTCTTCCTTTTTTGCTTTTATCTATTTGCTATACGAATCTTGGCAATGCTTATGCAAAAAAAAACAAAGTACAGCAGATAAGGCTTGTATGTCTTGTATGTGGTCAACCTGGCACTCACCAAATAAAAGTTTCCATGCCCCAACATGTGTGATTCCTGAAAGTTGAGCCAGGAGAAAGCCCTGAGCACTACTGTGGTGACCCAAAAATAAATGAATTAAGAAAAGACAATGCAAAGAGCCAACTCTGCAAGACATTTCTTTGTCCTTGATGACTCATTTTGCTCAAGGAGTATTACCTGGGTTTTGGGGGATCCACTAACTCATCTTTAGAAAAATACATAACCTGCTGGAGTTTGCAAAAATTTATTGGCATATGGGCAACTATATTCATAGCATGAGTCGTATGGTTGTATTTGTTTTCTAATTAAACAATGAATTTTCTTTTTGCTTTTGTTTATGAGAAACTTCCATTGGTACTTAACGCATAATCCTTGCTGTGCTCTGAGGAATTCCTCCTGGCAGAGCTCAAGGGAGAAGAGGAGCATATGAAGTGCTGAGGATAGAACCCATTTTGGCTGCCTAAAAGACAATCTGTCTATCTGTCTTGAAAGGCCTACTATCTCTCTAGCCTCGTAATTTTTCTTTTTCTAGCATTTTTCTTTTGTTAAGTTCCATTAATCTCAGGAAAGAGCATATACATTCCTTTACTTCATCACCTTTTCCTGAATATATTGATATAAATTCTTAAAAATATACAAAATACACATTGAGAATATAGTATAAGATTTTATATATGCAAAATAAATTTTAAAGTCATACCTCAAATGCTAGCTGACAAAACATAATTCTGTATAAACTACCTTCATTTGAAAGGATTATTTACAGAATGGCCTATTTTAGTTATGTCCGTGAATATTAATATAAAAATAAGCAGTCTATGCCTGCAATCACTTGACATTGTATAGAGATAAAATGACATGTAGATATCTTGCTATTATTTCTTTACCAAAGAAATGAAACATAATAAAATGTCAATGAAATTAAGTCCTGTGTCTTAAATGGGTGTGTGTAGTTTTTTTTTTTAATGCAATATACTTTTTCCACCAACAGTCATTGTTAGAAAGCATTAAATTGAGCATTCAAGATTAATTCCCTAGCAGGTCAAGAGGAGACCAGCATGTAGCCAATCCTACCTTAGTGTTTCTTCTTAATGGCTCCAGCACAGTGTGAAAAAGTAAACAGTTGTGACAAGAGATGTAATGGATGAGCTGAGTGTAACAGGTCACCCCCACTGAAGCCCATCCTCTCTTTAAGTATACTCTATAATGAAGTGTACTATGGTTTTTCAGACCATCAAAGACTTGTATTGTAAACCATATTTCTGGAGTAGGGAAGGATCTTGAATAAATACATTGTGAGTGATGATGCCTAGAGACACCAGCAGAATAAAAACAAATAATGAATAAAGTATACATCTCCTAAAGTTTCAGCCTATGATTCTCTGGTATTCTCAAAATTTCCTTTATCTGTTCTAGAGTCCTATTTCCAATCTCTCTTATGGACAGATACTTCACTCCAAACTTCTTAATGATTATTTGGAAAAGAATTATTTTATAATGGTCAGAAATAGTGAGCCAATAGCATTTTTTCAAAATCCCAACATATTTCCTGAATTTTCATACATTTAGAATATGGAGATATATGAAAAATAAAGTATGATAATGAACAACCTGCTTCCTACATTTCATAGAATTATAAATGAACTTGTAACAATTTTTACATCTGGCACTAATCTCCAAATCTCATGGATATAGTCTGAGAAAATAAAATTAATTTTCTATTTACCATAGGTTGCTACTCAATAATGAATATAGTATACCTCTTGAATTATTTAGTATTTCTTTGATATCTTACCAATATTTAATTGTTTTAATATATTAAGCCTACTCATATATTTATATCTAAATATTTCTTTATATGGCATATGCTACTTTAAAATTTTTATTTCCAATTATATATATTGGTGATATATGAAATTACAATTGTTTTTTCTTTTTAGCAAATTGACTTCTATATAATATGAATTTTGCTATAATAGCACATATGCTTGTACAAGTCAATTATTTTATATTATTTATAATTTAACTTATTTAAAGAGCATGTTTCACCTAACTGACATGGTTCATCATAATAAATTTGTTACCAAGTAAATGGGAGCAAAATTATTAAAATAAAAAAATAAAGAAATAAAAGAAGGGAGGAAAAAAGAGTTCAAGAACAAGAAAATTTGTGAAAATTATTGCATCTCAAAATAAGGTCATTAATCATAGAAAGGTTTAGTAAACTCATTGCTAATTGACTTCATTTGGTTATAAACATTAGGTGGCTTCAGGTACACATTGGCATCTAAATTGGCGTAGTCCTACTGGGACAACAAAATTAAACAAAAATAAAGTTGTCATGCGGTCCAGGAATTCCAAGCACTAAAAGATAATACTGTAGCTTTTGGAGGGTATGTTTTTGGCTGTCAGATCTTAAAAAAGTACAAGAAGGCCCACACTCACTGCAAAAACAGTCCTGTTGATGTCAGCTTAAATGGTGGCATACCTGTAGTTTTGGTTAGATTGGTGTTTCTATAGAGAGCCCTGGAGGAGTGGTGAAGTAGGGCCAGTGAAGTAGTAGTTGTGGTTGATAGGTGCAACAGGCATGGCTTTGGTGAAACTTGGTCCTCCCTCTCCTCCCAAGATTTACAACTTTCAGCTGTGTGTCCATAATTTTTCAGAGTTTGGTTTACATCTCTTTTGAGGACAGAGTGAGTCTATGGAGCTTGTTGGGTGCAGACATGAAACTGTGTTTGTGTGCATTTTTTATATTTATAGACATTTTATGTATATGTGTATTTATAAGTACTTTGAATTTTTTATATAGATCATCGTCTTCTGTGTGAATATTTTTTTTATTTTTGTTTTCTTATCTAAATGCCTTTTTCATACTGGCAAACACTTTCAACTAATGAAAAATATGAATAGTGAGAATTGATATACTTGTTCTTGCCCAGTATCAGGAAAATAAAACACTCCATATTTCACTTTAATATAATTTATGTTATAGATTTGTAGTTGTCCTTTATTAAGTTAAGATATTTAATTTCAGAGCTGGAGAGGTGGCGAAGGTAAGGTGTCTGCCTTGCAAGCGCTAGCCAAGGAAGGACCGTGGTTCAATCCCCCGGTGTCCCATATGGTCCCCCCAAGCCAGGGGTAATTTCTGAGCACTTAGCCAGGAGTAACCCCTGAGCATCAAACGGGTGTGACCCGAAAAAACAAAAAAAAGAAAAGATATTTAATTTCACTCTAGATTTGTTGACTTCAGTGTTTTCTTTCAATATCATTAATTTTACCAAGATTTTTTGTTTCTATTAAGAGGATTGTGTGGTGATCTTCTAACTTTTCAATATTGTGATAAAGTTGATTTATTTTTAATATTAAGCTTGCCTTGTTTTCCCAGTATAAAGCCCAGTTTGTTGAAATACATTTTAACATTTGTTTATTGAATTTGCTAATATTTTGTTAAGGATTTTGAGATCTGTTTATGAGTTATTATTGATCTACTGTTTTATTTGTAAAATCTGCTGGTTTTGCTATGGTAGAATAATACTGATTTCATGAATTGAATCGAGAAATATTGCTTCCTCTTCTGTTTTCTGCAAGATATTGTATGCAATTGTTACTCCTTCTTTCTTATATATTTATTGGAATTTAGCAGAAAAACTGTCTTTGTTTGGAATTTTCTGCTAGAAAATTTTATCACTGAATTAAATGTTTAAGTATGTGTAGACTTGAGACCAGAGAGATGATATAGCAAGTATTTTGCTCATGGTTGACCTAGTGTTAAGCCTCACTGGAGCCAGGCATAACACTTGAGCACAGCTGGATAAAGACAAAATCAAATCCTAAAATAAAATTAAATTATTAATAGACAATCCAAATTATATATTTCTTCTTGAATTTTTTTCTCTGTCTTTAAAGATAGCCCTTTTCTCAATTATGATATTTTTCATTTATAATAACTATAGTGAAACCTCTTTTATTTACAATATCGGTAACCTGTCTTTTCTTTCTGTTGGAAAATCTGGCTAGATGCTTACCAGTTTTGCAATTTTTTTCACAAAGAACTAGCTTTTTACATTTTCTCTAAATATTTTTATTTTAAGCAGCAAAATATAAGAAAGGAAAATAATATTCTTATTATAATCCCAGATTCTCTGACATGAGCACAATAAATTAGACTAAAAAAAAGACTAACAAGAGCATATCCAAACTTTTTTAATATAAGTTTTAACATGGTATTAAAGCTTAATAAGTAAATGAATATCTGAAGAAATAGTTAAACCTGAAAACTTATCCTAAATTTGACGAATAATATGAAATCAATAAACATGATAGGTTAAAAGAGTGTGAAATAAGGACATTAAACTAAAGGAAAGAACAAGGCTTGGATTCCTTGACTTTGAAACTCATCTCTACAGCATTCTACTTTCAAAAATAAGGATGTTACTCTCTCTTTCTCTCCCTCCCTCCCTCACTCTCTCTCCCTCTCTCTCTTTTTCTCTCTCTTTCTCTCTCTCTCTTTCTCCTTCCCTCACTCACTCTCTCTCATTCTCTCTCCCGCCTCTCTCTCCAATTTGGTGCTACATTGGCTATATTTAAGGCTTACTCCTGGCTCTGTGCTCAGTCATTGGCAGCAGGGTACAGAATGAGATGCAGGAATCAAACCCTGGTTGGCTGTTGTATGTCTTGCTCCTCTTCTTTCATCTAGCTCCCTTCTAATAACAAGAAGAGCACTTCTCTTAACAGGGCCTTAAGAAAACTTTTCTTTCTAGAACTTTCAAGTATGCTACTTCTTAAGGTGGAAAGGAGGCTGATCCGATTCTTATCTCAATCTGTTCTTTCCCAAAAGCCTTCAACTTAAAATATTCAATATGCCAGGGTATCATATTTTGTAATTGTGTGTTCTGAATTGTAGCATTTGTTCCATACTTACATGGCTTGGGAATTGTTAGATGACACCCTACTGTTATCCAAAACAAAGGCATACCCCCAAATTTCTCTTTCCTTTTCACCTATCCCTTTGATATGTAAAAGTCCACCTGGATCTCATTCAATCCTACCCTGACTGGTTGAATTTGTACTGGGAGAATAAAGAAAGGTCAGTTTGGCTTGGTGTGCCCAGAGAGACCACAGACAGGGAGGAAGCCAACCAGACTCCATGATTCTCTCTTGACTGACTTGGTTTATTAATTCTTCGAGACCCACCTGGAGTTGAAAATACAGTGCATGAGGAGAATTTACAGGGAATGAGTCTTTAACTTCTATCAGAGTATGATATTAAGTTTGGGGATTCTCTTTCCCAGACCTTTTCTCCCTTCAATTTTCTTTTCCTGTCTCATTTCATAAGGACCCCTCCTCAGGATTTCTCAGAAAATATGGGTTTCTTCCCCTAAACTCTTACATTTTTGAGTGACTTCATATGACACTGGGGGTAAAACAGCAAGAAAGAAAACAGAAAGAAAAGAATCTATAGAGATTCCTTCCTTACATACACTTCAAAGATCTCTTTTTTTATTTTCTGGTTACTCTGGGCCAGAGATGTAGGTTTATTTTCTCTGAATTTTGTGTCATTTTTGCCACTCTGCTTGTCCCTACCACATCATTATAACACTTTAATTGGTTCTGTAGGTGAGAAAAAAAAAAGAACAACTGCAGGTAACTTCTAAAATATCTCGCTCTTAGGAATATATTTTTCCTTCTCCCTCTGATCTTTCAGGTTACTTTCCATAGTACTTGTCATTCTTTAAGTTTTGACTTTTCTCATTATCTGCTTGTATTCAATTGCTTACTTCTTTTGAGTCTTTGGGTAGCTAATTGCCTTCAGTTTGAACTCTGTGGTTGTGATGTGTGGGCAAGGGAGTTAGTAAAAGACTTATCCCATCTGGACAAGTTCTGCGCATTCTCACCATTGAATGAGCTAAGCAAAATATTATTCGAATACCAAGAAGTTTCTGGAAATTGGACTAATAATGGCAAAAGATTTGGAAGTTTTAAGATATTTGATGTGGGCTGGAATTCTAAACTATAAAAGAAGCATCTTTGTCCTCACAGTAAATTAATAAGTTGTATTCTCAAAAATCTCAGCAATGGTGATGGAAATTTATACATCAGTATAGTAGAAGTTCAATTGCCTTATTTTCTCTGTCTGTAAAAGTCATCAGGGTTTTTGTTCACTCAAATCACAGACAAAACATTCCATATATATTATAAGCAAGGTTGCTGTTTCATGTGGTTAATCACTTTTCTACTTTTTACAGCTGAGTAAAGTTATAAGATAGTAGTTCAGTGTAAAGAAATATACACAGATACACAGGAAGTTTGTTTTATGTAAGTTTTTTTTCAGACCATTACTCACTCTTTTTACATAATACAGAAATATCATTATTTTTCCTTGTACTTATATGAATAAACAAAGCCAAAAGGTATTTTGCTATTTTTTGTTACTAGAAACTGTCACCACCCTGGTTTTTACATTAAAATTAACTCTGGAGTCAGATAAATCTAATATCTCCAGAAACCTGATGAGATCGGCAACCCCAAGTTCAGTTGCCTGAGAAAGAATATGTTGAATTGTTTGAAGAAATCTGTGTTAACTCTAACTTCTTTGGCCTTGCTATATATTCTCTTTGTGCATTCCTCAAATATATTAATATGTATGGCTTATTTGTTCTTACATCTTTATATAAATAAGTCATAAATATGACTATATGCTCTGCTCTGTTGAAATAATAAGCAAATTTTAATTATGCTAAGAGCAGTGCTATTTATTAGAATTAAACAATAAATCAAAGGGAGACAGAGATAGTCCAGAAGGTTGTACACATGCCTTTCATACAGTTGAGCAAGGTTTGATTCCCAGCATCACAAATGGTTACTTGAGCACTGCCAAGATTGACTACTAAGCACAGAAAAAGGAATAAGTCCTGTACTCCACCAGGTATATCTCAAAAATCAAAAACATTTTAAATGTAGAGAAAATAAAAATAAATAAATATGGAACTAGTTTCTTCTAAATTTTTTAATGTTAATTGAATCACTCACTAAGCCTGGTGGGGTTCTGCATTGCTTTCCCTTTGTGACTTTTGCATTCTAGAGGTGTTTCTTGCATATGTTGTGTGATTGAGTGACCTCAGTTAGGTGTCTTTGTATGCTTAATATGATGTATGAAGAAATGAAAAATTGCACAGTAATGGATCTGCTGATCATGATCTGTTGTCAAAATGGCATTCTGAATGCCTGTTTCCTTGATGCCTTCATTACTTAGGAATCAAGATTTGTCAGGGGCTATCCAGGATGGCTAGAAGCCTTCTTTTTGACATAAAGTTTTCAGGCATCTTGATCAGAGATACGTTAACTTTTGAGAAACATAGAGAAGTTTGAAGTGGACCTGGGAGAGGTGAGAAAGGGAAAAGTACCAATATGGTTGACTCCTAGGTCTTAGTGGCTCAAGCCTAGGGCTTTGACTTTAGATTTCTTCGCATGTACCTGTGCCAAGTACTTGAAATCATTCTTCAGCCTCACAGTGAACTTGAATGAACAATCTACCAGATGTAGCAGCTTCAATGACTAGTTTACAAGGATTCCTTTTCTAAATTTTATTAAATGATTTTACTTAGGATTTAAGCAGCAAATACTTTAAAAAGTATTAATAAGGGTTTAAAAAGAATAAAACCTTTTATTTTGACCACAGAAGTCTGAATTTTTAATTTATAAATTTTCGATTCTATGGCCAAATATTTCTTCTACTGATTTCCTAAAGATAAAACAGACCTCTTAAAGAGAAGATTTGAACCGTAGAAGCAAAACACATAAATACATATGTGGTCATTTGGTTGCCTATTATAAAAAGGGGGGATGGAGTAGTAATATGGAGGGGTTTGTAAAGGATTGAAGGAAGATGGAAGGGAAAATAAGAGGAAAGGATGAAGTAAAGTTTTCTCACTATGTACTTTAATATGGAAAAACTGGTCCTTCAAATCTTAGTGGTAACACCTGGACATGTAACAATGCTAAACTTTCTATTAACACCTATTTTATACACTAATATGGCATTTTATACTTAATATTTTACTTGATGGAATAGAATCCTTTATGTGATACATTATGTAGAGTGTTAGGGTTATTGAATTTCCTATAATTTCTTTTACCAATTTCTATGTTTAATATTTATTATAATATCACAATTATAACATAATTTTTATTTAAAATCTATAGATTATTAGAATAACATTACATATGGTTATCTCTATTATTTTCTACCTTACTCTAAACCACAGATTAAAAGTCTTCTATTATTTAGCTAATCAGACAAAGCATTTTCACTTTTAATATTTTTCTGTAATTCAAGCAGTATTTGAAAGAGAATATCTTCTGCTATTATCATAATTGCCATCTTTCCATTTAATAAAATTCTCTATCTGCATAGATTTTCTTTAACAGTTAAAAGCTGTTCTGCATTAACACCCCTCAATAGAAGGTTCTATATAGAACAATATCCAGTATATTTTGAGCAATGCATTTAAAGAATTTAGTTGCTAACAAATTAAAATTATCTCATATCAGTCAGCACTATTTATTAGAAAAATCTCTCTCTGTGGGTTCCCAAAATAGCATTATTAAATAATAGGTATTAAAAGTACCAGAATACTATGCTAACAAATATTCTGAGATTTTTTTTTCCTTTTGCCATTGTCTTCTCTCTGTTTTAAGATACAAATGTTATAGAATACTTCATTGCATATTACAGAGTGATAAAATGTATACCTTAAACAGTTATTTGTTTCATATTGACTGAAACTCTTCATTGAAAACTTAAACTCAGTGGACCTAGCTGAACCACTCAGTGACTTACAGGACCTACTCTGCAAACATAATATCACATGTTCAATCCCCAACACCACCATATGTTTATACAGTGATCCTGACAGTTCAGCTGTTTGAGTCTGAATGTTATATTGTCTGAAATCTGTGGCACTGAAGACCATACTACAAGCAGATATGACCACAGGTGTGAGTGTAAGCACCACCATAAAGGCCTACAAATGTGATGAGCACCACAACTGAAAGATATGCCTGTACCACATTATACGGAGAACTGAAGCAAACACCAACAAAATCTACACCTAGGATGTTACATGAGCACCACAAGAGGAAGCATGAGCCCAGTAAATGTCAAACACATACTAAAGGAGCATAGCCTCCAAAAAGCACTGTTAAAATCTTAACCTGAATTGTCACCCATGTGAGCACAAATGAAATGTGCAAGAGCTACAAACAGTAAAGTTTGACATTATACAATAATATCAAGAACAACAGCAAAGAGAAGGAAGAGGGACTGGAGAAAATTTTATAAGCACTTGATAAGCACTTTATAAGCACTCAGACGGACTACTTTAACTACATATAAATGTTATTATTTAAAACTAAATAATATTTTTGCATTATTGAAGTGTCACTCATAATATAAAGTTATTCTATCCTTTTTGAAGTCTGAGCCTTATATTAGTTGTTCTTAATATATTCAGAGTTGTGTTTCATCACTACTCTCTAATTCCAAAACATTTCCATCATTTTCAAAATAAATTTTTATTAGTCTTTCTCTTTTTATCATTATTAGTCTTTTTCTTTCTTCCCTCAGTCCTTTGTAATGATTATTCCATTTTCTGTCCTAAGGATTTGCCTACTTTGAATTTCCAATATAAATTGAGTTGTGCAATACATGGTCTCTTGTGACTGACTATTACTAAAAATAACAAATGCAAAATTCACCTTTTATATTTTATATATCACTCTTCCCTTTCGTGGATAAGTAATATGCAGGATCAGAGTAATAGCACAGTTGGTAGGACATTTGCTTTGCACACGGCTTACCTGAGTTGAATCCCCAGCATCCTGTATAGTCCCTTGTGCCTGAGAGGAGTGATTTCTGAGTGCAGAGATGAGAAAACCCCTGAGCACTACGTGACCCAAAAACCAAAAATGTAATAATAATAATTATTATTGTTGTTGTTATAGTTTATACTATACACAATAATATATTATATAAAAGTATATACAATATATTAGATTAGTATATTATTATTGTATTGATATAAAATATTTATTCATTCTTCAATTGTTACACATTTGATTTCTTTACACTATTGGCTCCTAATAATACTGCTATAAATCTCTGCAAATTTTGTGGGGGTATTTTATATCAAGGTGTGGAATTGTTAAATTATGAGGTTCTATGTTTAATTTTTTGAGGAAGTTGTCCAATGCAAATATATAGTTATGCATTTCCACTAGTAAGTCTGTGCATCTTTATTATTATAATTATTTCTTAGTAGGTATGAAGAAATATCTTACATTGTTCTGATTTGTATTTCCATATGACCCATGATGCTGAGCATCTTTTTGAGTTCTTACTGGTCATTTCTGTTTCATCTTTAAAAAACTATTTTGTGATATATTTTATTTCTGAACTCTAAGATCTTTGTATATGCCAAATAAAAGTCCACTGTCAGATATTCAACCACAGACAAAAGTAAACCATGAAGATATGTTGCATATACACAATAGAATATTACATAACTTTAAAAATTCCCATCATAAAATTTGCAGCAAAATGGATTATATTATGTTATGGAAGATATTATGTTAAATGAGAATGAATAAGAAAGAGAAGACTAAATACAAGATGATATCAGTTATATGTGGTATTTAAAATAACTGCATTAAGCAATTCAATGACTTAGGTGAGGTTGTCAGGAACACCCTCAATTCCAGAATACAGTGAGGAATAGGAAAGAAATTGAGTGAGGGAAGAGAAAGACACATATGAAATGACTGGAGACAGGGATTAAGGCATGTCAGGTGTCTTGTAGATATTAAGGAAGGGAAGCTAGAGTCAACAAGAATAAAATCATCAGACCTAAACTTTAATTACCAAATTTTCAATGGTACCTGTTTGGATGGCAGGCTCTAGTGGGGTGGTGGTGGTATGGGATGGATTCTGGGAATATTGGTGGATTGGGGGTTGACACTGACAGTGGGATTGATCCTGAAACACTGTATGTCCAGACCCAACTATAAATAACTTTGGAAATCACAATGTTTTAAATTTAAAAAAATTCATGATTTTCAAGTTCTTCCTCCCCTTCTTGAATTTTCTTTCCAGTTTTTTGTTTTCCTTCATTTTTGTTTCAATGGGGAGGACTCGCACAAATGCTTGACTGTGGTACTTTTGTTCTAAGTCATACTTACCAGGGATGGCACATTTCAGTTATGAAGATCACATATGACACAGTTCTGTCTATGTTGCTTGGACATGTTTAGTCTTAGTGCTCAGTTTGAATTGTACATAAGTTGTGATACTCACACATACTTGGTTACAGTGCTCTAGATATTTTACACTCAAGGGTTTCAGAAACAGTGATTCCAGTACCATACTTGGTGGGGGGGTGGCACTAGAAATTGAACTATTGGCCTCATGCTTGCAATTAAGCATTTTTTACTATTAGGGGATTTCTGCAGTCCCTCTTTTAAGCACATCTATAACTTTGTAAAAGTCTAAGTTATGTTTCGTCCTTTCACAGGTGATTTTGAAATATCTTAGAAATTATTACCTGATTTAATATTATACAGTTTTTTTTTATCAATATCTACTCTAATGATTTTCTAGTTTTAACTCTTATTAGAAACTCTGGTCTGTTTTGAGTTAATAGTTGTGAATGGATCAGGCAGGATCCAGCTTCTTCTCTTGTATGTGAATATCTAATAGTCCCATCATCCACTTTACATAATGAATGATCTTAGCCAATTCAGGCTAAACACCTAAGAGAAGAGTTTACAACCAGACTCCAAATTAGTGTATTCTATGACATATATGGTGAGACTATCAGAAACAAAATGTCAACCCATCCATTTAATTGGCATATAATAAAATGAGTAATTACTTGCATAAAAAGTATAAAATATTAAAATTTTACCAAATTTTGCTAATGATCAGCAAAAATAGATACAGGAGGACTATTGTAACCGGTAATTGAAGATGTGTGTTTATTGTAGCAAGCTCGGTTAAATTTAGTTACTTAATACCTGATCAACACTGAATAAACAAATGATGTCTTGTGTCTGCTTTTGCAAAGCAAAGAAATTATTGAGTGTAACATAGATTGCATCAACAATACGAATTTTGAAGAACTATCTTACCAGTGAACTGGCTTTGCATTCTCTGACAGTTTTCCTTAAATGCATCCCTTAAGAAGTAGAATTTGAACTAAGAATGTGGTTCATCTACAGACCGCCTATATTGCATGAATTTCATTCCCAGATTCAGCAAAGAATCAAGTAATCAAAAAGTTTTCCAAAATGTGAATATTGAAAACACTTGTAATCTTTGCTATTAGTTCTAGAAGATAGTACAGCAGTTAGGACCCATGTTTAGTATGCCAGGTTAGATCCCTAGCACCAAAGAGTCATCTTGTGCCCTGGAGTCTCCAACATTGCCAAGTTAGTCCAGAGATCCCCAACACCACAGGGCCTGAGAAGTTTCACATCTTCAATCTCTTTGCATTGAACCGAAGGCCTGATTGGCTAAGAATCCCATTCAAATCTTTCATGTGTGTGTGGTTTGTATGTGTGTAGACAGGTGTATAGTACTATACCATGAACTGATAACAATGGAAATCATATCACAAAATTAATTTACTCTGATCTTGGGTGAAAAAAGGAAGGTTTTAAAAAGCAAGGATTTGGGGCCTGAGCAGTGACGAAGCGGTAGGGCGTTTGCCTCGCACATGGCTGACCTAGGACGAACCACGATTTGATCCCCCAGCGTCCCATATGACCACCCCCAAGCCAGGAGCGATTCCTGAGTGCATAGCCAGGAGTAACCCCTGAGCATTATCGGGTGTGGCCCAAAAAGCAATTAATTAATTAATTAATTAATTAATTAATTAAAAACCAAGGTTTTAAAAAAACAAGAAAAAGGCGGTGCTATGGTTTGTTTTCTTTTGTTTTGTTTGATTTTGCTTTTGGATCACACCCTGTGGCGCTTAGGGATTACTCCTGGCTCTGTGCTCAGTAGTCGCTCCTGGCAGGATCTGGGGACAATATGGGATGCCGGGAATCAAATCAGAGTCTGTTCAGGGTTAGCTGCATGCAAGGCAAATGCCCTACAGCTATGCTATTGCTCCAGCCCCATCAGTAGTATAGTTTTTAGCAAGGTCAAGGGCAAGGCTCTACCACAAATGGACTTTATAAGCCAGATTTGATCCTCAGCATTATGTCTAATACCCTGAACCCTGCTAGGAGTATTCCCTAGACAATTTTACCCCAGAATTTAACCCAGAACATAGCTGGGTGTGACCCAAAGACACATAACAACCCCCCCACACACACACAAATGGGCCTCTTCATCATTACTTTAATTGGTTTAGGTCCCTCAGACCATAGGAGGGTCTGACTATAGTAAAAACAAAACTTATGAACAAATTCTTATGCACACTGCATATATCTTATTTTGCAATGAAGAAACAAAACAGATACAAATACAATATGTGGCCCACGGGCCATAGTTTGAGGACCACTGGTTAGAAGAATACTTCTAAGATATATCCCGCACAACAGGTGATACTTGGTACTTTCTCAATAAATATTAGCATCCTTCTACTTCTCTCTCATTTCTCTCAACATTAACCAAGACGTTTAGTTTTCTGACTGATTTCAATTTGAATTTATCTTTGTAAAATATACACCCATTTCAGTCGTCCGACATGAGTTTTAAGTGAGTAGTGAGCTTCCTAAAACCACCTTATCCACCATCTTGGTGGATCCATAAGCCACTCTGGATCAAAACAAATAGGAATTTTATTTAGACATCAGGACCAAGGTCTATTATCCAACACAAAGTTGGCTTCTTAGGTCATTTTGTTAGTGTCTAACATTGGAAGATCAGAAATCTTTTTGAGTTATGAAAACAGTTTTCCCCTTCAAACCTTGTGCATCATTATTCTCCTTGGAACTGTGTTATTATCTGCTTTGTGTCACATTTTGTGAATTTCCTCCTCTGCGTTTTCCTTCCCTTGTAAAGGGTACAATTACAAATTCACAAAACAATTGAACTTTGAATTCAAAGCACTATTTCACCCTTGGCAACCAGAATCTCTGATCATTTTGCACCTTGTGAAAAATAAAAGCTAATATTTTATCTTGATAAATAGAACCAGTACGTGCCATATAGGACTTTCACTGAGATGAAAATATGAACTTAAAATGCCATAATCTTATATATAATATAATATAATCTTATATTCTAACATTTACATCTTCTTAGGTATACTTGTGTAGTACAGTAATATTTATATATTAATTGAGTTGCTCAGGAATTAAGACCACCATCATATGGCATTTTAAATGTATAACATTAGGGGAAATCAGTTTAAAAATAATTATACTATTGTATTGGATTAGTAGTTGTCACAATGCTTATTATGTGTTTCTGTTTATAAATTCATTTAAATTGTTTATTTCATACATATTGACAAGTTTGGGGGTAAGGTTTCTAAAAGTTAATTTTTCCCTTGTCATTTATGACCGTCATTTTATTTATCATGCAAGTATCTTTGTATTTCTAAATATTGCTGTGAAAAATTTGTAACCCATTGCTTGTTTTAACATACATATAACATGTGCATACATATACACATATGTATAAGTGTGTGTATACATATGTATATACATATATGTATACATATACACTTTCAACAATATGGTTTTAGTTGTTGTAAATTATTCAAAAACACTCAGAGAGCCTTTAGTGGGTATTTGTTACTTAATTGCAATAGTAGGGAAAAACTTTGAAGCATTAAAAAGATACAATTATTTCCTGTTGACAAGAAAATGCTAATCCACTCAGGAGATGTAAACTAGACAAAACACGAAGAAACTGTAAACTATTCTTTCTTTACTTATTTATCTTTTTCCCATCTAAAATGTCATTTCCCCTACAATATATCTAAAGTAATCTAAAATAATCTAAAATAAAAAATAAAATAAAATAAATATTAAAAATATTCCACCCTCTTTCTCATCTTTTTATATATTATCTCCTGGAATGCAAGATGAAGAATTTCATAAACTACCTGATTTTGAGAAGTCTTGGTTGGCAAAATATGAAGAGTTCTGGCAGGCACGGGGACCATATGGGACACCGGGATTTGAAACAAACACCTTTGGTCCTGGATCTGCTGCTTGCAAAGCAAACGCCGCTATGCTATCTCTCCGGGGAGTTCTTTTTTTTTTTTTATGAAGAGTTCTTACTTAGCTTTGTCTCAGTACACTCAGTTTTAAAGAACTGAGATCTTGGCTTTATGTTTATTATTTTTGTCCAAGATTTCATAAAATTACTATGACTATACCAAAAGCTTTTGACAGCCTGGAGAATAGATCAAATCTTAACAAGCACAAATGTACTTATATAAACTTATACATGCACATTAAAAATAAATCATATGCCCTTACATTGTCTAGGGAATGAGCATACCAGCAACTCTGTGGTGGCTAACAGGAAGTTCAGCATGACTGAACAATGAGTTGTGTCTGTTTGGTAACGTCATTTGATGCTCATACATAGATCAAAGCTTATGCTGGGGAACCACACTTGGAATTAGGTTCTGTCTGGATGCCACATTTTTTAGGAAAATGTTGACCAACTGGAATCTGTCCAGCACAAAATACTATGATAAGAAAAAAGGATTAAAAACATCTTCACAGAAAACACATAAGAAGGGGATGTGTAGACTGGAGAGGAGGAAACATCCATGGAGGCATAACAATTTTCTTTAGGAGCCAGAGGGCTGATATGTGGCCTTGATTATATTGTATGTCTTAGGTTAAAACTAAAGTGGGCAGGTTTGAGAAAATTAGTAAGAAAGCCTTTAGAACAGCTAATTTTGTCTATGCATGAATTAAGTTTCTTCTGGAGATTTGTCCACTGGAGATGTTTAAAATTTATTATCCTTTCTCCAAACATTCTGCATTTCCTAGTGAATTTTCTGCCTTCACTACTTTAAGATGCTGTATGCCTTTTATTTCACAGGAGTCCTCCCACACCTTTCTGTTCATCTTCCTATTCCCCCACTTTATTTTCAGGTCCCTTGTTCCTTCCCAAATTTCCTAAACCCCATCCATTCCAGTTCTTTGAAATAATTAATCTGTCTCTCCAAATTCCTGTCTAATGATACTTTTACTGCCACCCTAATGGTTCTCTCAAGCTAGAACCTCAACCTTTTCTATCAAAGCACAAAAAAATGTCTACTTCTAAATTAGTTCCTTCCTCATTTTTGTTTTATATGTAATATTCCCTTAACCATGACATTTTCCTTCTTGTATACAAAATCTATCTACATAGTTGTTATTCCATATTAAATTATAAGATGCCCATTACATTCTTGTCCTCAGCTTCAAGGTAGTGTGTCTCTGGACTAGACTGTTGAATGTATAAAATTTAAAAAAGTTTTGGCAGAGTCATAATAATAGTGACTAAAGTACTAGATAAAAAAAATAAACTGTACATTTTACTTTTTTTCTGTGCTAGGAATTAAACCTAGGACCTCACAAATAAAAGGCAAGAATTCTGCTTGATAAGCTACATCCCAAACTTAAAAAAACATTAGATTAAGAAATCTTTAGGGTCACCTCCAACTGAGTAATTACAAATTCTTATATAGTATGTCTCTAAAGACAATTTGTGAATTATGATTCCAAAAATATTTAAATAAATTCTGATTTTATTACCATAACTAATTGGTCACCCCTGGGTGATTATTTGAAATCACAACTCCCTTCATAATGTTTACAGTGGAGTAAAGCTTAATATTTTATGGTCAAACTTTATATGGTAGCAGAACATATCATCTCTTAGGAGAATGTTAATCAAGTTTGAAGTCATTGAGAAGTTTTGATATGTTGAGTACCTGATCCAATAGCTATTAAAAATTAGCCAATGCAATCTTGGACATTTTAGTGGATTATAAATAAGGTAACTATATTTATCAAATTGTAAGTGTCAGCACTATTTTAAACATGTAACCCAAAATATAATAAGTATAACTAAAACAAAAGAAAGCAAAAAAATGAATTAACTGATGCAGAACCAGGGATTAAGCCCAGTGGTAAAGCACATGATTCACATATGAGGCTGTAGATTTAATTCCTCTCATAAGAAAAAGAAGAGAGAGGAAAGGGAGAATGCATGGGGGAGATGAAGAAAGGAAGGGAAGGAGAAAGGAAGGAAAAGAAGGAAGCAGATGAAGACCACAAGAAGCAAAAAGAGAAGAAAAACATGCATAGACTTTCAAGGTTTGACTAATTCTTCTTGGAGTTATTGATCGACCCAGGGCCTCATACATTCATACAGTGCTCTACCACTGTGAAATAT
The DNA here is from genome assembly GCF_024139225.1 of Suncus etruscus. NCBI lineage: Eukaryota > Metazoa > Chordata > Mammalia > Eulipotyphla > Soricidae > Suncus > Suncus etruscus. Next base: position 15,565,666 of record NC_064867.1, on the reverse strand, counting down.
TCCTGCAAGCATATCTGATTTTAAGTCAAGAAAATAATAGCCCCAAAAAGGGTATTTGAAAATGGGTGACCTTCTTGGTTGTCATGTTTTTTATATATACACATATATATATATATTTATGTATATATATATATATGTATATATATATATATGAGAAACAGTTTAGCAAGAAAAGAACTATGTCATGCATGTGTAGTTAGCTCTTCTCTTAAACTCTAAAAAGCAGAATGTGTTCATCTGGCCTTATTCCTTCTCATTCTATACTTGTTGTATTCCAATTAAAAAAAAGATTTCTTTTTTTTTCTTTTTTTTTTTTTTTTTTGGTTTTTCAGACCACATCCGTTTGACGCTCAGGGGTTACTCCTGGCTACGCGCTCAGAAATTGCCCCTGGCTTGGGGGGACCATATGAGATGTTGGGGGATCGAACCATGGTCCTTTCCTTGGCTAGCGCTTGCAAGGCAGACACCTTACCTCTAGCGCCACCTCACCGGCCCCCAAAATAAAGATTTCTTAAAGAAAATCCCTGAGTTAAGAAGCTCTTGCTACCACCAAAGTTTAGTGTTCTCTTTCCAAAAGAAAAGAAATATTGTGCTAGGAAGAGGATGACCAGCCAGTTTCAGTTAACTTCTCCCAACTATTTTACACTTAGGTTTGACCATGTAACTGAGTTTGATGGTTATTTCTGATAGGCAAAAATATCAAATCTCTTGTTGATCTGATAAGACTCTATCTTCCACTCTCCTCCCTTTCTGCTCACCAGATATCAATTTTCAGTGACCCTAAGAAGCCACGTATTAGAGAAGACAGAGGTGACTTTAGCATAAGTCACTGAGTGACTTCTGGAGCAATGATTGTACATCATCTTTATTTCACTTAAATTAACATGAACAACAACAACAAAAAAACAACCTGCTATTTTGCTATTTTGCCATGCCATAGAGTTTGCAGGGTTTAGCTAGAGAGGATATCATTATCTAAACTTATGTATGCACCTTTTTTTATTTTTGGTCTTTTGGGTCACACCCAGGGGCGCTCAGTTTTATTCCTAGCTCTGCTTTCAGAAATTGCTCCTGGCAGGCTCGGGGGACCATATGGGATGCCGGGATTCAAACCACCATCAGTCCTGGATCGGCAGCTTGCAAGACAAACGCCTTACCACTGTACCTCCAGTCCCATCCATGCACTTTCAACTAGAAACCTCATTAAGATGGCTTCTATGGGAAAATGTAGATGTCAAAAGCATCTCTTTTTAAAGAAAATCTACTTGTGTGTGGACCAATGTCCTTTACTTTTATATAGAATTTGAGTTCTTGATCCTAGCTTTCCAAATAAGTACGGAGATCAGAGCCTTTGTCTTGGGCAAATCCAGGAAAGCTTTTCTTTGTCAAGCTTTGACTCTCATGTATTGGGATGTGGAGAGAGGAGAGAGTAGGCAGCATATGGAGCCAGCTTCGCAGCCTGCTTTTTTCTCCCCTCACTTTGCTTTTGGAACTGTTTTCCTCTTTCTCTGCCCCCATGGTGTGAGTTCGTGTGTGGCTGGTTTGCTTGGGCACAGGACCCAGCTGAGTCTCTGCTTTGTTTGTTGTTTGTACTGACTGTTCTGAGATCAGACTCTGATACCCAGTGGTCATAGTTCCTGGGATAGCAGACCTCAGTTGCATTCCTTTAAGCCTAGTTGGAAGACAGCAAATATAAGAACACCAGGGCTTGGCAAGGCTTTGTTTCCTGAGAAGAAAGCTGCACTTTTATGTAGAGAAAAAGAATGTATAGATAAGTGTTTTTTGAGACTCAGTGTTCTAAGTCAATAAAGACTCCTAATCTAAAGGCAAACAGTCCCAGATGCTGGCCTGCCATTTTATACAGAAACAAAATGACAAAATGTTCTTTTTATACAGAAACCAAATGATCAAAAGGTACACTTCTATGCAGCAAGAGAAAAATGTACCAAGCCTCCTTCCAGTTATACTAGTTATGATTAGTTTTGATATATAAGCTAGTTCACTCAGCCTGATCCTATCAGCCTAGGCTTCCTATTACTGACTGGCTGACTGCACAAGTTGGTTATCTTATTCATCTTTGGTTGTTTTCTTTTTAGTTAGGAGAATAGAGTAACCTACTCATTGGCTTAGCTCTCACAAAATTTCAACGAGCTAGGAAGTGAAACAAAGAACTTAATGGTTACAAATGTGACCTCTGGGCAATCTCAACTCTGTCACTTACTGAGTCATTTTGTGCCTTCACTTACTTCTCTCTGTTTCTATATATTTATCTATAAAATGGTTTTAATAATGATGTCTATTTCATAGGAATGTCATAGGAATCAAATAAGTTAAAGATTATAATTGTCTGACTGAAAATATATCTTTATGTGCAGTTGAAAATCATTGTAGTTAGCCCATAATGAATGCTCAAAAGGTCCTAGCTTGTATTATCATGATTACAATAGTTATATGATTATTGTTATATTATATATTATAAGATATTATAATGCATTGTATTATGTTATATATTTTATATCATATTATATTATTATAAAATGTATGACGATATACAATATAAACTATATTATATAGTTTATATGTTATTAATGTGTGTATTATATTGCATATTATAATATTATTATATTAACAATACACTGCCGCACTATTATTATCCAGTTATCTACTGGAACACTTTGCTACCTTTGATCTTTCTTCTTTGGTGTTTAAAATACCAGACTTGATAGATCACCAAGCCATTTTCTTCTTAGTTCATATTTTTTATAAAAATTTATTTTATAGCATGTTACTGGTTAATGTCACCTGAACATCTTATTTAAAACTGATTACATTCACTCTTTCTGTCAAATTACACTGCCTATGTCAATGAAAGGTCTTCATTTTCATATGCGAAATCTGCTTCATCAGTTCATGTTCCCATAAGCATGAGAGCATATGAACCTATTGGTTAATTGTTTTCATCTGGTCATCCCAGATAATTCTGAAAGGAACTCATCTTCTTTCACTTGAGTCAACTCCTCTCTTACTCTAATTCTCATTAGAGGGCATCTTCATCTCTCCAGTTGACCTGAGTTAGAATTGTGGAAGTGGAGCATCTGGATTCCATCTTTATCCTCATGCCTCCCATCAATAATTCCTACAAAATTTGTTTGTCATTATTTTGGTACTTCGTTCTCTTTTGATGCTTATCCCCTTTAATTCAGACCCCATAAGCTTTCACTTGACAACTTAAGTGGTCTCCTCTCTCTTGGTCTCCCCTCTTTATGCTCATCTTCCATTTTTAACTCCTAGAACTGTTTCTAAAAGATAAAAATGGCATTAAGACAAAACCTTAGGAACTTCAACCCACTGAGCTCTAATTATGGTAAACTACCTTAATATAAGGCCCTTGCATATATTTCATATATGCATATATTTGTTCTCAAATTTTGCATACTAAATCAATACTTCTATGAAATATCATGTTCTTTTATTTTCAGTGGATTTGGGAAGTGATTGGAGAACATGACTGTGCTCAGGAGTTACTCCTAGCAGTTCTGGGGGATCATGTGGTTCTGGGAATCAAACCAGGATTGATGACAAGACAAGCAGCTTAGCCCATGTTCTTCAACTCTAATTGTCTGAAGTCCGTCCTAACTGGAACTTCTGCAAAGAATACTCATAATGTATATAATATGTTATCTCCTCACCCCCAGCTCATCTTCTTTTACCTTAGGTTGAATTATACATGATATCAGCATTTTGCATAGACACAGTATTTTGTCACATTTGTCACAAATCTAATGTTTTGTTCAAACAAAATGAGTTTATTACCTTATAGTTCTTCAAGTCAAAAATTTACTAAGGGGAGTGGGGGCAGAGAGATAGCATGGAGGTAAAGCATTTTCCTTACTTGCAGAAAGTTGGTGGTTAAAATCCCAGCATCCCATATGGTCCCCTGAGCCTGCCAGGAGCAACTTCTGAGCTTAGAGCCAGGAGTAACCCCTGAGCAAGGCCAGGTGTGACGCCCAAAACCAAGAAAAAAATTCTACTAAGGATTTCACCCATAGATTAAAATTTAAACTTCAGGATATGTCCCTTTATGAAAGCTTTAGACAGAGTCGAGTTTTTTACTTTTAGGTTCCACTGGCCACTTATTTTCCTTGGCTTATTTCTCCTTTATCTGACTTCAAGTCCTACAATGGCAGATTGAATCTTTTCGCGTCATATCAATTTGACACATCTTTTCCTTTTCATTTCCTCCTTACTTTCTTATATACCTTTTTGAATAAATTCAGTATGCTTTTTCTATCTTGAAATTTAGCAACCTTAATTCATTTTTGAGATGTCCATAGTATATCCCTATATTCTACGGCTTGAGACATAGAGTAAATGGCTACTACAGTATCTCTTTCTATCTCCTCATAAAATGCTGTTTATCTCTGTCATTCTTTATAATAAGAATTTTATGAGAATTTATGTCATAGGGTACTTTTAGTTAAATTCATTTATTGTATAATATAGTTTAAGTTAAAGGTATACTTATTATTGATTTGATAAATTTATTTATTGCTCTATCATTTGTATATATGTTCATCTTCATGACTTACACTTTAACAACTTAGGGTCTTCTATAATTTTGAATCTCTATGTTAAAAACAATGATCAGGGGCCGGAGAGATAGCATGGAGGTAAGGCATTTGCCTTTCAAGCAGGAGGTCATTGGTTCAAATCCCGGCGCCCCATATGGTCCCCCGTGCCTGCCAGGAGCAATTTCTGAGCCTGGAGCCAGGAATAATCCCTGAGCACTGCCGGGTGTGACCCAAAAACCAAAAAAATAAAAAATAAAATAAAATAAAAACAATGATCAGACTCTCAGTAAAGATTTTTATATAATATAGATAATTTTAATAATTAGAAATAACTTCTTATTCCTTTAAAGATCAGGACAGAAGAGAAGTTAACCTGTATAGTAAGTACAGTTGCTCATGTTAATAATTTTTTTGAGGGGGGCTCAAACTGTAGTACAATAATGAAAACTTTTACCTTGCATGCAGCTGATCAATATTCTACTGCCAGCACCACATATTGACCCCTTGAGCACCACTAAAAGTGATTCCAGAACATAGAGCCAGGAGAAAGCCATGAGCTGGGTATAGGCCATAATCCCTCATCCCTTAAATAATTATACCATTTATTTGAAAATAAACCTTATTTAATGTTTATAAGTTGCATTATTCTCTGAGCAGAGGTGTTGCTTGTTAGTAGAACATTGCCACATTTGTGTGAGGCCTAGAATTCGATCTTTCATACCACAAAATGAAAATAAAACAGCCACAGAAATAGGAGGGGGACAAAAACAGAAGCAAAACTCTCCCTTTCTTCTTGTCTCAAGTAACAAAATTAATTATTTCCATTATTATCATTATTTTTTAAAAAGTCACATTACTCTCATTGCTATAGCATTCTATATCAGAAATTATTCATGATGTTTTTCATATATTAATTTATTGAATTTTCTAACAGTACCCTGGTGTTTGTATAATTACTATTGCTTGTTGTACAATTATAGAAACTGAGGCACAAGAGTTTAAATAGCTTTCCTGATTTCAGTCAGCATAATAGACAGTAACTGAGTTAACCACTCTGTTTCGCCAATCCAAACAATCCCTTCTGTGTCCAGTCTTCATAAATGGGAGTTAATTTCAAATTTTGTTTAGTTCTCATGAAATTTAATAGCTTTTAGCCTTGTGGGTTGAAGGAAAGGACTAAGTGAATTAGCTGGCTCCATCTGAGATTTTTCAGCCAGAAAACTTCTAAGGCACAGAGGCTATGGGCCTTAAATGTAAAAATGAGCTGTGTATTATCTTTCAAAGCCACCTTGGTCTTTGGGAAAATCCTTGTGCCTCCCCGTGAGTCCACACATGATCATTTTGTCAGCATGATGAGAGTCGGTCTCAGGGGAAGGCCAGTATGCCAGGGAGGAAAGATGGAGGAAAGAGGGGCATTAAATCTGTGGTTGCTTACAGCATCTGCCTTTGATGCTGTCTCTAGGGGACACACTGATCGCCTTCTCTCAGTCAACAAATTCTATGTCTTCTCAGCAGTTTGGAAGGGGGAGAGCCCTTGAAGGCATTTCGCACTGACAAGCTGATTTCTCTTAAAGCTCTCGAATGTAATAGAAGCCATCAAAAGCTAGGGATATTAGGAGGTTGTTTTGCTCGATGGCAACAAAATTCATAAATTTTCAAGCAACTCCTTTCTTTATATCAGCAGTTCAATTAATGGCAGAGTAAATAAATAATACACATTTGTTAGTTTGGGGACTATTTTTCTAGAGGACAATTCTGTTCTGTTGCCAACAAATTTGTTTAGAAAGCTAAGGATATCTTTTGCTAAATTTGAAGCTTCTGCAAGACTACCGTCTGTTAGATTTGTAATCTAAGGGAGGAAGAAAGCATGAAGGACTCTACAGGATGCCATCATTCCAGTCTGTCTTTGAGAACTCTTAGGTCAAAAGGGAAACCTTGTCCCTCACTGGAAAGACATGCAGACAAGGACTGCTTTTTAATTTCCTTTTATGCGAGAAATCAAAGGCATGATTTCTTGCAAAGAACAAGAACAAAGCTGTATGAAATCACTCTTTAGTTTTGCTGCTGCTGACATCTTCAAATAAAAATCTAAGATAGCTAATTGAATAACTTACAATTAACTTACTCTTAATTACTTTGGAGTCAAATTACTTACTGCTTTATTTTAGTATAGTTCACTGTAAGTGTCTTTTTTAAATAGAAAAAGTGACTTTTTATTTTTATAAAATCAAATATAATTTTAAAAATAATTATGGTAGAAGCTGGCATTGCCTAAGTTGGAGGATTGATTTAGCCTGTATTAAGCACAGATATTTAACTCAGACTTCATTTAAATTATGCCTATTAATTATGAGCAACTATTATATATTAGGATTGTAAAAAAAAAATCTTAGTCTTTGTAGGGAAATTAGGGACACACTCTGTTTTAATTAATCAAGTCAGTGAATATTTCATTTGAGAGACCAAAGAGTGACCATACCTTCACTTTTCACTTTCCCAAGTCCCTTCCCTCAAAGTCTGCTGCCAACCATTCTCTATGTAGGTGAGTTCAGTTTTAGTCTTAGTCTTCTTCGCTCCATCTTCACTAATTACCTGTGTCTTTCATCTTCTTTTTTGATCTTGCTACGTTTTATTGTTTCTCATCCAGAATCTTCTTTTATAAGAATAAAATTTCATACTTAATAGTTGTGTTTGAGACTGGATTCTATCAGAACTCTTCCTTTGCCCACACTTGACTGAGACTTTTTACTCTGTAACATATGTGCCAAGCTGATTTGGGAAAGAGATTTTTAATATGTGGGTATTATTCTAAAATACAGTCATTTAAATTGTTGAATTTGAAAGTAATCTGGGTGGGAGTTCATTCCATAATAGCTAAAGGGCTATAATTTGTGGTTACTCCAGTATTTGTTTAAATATATAGTACAAATCAGAACATTATATATAATAATAGCATAGAATTAAGTGCTCTTATTTTCCACTGTTTGTTGGTTGATATATTCAGAACTGACTATAGAAATCCAATATGGAAAATTGGCATATATATACATAATACTCAAATTAATATACTTCCTTAATTTGGGTAATGTCTCAAATCTTTGTAAATTGCTAGAATGGTTGTATGTTTTAAATTATCTGTGGTTCCAATGTCATATTTTGGGGACAATGTTAAATGGCACAATTTTTAAACAAGATTTTACAATAAAAATGTGTAATTTAGCTTACTGATTAGCCCTTACATTTAAGTTTTCCTCTTTAATCTTCTAACAACCTCAACAGTAGATTTCTTTTTCTCATTTTTTAAAATTTTTTGATGAATATTATTTTAAGAGAAAAATAATCTATCATTGAAAGGTTCATCATTTTATATAAAAGAAATAAATCTTAAATCCCTTTTTTGATATAATGTGTGAATGTGTGTGTGTATATAAGTAAATACACATCCTATTTAAAAGAATCTTCCAGAAGGCAAACTACGATGGTGGATGGAAAATTGCAGACACTTGTAAAAGAAAGGTCACACTGGATTGGGGATTGGTGTTTGAACATTTAATGCCTAAAAAGTACTATGTTATGAACAACTTGGTAAATCATGGTGTTATAATTTTAAAAAATCAAGCATCTTAACTCCTGGATAATATTTTTAGATCATATTTCTGATTTAGGATCCTTTGAAAATAGTCAAATTACTCAGAAAATAGAAAAAATATGCTGTACAAAAACAAATGTTTTCTGTATTACCTCCTCAACTCAAATCTCCGGTAAGAATTACTTTAACCCTGCCTCTCAGTAGGTCATTGAAGTTTAATAAATTCCTCTATTATTGTGGAGACTTCAAGGAATGGCAGCATTAAAGAATTTCAGTCACTACCCCTTCCCTACCCCTTTTCTTTGTTTCCCCAGTCCTGCCTTCCTTGCAGAACAAACATTGCAGACAGGTTATTGTCCTAGGGTCTTTCCACTTGTAACTTTCATTATATGAGATGCTCCTTAACTGCTGTTTATTTTCTCACCCATTCTGCTTTATTGAGCATAAGCTCATCATTCTTTACTCACTGCCATATCTAAATCCAAATCATCAGCTCTTCTCCATACCTCATCCTCCTTACATAATTTACTCATCTTAGTCTCCATCTTTATGTAATATAAAAAATGTTATGCATTTGGATGTACACTACTTATGGTACCTTTCTTATCACCCTTTATTTAGAGCAGGGATTTTTCTGTCTGTAGTTCTGGAGACTACCACATTTGTGGTATAAACAAATTGAGGTTTATGTATACTCTTCCAGTATATTATAAGGCTAAACATTAGACATAATTCTGAGGTCAGAGAGAGAGAGTACAATGGGCAGGATGTCTGCCTCGCATGTGGCCAACCAACCCAGGTTCTGTCTCAAGATTCCATATAGTCCCCTGTGAATTCAGAAGAGATTCCTGAGTGAAAATTTAGGAAAAATACCTGAGACTCTGAGAGAAAGACTCTGGTAGTGGCACCCTTTCCTACCACCTTCCCAAAATAATTCTGACCTGGTATTTCCCCTTAAGTAAACTGCCAGTATGGTATTTTAGGGTATAATTTTTCTGAGGTGTTTATATATTGTCATCATTAGGCTGTTAAATATTATTACATTGTTGCCAAATTACTGGACTACTTCATAAGAATATAAAGCACTATAGAAAGAAGCCTTTTATAATCCTATACCAAACCCAAATTTCGTTGTGAAAACTTAAAAGGATCTGGCTTTTGAAACTGATCATTAAAGGACAGAATTTTTTTGACAGTTACTATAATGAAATAAGGTATTAATAAATTGGTTGATCTCTGATTGTCCTTTGTATATATCTAGTGGTATCTAATGCCACTTGAAACATTTTTATAAAAATGATAATTAAGAAGATCTGGATTTTTTACATGGAAAGAAAACATAAAAAATTCTAGATTACATTGATTTGCAATGTCATGGAACCCTAGTGTAACAGAAGATTATTTTCCAGATTCCCTTTGATCATCTATTAAAATATAAAATACACATTTATTTTATATTTCTATGAAATGTAATAAAAGCTAAATAAAAATAGAAAAAGGACAAGAGGGGGAGTGCAGTTAGAGAAATAATACACTAACAACTACCAGGACAATGGTGATGAGTGAGGGAAATAGAATGCTTGTCTCAAATATAGGCAGGGGTGTGGGAGGAGGGAGATGGGGGCATTGGTGGTGGAAATATTGCATTGGTGAAGGGGGGTGTTCTTTTTTGTGACTGAAACCCAACTACAGTCATGTTTGTAATCACGGTGTTTAAATAAAGATATTATTAAAAATAGAAAGAAAGGTTTTCAGCAATGCCTTTTTATTTATTGTTTTAACATCTTGTAAAATGATTCAATAGAATATTGAGAAATATCTATCATTAAGAAGCAGTGAATTGTGATGTTTTAGAACAATGACTATGAAGACCCACTGCCTAAGTTCAAATCTCATTTCTTCTGCTTATTAACTATATAAACCTTGTGCAAGTTACTTAGTTCCATTAAACCATAGTATACTCAATCATAAAATAGAAATCATAACAAGAAGTTCTTCATAGAAAGGGGTGAATATTTAGTCAATATATAAAAACTATTTAGTGAAGTTTTTAGAATATGGCTAGTTTTCAATTATTTTAGAGAAAACGGTATTGATCATCATCAATTATTTTTAAAAAGCAGTAACCACACAACAATTTTAATAACTATTACTCTGCAAATAGATTCTAAAACATTTGTTAACAACATAAGAGGACATTCATTAAGACAATTTGGTTTAAATGTGCAACTAATTGAATAGCTTTTTCCCAAAAATATTACAAATGTCCAGTAAGCATATAAAAGGATGTTGGACATCATTAATACTTAGGGAAATGCAATGATATGAATGGAATGAGATGACTCTTCATATTTATTAAGATGACTATTATCAGAAAACAAACATATAGCAAACCAGAAGACAAGTAGAGTGAGGATAGAGAAATATTGGAATATTTGTGCATTTATGGAGGAAAGGCAGATAGAGCAGTATCCATAAAAAAATGATGCATCAGCTCCTCAAAATACAAATATGAGCCAGCAATTACTTCTGAGCATGTTAATTAAAATCAGAGACTCCAACTAATATTTGTACTTACACTTTCATATCCAAATTACTCATTATAGCTAAAGGTAAAACCTAAAATCACCAACAGATTAATTTATAAAGAAAATATAGTATGTTTAAATAATAATATATTGCTCATACTTTAAAATAAATAAAATTCTAACATCTGTTACAACATGTGTCTTTAAGGCTGAACTTAATAGTATTATACTAAGCTAGACATTATAAAATATAATAAACCATACAATAAAGTATCCATTTTGGATGATAGCACAAGGTACTTGGAAATGGGATAGGATGGGATGGGATGGCATGGGATGGGATGGGATGGGATGGGAAAGAATAGGATAGATAAAGTGGAATAGAATAGAATGAATAGAATAAAATAGAAGAATAGAATAGATGAATAGAACAGAATAGAGTAGAATAGAACAGAATAGAATAGAATAGAATAGAATAGAATAGAATAGAATAGAATAGAATAGAATAGAATAGAATAGAGTAGAATAGAATAGAATAGAATAGAATAGAATAGAATAGAATAGAATAGAATAGAATAGAATAGGTCAAGTTTAAAAGAGTCAAAGCCAAATGGTGGTTGCCAGAGATTGAGGTGGAGGATGGGTCAGTGAGAATGGAGCATCATTGTGAAGTCAGTGCAGAGTTTGAATTTAGAAGAGTGAAAATATTTGGAGATGGATACTAGTAATGATTTTACAATAATGTAACTTATCTAATGCCTCCAAAATGTGTACTTTTAAAAAAGTCAAAATTTTAAATGAATGTCAGGTTTGAGGTAATGAGTCTCTGTACCCCTGTCTTAAACCCACAATAGACCTGTTTGAAAGAGTTATAGGTATAGAATTCTCTGAGAAATAAATTGTCCTTGCTATTCCATGATGATAATTCACAACTGGCTGATGTGTTCAGTTTTCCAGACATATAAATAGATATCAGCTTATGATGTTCTCACAGCACTTTTGACATATTGTTCTTAATCCTATTATGTAATAAAGAAACTAGATCATGAAAAAATTAAGTGATGTAGTCATCCCAGGTTGCATTACTGTTAAATTTGACATAAAGACTTGCACTGAAATATTATGACACCCCATTCTCTCTTGTCTTTATCATCCCACCATTGGTCAAATCTTCTTTCCATCCAAAAATAAATCACCTATTCCACCTTCATCATATTGGAAATAGTACTCATATCCCAATTGGCAATAAATCAGGGGTCCCTCAGAGCCTCTGAGTTTACATTAGTGATGGAAGGTTGGCCAGAGTACCATGGGATATTGCTTCAATTTATGAGCCCTCGGTTTGAACTAACATAAACAAAAGTTATTTGTGTATTTAAGAACATTATAAATTTTAATATAGATGAAGTAACCGGTTTGCATTTTATATGATTTTATATGAAAAATAAAGATTTGACCAAAAGTAGTTGTTGGAATACCATTTAGAATAAGCATACCAATATCTAAAAATGTCATCTCAAATACAAAGCCAGAAGAGTGTCTATTTCTTGAAATGAAAGAAGTGACCAGAAATGTCTAGTCATATTTCTTGACCAAGAGCCCCCTTTGAGAGAATACATTGATATTGGTATAAAATAATTTGCTCTGGGAAGAGAATCCATGAAAAGTTTGTTATTAGATGAAACAATAACTGTCATTCCTGTAATTTTATTCTTTTAGACTTATGAAAAGAAGGCAATGAAATACTTGCAAGTCCTAAAACTAATTTTCATTATACATTATGATCATATAGTCTCATAATATTCAAAGACTGGCGTTTTCTTATTCACTTCAGTATAGTGTTTATAACAAATGATCAATTAACCAAAAGCATTTTTTAAAAATTATTATTTTCTGTAGACTTTACACAAACCAATATTTGCTAAGATGTTCTATATATTTTTACTGTTCAGATTTTTTACTGTTTAGATTAACATATCAAAACAAATAGGCACTAGTACAGTCTTTAAATATTGCTCTTTGTCCTCACAGATTCTGTTTCTTTTAGAGCAGGGGTCTCAAACTCGCGGCCCATGGGCTGTTTGCGGCCCTCCGTACAACATTTTGTGGCCCGCGGCCGGCCTTCAAATATCGCAGTATTCGCGATTATTTGCTTACCGAATAATCGCAATAAAAATCGCATTAGTAAGAAAAAAAATCGCATTAAACATTCGCATACCCCGAGCAGTTCCATTCGGGGTATGCAAATGTTTAATGCGATTTTTTCCTTACTAATGCGGTTTTTTTATTGAGAATATTCGGTAAACGAATAATCGCGAATACTTTGCGCCTAGTGCAAACGTCATTTTCGCTGCTCCTGCCCTCTGTTCCCCCCCCCCTTTTTTTTTGTGAAATCCCTTATGCGGCCCCGCCTCACCTCGACTTTGCCTCCTGTGTTCCCCTAGGTAAATTGAGAAATCCCTTATGCAGCCCTGCCTCACCCAGACTTTGCCTCCTGCAGCCCCCAGTTTGAGTTTGAGTTTGAGACCCCTGCTTTAAAACATCTGAGGCATACTTTTGATTTTTAAAGTGTTCAATAGTCTAGTGTGACTGAAATTTAAATTTATGTTCCACATAATTGAAATAAGATTTAAAGTTCAGTTTCCTATACTTGCAATATTTCAGAACTACTCAGTAAACAACTAATAGGTTTGTACCAGACTGTGTAGGTGAACTTTTTCATCATTTCTGAAAATGCTAGATAAGTGCTACAGACTTTTTAAGGTCAATGTGCTTGTTTGAAAAACTTCATCTTTGGTTATGTGCCATCTTCACGATGTTGTTTAGGTGAGGACTGTCACCTGAGAACAAAGTTGGCTGAGCCTGACAGGTATGCCATGAGCTCTGGGCACTGTGTGTTGATATTGCTAAGTTCCTAAGTTAAACCTAAATTAAACTCACTAAAGTTTGTCTAGATAAAAAAAGCTTTAGACTTCTTATGCTTCCAGATATTCTTGCTAATTAACTCTCACCTTCTCTAAAACAACATCTTTAGGTGATTTTGAAGGTGTTGGTCATATCAGGCAGGTGAGGTGCTTCATTTGAAAGCTAAATCTTCTCTTGGGCGAGAGCCTCCAGAAGATAGAGCTTGTCTTGTATGTAGTTGACCTAGGTTAAATCCCCAGTACCCCATATAGTCCACCAAACCTTCCAGGAGTGATTCTGAGTATAGATCAATGTCCCTAAGCACTGCTACATGTGCTTCCTCACCTCAATCTCACAAAATTAAAAAACAAAAACAAAAACACTAGGTCTTCTCCAAGATTCCCTTAGGCAATAACTCTCTGCTATACTTTAAAAATAATCAACTAAAGAACTTTTTCTAAATAAAGAATTTTTTTTTTAATCCTACCCCAGAAATTCTGAATTCTGCTTGTGGCCAGTATTTCACAGAATTTCCACAAAGTATTCTAATGTATAGCCAGGGTTGAGAACACTTCCATAAAATCTAGGCCAAGCATGTGAACTTATTTTATTCCAACATATATCAGCCTCTGGGTCAGTCACAACATATAAGAGCCCCAGGTATGGACTTAAAAATTCAGATTTGATATATGGTCTTTCTATGATCTAGTTTTAAACATTGGATAATTTCTCATATGCCCTGGGCTTCAGTATCTTCTTTTGTTTAAGGAAAGTTTTGATTCTCAGTCATACCCAAGTTCTATTGATCTCTAGATACAGTTCCTATTTAATCTGAACAAATATAATTCTTTATACTAAATTATAGATAAAATTAATTGGTTTCCCAATAAGTTAATCTACATTGTACCTATTATACAATTCTATTCAGTCTCAAATAGTTCTGAATTTGCCCAAAGCACAGTCTGGGTAATGTGCTTAGAGCTTTTAATGGTTTTGTTGTATTAAGTTTAGAATCATTTCTAGTGTGTATATATCTAATAAATTGAGTTCAATTATTATGCAGGATGAGATCAAATCTTTTCATCTGTTTCACTTGTATAATGAGCTCATATTCTTCTCTAGAATTTTTATAATTTACCTCCAAATCACCACCTTATATGCACTGAAGTGTAAGTTACATTTATATGACATTCCAATTTGACTAGACCTTGAGTTTCTTACCTCTTGCCTTTTGCCAAAAAAGGCCAGCTTTCTTGGAGGCTCCATAATATGTCTTCCAGTGGTCCCATATCTCATGCTGCTGTTAGAAGTGACATCTCCCTGCTCAGCTGTCACAGATAGTGATGGGATAACACCTTTCAAGGTGACAGTGTGTGTGTGTGACAGCAGGCAGAAGAGAGAGTGTGCTCGCTGGCAAAGATAAGGAATGTGATATCATTTGGTCTATATGTTTCATCACTATAACTGCTTATGGTTTCAAATTACCCATGAATCAACCTGTAAGTGCCTTAGAATAGGAAAGCATTTGCTAGCCGGCACTTGACTTCACCATTACAAATATTTCACTTTCTCACTATCTGCTAGTCTCTACTATAATACAACTCTGACTGTCTGTACAATGCCCAGTCACCTTGCATTTAGAAAGCTTCTTTCTGAACTCTTCCAATATACGAATGCAACCCTTGACATGGCATTTAGATCTCAATGACCTGTTTTCTATGAACCTTCCTACCTGCTACCTCCATGACTACTCTCCCTGAATGGCACATCCAAATTATGGGGGTTCATTTACTTGCATGCCCCCCTCCCTACTCTGGAATGTTTCTCACTCTGGACTTTGCTTGTATTGCTTCATTGGTCAAGAAAACCCATCTTCTGAGCCACCTGTATAATTTGAAACTCTGTTGTTGCTGCAGTTTTTAAAAGTAAATGCAGAGGAATTTGCCTCAAAGATAGAATTTTATTAATCCAATGTATTTGTAATATTATTTTAACATATAACCAATGTAAAACTTATGAAATACATACATATGTTTCTGTCCATAATAAGCCTTCAAAATTCAGTTGACATGTAGAACATGTCTAAGTTGAACTAGGTACAATTCTAGTGTGGCTGGTATCAAAAGATACAATACTCACCTGGACAGTGTGCAGTGGTACATTTTCCCAGTTGCTTCATAGACTTGTCCCAACTCATCCTGTAAAACTCAGGTCAGGCCTCTGCTCCTGGGACTCTTCTTCAAACACAACACTCCAGACCCTCATTGCTCAATAGTTATTTTTGGCTGTCTTAGAATCACCTGGAGAATTTCTTAAAGCCTAAAGCCCAGACCTCACTCCAGATCAGCTTAAACAGACTCTTACTAGAACCCAGAGTTTTTTGGTTTGTTGGAGAGAAGGTGGTTTAACATCTCAAGTAATTCTAGAGTGTAGTCATGATTGGGAACCTCTTTAGGCTGAATAACTCACTCACTTTTATAAGCTGAGTGTTTTCTAAATAAAAAAGATTGAGAAGAAATCAGAAAAAATATGTCACATGTATAATTTCTGCTCTAAGAAAACGGAGCAGGGAAAGAAGCAGAATGTCTGGGTCTCTGGGGAGAACTGCTCCTTTGCAAAAAGTGATCATGGAAGCTCTCTTGGTTCAGGGTTACTGACATTTTGAGGAAAGTAGAACAAATTTCTTGAGGCTGTCTGAAAATAGAGCCTGAGGCAGATCCCATGTGTATTTGCTTCTAATGATGCAATGAAACAACCCAAATCCCAGTGTTCCATAAATTTTTTTAAAGCTAGTTGTCTACTCTTTTGGGCCTTGAAAAGTTTAGTAGGAATAATTGGGCCTGACCCAGGAAGCAAGTATAATTTCTCATCTCTCCTTAATCTGAGATTTGCAGCTTTGTCTCTACATAGTCTTCTCTGGGTTGTAGCAAGACAAGGTGGAGTGTGGAGAGAAGGAAAAAATAAGGTATCTTAAGGTACAGACTTGAAACTGTACTCTTAATATTCTTGACCTTCCATTGACCAAACCAAATCAGTGACCAAGCTCAGATGTAGTAGGGCAAGGAAACAGCCTTCACCATCAGTGACCATGGAAAGACAAGGAGGGAAGGTGTTAGACAACAATCAACCCTGTATACCATGTCAATAAAATACATTGGTGAGGCCAGAGAAATAATACTGGGGTTAAGACACTTGCATGCAGGTAAAATCCTGGCATAGCCACATGTGACCTCTGAGGACAGAGTCAGGTGTCATGATTGAGAATTGCCAGGGGTGGTCCACCTCCCTTTGCCCTAAAAAGATAATTTGCTAGTGACATTTTACTTGTAAATTGTAAAATGCAGCTTTCTTAATCAAGACTTAATACATCTAAGTTCCAAACTTATATGCTTTCAGTTTATCATGCACACTTCTCAATGGCACAGTCACCTCTAGGAACTGTCATGTTTTCCATGTAACACTCTAAAAATGTATTTTCCATATAACACCTGAGGAATGTAGAGTCCCATTTCCTTCAGTTCTGGATTTCTTAGTATTCAGCTCATTGCCAGAAATATTCAGAAGCTATTCCTTTATACTGTTAGCTCCAGAAAAAATGACTCTGTGATCGCTTCTCTTGAATCACACTCAAAACTAGCCTTTTCTTTATATCCCATAGCCTAGAAGTCCCATGAAGCTATAAGAAATTGGTTAGTAGATCTTTTTCTTCATGGCTGGGTCTTCAGTGCCAAATTCAGTAACTGGCTTTTATAACATGAGCTCTTACAAGTGTTCAATTAATTAAAATAAATTAACCTATAATGGCAGCAATGCTAGAGCCAAGCCATATACAGAAGCTCATAAAGAAAAAAAAATGAGCCTCATGGAGTGGGTGTGAAGTAGAGATATTTTATGTAAAAGTATACTCATTTTTTTCTTCTCTAGATTGAAAGTCAAACAAGATATAATAATTCTTATCACATTTTATATCACATTTCTCCTATCTTAGTAACCAGGGGACTAGTCAAGTACTTTTCAGAGCTATAGGAGAAAAAGTTATCAGAAAATATTACCCTTCTAATTTCAAATAATAAACATATAAGTAATAGATTACAGGTCCATGTCAATAGTATTATCTGTAGAGCTACCTTTCACACATGATCAACCAGGGTTCTATTCCTGGAACCTCCTAATGCCCCCTCAAATATGACAGGCTGTGATTCCTGAGTGTAGAGCCAGGAAAACCCCTAATTATTGCCAGGTGTGGTCCAAACACACACACACACATGATACACAGAAGAAAAGACTACATACAACATGGAAAGTCTGGAGGGGAACAAAATCAGTTCAAAATATATTTGCAGGGGCCCGGAGAGATAGCACAGCAGTGTTTGCCTTGCAAGCAGCCAATCCAGGACCAAAGGTGGTTGGTAAAATCCCGGTGTCCCATATGGTCCCCTGTGCCTGCCAGGAGCTATTTCTGAGCAGACAGCTAGGAGGAACCCCTAAGCACTGCCAGGTGTGACCCAAAAACAAATATATATATTTGCAGATTCTGAAAGAGAGCCACATTCTTGATAGGAAAAATCCAATGGCTGTGAGAAGATGACTTTTGTCAGATTAATTTCCTTGCCTTAAGCTACTTGAAACAACTGTGGATGAAGAGAATGTGACTTAATAAAGTATATTTATCTTGATTGTGGATTATTTGATAGACAGCTCATAAATTGTAAACTGATGTTCTAGATCCAGCACTAGTCATCTTTTCTGGGTGAAAATAGAGAAAGGAAAAATAATAATGAATGACTAGATAAATGAATATTTGAATTATTAAAAGAAATGGAGAGCAGATAAATCTGATCTCTTTTTCATTCCAATAATTATAATTATTAACACCAAAGAATTTTGTCACATTTCCTAAATATTTGTCAAAGAAATCAAAAGGGCATAGTGGGGGGCAGAGAGATAGGACAGCAGGTAGGATGTTTGCCTTGCACACAGCTGACCCAGGTTTGATCTCTGGCATCCTTATAGTCCCTGAGCTTGAGAGCAGAGCCAGGGGTAACCCCTGAGTGCCACTGGGTGTGGCCCCAAACCAAAACCAACCAACAAACCAAACAAACAAACAAAAACTGCAAGGCATTGATGAATGTATTGGTATAAAAATTATTCAGGCAGGTGCCAAATAATTGACAGGATAAATGGGTGAGCAGGGTAGAGACAATATAACCAATTCACACAACATTCTAGGGCATGAGATCCAGAATCTTCTCAGCCACCCAAAAGTCATCCCAATCCACACACTCAAAACATAGTGACCAGTAGGTAACTTTCACCTAAAGGAGAAAGTAAAAAGAATATGCATTAAATTTCTGGATCAAAAACAGTGAAAACACTTCAGTCCCAGTTAGATTTTCTCCAGGTCTTCAAAACCATTGGTTCTCAAATAAGGCAATGAAGCTGGGTAGATCTCAGAAGACTTTAGTCTAAGGGAATTTACAGTAAAGTGAGCAAAAGAAGGCTAATATGTAGGTAGAAAATTTTTCATGAAGTTTATTTATGCAATGTAAAAGATTGTATACCTTCCCTACTTGTTTATATTCTTTCCTGTCTTAAAATAATTATGGTGACATAATAGACAGTAATTCATGGTTGGCTTATTTTTATAATGCCATTACTTTGGAAAATAGAGGTAGGCGATCCTGTGTGTGTCCTTTTGCCTCATGAGTTAAATTTTACTGAAGTATAACGCATAATGGCACATCTTGATTAAGTTTTACAAACTAAACACAAAGGTAATTAGACTCTAGATCAAGAGACATAACAAACATAGTAGTCTTATACCTCCAAAGAGTGATCCTTTATCTAGTCACAACCTCCTCCAAATGTTACCTTTCTCTTTGAAGGTCTGCTTTTAAATTTCATATAAGTTCTTCTCATATTTTCTCTTTTCTATCTGCATCATTCACTCAAGGGGATGTCTGAGTGAGTTCTTCCCTTTGTGCTGTAAATTATAGTTTATTTTTCCTCCAAAGTAGAAGCTTGTGTGTTTTTGTTACTGAAAATGGAAATATTGCCATTTTGGAACAACTGTGAACATCATAGCTACTAGCAATGTTGAATATGCATAAGGGATGGTACACATTTGAATATTCCTGTCAACTGCCTTAGGAAATTAAATCGATCTCAATTTCACAGGCCTGTTGTACAGGTTAAATGAGAGGACATATGTGAAACTATATCAACTTTAAATGTGACATAAACATTGCCCCTTCCAGGAAATCCCTCTACCATCTTGCTGTATCTATCGAAAAATCTAGCATTTGTGTTGGAATATTCTCTTACCATTTACTTCTTCTAATTCCACAAATTACAACAGGTTCAAAAGGTACTTTTCAACTATAGGGTAAGCTACATAGATACAACAGTGCCTACACAAGAACCCTACAAACTATCTGGTGAAATATATTTTATTTCTATTGCAACCAAAGCTTTGTAAGTTGTGAAACTGTATTATGTATGTTACATCATACAAACAAGTAGAAATAAGATAGTTAATTTGAAAAAATAGGATATAGCAAAATATCAGCCCAACCGATATTGGGAAATTGCATATTTATCAGATTATGTGAGAAACTGGCCTTGTGAAGATTTAAGAAAATATACTTGGGATAGCAACATGCTACTCAATCAGAAATATGATAAAGATTATATTTAGAACTAAAGTTTTTATAATACTTTATGATTCCCATACTACCCCTCTTCTCCTCGCAGTCATCTCTTGGAATGGAGTAGAGAAATCTAATGTTCAGAAATCTTTTGTCTTGTCCATGAGCACATTCTTAAGTAGGAAAAACCAGCACAAACTTGAATCCTCTGTGTTCCAAGTTCTTAGTTCACCACATACAACTACTATCCCCTAAATGTACTGTAAATGTCCTTAAAACAGAGAGCTTCATATCCTGTGATCTGTTTTCTGCTCTACCGCTTTCTACTTATTAAATATCATATTAAGTATTATTATTTTCTTTTTTGGTTTTTGGACCACACCCGGCGGTGCTCAGGGGTTACTCCTGGATGTCTGCTCAGAAATAACTCCTGGCAGGCACGGGGGACCATATGGGACACCGGAATTCGAACCAACCACCTTTGGTCCTGGATCAGCTGCTTGCAAGGCAAACACTGCTGTGCTATCTCTCCGGGCCCAAATATCATATTAAGTGTTATTAAGTATACTTATTAAGTATCACTTAATACTCTTGGGATAACATGTGCTCCTTTACCAGCTGGTTGTGGTTAATGTAGGTTGTTGTAGAATCCTATTCAGAACTGCTTTGGAGATGGAGATGGGAGTAGGAGTTGGAATAACTGTGCAAAGATGAATCCAAGAGAAAAATCTAGAAAATAGTTATGTTGCAGTTGATAGATCAAAACAAACCAAAAAAAGTTGACTCTTTTTTCTAACAATTTGATAAGAAGGTTAGGAAATAATAGCAAACAAAACTAGAATGACTCTGAGATATATGGCCAGTAGCTGTATATTTTCCATGAGAAAATGTGACCAGAAATAGTGTGTTTAGGATAATTGACTTCAAGTGATATCGAGTATTATGTTAGTATTTTGCTATCCTGCTCTATATCAAAAACCTTTTGCACAGTGTTCTCCATACATCACATAACTACATATCTCAGTATATATAATCATATATACATACATATCAAATATATCAAGTATATATATATATATCATCATCATCATCATATTTTACCTTACTATTGGAACTACTTTATAAAATGAAGAAAGAGATGTTAAGTCAGGTTTCAGTCTAAGGAAGAACAAGAGGGAGAAAAAAAACAAGTGTCCTAGGAAGTAAACGAGGAAGAAGAGGTTAAGAGATGGGTCAAAATAGAAGCATTAAAGTTGAATCTATCTGGGTATTAGCCTCTGCAAAAGTGTTTGAAAATATTAGAAAAATTGGATTTCCTGTAAGACATGAACTATTGGGGGACCATATCCCAGAAAGTGCCCCCCAAAAGCTGGAAAACCTGAAGACATATTTATAAATTTGTTCAAATAAGAATCTAGACATCTCAATCAGAAAATTTTGTTTAGGGTGTTATTGCTTCTACATTTATTATTGCCACTGCATTGTATTCTTATTCTCCTAGAAAATTTTTTGATTTAACATTATTTGCTTACTTGCTTTCTTGTCTGTTTGCTTGTTGCTCAAAGCAGTGTGCAAAGTCAGAAAAAAAAATCTTTGTGGTGTGGGATCTTCCTTTATGTTTTCCATTCTGGATCTCAAAACTTGGAGGTGGAGATTGGGCAGTGAGGTGAGTGTAAGTGTAAGGGTGAAGAGAGGATCACTTACCAGCTTAAGGACAAACTTGTTTACTCCTAAATAATTTTTTTCCAGAGTCAGCAAAAGCTTGAGCCATCGTGCCTTAGAAACTGCATTTGCATTTATAGTACAAATAAGAAAAATGAATTGTAGCTGGAGCATGTCCTTAAAGTGATTATAAATCCACTCTCTTGACTGGAGTGCTGGGCAGGACTTGGTATATACAAGGATGTACATTGCTCTTGAAAAGTTAAGGGACGCAAGAAATTTGGGAAAAGAGCCAATGAGGCATTTTTACCCTGGGGATAATTCAGTCCCCTAGAGCCCTCTCTTCTCTGAAAGAGTGCTTGTACCTTACTAACTTTTGTAGACATGCATTTCTCAATGAAGTTTGGCTTGTGGTGGGTTAATAATTAGATACTCTTTGTGTATAGTTCAAGTGAAGGCCACTAGCTATGACTTCACTTTGGCTGGGTTTTCCCTGTAATCCATTTAGCAAATTAAAGAGATTACTTTGATTGGTACCATTATCTCCTATTCTCTTGTGGGTGAACCACTTAACCTGTGCTTAATTGAAAGAGATAAAGAGTATACAGTAACAAATACAATCCAAAGGAAGGGGCAATAGGATCTGTAGGCCAAACAAATGATCAGCACTGGACTAACAATAGTAGATTAGAGGTGAGATCAATTAATTAGAAGCTATTGTAGGCGTTGGGTGGTTGCCAAGGTTTCTAATAGCCGAAGTCATCATGCCAGCTCTGTTTAGGAGGATTTTAATGACTGGGAGTTGATGTGGTTATTTCAATAATTACTTACTTTTATAATTACTTCATTAGAATACTAAATGTATTCCTTCGATGAGAAAGATCTTATCACACACACACACACACACACACACACACACACACATTGAGGCATACTGAGGGCTACATTCTCCCACCCAGATGTCGCCTATTTGGGAAAAGGCACTGGTTTGGAAGTAGTTTTGCCCATTAATAATTACATAATAAGTGCCTGCTCTATAAGATCCACTGTTTGAAGGACATCATTCTAGTTGTTTCCAGCTGAAAGGGATTTAATACCAGGAAACTGGGTACCCCTTCTAGCCTTTGTTACCCTTCTATCTCTTTCTATTTTCTCCCTGTCTCAGTCATCAGCCACACTGGTGTTTCTTCCTCTTCTATGGAAAGAAGAATGCAAGATCTCACTCCCCACTGAGGGCAACTTTACACTGCCTGTTCACTCTATCTGGACTATCTCCTACAGTCAACATCCTCATCCTTTCTGATTTTCCCTCAGATGTCACCTTTTCATCAAGGTTTCCTCCAATGGCTGGGTTACAAAATGCAATTTACCTCTCTTTCAATTGTTAGGGTTCAAATTGATACCCACCATTGAGATTCAAAGACCACCTCCGATAATGCAAAGTGCAAAAGGGAGTTTATTTGGTTAAACAAGCTCTGAATCTCATCCCTCTAGAGAAGTCTTGGCAAGGACCCCGAGTCCAATCTTTAAGCAGTTTATATAGAAATTACAAGCATTAACAGAACAATAATTGCATAGTATAGTTGTCTTAATCACTGATTTTCTGGCTCAGCCTTGGTTGTCTAGGGCTGCTATAATTCAAACCCTGGTTGTCAGAGGGAGGGGGGAATCTCTGATACAGAACCTGGCTTTTGGGGGGATCACTAATACAGAACCAGGTTGTCAGGGGGACACTCTGACTTAGACTTTTGTTTGTTAAGTGAGCCTTTTCCCAAGCTCACTCAACCCCTACTTCCTTATTCCTGGAGAGCACTGACTTTAGTTTTATTTCTGAGTTAACTCTTTCTCTGTCTTCAGCCAGGAGTGGAAAAGCACACTTTACTAGGGCTTGGGATTGTCTTAGTCTAGAGTTCCTTATCATGGTCTTAGGGGGAGAATCTTGGCCCTTACACAATATTTCAACTTCCCATATACTTTATGGTTTTTATAGCATTTTAGTATGCAGCTCTTAATTACTATTTATTATTTGTTTCTCTCTATTAAGTATCTATCTAGTAGGGGCCTATATCAGTGCCCACAATAGAGCTGCAACTGGAGAATTGGCTGAATGCAGTAAACCACCTGTAGGATCATTGGAAGTATTGGTGGAGAGGAAGTCAGGGTACTGCCATGATTAAACTGGGGTTTCATGTTCATTCATATCACAACAAGGTGATCTAGGTGCCACTATCATCCTTCACA
Organism: Suncus etruscus; assembly: GCF_024139225.1. Classification (NCBI taxonomy): domain Eukaryota; kingdom Metazoa; phylum Chordata; class Mammalia; order Eulipotyphla; family Soricidae; genus Suncus; species Suncus etruscus. The sequence goes on along the minus strand of NC_064867.1, from coordinate 15,541,524 downwards.
TCTGTACATTCTTCTTCACCAGCCTTTTCTGCTCCAGCAGAATAGAGTCCATTTCACTTCTTTTAGCAGTCTCTTGAGGCCTTTTCTTTATTTCAGAGCTTTTTCAGATTCTAGCCCATACTATGTTAAAGAACCTCAGAACACAATAACCACAAGAGCAATGCAAATTATTAGAAAAATCTAAAAGTAGGATTAAAATAAAAGCAGAAACTAGAGATCAGGGAGACCCTAGAGAAATTTTTTTACTGAAATTCAAGATCTGAGTTATATTAAGGTTTTCATAGCTAAGTGGTAGAATGTTCTACTTTAGTGCAAGTATTCCAAGAGTTCTCTTCTTTCTTGGGTAGACAAAACTCAGAATTGGGTAAGTATCTCCTTTTTGGTCACTTCTGGTATGCATGTCATTTCAAATTATATTGAAATTAGAGTGAGAGACTGTCTAGTAGGTCTATAGGTGGTCTATAGTTTGTGCTCATTCTCTCTTCCATTACATCAGAAGGTACCAGGGTGGGGAAGAGGAAAGGGGGATGTATTTCCTTGTTCTACTTCACTTCTACCTTCCAAACCTTAAAAAAAATTATCTGACCAACGTACAATTTGTGTTTCCAGCTTCTCAAAATAGAAGTAGAGGAAGGGTAAGAAAGATTGAGGAAATCATAAGACCTTCTGATAATATTAATGACCACTGGATCCCTTCAGGTAAAGAACCTGAGACTTATACTGGCTTTAGATGTTCCAGTAAATACCTAAACAGTCCTGATTCCACAGGGTTTTCTCATTCCCAAAATCTGATGTTCACCTGAACATTACCTGTAAAATTAAGAAGTCTTGTCCTCAGGAAGGCTTTGTCATCTGCTGGAATTAAGGCAGTAACACCTATCTTTTGTCAGTGCTGACCAGACCAGAAAACAGAGCTGGCCTTATGAAAATTAATCCAAACCCTAAAACCAGAAACTCAAAGTATGGACCTTTTCCATGTTAGTTCTTTGCTATATAACCAATTTCTTCATTTCGAGAACATTAAATGACTTTCTTCTCTATTTGGGACCTGACCCTAAATGGAAATTCTTTGGTTCTTTTGTATCTCAACACTGGTGTCACATCAATCTGACAGGAGGCCACATAATTGCTGAAATTAAAGTGTAATACCTGACACATTCGAGGTGGCTTGCCAGAGTCTGTGAATATTTATTTAATGGAAATGGAGTAAGTATGACCTTGCTAGGTCAGACGAACAGTTTCTCTCTGACACACCTTGTGAAGAAACACAGAAAGTTTAAACTTCGGATCAATAAGGTCATCTACTGTGTGGCTGCTATACCAACCAGAATTGTTCATCATTAGCAACAACTACAAGAATTTCTAAGAAATCAGTTTTTGTGTGGCACTGGATTTAGGGTGAGGCTCACATAGGATTGGGAGAATAGTTACTAAGTAAGTCTACTGTTGAGCATTTGTGTGGTTTTGGCAGGTAATATTCTTCAATAATTTCTACTCTTTCCAGTTCATAGTTTTCTTTCTTTAGTATATTCCCCTCTCATTTGGGAGAAGGACCTAGTGACTTTCTTCTAATAGTTAAGGCAAAAGTGGTGGAATACTACTTTCCAAAATTAGTTTTTGTAGGACTGTGTTTTTTGTCTTGCTGGAAATCTCTCTCACTTCCTCTTTATCAGCATGTTTCATTTGACAAAAGTGGCTGCCATTTTGGAAGTCCTACATGGCTGTACTGAAAGAAACCTCAGCCAATACCTATGGCTCACATAAAGCACTCAATCTGAAATTACACAGAAAAATACATCCTGCAGAGATGAACAATTACTTGAAATGGGAATCCTTCATTGAGTATAAGATTATTCTTGGGACTGGAGCAATAGCACAGTGGTAGGCGTTTGCCTTGCATGCTGATGACCCAGGACAGACCTGAGATTGATCTCTGGTGTCCCATATGGTCCCCTGAGCCAGGAATGACTTCTGAGCACAGAGCTAGGAAAAACTCCTGAGCCTTAACAGGTGTGGCCTTCCAAAAAAAGATGATGCTAGCTTATTTAACACCATGATTAGTATGGTGAGTAGAATGGCTAGTATGAGGCCGTGAAGTAAAAGAGAGATATATAGCATTCAGATTCCTGAAAAGAGAAACTGAGGTTATAGATGTTGTTTTAAAAATCACTAAACTTTTAGTAACTGGTGATTGGAGGCTACTGAGTGATACCTTGCTGTACTTGGGGCTATTCCTGGCTCTCTGATTAGAAATGACTCCTAGAAGATTCAGAGGACCATATGTGGTGCCAGGGATTGAGCCTATGTCAACTGTACAAGCAAGCACTCTACTCACCATACTATCACTCAGGGCCCAACTTTAAGTAGTTTTTAGGCAGCTTTATATATTTAATATAAAATAATGTGAGAAGCAGTAATTCTAAAATCAGTATACTCTGAGCTCAAAGTAGATTGACCCATTTCATAATACAGTCAGAGAAGGTTTAACATCAGAAGAGATGTAAAAATTAAGAAAGGAGTTGAGCTTAATAAATAATGAGTTTGAAAAGAGATGTGATCACATTTGTTCTTTGGAAAATCACTCTGATATAGTATGGAAAATCAATTGAAAGAGAACATGAGTTGATCCAGGAGACTAATTATGATGCTCTTATAGTAATCCAGGTGAGCAAATGCTTTACTATACTAGAGTGATAGGTGAGGACTAGAACCAAGTGAATATTGGAGATACTTATCAGGTAAAGTATTAAAACTGCATGATGAGTTGGAGGCAATGCAAAAGAGATTATATGATTATTTCCATTCTACAGATGCTGCATCAGGTTTAGAATGAGTGATCTGTCCAAACATAAGGCACTAATATTATAGTTGCATTTTAGTGCCATTTTAGACAAGTATTAGACTTGGCATTTTCTTTCTTCTCTCTTCAACCTTATAATTAGCAATGCTCAGAAAGGTATCCATGCATGCTTCTACATGCTCAGTGATATAAGTGTGTGCCCACACACATACATACAAGATATACACACAAACCCAAACTAAAAACATTTTTAAATCCACTTTTCTGTCATCACTATTTTTCTTTTCTTTGATTCCTTTGTCTCAATGAGGAATCTTTAACCTTCCAACCACATACATCAATTGTTTATTTCTAGTCTTTCACTTATAATATCACTTGAATATATTCACATTTTTCTCTACTGCCTCTCTGCTACCTTTTCATATTTCTCTTTCTCTTTCCATTCTTTCTTCAAAGTCAAAGTCCTATATAACTTTGCAGGCTTGATTTTCTTCAGCCAACTGTTATCATCCCACATGCCATTAAAAACTTTATGTCCCTTAGCTTACCTTAACTTAAAGGCCCATTTCATAACTCAGGTTTTAGACAAGCATTTCTCAGCCAGGGGCATTATAGACGCCCTGGGGGTCTCCAGGATATTTAAGGGGACTAAAGGTAAAAATCATATAAATGGTGGCCCCAGCTTTAGATTAGGGGCAATCAGTAAAAGGGTTACAAAGGAATAAAGGGAAGGGAAGAAGATTGTAAGAATATAGTGGGAATTGTAAGAAGATTTAAGGGAAGAAGATTGTAAAAATATAGTGGGAAAACATTTCAAAAACAGTACTCTAGAATCAACTCCCTTATTATTTTTCTCTGTTTCTTGATTGTACAAAGTAGCTTGATCTTAACCCACAGAAAACTAACCATTTGGATATATTAATGAATTTTCATAATAAAAATGTTTTATACTCATATTCTACAGTCAACACTTTTCTAAGTTTCACAGATAAGTACATCGAAATTCAGAAAGATTAGTCCAAATCAGTGAGTGCAAATGTACTATTTCTCCATCAGCATTATTCTTTCAATAGACCTTTGTTTTTGCTTATATAGATATATTTTAAAGAAACTATATAGGTCCATGTGTATAAGTATATATGCATATTATCTATCACAGTCACAAATGAAAAAAAAGTCCTGTCACCTGTGAAACTCATTAAAGGGGAAGTTAATAATGTGGTAGATAGTAATTCAAAAACTGCTAGCCATGATTAAAAACAATGGAAGAAAATGTTTCTCCTTTTGTGACTGAGTTTTATCATTTGTTTTTTTGCATCAGGTTTGCTAATTCATACCCTATCAGTGAGGCAGATAACACATCTTGGGGAAAATTACACTGTGGCAATTTATACCATCTTGATCAAAGTTTCTACCTATGGTGTTTCTGTACAGATTCTGGCATTCTCTTTTCAACAGACTGAACATTTCTTCTTTTTCTGCCTGAAAGTCATTTTGTTTTGTTATTGTTGCTGTTTTTGTTTGTGGGCCACATCTAAAGCTGCTAGGGAGCAATTCCTGGCTCTGTGCTAAGAAATCACTCCTTGCAGGCTCCGAGGACCATATGGGACATCAGGGATCGAACCTGGGTCAACTATATGCAAGGCAAATGCCCTACCCACTTTGCTATCACTCCAACCCTCCAAAAAGTCATTTCTGACATGGTTTTACTTTTCCCAAATACTCTATTTCATTTCTCCCTATGCTTCACTTATTTAAAAACACACACACACACACACACACACACACACACAAGCGAGAGAGACAGGGAGAGACAGGGAGAAAGAGAGGAGAGAGAAAGACAGAGAGAGAGAAAGAGAGAAAGAGTGAGAGAGAGAGAGAGAGAGAGAGAGAGAGAGAGAGAGAGAGAGAGAGAGAGAAGCTAAACTTTTGAAATAAGAATTTCTCTGCAGGAAGTCCCAAGGCAACATCATATCAAAGCTAAATAACCTCTCATTCTAAGGCGTGTTAGTCCCTGAGTCAGGGCTCAGGTCATTAGCAGGGCAGAATAGGGAAGCATGATGGTAACTCTTCAATTCATCCTGTTCCACAGACACCCTCTTCCTTAGTTGGTTTCTGATCAGGAGTTTTTATCAGCAACAGGAGTCTCCTAGCAAATCTCTACTCCTTTTGTATGAATTTTAAATAATCTTCCCCTTTGACAACTGATGAAATATAGAAACTGTATATTTCACTTTTCTATGTAAATAAAGGCCCATGTATTTTAGAGTTTTCACTAGCTGGTTTCTTTTGAAAATGAAATACAGAATAATTCAAATAGAAAGATTGAGAAATAATTGTGAGTTGTAATAGAAATACTTTCTCCTATGTGATGCTAGATTTATTCATTATGACTTTGCTAAAAGAAGATTCAATGTGATCCTAAATTTTCAGGTCAAATGCATATGGTCACAAAGTTATTCAGTGTGTGTGTTAAGGAAAAAAGGTAGGGGAAAGAAAATTTTCAATATTATTTTTTGTAAAGCTGGTAGTTAATTAGGTAGCACCCATATTTAATAAAATTAAATAATGTGCCTATGATACTAAATATTAAATTCAGTATTCAAAACAAATGTCATATAAAACAAACCCTTGTCCAAGAAATTCAAGTTGCAAATAAAGTAAATCAGATATTGGAAAATGGATTACAGAAAAGGAGTTAGTCCTGTTTGTTTGTTTTGTTACCCCAACATGGGTGAAAGTGGAATAGAAATGATTAAGATGGACTGAAATAAAATACATATAAGCATATATATATAGCAAAGTAGTATCTAAAAAGGCTTTGAAACTAAGTAAAAAGCAGATTATAAGATAGTTGTTTATTTCCTCCACCTAAACAGGTTAAAATACTGCTGTCAGACTTACGAAGTAGTTGAAGAGAGTGCACACTACTTTCTTGGTCCAGATTGGTGCAGGCCACTCAGTAATTTTGCCATCATTTGAAATTAAAAGCAGTCATGTCCATTCAAATATCCCAAGTGCCCAGAACCTGACCCAGGCCAATTAGCTAGTGGAGAAAGACTCTTCTTGTCATATCCATTTGATGAATGATCACCTGACTCTCGACTGTCTTTCTCCACAAAGATGCTTTCATGCGAAATATCAACAGAACTTTACAAGAGAAAAATAAGAGTAAAGTCTGGCAAAATAATGCCAGAGCCACTGTTTTCTAAGAAGACTCATCATATCTTTTGTATCTAACGTCCTTTCTTTTCTCCTTAATTCTTAAGTATTCAAATTTTTTATTTTAGTTGTCACCAATGAAACTTAAGATATTTATCTCTATTCTACCTGTCCTCTTCTTTGTAAGCCCGTTTTCCAACAAAAGTGGATCAGAACTCTGATATTCCTCATGTATTAGAAGACCTAGATCTCTGTAATAATGATTCCATGAGTCAAAGATCATTAATTTAGTTACAGCTTTCCCCTGTTATAAATTGAGGCCAAACATCATAATGTCAAATTGCAGGCCATCATTTGAACCACCACAGAAGACCTTAAGGTGTTGTATGTAGTAAAATAGAGCCTGTTTAGAGACAAGTATATTTAACCAAGTATCAGTTCTATCTTCCATATACTATGGTATCTTGGGCAGAGCACTGTTCCTTCATTTTTCTAAGGACAGTGCATAAGACTTCTCTCATAGGAATGTTTTGGAGTTGAAAGAAGTATGTATGTAAAGCACTAGGCACAATGGTAGTTACTTGGCAAATGAAGATAGCTTTATGAACTAGGAGATTTCAAAGAGACAGAGGCTACAGTCCTTATCACTAACAAACACCCCTTACCCATAAGTAATTACCTTTCAAAAAGGCCAGGGTCATCCACAAATGTCTTTATTGTGCATTTATGTAAGTTGTCTGACAAAAATGACCTGAAAGGAGGCTTAGATCAACAGAATGGTATCATTTATTAAACTGGAAAAAATGGGGGATTCTGTTTTCCATAACTCACATCCACTTAAAACAATTTCACTTGACTTCATTAAGTTTGAAGAATTGCACTTTTCCTTCACCCCTTTCTTCTTACTTACTTACTTAGCCTTTATAATTCAAAAGATAATTGCTCTATTAACAAATGTTTATAGCATAATAAAGGAGTTGGAAGAAGGAAAAAAAAATTTGTCAGTCTGGGCCAGTCCCTTCAGTTTCTTGGAAGTACTAAAGAGCAATGGAATACACCATAAATTTGTTCTGGATTTAAACCAAAGGATTCATTTTTTTAGCCACTAGAAAATAGTTCTTGGTCAAAAACTCTTAAGACCTTGTGAGAAATGAGGCTACCAGGAATTTCTAGTGACTGAAATTATATCACCACAACTCTGAGCGATGAAGAAATCCTGACCTTACTGGAAATCAGGAAAAGGCTCTGGCAGGTACTGATAGAGCCTATGGAAATCCCCTCTGGGTTTGGGAGATTGGAAAGAGCTTCTGGAGAATGTTTTTCCCCTTCTTTAGACTTAAAATGTATTATACCAATCAAATAGGATCTCTGTTTCTGGATTGTATGTGTTCCCTAAACTACTATGTTGAAGTCTATCCAATGCTTAAAAATATGACTGAGGGCCCGGAGAGATAGCACAGCGGTGTTTGCCTTGCAAGCAACCGATCCAGGACCAAAAGTGGTTGGTTCGAATCCCGGTGTCCCATATGGTCCCCCGTGCCTGCCAGGAGCTATTTTCTGAGCAGAAAGCCAGGAGGAACCCCTGAGCACCGCCGGGTGTGGCCCCCCCAAAAAAATATGACTGAAACAAAAGCTTTGTAAAGAGATAAATGAGGTTGAACAATGTCATGATGGTGGTCCCTAAATCAATTGAACTAATGTCCTTGATTATTAGGATACAGGGACACTCAAGAAGCAAGCAGGAGAGGTAGTAGGAAAAGGGAACTGTAGGGAAACTGGGAACATTGGTGGCAGGAAATGTGCACTGGTGAAGGGATGGGTGTTGGGCATTGCATGACTGAAGCTCAATCACGAACAACTTTGTAACTGTATCTCACAGTGATTTAATTAGAAATTATTGGGGGGAAAAGAAGGAAGCCATGTGTAGATATACTAACTTGTTTTTCAAGCCCATGTTTGAGAACATCTGTCTTGTTTACTGTCTCTATTTCTTTACTCCTTATGCCCACTTTGAAGAAGCTTGTGTTCTCTCTTAAGCATGTACTTCTCTCTATCTTCTCTCATATATTTTTAATAAGTTTCAACAAAAAGCTACCATTCTTCACACAGAAATACCCTCCAAGAGGCCCCAGAAAATAAAGCAATCCTACAACAGCTTGACCTTTGACTTCTAACCTCCACACTGTTGTGAAAGACATCCAGTCTGTGATGTTTTGTCATAGTGGCAAAAGTCAACTAAGTCACTATATTAAAGAACACCCACAATATGCTTTCATGAAGCAGGGAGGGTTCTTCTTCATGGTCTCCTCAGAAAATTCCAAAGTACCTTTGATACTAGGAGATTTCCCTTGAATGCATGGTAGCAAGATTCAGAGGTAACCCTACTCAAGCGGGCCATTTCCTTGAGGAGACTGTGCTCTAAAGGTTGATAACAAACTTCTTGGTCTGTCTTGTCCTTCAGCTATTGACACTCTTCCCTTCAGAAGACCCACTGGCAGTGAAAAGTGAACTTAGCTTTCTCTCATTTTTCTGCTTCTCCCTCTCTCTTTTCCTATTCAGAATCTCTCCTGCAGAATGTCAACTTTTTTCTTTTGATCTAATGATATTTTATCCAAGCCTTCTCTTTACCTATGAAACAGAAATTCCCTAAGCCTTTATGATAAGGGAGATAGCTAGATGGGAATAAAGGGAAAAAGATGGGAAAAAGTTTTTGCTTTTCTCCAGACCACCCATTTTGTTGGACAAATTCCCACTATTCTGGAATATCTCAGTTTCCCCTTCTGAAAAACAAAGAGTCAAATAAAAATATCATTAAATTCCTTCAGAATTAATATGTTCTGACTTTAATATATCTTCTAAAAGATCTATATACAAATGCACATATGTTTCTCCCCTTGGATCATAAATACCCATTCAATTCTTGAAGATTAGTTTGAATTCAAACACATGCATTCTACAAAATAAGCATATAAGCTGTACTCGCAGAAACCAGTCATGAGTGGCCTCAAAAAAAGAACAATGAATTTTCCTTTGCTTGTGTTTTTAAGGCTATAAAATTTGTTTGCCCAGTCTGGCATATACTAAGTCATTAGAAGATATGTGTAAAAATGCTCAAGCCTGGGCCCGGAGAGATAGCACAGCAGCGTTTGTCTTGCAAGCAGCCAAGCCAGGACCAAAGGTGGTTGGTGCGAATCCCGGTGTCTCATATGGTCCCCCGAGCCTGCCAGGAGCTATTTCTGAACAGACAGCCAGGAGTAATCCCTGAGCACCGCCGGGTGTGGCCCAAAAACCAAAAAAAAAAAAAAAACTCAAGCCTGATGTTGGATTTTTTTTTTTAACACACACAGCTTGTTTGCCCACTGCCTTTTACTCAATGCAGCAGTTTGGCCTCTGAGGATAACTAAGAAAAACCTCCGAGATTGTTAGAAGGGAGCTTCACCTGCCAGTCTGGGCTGCAGGATCTCTATAGCAACCAAACATAAATCAAGGAAATGGCCCCTTTTGTAAGTTGGTTAATAGGCACAACATGCTTCTTTAGAAAATCCAACCATTCTTTCAATAGACTTTGATTGAAAGTCAGCCTTTTCTTCAGACACATTCACATTCACATCTAGTAGCAGCTTGTATGGCTGTCCACGGGCTAATTTATTACCCTTTAAAGATCTGGCAAAGAAAAAAATGGCACTCAGAACAATGTTTACATTCAGAGGCATAAGCACAGAGCCACAAAAGAGCATCCTTTTGTTCTGAACTTGGAATATTAATCTTTAACCTAAGACTTTAACTTTCTCCCCCCTCTTGCAGGGTTCAGCAGCACCTCTCCTCTCATTAAAATTTTACCAATTTAATACTACTTGGTTTCTGTTACGTGGGAAGGGGGGAGTAGGCCTTCCTCCCATTGTTTTTTGCTAAATCTTGATAGAGATGAATTGTCTCACAAACTCCCCACTCTTCGCTTAGTAATGTACTCTGCATCAGGGTTTGCTGATGAAGGAAGCTGGTTTCTCTTGCTCCCCCCAAAATATCCTTGAACTTATTAACAAAAAGTCCAGGGATGTCCCCCTCACATTCTTTTCACAAAACAAGAGAAGATCCAATAGATACTGAGTTGGCACCCCCTAGACTTTCTCTAACCCACCAATTGTCATTTGGAAACATATGCAAGAATTGTCTTGCATGGAACCAGTCCTCCTGGTATCATAAAAATGGAAGGCAAAGTTGGGGACACACAGAGTGCTTCCTTTCATGTGAGCTCAGTCACAGCACTAAGTAAATGGTGCATCTTCTCTCTATGAGGAAGCCAAATGGCCTGTCTCCCTTTGAGATGGAGAATGAAGGTGAGGGTTGGGGGATGGGGAAAGCAAACTGTTGTGGTTTTTTTTTCCTAAATTAGATTATGAGATTTTAAAAAATACTTCTAAAACAAGAGGGAGCTTGTATTGTTCTGTGTAGTTTCATATCACAGATGGGCTCAGATTAAAAAAATAAAAATGAAAGATTTATATGAATGTATCCCCCGTTAGCATTCTTAAATCCTCAGAGATTAGTCTTCAGACACCAGACCTTTCAGGGGCTCCCTTTCTTTTGATATAGTCATCTGTCCCCACTGGCAAGATGGGAAGAAAAGGCTGGTTTCAAAATGTGATTCTTTCAAAGTACCCTTGATTTCAGATTGGGGTGAGATAAAGTTGTCTTATACTATGTAAGGCTGGTCTCTTAGAAACACCTTTTGCCTTAGCATTTGTGTGAAAATATCTTTGGGGTCTGTAAAAAGTAAAGACTCTCCTCCAATTCTCTCCAAAAAAATTCAAAGAAGCATAACACCAAGAGCTGAAAAAAGATCCTATACATTCAGGAAAGAGGGTTGTGCTCTCTTTTCTGTGCTAGGGTCAGCTGAAGCTAAAGGGTGTGCTGTAATAACTATTTATCTGGTCAGACACCTCATGCATAATTTTCTACCATAGGCCTAGAGTCATGTCCCATGTTAAGAATATAGTGCAGTTCAGTAGGGGAAATCATGTGCCAGGCCACTGAGTTGTCAGTATTCAAATCCCAGGTCTCAGCTTACTAACCCTATTACCTCTTTCTTCTCTTTCCTCATCTGTAATATAAACTTATAATAGAACCTACTTTATAAAGCTGTTAAGAGGATTTAGTGTGTTATAATAAACCAGATAGAATAGAATGCTCCACCCTCATATGTTGATTGCTATTAATGGTTTTTAGGCGTCTATAATATTGTATTATCTTCTATTTATATTATATTGCTGATATTGCTGGCAACAGGAAAAGTGCATATCACCCAACCAACAACTCAAGATTTTTAAGTTCAGAGGATATTTTGCCAACATTTGGACATAAAAAATAATAATATCTGAGGCTGGGTTACTCTACTGAGAAAATAAAGAGATAAGAAAGAGTTTGTGTCTGTGGCAATATTTTCTCCCATCTGCCTAACACCATCACCTTGTATCTCTGTTCTTGCCAACAATCCAAGTTGATGGAAATCTTCCAGGATCAGGGGTTGTGTGTGTATGTGTGTGGTGTCTGTTGTGTGTGCTGTCTGTGTGTGTACTTCCTATATGTTCTCTGCCACCAATATGAATAACTGGTTCTCCCACCTTTTCTTTCTAGGCTTCCAGGGTCATCAGTTAGCTTCAGTTGTAGCAATTCAAGCAGAGAATCCTGGGACCCAACCTCACATGTGCTGTCATCAAGACTAGCTAATCATTGTACATTTGTCCTCACCCTGTCCATTTGTTTGAAAGCCTTTGTTCCTTTCAGAAACTCTCCTCAACTTTAGCACAAGTGTCAAAGAGACAATAACTTCAGAGGAGGGAAAAAAGGGGGGAGCTAACCCAGAGATTTACCAAGGAAAGGCCAGATTCTTTCCCAGGAAAAAGACTCACATCTGTAAGAAATGGATGACCAAATTAGAATTTGCCCAACAGATAACTGGGTTTGAAAAACAGGACACTGAAATTGTTTTTCAAATTCAAAAACCAAGTTAGTTAAGGGCTAACTTGGTTAACATATAACGTTATTGGTTATGAATTAAGTTTTAAACATTGGTAACTCGTCAAGAATAGCCTATACTACTCAAAGAGGTCTAAGTTTTAGAGAGAGAGAGATTGGAAGCCAAAAACTTCAATACATCTTGTGTGACTTTAAGCAAGTCCTGGTTTTTAATTTATTTTGTTGTCCATCAGTCAACTTCTAATGAAGAAAAGTAAACACCATTTCAGCTCTGTTATAGAGAAAGAATTGGAAGTTAAAACAGGGAATTTATACTGTATTGGGTGAAGGAGCTAAAAGAGGAATATCAGGGTTTGGAGCAATGCAGACATTCCCTTTAATAACAAGGCCACTTTCACCCTAAGGATTAACAATGGAAAAAGAGGATGCTCCCAGACCCTATGAGCTGAGGCTCAGAATAGATTTCCTAGTCATAAGAGATGCTCCCCAAAGGCTGAAGAGGGTTTGATGTGTAATTCTTTCTGTCCCTTTGGTGGAAACTTCCTAAAGCCAGTAGGGTGTGATGTATATTTATAAGTATATCTCCTCCTCCTTTTGTAAAATTAGAAGGGAAAAGTATCACTAAATATTCATATTTGTGGACTGGAGAGATGGTAAATTGTATAGGGTGCTTACTTTGTACAGTGTAATCCCTGAACACAGAGCCAGCATTAAGCTCTGCGCAGCTGAGTATGGCACCAAAACAAAGCAACTACAAAGACACAAAGGAACCAAAATTTGTAGATGTGGCTCTAGATTCATTCCCTATCCAGTTATTGCTTGGTTTAGGTATTGGCAACATTGGTGCAGTTTACCCTGTGCTCTATGTTCAGTCCCTCTACTCCAATCTCATTGACTATAGGGAAGTATTTTTGTGTGTTTTCCTCTAAATACAATTAATCCATTTATCATCTATTAACTCTAAGTGAAACACTTAAATGTTGCTCACTACCATGAAACTTTTTTTTTTGCTTTGTTCAGTAGTTACTGGCCCTGCACTTAGAAATCACTCCTGGCAGGCTGAGGGGGATTATATGGGATGTCAGGCATCAAACCCATGCCAGCAGCATGCATTGCAAATGCCCCACCTGTTATGCTATTGTTCCAGCCTCATAAAACATTTTTGCAGAGGGAGGAGCATGCCCAGCAGTATAATTAGCTCTGTCCTGGGAATTTACCTCTGGTGGTTTTCAGGGGACTGTATGTGGTGCCAGGGATTCAAACTTGGTTCTTAAGGATGCAAGAGATTTAACCTCTGTACTGTTCCTCTGACTCCATCATGGAAAAACTCCTTTTTAAGATCAAGAGATGCTTTGGTAGAAAGGGTGAAGGATGATGATTTGAGAAACTTGGACTTATGTATTGACTCTCTCTACTGTAGTATGTTGAAGCAATGTCTCTTTTCCTCTTCCATAATCTGAAAGTAAAGAATCAAAAGTAGCCCCAAGAGGCAAAGGGCGCATGCCTTCATGTGTGATTTCTGGATTTGATTTCTGGAACTACGTGGATCCTGAAGCACTACAAATTGTGACTCAATAAAATCTAAACACCATGGTATATAATACTGGTGACCTGCAGTAAGTACATCAGACATAAATAACATTGAACTTCTGTACCTATGCATTGAGCCATCTGGCTCAGTTTACTGGCAAATTATAGCTGGAAGTAGCCCAAGGCCTCTGAACATTGTTTGGATGTCTAGAAAAATTATCATTATTATATCTTATTCATAAATATATATAATTATGATATTAATTATTAATAATAATAGCCCTAACCTCATACCATATATAAATCACTTTCTAATAGCATAGAACTGTATCCTACATTGAAACTGAAACTTTTGTCAGGCTGTGCCTACTAAGTTCTGGCCTACCAGTGACTGGCTTTCATTTGTTGGATGTTTATTTGTTGGATATTTAAAGTGCTTCTATTTTGACTCAAGTGCCAATACTAGATAGCAAGTTCAATGTGAACATATCCTCTGAGGCAGGAAGCCGTATATTGAGAACTAGACTCATAACTCCTCAGTCCCACTACAACACCAGAACAAGGAGAATACACACCTTTCTCCCTCTCTTTTTCTCTCTCTCTTTCTCTCTCTAACACACACTCACAAGAGAAGGCATGATATGTGGCAGGCCAGAGAAAAAAGCTTTGCCTAGCAAAAGTTCCCTTTGTATTAATAGATTAATAATTATTAATAATTTATCAAGAGGCTGTCTTATTTATTCACTACTCAGTAAACATTCTTGACTGTCTGTATTGGGAACTTATGTCTAGTTGAATTGGTTATTCAATAGAAGTTTATTCAAAGATACCTAAGCTGACAGTTACTTATCCTACAGTAAACTTTGGGGATAACAGATTCCCAAAGAGCCTTTTAAGAATAAACTTAGAAAAGAATTAGGTCATGAAATGTCTCTGAAACTAAGAAAATTCTTCTCATCTACAGCAGAGTAACTGAAGGTAGGTTGGAGTATTCCAAAGAGACTTTCTATCCCAAAGAAGCTATAAAATAGAGTTTTGCTGGAAGCTGGTACTGGTACTAGGATCAACAAAGCCTTGATCTGTGGGGAAAAGAGAAAAAGAACTTCACCATTTTCTGTTTTGTAGACTATAGACAAACTATATCCCTATGCCTCTCTCTCTTTCATTATCTATAAAATTCTGCTTTTATTTGCACCTATCTCTTGCACTTAATGTGAGTTTAAAGTAAATTTGCATGATGCTTGATAAGTAATAAACATCCAAAATTCTTAGCTAAAATTTGTTCATTATAATAAAAAATTATTAAATGAAGTTCTGGTCAATAATTCAAGGAAGAGAAGAATAAGAATAATCTGCAGCAGTAAAATTTATTGTGCATTAGAGGGTTAAATTATTCCTTGTCCAGATTGTTTTACTATTTAATTCATGGTTCTTAAAGTATATCTCTTACTTTACCTATAGTGATTCATGTCATTATTACTGGTTGTAGTTTAAGACTTCTACTCTTGTTTTCTTGCCCAATTCCATAATATGCTTAAGTGACTCAATGTCTTCTAGAAAGAAGTTGTACCAGGGAAAGATCTACTTTTCAGTTTCAGGGGAAGTTTCTCCAGTTCATGGACCAAGATGATTTCTAAAGACCTTGAGATTTTTATAAGAAATAAGAGAAAGAATTAAATGGATTCTTAAACTACTAAAGATCCAGGCCCTTCATCTGGTGGACCTCATGAATTTTAATTATGGATTCAGGTTAAAAGTAGTAAGATAAAAGTAAGTAAGTAGTACATAAGAGATCCTGGGTAAGATCCCCATGTACCATAAGTTTCCCTGAGCACCACTGAATATGACCCTGGTGCCCCCGAAGTACTACCTATAATGGCTCCTAGAATAACTAAGGAAAAATATGTCTATAAACTTAACTATTCATGGACATCTGTGATGAGATGCAAGATGGTAGGTGCCTACAGGAGTGCATAGTCTGCCTTAGAAGAGGATCATTGCTTTCTTTTTATTTTCCAGCAGTTAGAAATAATAATTGTTGGCTTAACAATAAAGCAGAGGAATTAAGGTTCAGAGTTCCTACAGGTAGAAATATTATACTGCTAACTAAAACATAGTATATTACAGAAATAGAGATGCCTAATCCACTCATTTAATGCTACAATCTCCCTTTCCCTAACTTACTATCATTGAAAAATCTGAACATGCAGAAGTCACTTTCCTTTTTCCCCAATTTACAGTTTAATTTTAATTTGATTTTGTATTCAAACTGACCCATGCCTTTCCTGTCTTTTCTACAGAGATGTAATATAATACAAACTCAGAAGAACCATGGTTTGTTTATTTTATTGTAATCTGAAGCAGTTTTTATCAAAAACTTAATTCCTGAGAAGATCATCATGTGCAGGAAAAAGCAGATCTTCATAGTTTTATTTCCTTTCCTTTAAGATATCAGGAGTCTAAAGTATTATTTGTTTTCTTTTGTTTTCTCCCTTATGAAAAGTTGATCCAATATATTTTCTGCATCTTTGCGGTCTGGTCTCATGCATGGGATTAATTAGACTAGACAAATCATTGAAAAGAAAGTATCTATTTTATCCAGGCAATTGTTTCAGAATTTTTGGATGTTCTAATATTTTTGCTTTTTTAGTATTTCTTTTTAATGACAGATGGGCCAATGGCTTTTAATGCCTGGTGAGACAAGTATTCACATATGAGTATATGTATATACATATGAGAAACATTAATTTTTAATTTACTCTGTTTACCTTGAGAAGCTGCCAGTAGATGATTCAAATATTCCACAGAAAGGAGCTTTCTTTTGTAATCCCGGACAAAGGACAGCTAAGCATATGTGCTCTCTTCAAAGCTGAACTTCCTAAGTGGGGATGAAGAGAGGGGAACATTGGGTAGTATTTATTTGTGCAGCTCACAAAAGGAACTTTTTGAGTATGTAAACACTCTTAATATGATTAAGAGTTGCTACCAAATCTATTCATCTAGTAAGCATATGCTTAACGGAGAGGCAGTAGGGAAGAGCTAGCAGCCTGCACTGTTCCTATATTCCTTTAATTCAGCATTCATTATACATTGTTGAAAAATCAAATAGCAGAACTCAGTTTGAGTTCATGACTAGCTTCCAGTTCCAGGTGTGAGAGCCACACTGAGAATATCAGTTGTCCTCCTCCTTCACTGCTTTGGCCTTGGCAATGTAGAATGGACCAGGGAAAGGCATGTGCTAAAGCCTAATGGTATGGGGTCTGCTGATACCAAAAAAGTAAACCTTCCCAGATTTGATGGGAGGGGTGGGGGATGAAAACTGATAAATTCCAGGTTTTCCAATAACATCTGTATAGAGTCAGTTGTTGAACATTGGTGCCCCTTCCACTCTCAGCAAATTGTCTGAGAGCTATTGGAACTTGACTCAGATAAAAGTATCATTCCTGGGGAACAGAGTGATAGTACAGCAATTAGGACACTTGCCTTGCATTCAGCCAACTCGGGTACAATTTCTAGGATCCTATATGGTCCCCCCAAGCTTTTTCAGAAGTAATTAGCAAGTGCAGAGTCAGGAGTAAATCCTGAGCATTTCTGGATGTGGCCAAAATAAATTTAAAATAATTTTTAAAAGATGTCATTCCTGGCTCCCAGAGCTAGGAAAACATTAAAGAATAAGAGTGTGTTCCTGCTACTGAAGCTTCATTGCCACCTCATTGCAAGATTTTATGTGTGCTGTACAGTGCCACCCATGTAAGGGAATACTCTTCAAAGTGCTGGTATCCTTGTCTGTGCAATCATTTTTGCATGCATTTATTAAGTCAGTGCTATGAGAATATCATGAAGATAGCTCCTTACCATATCAATGTATGAGTTCCTGAATGTATGAGTTCCATTTCAGGTCATATGAAAATAATTATTAGTACAGTTTTTGTTTGTATAATAAATTTTAGTGAGTATATACTGCAGAATGGCAGTTAATTATTTCTGACTTCCCCTTCAGAATAGATTTCTAAACCTAAATTCTGAGAATGAGCATAGTTAATAGGTTTAAAATCACTCTCTCCATTATAGTAACTCCTTATTAAAATTTAGGATTATAAATAAGTTTAGGATTATAAAGGAACTACTGTGTCCTTAGTAGTCTCAATGTTTTATTCTGCTATTAAATTTATTCTGCTATTTTTTTTAGATTTTTTTCTTTATTTCAACATCTTGATTACATATATGATTGTGATTAGGTTTCAGTCATGTAAAGAACACCCTCTTTACCAGTGCAACATTCCCACCACCAATGTCCCAAATCTCCCTCCATCCCACCCCACCCCCACCTGTATTCTAGACAGGCTTTCCAGTTCCCTCATTCATTCACATGTTTATGGTAGTTCTCTGTGTAGTTATTTCTATAACTGCACTCACCACTCTTTGAGGTGAACTTCATGAAGTGAGCTGGAAGTTCCAGCTCTCCTCTCATTGTCTCTGAGGATTGTTGCAAAAATGACTTTTATTTTTCTTAAAACCCATAGATGAGTGAGACTATTCTGTGCTTCTCTCTCTCCCTCTGACTTATTTCACTCAACATGATAGATATTTCTCGTTATTGGAAAAGAGGTTTCTATCCAGTTTTCCTGCCCTCCTTCCCTTCTTCCTCCTTCCTCCCCCCCTCCCTCCTTCCTTCCCTCTTTACTTCCCTCCTTCCTTCGTTCTTTCCTTTCTTCCACCCTTCCTTCCTTCCTTCCTTCTTCCCTCCCTCCCTCCCTCCCTCCGTCCCTCCCTTCCTTCCTTCCTTCCTTCCTTCCTCCTTCCTTCCTTCCTTCCTTCCTTCCTTCCTTCCTTCCTTCCTTCCTTCCTTCCTTCCTTCCTTCCTTCCTTCCTTCCATTGTTTACACTAAGGGCTCATACGTAAAATATTCTCACCTTCAATTCTACCTCCTCGTGACCTGATTCTACAATCATTGACGCCTTGTTTCTTCTCACCAACCTCAAACCTGAATCCTTAATAGATGCATTTTTGTGGTACCTCAAAATATTATTTATACTCATTATTTGTTAAGCTAATTGCTCAGGACAAGCACTAATATGTTATTTCATTATCTTTTAAAAATTATATTTATAATCATATATATATTTTCACTTAAAAACATGTTTCTGGGGCCAGAGCAGTGACACAAGAGGTAGAGCATCTGCCTTGCATGTGCTAACCTAGGATGGATTGCGGTTCAATTTCCCAGAGTCCCATATGGTCCCCCAAGCCAAGAGTGATTTTTGAGCACAGAGCCAGGAATTGCCCCTGAGCAGAACTGGGTGTGGCCCAAAACAAAACAAACAAAAACAAAAAACAAAAAACATGTTTTTGATAAATTCACTAACAATCCAGAATACTAAAAATCTAGAGCACACCCCCACATATACACAATATAATAATAAGGTGGAGTTTGAGCGATAGCACAGCAGGTAGGGTGTTTGTCTAACATGTGGCCAAACTGGGTTCAACTCCCAAGATCCCATATGGTCCCCCCCAAGCACCACCAAGAATGAGTCCTGAACTCAGAGCCAAGATTAACCCCTGAGACCTTCACGTGTAGCCTTCCCTCCTCCCCCCCAAAAACATATAAGGGGTTTGGTTGTAAGAGTTTAAAAATTAGGAACTATTAATTCTTGATATCTATCTCCAAGACTCATTTGTCCCCTTTCACAAATGATGGTGAAAAAGTCATAATAATTATATGAGTCTACACGAATAGTTTGCCTTTTGAATCTAATTGCCAAGTAGTATAATTACAAGTATGCATGGCATTACGTTATATGTCAAATTGATTTCAGTTCATTTGATTCGATTTCCATATCAAATTCCTCATTGAAACTGTCTTCAGAGTTTCATAGCTAATGCCTGAGTGAGTTAGGGGTGAGGAAGGTGGTGAAAGCATGAAAGACTGACTCCTCTAAATAGAACTCCTCTAAATAGCTTCCTGTCCTCTGCTGTCACGTGTCTAATAAACACTATGACAAAAGAGCACCTTGTTTTCTAAAAGAACAGCCTTGCATTTTAATGTGTGAATCCCAAGCAGATGCTCTCCCATTGGGGAAAATGGATGCTGAGCAAGGTGCTAAAACTTCATGGTGTTTCATGGAAGAGGAGCAAACATACTGGAAGAGGCTCTGATGTCTTATGTTTGTGAGAAATTCTCTTGTGCCTAAAGCAATCTGTTCATAGTTCTTAATTCTAACTAAGAGCCCAACATGAGCTCTTAGTTAGATCGCTGACAGGTTATATAGTCTTTGAAACATTCATCCTGATTTCTAGAAGAAACAATAGGACCTTCTGAGTAGGCTGTTTCACTGCTTCTTTCTGGAGACCAAGGGCTTGAGGTCCCATAGCGCACAATTTTTCAGGGACATCTGTAGATGGAGAACAGTCCTAAGGGATCAAATTTTTCTGTAACCAGGTCCTAAAGACTTGTAAAGGAAAGCCCTAGTTTTCTCCAAGGAGCCAAGAGAGGATCCATCCCTGGCTGTAGAAGTACTGAGTGGTTACAAGACCCAAGCAAGATGACATTTCTTTGAGTTCTTTATTAATTATGGAACACAGAGGAGTATTTCATGCAAGTGCCCAATTCTTTTTTTTTTTTATGATTTCAGGTTTGATATCAAGGTCTTTAATTCATTTTTTTATTTTTAGTTATGAGAACAAAGATGCAAATAAAGAGGACAAGGTAAAGTTACAGTGGAAGGACAATCACCATAAACAGAATTCTCAGTAGTCCCATTGCTGATAACTTAACTTTGAACTTTCAGCCAAAGAACATTAAGAAAAATAAAACAGAAGCCATGTACAATTACTTTGTCCCTCAAGTCCCCAGATTGTAGTACATAATATTTCTTAGCAGCACACAAAGCAATCTAAAGACATATAACTTATGTAACTCCTTAAACATTGAGGGCAAAGTACTTCTTTACATTTCCATGCACATGCATATTAGTTTAAGTTAACCTCAAAAGTTTAAGTGGGTTGTTTTTCTTAAGGATTAGAGTCAAAGGAGCACAGTAAAAACGGTGTTAGAGTGGCAATTAGTTTGCATAGGCCCACCAAAATATGAGGGACATGAAAAGGAAAAGTCTTGGCCTAAATACAAGGAGACCCTACCCCTGAAGTTTCCTGGCATAAGACCAACTCTAGGCTCCAGGCAAACTAGTTTGTCCAATCCAGGTCATTGTCTGTAGTGCCAATACACTTTTATTTTTCACACAGTCTATGTTGTTGGTATCTTGTTTCTGTATTCAAGATCCTAGAATCTGCATATCCTATATTGCAGTCAGGATGGTGCAGAGTGTCCTCTAGTTTCACCTCACAATTAAAGGGCAATGCAGAGAACCCTGTCCTGTAAGCAAGTCATTGTTGTTGTCAAGTCTTCTTAGTGTTAAGGGAAGTCTCTTTTGAGCAGGTCGATGTCAGAGACATAGTAGTGTCTTCCCTGGTAGAGGATAGCTTCCAGGTGTTGATATAAAAAACTTTGGATGTTTCATAGATAGCTTCCCTGGTTCAGGGGTGAATGGAGGATACCCATTCTTCTGAGGCCCGTGCCAGGTCATTATATCAATGTTCAGGGTGTAAGGCCCATTGCACTACGAGATTTGTGTGTTCCAATCTCTATTAGATAAGAACTTATTTGTATGTATAGTATTTTTCCATTTTAATGTGCCTATCCAAACAAGGAATAATGCCACGTGGCTTATCGGCACATATGGGGGCCATAAGAACAAGTCCAACAATCCCTGTGACATGCTTCAATCATAACCATTAAACTGAGGGACTCTTCCACCAAAATTCCTTATTGAACAGCTCACAAAGAGAAGACAAGATAAAAAGTGGATAGAATCGTCACGGTAAAAGAATACTTAGAAAGAGTTATAGCTGTTAAAGAAAATACACATAAAATATTCAAAAGACATATGTGTCCATTTTATGTCTTTTGAAATAGTTGGGGGTTGTTAAATGCAATACACGACTTTGGTCTGTGATTAGAACTGTGTAGTACTGAAGTTAAAAAGGGTAAATGTGAGGTACTGATGGTTGGGGGTGAGAGAGTTAAGGAGTAATAATGAGCTTTGTAGGGGTGTGCGAAAGGGCAGAATCTGTTGGGGCAGGAGGTCTGTATTGGTGCCTAACAAATTAAAGAACTGAGGGTAAAGAGGGTTAATTAAAGGGAAGATAACAAATTCGAATTAGGAGATCAGGGAGTAGAAGGGGCTCTGGTGTGGAGGAGGGGAAATATATCAGAGGAGTTATATACATTGTATAGATGAATTGTTTATGGATTAGGCTTGGCAATAAGTGAGGGCCACTGTATAGGAATTCACGTCTACATATACACTGATTTTAGACATCTATTTGAATATTATCCTCCAAATCTAGGTAATTCCTTTTTTTTTGTTGTTCCGTAGAAACAGTCGAGAATTAAGAATATTTTTGGGTGTTGTTAAAAAGTATATATGTCGCGCGGGAGCATTTGCACTGGTGCGCTTTTGAAAATGAATACTAGTAAGAAGAGAACTCCTGAATGGGGTCCAGTCTGGTGTGGGGGGGATTTCAGTCCCCTGGACTAAGTGGTCAGCCCAGGGGGCCTATGGCTAGCTGTCCTGCCCAGAGCCCCCAACATACCAGCTGAAGAGAAACAGAAGAACTGGCATGTGCGCAAGTGTCCAATTCTAATAGACCATCTTTATTGTATTACCTCATTTAATCCACAGATTTCCTTAGTTCACATCTATCAATATTTTCCTGATGTCAGATTTCTTTTCTTGGAATTTCTTCCCAAAACTCTAGTTTTTGCCTTCAATGTTAACTATTTTTAGGGAGCCCCAGTGTCCCATTCTTCAGAATCCTGATATTTCCTGTAGGTGTCTCACACACATATGAAAATTTCACCAATGTGGGCTATTTTTCTTTTCTTTTCTTTTCTTTTTTCGTCTCCTTCAATGATCTTGGTGGCTCAAACCTCTGCTTGCTCTGGGGCTGTTCAGCTACTGATGGTTCCACCACCATGATTCCAAGATAAATGCTAGTGCAACTACCAATAATACTTTGTCTGCTCTTACTCTGGTATTGCCTTCCAGTGTTGTTGAAGTTACAGCACTCAGGACTGCCATAACGAGAGAATCGCAGAATCTGAGATGAGGATCTTTATCATGCTCAAGACCTGGACTCTGAACCCTATAAATAACCTGGAATCCTGAACTCAAATGGTGGCTGATGAGTAAGAGAGCCATCACAGCCTGACACATTCTGACATTTAAAAAAAAATAGAAGAAACTATAATCAAATGCATAATGTGCTCCACAACGAAAGCTATAGAGGGAAATGTTTTCTACCATTTAGAATTGGGGGAAGCAGATGAGATCTCCTGGGCATTAGCAGATGGTACCTTTGCTTAGTCTGCCTACACTGAGCTGCAAGTGATGCAGAACATCCTAAGTACCTGAAACCAGCCATGCCTCAAGGCCATCGCACTTCCAGATTGTAACTATGCAGGACAGACAAGAGAGAATCTTCCTCTAGGCATAGGTCAGAAGTCTCTGAATAGCAAAGAGAAACCAACCCTAGAGAAAGGAAAACTCAGCAAATGGAAGAACAAATAATAGGTGAAATTGAAATATTGGAATAATTTATAAAGGTCTTTAAAGTGTTTCTTAAACTATTTCAAAGTATTTAATCTTAGCAAGTTAAGAAAAGGGACTCATCACCAAATCATTATAATAGGAACAGATAAACTAAAAAAGATACTAGGGTTCAAGTGAAAACTAAATCTCTGGAAAAATAAACTTTATTTATCTCTTATGTGATGGAACTGGAGGTAGAGAGCTTGCTATGTACCACGACTAACAATAATTTTATCCCCAGCATCTCATATGGTCTCCTGAGCACTGATTGCTAGGATTTCTGAGTGCAGAGCTTACACACTGCTTGGTGTGGCCTAAAGTCATAAAAATATATATAAATGATGAGCTAAAACTATAAAAAATAGTGTTAAGAGAACTAGAGGGGGGATAAAGTGATATGCATGGTACTCCCTCATTAACAATAGAGTAAATCACAGTATAAAAAAGGAAGAGGGAAAGAGAGAGAGAGAGAGAAGTAAAATGCTTGCAGGTCAGGAGAGCAGTGAGGGAAACTGGGAACAGTTGTGGCAAAAAATGTGCATTGGTGAAGTACATTGCGCATTCTATGACTGAAACTTAACTTTGGACATTTTTATAACCATGGTGCTTAAATAAATAATTATATAAAATTTCAAAAAAGAACTAAAGGAGGTAAAAAAAAGGTTAATTAAATGGTAATACAGAACTGAATTGCCTGCATGAGAAGGTAAATTTAAAAAATTGACTTTGTGCAACTTATAGGTCAATTAAATTATTGCATAGAAAAGTGTACACCATACGGTCCTCTATGGTCCTGAAATATATCCCTGTCCTGCATTTCTGTGATTTGGGGTAGTAAAGTACCATATCTGTTTCTCACAGAATTTATTTGGATGTGTGAAAGAGGCAAAACATGCTTTTCAGTATTTCTCTTTGCACCCACATTTCTCAATTTTCTCAATTTCTAAGGAGGCTGACCTAGAAGATAATCAGAATGGCGGGCTTGATGGTCTCCTTGGAATGGTTATGGGTCTGTTGGGTCATCAGAGCCTGAATTTATTCCCTGGAGTTTTTTCCCAGGAGGCTTCTTGGTCCCTGCCACAAACAGCCTCCTGGCTGCACAGTAATTCCAGCCTCAAAACCTATTACACTCAGAACTTTAGGAGGTATTATTATCTCCATTTGCAGATGGGAAAACTCGAGCTCATTGAGATTGTGACCTGAGAAGTAAAGAAAACTGACACTGATTTTATCCCCGCAAGGTTGCTGAGCCTCTTTAGTCTGATTCCTCAAGTGCTTTTAACAATGAACTCCTGTTGACTAAATTTGTCACAGGCCTTTCCATTTGGTAATAACTGCAGTTAAGCTAGAACATAATATTTGACAACAATGGCAAAGCTGAGCTTCAACTAAATTTTTGCTTCAACTAATATTTTTTGAGCTAGACCAAGGAGTAGGTAAAACAAAGGGCCATGAGAGAGAGTGAATACCAAATAAAGGCCCATTTCCCCACCACTGACCAATCTGCCATTAACGTTCCTCTGTAACCCCACCATGATCCTTAACTGGGAGACATCATCTGGCACACACCACACAGTTAAAGCCTCAACAAGAAAAATTGATTTTTGTGTGGTGGTGTTCATCAAGTCTCTTCCGTTGATAAATGGATTGTTTAGATACTCGGGTTTCTTTCTTTATGAAACTCAGGCTGCAATAGCAACTTACCACAGAATTTCAATAGAACTGATTTTGAGTCCTATAGAGCCAGCCTGGCAGAATGTTTGTGTTTTGTTTTGTTTGGTCTTGATTTGTTTCTTAATTGCAAACTTGCAAAGATTCGGGGGTTCAAGGATAAAGTGTGGCTGTGGGTGGTCTACTGGTTTAACAACACAAGGGGAGACTGCCAGATCATAACAAGCACAGTCTTGAGGTTGTGGTACTTGATATGAAAAAAAAAAAAAAAAAAAACAACACTAAAACAGATCCAAAGTTCCATAAAAATGAGACCTAGTGGTTCCTCCTAAGCTCATCTCACCTCTACCACAGATACCTAGACACATCATAGGAGCCACATTGAAACCCTTTCACCTTCAAAATAGCTACATAAATACTGCCTTTGACTCACCTAGAATATGAAATAACTCTACGGACAGCAAGCGAAGTAAGCCTAAAACAATCGATCTTAAATTATGCTGTACATTAAAATTAATCAGAGTAAACCTCTTAGAAAGTTTTAAGGATCCTGAAATCCAGGCTTAGGCCTCAGCTCAGATAATTAAATCAAAACTCCTTGGAAGAGGACCCCATCATCTTAGGTTTCTGTTTTGTTTTGTTTTAACTCTCCAAGTCATTCCAGTATGCTGACCAAAGTTGTGAGCTAGTATTTGGAGCAAATTAAAACCTTTTTTAAGGCTTACATTGTATTATTCAAGGTAAAAATTAGGTAGGAAAAAACAATCCCTTTGTAGTAAAATATAAGATATCTTGCCCTGTGTGTTCCTATAAATGCTGATATTTAATGCACCCAGGTGTAGAATGTTTATGGCAAACGATATATGAAAATACAATTTTTCAATATTAAATATTCAACTAATAACAAGCATTTAATTGAATTTGGTGTCATGAATTTGATGTCATTGAATTTGGTGTAGTGTTTTTATCTGTTCAAAATAGTCAAAGTAAAAAAATGAATATAAATAATTAAATATTTGGTAGACCCTATGGCAATGATAAGATGTAAGAGTTATCATCACCTATCTCTGGTAGGTTTTAGACAGTCTTCCTGAGTTCACCAGATAAAATGGTCTGCCATATGGAACAAAGATTATGGATGAATCTCAGAGCCAAATGTCAAGGTGCCAGTCCCACCACTGGCTGGATAGAGACTACCCAAAACCTAGTTGTAACAAAATCTGATGGCTTTATATTATTACTTTCCTGAAAAACTGCTTTCTTCAGTTCTTCTGGCCTTTTCCCTTGACACTAGTTATTCCTTTCATTCCTGTACCTTTGTTCAAGCTCTTTATTTTTTTTTTATCAAACCTTTTAAATCTCCTCTACTTGCCAGGATTCCAAACCTATCCACATCAATATCCATTGTTAGTAATGATAATGCTCTGATATTGCTCCCTTAACCCAACCTATGAGCATGTTCCTTTAGAATCCCTTCGTCTTGTCTATCATCTTCATTATCTTGGGATTATCATCAAATTAATCAGTCCAAATATCTTTAATACTCTAGTTTTCTTGTTCTAATTAGGTAATACTCATAAAACTCAGTGGGCTAGAGAATGGCACACATCACAAAGAACAAGAACAACCAGTGCTGGTATGGATATGAGGAGAAAGGGATTCTCATTTACTACTGGTGAGAATGCCATCTAGTCCAGCCTTTCTAGAAAACAATACGGATATTTCTTTAAAAACTGGACATTGAGCATCCATATGATACAGCAGTACTACTCCTATAGATATACCCTAGAAACACAAAGATACAATACAAAAATGACCTCTGCACTCCTATGTTTATTACAGCATTATTTACAATAGCCAGAATCTGGAAGCAACCCAGATGCCCAACAATAGATGAGTGGCTAAAGAAACTATGGCATATGTACACAATGAAATACTATGCAGCTATTAGAAAAATGAAGTCATAAATTTGTCTTATACATGGATGGACATGGTTCATATTATGCTGAGGGAAATGAGTCAGAATAATCTCACTCATCACTGGGATATAAAGAAAATAAAAGACAATATGGGAATGATATCCAGAGTCAGTAGAGATGAAAATCAAGAGGATCATTCCTTGGTAGGTAGCTTGCCACAAGAACAGAAAGTGAAGTTAGAGTAGAGAAGGTCTAATATGGAAAGGACATTCATAACATCCCTTCATTTGCAGTTCTACAAACCACAGTGTCACAAAACAATAAAAAGAGGGATAGGGAGAGAGAGGGGAGAGAGAGAGTGAGAGAGAGAGAGAGAGAGAGAGAAAGAGAGAGAAGGCAGGCAGGAGAGTGTAGGTGGGAGGGAAGAGGGAATCAAGGAGCATGAAAAGAAAACTGTTGACAGTAGTGGTGGGAAATACACACTGGTCAAGGTTGTTAAAAAATTGTATGACTGAGGGCGGGAGAGGTGGCACTAGAGGTAAGGCGTCTGCCTTGCAAACGCTAGCCTAGGATGGACCTCAGTTTGATCCCCCAATATCTCATATGGTCCCCCAAGCCAGGAGCGATTTCTGAGCTCATAGCCAGGAGTAAACCCCTAAGCGTCAAACGGGTGTGGCCCAAACAAAAAAAAATGTGCAAAAATTATATGACTGTAACTCAGTCACAAACAACTTTATCTGTGGGGAAAAAATGTATTATGAACAACGTTGTAACCATGTTGTTTAAATAAAAACAAACAAACAAACATCAGTGGGCTTTCTTAAAAGGTAAGCAAAAAAATGCTGACCATCTCCACAAGTCCAAGGCACCTTTTGATACCACCTGGATAATTGTTATCATCACCTAACCAGACTTCCAACTTCTTTGTTTGACCTTATAACAGTCAGGCGGGGGTCAGGTGGGGAGGAGGGAGACTTGGGACATTGGTGATGGGAATGTTGCACTGGTGATGGGTGGTGTTCTTTACATGACTGAAACCCAAACACAATCATGTATGTAATCAAGGTGTTTAAATAAAATTAAAAAAAATTGAGAGTCTGGGGGCCAGAGAGATAGCATGGAGGTAGGACTTTTGCCTTGCATGCAGAAAGACAGTAGTTCAAATCCCAGCATCCCATATGATCCCCCAAGCCTGCCAGGAATGATTTCTGAGCATAGAGTCAGGAGTAACTCCTGAGTGCTGCCGGGTGTGACCCAAAAACAAACAAAAAAAATTGAAAGTCTGTTCCAAACTTTAACAATCTAAACTTAAAATGGACCTGTTATATTGACAGGCTGGGAGACAGGGGGTTGGCAAGCACTTTGAGAACAGTGGGGGGGGGGGGGGCTGAAGCCTGAATTAATGAGGGAGACTCAGGTCACTCAGAGAGTATCCCTTCAGAGCAAATTGGAAGTTCAATAAACTTACTTTAAAAATTATTGATTGAGATTCTGTAGCTTACAATACTATTGATGATAGTTCTTCATGCAATTGATTTTCATCCAGACCCACCACCAGTGCATTCACATCCCTTAACCAAGAACCCCAATTCCCAAAAAATTTACTTTAAACATGTGACTATCCTGAACTTAAGATGATGACAAATCTGAAAACATCTACAACCCAAAATATGAAACTACAGTTTTCTTTTCTTTTTAATTTTTATTTTGACCAAAGTGGATTACAAATCTTTCACAGTAATTTTTTAGGTACATAGTGACATTGAATCAGGGGCATTCCCACCACCAACGTTGTCCTCCTTCCACCCCTGTTCCCAGCATGCATCCCATATCCCCTTCCTTTACCCCCCACATTGCTAGTATAAGTGGTCCCCTCTGTGTCTAGCATGTTGTAGATTGGTTGTCGGTTCTGTTGTCGTTGGCTTTGGATTTGGTGTTTAAGTCTGATCCTTTTTTTTTATTTCTACTTAATGTTCATAGGACTGTCTGGTCTTGGTACCCTCCATTATTTCCCCCTCAATTTGTGAGGCAAAACAAAATGGTGCAAATTATGTGGTTCCGTTTAAAGGAAAGGAAAAAAATAATAAAATGGGGCAAAAATCAAACAAGCAAAAAATGGGAGGAGTCCTTCTAGAGATTATAAATATCAGTTTAAGAGAAGAAAGGGAAAAAGGGAGAAATATAACAATACTAAAAAAAAATTTTAAATCAAACAAAAAATTCGAAAAGCACCACAGCAAAAATAAAGACACCAACCACACCATAACCACAGTCCTGAATAAAAAATAAAAAAATAAAAAAACACAAAAAAGAGAAAATCCACGAAAAAAAATAAGCAACAACAACAATAGCAAAGTCAAAAGAAAATAAGTTAATTTGGGCTTCTCTCTCTCTCTCTCTCTCTCTCTCTCTCTCTCTCTCTCTCTCTCTCTCTCTCTCCTCTCTCTCTCTCTCTCTTTTTTTTCCTTGCATAGTCACAGTAAATATTGGGGAAATTAGAAAGGGAATACCCTTGGCCTAAGAAATACAGGGTTTCTCCACCCTTGAAGTATACTGTCATGGGAATAACTATAAGCTCCATACATGTTCTTTTACTCTCCCTTTGGTCCTTTGGTGATGTCTGGAAACTTTCCGCTCCATCGTGGATGATAAAATCCTGCATCTGTAGCTAGAGATCTTGGTATTTGCACAGGTCAAAGGATGGAGCCTTGGATGGAGTCTTTCTTTAGGGTTCTAGGAGTTCTGTTCCATCATTGTTGTTTTAATCATTCTTCTGTAGTTGGTGGTCTTGGTTTTTGCCCCGATCCTAGGATGAAGGATAGGATAGAGTCTTTTCTAAAGTCTGTTTCAGTTTGACTTGGCTATACTCAGTGGCACCACAAACCACTGTAGTTTATACGTAAGGACTGAAAAGTTGTCAC
This sequence comes from Suncus etruscus, assembly GCF_024139225.1. Lineage (NCBI taxonomy): Eukaryota > Metazoa > Chordata > Mammalia > Eulipotyphla > Soricidae > Suncus > Suncus etruscus. The sequence goes on along the minus strand of NC_064867.1, from coordinate 15,511,891 downwards.
AAGGGGCCAGAGAAATAATTACGAAGGTTGAGGCTCTTGCTTTGCTTGTAGATGACCTCTGTTCTACCCCTGGCACTTCATTTGGTCCCCTGAACACTACACAGAGTCAGGAGTGGGCCTTGAGTATCATGGGATGGAAGAGAGCAGTGAAGAAGGGAAGAGAAGAGAGGACAGGGTAGGTGGAAAGAATAGAAAGGAGGAAAGGAGAGGAAAGTAAAAGAAAGGAGAGTAGATATCATAAGCAAAGGAACTGTGGTTGCTCCCCACCTTCCAGATCACAGGTTTCAGTGTTTTTCATCTCTATCCTTGAACAAGTATCACCCACATTGCATCTTGACTGGTTTAGAAATGTGAATATGACCTGTTCCTGTAGATAAAAATTGTGTGCCTCCTCTTGGTATGGAAACTTGGAGGTAGCACTGCCTTTGGTTATACTGTTTGTGGTGCAAATTGAGCTTGAGTTTGCCTTCGGTTATGGTGGTGTAATTTGAGATTAAAGCAAGTGACTGGTTGTTGGAAACATTCAAATACTTTAAGGAAACTATCCTTTCTATAATTTATCTTGCCCTGAGTGCCCAGGATTCTTCACTGGTGTAACAGACAAGAGGCCTCCCTAGGACCTTCTGAGTATTTGGAGGAAAGAGTGTGGAAGGTGTAGCCTGATGTTCTTGGGCTGTTATCAGAAACTTTTGAGAACATGGGAGGAATGAGCCAATTACACACGAGGAAGTGCAACTCCCCCTTTTTCTGGCAAAGGAAGTGAGGGGGCATTGGATTTCATGGATTGGGTCTCTGTGGCAGGCCAGCTGCCCCCCAGGAAGGCCTGGCATTCCTGTCCTCTCCGTGAACCTGCCTGAAAGGGATACAGGAGTTATTGGGTAATCAGGACTTGTCAGCACCTCGGTTATGCAGGATGGTTCAATCCGATAATGTGAATGGAACCTGTAATAGTGCTGATGAAAAGCACTCCAGTTTCAAAAGGGCCTTGAATGATTTTTTGTTCATTTTCTGTTTACATGTAATGTGTTATTGATGTCATTACCTTATAATACAGCGGCTTGTTTCATAGAAAAACCAGGAATTATTCATTCTTAAAAAAAAAAAAAAAAGAACACAGACCAAGAAGAAGAAAGAAGGAAAGAAAGAAACCCTGTTACATGGGGAAAATTGCATTCGAATGGGGCAACTGAAACATATTGATTTTCTGGCACCAGACTTTTTAGATTAAAAATGCCAATACTAAATCCTTTCATGACCTATGGTTCATATGAAGTTCGCATGTCATTTACTATTATTCTAGAAGGGAAAAGCCTGCATCTTTAATGAAAACATAGCTAGAAAGAATGTCTGCATTTGTACAATTTGCATATCATTACAGTAATGCCTAATGATGAGACAAACATGCTCCAAGCAGGGTAGGTTGAACATTTTTCATAATTCAAACCAAAAGACATGTGTCTGTTTTAATTGTTTGCTTGTCTGGGCCTCACTGTTGGTGAAAATCATGGATGTATATACTTTTTCTACTAAGCTTAGAAGTTTAGTTCCCAAATTCAAGATACATTCCTTCACATTATAGTCTAGTTAGAGACCTCCATATGCCTTACAATAGTTCATAATGCCTTGATGTAGTCTATAAGTTATCTTCCCAATTTAGTCAATAATTGAAATATAGTCCATGAGTTTCTAGCATAGAGGATATTGTATAATTACTGTAAGTCTCAAATTTTCCTCTGCCAACACCTGTAGGTTTCTGCAGCATCACTGCTTACTCTAATTCCAGGTTTGAAAGCCAAGCAAAGTTAGCTCTTCTATAAAACCATTTCTTAGTACTATAGTCCTTTGTACTTTTAGTAACTGGCCCAAATATTAGTGATTTCTGCAGAATTCTTTCTGCCTCTTGCTAAGCCAGAAAATTTTAGTTTCTTCGTCCTTGGGCAGAGTTGAGTGGATTCTTCAACCTTTCAGCTTCAGTGTCTTTATTAATTCGGAGAAAATGAAGCCCTCAGATAGTGTAGATTTTATGGATTCATAGCTTCTCTGTCTGGAATTCCCCCTTAGAATCTACAGCAGGAGTTAACAAACTAGAATTCACAAATCAAACCCCACCTGACACCTGCTTTTGTAAATAAAGTTTGAGCTGAACACAGTCACAGACATTTGTTGACATATTGTGTGTGACTGTTTTGCAACACCGCACCAGAATTGAGTAGTCACAATTGCAACCACATGGCCAGTACAGCCTGAAATATTTACTATCTGGCCCTTTACAGAAAAGTTAGCCAATAGCTGGCCTAGAGTTTGCTGCTAAACCCTCCTCCATTACAGTGCCTAAAATGACTGCAGCTGCTTTCTAGAGTTTTATCACAAGCATGAAGAGTACAAAGAGGTGAGATTATGAATTTTAAATCATGGATTTTCATGTTGCACTGAATCATAGCAATCACCTTCACTCATTTTCAATACGAGAAAAATTACTAAATCCTTCAACATACCATTTTGTGGCATTTCTCCCATATGTTCAGTACAAATATCTATCTCAGGACCAGAACAAGTGCACAGTGGGTAGCGCATTTGCGTTGCATGAGATAGACCCAGGTTCAACCCTCAACATCCTGCATGGTCCCCTGGAGCCTGCCAGGAGCAATTTCTGAGTCAGAACTAGAAGTAATCCCTGAGCGCCTCCAGATGTGGCTCAAAAACCAAAAACAAACAAACAAATAAAAACACATGTGACTTTTCATAAGATTCTTTTAATTGCTTACATACCTCTTCTCTGTAGCCTTTCAGACAAGTATGAGCCCACTTTAATGCAGTGATCATTCAGGTATTAAAAACTATCATTGTTTTCCCCCAGAATATTTAACTTTTCTAGCTAGATATTCCAGTTTACTTCCTTAAATTTTCTGGATGTTGAATCCTTTACCAATCTAGTCGGTTTCACTGGATGCATCTGTTCATCACAAGATACGAATGCATTAGTTAACATGTGGTTCTCCTGCTGTGGTGTTGGGCAGGAAATCGTCTCTATCATATTTTGAGGATATATTTCTGTTACTATAAATTAGAATGTGGAGGACAATTTGGTGATGGGAATCCCCCCTGATTTTATGTAAATATGTACCTAAAATATCATTGTCAACAATATGTAAGCCACTATGATCAAAATAAAAAAAAATGTGGTTTGACTTTGAGCCTTATCACATGTCACTGTTGAGTCTGCTTGTAGATTAATTCAGCTGTCCTGGTCAGCTCAGACTGCTCTAACTGAATGCCGAAGATTACTTGATCTAAGTAAGAGATATTCCTCATGGTCCTAAAAGCTGGGATTTCAAGATAAAGGTGAGGTGCTCTGGCATATTCAGCCCCTTCTGAGCACCTGCTTCTTGTACATGAAGAGAGAGATCTCTTTCTGTATTCCTCTGGGGGAGGTGGGAGGTAGAGGAAATACCTGAGTCTGTTTTGAGAATCATCATATATTAGCAAGGGCTGGAACCCCAGGGCTTCAGTGTGCATAGCTTGTGGCTCAGTCTTTTGTTTTGTTTTGTTTGGGTCACACCTGGCAGCACTCAGGGGTTACTCCTGACTCTCCACTCAGAAATTGCTCCTGGCAGGAACGGGGCACCAGATGGGATGCAGGGATTCGAACCACCGTCCGTCCCGGATGGACTCTGTTCAAGTCAAATGTCCTACTGCTGTGCTATCTCTCCAGCCCCAATGTGTTTCAGTCTTTTAAATATTTCCCCAACTACATCTCCATCTTCTACAGACAATGATGCTATCAGGAGATGCTCAATATTATGCCCTCATCTAAACATGATTACCATCCGAAGACCCCTTTCCAAATATCAACTCTTTAAGAATGCCAGCCTCTAAATTGGATGAAAACACCAACTTTCCATTCAGAATATCAACAAAATCTGATTGCTATTAAATATAAAATCATCTTGCTGATTCGGTTACCTTTGTCTTTTTTCCATCTTTCCAGTCATAAGCGCCTCAACTATGTCTCTATTTTTATAGTGGAGCCCAGAGTACTTTAAATTAGAAAGAATCAAACAAATGTTACAGATTCCTTCATCATCCGTCAAAATCAAAAGTGGCTTCTACACTATTTACTCTTCCTCTACCTACTTGACTTACTTCAGATGAAAGCAGAGGGGCAAAGTCAAAGAGATACTTGATGTGTGTCACTGTTAGGTGAACCTGGTGAAAAACCTGGCCACTGAATTGTGAATAGAAATGATGTGTGTCACTTCCAGGTCAAGCATTTAATTGCAGGTTCAAAATCCTCCAGTGCTTACACTATCTCTGGCGTAATGACCAGTAGTAATCAAGATGGTGGCTGTTTGATCACTGTGCCTTGTACAATCAGTTCACGAGAAACAGAGTATTAATCAGGATGATTAATCAGGATGGACATAGAACCTGGCTAAGAAATAATCTTTTGTTTTTCTAAGTGACGGATTTGGGGTGGTTTGTTTCTGTAACATAGTCTACCTGCAGACCAGTTACTTCCAGGATGACGGTTAACAGTGGTTAATGGCTGATACATTATCTTTGCATGTGTTCATTCAGTCATGAGACAACTCTTCGTGTAATGCCCACTAAGTGAAAAGCTCAGAAGCTATTATAGTCAACAAAACAAATATCTCTATCCTAGTGAAAAATAAAGGACTTGGGTATATTCTGTAATGTTCACATCAGACCTGGACTACTGGAAGTACAGTGCAGGAGATATATAAATAAAAGGCATAGTTGGAGTGTCTTCAAATTATGTGTGTGAATCTGTGAGTTCATCAAAGAGGGGCTAGGCCAGGAGACCCCAGACTATGGCCTGCGGGGACATGCAACCTGCTGAGGACATTTAACTGACCCTGCCAGGGTTTTTTTTTACAACCACTGTTTCTCCTGCTCAGCAGCCAATTTGTCTTGGGCCTGCAGTGCACATGTGGGGGATGTACACCCCACTTTTTGATTCTTCTCTTTCTCTCTCTCTGTCTCTCTTTCTCCACTCCTCCTCTCTGTTTCAGTGTCCCACCAAAAGCAGGTCCATAGAAATACTGGTGAGTTTACTGATTTAACTTTACTTGTTCTTCATTTTAAATATTGTATTTGTTCCCATTCTGTGTTTTTTTTTTTAACTTCAAAATAAGATATGTGTGTGCATAGAAATTTGTTCATAGTTGTTTTTTTGCTTTTGTTTTTTTTTTTTATTGGTTTTTGGTTTTTGGGCCACATCCAAATCAGAAATCGCATCTGGATCAGGGGACTATATGGGACACCGGGGAATCAAACAGCAGTCTGTCCTAGGCTAGCACAAGCAAGGCAGACACTTTACCACTTGCACCATTGCTCCAGCCCCCATAGTTTGCTTGTTTGTTTGTTTGTTTGTTTGTTTAACTATAATCTGGCACTCCAACAGTATGAGGGACAGTGAACTGGCCCCCTTATTTAAAAAGTTTGAAGACCCCTGGGTTAGACAAACAGTACAGATGTTAGGGGATAAATGCTAACTTTGCATCTATGTCTATATTTTTGGCTGATCACTTTGTCTTTCTGGGCCACTAATTCTGAGATCTTCTTATCACCATTTGGGTCAAATGTTCATCCTGTACTTATTTGATTGCTTTTAGGACCAAGGTGCTCACATTTTTTCCAAGGTAATGTCTACCTAAATACCTATTTCTTTGAATATTTTCCCTGAAGGTCGTAGTCCCAGGAAGTCTAGAGTTTGAGTTAACTTAAAATTTATTATTGTTAAATTTCTGGTCAAATTTTGCAGCAAAAAATCTATTTTGTACAGAGTTTCTAACCTGTATGAACCACTGTGTTGGACTAATCACTCAAAAATATAGAGAAGTAAACACAATATTCCTAAATTTCACATCAAAGTAGAGAGATATAGATACTAAGGTAGAAGAAAAATGAAGTGAGAAAAATCAGGCAGGCTTCGTGGAGAATTTGGACTTGTCCCCAATTTAAAATGATTAAAGGTTCTGGAATGGAGGGTAGTGGGGAAGAGAGAAAAATGATAGATTGAAAGAAGATAAAGAGAGAAGAATGTGCTAAGAAACATTATAAGAAAATGTTTTAAGAAAAGAATTAAATCCCGCCTGTCAAGAACAGAGAATGGGAATGGGGCCAGATAAAAGAGTCTAGTCCACTAACAGAAATTTTGAAAAATACAGCTATCCATACTTTCTAGTCATATAGTAAAATATATCATTTTTGATAAAATAAAATGTGGGACACAGAGGGAGGGAGAGAGAGAGAATGTTTTGCTAATCTGGGTCTTTTCTTTTTGTAACTGAATCTCCTTTATTTATAATTTTTATTAAATTAATAACAACTGCATATAAAAAAGATGATACTTCCCTGGTCATTCTTATTGTTGGTGGCAGATATGGCCAAGTCATCCTCAAGAGAATAACTGAGAGATTCCACAGAAAAGCAGGGTGAGGTTTAGGGGCCAGAGAGAGAGCATGGAGGTAAGGTGTTTGCCTTTCATGCAGGATGTCATTGGTTCGAATCCCGGCGTCCCATATGGTCCCCCGTGCCTGCTTCTGAGGAATAACCCCTGAGCACTGCCGGGTATGACCCAAAAACCACCAAAAAAAAAAAAAAAAGCAGGGTGAGTTCTCTTGTAAAGAAACATTGGAGAAAAGAAAAGCTAGAAAGGAATGCCATTGCCGAATAGACTCCATTTTCCATAGCAGTGAAGAATGTTTGATGAAAATTCTTTTGCCCAGAGCACATACGGGTACATAGGCTGTTCAGATTCATGACACAAGCTCTCCAACAATTCAGGGAGTGACAATGGGGGATGTGGACACATGTACTCAACTGCCCTTATTCTGTCTCAGTTGACCTTCCTAGTAACTCCCTCTCCTCATTCAAGTGAGTTTCATGTCTCCAAAGAAAAGCATAAGAAGTGAAAACCAAATTCATTAATGTGGTATTTGGTTAATAATGATAATAAAGGTTAAAAATGTGAAAAAATAAATGTTCAGTTTAAAATATAAGTTAGTTGGGGCGGATGAGCTGCTTCCTGCAGTGTAAAGGGAAGCAGCTAATGAACTTACTGAATCCAAGGCAATCATTTTTGAAATGCCAAGGAAGATGGTGTAAAGTCAGAGACGGAAAGAAAATTAAGGTTATTTGCTATAAGCGGAAAGGGGGAATTTTGCCTAATTAATCTTCAGAAAATTAAGGTTATTATTTAAAATAATACACTGACTATTCTTTGAATCATGATTTTTTTTTCAAACGTGCACAGATCCCTTTAGTTTTGTTTTGCTTCCCACAGCATCACTGGGTAGGCAAAGTGCACATATTTTTTAATCTTTAAAATGCAGAAATTAAACTTATAAAAAATTGAAGATCTCACCCCCAAATCACACAATTAATAAACAATATCAAGACTAAGAATTCAGTCCTCCAAACACCATTTGATCAAGTTCAGAGGATAAAGCAAAGCCTTAGGTTTATAAATCTGGGGCTGGAGAGATAGCATGGAGGTAAGGCATTTGCCTCACATGCAGAAGGTCAGTGGGTCGAATCCTGATATCCCATAGAGTCCCCCGAGCTTGCCAGGAGCGATTTCTGAGTGTAGAGCCAGGAGTAACCCCTGAGAGCTGCCGGGTGTGACTCAAAAATAAAAAACAAACAAAAAATGGTTTATAAATATGTGATTTATAAACTCTAGTTCAATTTAGAGAGGTGTAGCAATTTGGAACAATGGTTAGCCTCCTAATTCCAATGACTTTTTCTGGAGAAAATAAATTACAATTAGACGCTTGAAGTTATAATCTAGTAACAAATGGGCTTGCATATTTATGGTCCAAAGAGAACTTTAAATATATTTTCAATTATTAATATTTAAAAATATATTTTAAATCAAAGAGATAATATATGGGTTAAAATATTTGCTTCACATGTGGCAATCTCAGATTAATACACAGCACCACAAAGTCCCTCTTGCACCACTGGGAGTGACTACTAGCTATGATCCCAAATAATAAGAAAATATTAATAATCAACATCAGGACATTCACAATAAATACATATTTGTAACCTTTTAAGTCAGCATATTCAGTCTAATTTAATACTGTTCCCACAAGATTAGACCACGTGGAATCAATGAAAACTTAGAGACAACTGTCTTTATTAGAAAAATGAATTCTATGAGTTCTTTAGTTTGCCACAATTCTCAACTGACCCTGTGGTCCCCATTTTCACAAATACTCAGCTTATACTTCTCATCAGGCCCATGCTGTTATTTTTCTCCTATCTATTTTCATTTCTCACTACGGGCATTTTAATTTGAGTCCCCAAGACTAAAGATAACATCCTGGCACTCTCAATTTTGAGCTTTCATTTCTATTTTCATTCTGTAAGTCAGCAAGGTTAAATAGTAATACAATAGTGAATTTTGGGATGTGGATGGATGGTAATCTTCTTTTAAAATCATTCTGTTCTTTGAAAGTTCTGTTTTCCAAGCTTCCCTAGCATCTTGGACCCAAATTGGACTCTAAATTTTTTGACTCTAGCTTGGACTCTAACTTTTCCTATCAGATAGAGATAAACCAAATTTGGATTAACAACTAGTGGTTTCAATAGTATATGGTACAATGTACTCACATATATGGTTTGTCTTGTAAGACCTATAACATGGTCTATCCTGTAACATAGAATAGTCCTGGTAGTTGTTTCAATGGTGTCATTCAAAATCCATCATCAGTCACTAGATAGTGTAACTAAGATGTGTATATAATATAGAAAGCATATGAGCTTCCCACATTCACTGGTCAGTCACAATCTCTGCTTTGTGTATCATCTAAGTCTGGTTCTCTAGGCCACCCAGGAAATAAACTTCTTAGTGCACAACGAAATCCTGTAATGTACAACTTAATCTTAATATTAATTGCATCCCCCAACACACACACAAACACACACACCACCCTTATTCTACTCTCTGCCACATTATGCAAGCATAAAACACAATTCTCGGGGCCGGAGAGATAGCATGGAGGTAAGGCGTTTGCCTTTCATGCAGGAGGTCATCGGTTCGAATCCCGGCGCCCCATATGGTCCCCTGTGCCTGCCAGGAGCAATTTCTGAGCCTGGAGCCAGGAATAACCCCTGAGCACTGCCAGGTGTGACCCAAAAACCAAAAAAAAAAAAAAAAAAAACACAATTCTCAGTCTCCCTTCCAACAGTTTTAAGAGCTGAAGTATATGCAGTTTGGTTCCTTTTTGATGAAAACAATCCAGCATTATATGTAAAAGGGATAATTTATTTTGATAAATAAGAATACCAATTTTTTATTTTTGGTTTTTGGGCCACACCCGGTGACGCTCAGAGGTTATTCCTAGCTATGGGCTTAGAAATTGTTCCTGGCTTGGGGACCATATGGGATGCTAGGGAATGAATCATGGTTCGTTCGTCCTGGTTCCACAGTGTGAAAGGCAAAAGCCCTACTGCTGCACTATTGCTCTGGCTCCAATAAATTATTTTCCTAATGGGCCCAAGAGATAGTACATCAAAGTGGGCATTTGCCTTGTCCTGTCCTGAGTAACACAAGGAGTAAACCCTGAACACAGAGCCAGAAGTAAACTTTGAGCACTGTTGGGCATGTCCCAAAAACAACAACAAAAAAGAATTTATGTTGAGGAAATAAATGAAAGCAAATAAAATTGAAAAATAATATCATACTTTTTACTAATTCACTGTCAAAGTAACTCATACATTTTCCTAAAATTTGTTAGTTTATAATCTTTGTTTTTTTTCCTTTAGTTCTTTTCTTTAATTTTTCATTTCTTCTTTAATTCTTTTCTTTAGAAAAAAATCACAAAAATAAACTTAGCCATAATTCAGAATAGTACTCAGGGGGACCATATGGAATGTAAGGAATCAAATCTGGGTCAGACATGAGCAAAGCAAATGCCTTATCCTTTGGTGCTATCTCTCCAGTTCCATAATTCAGAATTGTAAGGATATTTCTGATTGGAATTCACTTATGTGTATTGATCATCAAGAAAAGTTTCCATTCTCAAGTCAATGCTGCTGTGTCAGTTTTAGGATCATTGCCAAAGGTACATCTTTCAGGTTGCTTTCATGAGGCAGCTATGAAATTTCAAATCAGTTCATCTTGTGTATAACTGATTTGTCATCATTATTGGTGTCCTGTGTTAAGAGATATCTGCTAAAAAGGCAGAGTGCATAGTAGTAATTTAGTGTCATCAGGAAAACCCTTTTTCACCTACCTGAATGTTTCCTGGAGCATTGAAAATTCCAGTAAGATATGAAGACATCCTTGAGATGTAAGACAATATTCTGTCTGTAGAATATCTAAATTCTTTCATCTCTGCATACCAAATATTGCTCACTATCTCCTAGCATTGTACAGACTGCTCTTATCCCACCTAACCTACACAGAGGTATGTCAGAGGAAATAGCAGGTGATAAATAGTTGGAGGCATAAATTAAAATAAAGCTTTCAGGGTTAGAATGTAGCTCAGTAATAAACATCCTAAGTTCCATCCTCAGCACAGCAAAATAAGGTAAAATAAAATATCTGAGAGTTATTTTGTTGTTTGTTTGTTTTTTGTTTTTGGGTCACATCCAGCAGTGCTCAGGGGCTACTCCTGGCTCTATGCTCAGAAATCACCCCTGGCAGGCCCGCGGGACCATATGAAATGCCAGGATTCAAACTCCCGTCCATGCAAGGCAAAGGCTTACTGCTGTGTGATCTCTCCAGCCCCAATATCTGAGTTTCTGTGTTTTTGTTGTTTTTTTTTTTTTAATTTTTATTGTGGTCAAAGTGAATTACAGCTCTCTCACAGTAATATTTGAGGCACATAGTGACAATGAGTGAGGAGGCATTCCCCCTCAACAACCAGTGTTGTCTGTCCTCCATCCACCCCTCTTCCCAATATGTATCCCACTTCTCCCTTCTTTACCCCCGTAATGCTAGTGCAACTGTTCCCCATCTTGTACAGCTTGTTGTAGATCGGGTATCAAGTCTGTTGTCGTTTTAAGTACTTTTTTTTTTTTTTTTTTTTTGGTTTTTGGGCCACACCCGGCGGTGCTCAGGGGTTACTCCTGGCTGTCTGCTCAGAAGTAGCTCCTGGCAGGCACGGGGGACCATATGGGACACCGGGATTCGAACCAACCACCTTTGGTCCTGGATTGGCTGCTTGCAAGGCAAACGCCGTTGTGCTATCTCTCCGGGCCCAAGTACTTTTTTTTAAACTATCTTTTTCTAGTGCTCTCCCAGGGTCTTATAAAAGGTTGGCATATGACAGACTCTCAACTATGCACCTTTCTAAGTTTATTCTGAATCCACATAACCTATCTTGATATGATCAAAAGGAAGTACAAGCAATGAGTGAAAGACTTATTGGTATAGCAGCATATCTTTATTTTATTTTGTTTATTTCTTTTGTTTTATTCCCTCATTCCTTCTATTGTTGTTCCTTATCTTGTTGTAATGTCACACAAGCTCCTGGAAGTGGTGCTTGCCCATCTTCACTGTGGTATATACCACAGCATTAGTTTGGGTACTAGTACAAATACTCGCTGGGGTTCACTCTTCAGTTGTGGTACATTTTGGTGGTAATGCTTGCTGGACGTCAATGAAATGCTCACAAGATGCTTGCAGGAGTTGCACTTTTACTTTTGGCCTCGGTGCTCACACATTTTAAAAAAGCGCTGGAGGTAAGGTGCCTGCCTTGCCTGCGCTAGCCTAGGACGGACCGCGGTTGGATCCCCCGGCGTCCCATATGGTCCCCCAAGAAGCCAGGAGCAACTTCTGAGCGCATAGCCAGGAGTAACCCCTGAGCGTCACAGGGTGTGGCCCAAAAACAAAAAACAACAAAAAAAAATGTGATAATGGAGAGAGAGAACACAGCGGTGGGGCGTTTGCCTTGCATGCAACCAATGGGGTAGAGACCTGGTTCCATTCCCAACATCCCATATGGTCCCCCAGCCTTCCTGGGGCGATTTCTGAGTGCTGAGTCAGGAGTAATCACTGAGGGGCACCAAGTGTGGCCCAAAAATCAGTCAATCAATCAAATTAAAAAAAAATAAAATAAAAATATGGTGCCGGAGGGATGGCACAGCAGTAGGGAGTTTGCCTTGCACGCTGCTGACCCAGGATGGACCTCTGCATCCCATATGGTCCCCCCAGCCTGGAGCGATTTCTGAGCGCATAACCAAGAGTAACTCCTGAGCATCACGGTGTGTGGTCCAAAAACCAAAAATAAAATAAAATAAAATAAAAATAAATTTTAAAAATGCGATACTTAGCAAGGGATCCCAGATAGCCAGATTCAACCAATAAGGCTGCCTTGTTCATGTGGTGACAACAGGGATTGAATTTGAGAATTTACACTTGCAAGCAGGCTTTGTAAGTCACCAAGCTCTTCCTCCAAGGTACTTCTGTTCCTTCATTCCCTTTATCCTTAGGGCATGTAGTAATTTCCTTTCTTAAATTAATCTTTTTTGGGGGGGGGGCCACGCCCAGTGACAAATTCAGGGATTACTCCCAGCAATGGCTCAGAAATCGCTCCTGGCTTGGGGGACCATATGGGACTCGGGGGGGGGATCAAACCAAGGTCCATCCTAGGTCAGCAGCACTCAAGGCAAATGCCCTACCACTGCACCACCACTTGGGCTCCCTAAATTAATCTTAATTGCCATCCCAACAGGTTTTAATTCTTCCAAAACAATTATTTGTCCTATTAAATTCTTTCTACTAGGTTTCATGAATAGTACTTTTTCCTTAAACTTTGGACCACACCATTTTAATGCTCTGAAATTTTATATAATTCTGAATGTGGCCTACATTTTGCACAAAAATACTAGAATATGTTTAGTTAAAAAAATTATTTGTGGTTAGTGGGGTTGTCTTCGAAACAGATACAACTGTGATTGGGGAATACTTCTGGCTCTATCTTTCAAGTTGGTGCTCAATATGGAACAAGGTTCAGTCACATGCAAGATATGTGCACTAAGATCTGTATTATTTTATAGCTCTAAGTATATGTGGCATCTAGTTTTAAGCCCACAGATTTATCAGAAGATTATTATCTCCATGCATCTAGTCTTACTCTATTTATTGAGAGACAGGAAGTGTCATTTTTCACCATGATAGACATAAATGATAACATGATACTAAAAAATAAGTCTCGATAGTAGGTAACATAGTCCAGAACCTCTAAAAACACAGGATATAATATATACAACAGGGTCAAATTATTATTTTATATAGTACAAAGTGATGTCTTTAAATATTTTAAGCTAAAAGATTTGGTGGGATTATAACTAAGGACAGAAAATAACATTTTATTTCATTTGGAAAAGCATACCCAGGAGAAATAATATATAATTCATACATTCCAATAAAAAAGCAAGAATGGTAGTGATGCTATAAAAGGATTACGTAGTTATAGTGACAAGAAGTTTGGTATTAGCACTGTAATCAGATTCTAGTCATTTTTAACAGCATAAACTAGATTGCAAGTTGATGAGCAGAGACCCAATCCCGTGTTAATAGAATGCAATAAGAAGAAAGGCAAATTGGCATGAAATGCTGGAAACTAACAAGAATGACAATGATGATTTTTATGCTTTACTGTCTTTGTTTTATTGAAAACATTTCATCAATGGGACAAGTTGTCGTAAAGGATATCTGAAAAGTATCCATGTCCTAGAATTTGAAAAGGTCCTTGAGACTCCCTGATAAGCTAACTCATACAGATGAAAAACTGAATCCAAGAAAATTAATAATTTATATTAGACTATCTAGCCAAACAAGGCACTCTCTAATGTATAAGATTTTATTTCGGGGCCGGTGAGGTGGCGCTAGAGGTAAGCTGTCTGCCTTGCAAGCGCTAGCCAAGGAAGGACCGTGATTCGATCCCCCGGCATCCCATATGGTTCCCCCAAGCCAGGGGCAATTTCTGAGCCCTTAGCCAGGAGTAACCCCTGAGCATCAAACGGTGTGGCCAAAAAAACAAACAAACAAAAAATAAGATTTTATTTCAATATGAACTTACAATTCTATAAATGTTGATGAAGGGAAAAGTAATACAACTAGTTCTGAGTATTTCAGTTATTAATGGTGTAAAAGTGTATCTGTTTGCATAGAAAATGTGGTTTTTAAAAATACTTTGTGACAAAACTTATTGCCATGCCTTGAACTTCATCATACTTTTACATATCTGGCACAAAGAAGGCATAAAATAAATATTGGTTATTTCTTAGCTGGACTTTGATTACTGAGTGAATCAAATAGTTTAAGGAAGGGAGGAGGAGCAAAGGAAAAGAGTCAACAGTAAGTGGGTAGATGAAGACATTCAAATGAGAAATTTAATATTTTCTCTAATTTCCTGCAGAAGAATTGACCTCAACAAGTATGGGCCATGCTATCTCCTATTGAATGTAGCAACAAATACGTTTTTAATAATTCAGAACAGCAAGAGCTTCCTATCTACTGATGCAATATTTTATTTTATGAGCAATAGACTTAAAAGCTTGCCAAAGATAGGTGTTCAATAGTATCAATAGCATGCATCATCATCATTGGCCTAAAATTGCGGATAAGACCTCATTATGAGTAAATGAAAGGATACCAAATTAATAAAATATCTTATTTATAGAATATAACTGCATTGCTCTTATTATTTTTATTTGATATGATACATCATGATTTGCTAATAATGATAGGGTTTCATGCACACAAAACTTCAACATCACATCCTCTCCACTTATTCTGTCCTCCATCCTTGGTAAGCTTAATTCTATAGGCTATTACTCATGTTCTTTGGCCTTTTATTGCCCCCTTACTAAGTTTATTTGTTTTTTTCGGGGGTAGGAGGTTGGGCCACACCCACTGATACTCAGGGTCACTCCTATTAGTGCTAAGGGACCATAGCCAGGGATTGAACTTGAGTGCCCTGCATGCAAGGTAGTCACCCTAAAGAAAAAGAAAAAGAAAAAGGTCTTTGTCTTTTAGTTGAGTAGCATCCCACTGTGTATAGATACCATAGTCTTTTTCAAGTCCTCTCTTGGACATTTACGTTGTTTCCAGACTTTGTTTATTGGGAAATATTTTGCAATGAACTTAGGGTCATAAATTTCTTTTTAGAGGGGCCAGAGCCTTGCATGCAGCCTACTTGTGTTCCACCCCCCAAATTTCATAATGTCCCAAGTCTGCCAAGGAGTAATTTCTGAGCACAGAGCCAGGAATAACCCCTGACACTGCTGAATATGGCCCCAAAACGTACATAGATAGATAGAATGATAGATAGATGATAGATGATAGATAAATGGGTAGATAGATAAATGAGTGAGATAGATAGATAGATAGATAGATAGATAGATAGATAGATAGATAGATAGATAGATAGGTAGGTAGGTAGGTAGGTAGGTAGGTAGGTAGGTAGGTAGGTAGGTAGGTAGGTAGGTAGGTAGATAGATAGATAGATAGATAGATAGATAGATAGATAGATAGATAGATAGATAGATAGATAGATAGATAGATAGATAGATGATAGATAGATAGATAGATAGATAGATAGATAGATAGATAGATAGATAGATAGATAGATAGATGATAAGTAAATAAATTTTATAAAAAAGATTTTGGACCTTTTGGATAGAGGGATCGAAACTAAAAATGGAATTGCTAGGTTGTATGGAAAGTCAAATTTTTGAAAGTCAAAACTCTTAAAATTTTGAAGTGTCCATATTGTTCTCCAAAGAAGTTAAATGTTTTCCCCTCACGTACACAGCAACACCGGTTAATTTGCTTTGTTTTCAAATGTCTTAGCAATTGGAGTAGTCTAAAATTATTATGGAAAGAGCATCAGGGGAAACGTTGTTTTTCTTTTTTTTTTATCAATTGATGGGAATTTGTAATTATCAACTCAAGTACAAGTAAAAGGGATCTCCTACAAATGTAAGGATGACTTTATTTATTCCTCTCTCCATTTCTCTTCCTTCTATTGTTGTTGTTCCAATGACTGATGACTAGGTGGTTGCATGTGCACACCTAGCTGTGATACTCATATAGCAGGTGCTCATATATGTCTTACACATATACCAGGTGCTTGCCAAGGGAGCATCGGATTACAGTGCTCACATGCTTTACCAAGGTGCTCAACACGGTTTTCATTCCACTGATTTCAGAGCTTACTACCATGCTCGCCACACTCATAGGAGAAAACAATTCTCCTAGCACTAGGTTTGGTTTGGTTTTTTTTTTTGGTTTTTGGGCCACACCCGGTGTTGCTCAAGGGTTTACTCCTGGCTGTCTGCTCAGAAATAGCTCCTGGCAGGCACGGGAGACCATATGGGACACCAGGATTTGAACCAACCACCTTTGGTCCTGGATCAGCTGCTTGCAAGGCAAACACCACTGTGCTATCTCTCCAGGCCCTCCTAGCACTAGTTTTACACTTTTAGTTAGATATGCAATTGCACATATTTTTAGTAAAAAGAAAACAATTCTCCTAGTACTAATTTTACACTTTCAGCTAGATATGCAAACACTTTGGTTCCCACTACCCAGGGTCTGTCTGATTATTCACAAATTTGGAATTAATGGAATTAGTCAGAACTGATGAAGACATTTAGGATGCCACTATTAATAGATACAACTGATCTTATATGACTAGTTAGCTAGAGAACTTGAGCATGCATTAACTAGAAAAAAGTGTCATTGGCCTTTCTCCAGCAAAGTTTGTCTCACTGATAGTATAATTATGAATCTTATGTATTTTTCAACTAATGAAGAGAAAATTAAAGAACAGTGTGCAATTTCTTTCCCATCTCCTCCTCTGTGACTTGCTGAATTCAGTCGCCATCAGCACTCCATTCCATTCCGAGTTCACAGCCTTCACAAGAGCTAGTGCAGTTTTAGGTTAAGCATATTTTATCCATAAATTGCTATATTTGGTTCTCAAGTTATTATTGCAGTTCCTTGGGGTACATTTAAATCCACCTTATTGTAATAGATTATGGAATATAGTGGCTAATGTGTCTAATGTAAAATAAATGACTATAATGATTTATGATGCGACACTTCAGTTTTATTGAACATAAGGATCATTGTACTAAAATGGATGGTGTATTGCTGGTTTAGCATAAAATACTGAATAGCATATTCAGGAAAATGAATGGCTTGGCCAGTTTATAATATTCTGTCCCTTCAGCTGAGAGGTCTTTAATAAGCAAGAGTGCCATTACACTTGAAAATGTATGTATAGGTAATCTATTATCTAGAACAATGACAAGGATCTGCTCAAGTTCTTATTAAAGAGGAGACTCTTTAGAGATAATGCAGAGTTCTTTGATCTTCCTGAAAATATTATTTCCATCCAACTATATGCTAACTATAACAGTGATTAACAGAACTGGAAGGGGCCCCACATTTAAAAATTATCTCTGTGAGACTCTCTCCTCACTTACAAGACAGAGGAGAATTTCATGAAAGCTTTGATTTTTCAGCATTGTCTTTCTTAATGTACTTTGCTTTCTAGATCCATTTAACAACCTTATATTTTTATTTTTCCAATACCCAGTATTTTTAAAATCTCACATGATGCCTTCCCCTGACCTTGATGTTTGTAGTTGGTTACTGTATAATAAATGTAGATTTAAAAATACCGGGCCCTGGGGCCGGGCGGTGGCGCTAAAGGTAAGGTGCCTGCCTTACCTGCGCTACCCTAGGACGGACCACGGTTCGATCCCCCGGCGTCCCATATGGTCCCCCAAGCCAGGAGCGACTTCTGAGCGCATAGCCAGGAGTAACCCCTGAGCGTCACCGGGTGTGGCCCAAAAACCAAAAAAAAAAAAAAAAACCAAAAAAAAAAAAAAAAAATACCGGGCCCGGAGAGATAGCACAACGGCGTTTGCCTTGCAAGGAGCCGATCCAGGACCAAAGGTGGTTGGTTCGAATCCCGGTGTCCCATATGGTCCCCCGTGCCGGCCAGGAGCTATTTCTGAGCAGACAGCCAGGAGTAAACTCTGAGCACTGCCGGGTGTGGCCCCCCCCCAAAAAAAAAGAATATCTAAATGATCATCTTATTAACTACCACAATGGTTCTCAGTGCTATATTGCCCAATCTATTTGTTTTCACTAGCCAGGCAGCTGGGAGGTTATCTTATAACAATTGAGGGGGCTGGAGATATAGCCCATAGGGTCTGGCACTTGTCTTGCATATCATTGACCTGGATTCAATTCCCAGCACCGAATATCATTCTCTGAGACCTGGCAGGAATAATTCCTGAGTACAGAGCCAGGAGTAACTGAGCAGTATTTGATGTGGACCAAAAATAAAAAATAAATAAATGATAGATAGATAGATAGATAGATAGATAGATAGATAGATAGATAGATAGATAGATAGATAGATAGATAGATAGATGATTGATAGATAGATAGATAGATAGATAGATAGATAGATGATTGATTGATAGATAGATAGATAGATAGATAGATAGATAGATAGATAGATAGATAGATAGATAGATAGATAGATGGATGGATGGATGGATGGATGGGTTGGTAGGTTGATAGAGTGAATGGTTGGGTGGGGTGAATGGATGGATGGATGGATGGATGGTTAAGTGATAGATGGGTGGATAGGTGGGTGGGTGGATGGATGGATGGATAGATAGGTTTTATGTATATATATATGACAAGTGATAGATTTTAATTACTAGTAAGAGTATTTTTGAGATGTGAGTGGACATGAAGAATTAGAGAATAAACATGTATATTTATCTGACACTCTCGTGCTGGGCATTTTATGACATCTTCTTGCTGAAAACTCTATGATCCTCCATTCTAAAACCAAAATCCTCCTGGAATAGAGTTTCATTTTATAGGTCATTTTCCAATAATACCATTCAAACCTAATAATTAAATTCTTTGGGAATTTTATTAATGGCCTCCACATTATTCCTAGGCAAGGGCTTTCATTTGCCTTTCTGTTGCATTATGAGTAGGAATATCATGAATACCATTTTCTTTTCTCTTCTTCACTATCCATTCTGCATCCCTCAGCCCAGACAATTTTTTTTGTGTGTGGTTTTTGGGTCACACCCGGCAGTGCTCAGGGGTTACTCCTGGCTTCATGCTCAGAAATTTGAACCGATGACCTTCTGCATGAAAGGCCTTACCTCCATGCTATCTCTCTGGCCCCAAGCCCAGAAAGTTTTATCTAACGCTCCCAAATTGAGAAGAGATTCTAATCATATTTAACCAAAATTGAATGATTCCTTAGTAGCTCAAGAAACTCTATGATACATGCTGCAATACATATATAGATAAATCTGGTTTCATTCTCTTCAATACAGAATTCACCACTGCCCAAATAGGCATAGGCCATAATAAGAAAGTTTTCTCTTTTTTTGTTTTTGTTTTTGTTTTTGAGCCACACCCAGTGACTCTCTCAGAAATCGCTCCTGGCTTGGGGGACCCTATGGGATGCCGGGGAATAGAACCGCCGTCTATCCTAGGCTAGTGTGTGCAAGGCAAATGCTTTATAGCTTGTGCCACCACTCCCCACTCCAGCCCCATAAGAAAGTTGTCTTTTTTGTTTTATTTTGTCTTTTTGTTTTTGTTTTTTGGGCCACTTTGGTCCCCCATAAGAAAGTTTTCTAGGGGCCGGAGAGATAGTATGGAGGTAGGGCATATGCCTTACATGCAGAAGGATGGTGGCTCAAATCCCGGCATCCCAGATGGTCCCCTGAGCCTTCCAAGAGCGATTTCTGAGCCTAGAGCCAGGAGTAACCCCTGAGAGCCGCCAGGTGTGACCCAAAAACAAAAATCAAACAAACAAACAAAAAAAAAAAAAGAAAGTTTTCTAATGATGAAATGAACACTATGTCTGTGAGAATTAGGAACTTTGCATTCTAAGAACTAGAGAGATAATACAGAAGTAGTGATTGGCCATCAATGTAGCTGACCCAGGTTTGATTCCCAGTACCCTATATTGTCCTGAGTCAACCAAGAGTGAACCCTACATTTAGAGTTACATGTAAGTACTGAGAAGAGTTGGGTGTGGCCCCAAAACAAAGAAAAAAGAAGTCTTGCATTCTAAAACCAAAAAGAAAAAGTTTACTGTAGATTCTGTACTATATGTGTTCCACATGTTTGTTCAGAATAAGCTCAGCCATTTATTGTTTTTGTTGTTATTTAAAAAGTGACATACCTGTAACTAATCATTACTTAAAGTAACTAAAGTATTAGAACAATAGGATAGCAGGAATGGCACTTCCTGGGCACATAATTGTGCTAAATCTGATCATGGGCACTCAGATGGTCCTCCAAGTCCTCCAAGCCCTACCATAAGTAAGGCATTAAGGCTTGAACACCACTAGGTGTGGCCAAAAAGAAAGAAATTTGAGCTCTCGTGACATTTTAACCTGATTTGGGAGACCAAGGGCTTGTTTTATATCACTCTATTTCTAGAACAGTATAAATATTTTTTCTGTAGTCAGCAACAAGAATGAAAATAATAAAGAACATATTTTTAATAATAAAAATGTTTACTTTGGATATCTTGATGCATCAATATAGAAAAAAGAAAATATACAAGGAGTGTAGGATGCCTCTGATCCTGAAAAGTCTCCTAATTTGGACAATTTCTCTTTGCTGAGATATCGATGTAAATAACATTAGGGTGCTTCCTTTATTCTTCACAGTTTCAACGCTTTTCCTTAAAATATTATTCTAAATTAAACTGGATTACCTGAGCTTATACTCTATATGACCATGTTTTTCCTATCTATACTCTCATATAAACTTGAACTAAAATCCTGTTTGATGGTCTCTGGAAACCAGTGCACACAGTATTATGTCTATAGAAAGAATAATTTTCAGGTCTAAACACACAGTCTGCATTTCTATCGTTGAGGACTATCTCCACTCTCATTTCATTTCCAGTTCACCAACCAGTGTTTCCAACACTTTTGTGTGTGTGCTAAGGGTCTATTCCTGATTTTATGCTACTGGAACACTACTGGCAGTGTTCAGGGTACCAAATATGATGCCAGTTGTGACACCAAAGTCAACATGTGCAATGCAAGTCCCTAAAACCTGGTACTGTCTGTTTCCAACTACTTTTTCTCTTCTGCCAATTTACCACACTGTGTCATCTATATTTATTGTATTTTAAATCATACCTGTGTCTTTGATCTTTTGAAAACTGATGTCTTATTTTTAATGACAATTCATATTTGGAATCAAATATTATAAATGGGATATTATTCCATATATGAATCCACGTGTAGAATTATTGAGGTTAAGATTGCTTCTAAAAAAAAGGAAATGCAGGGGCTTTTTTCTTGGGGCTGATTCTGGGGCCTTTTGGCTTCAGCTTCTTCCATGGAATAAAAGCTGTTTTCTTCAGAAAAAAAAATGCAAAAAAGCAGAGCCAAAGAAATAGGCATTTGCATTGAAGACAACTAACTCTGATTCTATCCCCACTTATAATCCCTTTAGGACTGAGATAGGAGCAATCCTTCAGCACCATTAGGTATGGCTCAAAAACAAACAAAAAATGAAAGAATAAACATTTTAAGGATTGGTTAGAGAGATTATACAGTGATTAAAGCACTTGCCTTGCATCCCACCAACCCCATTTGAATTCTCATTTGGTCCTCCTAGCATTGCCAGGAGCCATTCCTGAGCACAGAGTGAGGAATAGCCCTGAATAGAGCTGGGTGTACGCCAATGCCCCAGTTTTTTCTTAAATGTTTAAATACTATTTCTCTGAAACTTAGGGTTTACATATCTATTGAGTTTACTGGAAAAAAAATTGACTTCTTTCCTAGTGAATTCACCAAATTACTTTTCAATCTTAAAGCATATTTTCATAACTCAGATAAAACCTCAATGTTCCTTATTAACTCCTTTTGATTTATACAATATAGATTTTTTTTAATTTTAGATAAGCTTTTATTTATTCATTTATTTGTTTGTTTGTTCTTTTGGGCCACACCCGGTGGTGCTCAGGGGTTACACCTGGCTGTCTGCTCAGAAATAGCTCCTGGCAGGCACGGGGGACCATATGGGACACCGGGATTCGAACCAACACCTTTGGTCCTGGATGGGCTGCTTGCAAGACAAACGCAGCTGTGCTATCTCTCCGGGCCCTACAATATAGATTTTTACCTGTAAGTTTTGTGATACTACCTTTTTTTAATGCTTAAAGGTATTTTTTCCTATGATAATCTCATTTCAGCTATAAATTGTCTAATTCTACATAAAGGAATTTAGGGTTTGTTCTTTGAAAGCACTATTTTTCCAACTGTTGTAAAAATACTCTGGAAATCTGCCAGAACCAAACAGGTAGAACTTTTAGTAATGTGTTTCGCAAGTCCAGAAAACATTGGTATCTATTAAGGTTATTAATGCACAAGCCAAGCAGGATAAAAATCCTGGGCTAAACAGGAAAAATGATCCATTCAAAGTTATTTGTGATACATTGATCATTAGGGTAGGGTCTATATATACCACTGCTCCAGGGACCATAAGGTGCCAGAAAGCAAACCCAACAATCCTACATGCAAAGCTTGCACTCCAGCAAGCTTTATTTTTTCTTGATTTTTGACTTTAGAAACTTGAGTAAAATAACTGAAACAGAATTTTATTTATTTGTAGGCATGTCCTTTGATAGAAAAGTAATGTCTTGCCTTCCAGGTCAGAAGCAATTGATAATATAAATATATAATACAAATATAAAGATAAAGTATAATCTTATTTCAGTAATAAAATGCTATAATTATTATAGGATAATATAATTATATTATAAGACAATAAGA
Organism: Suncus etruscus; assembly: GCF_024139225.1. Lineage (NCBI taxonomy): Eukaryota > Metazoa > Chordata > Mammalia > Eulipotyphla > Soricidae > Suncus > Suncus etruscus. Next base: position 15,489,049 of record NC_064867.1, on the reverse strand, counting down.
TAGTTATTTAATATTATATTGTTATTTATAGTATAATCTTTTTAGTTACTACAAAAAATAAGTCGCTCAGTATCTTTCTTGCATAGGGACCTAGTTTCCCTAATAACACTAAATGATAATAAAATAAAATGAAATTGGGGCTGGTTAGTATAAGGATTAGATAGTGCAGGTGTTAGTCCTTGTACCACAGTCTAAGCACTTTTGGGAAAATCTAAATAAACTTTAAAAATTTTAAAAATGTATGTAAATTTGTTATATGATAAAATATCATTTGTCATAGTTCTTGAATAAATATGCCTGTATCTTGAGCTTGTATAAGAAGACCAATTGCTTGCAATAAAATTGTAACTATTCAGGGGAAACTATTGTTTTCATGTAGTCTTTCAAACTGAAAAAGATATTTGGGGTATGTGAGAAGACAGTCAATTGGAGAGTAGATGCAAATTTAAAATAACAAATGAACTTCAACTGGAAAATTAATGAGATGATAATAGTTCCCCAAAAATGTAGAAAGAAAAAGAATGGAGGACTTCTATTATACGTTCATTAAAAAATAGAAATCAAAGCAGTATTACTGGTATTAGAATAGGAAGGTAACTAGGGAACCTTGTGTTCAAAAGTTGTACCAAATAAAATGAAAGCCAGTATATGAGGTGACTATCCACATGAGCATTAAAAAAGATGTACTGTTAGCTGCCAGAGGGATAGGTAAGAACCTTGTTTTGAATGCTACCAACCTAGTTTTAATCTCCAATACCTCCTGTGGTCCCCTGAGCACCCTCAGGAACAATTCCTGAGTGCAGAACCAGAAGTAATCCCTAAGCACTGCTGGTGTGCCTGTAACCACCCACCCAAAATACATATAATTAAGTAAAAATGATAATGAACTGTGGAAATTTTATAAACTATCATTCCTACAAAAATTGACTTCAGATAAACTTTAGAAGTGTTATAACAACAACAGCAACAACAGCAAAATCAGGAACATATTTAAAGTCCAAAGAGAAAGGATTTATCTAGAAATGTAACAAAATGTAGGAGATATAAAGTATAAAATAATATATATGACACCAAAGCAAAATTAGGCTCTCATCAAAAGTTAAAGACAAGTTATCATAAGATATTTGCAATGCCTATTTCAAGGTTCCAATTTTCTTACTGATAAAAATATTCCCTTTACATATAAATAAATATACATTTATCTATAGAAAGACAAACATTTCTGCAAATACATATGAAATAATTCAATTTCTCAAAACATATACTTAGTATTAATGTGCTTTGGATGATGCATAATAGATTTGTTTACCTTTGCTGCGAAACAATATTTCTTTAGTCTGTTTTGGAGAGATACACCTGGCAGTAGTAAGGGACTACTCTTGGCTTTATGTTTGGGGTTTACTCCTAGTGGTGTTCAGAAAATGCTGCTGTGCCAGGGATTGAACTAAGAAATCTAATTTTTTCTTTTTTTTTCTTTTTTTTCTTTTTGGTTTTTGGGTCACACCCGGCAGCGCTCAGGGGTTACTCCTGGCTCCAGGCTCAGAAATTGCTCCTGGCAGGCTCGGGGGACCATATGGGATGCCGGGATTTGAACTAATGACCTTCTGCATGAAAGGCAAACGCTTTACCTCCATGCCATCTCTCCAGCCCCAGAAATCTAATATTTAAAGCATGTGTCTATTGAGCTATCTCTCCAACCTCAAAACAATCTTTTGTTGACTGTAATTTTGGATTATTTTCTGACACAATAAGCATGTATTCTTTCTCTAATTAAACACTAAAACTCAGGTTGATACTGTATATAAAAGAATAGTCCATGGTGAATCAATGTCTTTTAAAAGAAACATGATCTTTTGAGAACAAGAGAAAAACTGTAGCCTGCATCCTCTGACAAGTATACTTAAGCACAGGCACTTTCAATTGTTGCATAAGTTATGAATCCCCACTCTTTGAAGTTCTTCTATTCTGAGTAGGGGAGGTTATCTCTAGCTGCCTAACAAACCAAGCCCAAATTAAAAGCATGAAATGCAATCCGCATTGGCTGATTCTGGAGGAGAGAAATGCAGGCCAGACTCAGCAGGTATAGCATTTCTCTGTTTTAAGTGGGTTGACCAAACATTGCTGGAGTTCAAAGGGTCCATGTGGGCTTGTCCTTGCTGTGGTACCTCTAAACTTTCACATGCAGCCTCTCCAGAGAAGAATACCTTGGCTTTACCTATTTGGCAAAAAAAAAAAAAAACAGAAGTTATGATTTCTTTCTGAAGGCTTGGGCCTGGCAGGTAATCTACATCATTTTTACCATATTCTGTTGTTTAAAACAAGTCACAGAACCTGCTGGATTTACAACTAAACAGACTCACTGAGGGAGAAATAGCACTCACGTGCAATGGGAGGGTTTCTATGGCCATTTTTAAAAGCAATTTACCACACTGTGGCCCTAAAAATGTACCACTTTAGCACATAAATGTTCCTATTTATACCCTTGCAGTCATATTCAACAAAATGTAGTCACCTAGGAGTATCAGAGCAACCTAATACTGGATACATGACCATTTTTTTGTTTGTTTTGCTACTTTTCAAAAACCCCTCAAATAACAACTGTGACTATGCATGGAATGGGAAAACAGTTAACACAATTTTAGCTGATATATTGTATTTTATAAAATGTGATATAAAAATGTTGCCCATAGGGCCAGGAGAGATAGTCCATCAGCGTTTGCCTTACAAACAGCCGATCCAGGACCAAAGGTGGTTGGTTCAAATCTGGTGTCCCATATGGTCCCTCATGCCTGCCAGGAGCTATTTCTGAGCAGACAGCCAGGAGTAACCCCTGAGCACTGCCAGGTGTGACCCAAAAACAAACAAAAAAAAAACGTTGCCCATAAAATAGAGAACTGGATGTAAAGTAAGAAAACCTATGCTCGTCCAGATAAAGCCACACATTTTTACTCTGGATTTCTAGGCTCACACCAAAAGGAAGAACAAAAATAAATAAACCAAATATAAACACAAGGCTTTTCCCAAAATGAATCCATGTGTTGATGAGATTTAAAATGTATGCGAAATGTATGATCTGAAAACTGAAGTGAATTTCCAGTTAATCACAAGTTTATCTCCCTTCTAAACACCACAAGATACTAGTTCTTCACTCTTAAATGACACTAGATAAGATTAAGTATTACCAAGTAAGAAGTTTGATGGATGGCTCAGTGGCAAAAAAAAAAAAAAAAAAAAAACCTTAGAAGTCCTAGCAATAGCAATCCAAGAGAAGGAAATCAAAGGAATTCTAATTGGGAAAGAGGAACACAAGCTATCTCTATTTGCCGACGATATGATGATATACATCGAAAACCCTAAAGTGTCCACAGTAAAACTCCTAGAAACAACCAATACAGCAAAGTGGCTGGTTACAAAGTCAATACACAAAAGACAGTAGCGTTTCTATATACAAACAATGAAGTTGAGGAGAGAGAGATTAAAAATACAATTCCATTTAAGATAGTTTCAAAAAATATCAAGTATCTAGGAATCAACCTTACAAGAGAAGTGAAAGACCTATACCAGGGAAACTTCAAAACACTTCAGAAAGAAATTGAAGACGATCTAAAGAAATGGAAGAACATCCCATGCTCATGGATAGGTAGAATTAACATAATCAAAATGACTATCCTACCCAAACTCCTATATAGATTTAATGCAATCCCTATCCAAATCCAGACACAATTCTTTAAAGAATTAGAACAATCATTCACAAAATTCATCTGGAACCACAAAAGACCCAGGATAGCCAAACAAATACTGAAAAACAAGAAGTTGGGAGGCATCTCCTTACCTAACTTGAAACTATACTATAAAGCCATAGTAATCAAAACAGCATGGTACTGGAACAGAGACAGGACCTCAGACCAGTGGGTCAGAACAGAATTTCCAGACATAAACCCCCAGGTATATAGCCAACTAATATTTGATAAAAGAGGCAAGAATCTGAAGTGGAACAAGGAGAGCCTATTCAACAAATGGTGTTGGTACAACTGGAAAACCACATGTACGAAAGTGAAAATCAACCCATACCTTACTCCTTATACAAAAATCAACTCAAAATGGATCAAAGACCTTGAAATCAGACCCGAATCCATAAAGTTTATCGAGAATAAAATAGGCAGAACACTCGAAGACCTATATATCAAAAAGGTCTTTGAGAATGGAGCACCAATGGCAAGAACGTTAGCATCAAATATAAACAAATGGGACTACATCAAACTAAAAAGCTTCTGCATGGCAAAAGAAACCCTACTTAACGCAAGAAGACAGCTAACAGAATGGTAAAAAATCTTTTCACTCGACATATCAGATAAAGGGCTGATATCTAGAACATACAAAGCACTCAGAAAGCTGAGCCCCCCAAAACCAAACAAAGCTATAAAAAAATGGGAAGATGAAATGAATAGACACTTCTCTGAGGAAGACAGAAGGATGGCCAACAAACACATGAAAACATGCTCACCTTCACTCATCATCAGGGAGATCCAAATCAAGACAACAATGAGATACCACCTTACACCAGTGAGGATGGCTCACATCAAAAATAATGGAAACAACCTTTGTTGCCGGGGATGCGGTATGAAAGGAACTCTCATCCACTGCTGGTGGGAATGCCCCCTAGTCCAACACCTATGGAGGAAAGTCTGGAGAGTGCTCAAAGAACTCAGAATTGAGCTGCCATTTGACCCAGCAATTGCTCTCCTAGGCATATACCAGTGTAACCTTCTGGATGGCTTTTCCCAGTTGGGGGTGAAAGAATGAATGTCTAAAAAAGCACAGTTTCTATGTAAATCCACTAGTAATACCTATATACCTATATATTTCCATGTATCTTCCTAAAATTTTGGGAGATGTGGGGATTGGTTTCTAATGACCCCACTAGCAGAAAGGGCAGCAATTAACAATGCCTTGCTCCCTTTGGTGACATGTGGCAATTATGGAAAGAGGCAGTACTGAATCATCCTCCTGGGAGCCCTTGGAGACAGAGCAGAAGTCCCTAATTGTTTATTGAGACATTTGTCTATTTGAAGCTATTTTTAAGCTATTTTTTAATACCTGGAATTGTCCCAAAGGTCTTTTAAGGGCAGGAAGAAAATATTCAAAATAATATGGTTGATAGACTGTGTTATTAAAAAATAATTTCCTGATTTTAGCCTTACAATTTATTTCTTTTCAACAAATTTGCTGTCTCAACATCCCTTAGCACCTTTTTGGTGGTTTGAGAACTCTTGTTTCTAGCCACTGAAGACTTTCCTAAAACTCTGAAGCAATCTGAAAAGTCACAGGACACCCATGTAAGAGAATGAAAATACTTAATAGGCTAAATGACAAAGGAATTACAAAATGAAAGGTGGGGCGAGTGATTTATCAATCTAGAAAGTAGATCATTTATTTGATCATTAATCAAGGTAAACATTTGGCAATTAGTAATCCCAAAAAGGAAGACTAGAAAATATTATAAAAGGAAATTTTTAGAGAGAACAAAAGAGAGGTTTCCAAGATCTAAGGATATGAATTTCTAAACTGAAAGTGCACAACAAATGCTTAGATACAGTGATTGAAAAATCAATACATAAAAGGACCTACCTCAAGTACTGCTACTAGGCTATATCAAAATAACTGTTATTGGGTGACTCAGAACGCATTTCTCAAAAAGAAATGGGAGTCATACCAAAATGAACTGGAATGAGAAAGAAATCAGCAGACTTTTAAAAAGACACAAAAGAAGAGAAGGAAAAAGCAATGTTTATTCTCATTTTTATTATAACACCATGACTTACCAAGTTGTTCATATATAATACAGTCATTTCAAGCACAAAACATTCAAATACCAGCAACATTATTTTATATGAGAGAAATTAGTTAAAACCTAGAGTTCAGCACCTGCTTAAGTTTTAACATAAAAAGTTAGAAAAGTTGGGGCCAGAGCCATATATAGCACAGCAGTAGGGAATTTGCCCTGCAAGCAGCTGATTCAGGAAGGACCTGGGTTTGATCTCTGGCATCCCATATGGTCACCCAAGCCTGCCAGGAGCAATTTCTGATTGCAAAACCAGTAATAACTTCTGAGCACTGCCAGATGTGGCCCAACCCCCAAATATATTGGTAAAAATTAATATAGATATAAGAATAGAATAAAAAACATCTTCAACTGATACAGGCTGTCACTATTTTAATCCTCTATGCTTTGCCCTAATCTGCTCCCAATTGTTTGACTTTAGCCAAATCAGACTGTTATCTCCTTCAAAATCAGAACTATCCATAAAATATCCAACACAAAAATCAGAAAAGAAAAGCAGTATTTAGATAAAGCAAAATTGTAGTGTAAATCTAGAGAAAATGGAGATCAAGGAAATAAGGAAGAATAAAAAAAAGCCTGTCTTAGAGTACAAGTAGGGGTGGGGTAGGGAGGAGGGAGATTCGGGACACTGGTTTAGGGAATGTTGCACAGGTGATGGGGGCTGTTCTTTACATGACTGAAACCCAACCACAATCATGTTTGTAATATATGTGTTTTAATAAAATATTTTTTATAAAAGACAATGAAGAAAAAAAAGAATTCTGAGTTCTCTAAAAGGGAGAAAGAGATCGATAATGTATTGTATGGCTCATTCGACTATTGAAAACCAATAGTAGTCATATGGAGAAATTAAAAACATACATCTTAAAAATTAATCAAACTTAAAAAGAAGAAATTTTGAATTTCTTTGTACAGAAATGAACAGACTTTGTAGTACGACTTAACCACACTCTTTATAGTATTTATAATAAATTTATTATATTCAGTGTTTAAAAGTATTGACCTAACACAAAATCTTAGGAATTATAACCTAATATGCCATTAGAAATGTTTATTTTTAGTGGTTAGAGAGATTGTACAGTGGATAAGGCACTTGTCTTGAATACAGCAGACAAGGTTTGATCTCCAGTTACTACAATGGCATCAGCAGGAAAAATCTTTGAGAGAGAGATAGGATTAAGCCTAGCGCACAGCTGGGTATGAGCTCCAAACCAAACCAACAAAGAGAGAAAGAGAGAGGGAGAGAAAAAAGAGAGAGAAAAAAAGGGAGAGAAAATGTATATTTTAGTGGAGTGAAAAGGAGACTAGTAATAAAGCTAGTTCTTTATGTCTCAAAAAGAATACAAATAGAAAAAATTATCATTGATTCACTACAAAATACCAATATAGGACGACTGCCAAATAAAAACAGAATTGATCATTAAAGGAGATTTAAGTGAAAGAAATAAGAATTCAGAAGTTTGGGAACAGAGTATATTCCATTGTTATATTTCTTTAACCACACAATTTTAGTTTGAACTGTTTTACTTTAAAAACAAAATTACCTGGAAACAACAACAATGAAAAGAATAGCCAACACAGCTTGATTGAGTTCAAGTTAACAGTGTTTGCCAACTTTTATTCAGTGGTAGTTATGGAAGATACAAGGATAAGACAAACTGTGTTCCTTACAGGAATTACTTAGGAAGGTAGAATGCTGGGCAGCTGCAAGAGTCTTGTGTATTGGGTGAGTTTCCGCCTCCACCCAGGCTGTCTTGGCCAGCTGTCTATGCCAGTTACCTCCTTTGTATTAATGGAATGAATGGTAACAGGACAAACACTTCACATGGATTAGTTTGGGAAGTTAAGTAAATGAATGCCTAGCATGAACCAACATCCAACATGCTCAATAAGCAGTTGTTACCACACTACCTTGGTTAATAACACATACGTTCTAAAATGCTAAGTGTAGTTCTCGGGCCGGAGAGATAGCATGGAGGTAAGTCGTTTGCCTGGCATGCAGAAGGAAGGTGGTTTGAATCCCGGCATCCCATATGGTCCCCTGAGCCTTCCAGGAGCGAGTTTTGAGCATAGAGCCAGGAGTAACCCCTGAACACTACTGGGTGTGACCCCAAAACCAAAAAAAAAAAAAAAAAAAGCTAAGTGTCTTTCTAGAAAATTATCCAACATGCTTAGGAGTCCATCTTTTTATTACAATAATGATTCGTTATAGAACCCTGATTATGGGCCTGAAAAGCTTTACAAAAGCAGTCCACCATTTGACAGCTGTCTGAGCCCAGCCTCTGGGTATGTATGTGTTTGGCTTCTGTCCCCTACCTTTTCCATTTTCTACTGGATCTGCCACTTTATTACTTTCTCTTGGGTCCACTAATTCCACTGGTGCAGGCATCTCTTACCAAGTATACTGGTTAACTGAAATCACCCCTTTTTCTGCTGTTTGCTGAAAGGCCACTGAGAGTTGAATTCCTGAGGAGTCCTGCTGGAGACCAGATAACCCAACCCATGAGCAAAATCCTTCATGTTTACTCTCTCTCTCTCTCTCTTTTTTTTTTTTTTTTTTTTTTTTTGCAAAGCTAACAGCAAACACTGAACTTCTGTCTCAGTAGGCATTATTTATCTGTGCTCTGCTTTATTCTTTTCTCCAACAGACTTTTTGTCACCTACGACCATATAACAGAAAGAAGGAAAGCACAGAAGTGTAAGATACACAAATATAGACAATGTGGGAGCTTTCAAAATATAGTTGATAACCTGTATTTGGGTATTATTTAGACAATAAATAATAATTGAAACAACAACATATGGAGCATGCTGTAAAAAGAGGAAGCAAATTTCTGTATTCCACATGATCTTATCTATATAAGAAGGAAGGGGAAAAAAAGACAGCTGGAAGGAAATAAACCTAATGTTAAGCGAGGTCATTCTGGGTTCAGAGATTATGAATAGTTTTTTATTTCCTTTCCATTCTTTTGTTGTTTTAATTTAGAAAGTTTATTATTTTATTGTGAGAAAATATGTATAATTAAAAGTTATGAGTTGTAGCCTTAATTTTAATTTAATTCTACAAGTACATGAATATTTAACCTTTTCTGATGTATCTAGTATTGTTTTGTAATGTTACTTACCATCTGATGAATGTTTTTAGAATGCAGTATACTTTGGTAATGAACTTATTTTATGTATTTTTTATTCAGTTAAATGGTATCTTATTGTGACCATTTTCCTCTAAACCGCTTATTGCCAACACAGGATATCAGACTTCTCTGTAACAGAAATCCCTGGTACATTTTTTTTAGTTTGTTTTTAATATTAATTGCTAGTAATTACCCCAGATTTGGGGAACAAGGTGCATTGTGGTCCTTTCTGTCCATCACTGAAAGATATTTGAAATGATTTCTCAGCAATGACAGAACACATTTGGACAAATATGACCACCTCTCTAATTAACCAGAACTCCATTTAACTGTTCCTAAGTTTAGTGCCAATTTCCTAAAGGTTAATGTGGCCAGACAATACCAGGAGGATTGGGGTTTTTCCAAGAAATGGTTTGGAGCACATTATGTTCAGGATGAGAGGGTGTGATTGGCACAGTAGAAATGTACTCTTGGGAAAACTGGAGTACTGAGTACTGTTTCCCTCCCAGTTCCACTCTGGGAGACTTTCGGGGCACATAGAAATGGCAAGTGAAGCCAGGCAGAGTATGTTTGTGTATTCAATAACTTTTTTTTACAAATTACCATGAATGCATTAATAAACTAACCTTTAGGGAACAAATCCTTATGGAACTAAACCTTTATGAGACTTTATAAAACAAATATTTATAGAAATAATCTTCTGGAAATTACATTCTTCTCTCAACTTCAATGGATCCCAGTCTATGGAGTTGGGATATCATTGAAAAGTAAAGTGTGTACAAAAGAAAAATAAATTTGTTGCTATGTGTTATGTTTGAAAAGACGGGAATCAAAAAAGTACATTTTTGTATATTTTACATATACATTTTTGTCCAGAAATATTAACTATTACCACCAACATACTGGCCCTTACTGCCCTAATAAAAGAGTGAGAGAGAGAGAAAAAGTAGAACATGTTCACTCTAAAATCACATAGAAAAGCCTTCTATTTACCAAAAGTTTTTTTTTTTTTTTTTTTTTTTGGTTTTTGGGCCACACCCGGCGGTGCTCAGGGGTTACTCCTGGCTGTCTGCTCAGAAATAGCTCCTGGCAGGCACGGGGGACCATATGGGACACCAGGATTCGAACCAACCACCTTTGGTCCTGGATCGGCTGTTTGCAAGGCAAACGCCGCTGTGCTATCTCTCCGGGCCCCCCAAAAGTATTTTTTAAGAACATGGTTCAGCATCTTGATCAAAGCCACTGAAACTATTTTAGGAAGCATTTAGTTCTTAAAAACAAAAGGCCAGGATCACAGCAGGTAGGGTCTTTGCCTTGCAAACAAGCTGTGGCTCCTTGAAATATAGTTCTGCAAAACCTTTTCTGTTTTTTCTTTTTTGATTTCTTGAATCCTTAATTTAGAGATTACCTCATTTCAAAGGTATTTCCTGATCACTACATATCTTGATATTCTCATCTTCCTCTTTAGCCTAACTAGAATTTTTTAGGATACTATTATCTAAAATTATTTTAAAAATATTTATTTATTTTATTTCCCCATCTTCCTATAATACAGGATTTTTGTTTGCTCTCTATTCTATATCCTTAAAACTTAGAAAAGTAGATCATATAAGTGCATACTTAATATATACTTGTTGAATGAATAAATGAGTTAATTTGAGCTTAGCAAAGGAGCAAAATTTAGGAAGATCATGAATTAAACATAAAAATTAGGTCCAAAGAGACAATAAAGCAGGTAAAGAACTTGCTTTGTGTATGGCCAATCCAGATTCAATCCCCACACTATATCCCTTTACATATATATATATGTATATATATAATATATATATAATATATATAAGATATATATATATATCTTTACATATATATCAGTTAAGTCCTCTGCAAATATTTATATATATAATATGCACAGTCCTCTACAAATAATTAACATTATATCTTCTATTGAACCATAGTCCAGAATTTTTGAGCAATCTACATATGAGCAACTGTAAACACACCAACATACACATGCCTAATATACCATGTACACACACACATTCCACAGAATTTACCAAAGTTCTAAAATAATAGTTTCCTTGGGCCCACATGCTATAATTTGTTTGCATAGATGATTTGATTCATAATTTCCCAATCCACATAACTTGAAATTTGAGCCTGTTTTGCAGCAGGAATTCTGTGAGAGCTGTAGATAATATCTCGGGGGCTATGTTTACCCAGAGATAGCTCTGGTCTGAAGGTCCCCTGGCTATTGTCACACCATTTGTTTTTCATGATTGGAATGTGTGTCTCTTTTTGGCTTATGTCTAAATAGAATGTGTGAAGAGAAACAGAGTGGCATTCTCTTTGCCACCTTTGTAGAAAAGCGACTGGGGAATATATGTACTAAATTACCTACTCTCAATTATTTATGGCTTTGGCTGGAATCATTTACCATCTCTGGTTACGCCGACAGATGGCCCAAGACAGGTGCCAGCCTGCTTGGTTGTTGTTGGAGTTTTTTGTTTGTTTGTTTTTAAATCTACCTTTTATTTGTAAAAAGTTTTCTAAGAAAAATTTAACAGACTGATTTCAGGTTTGGAAGCATTTATAAATTGCTGTAGGACTTAGGTGACCTAATAATTCAAAGAGTTAAATTATTCATTTTTTTGTTTGTTTGCTCATTTTCTTTTATTCAGAAAAATAAGATTTGTATTCAATGATTTGTATCAAGGCAGCTATACAGATTATTGAAATGCTAGAATACTTGTATTCTACTTGGTAAAGAGCTACTATCAAGAGTTTCCCCTTCCCAACAGTCCCCAGGGATGTCACCATCACGTCACCTGTGTTTCTCCTCAAGAAACTCTCACCAAACCTGTCCAACTCTACCACTGAAAGGTTACTGCTTGGCATAGCATGGAGTTTGTAGAGAATTTGTCAGAGAACGCCTGAGATCTGCTATGAGCAGCAGTACTCATGACATTCCGACATTATAAATATTTGTATGTCACGTTGCCTGAAACTATAAAGGCAGTTAACTTTCATTGGAAAGGTATATGCTTTGACTTCATAACAAAGCCATGGGTAGGTTAAGAGATAAGAAATTCCTCCACTCTGGAAATACTGTACTGTTTTGAAACAACCTAAGAAGTCTCCCAGTCTTTTTCTGTTACCTTACCCCACCACATAAACCAGCTAGCTACCCTTGGCCTACTTTAAGAGCATTTCTTAAGAAAGGATATTCTGGGTTTAATACATCCACCCACAAGTGCATAAGGATCTCTCGTTTCTCTTCTGAGATGTATGTATATAACAACTCTGATTGCATTCCCAGGTTCCATAACACTGCACTTCCAGAGAAGGTCTGAGGACTGGGTCCAACTAATTAAATATGTTGCAATACTTAGCAACTTATTTATTTTCTGGAAAAGAACTTTGTCCTTGGCAGTGTCCGTGCAACATTACTTGAATCTAGGGTAACTTTTTCCATGATTTAGAAAATTTCTCAGAAATAAACTATAAAAAAAAAACCTTTATGGAAATAATAATGCACTCAAAGCAAGCAGAAGGTGCTGAATAAATTCAAGACTCCTATATAATCATAAGAAAAAGAAGACATTCTACCTACTAGCTATTGGTTAGGTACATAGAACAAGAGACCATGCAGGGCATGTGTCATTGGTATTAAAATACAGAGATCTTCATAACCAATAATTTTCTTTCTCTAAAAGAAAAAGTGTTGGAGTCAATCTCACTTAATCTCACTTGGTTTAGAAAGAGTTCAAAGGATTCTGAAGGGTCAATGGAAAATAGGGGTGTCTTTCTAGTACTACTCTATTTATATCACTGGACCTTTTAGTAATTTTCTTTTCCTTACCTTCACCTCCATTCATCTACTTTCAACCTCCCAATGGTTTAAGGAGCCAATCTAAGTATCTCTTGCTTTTGAATCCTATTTTATTTACAAATTTAAATCAGTTTTTAGGTAGTCAGGTGATGAGTAGTCACCAGTATCAAGTTTACTTTTATAGAAAAAGAAAATAAAAATGCTTGTACTTACTAGTCTTAAGCCCCTGGTTTTATTTTATGAACAGAGCAGCCTGGATATGTTGATCAATTTGTAGCTTGGCCAAAATAAAACATAACTTAAAGACATAAACTTAAAAATAAAGCAAAAGAGAACCTTTTATTCCCACTTGAAATATCTGGCTGAGCAATGCAGGAAAGAAATAATTTACCTTCCTACAGCCTTCCTGTTCTTGACGGATAAGTTGGCTAAAGAGGTGAAAAATAACAGCGCTTTTAGGAAGAAGTTCTTACTTGGGTGGAAGGTGAATTAAAAAAAATATAAAAGGAAGTAGGTCATCCTGGTAAAGAATTTCAGGGATCTTATTTGGGAGAAGCTATCAATAGTTTGGAGCAAATGAAAACCAATCCTAAATTGATTCTGCAAGTAATTATGAAGGCTCAAGCCTCACGGAATTGCCACTTTAGTTCAATTCAGTTGCCTGAGTGAATACAGATTCATTGTCGTTTACCATTTAATATCAGAATTATCATCCATCTGTTGATTTCCTCATGATGATATTATAGATACTGGATCATGAGCTAAATAGGCATTTCCCTGGTCTCTCAATCTCTTTTCATTTAAAAGGGTATGCATATGACAGAAAAGACAGATTGAATAGTGACTATTTGCCCCTAGGACTCATCAGTAGAGAGCAGAGAATGAATTCTTAGAAAGCAAATGCCCATTCATAGTTCCTTATTCATATTGACACCATTAGCATCTTGGACAATACCTGGCAGAGAGCTTTTTTTGAGGGTGCTAAGAGGGCACTCAATTGCTGTTCAGACAGGCCAAAGAAATAGCACAGAGGGTAGGATGCTTGCCTTAAATGCAGTAAACCCAGGTTCAATCCCCAGCACCCCATGGGATCTCCAGAGTACCACCAGAAATGATTCTTGAGTACAGAGCAAGAAGTAATGGCTGAGCATCACTGAATGTGGACCTTAATTAATTAGTTAATTAATTAAAAGGATAACAACCAGCACAAAAATAAAGAACATGCTAAGGGATTTCAGGTGTCACTCTCTGGTCACTTTGCCAGGCTTATATACCTGAAGATGCAGTACTTAGTTCTAGTTATGAGATGCTGCTGGGACAGAGGTGCTTAGAGGCCACCAGAGCTGCACCAAACAGTATTCTGGGAACAACACAGTGCCAGAAAGGGAAAATTCAGCCATCATGATACAATATGATACAAAGCATACCCACATGACTTCTCATTTAGATTTGCAGGCCCCTGCTTTTGGTATTGAGTAAGTGTTTAGGAGATAAAATTTTACCTGCATATTTAAAGATTCTGTATAGTAAAATGAAAAGAGCCTGAAGCTAAGCTCTATAAATTATAGGTCTGGAACACTCTTATCTCTTTCTATTCCCCTTACAGTCTCCCCCCCCCCCCAGTTACCTGCCCACTCCACCCAAATTTCTTTCTGCTACTCTTTACTACTCAACAGTCAGATCTTGGAGTTTAGGACCATGTCTTTCTTGCTCACCATTTCTCCAGCAGAGATAATTGCCTACAGGACAATTTCTGTCAATATTTTCCCAATTTAAACTATTTTTTTAATAATTTTTTTATTTTGAATTATGAGAACAAAAGATGCAAAGAAAGAGGATAAGGTAAAGTTACAGTGGAAGGACAATCACCCATAACATAATTATCAGAAGAAGTCCCCTTGCTGATATCTTAACTTTGAACTTTCACCAAAGAAAGTTAAGATAAATAAAACAGAATCCATGTGCAATTACTTTGTCCCTCAAGTCCCCAGATTGTAGCACATTATAATATTTCTTAACAGCACACAAGGCAATCTAAAGCCATCAAACTTACATAACTCCTTAAACATTAGAGGCATAGTATTTTTTACATTTCCATGTACATGCATATTAGCTTAAGTTAACCTCAAATTTTAAGTGGGTGCGTTTTAAGGATTAGAGTCAAAGGAGCACAGTAAAAACGGTGTTAGAGTGGCAATTGTTGTTTGCATAGGCCCACCAAAATATGAGAGGCATGGAAAGGAATAACCTTGGCCTAAATACAAAGAGATCCTACCCCTGAAGTTTCCTGGCATAAGACCAGCTCTAGGCCTCAGGAAAGTTATCGTTCGATCCAAGACATTGTCTGTAGTGCCAACACACTTTTCACACAGTCTCTGTTGTTGGTCTCATGTTTCTGTATTAAAGATTCTGGAATCTGCATGTCCTACATTGAAGTCATGATGTGGAGTGCCTTCTCGTTTCACCTCACCATGAAAGGGCAATGCAGGAAGCCCTTTCCTGTAAGCAGGTTGTTGTTGTTAAGTCTTCTCAGTGTTAAGGGAAGTCTCTTTTGAGCAGGACGATGTCTGAGCAGTGGTAGGGTCTTCCGTGGTAGAGGATTGCTTCCAGGTGATGTTATAGATAAACCTCACAATTAAGGGGCAATACAGCAAGCCCTGTCCAGTAAGCAGGTCTTTGTTCTTGTTGTCTTCTCAGTGTTAAGTGGTGTTTCTTTTGAGTAGATGTCAGAGCAGCTGTAGGGTCTTTCCTGGTACAGGAATGCCACCAGGTGATGTTATATACAACCTTGGATGTTTTGTAAATGTCTTCTGTAGATCAAGGGGTGAATGGAGAATGCCCATTCTTCTGAGGCCTGTGCCAGGTCTTTATGTCAATGTTCAGGGTGTAAGGTCTCATTGCACTACAAGATTTGTGTGTTCCCATTTTTATTAGATAAGAACTTATTGGTATGTATAGTATTTTTCCATGTTAGTGTGCCTACGCAAACAAGATATAAAGCCACGTGGTGCTATCAGATATATGGGGGCATAAGAACATTTCCAACAAGACCCATGACTTGGTTCAAACATAAGTATTAAACTGAGGGATTCTTTCACACCAAATTCCATATTGAGCAGTTCACAAAGAGAAGATAAAAAACATGGGGGGGGGGATCATCACTGTATAAGAAAGTATTTAGCAAAAGTTATAGCCGTCAAAGAAAACACCCATAAAATGTTGAAAAGATATGTGTCCTTTTTATGCCTTTTAAAATAGTTGGGTGGGTGTTAACTCTAGGGCACCACTTTGGTCTGTGACTTAGGACTCAACAGTACTTAAGTTAGAAAGGGTATAAAAGGAGTAATGTTGATAGGAGTTAAAAAAGTTAAAGAGAAATATGAACTTATGAAGGGGTATGCAAAAGGGCAGAGTACAAAATGGACATTTTGCATACATAAAAACATAATTCAATGATAGTGAGTACTATTAAAGTTTCTTGTGAAGTACTATTAAAGTTTCTTGTGAGAGTACTATTACAGTTTCTTGTGAGAGTACTATTACAGTTTCTTGTGAGAGTACTATTAATGTTTCTTGTGAGAGTACTATTAATGTTTCTTGTGAGAGTACTATTAATGTTTCTTGTGAGAGTACTATTAATGTTTCTTGTGAGAGTACTATTAATGTTTCTTGTGCCCCGCGCGATTTTGAAAATGTAGACTGGGCAGAGCTTACCAGTGCTAGCCAAACCTCCTCCTGCTAGACTTCCGGCTCCCAGGAAGGAGAGATCCTTCAAGAAGCTGGGAGACCAGAAGCTCAGAGCCCCACCCAGACCCTCCCTAAGGAGCCGCATGGATAGTGGGGGAAAGCCTAGGGTACCTTCAGGCTCCACCAAGGGACCCAACTCACCGGCTTGCCCAGGCGTGTGGCCCAGGGAAGCCCTGGAGATCTGGAGCAAGGCGGCAGAGGGGTGCTGGGGTTACCCAAGTCCCGCACCCCCCCTAGGCCTGGCCAAGCAGGCCTCCGGCATGGCGGGGGCCTGCCAAACCTCCTCCTGCTAGACTCCCGGCTCCCAGGAAGGAGAGATCCTTCAAGAAGCTGGGAGACCAGAAGCTCAGAGCCCCACCCAGACCCTCCCTAAGGAGCCGCATGGATAGTGGGGGAAGGCCTAGGGTACCTTCAGGCTCCACCAAGGGACCCAACTCACCGGCTTGCCCAGGCGTGTGGCCCGGGGAAGCCCTGGAGATCTGGAGCAAGGCGGCAGAGGGGTGCTGGGGTTACCCAAGTCCTGCACCCCCCCTAGGCCTGGCCAAGCAGGCTTCCGGCATGGTGGGGGCCTGCCAAACCTCCTCCTGCTAGACTCCTGGCTCCCAGGAAGGAGAGATCCTTCCAATTTAAACTATTTTTTAAGTGATTGAGATTTTGTGACTTCCAATTCTGTTGAAGATGGTTTTCTATGCACATAATTCCAATACTACTTTCAATTTAAACTCAATATTTCTCCCTTAGTTGCTAAAATGTTTATGTGAAAGGAAATATAGAATTAAAGTATAATGGTAGAGGTTTTGTTTTGTTTTTTTCCCCTTTTTGCATTTCAAGTGAAGGTTCAGTTTTGAACAAATGAAAATATAGAGCATAGAATTAGAGTAAAACTTCTTAAGTAAATCAACAACCAAAAATAAAACTTATTCAAGAAAAGAATACATTGTAAAAGAAAAATTTTTAAGTTTTATTGCTCAGAACAGTGTGCTTTAAATAAACAAATTTAATTTATTAAATAAATTATTTCATTTAAGAAATGCTGTCTTTCCAGGAGTTTGCTATTCTTCCAAATCCTTTTGTAACTATGTAACCCCAAAAGGATTTCAAGACCTCCCCACAAGATGAATAGAATAACGATAACCTATCATTTGTTTACTTGTGATAAAGTTTCAAAATGGTTGTTTTATATCTTAAGGCTTGTAATGAAGAAAATTAAAAGAATTAAAAAGATGCAAAAAAGAATAGAAGGCAAGTCAATAAGAAATTCAAACAGACTCAGAAATTATAAGAGGGGCCGGTGGGGTGGCACTAGAGGTAAGGTGTCTGCCTTGCAAGTGCTAGCCAAGGAATGGACCACGGTTTGATCCCCCAGTGTCCCATATGGTCCCCCCAAGCCATGGGCAATTTCTGAGCGCGTAGCCAGGAGTAACCCCTGAGCATCAAATGGGTGTGGCCCCCCCCATAAAAAACAAAACAAAGATAAGAAAGAGGAAAGTTTGTCTCACACCTACCATGCTGGTTTTTAAATATGAACAAAAAGGCATTGAGAACAGATGCTGGTATGTATGACAGGAGTTAGAGGTGCATGCAAAGCATGATCATAACCCCATTAGATTCCATGAACTGCTGACTCATTGAGTCACCAGTTGCAGCCCTGGTGACGAACTCGAGCATTTCTAAGGTGGCCCTATTGACCCACAGAACCACAGGGCCTACGCATCACTTCATCCTTGTAATGAACAACCATAATGGGTCAACGGTACCTAAGAAGGTGTGAAAATCCCTCCCTCATCTAAAAATGGTTCTGTGGGGGTGGATAAATAGCACAGTACGTAGGATGCTTGTCTTACATGCAACCACCCCAAGTTTGATCCCCAGAATCCCTTATGATCCCCAGAATCCCTTGTGGTCCCCAGAATCCCTTATGGTCCCCTGAGCCCACCCTGAGTGATGGAGTGACTCCTGAGTGCAAAACCAGGACATCTGAATACCACCAGGTGTAACTCCTTCCAAAAAAAAATCAAAATAATGGTTCTTGGGAGAACATTTAAGTCTAAACATCAGGAGTCTGAAGATATATTCCAGAAACTTCCACTGACTGGCTTGGTCACTTCTCTAAACTGATTGCTTCTGGGTTAATGGGATCATTAAACCCTTCATTGCTTGTTTCACATTCTTATATTTAAAATAAATTAGAGCCTCCAGTTGGTGGAAAACTGTTGAATTATTTCAAGAACAAACACAAATGGCCTGTAGGAGAAGACTTGGTACTTTATGAAAAGCTCTTACATTTAAACTTTTTCTCTGAGAGTCTATGAATCATGGGCAAGTTTTCTCATTACCAAATCAAGAACAGTCCATTTCTAAGTGATGTGTATGTCGAAGAGATTTGTAAGTGCTTGGACTAATTAACGAAAAATGAAATAAAATATTAAAATTCATCTGTTTCTCTCTGTTCCAGGGTGTGTCAAAGCAATAAATTGAGTCAGGATTAGACCTACCTTTGGGGCTTCAGAAGTGTTGAGTTTGCTATTCGGTGACAAATTTAAAGTTCAAATAAACACATGATTTTTCCTTTTGACTGAATTTAAAAGCTCTAAGATGGGACTCCTAAAGTCATAAACATTTACACAGCTTGGCAGGCTCCTCATTATGTAAATACTTTGTGAAAACAACTTTGGTCCATAAAGTATTAATGCTATTTGATAAAAATCAGTTTTTGTTTGGTGTGTCTTTTGAAGCTAGTGCAACTCCTGGTCATTCTATATGACTATAAAAGCCTTTTGGAATCAAATCCTAATTCCAACATGTTTTTCCTGTTCATTTAAACCTTTTATATACATGTGGGAGCCAGAGAGAGTAGAAAGCTTTTAGGGCTTAAGCTTAAATTGTTTGTCATTCTCATGCATACTCTCTGAAAAAGCATTTGGGATGTTTGTGTGTTTAAGTTAAAATACACACTTGTGTTCTTAAGCATTTTCCTTCTTTTTCTTTATATGCTTGATTGGTTTACCCTCTTAACATGGGAAAACAGACATGCTAAAATTTTGGGCTGTCTGATTTTCTGCCTTGTACAAATTATTTATAAGTGTTGATCTTCTAGGTAATCCCTGACTCAGTTTCCAAAGAGAAAACATAGTCTCAACCCAAACTCAACATATACCCCAGGGATTATTATAATAAACAAACAAACAAAATGCATGAAATTGCTTGTCTGATGCTTTTGTCAAATTTAACGTCCTGTGGTTAATTTTTTTTTTTTTAGGTTTTGTTTTTTTGTTTGGGCTTTTTTAATTTTTTCTTGCATGACTATTAGTAGTTTGGTAGCCTACCCTTAATATTAATAAAGTTAAGCTATATGAAATTCATGAAAAGGCTAAATTTAAATCTAATCAAAGAAATGCATAAAATAGATCATGCAAAACTGAAGACTGAGGCAAATTAACTTTATTTTCCCAATGACATAGGTTTGCTTCTATTATATTAGAAGCATCTCTTAAATTTGTGACTTAGAACAATCACACTTAATGGGTTCATGATTGAACAGGTTTGCAGTTTGGGAAGAACTGAGATGATCTGGGCGGAGATTGACTGATCTCAGTTGGGTTCCTTCACGAATCTCTGGCCAGCTGCTGGATTAGTTGCGGACTGTCTGGTATAGGATGGCCAAAACAAGGACAGCTGAGAGCTCTCTCCATGTGGTTATGCAGCTAGCCTAGCCCTTTCTCCTTATTCAGATAAAACTTACACATTTTCATTTTTTTTCTTTTCTTTCTTCTTTTCTTTTCTTTCTTTTTTCCTTTTTTGTTTTGTTTGTGTTTTGGGGAGTACACCCAGTGGCACTCAGGAATTACTTCTGGCTCTGAACTCAGAAAATACTTTTGGCAGGCTCTGGAGATCATAGGAGATGCCAGAGATTGGCTGGGTGTGAGGCAAACACCATACCAACTATGCTATCGCTCCAGCCCCACATTTTCTACTTTTTAAAACTACCCATGTCCCCCAATTTTTTTTTAATTCCTTTACTTTGTCATTTTAGAAAATCTTCAAGAGCAACATTTCCTAGACTAATTTTGAATTTCTTGATAAAGTCAACATTTCTTCTGGCTTTTTTAAATAACTTTTATTGTTAGTCGATTCGTGTATTTTAGAGTACACCAGCTACAAATACCTTCAGGAAGGAGCTACAGTTTTAACAAATAAACATGAGAGTCAAATGATTGAAAAGTGATGGCTAAATCGATTCTCATTTCTAATGAATTTTTTGCTTTTTATTTCTGCTTCTCTTTTTTCTGTGTATCTCGGAGAAGCTCACCAGTCCCTGGAAATTTTGCTCTTGGAAACTTTATCCAAGGCTTAGCATGGGACACCACTTATAAACTTTGCAACCACAGCAAATGTTCTGTTCCTTAGTTATCCCTCACCAATTAATCAGGAAACTTGAAGTAACTGACTACAGCCTCCATCAACACAGGATGTTTTGACACAGCTGTTTGGACAAAGCTGTTTTCGGCCCCCCTATGAGGCTTTGTGGCATGTGGGGAGGGTAAGGAGGTGTATGGTCCAAGGGTTATGCTTTGAAAGAAGCCACTCAGGTATCATCATACAATAAATGTTCCGTTGCATATTGCAGCATTTGCCCTATGTTAAGCACCCAAATAGAGATTATGCTAACTAAAAGCCTTCCCTTTTTAGTAGCTTCTAAAAAAAACTATTCACCAGCAACTATGCAACTAGGTCAACACAAACTATGAAGTATTGTGAGGATAAGAAGGAAGGTTGAGATTTGTGATGGTTGAGAATGAAGGAGAGAGAGAGAGAGAGAGAGAGAGAGAGAGAGAGAGAGAGAGAGAGAGAGAGAGAGAGAGAGAGAGAGAGAGAGAGAGAGAGAGAGAGAGAGAGAGAATGAAGGACCAGATGGCTGTAAAAAATATATACAGATTTTTTCTTTTTTTTTTTTTGGGGGGGGGCCACACCCGGCAGTGCTCAGGGGTCACTCCTGGCTGTCTGCTCAGAAATAGCTCCTGGCAGGCATGGGGGACCATATGGGACACCAGGATTCGAACCAACCACCTTTGGTCCTGGATCGGCTGCTTGCATGGCAAACACCGCTGTACTATCTCTCCGGGCCCCAGATTTTTTCTTTTTATTCTTTTCTTCTCATTTTGTATGTTTGTTTGGAGGGTTGTTTTTTATTGTTTTTGTTGGGATTTTTATTTTGTTGGGTTTTTTGCTTTTGTTTTAATTTCTTTGAGACAGAGGTATGTAGCACCCAGTGCTCAGGGCTTACCCTTAGCTCACTGCTCATAGGTCACTCCTATAGAGGCTCAGGGCACCATATAAGATGCCAAGGATTGGGAACCCAGACAGGTTATTTACAAGGCAAGTGCCCTACCTGCTGTACTCCACTCCAGCCCCTAGTCTTTATTTCTTTTTTCATTTGTTTGGTTTTTATATGAGGACCACACCTGTCAATTCTCAGGGTTTATTCCTGCTTCTGCATTTATGAATTATCCCTCGGTGCTCAAAAAACCATATGAGGTGCCAGAGATTGAATCTGAGTTAACTGCATGCAAAGTAAGCACCCTACACATTTATCTCGTCAGCCTCAGTCTAGATTTTTTGAGAGCACTCTGACCCTGCTTTCTCAAAGTTCAGAACAATTCTTTGATTCATAGATATCTTTGCCTGGTATAATCTTACCTAGCCCACCTATATCTTTCATCATGATTATGAACTTAACTTCCAGAGTTAAAAAGCCACAGTTAGGGAATGGGCATGTGGTTTAAGTCATAGAGCACATACCTTGCATGTATGAGGCCAGGTGGCATTCCCCAGCACTACATGTCTCCTCCAGAACTGCCTGGAATAGTCCTTTTGGCCAACAAACACCACCTAGACTGGTCCTGATTCACCCACTCCCAAGAATACTATATGTGCTTTAACAAGAATAACAATCTTTTTAAAGCTACAATTTAGGTACATTCACCTGAGAGCAGCATATGGAAGCATAAACAGATAAAACAGACTTAATCTTTCCCTGAAATCTTAGATAAATTTATGGAAACACTCTGAGCCTGTTTGCCTTATAAATCAAATGGACTTGATCAAGTGTTTATTTGAAATAACATCTTCTTTTTCAAATAACATCTTGTATATAAAATATTATGAATCCTAAGGTGTATTTTTATATAGAAATTTCTGTTCATTTTATACCATTAATTCTGTTTACTTTAACCATCTTTAGAATTTCATATATATATATATATATATATATATATATATTTGAATCATCATAAGTTAAAAAAATACAAATGATTGAGTTTTAGGAATACAGTGTTCCAACATCAATCCCCCTAAGATCTACAAATGTTTTCAGTTTCTCTCTCATTCTACCCTCCAGACTTCATCTGCATTATACACTTTTCCTTTTCACTATTGTCCAAGCATTTCTTTCCCACATTCACATCAATAGCATTTTTATAATGAAGACTAGTTCTCTTTCCCTTCATTTCTATTGCCTTTGGTCATCTGATATCATCCTATAAAGAATGTCATTATTTTATGCTAAGTCTAGTATAAAATGTGTATAATTATTCCAAAATGTTTCTGATTAGTCTTCGAATTCTCCCACTTGTCTTGCATGTATTAAAAGAAAATATAACGTGTTTGTATAATCTCCAGAACTTATTGTGAATAACTATATACATGCCAAGAAATTTAATTTTTATAATAAATAGTAAAAGATTGGAGACTTTGAGACCCAAGGTTTGATACCCAAAATATATGTATAATATAACTAAAGGTACTTATGTAAAAATATATTTTTATTATCAAGCCATTTCATTTCTTTGTTTTTTGTTTTTGGGGTCACACCCAGCAGTGCTCAGGGGTTACTCCTGGCTCCATGCTCAGAAAATCACCCCTGGCAGGCTCGGGGGACCATATGGGATGCCGGGATTTGAACCACCATCCTTCTGCATGAAAGGCAAACACCTTACCTCCATGCTATCTCTCTGGCCTTTATTATCAAGCCATTTTAAAGGAAATTTATTCAGATATATACAAGGTGAAATCAATAGTTGGACAATTTCACTTTGTTAGTAAAACAATTTGGGTGCTTTCTTTGTTTTAAGTAATATTTATATTAGAAGTAATGCAGTGCAATAAAAAGCTGTCAATTCTGGGACTAGAGACATAGCACAGGGTGAAGGCTTTGCCTTACATGCAGATAACTCTAGTTAGATCCTCAGAACTACATGTGGTGCCCTGAACATTGCCAAAGTTATTCTTCACCTCAAAAAAAATAGTGCCCAGGATACAAGAGTCACCCACTGTGTGGGAGAAACTATTCACCCAATACCCATCAGATAAGGGGCTAATATCCAAAATATACAGGGCACTGACAGAACTTTACAAGAAAAAAAACTTCTAATCCCATCAAAAAATGGGGAGAAGAAATGAACAGACACTTTGATAAAAAAAAAAAAAAGAAATACAAATGGCCAAAAGGCATATGAAAAAATGCTCCTCGTCACTAATCATCAGGGAGATGCAAATCAAAACAACAATGAGATACCATCTCACACCACAGAGATTGGCATACATCACAAAGAATGAGAACAATCAGTGCTGGCGGGGATGTGAAGAGAAAAGAACTCTTATCCACTGCTGGTGGGAATGCTGTCTAGTCCAACCTCTATGAAAAGCTATGTGGAGATTCCTCCAAAAACTGGAAATTGAGCTCCCATTCAACCCAGCTATTCCACTCTTAGGGATATACCCTAAGAACACAAGAATACAATACAAAAACCCCTTCCTCACACCTATATTTATTGCAGCACTATTCACAATAGCCAGACTCTGAAAACAACCAAGATGCCCTTCAACATACGAATGACTAAAGAAACAGTGGTACATATACACGATGGAATATTATGCAGCCGTCAGGAGAGATGAAGTCATGAAATTTTCCTATACATGGAATCTTTCATGCTGAGTGAAATAAGTCAGAGGGAGAGAGAGACACAGAATAGTCTCACTTATCTGTGGGTTTTTTAAAAAAAATAAAAGTCATTTTTGCAACAATCCTCAGAGACAATGAGAGGAGGACTGGAACTTCCAGTTCACTTCATGAAGCTCACCACAAAGAGTGGTGAGTGCAGTTATAGAAATAACTACACTGAGAATTACCATAACCATGTGAATGAATGAGGGAACTAAAAAGCCTGTCTAGAGTACAGGTGGGGGTGGGGTGGGATGGAGGGAGATTTGGGACATTGGTGGTGGGAATGTTGCACTGGTGAAGGGGGTGTTCTTTACATGACTGAAACTTAATCACAATCAAATTTGTAATCAAGATGTTTAAATAAAGATATTATAAAAATAAAAAATATGTTTAAATAAATAAAAAAAATTTAAAAATGTTATTCTTGAGCACTGAGCAAAGAACAAGCCTTGAGTACCACTAGGTATAGCTTAGCTGCTCATTCTCTCCTGAAAAATAATATTAACTTTGTCTATTTTCTTATGTGTCTTAATATGGTGAAAAATTTTTGCAAAAATCCTTTAAGTTTCTTGATAATTCAAGACAGGTCATTGAAATTAAAAGTAGGTAATTTGAAGTGCAAGTCCACTACCTTAGTAAAATTTCTTTAAAATAAAATAAAATAAGATGACAATTAACAAGTAGTAATAATATTATCAAATCTTTGTGTTATGGAAATTTCACATCAGATATGATACAATATTTTTGGATGAAGAGCTAACAGAAAATAACACAAAATTATTTTTAACTGTTAGAGAAGTTTAATGCTTTTCCATTTTAGATTTAAATATATATTTAAATATATGTATATATAAAACACTAAATTTTCTTCCTGAATTTCAAAACATCAGTGGTCCCCAAATGTAAGGACATTTTAGTTCAGGGGTCTCAAACTCAATTTATCTGCAGGCCGCAGAAGGCAAAGTTGGGGTGATCCTTGAGTGCAAAGTCAGTAGTAAGCCTTGAACATTGGGGGGTGTGACCCAAACAACTAAAACAAAACAAACAAAAAAAAAAGATTCCTCTAGGGCAGGGCCACAAAATGTTGTACGGAGGGCCATTTGCCTGCGGGCCACGAGTTTGAGACCCCTGTTTTAGTTCAACTGAATGTTCAAATTCACACTATTCACAGAGTGACAGATTTAGCCAATTGGGATAATTTGCCTTTGTAGCAAGTTCTCAGATGCTGCTACTGCTGCTGCTGCTGCTGCTGCTGCTGCTGCTGCTGCTGCTGCTGCTGCTGCTGCTGCTGCTGCTGCTGCTGCTGCTGCTGGTATTTCTGCCTACTTTGAGAACCAAGGGAGTAGATCCTCTAAAAGACTCTAGGCTATATTTTCTCCCAGGCCTTTTGATATCATAGCACAAATGTCATTGAGATGATTGTGATCAAGAAGTGATGTAATTAATATATTCTGCTCTCATTACCCATTCATATCCTTTCCTGACTCACACATGGATTCTTCCCACGCCTAGAGGCAGCAAGGTCTCACAGGACAGGGGAAGGATGGTACATCCTTTCTGTGAAGGCAGCTGACACTTTGCACTACCTGAGGAATTCATAGCCTCAGCATGTTTTCCAAGAGTAAATTAATTGCTTTGCTTTTCCTTTTCCTTTGCATAAAGGCAGGCATATTTGTTCTCTTTTTGGACAAGACCCTGTTGCCAGCACTTTGCAAGGGTGACCAGAAAGTGGCTGCTGTCTGAGGTTGATAATGCTGTCAGAAATTCCAGGGTGGGGTACTGTCACTTGAATTGGGAAACTGGGGTCAATTCCAGTTCAGCTTCCCACCTACAGAATTATGGCAGGACATAAGTTTGGCCTGCATGAGATGAATGGTCAGCAGAAATGTATTCTAGTCTTCTTAATAGTGGACATCTCTATTTTTAAGCCTTAATACAGAACTAATTTTCCCCTATTTGAGATCCAGACATGCGTGTCTTCAAAGAAGGTAGATTAAAATGAAAAGGGTCGGACAAAAAAAGTAAGACCAATCTAAATTCACCCCCTAAAAAAAGAATTTTCCAAGCCAAATGCCACATAATATATTTAGAATCTGAACGTGAAAGCCATTGTTTTGCTTAAGTATTGCAAAATAACTAAACTATCTCTAGGCCAAATTTAGCGCTTTTGGGATTGCAACAAACACAATTCTGCTTCTTTGCTCATGATTCTGCAATTTACACAGTGTTGGGCAGAACAGCTTCCGCTCCATGTGAAGACTACAAAAGATGTTCCACTAAAATACAAACATCTACTCCCGTATTGGCCTCTCTCACATCTACTGATAACTTGGTGCTGCGGATGGTTATTGGAGTCAGAATTTTCCTTTCTGGTCTCATCATGCAGCTGGATTGAGTATCTCACAGCCGGTTTATCTCAGTGCAATAAGTGATTGTTCTAAGTCCCAGTGTACAAAAGCAGAAACCACCATGCCTTCCTATGATTATGCATGAAATTGGTACTGCATTGCTTCTATCACATTTTCTTAGTTAATAGATAATGAGGTAATGAGTTAATGAGGTAAACCCAAACTCAATGGGACAGTTTACACAGAACATGAATACCGAACAGTCTGACTCACTTGGGCCACCATAACAACAGTCAACCACTAGTTTAGATTAATGACCAGATTGTCTCTTTGTTTGTTTGTTTATGGGTCACACCCGGTGACTCTCAGAGATTACTTCTGGCTGTGTGCTCAGAAATCACTCCTGGCTTGGGGGACCATCTGGGATGCCTGGAAATCCAACCACGGTCTATCCTCCTATTAGCACATGCAAGGCAAAATGCCCTGCTGTTTGTGCCACCGCTCCGGCCCCCAGAATGTCTATTAGCTACTGCTTGAAATTTCTTTGCATTTCATACCACAGACAGACAAATAAATAAGCATAAACCTGAACAGTATATCCACCTTAGAATGGATGCTCCAGTCTTAGAATGAGAGAAACATGTTTTGACTTTATCTAAAGAATTCACAGAGCATAAGAACATGTATCAACTGAATTGACTTCTCTGTTCAACAACTTACCAAAACATTTCCCCAGTTACTCTGCTCCCCTTATGCTGTTATTCTTATTTTTCTTTGTAATACTCACCACGGCTAATGCCTTGCTAAGTAGTTGTGTATTTTGGTTATCATCTATCTTTCTCAGTATAAATGTTCATCATGTGGAAAACTTTCAGAGAAAGAAATTTAGTCTCTTTGCTCTCTGCCAGTTGCCCAACACCAACCAACAATGGTGAATGAAATAGAGTTCTTGAAAAAACGAAATGCTTATTAAATCAATGAATATAAAATGACTAGTCCAAAGTCATTTCATGTGGAACTATGACTTTTTCCACCACTGGACTTGGACTGTTGACTATGGTGTGGGTATGTACCCTCTGCACATTCCCTTGGTTCAGAGGTATCAATCAGCTTCAATCGTGGGTTTAGATTGTTTTCTTGAGAGCTTTTGGCTTTTTTATTTGGCCAATTATGCACTGTGCACCTGTTTCCAAATACAAAAGTGGGAGAAACATGAAACTGGTTTTATCTAGTGCCTTAGTTTTAAGAAACAGCTTCTGGTGCAATGCTATATTATTTCCAATTAAAACTTGGATATCTTCAATCTTGTTAAAACTAGGTGCTGAGAATTAGCTATTAAATCCTAAAAATAAGCTTAAACAGATAGTTTTTCATTATATTCTGCCTTTCACTGCAATACAGGTAAGGATTTTTTTCTCTTCCTCTCTCATTTTTTTTCTTGCATTTTTCTACAGCTTTTCCTCAGACACTTGATGTTATTGGTTAAAGTCCTGTTTCATCTCATTGTCTTGTGTCCATTTATTCTTTGATTGTTTATTGATCACAGAAAAACAAATCAGATAGCCTAATAAATTTTATGTATCTGATTTGATTACAGATTGCTTATATCTTTCTTTTACGAGGCATCTCATTTGAATCCTCATCTATTTCTGATCATTTAAGGAGACCTTATCTGAGAAACATTCTCTTGCTTCTGTGCATAATGATTCTCCATACCATAGTTTTCACTGGCTTGCTAGGCCAGAGATAATTGTTTTTTTGTTTGTTTGTTTTCTTTTTGGGCCATACCTAGATGTACTCAGGAATTACTTTTAAGAGATTGCAGAGAGCAAAACAAATGCAAAGCAAGCACCCTACTTGCTGCACTGGTGCACCAGATCTCCAGCCTCCTCATGAAATAAGGAGGAGGAGGAAAGGGAGGAGGAATAATTTGTTTTGATCTGGCTATTTCCTTCTATACCTTTTTATTTTCCCTTGTTTTGCCACACCTATATCACATCTATTTACTCTCTCCTATACTGCAAGAATATAATGACCTTGGGTGTCAGTCTCATCTGGTGGCAAGAGGAGGCTTTCTAGCTAAAGAGTCTTTAGAAGCACCAATATAAGCATTGTTTCTGATTATAATAACCTTCACCAATTTCTTAAAGAATGCTATCACAGCACATATAAGATATCAGAAGCACCCAAGAAGTGAAAGAACATCATGTGTGTTTTTGTTTTGTTTTTGTTTTTGTTTTTGTTTATCTTGTTTTGGGGTCCAAACCCAGCAGCATTCAGGGTTACTCCTAGGTCTACACTCAGAAATTACTCCTAGCAGGTTTAGGGAAGCATATGGGATATCAAACTTGGGACAGTCACTTACGAGGCAAAAATCCTACCTTCTGTGCTATCACTTTGGCCCCCATCATGTGTGTTTAAGTACAAATAAAAATCCATTAGAGTCTTGTGGAGATTGTATCCTATATATAAACTCTGCTCTATACCATTTATCTAGAAACAGTCATGGTTGTATAAATCTAGAGTTTAAAATTGAAGTGGTTCTTTTGTGCTCCTGAAAGTGAGTGCAAGATCATAAGCATGGCTGAATCCCAACCAAACGGAGGAAAAAAAAAACTGTCCTCTTTGAAATTATCCTGATTTTTTGTTTCCTTCTCTTCATCTGAATCAATTTTTTCTCATATAAATATGTTCCCTAGTTTTCCAATCTGAGAAAAAAAACAATGCCAAGTTTTCTTTAGTTAGTTTGTAAAGTCTTAAACTCTCTGACAATATAAGTCTAATAGAAGCCATATTTTACAAAATGTGTTATATTATCATCTTACCCTTGGCAAACAGATATGCTTTTAGTATTGTTCTGTCTTATTTCTGTGTGCATAACCTATAGCAATTTTAAAAAGATTTAGTGTTTTCCTTAAAGTCTTTTACTTTCACTCTCTTTTTTAATCCAATAGCAGTTCAGTTACTAGTTTATTGTTCATTTTTTCCCTCAATACTGAGCCATTTAATGTCAGGGAGGTAGTATTGCCAAGCATCTCTGACTAGGACTAAATTTAATTTACAATCTTTCATCTTTCATGACTTACTGCAACTATTTCAGGAATACAAAAAATCATTCATTCCCCCCTCCCTGTTGAATTGTATGTATAATGGGAAGAACATATAACTTGAAGCTAAAAAAAAAACTGAATTCTAGATGTGAATCTACAGTGTATGAATTTTACTACCTTTAGGTATTCATCAGCCTTCTTTCACACTCAATTTTATCATCTGCATTATAGGAATAATCATGACTATTCTGGCTATTATAACCAAATGAGATGCCACTGGATAACCAAAGAGAAGAAAATCTTTATCTACCTTGTACTCACTAAATGTGAGTTCTTATTATATGCCAAGCAATATAAAACTTAAAATATGGGAATTAAAATGAAGTATGTTCCTGCCACTTGAAAGTGGTATCATTCTTGTTAACATTAATATACAACTATTTCTACTTCACACCCATGACAACAGGTCTCCTAGAGTCTGGCTTTGGTCTTATTATTCATCTCTTTACCCGCTATCAACTTCTGGCTCTGAATGTCCATAGTATTTTATTGTTACTTCTTTTTTTTTTCTTTTCCTTTTTTTTGGTTTTTGGGCCACACCCGGCGGTGCTCAGGAATTACTCCTGGCTGTCTGCTCAGAAATATCCCCTGGCAGGCACAGGGGACCATATGGGACACCGGGATTAGAACCAACCACCTTTGGTCCTGGATCGGCTGCTTGCAAGGCAAACACCGCTGTGCTGTGCTATCTCTCCGGGCCCACTAGAAAAAGTCTTACTTAACTTGTTCAATTTAGTTTTACAACTAATCTTTATGGGAAAACTGCTGTTCCAATTATTTAACTTACCTCATGTAGATTCATTAATAATTGTGGTAAATTAAGTAACTGAAACAAAATTCTGTGTTAGATGGCTACAACCAAAACTAGGTGTTTCCAAACTCCTTACACCTTCTTTGGCCAGATAACTTGAAATTAGACAAGTTAGACAAGTTAGACAGTTGTAGCAATAAGCTCAGTCTTCAAGTTATCAAACACTATCATCTTAAACAAAGAAATGTCATTAGGACTTAAATTATAACTTTGTATCTAAGGATAGGAGTTAAGGTTTATGGATTCTATAGAATAAAATATATTATTGTATGTCTATATGGTCATGCATTTTTCTGAAGAGTACATTCCTACTTTTTTTAGCTTTCCTTGGATTCTCAAAAGGATCATTGACCTTCCCGATCACCCCACCAAAGAAAAACAAAGCAGTTAAGAACAGTTGATTGAAAGATTCTGGACCATTTGAAGAATATGATTGCTTTTTACTAACATATTTTTCTTTTCCCAGAACTGCTATGTAACAGTAATAAAAATGTAACCCTCCAAACTGTCTGGTGCTAGACTTCAAATTAGATAAGTCTGTCTTATGACTCATGAAACTTTCTCATGCTTTTGCATTCAATAATCAGGAAAATCCCATGCAACATTTTCATGCTTCTGAAGACAGTAATCAGAAAAATCCTTGAGGAGACTGTGGTTTTAAAGGATGCTAAATCAGGTTATGATCGTGTGTACCCTGATGGTATGTTTTTCCACTGTGGAATTTCCTTCTGGGGGTGGTCTGTTATCCTTTTCATAACTTGTATCAACATCCTCTTGAACCCCAAAGTGTAAGCTACTAATTTATTTTATGTTACGTTATTTTGTACAAAGGAGAAAAGAACTGTCACAAGCAATAGAAAATCTCATGGTACAAGCAAATCAAACTAGTAGCATTCTTCATCAAGTAGTAGAACTGGCAACTGGACTTTGTTTTTTATTTGTTTGTTTGTTTGTTTTTGGGCCACACCCGGCGGTGCTCACGGGTTACTCCTGGCTGTCTGCTCAGAAATAGCTCCTGGCAGGCACGGGGAACCATATGGGACGCCGGGATTTGAACCAATCACCTTTGGTCCTGGATCGGCTGCTTGCAAGGCAAACGCCGCTGTGCTATCTCTCTGGGCCCTGGCAACTGGACTTTTAAGGCTTCCATAATGCCTATTTTGCAGTCTCTCCACATCTTCCAAACTGTTTATCCAGCTTGCCTATTCAAAATTTAATGTCTCCATTATTTTCTTTTGCTTTTCTGGGATATTTATTGTTAACAGACTAAAACATTGGAGTATCAATGAGAACACTGGAGGGGAAAGTAAGAGTTTTAAATACCGAAATTCATTTGTTATATTGATTATTTTTCCTATCATGGTGACCAAAACTGCATACTCAGGATTCAGATTGTCTAGATTTGAATACAGTGCACCAATATTTAACTTGTGCAATTGGGGGCAAATTATAGGATGCCTCTCTATACCTACCACTGTCTTCTAGAGATCTAATAAGCCTTATAGAAAATAGAAAATATTTGGGGCCAGAAAGATAGCATGGAGGAAGGCATTTGCCTTTCATGCAGAAGGTCATTGGTTCGAATCCTTGCATCCCATATGGTCCACCAAGCCTGCCAGGAGTGATTTCTGAGCTGGAGACAGGAGTAACCCCTGAGCTGCCGGGTTTGACCCAAAATCAAAAAAAAAAAAAGAAAAAAGAAAATATAAAATATTTGTAATGTTTATTGAATACTTCCTGACTTGTACAAAGTTCTGTGCATATTTTTTGATAAATCTGCATATAGGCGATTATACTGGAGCTTGCATGGGTAAGATCCAAACATACCTGTTACCTTCATCAGGTCAGTTGGTGGTAATGGGTTTTATTTTTTCTTTTCTTTATTAGTTATTGTCTTCATCTTTTTTCATCCATTTTCCTAAGCAAAGGTTTTCCTTGGGTGGCCTCCCCATGCTCCAAGGGCTTTTAGATCTAAGATAATCTGTTAGAATTTCATTTTTAACTCCTTTATCATATAATGAGGCCTTTCCATTAAAGTCACTTATCCTTTTCTTCACAGGAGTTTCTTTTTATTTTTAATAAGAGTTAAATAAATTCTTATTTATTGCAACACATTGTAAGGTGAATTATCATTTAATTAAGTATTTACTAAATATTTAGTATGCAAGCAAGATGAATCTAAGCTAAATGCTGATGCTTTCTTCAATTACCTGTCTCTTCCCGAGTAGTTATCATGTGATGGTTTAGTTGCTTTTGTTGTTTTTGCTTTAAATAATATTTTGCTTTAGAATGATTATTATTATACATCAAAAATTACAAAATTATTCATAGTAGAGTTTCTGGCATACCATGTTCCAACACCAATACACAATACTCAATAGTATATTGAGAAAAGTTGTTTTCTCCACCAATGTTCCCAGGTGAGCTCCCACCACGCCCCAGCCTGTCTTCTTGACAGGTACATTTTTCAGTTTGGTTATTTTAGTTTGGGTTTGGCTCTTGGTTTAGACACATATATCACCTTGGCACCATTGATGTGCCCGAGGTCCCTGCTTCTGCCCAATACACCTGCCCAATGTTTTGAAAATGAAGAGTCCTGTATGTTCACAGGAGTTTCATTGACAGGAGAGGGTATTTTTGGTTGTTGGTTTGTTGGTTCGGTTCCTCCTCCTCACCTCTGACTGACTTCTGCTCTTAACCACTGAGCCTCGACTGACCTTTAAAAAAATTATTATTATTCTATGGATAATGGCACTGATTAGGTTTTGAAAAAGCCTTTTGTAAATCATGCTGATGCAAGCCTTTTACAAGAATTGAATAAAAAGAAAGCAGGACATTGTGAGCATACTACTTTTAAAATTTCAATAATTAACATAGTTTTAATGCAAGAATCACAAAATTCAGTTTTAGTCATTTATTCTGAAGTCTAGAGACAATAAAAAATTGTTCGTCTATGTTTTAAGACTCCTCTATTTATTGGGATGTTTCTATAATTAACATAGCTATTATTAATTAGGAAGAATAGCAAAAAGAAACAAAAAAGATTAATCATTACACAAAAATGTTTGGTATTATTAAAATTTGTTTTTATGTAAAATCTGTATTTTCAAGTTGATAGGAGGTATAAAAAGTCCATTTCTTACTAAGATTAATTCTGATTATATCTAATTTTAAGCAGAACAGTGTATCTTCAGCAATTTAATAGACTTACTGAGTGATTTTGTCTTTTGTTTGTTTGTTTGTTTTGGTTCATACCCAGCAGCACTCAGGGGTTACTCCTGGTCTATGCTCAGAAATTGTGCCTGGCAGGCTCGAGGGACTCATATGGGATGTCGAGATTCAAATCACCATCCTTCTGTATGCAAGGTCAAACACCCTATTTCCATGCTATCTCTCCAGCCCTGTGATTTTGTCTTTTGACATCATTTCCAAGTATTATTTAAAAAATACTAATAGTGTTTAAAAGTCACTTTTAATGACCAAAAAAATTTATAATGATTTTCATTATAAAGGATGAAAATTAGCTTTATTTTATGACTAATGTTGATTAGTAGAAGAAAAGAATTTACTGTTGTTACTTTCAATTCATCAGTAGGTTTAAAATGTGAAATTTGGCATTCTGATGGAAAGGAGCTAAGCTAATGTTTTAGAGATAAAACAGGGATAAAAAATAAAAAAAATAAATTTAAAAAAAGGGATAACATTTATAAAAAAACATACAATTTGAGAATAGTATTGTGTATGAAGAAGAAAGATAATAGATATTTAAAAAAAAAACTATATTTACCTAGCAGGGAAATACTAAGATCATGAAGGTGGTTTCCTCAGAGTGAGGCTTATCCATTGCACTCCCAATATGCTGACTCTATGATTTCCCCAAATGGGAAACTCAACTGCTTAATATGTGGTAGTGGGAGACTGTGCTCTTCCTTAAGAAAGAGAAGATGAAAGAAAGAAAGAAAGAAAGAAAGAAAGAAAGAAAGAAAGAAAGAAAGAAAGAAAGAAAGAAAGAAAGAAAGAAAGAAAGAAAGAAAGAAAGAAAGAAAGAAAGAAAGAAAGAAAGAAAGAAAGAAAGAAAGAGAGAGAGGAAAGAAAGAAGAAAGAAAGAAAGAAAGAAAGAAAGAAAGAAAGAAAGAAAGAAAGAAAGAAAGAAAGAAAGAAAGAAAGAAAGAAAGAAAGAAAGAAAGAAAGAAAGAAAGAAAGAAAGAAAGAAAGAAAGAAAGAAAGAAAGAGAGAGAAAGAGAGAGAGAAAGAAGAAAGAAAGAAAGAAAGAAAGAAAGAAAGAAAGAAAGAAAGAAAGAAAGAAAGAAAGAAAGAAAGAAAGAAAGAAAGAAAGAAAGAAAGAAAGAAAGAAAGAAAGAAAGAAAGAAAGAAAGAAGAAAGAAAGAGAGAAGAAAAAGAAAGAAAGAGAGAAAGGGAAGGAAGGAAGGAAGGAAGGAAGGAAGGAAGGAAGGAAGGAAGGAAGGAAGGAAGGAAGGAAGGAAGGAAGGAAGGAAGGAAGGAAGGAAGGAAGGAAGGAAAACTATTGTACAAAGAAAATGTAAACATTTTTATTAGGAAAATAGAGAAAAGTATTGTAGGGATGAGAAAGTATTAATTCTTTGATTCAATTAGATGAAGATGACTCATTATTATTATTGACTCCCAAGTGTACACCTCCAGCTGAACCGTCCCTTAAGACATGTTTTCATCCAGCCTGCATCTTAACATCTCCACTTCAATTGCGACAGCATCACCAAAGCAGAATTCCCAGTCTTGTCCCCAAAACCCTATCCCCCTTTCAGTCTTCCACTATCTTAGTTGATGGCAGTCAACATTTTAGTTATTCAGACTACAAGCCTAACATCACACTTGACTTGGGGGGGGAGGGGTGTTTGCTGACTCTCTGCTCAGAAATCGCAACTGGCAGGCATGGGGGAACCATATGGGATGCTGCGATTTGAACCACCGTTCTTGGGTCGCCACTTGCAAAGCAAACGCCCTACCGCTGTGCTATCTCTCCGGCCCCTCACACTTGGCCTTTTACTTTCTCCAACATCTTAAAAATGAGGAAATCCTATTCATTCAATATTCAAAATCTAACCACTTGCCCACTACTATCATTGTGATCAAGTCAGCATTGTTTCTCAGACAGATTTTCTCAGATTGAACCAGGCAATCTTTTGGTTGAGGTTTGCTAGAAGTTATGCCCCGACTTCCTAAGCACTTGAGAGGCACAAAAAAAAAAAATAAATAAAAAGGCATTTCAGGGCAAAAATTCTATACATTTGTAGGACCTGTCAGGAAAGGACTTGATCTCATTTATCTATAATGTATTATGTTGCCCAGGGTAGAAGCAATAGTACAGCAAGTAGGGCTTTTTGCCTTGCATGCAGCAGAACCCGATTCAGTTTTAGGAATCCCATATGGTCCCCTCAGCACCACCAGTGTTAATTCCTGAGTGCAGAGTCAGGAGTAACCCCTGAGCATCTCTGGGTGTGGCTCCAAAATAAACAAACAATAAAAACAAATAATTGTATTGTCTACAAGTTTTGGTTCTATGTAAATGCAAATGAACTCTCTGGGACAGAGCCAATGAGTTTTCTTAAGGGTCTTGAGTGAGAGTGTTTTAAAAGTATCTTCACATTTGAAGGAATTCATATGTTTCAATTTACCTCATGAGATAAACTAATTATTCTTATTAGAGTGGGGGTCATAAGATGCAGTTAGTAACCATTTTTGTCTTTTCTGTTGCTGCCTAGGATTGTGGTAGCAAGTCAGAATGTTATTAGAAATTTGGATCAAAAAAAGCGGAGGAGAGAAAGACCTTTAAATCAACTGCAGTCTCGTACCTTATTTATGCCAAGACTTTGTCTTCCATCATTATCTTCTTGTCAATCTAAACAGGTAAATTTAGAGTTCTCAAAGACTCGCTGGTGTTTTATGAGGTTGGAATAGCCACCAGGAAAAGCATAAAACAGACATGCTTATTAACATTTACTTGAAAATTGGATTTTCAACCTCAGCATAGAACATAATGTTGGCAGAGAGTTCCAAGTTATGGATGTATTTGAGCAAATTCTTTTGATGCCAGCATAATGGCATCAGTCACACTTTGTCACAAAAAATTTTCTTCCCATATTCTATTTTTTTTTTGCCAGGAACTCCTCCCCTTGCAATGCCAAAAAGGAGCACAGGAATGAACTCATCTTACCTTACAGAGCAGCATTTCTACTATAATATCCTCTCAGACAGTAACTAGCTCAAGGTTGTCCACATAGAATGGTTCATGATAGCATAAAATAAACGCTGGTAAAAATTTCCCAGAGCCAGGCACACTATAGCTGTGTTGAATTTTACTGGATAATTTCAAGTCAACTAGAGTGTACTAAAAGCACCAATACTGAAACATCAAATATACATACATATGGAAATCTTTTTTCAAACCTAAATCTTTTCAACACCTGTATTTCCTTTGGTTTTGTTTCATTCTGTTGGATTTTTTTTATATAGCTCTTTTTATTTTGTTTACTTATCACTGTTTATATCCTGGAGAATTTTAGGAATTTAGCTTAATTCTTTTATGTGTATATGAAAATTACTACTTTAACCACTGAATTTCTAGTTTTATGCAACCACTAAAAATCTTATGTATAATTTTCACACTTCCCTTCACTTTTTTCTCTGAGATAATAACCAGAGTATTTATCCAGCCTGAGAGTAAGTTTTGTTTAAACCTAAATTTCTGCTAATTTTCTTAAGACATTTTTGGTAAATGGGAGGCAAGAAACAAGTCTTTCCCTTTATAAAATGATGAGACAATTGAAAAATGTTTTGTTTGTATTTTTATTTACTTCCTTGCCAAAATGAGATGTTAGCAAACTATAGCAAACCCCAAATTTATTTATGTGTTCCTTTATTCTTTTTTTTTTTTTTTTCTGATTTTTGGTTTGGCTCACACCTGGTGATGCTAAGGGTTTACTCCTGGCTATGAACTCAAAAATTGTTCCTGGCTTGGGGCATCATATAGAACGCCAGGGGATTGAACCATGATCCATCCTAGGCTAGATTGAGCAAGGCAGATGCCTTACCGCTTGCACCACTGCTCCAGCCCCATGTTTCTTTATTCTTTTATACATTCCATGAAATTTGAAGATCAAGGAAACTCTAGGCCATTGACATTTTTCCCCATATTTTTCTCAAAAAGCTGGAAATTGAGCTCCCATATGATCCAGCAATACTACTCATAGGTATACCCTGGGATATAAATATACAATACAAAAATGTCCTCTACACCCCATGTTCATCACGGCATTGTTTA
Source organism: Suncus etruscus (assembly GCF_024139225.1). Taxonomy (NCBI): domain Eukaryota; kingdom Metazoa; phylum Chordata; class Mammalia; order Eulipotyphla; family Soricidae; genus Suncus; species Suncus etruscus. The sequence continues at coordinate 15,450,926 of NC_064867.1, read as the reverse complement.
CAATAGTCACAATCAGGAAACAACACAAATACCCAACAAAAATTAGTGGCTAAAGAAACTGTGGTACATGTACACAATGGAACACTATGCAGCTGTTAGGAAAAATGATGTCATGAAATTTGCCTATACTTGGATGGACATGGAGACTATCATACTTAGTGAAATAAGCAAGAGGTAGAGGGATAGACATAGAATAATCTCACTCATCTGCAGGATATAAGAAAAATAAAAGACAGTATGGCGATAATATCCAGAAACGATAGAGATGAATGCAGTGAGGATCAGCTCATAATATGAAGTTTGCCACAAAGAGTGGTGAGTACATTTAGAGCACTAACCACAATTACAACTGCCATAACAATGATAGGGAGAGAGGCAGAATGACAGTCTAAAAGACAAATGGGGGGGGGGGGATGAGGTGGGGTAGGGAAATGGGGGACATTAGTGGCAGAAAATCACTGGTGAGGGTGGTATACATTCTGTGACTGAAAACGAAGTATGAACATTTTTGTAACCCAGTGTTTAAATAAATAGATAGATAGATAGATAGATAGATAGATAGATAGATAGATAGATAGATAGATAGATAGATAGATAAAACATTTACCCTACATACTTAAAAACTGGAGACTTTTTAAGGAAGTGCATTTGACAAGAAATTTTGCTACGCACTAATATGCCCTATTTCAGAATAAATTTATTTTTCATTTATATATGCCATAATTACTCAAGCAATTTCCAAGGTGCTCATTGTAATACATAGCTTAAATACATCTAAATGCTCTTTCATGCTGCTAAAGACCAAAAATATCTCTACACACAAACACAACAAGCATTAATTTGCTCATAAAAAATTTGTGTTTTCATTGAAAACCCAGCATCACGAGACATTCCTAATGTTCCTGCCTGAACTGCCTAAGAAATGACCTGACCTTGATAAATGAGTTCATTACCACTTCTAATTGCAAGCAGATTTCCAGGTGTGTTCATTACATTTTAAATGAAATCTGCCTAATGTAACACTAGCCTAGGGGTCAGTCAGTGGGATCCATTGCTCCTTTTTCTCCCTCCCTCTTTCCTTTACCTATAAATTCTAACATAAGATCTAGACTCAGAATAATTCCTCACTTGAGCTTTGAATATTCATATGAGAAAATTGTGCTATGTGATTTATTTATTTATGGTGTTTGAGGCCACGCCCAGTTGTTTTCAGTGCTTACTACTGGATTTGCACTCAGTATTCACTCTTGGCAGGTTCAAGGAACTATATGTGATTCAGGGGATTGAACTCCTGTAGGCAGCAGACAAAGCAAACATCCAACCCACTCTGCTATTACTCCAGCCACTATAACTCTTAAAAAAGTGGTACTTGTATATCTCTAGGTATATGTAAGTATATCGTATATACATTTTATGTATATATATATACACATATGTAAGGGCCAAGGATAGGAAAATCTGTGACATTCTACAGAACACATTGTATATTATGTAGGAATCTATTCTCCTTTCCTGTCTAGTGTAATGATTGTATATAATTATATGTAGATAATTACATATAATTATATAAATATCTAAATTATCTATATATAAATATATGTAGATAAATACAATAATACATATCATTGATGAATTTTTAATCACATATTTTAAAGATGTGACATTTTACAACTAGATATATAAAATCCTCAATTAAAATGATTCCCAACTGGGCAGAGGAGTAGTTTAAAAACAGTCTCCAATTTTTAACTATATAGCCATTTCTTTGCTTTCTCTGGTTTTCATGAGCTCATGGATGATGTTTTAAGAACTAAAAAAGAGGAGGATTCAAAGTTTATAGTACTGAAAACATTTCCACTAACTTAACAATACTTCAGTACTTATGGGGATTTCCTTTGCTGGAGTATTTATATGCATCTTGTAAGAGGGAATGAGACATCCATTCTGCCCACAGGGTGCCTGTTCCACGGAAATAAAGAGCTAGGAATCCCTTCTAAAGACACTTAGAGAATGCCTGCTTATGCTCCTCCTTATTCTTGAGAAATGGAATATTCTTTTTCTCTTTTGCTTTTGAGCCAACCCAACGGGGTGATCAAGGCTTACTCCTGGCTCTGTTTTCAGGAATAACTCCTCATGATACTCAGGGGGTATCATATGTAAAGCTGGAATCAAGCTGAACTCAGCTACATGAGAAACAATTGTCTTGCCCCCTCCGCATTATCTCTCTAGTCACCAAAACAAGAATATTCTAGAGTGGGACAGAGAAAACAAGATGCTAATCCTCATGATGCTTAAATTCAATAAATAATTCTTAAGTAGCTCAATTGGAAACTTGTACTCTCACTCCAGTTCTAATGTAAAGGAAGCTTTAGTATTTGCTAAAATTTCAAACATAAAAATAAAATAAAATGTAAAGCATTGACCCATCATGATACTGGGCTCTTCTACCCAAAAAAGATAATATGCTAATAATATCTAGGAACAATAAAATAGAGACCAGGACTATAAGGACCAGTCCACCCAGTAGGAAGCTTGCCACAAATAGTGAGGGAATGTATTTAGAGCAGAGAAGGGACCACTATAACAATGATAGCTGGGAATGATCACTCTGAACAAGTGCCCAAAGGAGGAAAAAATATATGTATGATAATCCTACAGAAACAATATTGCAAACCACAGTGTCTAAAGGAAAAGAAAGGAAGAGAAAGAGAAAAATGCATGCCACAAAGGCAGGCAAGGGGAGATGGCAGGGGTGGGTGGACAGAAACTGGGGACTTCGGTGGCAAGAAATGTGCACTGATGAAGATAAGGGTATTGAAAATTATATGAGTGAAACTCAATCATGAACAACTTTGTAACTGTGTATTTCATGATGATTCAATAAAAATGTATTTATTAAAAAACTAAATTACTGATTTTAGTATTTTAAAAATACTTCAGCACTGAATTTAAAAAGTGATGTTATCTTCAATTTTTTTTTTGTTTTTTGTTTTTTGTTTTTTGGGCCACACCCAGCAGTGCTCAGGGGTTACTCCTGGCTGTCTGCTCAGAAATAGCTCCTGGCAGGCACGGGGGACCATATGGGACACCGGGATTCGAACCAACCACCTTTTGGTCCTGGATCGGCTGCTTGCAAGGCAAACACCGCTGTGCTATCTCTCCGGGCCCTCAATTTTTTTAAATAAAGTGGTGGTTACATTTTAACAACAAAAATGTTCTATCCCCTTGGCATATAATTAAACAGGTTCAAAGTTCTCTTCCACACTATAGTAAAGGTAAATTGAAAACAACACAAATGTTTGTCTTGTACTAGGGAGATTAAGTAAAAACAAAAAGCTTCAAGCAGAATAAAATACATATCATAGGGTCAGACAGACAGTACAGTGGGCAGGATGCTTGCCTTGCATGTGAGTGGACTGGGTTTGATTCCTAGCCCCACATAACCACAGAGCACCACTAGGAAAAAATGTATATATACATTATGTAAATGTATATATAATATATATACATGATAACACATACACATCTAACAGAATATAACTTTTGAAACACACATAAAATAATAGTGTAGCATTTTAAATTTGCATATGTAGACCAAACAAAGAAAAACAAGTCACACTGAGGACTAGAGACATGCTTCAGTGGACTGGAGTACATGCTCTGCATGCAAGAGCCCTGGATTCAATCCTCAGCACCATATAGGCCCCCAACACCATTGTGTGATACCTGAGTAACAAGTCAAGAATGTCCCTGAGCATGGCCAGGTGTGCCACTTTCCCTATCCCAAAACATACAAATTGAATAAAAAAAAAATGTTGTTTGGTTATGGAGACATGCCTGGCTCTGCTCAGTGCTTCCTCCTGGCTCTGCATTCAGGATCACTTCTGCCAGGATTCAGGGAACCTTATGGGGTATACCAGGGAACAAACCTATGTCAGGCACTTGCAAAGCAAGTACCTTACCCACTATACTATCTGTCCAGCCCCTGTAATGCTCTTTTTAAATAAGGAGCTTACTTGAGTTCATAAAATACTTCTAATTAAAATTAATGACCAGACTATGGTAGCATAGGGGTTAGTTTATATGAAAATTGCTACATAAAGCTAAGTTTTCTAAGCTTTGGAAACTTCATAAGGTACGTCTAGAAGTGACCTAATTGAGTATTAGGAAAATATCATGTTCTTGTATAACTAGAGTAGGAAGTAGACCAAGGAATAGGACCAAAGACCAACTTCAGCATAAAAGTGTTTGTAGTAACTAGAAATACTCTGACATAAGCATACACAGGGAGCAGTGGGCAGTGCAGGATGTGAAAAGGAATTGTAAAACCTGGACATGAAACTAGAAAAATGGGCAGATGCCAGAGTTAAGAGTGCCTAGAGTGGCACTGGCAAACTAATTCTATTTTGTGTAGATCTTCATTTTTCCAGTGGCTGGGACAACAAATTACCAAAACTCAGTGGCTTGTAATTCAAAAAGAAATTTACTTCCTTGTGGTTTGGAAAAACAAAAGTTCCAAATCCAGCAGGGCTATTCCCCTGTTAGTGCTCAGAAAAAATCCTTCTTTCTTTATTAGTTTTTTTGTTTGTTTGTTTGTTTTGTTTGTTTTAGTTTTTGATTTTTGAGTCACACCTGGTGAAGCTCAGTAGTTACTCCTGGCTCTGCGCTCAAAACTCACTCCTGGCAGGCTCAGGGGACCATTTGGAATGCCGAGAATCCAACCTGAATCGGTCCCAGATCAGCCACATGCAAGGCAAACACCGTACCGCTGTGCTATCTCTCCAGCTCTTCTTTGTTAACTTTTAATGGCTCCAGCCGTCCTTGGTTTGAATCTGCAAATTTCCATCTCTACCTCTGTCTGTGGTCTCTTCTCTTTCTCTCTGTGGCTATGTGTCTCTTATAATAACATGAATCACTGAATTTAGAGCCCATCTGGATAATCTGAATTCTTCTAGAAATTCTTAATTGAATTACATTGTCTTTTATATTTAATTATTTTTCCCCAAATAATGCCATCTTCACAGGTCCTCAGGATTAGGATGGGGTCATCATCCAACTCACCGCACTGCTAATGCAGACAGATCATGCTACTATTTTTTATTTCATAGAAGGTGAACTGGCAAGTAAAGTCTGAGGACTTCTCAAGGGCCACTGATATTTCTTAGCCACTGTTAAGGGAAAAACACTTTCCATAGTTTCGGGCCCGAGTTTGCAAGCAAGGCAATAAAGAGAAATTTATAAATATTTAGAGATGAGATGAATACTTAACTTCTGAGAGGTGGTCAGTAAGTGTTTTTAAACAAATGTTGGCTCTGGGTAAAAATTACTCTTGCATATATGCACTCCTTATTATGCGACACCAAAAAATAAAATCACACAAAGCCAGTGGAGCTTACTGTGCCAATACAAAATTAATTTATTCAGCAAATATTTATAGAGCATTTACTTTAGTTCTATAGATAAAAGGTGATAATGTTCCCAGTTCTTATAAGCTAACAACTGATATATTAATAATAATACAGAAGCCAGAAATAAAAATAATGCAAAAAGGAAAGAAAATATGATGATATAAAAGGAATTATAAGATTGGTTGAGCAGAGACAATCAGGGTTGATTATAAGAAATACGTGACATTGAACGCTGGGAAAATTTGGAAGATTCTTAGCTGCTGTTAGTAATTTGAAAAACAAGTCTCCAGCCTTTTTGACATACTCTGAAAATGAGTAAAAAACCAATGCAATGATGCCAAAAAAGTATTGGGAACCACATTATTTAAGACCTGATAAGTTAGGATAATAAATATAATTTTTAAGTACGAACAGAAGTCACCAGAAGATTTTAAACAGTAATGTAACATGAAATGATTCCACTTAAATAACAGTTTCTCAGCACTAGTATTATATTGACATTTTTTACAGATAATTTTTGGTATTGGTGGTTAAAACAGGATAAATAACATACTGATTTCTACCCATTAGCTGCTAGCAAAACACCAGTTATGATAACCAAATCTCGCCAGTTATGATAACCAAAATATCTCCAGATATTGCTAAACATGCCCTGCAGGATTTCATTCTCAGCTAAAAACCATCAGTTTTATTCTGCTAAAAAGTTTTTGGAGTGGGCCCAGAGAGATAGCACAGCAGTGTTTGCCTTGCAAGCAGCCGATCCAGGACCAAAGGTGGTTGGTTCGAATCCCGGTGTCCCATATGGTCCTCCGGCCTGCCAGGAGCTATTTCTGAGCAGACAGCCAGGAGTAACCCCTGAGCAACGCCGTGTGTGGCCCAAAAACCAAAAAAAAAAAAAAAAAAAAAAAGTTTTTGGAGGGAACGTAATTGTGAAATCCAAAGACCACTTAGAAGGCTGTTTTCTAATTTTAAACAGTGATTTTTTTTTTTTTTTTTTTGGTTTTTGGGCCGCACCCGACAGTGCTCAGGGGTTACTCCTGGCTGTCTGCTCAGAAATAGCTCCTGGCAGGCACGGGGGACCACATGGGACACCGGGATTCGAACCAACCACCTTTGGTCCTGGATCGGCTGCTTGCAAGGCAAATGCTGCTGTGCTATCTCTCCGGGCCCTAAACAGTGATTTCTAATAAAAGGGGAATAACATGTACATTTGGTATATGTGATAGAGGTGGAGTCACAAGATTTGCCAATAAATCTACAGTGAATGTAAAAGAAAGAGTAGAACAAACTTTAGTAACATGCATAATTTGAGGAATAGTGTTTTTATATTGACATGAAGAATGATGGTGACACAGGCCTGTTAAAAGGATGGTTACATGTTCTGCTGGAAATTTCTATTACACATCTGAGGTAGGGAATCAAGCAAGCTCTTAGATATAGAAGCCTGGAATTCAAGAGATAGGTCAAGCTAGAGAAACAAATTGTATTCTTTAGCATGTAGATGGTATTTAAGGCAATGGTAAAGTTGAGACACCTGTACAACTGTAGGAGAAGAAAGGGAGAAGGGAAAGCAGTAATGTAATGGAGAGTAAGCAGCCTTGGGGTACACACACTGACCTGCTATCAGAGAAGAAACCAACTTAAGAAATCAGGAAAACGAGGGCTGTAGCATTAGCACAGTATGTAGTATGTTTGTCTTGTACACAGTCTACCTGAGTTCAATCCCTAGCATTCCATATGGTCCCCCAAGCCTGCCAGGAGTAATGCCTGAGTACAGAGCCAGGAGTAAGCCCTGAGCACAACAACAACAAAAAAGTAAAAAAAAGAAAAAAGAAAAAGAAAAGAACATCACAGTTTCATATTTGGTAGAGGAGGAAAAAAATAGAAAAACAAGTTGAGAGATAGTGCACATGAGCCTGACATGTTGTTCACAGAGCATTAGATGCAGCCCTGGAGATCCCCAATGCAAAACAGATGTGGGCCCCATTGATCCCCAACCCCACAGGACCTGAACAGCAAATCTTTGCATTAAGCCAGCACCCCAGTTGACGAAAATCATTTATAGGACTGCCAGGATTCCCAAGCACTTTTTGAGAGCCTCCCCTAAAAGAAAGCAAGAAAGATGAGCTAATCGAAGGAGAAACCAGAAAAATCAATGATGGACATTAGAAAACATATGAAATTTACATGTTGCTTTTGTTGACCTAGAAAAACAGGAATGATAAAAAGTTTCCCAGAAATTAGGATCAACAATCTTGTTAGTATTGAGAGATTCTGAATGTTTCTTCTCTAATCATCACTTTGCTATAAATTCCAGTCTGTTGGCAAGTTTCCCAGTGTTTAAAAAGCACTTAAATAACCAGTTAATCTATGGTCTTTGTGTCCAACTTTTTTTTTTTTGGGGGGGGGTCACACCTGGCAGCACTCAGGGGTTACTCCTGGCTCTACACTCAGAAATTGCTCCTGGCAGGCTCAAGGGACCATTTGGGATGTGGGGATTTGAACCACTGTCTTTCTGCATACAAGGCAAATGCCCTACCTCCATGCTACCTCTCTGGCACCTGTGTCCAACTCTTTGAGTATTCTTTACATCTGATGATTGAAAGGGAATTATACATGTCCTCCTACTACTGTGCTGGGAGGTGGGCCAGATTGTCTTTGAAATTTGAGTCAATTCTCTATACCAGTGTTTCTCAAGGTAGGCTATATCATGGCAGCATTGTAATTATACAGACTTGAATATAGACTTGAATGCAATTTAGATGTACTTTCTGTTTTCTTTCTTAAAAAAAAAAAGTAGAATTTTGGGACCAGGACTTAAACACAACAGGTGGGTATTTGCCTTGCACAGGACCTACCCAGGTTCAACCTCCAGCATCCCAAAATGTCACCCAAGTTTGCCAGAGTGATTTATGAGAGCAGAGCCAGGAGTTAGTCCTGAGCTCAGCTAAAAAAAAAATAAATAGAATTTCAAGGGAGCCACTGAGTGACTTCTTTTCCTAAATTGGGGACAGTAGGCCAAATATACTGTACACTTCTGCTCTCTCCCCAGACCTTGAACTATATCTAGATAGAAAATCATTTACTGTTGCTTTAATTTAACAGCAAATGTATGTTGCTGATAGGAAAGATATGCACCAAAAAGCAGAGTAGCATATTGACAAGAAACCAGAACAATGCTTGACTGACTAATAAGGCCATTATTTTTTTAAACAATTTTTATTAACGCCATTATTTTAAAAACTATTATATATTAAGGGCCAGAGTGGTGGCATCTGCCTTGCCTGTGCTAGCCTAGGATGGACCACGGTGCAATGCTGTGGCATCCCATATGGACCCTCAAGCCAGGAGCAATTGCTGAGCACATAGCCTAGAGTAACCCCTGAGTGTCACCGGGTGTGGCTCAAAAACCAAAACAAAAACCAAAAAAACTACTATGTAGTAAATTTTGAAAAGAAATATGAAAGAGACTTATGATTACACTGTTTTCAGGTACAATTTTTCTATGTCAAGGCACTTGTAAAATAAAGCCAAATTTGTATTGAAACCCTTTAAGCCTTTTGAGAATCAAGTAGGACAGGCAGAGGTAAAATGATTAGAATAAGCGGCTGGGTGACCAGAGAGTGATATGAAAGATAGGAATCCACATCTAGAGAACATAGGCAGGAAGATGCATTAACTCACAATACCATGATCATACACAGATTAAAAATGGAAGATGAGAAATAGGACCTGAGGATTAGAAACAGATTGGCAAATCTCAGAACTAATTGTGACAGAAAGGGCTTTATAAGAGGTAAGTTTTCAGCAGAAAACAGGTTGACTAATTGAAGAGAATATAAATTTGTTGGTCAGGTTAAGAGAGATCATTGAGATGAAGAAGTGAACTACATTAATAAGCAGCTAAGGAACTTCATGGCATTAAATACAACCTTATGAGAAGCATTGAAGATTCTTCTTTAGGACAAGATAAATCTAACCAAATGTAAAAAATGAAGGCCTTCATTCACTGCTGGTCAGAATGTCAGCTCATCCAGTCATTTTTGGGAAAAATATGAACACTCCTCAAAAGAAGTAAGAATCTAATTCCCTTATGAACCAACATCTTTATTTCTTGGCATATTCCCCAAGAGCAAAAAAAATTAACTCATAAAAGATACTAACACTCCTATGATTTCTTGCAGCACTGTTCACAATAGCTAAAATCTGGAGGCAATCCAAGTGTCCAAAAACAGATGACTGAATAAAGAAACTATGGTATATATACTCAATGTAATACTACTCAGTCATAAAAAGAAATTTGCTGCTACATGGATGGATCTGGAGAGTATCATCTGTATGGAGTTAGGAAAGGTACAGACAGAATGACCTCACTGCTACATGGAATTTAAAGACAAATTAGCAAATACCCAAAGGCAAAAGAAACTAGAAACTGAGAACTGATTTTTGGTAGAAAACTACCAAGGAGAGGGAAAGGGATTACAGGTTAGAGTATAAAACACTAGAATAGTAATGGAGGGAAGTGGACACTCTGGAAGAGGGAATGGGTGAGGTATTGTTTTACACATAAAACCCTATATGGTACTGAGAATAACTTTTACATAATTATTTTTTAATGAATAGAGTTGAAGGAAAATCATATATAATTATGCCAAGACCAGACAAGTGGGGAGAAGAAACAGAGGTCATAATGTGGGAAGGATAAAAGGGGCCATTTTACAGTAGCTAGGAGGGGGCAGGAAGCATCTCAGCCTCTGGGACCTTATTTTGCCCACCATGAAAGCTCCAATTAGAAGCAACAGAAGGTGGCCTGAGACATAGCACAGCTGCAGGGTGTATTCCTTGCACACAGCAAAACCGGGACAGACCCGGGTTCAATTCCTGGCATCACATATAGTTCCTTGAGCCTTCCAAGAGTGATTTCTTTTTTTTTCCAATTTTTTCTTTATTTAAACATCTTGATTACAAATATGATTGTGATTAGGTTTCAGTCATGTAAAGAACACCCCCCTTCACCAGTACAACATTCCCACCACCAATGTCCCAAATCTCCCTCCATCCCACCCCACCCTCACCTGTACTCCAGGCAGGCTTTCCAGTTCCCTCATTCATTCACATGACTATGGTAGTTCTCTGTGTAGTTATTTCTATAACTGCACTCACCACTCTTTGTTGAGAGCTTCATAAAGTGAGCTGGAAGTTCCAGCCTTCCTCTCATTGTCTCTGAGAAATTGTTGGAAAAATGACTTTTATTTTTCTTTAAAACCCGTAGATGAGTGAGACTATATAGGAAACATATACTGTATAGGAAAATTTCATGACTTCATCTCTCCTGATGGCTGCATAATATTCCATCGTGTATATGTACCACTGTTTCTTTAGGCATTCATCTGTTGAAGGGCATCTTGGTTGTATACAGAGCCTGGCTATTGTGAATAGTGCTGCAATAAATATAGGTGTGAGGAAGGGGGTTTTGTATTGTGTTCTTGTGTTCTTAGGGTATATCCCTAAGAGTGGAATAGCTGGGTCGAATGGGAGCTCAGTTTCCAGTTTTTGGAGGAATCTCCACATCACTTTTCATAGAGGTTGGACTAGATGGCATTCCCACCAGCAGTGGATAAGAGTTCCTTTCTCATCCCGCCAGCACTGATTGTTCTCATTCTTTGTGATATATGCCAATCTCTGTGGTGTGAGATGGTATCTCATCATTGTTTTGATTTGCATCTCCCTGATGATTAGGGATGAGGAGCATTTTTTCATGTGCCTTTTGGCCATTTCTATTTCTTTTTTATCAAAGTGTCTATTCATTTCTTCTCCCCATTTTTTGATGGGATTAGATGTTTTTTTTTCTTGTAAATTTCTGTCAGTGCCCTGTATATTTTGGATATTAGCCCCTTATCTGATGGGAGTTGGGTGAATAGTTTCTCCCACAGTGCGGGTGGCTCTTGTATCCTGGGCCCTATTTTTTTTTTTTGAGGTGCAGAAGTTTCTCAGCTTAATGTACTCCCATCTGTTGATCTCTGCTTCCACTTGTTTGGCAAGTGCAGTTTCCTCCTTGAAGATGCCTTTAGTCTCAATGTCATGGAGTGTTTTACTGACATGTTGTTCTATATACTTTATAGTATCAGGTCTGATATCAAGGTCTTTAATACATTTGGATTTTACCTTTGTACATGATGTTAATTGGGGGTCTATTTTTACTTTTATGCAAGTGGCTAACCAGTTCTGCCAGCACCACTTGTTGAAGAGGTTTTCCCTGCTTCACTTAGGATTTCTTGCTCCTTTGTCAAAAATTAGGTAATTGTATGTCTGGGGGACAATGTCTGAGAACTCAAGCCTATTCCACTGATCTGAGGATCTGTCTTTATTCAAATACCATGCTGTTTTGATAACTATTGCTTTGTAGTACAGTTTAAAGTTGGGAAAAGTAATGCCTCCCATTTTCCTTTTCCCTAGGAGTGCTTTAGCTATTCGAGGGTGTTTATTGTTCCAGATGAACTCCATAAGTGTTTGATCCACTTCTTTGAATAATGTCATGGGTATTTTTAAGGGGATCACATTAAATTTGTATAATGCTTTGGGGAGTATTGCCATTTTAATTATGTTAATCCTGCCAATCCATGAGCAGGGTATGTGTTTCCATTTCTGTGTGTCCTCTCTTATTTCTTGAAGCAGGGCTTTATAGTTTTCTTTGTATAGGTCCTTCACATCTTTGGTCAAGTTGACTCCAAGATATATGAGTTTGTGTGGCACTATTGTGAATGGGATTGCATTCCTGACGTCCATCTCTTCCCTATCATTATTGTATAAAAAGACCATTGATTTCTGTGTGTTGATTTTGTAGCCTACCACCTTGCTATATGAATCTATTGTTTCTAGAAGCTTTTTTGTAGAGTCTTTAGGGTTTTCTAAGTAGAGTATCATGTCGTCTGCAAACAATGAGAGCTTGACTTCTTTTCCTATCTGGATTCCCTTGATATCTTTTTCTTGCCTGATCACTATAGCAATAACTTCCAGTACTTATGTTGAAGAGGAGTGGTGAGAGTGGACAGCCTTGTCTTGTACCAGAATTTAGAGGAAAGGCTTTTAGTTTTTCTCCATTGAGGATAATATTTGCCATTGTCTGTGGTAAATGGCTTCAACTAGATTGAGAAAGGTTCCTTCCATTCCCATGCTGAAAGTTTTGATCAAGAATGGGTGTTGGACCTTATCAAATGCTTTCTCTGCGTCCATTGATATGATCATGTGATTTTTATTTTTCTTCTTGTTGATGTTGTGTATGATGTTGATAGATTTATGGATGTTAAACCATCCTTGCATTCCTGGGATGAAACCTACTTGGTCATAGTCTTGATGATGCATTGGATCCTATTTGCCAGGATTTTGTTGAAGATCTTTGCATATGCATTCATCAGAGATATTGGTCTGTAATTTTCTTTTTTGTCAGCATCTCTGTCTGGTTTTGGTATCAAGGTGATGTTGGCTTCATAAAAACTGTTTGGGAGTGTTCCATTTTTTCAATTTCATGGAAGAGCCTGGCTAGGAGTGGTAGTAGCTCCTCTTGAAAGATTTGAAAGAATTCATTAGGAAATCCACCTGGGCCTGGACTTTTCTTTTTGGGCAGATGTTTGATTACAGTTTCAATTTCCTCAATAGTGATGGGGGTGTTTAGATATGCTACATCCTCCTTACTTAACTGTGGAAGGTTATAAGTGTCCAAGAATTTTTCCATTTCTTCTAGGTTCTCATATTTAGTAGGATAAAGTTTCTCAAAGTAGTCTCTGATTACCCTTTGGATCTCTGCAATATCTGTTGTGTTCTCCCCATTTTCATTTCTAATATGGGTTATCATGTTTCTCTCTCTTTCTTTGTAAGTTTTGCCAATGGTCTATCAATCTTGTTTATTTTTTCAAAGAACCAACTTCTGCTTTCATTGATCTTTTGGATTGTGTTTTGGTTTTCCATTTCATTGATTTCTGCTTTCAGCTTTGTTATTTCCTTCTGTCTCCCTATTTTTGGTTCCTTTTGTTGGTCATTTTCTAATTTTATGAGCTGTGTCATTAAGTTATTCAGGTATGCCCCTTCTTTCTTCCTGATGTGTGCTTGTAGAGCTATAAATTTTCCTCTCAGGACCGCTTTTGCTGTGTCCCATAGATTCTGGCAGTTTGTGTCTTCATTGTCAATTGTTTCCAGGAAAGTTTTGATTTCCTCTTTAATTTCATCTCTGACCCACTGGTTGTTCAGTAGCAGGGTGTTTAATTTCCAATTGTTAAAGTTTTTCTTTTGTGTGCCTTTGTAGTTCACATTTAATTTCAGTGCCTTGTGGTCAGCAAAGGTAGCCTGCAAGATTTCTATCCTCTTGATTTTATGAAGGTATGTTTTATGTTGGCCCAACCCCATCCCCCCATATAAAAGAAGCAAAGAAAGGTATTTCCTTTCACATATAAGAAACACTGTGGAGAACAGATCTAATTACACAGCCCCAAGATAATCTCTCATCCACGTAAACTCCCCTGACACCACCCTGGAAGTGGGAAGACTGACAGTGACATAGGAAAGAAGCAGCTTGAGACTGTAAAAGGAACCACATAAAGTAGCACAAAATTCCAGCATACCTGTGGGTGAAGACTACAGTCCTGTAGACCCTAACCCCCTACATAACCTTTTTGAAATGGAGTTTAGAATGGAGATGCTTAGGATACACAATGAGCTCAGAGAAACCATGGACTGCACCGCCAATAAAATATAGAAGGATATGAGAGCAGAAATGAGAAAAATACAAATAAAAATAACAGAATTGAAAAACTTTATAAGCAAAATGAAAAATTCACTGGAAGGTCTCACCAGCTGAGTAATAGCTGCTGAGGACCAAATCAGTAAACTTGAAGATGAAGTGCAGAAAGCCTCCAGAGAACAACAGAAGAGGTGAAAAGAAAAAGCCTCAAAGTAAATGAACAAAATATGGAAAAAAACTCAAAATAAACTGTCAGTAGAACTTGGAGATAAATTCAACAGAAACAAAATAAAAATCATAGGGATCACTGCAAGTGGGAATGCCATCTAGTCCAACCTTTATGAAAAGCAATATTGAGATTCCTCCAAAAACTGGAAATTGAGCTTCCATTTGATCCAGCTATACCACTCCTAGGGATATACCCTAGGAACACAAGAATACAATACAAAAATTCCTTCCTCACACCTATATTTATTGAAGCACTAGTCACAATAGCCAGGCTCTGGAAACAACCAAGATGCCCTTCAACAGATGATTGACTTAAGAGACTGTGGTACATATACAAATGGAATATTATGCAGCCATCAGGAGAGATGAAGTCATGAAATTTTCCTATACATGGATATACATGGAATCTATCATGCTGAGTGAAATAAGTCAGAGGGAGATAAATAGATGCAGAATAGTTTCACTCATCTATGGGTTTTAAGAAAAATAAAAGACATTTTTGCAACAATCCTCAGAGACAAAGAGAGGAGGGCTGGAACTTCCAGCTCACTTTATGAAGCTCACCACAAAGAATGGTGAGTGCAGTTAGAGAAATAACTACGCTGAGAACTATCCTGGATGCCTTAAGAGTACCCCCTAAAAGAAATTCAAAGAAGAGCACCCGAGGCACATCTTAGTCACAATGATGAAAACCACAGATAGATATAGAATACCGAAAGCAGCAAGATCACAAAAGTAAATATATAAAAAGGAGCATCCTCAAGACTTACCTCAGATTTATCACAAACAATCATTCAGGACTGAAGGTAGTAGTAGGGTATAGTGAAAAAGCTCAATGAAATCAATGCCTCACCATGAAAACTTCACTCAGCCAAACTCTCATTCAGATTTTAAAGATGGAGATGCAGTTTAATGAATAAATAACTGCTCGGGATCTTTATAGACTCAAAACTAATTTGAAAAGAAGGATTTTTTAAGTTAAGACAAACCTCACAAGCACACCAAACTTCTACAAAGAAAAATACTTCTAGAGGGCTATGGGAATAGAACCTTCGTCTAGCATTCTGTCTGAATCCTAAATTCTTTCTACTGGACATCTTTTTTACTGAGTGAACATTTTTTTTCTGAGTGAAGTATTTCTTTTTATTTTACCTGTCAATTTTGATTTTGACTAGAAAAGAACTATAGAATTTCATCCAGAAAAAGTCCTTGGGAAATCACTGAGATTATTTTAGGTTACTTTTTTTTATTCCCTGGGGTATATTTTTTCTAAAACCCGCTACCTTTTATTAAGTGCGGGAAACACAGTTATCATCTGAGATAAGAATAGCCTTTACTGAAGACTTAAAGTAGAGAGAAATAAACCAAGTTGTCAACAAACAATGAAAAATCATTACTCCAAGATACCAGGCATGGAAGGAAACTGTTACGAGATATCTGCCAGGAAAAAAAATAAAGCCTGAGAACTCACCTTCCATCAGCATAGTTCATCTCTGAAAAAATCATTAACCTTGAACAGGTAATAATAGTAGGACACTGCACATAGTAGGTGAGCCAACACTTTCTCACTAATAGAGATATATTTCTACTACTCTGCCCAGGGAGTTCAATGACAACATCATGATGATCTATTTTACGCTATAGGATCCTGTGTGCCGTTGGCTACAACACAACCATCATTCAATGAAGTTTCCTAGAGTGAGTGCTACTGCTGTTTTTATAACCGGTGGCTTATCCTGACTAAGGTTTTTATATAGAGATTATTGTATTCCTCAAAATATCAGAGTTGAGGGCTCTTTTGGGGTGACTTTAAGTTTGGGGACAAAAGAAGTATACTATTATTACATGTAAGCTCTACTCCCTTTAGGAGTAAATGGAGTTATCTCATATGGGCTAATAAATATAATGATAAATGCACTTATCTAGAGCAAAGCCTAAATTTTATGTCTCATTAGTAAATGGTAACTATCTGCTGAATGAGAACTATTCCTTCTACTTCTAAATACTCAGGCTATGCATAATATATTAATTATTATTATTAGCTAAAATCACTTAGCCCTAGCCATTTTTAATTATGCTGTCTAAGTCAGACACCACAGATTCAAGGGTTCATCAACAATTTTCTATCTCTGTGACCTGTGAATTATCACTGAACCTCACTGTAGTTTAATAAACCCATCTATGAAACAAGATAGTGCTTATGTCAGGAAGGGTAAGTGGTTTAAGTCAGGGCTCCTTAAACTTTCCCACTCACAACTACTTTTCACCCAAAAAATGCAGTGTGGGTGAGCACAATCAAAAATAGCAGGGATTTATTATCCATTCAATTTTGAAACAATTTTTATTCATTGCATATTGAGAAACTCATTGTGGTTGCCAGATTCTTTTGTGGACCCAGTATGGGAAGGCCATGATCCATAACTTAAGTCCTTTAAGACTAGGATCTTAGGGGCTCCTGCCTTTTTTGTAGAACCGTGGGGCATGAATTATTTTCTTTTACCTCATATTTCTATGACTTCCTACAAATTGAGAAAAGGAAAAAAAAAGTGGATGGAGTCCAGAGGCCAAATGGTCTAAGGTGCATTGGGTGGAGGGAAAAAAGGTCAGAACTAATTAACCAAGCCAAAGTCAAGGACAATAGAATCAAGAGACCCAAACTATAATAATCTAAACATAAAATGGAGCTGCTACACTGGTAGACCAGAAGGCTAAAGGGTGGAGGTATGGGATGAATGCTGGGAACTCTGGTAGAGGAAGCCAACACCAGTGGCCGAAATGGCTCTAATTCACTGTCATTGTATGCCTGAAATACAACTATGAAGGACTTCTCATTCACAGTGGTCTCAATAAAAAATTTAAAAAAAAAAAGAAACCTAAGGATCTTAAGGGATGCTTTTAGAACCACATTTCATGCATGCAAAACACTTTGTGAAAATTAACTCTTAGAATACTGTTTTTTGTTTTTGTTTTCTGCAGCTCTAATGTATTGTTTGCTTAAAAGTGTTTGCTGTGCTAGAGAGGAAGGTCAGTGGTAATAGACATGTCTTTTTTGCGGGGGCACACCCAGTGACACTCAAGGGTTACTCCTGGCTATGCGCTCAGAAATCGCTCCTGGCTTGGGGGATCATATGGGATGCCTGGGGTGGGAGTGGAGTGGGGTTGAACCACGGTCCTAGGCTAGCACACGCAAGGCAGACACCTTACCGTTTGCACCACCATCCGGCCCCCCAAAGACATGTCTTACATGTATGAGGCCGTGAGCTTATTTGTCAATTACACACACACACACACACACACACACACACACACACACACACACACACAAGAAACTCAGAAGTTTTCTGAGCTGGAGAGATGCTCGGTGAGCTAGCATGCATGGCTTTGCATGTAGGAGGCCCAATTTTAATCCCTGCCATTACATGATCCCCCAAGAATGACCAAGAACATGCACTAAGCATTTAACTGGACTAGCACCTGAGCCCAATAAGGCATGTTTTTTCCACCTTACTAGAAAAAATAAATCCTTAAAGTCAAGTTAGTATTACAGTTGTAGAGAATAAACCACGTAAATGGTAGGGGGTTTTTTTTCACTCCACTTTGAATAGCTTTTATCACCCTGTCCACTATAAAACGATCATTTTACCTCCTCTTGGTTCATATTAACCATCCAGAGAAGTGTCTAATGCCTTAGACATAAAAGACACAATTGATGTTTGTACAATGTCTGTTGTTCAGTAAAACACCAGACAAGTTTCCATCAAAGTGTTATCTTTCACGTGTCAAGAATATTGAAATAAAGAGTAATGTTTGCCAGTGAAGTAATTACTAGTTTGTTTTTTTTTTTATGAACCCTAGATACAACCACACTTTACGTCACCTTGTAATCCTTGTTTTACTCTAAAACCAAATTTCTCCTGGGAAGATCACCAATTACTGAGCAGTCAATTTTATTTAAAAAAAAAAAATTTTTTTTCATTGGCAGATGTGTGGAAATGTACCTATCTCTCATTTCCCTATCCTGACAACTATGGAGAGCCAGAAACCTATAATACTTTTCATTTGGCACTAGTGAACACCCAAAATTTTTCTCATCAGGTTTCTGATGATATCAGGCTGGCCAAGCATTGTTCAGCTCATTTTATCTATTGGGGTTTCCCAACCCCTAATGGAAGCATTTTCAACACAAATATTGAAGCTGTGCAAAGCTTCTATTTCCCTGGAGTGTCCTTATGCTCCTGGTGCTCTTTCCAATCCTTCAGGCTCCCTTAGCACATTGCATACATCATGTGAAATACATGAGGATTGGGTAGGTTGTGGTGGACCTATTGCATGATTATGAAAAATGCTTGTTTTTTTTCTCCATGTAATCATCTTCCAACCCATTATGCTGGTCCTTTCTTTTTTTTTTCCAAAGTTACTTGAAAAATACTAAGTCATTAATCAACTGTCTTGGTTTTACTTTTGCTCACTGGCTTATAGAGAAATAATGTGACCTATAAATGTTTGGACAAGTAGCACATTGTGCTAATGACAGATTCCGCTCAGACATAGTCCACACAATTCCACTTATCAGCACTTAGAGAACAGGTATTCCTGGGTTTGGCATTGTCCTTTCTTTGCTTTTATTGTTAGGCAAAGGACTAACCATATTGAAAGGGGTACTGGACAAAACAGTTTTCAGAGCTGTGTATTGCTTTTGTTCTCTAAAATACATATAGAAAAGCTGGCAGATAAGCATATGTGTAGTTATATAAACAGTCTCAACAGAATGGGAACACTCTTATATGTTAGACATGGACTGTGTGGCCAGATATATCTTCACATAAATTGCTTTTCTAATTTTTATTTAAAGAATAGTAATAGGAAATTGGGTTGCTTAACAAATAGAAATTACCAGTCAGAGTTAATTAAGTCATCTTTTATAGTATGTAGCTTAATTTAAAATAGGTGATTAATGATAACTGATATTCTCTGGACCATCAGGCTTTAGTTGGGATTGTAAATGAAAGGGAGAATGAAACATAATTTCCAAATTGATTCATATTCTCTAGATAAGGAAATTCAAACAAGGTTAGAATTACCCAGGAGAGGCATATGCTTAAGATTTAAACCTAAATTTTAGAGCCTGAAGGAAAGCCTGAGTCACTTATCCAACATACTGTATCATTTCTGAAGTCTAGAGAGTTCCATTATACAAAGTCATACATGTAATAAACAGAATTCAATCTAATTTTCATCTGAGAATCATGTTTTTCTCACATTTCTGATTCCCACCTCTTCCTGGTAAGAACTAATTCTTGTTCAAAACTATTAGTTAAATGCCTGCTAGACACAATTAAGTGTGACAATTGAGAGGAGAAAAGAAATGGTAAAAAGTTCCTTTTATTAGCCATCAAAGTTATGCTTTTCGTCTGTAGAAGAGGGGCAGCTGCAAAGCATTTGATCTTAACAATGACAATTAAGTGAACCTTATTTGAAGTTGCAAAATCACCACATTGCATTAGCTCAAGACTCCAGCATGCACACATGAGAGCCCTTTACAGATGGCTTGCAGAGACTTCGTTTATGTAGGCACTTTAGGGAACAGATGGAACCCGTGCTAAATGTGGATTTATAGCACTGTCCTCACAAATAAAGAGGACTTCCTTCTACCTGAGGAAGTAACTGAAGTGATATTAGACCTGCTCTGGTCTGCAAATCACTGACAATCGGAATCCCTAAAGGAAATTTGTCTCTACTGGTACTATTGGCTTCATCCAATGCCCCTTTGGTATATCACATGTGCTTGATATTAATGAAATATTCATTCAATTTAACATTAATAAAGGAATATTAGTTTAGAACATACACAATTGAGAGAAATTTACATTAGTTTAAATATTCATAACCCAAAAGTTTTTACTTTTCTTCTGACTGTTGTGTTTGGTATGATACCCACCCCTCCCTCAAAGTTTGCTTCTTTCCCAAATATTTTGAGGGCTTGAGATAAATAAATAAAAGGAAACATATATATAAAGTTGAGCTTCAGAAAGCTTTAGTTAATAGGTATCTTCAGAATCTTTGTTTGTAAACTTCTCATAAGCATATGTGTCTTGGGGGCTAATGAGATAGAACAGTGAGTGAAGCACATACCTTGCATGTGGTTAACCTTGGTTAGATTCCAAGTATCTCATATGGCACCTCACCAGGAGTGAAAACTGAGTGCAAAGCCAGGATTAAGCCTTAAAAAAACAAATAAACAAAAAATTTGTCATGATTCTTCGGAAAGGAATTTTTTACCATCTCAAAAAATTATGAGAGCATAACTGCTTGGGAGAAAAAATACCCACATATAATATCACACAAAAAGGACCAATGAGATTAATGCATTTCCATGAAAGTAGTCTCCCCTGATTATTTAAGATCACTTATATAATTGAATTTTTTAAATTTTTATTGGGGCCAAAGTGAATTACAAATCTTTCACAGTGATATTTAAGGTACATAGTGATGATAAATAAGAGGCAATACCACAACCAGTGTTGTCCTCACTCTACTCCTGTTCCCAGCATGCATCCCATATCTCCTCCTTCCCCCCACCCCGAAATGCTAGTGTAATTGGTCCCCACTTATACAGCTTCTTGTAGATTGGGTATCAATTCTGTTGTTATTGACTTTGGGTTTGGTGTTCAAATCTGATCATTTTTTATTTCCATTAAATGTTCATAAGACTGTCTGGTCTTGGTATCATTCATTTCCCCTCTCAATTTATAAGGCTTATGTAAACATAACAACTCTCACCAATAGCCTTCTCCTTGCAGACACCATCACTTCATCAGCTGTTGGGATTTTTTGACCTGTCATTCCCATGTGTTACTTCACTACTACTTAATGATCTCTTTAGGTACTCTTGGTGTGGACAAACTCCTCACTACCATCTCTAAGCCTTGCACACTGACAAGAATCTGTCACTGAGATAAAGCATGGGGTGCAGTGTAGAAGCATATAGGAATGAGGATACATTTCTTTATTTCTGAACCAAGTGCAGTTTTCTCAGAAACTTAGAATATACAGTCTGTAGCTTTCTGTTATATCTTGAACAAGCACAGAGAAAAGCTTACTCAGACCTAGTTTCAGCTCTTCTTTTCAGCTCTTACTGGAAATGTGATATGAATATATCAGATCACATCACTAAGCTGCAGTCTGATTAGCTGTACAATAGGGGGAAAGTCTGTATTTGTATGTCTCCTGAATTTCTTGGGAAAATTTAAGGACAAAATCAGTTTTCAAATTTCATAGCATATTATACAAATGATATAAGAATTAATAATAATATACACGTATATAAAATATATAATATATAATTAATAATAAAATACACATATACTTATGTATTATGTACTCAATTTAAAATTATTGAGCTGACTTGAAAAATATTCTATTTTATAAAAAAGGTATTATCTTCCTTGGGCATTAGTTAGGCATAAGGGTAAAAACATGCCTTGCAAAGAGCTAACATATTAATAGAAGTGATGCAGCATTTCGTAAATAACAAGAATATTTAATATGGTACTTCTCTGAATTGAGACCTATCTCATAACTCAAGGTTATCATAATTAAATAGGTAAAACTTTTCTTTCTTTTTTTCCTTTTCCTTTCTTTTTTTCTTAGGTAGGAATGGTTTGGAAAACCAACAGTGCTCAAGGTGCAATCCTGACTCTGTTTTGGAGGGAGGTTTTGTGGGGAGAGTCACTCTGTTCAAGTACAGCTCCCAGTGGTTCTCAGGATGCCATGAGATGACAAGGACCCTCTACACATTCTTCCCCCTTCCCTTTTTTCTTTATTCTCTTGCCCACCACAGTTTCCCCCATATCCAGGAGTGTTGGTTTTGCAGTTGTGTCTTAAATTTCATGAGATGGAGCAATATGACATAACAGATAACCCTCCTTTGGGGTGAGGAAGCTAAAAAAAAGACAATTTCTCAAAGATTTTTTCAGGAAACGAAGCAAATCTGGGACTTTTGGGGGGGGGATTTTTTAAGCTTTCACTATAAAATTCAAGAATTTCTTTTTACCTTAAGAGAGAAATGTAAAGAAAAGAATCTGACAACTTAGAGGAAGAAGGCATAATAAAAGGCAAATGCTGTGTTCCTACCTATCCACCATTCTTTGTGCGTATAATGGAACTTACAGGCTTCCAGAGAAGTGCCAGGGCAGTGCTCCCTAGCAGGATGCAGGCCCTCACACTGGAGGCTGACATCATCCATACTATTCCCCATTCTGTACCCGTTGTGTGAACCCAGCTGTTAATCTAAAACAGAACATTCAGCGTCTCAGGCTCTGTGACTGGCCTTTGAAGCGACCCCAACTCGATCCCAGAGCAGAACAAACAGCCTTAATGCAGGTTTAGTTTCTTGAAGGCCTTTGCTTTCAGGAATGCAGTTATGTGGCCATTTCCCTGACCTGGCCCTTGTCATAATGAATCCTTCCTTTCCGATGAATTATTTCCCCCTCTTTCCTCTAAAAGATTTATCCCACATGCCAACCTCTAGTGAAATTTCTTTTGCTCAAGAAAAAATAAACAAGCAAGCAGAACTTGAGTAGTCAGATTTGGGACAAAATCAAATGGCATTTCCTTTATTTTAAGATTGCAAAATAGTCTAAAGATGAAGAAAAATGTTGATATAGCTTAAATGCCCAATTATAATAGCTGAAGTTCAAAATCCAAGTTATAGCATCTTTTGTCACCTTTTTCTTACCAATTTCCCCTCTTCCTAATTGACTGTATTCCTTTTAGTCTAAAAGTTAGATATGTTTTTCAAGTCAATGTGATATGAACCCAGAGTTCATATCAGAGTTCAACCCTTTTTCTTATTTCTGTTTAACTTTCAGGATACATTTTTCTCCATTAGAATCCTTATTTTCCATGTCACATCTGCTTCAACCTTTCCATCTGGTTATTTTTACTCTTCCTATTGCATAATTATTTTCTTTTTTCTGTTTATTATTTCCCTCCCTTCACTCATATTTTCATTTTTCTTTTTGTCAAGTCATTCTACTTCCCTTGTTAAATAATTATTGAATCAAGGATGCTTCCCAAAAATGTCAGATAAGAAACTATGCTGTTACAGTTATTAAGTATTAAAAATAAATGTACTAAGTCTACCATCTAATTGTCTTTAACCTGTTAGCTTCACAGCTAGGAAAAGCTCCCAAGACATGTTCTCTTAAAAATATGTTGTCATATGCACAAGAATAAAGATAAAATTAAAAATAAAAGAAGAGGGGGATGCAGAAACCAGGTCATAAAACAGTATTAGCCTCTGGTACCAGACTTCCTGTGTTCAACCCCCATCTCTACTACATACTTTGGTTGTATAATCTTAGAAAAGGCCAGTTTCTGAGCCACTTTGCCAAATAAAAAAATGTAACATAATATCTCCTTTAGACAACTTTGTGATGAATAAATGTTTTAATATATTTAAGTAATTAGAACCATGCCTGTAACATAGTAAAACTATGTAAACATTAACTCTTATCATTTTACTTAAATTGTTTGAGTTCATATAAGACATTGTAAAATAATTCTGGATGCCCAGAGAGATAGCATGGAGGTAAGGTGTTTGTCTTGCATGCAAAAGGACTGTGGTTCGGGGGCCAGTGAGATAGCATGGAGGTAAGGCATTTGCCTTTCATGCAGAAGGACGGTGGTTCGAATCCCGGCATCCCATATGGTCCCCTGTGCCTGCCAGGGGCGATTTCTGAGCAGAGAGCCAGGAGTAACCCCCGAGCGCTGCCGGATGTGACCCCCCCCCCCAAAAAAAAAAAAGAAATTCTGTTTTTGAGAAGTGCACTTTCTCTTACATGTCTCCCTCAGATAAAAATTTGAAAAAGTTTGCTCCTTGTAGTTCTCAAAATTTAGTCCTTAGATAAGCACCATCAATAGTGTATAAGCATTTGATAGAAAATATAATTCCCAAGTTATTTGTTTTACCCACTATTGTCCAAGAACATCAGAAACTTAGAGAGTAAGGCCTAAAAATTCAATATTTAATAAGCCCATCAACTTATCTGATGATGCTGAAGATGCTAACAACTTCAAGGTGCACATTTTGATATATATTTAGATGTGCTTCCAGATACAGATCCTAGATCTATTTCATACCCACAAACAATAATGACAATAATCAATATGATCCTTGATCATATTCATTGTAATAACTTTAGTAGATAGAAAGCAATATTTTAACTGAGATATATTCTTGTTACATTTTTCTTCAGCCTTCAGTGGCCAATCGATTGCTTCTTTGAACATAAAGAGTAGGTCTCAGAAATGTCAGAAACTCAGAAATGTCTTTTTTTTTAATGGTAGAAGACTAGAGAATCTAGATATAGACTTAAATATCAGTGCCTTTTATTTCTTAAAATAATCATGTCAGGGCTGAGAACATGTTACATAGGTTAAAGAACTTGCCTTACATCTTAATTTGATCCACAATTTTGCATCTATCCCCTGAGCACCACATAACACCCCTACACACAGAACCAAGAAAAATTCCTGAGTATATATTGAGTATAGCCCCAAACCTTAAATTATTATCACCGTAATAATCATTAGATCAACATGCAGCATAGTGATCTCTATTAAATGTTCCCAAATTATCAACCTTGGAGAATTTTGAGGAATTTCCAATGTTTAGGGGAAATCTCCATATTGTCCTTCAAGAGATCTTTAGAGGTTAGAGAAGTTCTTCCTTGAAGGACATGGACCATCACTGTGACTTGTGTGTCACTCACAATGTCCTGGCAAGTACTGAGTGGGCCATAGGAACCTATAAAGCTCCATTAACTTGAAGGTATGGGGCATTTCCTATTAGTTATATCACGAAAACACAACTGAAATTGACTACTGATGTATCTCAGGCCCATGACTTTCATTTTCAAGAAGACATGATAGAAGTTGTGGCATTCTTTCCCTTAAATTTGAGTTAGAGTATCTTGTCTATAAGACTTGTTCACTACTGTCCTGTAGGACAGTGTTGGAGCCACAATTCTCAAATATGTGCTGCTAATGTGATTGCTATATAAAAGCAAATTTCTACATTTGGTTAGGATGTTTCAGCTGTTTATTCATTTAATCTAGTAAAAGCCTTTGTTCGTTTACGTTTTGTGAATTCAGAAACTGAAATTTTAAGAGTTCGGAAGGATGGAAGAAACAAAATTAGCATCAAGGAGCATACCCATGGCCTCTAGTTCCACTTAAGGCATTTTCCACTTGATCACTTGGGTCCTGTCAGCCAGTACACGATGTATGTTGGAGTAAAGATCTTAAACGAGGAAGCAGCATGAGTCCACAAAAAGAATGATCCTTTTCTGAATCTATAAAATGAAAAGGAGGTCGTTAGCAGATTTTCCATCCCCTAATAATCTTGATAACCTCTTCTATTCTCCAATACTCACCCTTAGAGTTTAAGTTGATAAGGCAAAAAACTCAATGATGACCATGATCTATACTGGTTGCAGAAATGTGTTGTCTCTCTTGTCTCATATGGTAGCCATGAGATAGAACTAAATTTTATACTTAATCTAGTCAGTATAGCCCACATAAGTACTGGCTACCATAAGATACTGTCATTTTTGTATGTTAGGTCTGTTTTACTTAGTCAAAAAGAATAAAAAGAATAACTCCTAAACCACTTACAGCAAATACACAAACTCTTTTCAAATAATCAGCATGTCTATTTTGAATGATCTGGGGTACTAGTAGCCCAGAAGTGTCCCCATTTCTACATGGCCATAGTATATTGTCTGGTTGTTATCTAAAAAATTATAGTGTAATTCCCTGGAAGCAAACTTTGCTAGAGTTATTTCATATTTACCAAATGGGTGAAATTAGGTCAACAATGGAGGAGTTGCCTCTCTGTATGTTAAGAAAAATGTTAAGTATGAGAAAATGAAGGACTAGAGAGCTAGCTCAATGAGCTAAAAGCATGCTTGTAAAGAAGAGGGTTTGATTCCTGGAAGCACATGGTCCCTGAGAACCATGAAGTTCAATCCCTCAGCCAGAAGTAGCCTTTGCCATTACAAAATATGATCCCCCCCCATAACAAATAGAAAGTATTGAAAACTAGACTTTTCTGCCTTGAAACATGAAAAGACATAATACTGTAAGTCCTATACTACTCTTTAATTTAGTATCAAGGTGTTAAAATCAGGCCAGAAATCTATTCTGCTGCTATTTTTTCTTTAAAGCATCAAAACCCAAGCCCTGTCATCACACCCACCCACCCACAGGAATGGCTCCCCTTTCTCTAGAATGAAGCTGACATTCCGTCTCACCTGAAAAAAGTTCTTTTCTCTTTAAGGAACTCACAGTGGCAGAAGGTGGGCTGATGTGTGATATATTTGGCACAAGTGAGTTGCAGTTCATTTCAGTGTCTGCATACTCTCCCAAGAAGAGGGATTTCAGATAATCCTGCCTTCTTTAAAGAAGACCAGCTCTCTGTTTTATATTTGTCCAGAGAGCTTAATTGGAGAAAAAGCAATAAATGATTCTCCCTAAGTGGATTTTGTTTCTACATCAGACATGTTAATAATAAAAAGATTTGAGCTATATACTGTTTCCAAGTTATGGCATCGTGCATCTCACCTGCAATCTGCTTTGATGCAAATCTCAATGCAGTCTAATCTTTTCCCACTGGAGTCACAGCTTAAATGTACATATGGATGAGTAGAGACTTGTAAATGGAATCAAACAGATACCCTTCAATTCTTGCTTGTCTCCTTTTTACCTTCTGGTTTTCCATAATAGGTAGCACTCATCACAATTATTCATTAAATATCTCTGAGAAGCCCCTTCCCTCTTCTTATAGCACATTCAGACTATTCCCTTTGTCTTCATGACTTTTGAAGACTTTTCAATTTGCCCAAGATTTAAAGAAAAAGAACCAGCCAGGTTTCATATGTTTATTCCTGAATCCAATTTACATAGATTAGGCACTGTGCTTAGTACCAGTCACTGTACAAGATACAGACATTGAGAAGGTGAAGAGCTCAATTCCTGTGTCTGAATCAGGCTTTGTCAATGTTTTTAGCTGGATAACTCTTGGCATTAGATTTTAGAAATCTCATAAAGACAAACATTTGAAGAATACCTCTCTCCCTCTCAGAAATGTGCTGGGAGAATGACTGATAAATGTAAGCACTCATCTTTTAGCAGGTAGGGCATTTATCTTACACATATGACCCAGATTCAATACCAGGCATCCAATATGGCCCCTCAAGTGCCATCAGGAATAATTCCTGAGTGCAGAACCAAAAGTAACTTTTGAACATTGACAGGTGTGACAAAATATTAAATAAATGAGCAAACAAACAAATAAATCTTTGTCTAAATCTCATGTGTTCTAGAGATATTTTTAAATAAATATTTAAAATGGATTTTTCAATGTTTTACATTAAAATGTTTAATAGTAAAGCACTATGCTTCATATAGTTATTAATAATTTAGTTTGAGGTACACAATGTTCTAATACCAATCCCACCACCAGTATCAACTTCCCTGATTTCCTCCATGCCTTTTTGACAGGTATATTTTTAAGTGTGGTTGTTGTCATTTGTATCTCATGTTTATAGTATTGTTAGCTCTAGAGTTTAAATATATGGTCAAGGGCCCTTGTGCTTCCCCCTGATTACTCCTGCATTACCTAATTGGATCGCTTCTCTTCCTCCATCACATGCCCTTAGTCTGTTGCCTGATTGTAGGTGAACTTTTCAGTATATGAATTTCAGCCTCCCTCACTAAATCTCAAGAATTTTTGTGGAGTTACTTGTATGTCTGTTCTCTCTGTAAGGTCTAAACCATGACATTAAATTCAACATAAATTGGGGTCAGAGAGAGTACAACAGTAGAGCGTTTTGCCTTACATGCATCCAACCCAGTACGGAAACTGGTTCGATTCCCAGCATCCCATATGGTCCCCAAGCCTACCAGGAACAATTTCTGAGTGCAGAGCTAAGAGTAACCCCTGAGTGCTGCCTGAGTGGCCCCTGAGTGACCCAAAAACCAAAAAAAAAAAAATTCAACATGGACTGTTGACTGCCTTCTGAATGACAAGCACTGTGTTAGGGAGTACGGAAACAGATCAATAAACCACATTTCCTGTCTGCACAAAAAGTTATGATATAAGCAGTGAGAACATAATAGGCATTGTTGGGTTTTGCATGCTTAGCACCCATTCCTCCTTCTGGAATTTGTATTCCCCTTCATAAGACTCTCAATCTCCAACCCCTTTGTGTCCTTCACCCTTCTCACAGCGTAGTTTCCTTCCACCCCATCTTTGCTGTCTCAGCTTTAGATTTTGCTGTAGTAGATGAAACAGGATTGAGTTGTCACTTCAAAGGCTACTTCTTCAGACCCACTGCAGATTTTTACTTTCTCTCTTGCCCTTCTATCACTGTAAAAACAGCTTCTTCCTTGGCCTTGTTAGCAAAATGAGGGACCTGAATGGAACAGTTCATCTCATTACAAAAAGTCTGGTTCTGCTTGACCTACAGCTTAAATCAACCCAATCTCTCTGACTCAGTTGCCTAACAATAAATACTGGGAAAAAATAGTTCAGAGGGAGTTGCCTTCATACCACCAACACTGGTTTGATCCCCAACATTACTATGGTCTCCAAATACCACTAGGAGTAATCTCTAAATAGATTCAGGAGTAGGTATTAATTACTTCAGGGTATATCCCTGATTGTTCTACTACTTAAATTCCTTCAAGACTCTTTCCTATTACTAGCAGAAGTGCCATTTCTTTCTTTGGGGTTTAGACTAAAATCAGTGGTGTTCAGGGACTATTCTTGACTGTGCTCAGGGATCATTATTGGCAGAGTTTGGGGGGATCATATGTGATACTGGATATTGAACAGATAACATGCAAACCAAGCTCTCTAACAATTGTAATATCCAAAGCTTTTCAATGCTGATCCTTGTTGCTTTCCCAATCTTTTCTCACTGTGACTTTTTTCTCATCATCTCTCAAAAATAGAAAAAAAATGCTAAATTGGCAAGCTAGAGGAAAACATAAGTTGCTGTCAACCTAGGACAAGATCTCTAGTTACAAAGGCCTGATTTTATCATCCACGACTGAGCAGAAAGTTTCCACAAAGAGACCGAGGAGAGAGTAAAAGAGCATGTATAGAGCCTGGAGTTCTTTCCATGACAGTATGCTTCAAAGGTGGAGAAACCCTGTATCTCTTAGGCCAAGAGAATTCCCTTTCTAATCTCCCCAATATTTACTGTGCCTATGCAAAAAAAGAAAAGAGAGAGGCACAAATTAATTTTTTGTTATTGTTGTTGTTGTTGTTTTATTTAGGGACTATGATTATTGTTTGGTTGTCTTTATTTCTGTGGTGCTTTTCAGGTTTTTTTATTTGTTTGTTTGATTTTTTTGTATTGTTATGTTTTACTTCATTTTTTTCCTTTCTTCTCTTAAATTGATGTTTATAGCCTCTAGAAGGACCCATTCCATTTTTGCTTGTTTGATTTTTGCCCCCCCCTTTTTTCCTTCAAACAGAACCAACATAACTTGAACCATCTTGTTCTGCCTCATAAATTGAGGGGGAAATAATGGAGGGTACCAAGACCAAACAGTTGAATGAACATTGAGGAGATATAAAAAAAATGCTCAGACTTAAACACCAAATCCAAAGCCAACAATAACAGAATTGATACCCAATCTACAACAAGCTAGACACAGAGGGGACCACTTATACTAAAAATAAAGTTTTTAAATGGAAACGTGTTCTAGGCATGAGCTAAAGATCTCTTCCATCTGGAAGAGGCCTTTAACTTCTTTTTAGGACTGTCCAGTGCCATCATATGGTATTCAAATTGAAAATAGCATCAGAATAATAACAGTGTATGCTCAGTGTATGCTGCATGCAGGAAGCCCTGATTCAATACCTGTCACTTGATAGTTGCCTCTGCACTTTCAGTAGCAATCCAGAACATTGAGCTGGGAGTAGCCTCTGAACAATGCCAGGAAGGGAGGGAGGGAGGGAAAGAGGGAGGCAGGGGGGAGGGAGGGAGATAAGGAGGAAGGAAGGAAGGAAGGAAGGAAGGAAGGAAGGAAGGAAGGAAGGAAGGAAGGAAGGAAGGAAGGAAGGAAGGAAGGAAGGAAGGAAGGAAGGAAGGAAGGAAGGAAGGAAGGAAGGGAGGGAGGGAGGGAGGGAAAGAGGGAGGCAGGGGGGAGAGAGGGAGATAGGAAGGAGGAAGGAAGGAAGGAAGGAAGGAAGGAAGGAAGGAAGGAAGGAAGGAAGGAAGGAAGGAAGGAAGGAAGGAAGGAAGGAAGGAAGGAAGGAAGGGAGGGAGGGAGGGAGGGAGGGAGGAAGGGAGGGAGGAAGAAAGGAGGGAGGGAGGGAGGGAGGGAGGGAGGGAGGGAGGGAGGGAGGGAGGGAGGGAGGAAGTGACCCCTGAGTTCAGAGCCAAGTGTAAATCCTGAGTACTGCTGTGGCCCAAAAGAAACAATAAATACACTGTTATGAGCCATACTTGACTAAGGGGGTGATAAATTTGGTCACTGGTTTCTGATTTCTTCTGGGACTTTTCTGAACACGACAACCTGGGCTGTCACCACCTTCAGGCTACCTTCTTCTCCTCATTGTTCAGGATGTGCTGTATTGCATTTACCCAGAATAACATGACTGTCATTGACTTACCTAGCAGCTGTCAGAGGTGAAATCTCATTCTGTGGGCGTAAGCAATTTCTCCTCTGTAAAGGTGGCTTCATCTCAAGTGTGTTATCTGCCAGCCACAGTGAACACGGGTGCTCCTTTCTCTTGCAAACAATTAAAGACCAAATCAGCCCAAACAAAAATAATGATGCTCGCGTTGTCACCCCTAAGTCATGTGCTCAAGCACTTTTGTCATTGTGCCTAGAGATTTTCCAGTGAAGCGATGACTTGGTGATAGCCCATGAAAATCAAAAAGCAAAGAGTCTTAACTCCTTTAGGAGGAGCAGGGAAGAATAATTGTGAATAATTGATCAGACAAAGGGCTCTCTGGCTTTCTGAGTACTCGAAATCCAACTCAGTGGAGGAAGAGAGTGGTCCTATCTTAACAAAAGGCAATTCCACCTAGGTGGGCATAATTTCTTTAGTATCTTGGGATACAAACTCATGAACTGCTCTGTGCTCAAGGGACTGAAGAGGAAGGAGGTGAAGCAAGAAGAGGAAATAATTGGTTTCTAGAGTGTATAAACAATCGCTACAAGTTTTATGGAATTCCTTACTCATTTGTGGTCTTTTCTGCGCATTTCCCTACAGGCCTGAGTGCAGGCAGGAACAGGATATGCCCAGGGCACTTCCCAGCCAGGCTGTTGGACATGGAGGGACTTGGCTTTGAAGTCCATTTTCAGCAAGCCCCTAGGAGGAGAAAAGGCTGACCATCAGGTCCTCTTGCCCATCTTCTTGGGTCTTTTGACCACACACATAATGAGGTCGCACTCAGCAATGCCTTTGTTCACTCCTAAACGATGTGCCCAACCTCCTGACAAAGCAGTTTTTGTGCCTCATGTCAAAATAATCACTTACCCAAAGTGATGGTAAGGCTCAGAAATATGTCTGCTTTATCCTTCGGGAATAAGGGTGGGGGAGAGCGTTAAATGTTTAACCTGGATTGATGAGGTTTGCTGAAACTATTGGATAAAATGAAAACTTTCTTAGAGGCATAAATCACTACAGGAATTTCCTACCCCCCTCATTGATTTTTGAATTCAGTTAATGATTCCAACACTGAGGACATAAGGCTAGGTGGAAGTTAAAGAAATAAGAGAGGTCACATTAACCTCTAAATTTTACCTATATGTTGATTTTTGACAGTGAGATACTATAATTAACCCAGACTATTTTACCAAGATTTAATTTTTCTGCTGATGTTCAAAAGTATTACAGAAAAGCTGATTCCTAATTATTACAACAGCATTGCATAAATTTCTTCCTAATTAAAAAAGCCTCTAAATTCTAAATAATCAATTTGCTGACATATGGTTTTGAAAGTTAGGCATTTAATTTGTAAAGATTTATTAATAATTTGTACCAAACTCATTAATTATAGTTATAATATGATCACAGTCATGGAAGTGATTGATGTAATGATACAATTGCAAATTTAGTTTGATATGTTTCCTTTAATATCAAAGCATTACAATATACTTAGTCTTCCAACCCCTTCTTAATTATGCTAGAAAGCATTAGTTTAATGAAAGATAAAAGGACTTGATAAGTGTACCATCAGAATTTATTTGGAAGACTATTTTCAACATGAAGTAAACCAATTGTGGGGTTTTTTTGCCCTTGCAAAATGAAATTTGCAGTTGATAATAAATTATCAGACAAAAATGTCTTAAAATTAAATAGTATTTGATAGAGTTTCCCATTAACCATTGTGACAATTCAAAGAAAGCTTAGCATGAGAAAGTAGTTAAACTGTACAAAGGAAGCCTGCTCACAAAAATGAATAGAATCTCAACATAAACAATGACAACCTTGTAAATATTCAAAAATGTATGGAATAGGTGGGAAAGTTTTTTTTCCTTCTATTTCCTTAGTCATGTGAACTTCTAGGGCAGTTTAAAAATACCTAAAGATTGTAGATATTAACAGACTTCCCTTTGAAACTGTAAAAACAAATTTTTGGTTCAGTGACAGAAAAATCCCTCTGTTCATTTGTGTTGAGTATAAGCACACAATCCTGGGACTGGAGAGATAGAAGGGTTCTTGATTTGATTGCTTGATCTAGATTCATTCCCATGAGTACCTCCAGGAGGAATTCCTGAATGCAGAGGCAGGAGTTACACCTGGTCATTTCTGAGTATGCCCCTACTAAGGAAAAAAAAAAAACAACAACACAAAAACACAGTCTTCCTCAATGAGAGAACGGGTACCTTGGTAGCAAAAAGGAAGGGAAAGAGAAGGGTAAAAGTTGTAGAATATGTGGTGTCAAACTGAACTCTGAATATATTTTGTCAGATGCCCATTAGCCAAAGGGTACCTTTCCAGTTAGGGGTCTTGGAAAATGTTCTGAGGGAGGGGCCAGAAATTTTTATCTGAGCATCTTCCTGATGAAATTCCAGGTATCAGAATTGACTTGATGACCTATCAAGTCTCTCTATCTGCTTCTTTGTTTTCCTTGCTAACAAGCTAGGATTTGGGGCTTCTGCAGCTTCCTCCATGCTATACTGGGTTTGGGCTGCTGTCTTTTCTGTGGTGGCTTTTACCTAGAGAATTTTATTTATTTTTACATATCTTCACCTGGACCAAGGCATGGTCATTCTGCCTACCCTTGTGACTGAGAAAGTCTGCTAACATCTTGTCTTCAGGTGGATTTTTCAGTTGCCACTTTGGGGAAAAGATTATAATGACAAAATCAGGTCTATAGTGCTCTGGATACATGTGTTAGCAAGCATGGCAGAAGCTGTCTGATTGGAAGAAGGGGACTGAAGATCTAGTCTATAAGAGGATGGGAAGTTTTGAAGCATTTACCTCATGCATATTTATTATTGTCCATTCCCACTCTGTTCACAGTACAGCTTGTTTTCTCTGGACTCAGAAACAAATAGCATTATTGGTATCTGACCTCTCAGAATGCACAATCCAGTAGAGTAGAATACACTGGAATAAGCATAATTATGTTTGGATTGCAGAGGGGTCACAGAGCCTTAGAGAACTTGCAAAGGCCAAAAGGAGAAGATAATGAATATATGAGTCTTGAATAAAGAAAGCCTAAGCAGGATTGATGCCAGTTACAAAATCAAGCCTAGAGTTCCAAGACAAATATTAATGAGTGATAAGAAATATAAGTTTGTTATAGGAAAAGTGAAGTTTGTCCATTTGACTCTGAGAAGGTACATTGTTTTCTTTTTTAAAATATGTAGTGGTTCAAAATATTTTATATCGGGGCTGGAGAGATAGCATGGAGGTAAGGCGTTTGCCTTTCATGCAGGAGGTCATCGGTTCGAATCCCAGCGTCCCATATGGTCCCCCGTGCCAGCCAGGAGCAATTTCTGAGCGTGGAGCCAGGAATAACCCCTGAGCACTGCCGGGTGTGACCCAAAAAAAAAAAAAAAAAAAAATTTTATATCATCTTAAGATGTCAATTTGAAGTATTCTAAATTGACTAATCAGATGCATATCCTATTGTATTACTCAAGTTGGGACTCGCAATAATAAAATGTATTGTCAAATGAAATATAATAATAACATTCATAATTACCCTGTGAAGTATTTTGACCTATGTATGGTAAAATTTGAACACAGTTTAGTCAAAAAATGTTTATTCTGCTTTTATGTGCTGGCCATTAAACTAAGAAAGCACTGTATGCTTATATTCACAATAATATAAACAATTTCAATTGAAAAAATTGTCCTGTTTTTTGGGCAACATTCAGTGATCTCAGGAGTTATTACTGACTCTATACTTAGAAATCACTCCTGGAAATGCCAGCTAGAGTGTTGTAGATAGAGCCCCAGGTTGGCTGCATGCAAGACAAGCACTTTCTTTACTCACTATACTATCTCTCTGACAACTTCAATAAAAATTTTTATTAACAAGTTAGCTGTTATTTGAGTTTAGTAACCTAATATAAATATATTCTTAAACTATTTGAGGCAGGTTAAGTGCTTGCCTTGCATGCAAATGGCATGAGTTTGATCCCCAGTACTATATAGCCTCCCACCCCAGCACTATCAGGAATGATCCTTGAGCATAGTTGGGGTAGCCTAAGAAAAAGCAAAAAGAAAAAAATTGTTCGATTATTTATTATGTCTCATGTATGCATTTATATTTGTGCAGTTGCCAATTTCTCATGTACTGTAGTTATCTATATTCATGGTCTGGGGGTTGATATTAACTGTGTGAGAGGTGATTGATTAAACCACAGTAAGCATTGGTTATTCTCATTTATAAAATAAGCCCATTTCACAGCTCATTTTTTTAATCTTTGGGCGTTTTTTGGTTTGTATTTGTTTTTGAGGCCAAACCCAGCTGTGCTCAAGACTTACTCCTGGGGCCAGAGCAGTGGCACGGAGCGGTAAGGCATCTGCCTTGCGTGCGCTAGTCTAGGATGGACCACGTTTTGATCCCCTGGTGTCCTATATGGTCCCCCAAGCTAGGCGAGATTCTCAGTGCATAGCCAAGAGTCACCCCTGAGCGTCACCAGGTGGGGCCCAAAAACAAACAAACAAAAAGATAGTAATATAGCCTTTTACTGAAGGTTATCATTTTACATATACCGCTTCACTAAAATTCATATGGATGTCAAGATATTTTGTTGTTGCTTTTTAATATTACTTATTTCCTTTTAAACATAATGATTTACACTATGGTTGATATATTTTTATGCATAACACCACATCCTCTATCAGATTGTCACTACTCAGATTCCCTAGACCCTTCCCCTACACCCTGTAAATATTTTGAGTGAAAATATCCCTAATTTTTTATTTTGAGTATCATACAATTTCACATAAAATTTATTATTACAGAGGGGTTGGAGCGATAGCACAGTGGTAAGGTATTTGCTTTGCTCATTTCCAACACAGGACAATCCCCAGTTAGAATTCCAGCATCCCATGTGATCACCTGAGCCTGCCAGGAGCGACTTCTGAGAGCAGAGCCAGGGTTAACTCTTGAGTGCCACCAGGTGTGACCCAAAAAAAACAAAACAAAAAATTTGTTATACTGTATAGTTTACATAATATGTTCATACACTATTTTCTAATACAAAAGCAGGTAAGGCAAATACCCAGGTTTGGGGCTGAGCTTAGAGCTGTGTGACCAGGCATCTTCCATTCTCTTCTGAGAGTTTAAATAATTGAGAATAGGCTCCTGAACTCCAGGCCAGGGTTTCAAGACTGGTCCATCACCATTAACTACAGAAGTCACATAACTACCTCATGTGCTCCAACATAACTCCCATTATTATCGATAAAAGTTACACTACTATACCAAGGGGAGAGAAAGGCCACAATAAGGCTTTTAAAAAGCTATTTAATATATCAGCTTTCACAAAGATAGACGGTATCACTAAGACAAAACAAGAAAAGATGTGCCCAACTTTACAAGGTATTGGCACTGTTAATCATATTTTGAAATATTGCTGGCATATATCTTGGAAAACACAATGTACTTGCCATATTTCCAGTGGAAGGAATGACAGTTTTAATGTTGAGATACACTGATAATTCCCCTTACCTCGGATAAACTAAAGTATATTAGGCAAGCAGAGGGCTGCAAAATTTTCAAGACTAAAATTGAATATTGTCAATTTTGCCATGTTTAATTATTGCTGTATGTTCAACATGTTCAACAAACAATACATACATATAAATACATATATTTTATACTATAATGCAACAAAATTATCCTCATTAATCTCATTTATAAAAATTAGGTATTAAGACATAAATATAGATAGATATGTAATTTTAGGTGGAATTAAAAAGATTATAAAATAGTTTTCATTTATATGTATTCATTTTCAACATTAAATATTCCTTAAACTGATAAATGGATCAGTTTAGCTGACATCAAGATTTTAACATTCAATATTTTGATCTTTAATTCTGTGGAATAAGTAAGAAATGAATGCATTTATGCCCATTTTATTGAAAAGGAATACAAAATGAGTGACTTGCAAAAGTCCCCAAGATCACATGATGTAATTGTGGGTACCATCTCTTTTCTGCTTCCAAGTTCAGACTTTCCCTCTCTTTACCATGATGCCTTGAGATAATTTATTATAGGCAAGTAGATACATAGACTGATAAATAGACATGTAGACATGGGTTTCATAATTCCAACTTTCTGCTTCACTGAGAAATATGACATCTGGGTTTCTTCTGATTTTTAAAGATATTCTCTTGTTGTATTCAATTAGATAATGAGTGTGGCAAGTACTTTTATTTTCCATTGTCTTCCCTGTGAAAACAAGCTTGATTTTCTTTAATATTAAAATCTCTATATCTTATTATAAGCCACATTGTCTAAAAGAAAAAAGGAAGAGAGAGAAGAAAAATGTCTGCCACAGATCTGCCACAGAAGTAGGTAGGAGAGAGGCCCGAGTGAAGGGTAGGATGAAAACTGGGGACATTGGTAGTGTGCACTGGTGATAGGGTTATAGATTGTATGACTTAAATTCAACCATAAACAACTTTTTAACTGAAAAAATACTTCATGTCAGGGGTTAGAGCGATAGTACTGTGCTTACCTTATATATGAATAACCAAAGTTTGGTCCTTGGCATCACATATGGCTACCTCAGGATTGCCAGGTGTGATACCTGAGTACACTGAGCCATGAGCACAGCTGACTGTAGCCACAAAACCATAAAAAAATGAACAAAAGGATTTTGCCCTTTCCACAGCCATAACCCTGTAGAATAGGCTACTTCCTTCTTTCTATTCTTTGCTACACCAACTATACTCAAAATGGGGATTAAGTAAATACATTTACCTAGATACAGGTCATGATGGGGTGAAGAAAAGTGCAAAAAATAGAAATATGTATTAAGCAATTAAGATTAGAGCCACGCCTATTCTTCTTGAATCCCGTTCTTCAACCTGTAGTCCTGGCAGTCCACCAAAATTTTTCCACCAAAAAATAGCTAAAAATTATAATTTTATAACATTGGACTTCATAAATAAAATACTGACACCTTGGTTTTTGTTTCTGCCAACAGACTGTCCATGATACTTCTATACTTTCTCTGTCCACATATGTTAAAAAGTCAAAGTATGCTGTTTTACAGAACTCAAAATTTGTGTTTGGGGGTTGGGGTCAGGGGAGGAGATAGGGAGGTAAGGAACACAGTACCAGTTCTAACCCAAAATAAACTGAAAAATAAATGGCAAGACTTAAGACCATAATTATTCAACACTTTGATTTCTGGCTCCAATGTTATAGCTTATAGCAGCCTAATGGTTCTAGTAAAAATAACTAAAGAGGTCAGATAAGATTTAAATTAAAACTTGTTTGAAAGAATCAGATATCCGCTAAATTTACCAGGAACTGATGGACCAACCCCTCTGAAAAATGAAGGCCCATTTGTTCCTCATTCGTTTCCCCTTCCTTAGTTATATAAATCAAGCAATTAAAATGTCCACCAAAAGAGAACTTGCTACCGCACACTGGGGGTTGCTTTTCTGAATCAAAATATTTCATGGGGCCAGAGAGATAGCATGGAGGTAAGGCATTTGCCTTTCATGCAGAAGGACGGTGGTTCAAATCCTGGCATCCCACTTGGTCCCTTGTGCCTGCAGGGGCGATTTCTGAGCATAGAGCCAGGAGTAACCCCTGACGCTGCAGGGTGTAACCCCCCAAAACAAAAAACAAAAAAATGTATTTTATAATGTTTAAAAGACAAAAAATATTTTGGGGGCCATACCCAGCAATGCTCAGGAGTTACTCCTAGCTCTGCACTCAGGAATCAATCTTAGTGGGGTCAGGAACCATATGAGATGCTGGGGTTGATCACATGAAAGGCAAATGCCCTATCTGCTGTACTATTGCTCTAGCCCCCAAAAAGACAAAAACTTGTAATGCAAGATAAGTTGATACCTAAGCCTTTTTTGGGATACCTAGAGACCCTA
The DNA here is from genome assembly GCF_024139225.1 of Suncus etruscus. Taxonomy (NCBI): domain Eukaryota; kingdom Metazoa; phylum Chordata; class Mammalia; order Eulipotyphla; family Soricidae; genus Suncus; species Suncus etruscus. Next base: position 15,411,934 of record NC_064867.1, on the reverse strand, counting down.
CCCTTATGTGCAAGTGAACCAAAGTAGATTCAGTCTAAGAAAACTTTCTCTCCGGTCAACTGATCTCTTGATAAGAAACAGAGCTGGAGAGATAGCATGGAGGTAAAGCATTTGCCTTGCATGCACAAGGTCGGTGGTTCGAATCCCAGTATCCCATATGGTCCCCTGAGCCTGCCAGGAGCGACTTCTGAGCATAGAGCCAGGAATAACCCCTGAGCACTGCTGGGTGCGATCCAAAAACAAACAAACAAACAAACAAAAGAATTAAGTAAATGTCCCCTATTCTAGGAATCTGTATTAAAATTTCTGAAAGGGGCAGATCCTCTCTGAAGGAACTAACATCATCCAGAGTCTCAAAACAAATTCATACACTATTTCCTCATTCCATCAGAACATAAATAAAACAACAAGCTGTAGTGATGCTTTTATTGGGGAGAAGTGCACTCAATTCCTAACATTGCATGGTTTCCTGAGCAGCTCAAGAGTGGACCCTGAACACAGAGCAGAAGAAGACACTGAGACTGCCCAGATATGGCTCAAAAAAGAAAAAAAAAAGAAGAAATGGAGACTAGAGTGATCGGATAGTGGGTAGAGTGCTTGCCTTGCAGTCGGCTTGCCTTGGTTCAATCCTCAGCACACCATATGGTTCTTTTAACCCACCAGAAGTGATCTCTGAGTAGAGCCAGGAGTAATCCTTGAACACATCTGAATATGGCCCCAAAACTAGAAGAAGGGAGGAGAAGGAAAGGGGGGGAAGTATAAGAAGAAGAGAAGACAAACCATCAGCAGTAACATCTTTAAAATCTTTAAAATAAATCTGAGTGGACTCAAGAACTGGCAGGATAAATATTGTTAACAAAATAAATATGTTAACAGAAAAAAAACAGACTGAAAAACATAATCAAAGATAACCAGAGCAATATACAACAGGAAGTATAACTTACCTTGCATATGACTGAACCATGTTCATTCCCAGGTACCAGATATGGTCACCTGAGCATCACAGGAAAGATCCCTGAGATCTTTCCTGAGTAAGAGTAAGCCATGAGTAAGAGTAAGCCATAAGCACCTCTCTATATAAACCAACCCTTCTCCATAAGTCAAATAACATTTTGGAATGAAACATATGACCTGAGTTTAGTGGTGGGTTAGATATAGTTGAAGAGAATTAAGTAAGACATGGTGAGACAGGAAAAGTACTGAATGTAGCATGGAACAGAGGTAAATAGATAAAATATACAGAAAGACGGACCAGAGAGATAGCATAGCTGTAAGACCTTTTTTTTGCCTTTGTAAGCAGCCAACCCAGGACAGACAGTGGTTCGATTCCCGGCATCCCTACGGTCCCCCGAGCCTGCCAGGAGCAACTTCTGAGCTCAGAGTAAGGAGTAATCCCTGAGTGGGTATGACCCCCCAAAAATATATACAGAAAGAAGCATACAGACAATAAAATATTTTCATAAGTCTTGGGATGAGTGGGGGTGAGGCCATAGCCCGTGGTGCTCAGTGTTCAGTGCTCTGTGTTCAGGGTTTATTCTTCATGGCACATGGGAGACCATATGGTGCTAGAGATTGAACTAGGTCAGTTGAACCCTTTTACTATCTCTACAGCATGAAAACTTTTTATTTATATGCAGAAGGGATAGTTTAAGGTTTAAAGTGCTTGGCTTGCATATGGCTAACACCCTGGTTCAATTTCTATAACTAAATATGGTCCCTGAACACTGCCAGGAACAATCCTTGAGCACAGAGGTATGAGTAAGCCCTGTGTACAGCTGGATTTGCACTCCCCCCCTCAAAAAAGATAGGTTGAGACAAATATTTATATATTTTAATTCCCAAAAGGATAGGAGACTAAAGCAATTTAATGGAGAATAAAATTAACATGAATTTTCAAAAATGACCTGGAAGCATCACAAGTTACACAACATAATTTAAGTCCCAAACTAAATAATAGTCAATTACTCCAAGATTTATTTAGTTTAGTTTAGTTTAGTTTTTTTGGATTTTGGGTCACACCCGGCAGTGCTCAGGGGTTACTCCTGGCTGTCTGCTCAGAAATAGCTCCTGGCAGGCACGGGGGACCATATGGGACGCCGGGATTCGAACCAACCACCTTTGGTCCTGGATCGGCTGCTTGCAAGGCAAATGCCGCTGTGCTATCTCTCCGGGCCCCACTCCAAGATATTTTTTAATAATATCTTTATTTAAGTACCATGTTTACAAAAATTTTGTAGTTGAGTTTATTTCTTTTGCCTTAATTTATTCACCACGCGTACAGGATTGTAGTTGGGTTTCAGTAATAAAAAGAACACACACACCCCAGCTGGAGCAGTGGTACAAGAGGTAAGGCTTCTGCTTACCCACACGAGCCTAGGACAGACTGCGGTTCGATTCCTCGATGTCCCATATCGTCCCACAGCCAGGAGCAATTTCTGAGCGCATAGCCAGGAGTAAACCCTGAGAGTCACCAGATGTGGCCAAAAACAAACAAACAAAAAAGAACACCCTCTCTTCACCAGTGCAAACTTCCCACCACCAATGCCCTCCATTTATTTTCTCCCCCTCCTGTATTCAAGACAAGCATTCTACTCCATGATATTCTTACCCTATACATTGATTTGTTCATGGCTTATAAGTGAAATCAGGGGCTGAAGTTATGGCACAGTGGGTAAGGCTTTTATTTCCCTTGTATTTGGCCAACCCTGGTTTGATCCCAAGCATTCTATTCTGAGAAACCCCTGATTGCTGTCGGGTATGGCCCCAAAATAAAAAAAATAAATAAAAGGAGTAAAATCATGTAAAGTTTCATTGAGTTCATATGATTTAGGCTAGAGAATGAGACACCAATGTTGTTTGACCTTTACATTGCCTTTAAGCCAGCGTAAACCTAGGCAGATAAAGTTATGCTGTTTTAACTTTAGACCCAGAACAAATATAAAAATTTCAGCTTAGTGATTTTATTCTTTCAATTGACTCTGAAGTAAGAATATACTGCCCTCCTAATAACTTTTACGGCTTTTTTGATTATCTGATTATTTTCCTTTTAAAAAGTCTCCGATGACATTTTATTGCTAGTATTAAGCACTTTTGTTTCCTTTTTGTTGTTGTTTTATAAATTCAACCACAACTTTTTAAAGATGCTAAGTGTTACAAGCTGTGTCTTCCCGTTTTCTTTAAAAAGAAAAACAATTTCTCCCCAGAAGCTTAAATCTGAAGGAGAAAGACTCCCTAATAACTTTTCACTGAATATTGTAGTATTTTTTTTTCCTGGACAAGATTCAACTGAAAGGTTTCAGAGGCTGTTGCAAGACAAGGAAGAACCCAACTTGTACTGTAAAAAATAAATAAATAAATACATAAAAACTCTACTTAAAAATTGCTCCTACTTGAGTTGTTTGATTTGACTAAAGAAGGGCGGAGTGATATTTATTAACATGACATTGGATTCTAGGGTTGCTTCACACTTTGGCAATATTTGTTGCTGCATTCTTTCCAGAAGACTCTTCTCGCTGATGAGTAGTCTTGGCAAAACTCTGGTGGAGTTTCCTTCCATATTCACAAGGTGTTGGCCGCACTTCAGTTATCATTCCAGCAGGGTTAAGTGAGCTGGCCTGAAGAGCTGTAACACCAACAGTAACACTCCCTGGTAGAAACCTCCACCCTCCACCCTCACAATGGAATGGAGGGTGCATTAGGGCAGTGGAGGGAAGTTGGCACTATGGTGAAGGGTGTGGAGTTGGAATGTTTTGTACATGAAATTCTGCCATTATCAATATTATAAATCATGGTGCTTAAAATAAGAAAAAATTTTAATGAAGAAAGTTAACCTTTCTTTAACTTCCTGGTATCTCTACTATCCAAGAGTTACTGCTTACTAAAGGAAATCCAGAGAGCTGCCTTCATACCCTGCTTTTTATTAAAGATAGTTCTAGGGAATGGAGAACTGACCCAATACAGAGAAGAGAAAAAAGAGTTAGTTCTCAACATTCTCTCCTTTTCATTCTTTGTTGTTGTTGTTTTGTTTTGTTTTGTTTTGTTTTGAGGCCACTCCCGGTGACACTCAGGGGTTACTCCTGACTATGTGCTCAGAAAATCGCTCCTGGCTTGGGAGACCATATTAAACTCTAAGGGATCAAATCACAATGTGTCCTGGGTCAGCCGCGTGCAAGGCAAACACCCTACCAATGTGCCACTGCTCCAGCCCCTCTCCTTTTGATTCTTTAGAATTCTTGTAAGCACTTCCTCAAAGTCCTCAGAGTTGGGAGGGGCTGAGTAAATCATAAAGACAGGAATAATATGATTTCGGTGTGGCCTCCAGTTCAAGGGTTTCCTGGAGGAGGGGAGACAGTTCTCAGAATCAAGGACAGCTTTTAAAAGTTTCTAAACTAGAGTTTCTGTGCCTACCTTCTTGTGGGTTGATTGTATCTAAACAATGTATTTGAATATTCCATCTTGTCACACCCAATCAGTAATTATTCTGGAAGTTTTCAATCAGGTATCAATAAATTTCAATTAGGTATCAATAAATAGATACCTAAAACCCTTTAAAGTATATGATAAGGAACTGAAAAAGAGCTCAATGGACCTTAGAGAGCACTCAATGCTTTGCATGTGGGAGGCCCAGGTTTGATTTCTGGCAGCCCATTGTCCCCTGAGAACCATCAGTGTTAACTGATGCACAATGCTTGAAATAAATCCTGAATATTACTGGGTGTGGCAGGCCAGGGAGGGGTAGGGAATGAGCCTCTGATCTCATCTGGCTTATGAGCTATGACTGAAAAATTGAGTTGAGACCTGTACAAAAATATCTATCTTGCAAGGCAGTATGGGAAGAGGCCAGATCTAGCACAGGCTAGGTCTCTGCTTCCAAATACATGGTAGTCCCTAGCAACATGTGGCTGTTTACATTTCAACTGAAAGAGAAATGAAGCTGTTTGTAATTCACAATAGTTTCAATAAAAAATATTTTCAAAAGAATTTTGAGTTTCAGTCAATGCTGGTTATTTTTCAAGTACACAATTGCCACCTGTGATTAATGAATACAGTACAACAGTGTATAGATAAACTTCCACCCTTGCAAAAAGTTCTATCAGCCTTTGCTATCCTAGAATTTCAAAAGGCTTGAGTCTGCACTTCTGTTAGACTGGACATGGAAGTGTTCACGGTAGATGTGGCACTCAAGTCAGCCCTTGGTGGAAGACCAGGACATAGATTAAAAGAAGTGAAAATGGGCAGAAAACAGAGAGGGGAGGGCAGAGAGGCAGAGACAGAAAGAGACAGTGAAGTAAAGGGGTGGGTGGGTGGGAGTGAAGAGGGCATCAAGAGAGTGAAAAAGACTGTTGACAATGCCAGCGGGGAATGCGCACTGTCAAGGTCGTTATACATAGTATGACTTTAACTCAATCATGAGCAACTTTATCTGTGAAAAAATGTATTATGAACAATCTATACCCAAGACCACTACTTCAACTACATGAACTATTATATGTTTTCTGAAGATCTCAGAAAAGGGATTCCAGTGAGTTTGAATCATCAACTTTCTCTCTATAGAAAGAGCAGAGTTTCTGAGAAAGTGCATGGTCTTTCATCAAGAATTGCATTGCTCCGTCACAGCTATGCTAACGAAATGCCACACACAGGTTGGTTTAAATAACAGACATGTGTAATGTCACATTTCAGAGGCTGGAAGTCTCTGGTATCCAGGTGTCATCAGGTTCAGTTTCTCCTGAAGTCTCTTTTTTGCTTGCAGACTGCCACCCTCTTGCCTCTACACCTGCTGGGTCCTCTGAGCATGTGTGACATTGTACAGGAAAACATGAGTTATACTACTTTCTAGTTTTACACAAATTATCTTATTATAATTCATTTGATTCTTGAAAGAGCTTATTGCATGTTTTTGGCTCCGGTTCAATCCCTCACACTATATATGTCCACCTGAGTACCACCTGAAGTGATTCCTGAGTATTATGGGGTGTGGCCACCAAAACAAATCCGTCTAAATTACTTCCAAATGCAGTTGCATTCTGTGGCACTGGGAGTTGATACTCCAATATATTAATGTTCAAAGATTATAGTTTGTTATTCCTTCCCCAAGGCCATATGCTAAACGTACCTTGATGGTTAGACCCATCCACACCTGAGAAGGGCTGTTGTTTGGATAGAGGATAATAGAGGTTGGCTGGGAAAGGGGGAAGAGAGGAGATGGAGGGCACCTAGGGAGGTTGCTAGGAAATCTTAAGCTGGGAAGCCATGTGGAGAAATGCACATGGCAGTTAGGACCTTGAAATAAATCTGGATATCTCCTGAATCTTCAACTGACTGACTGTGGGTCATTTCTTCTCTGTTACCCTCTAGCCTTAGACCCGCCTGCAATAGGGGCTACAGCTACAGGGCCAAGCCAAGAGAGGCCTCACCCCACCACACTAGGACTCTCTCTCTCTCTCCTCTCTTTCCTCTCTCTCTCTCCTCTCTCTCTCCTCTCTCTCTGTTCTCTTTCCTCTCTCTCTCCACTCTATCTCTCTCCACTCTCTCTCCTCTCTCTCTCCTCTCTCTCTCCTCTCTTTCCTCTCTCTCTCTCCTCTCTCTCCTCTCTCTCTGTTCTCTTTCCTCTCTCTCTCCTCTCTCTCTCTCTCCTCTCTCTCTCCATATATACATATATTTGGTTTTTGGGTCACACCCAGTAGCACTCAGGGGTTACTCCTGGCTCTATGCTCAGAAATTGCCCCTGGCAGGCTCAGGGGACCATATGGGATGCCAGGATTCAAATCACCATCCTTCCGCATGAGAGGCAAATGCCTTACCTCCATGCTGTCTCTCTAGCCCCTGGACTCTATCAACAATAGTTTAGTCCATATTAGGGATGAAGAAACATGAATATTATCTTTCTCACAGCCAGATCAGTCACAGTGCCCATAAGCAAAGTCACAGTGCCTGTATCCACCATCATCATATCACACTTTTGGTTCAACTATTTCATCTGCCTCCACTCATGGGGATGAAATCTGAATTTTCTCATATCTGGGCATCCTGGTGCTGCTCAGAGGCCCTCCCAAACTGTTTTGATGTCTCTGAGTTATAAATTGTGTTACCATTAATATTTCTACCTTTGGGGCCAGAGCATATTTGTGGGTGGGGCATGTGCCTTGTAGACACCAGCACCCCATATGGTCTCAACACCCCATATGGTCTTCTGAGTCTTCCAGGAGTAATTCCTGAGTGTAGAACCAAAAGTAACCATGGAGCACCACTGAGTGTGACTCATATACACTGAGTGTGATCTCTGACTTTACTGTGTAATTTATCAAGTCATGCATCTTTCTGGAGTAAAGATGACTTTCACAACTTCCATTTTATTCTGTCACTCACATTTTGTATGTTGTTTCTACAATTGTAGTTCACTGTCTCCACCATGGTCTCATAATATTTTGCTAACCATGGTCTCATAATATTTTTGCCAATTCAACCCTGTGCATCTAGCTTCAAAAATGTCCTTTGGCTCCCCAAATGAAAGTATAATATTTGTTATTAAGTTAATGGGCAATAACACTCAGCTGTGTTTTGGGTCCTTATGCCCAGAGTGGGAGCATGTGGCACTAAGAACTCAGTTGCATGCATTTATATTCCTGGTCTTAGAATAGTCTTTAGAGTGAAGAACTTGTTTCTGGACTGCAGCTGTAGTATAGTAGGTAAAGGTCTTGCACATGGCTGACCTAATTTGATCCCAGCACCATTGGAGCAGTGACACCAGGAGTGATCTCTGAGCATAGAGCTAGGAATAAACCCTGATACTGCTGGTGTGGCCAAAAATAAGCAAATAAAACATTTTTTTCATAATTTATCAACGTATGATATTTATAAGAAATTCTGTTGCATTGTTAGCTATGAATAGTCTTGTTAAGTTGTCTTATAAGATAGATACTATGAATGTTGCTAGATATGTTTTTATATACATGAAGTCCCTGCCTTATTATGATATTGTCTCTTATTTCTTTATTTTTTCTTTTTGGGCCACACCTGGTGACGCTCAGGGATTCCTCCTGGCTATACTTTCAGAAATCGCTCCTGGCTTGGGGGACCATATGGGATGCCAGGGTATCAAACGCAGTCTGTCCTAGGTTAGCCATGTGCAGGGCAAATGCTTTACCGCTTGCGCCACCACTCCGGCTCCTATGATACTATCTTTAAAGGTGCAAAAGTTAATATTCTCCTTCACTCTGTGCTTTGAATACATTATTTCACTATCATCTCCCCCACCTTTTTTCTTTTTTTTGTAGGAGGGCCAGTCCCAATGTTTGGGTACCTATATTGCTGAAAATGAAACCAGGGATCCCAATATAAAGAAAATGTCCTATTTCTTTGAGCTACCTCCCAGTACTAGTACTAAATCTCTCTTTCCTATGGCTATTTTAGTTTCTTAGTTTTGCTCTTAAAAATGTGTCTCTTTTTACACCTGAATAGACACACACACACACGCGCGCACGCGCGCGCACACACACACACACACACACACACACACACACACACACACACACCACTTAAATACACTCAGGAAACTGCCAGAACTATTTTCATATCATTCTCTCTTCCCTTCTGCACCCTAAGGCTGTTTTTATGCATGCCTTTAGTTCTATGCCTGATAACTCCTTTTATAGCCATAAAACCATTCTTGTTCTCATGTGGGAATAGCCAGAAGTTACAGAAAATTAAGCAGCCTTAAACACGAAGTGATGGCAAGTTGGTGAATAAATGCTGGAGCTTTCTTGTACTTCAGGGAGGAAAACTGTCAAGCACATTCTACATGTTCTTCCAAGATCCTCAGGAAGGTTGAACTCCAGTAGACTTAAATAGCATAGCTTTATCTGTCATCTCACCTCATTTTCCTACCACTTATTTCTGGTATCTTCTCCCCCCATATCCATATGACTCAAAATCATACTTCAAAATTTGTTACTGGGAAAACCCACCAAAGACCCAGACATGCTGTGTCTCTTTTCAACAACTACACAGAACAGACTCCCTCTCTCACTTTCTGCTGCTCCAGAACACCTGATTTAATGGGCAGCAAACAACTTTCTTTACCCCAGACAGTTGCCAAGAAGGAAGTTGAAATTATGTTTCATTCCATGTACTCAGTGCTACCAAACATTCCTTTTCTGCAAAATGATTGTTAAGGGAGTTATTAGCTTAGGCTCAGACAGAGCAAGCAATGGCATAGTAAAGGCCACAATGACATATATAAAAATAAGAACAAAAATTGTGATGCTATTAATAATGCTCAGAAAGGAGAATACCAAGCCAGCAGGTTTCTTGGAATTCTCTCTGCTAACCTAAGACCCTCTGGAAAAAAGTGGTCCTAGCCCAATGCCAGAAGTTCATTCTGCCTGTTCCTAATGTCAGGGGGAAATGTGCAGCTCATGAATATCTTCTACTGACACAACAGAATTTTCTCACCTGTATTTTCCTCTTGTTTTCCCATTAGACCATCCAACTGACTTTTCTTTTGTCATAGAGCATCTGCTAGTGAAGATTCTGCAAACCTCTTTCCCTTCATCAGATCACACACCATATGCCATTATCTGCTGGGGTTGCACATTTTCCTGGTTGACAGTCACCATAAACTTTTGCATGTATGGAATGCATTCATCATAAATTCAAGGCTTTGTTCAAAGTTGTGTTAACTTTGCTGTGTCATGAGGCATCAGGATCTCCTCTGATCAATTTGAGTATTCTAGATCAGAGAGACTGAACTCTCAGAATCTTATTTTTTAAAGATGGCGTATCAGACTCTCCAAATTGAAATTTGCTTTACATTTTCTGAAGATTTGAAAGCACTTAAAGAGATATGTAGATGTGGAGTATACATGGTACAACTTATAATTTTCTACTTAGAAAGAACTTTGTGGTGCCCTCCTCTCTCATAATTTGAAGAATAGTTATAGGGGGAAGGACATTGGCATCATACCTCATGATGCTTGGTAAATACTTTGGGTTCTATGCTCACTATGAAGTGGCAGGAATTGACTACATTTACAAATCAACCACTTTAACTCCTGAAGTCTCTGGCCCAAAAACCAGAATTTAAAATTAGTCAATGAAGACCAGAGAGAGACTAGAGGGTTAAAGCACTTGCCTTTCATGCAGTCACCTTAGTTCAATTTCTGGCACAGAATATGGCTCCCTGAGCATCTCTAAGTTTCTCTCCTAAGTACAGAGCCATGAAAATCCCCTGAACACCACTAGGTGTAGCCCTACATAATAATAAGTATTATATTAAAGTATATATTTAAATAACTAATAAAATTTAGAAGTATAATCTGGGATTCTACGTCCAAGCTTTTGAATAAATTCCCCATGTATATTTAGCAGAAATTTTACTTTTATATCCCCAGGAGTAAATAAGGTACAGTCATACTTTTTATACAATGGAGTTTAACTTTCATATCTCAGGAATTCTTTACTGTTCTTTAACAGGGAATTGTAGAAATATTGCTAAACTAAAAGTCCTAGGCTGATTCTAACTGAAATGTGTATCATTTATATCAATTTCCCATTGCTGCAGAATTTGATCATTTTCCCATATCTGAGCACCATTTACATCAGGTTTTGTTTTTATTCTTTCTTTTCACCAGGAATCCACCATCCTCTCTTAGTAAGTTTTTTTTTAACTCCAGCTAGAATATACTATGTTAATTCCCAACCCTGAAAATGGCTAATAACAAAACAACTGACTTTGGGTTATTCAATCTCAGTAAATTGGTCTTCCTTTGAGTTAGCAAGTATTTATAAGCTATAGTACAAGCAAATAACTTTATCCACTCATGAATTTCCATTCCTTGGCTAATGAAATGGTGATTTTCCAGGTGTTGCCCTCATAGTTTTAAAAATCTTTCTGAATTTGGCAGCAGAATAAATGCAAGCAATATATTACTGTGTCCTCTAATTCTCATCTGGACAGAGCTGTTCTTTTCATCCTGGTACTCTCACTGATATCAGCTGATTTTATAAAGCATTACTTAATGTATGCTTATCTTCATTCTCTTTGAATCTCGAAGCAATGAATGGTCTTATCCTAGTGACATCTGATATCTACATTAGATTGTTTCTTGTTTGTTTATTCCAATTATTTAATGTTTTATTAATTTGCTAAAACTTAAGGGAAAGTGGGATGGTGCCTAAGTAGAAATTTGATGACTGGTGTGTTCTGTATAAGTTTATAGGAGCAAAGTTTTTATATTTTTACTCAATTCCATATTCAGTGATGCCATGTTTCATTATTGTTTTTTTGTTTTGTTTGGTTTGGTTTGGTTTGGTTTGGTTTAATTTTTCGGGCCACATCCATTTGATGCTCAGGGGTTATTCCTGGCTAAGCGCTCAAAAATTGCCCCTGGCTCGGGGGGACCATATGGGACGCTGGGGGATCAAACCACGGTCTTTCCTTGCAAGGCAGACACCTTATCTCTAGGGCCACCTCACTGGCCCTGCCATGTTTCATTATTCTTTTGTTTTGGTTTGTGGGCCACACTTGGCAGTACTCAGAAATTACTACTGGCTTTGAGCATTGGAATCATGCCTAGAGGTGTGCAGATTGAACCTTGATCAACCAAGTGGAAGACTAGTGCCCCATATACTGTATTATCTCTCTGGCTCTTCTTTGATTTTTATTTGGTTTTTGGTTTTTGGGTCACATCCGGCAGTGCTCAGGGGTTACTCTTGACTCTACACTAAGAAATTACTCCTGGAAGGCTCGGGGGACCATATGAGATGCTGGGATTCGAACCAACATCCTTCTGCATGCAAGGCATATGCCCTCCCTCCAAGCTATCTCTCTGGCCCCAATAAAGTTGATCATGGGCCCAGAACTTGTACCATTGGATGTCAGCAAGGATTTTGAATCAGGGCTTCTCCCCCAGTTATTAAATATTTACCAGAACACCATCAGACAAAGGTCAGGATATATTTGGCATAAAATATCAAATCTTACAAAATCATTTCAAACATTAGCAGAGGAATTAGAACTGTTACTAAATCAATGGATCCCAGTCTTTTGAGATCTGTTATCTCCTTTATACTAAATATTTTCTACATCCTAGATTATTCTGAAGTGAAATGTATATAATTACTTATCTAAACAAAATCTGAGAATCATATATCAAGGATAACATGAAGAAAAAGTGAACATTGTTTATAATTTATTATTTTGGATTTTATTATAAAAATGTTTGGACATGACTACTTTGAAAAAAATGAAAAGATAGACAAATATTCAGACCTTTGTGCATAAATACTATGATAACAATCGGTATAATACTAAGATGAAGCTTGGAGGAATTGCTATAATTTTATGAAATGATGAACCCCTCTTGATAAAATTCACCAAAGTGAAATATACATTTTCCTCACTCTAACTCTACAAGTTAATTAATCTTTTATGATCCAATACACATTATAAACATGCAAAAACACTGTGTATATATGTATGAAAACTATGTATAAGTGTATGTTGTTTCTAGGTTACCTAAGAATTACCTACTTGTGTAATTTTTCATTACACATAACAACTAGCATCATTTGTTTAATGCCAGTATAATACCCCCAAAAAAGACAACTTAAAATATCTCAAAGAAACTTAAATAGAACTCTGATGGACTGATAAACTAGAACTGTGAATCTAAGTCAAAGAACCTCTCCTTGAGAGCTCCTTGTCTTTATGGTCTATTGTAGAAAAATGAGAATTTACTAGCTGAAATGACAGGGACTCCTAGCCTGTAAGGAAGAAGTTACGGGATATCCAAACTCTCAGCAAATCCAAAACTAATACGAGTAACTAGGGGAAGTAACAAAATCTTTCAAAAACAGGAGTGGTGTGTGAGAAACTGTCTGAAAACCTAGGAAGTAAAAGACTGGATGAGGAAGAGGATAAATCAAAATTGGTAAAGTTGGTAAAATGGCAAACTGAGTATGGAAGAACCAATCTGAGTTAAAAGATTGACTTTATCTAGCCAATGTGGGTGTCACAGAGACTGTAATTGTGAGCCATGATAGAGTTATGAACACTCTGAAAATGGTCTGTCAATTATCCAGTTCTCTTGGCTTTCTTTGCTTCAGTGTTGCCCAGATACTTCTTGATGAGAATTGACTGCAAATCTAGAGAAAAACTGATATTTTCTTTTTCTTTTGTCCTCTGTCTCACATTCCCTTCTTTGCCCTGTATTTAACTTCCTAGATATTTATTTAGTTTAAAAATGTATGGAGCTGGGGCCAGAGAGATAGCATGGAGGTAAGGCGTTTGCCTTTCATGCAGAAGGTCATCAGTTTGAATCCCGGCATCCCATATGGTCCCCCGAGCCTGCCAGGAGCAATTTTTGAGTGTAAAGTCAGGAGTAACCCCTGAGTACTGCCGGTGTGACCAAAAAAAATGTATGGAGCCATAGAGAGTACATTGATTAAGGTGCTTGACTTGCATGTGGCTGATCCCAGTTTGATCGAACGTTGGAATTAAGTAGGGTTCCCCTAGTACTTTTAGGAATTATCCCTGAGTTTAGAGCTATGGGTAAACCCACAGAATTGCCAGGTGTTATTCAAAAACAAACAAAATATAAATTTTGAAAGCATTTTAATTATAGAGCCGAAGAGATAGTACAGAGGGTATGGCTCTTGCCTTGCAGACATCAACCCTGATTTAATTCTATGCATAGCATCTGTTGTCCTGAACACCATCAAGAGTGACCCCTAAGCACAGAACTAGAAATAACCCTTCAGCACCTTAGTCTAGGTGTGGACTTAAACTCCCTGTTTGGGAGATGTCTGGCATCCCCCCAAAAGAAAAAAAGTATATCTTGATGTATTGAGACTTTGGTGTTTAGATGTTGATATTAACCAAATAACTTGGTGATTTAAATGTTAACGTGAGGTTTTATCAAATGCTAATATGAGGTCAAATCAAAGTGCTCTTTGAAATTTAGAGTTAAATCTGAAACTAGCTTTGTCATGATTCCTAGCCTCCTCCTTTTCTCCTTCTTCCAGTGTTTGATCTGCTTATGGTAAGAGCTCCTTAGTTTCTCAAGATTGTTGACCAGAGTAGATGTTCTCAAACATTTTCAATCGAAGAACCAATTGAGAGGGGTTTTTTTTCGTGCCTTATCCATTCTTTACTTTCTAAGGAAGTTAGGTAATTAAAATAGACATGGGAAAACAGTTAATTAAAATAGACATGGGAAAACAGTTACCAATATGAAGTATACAGTTTGACAGAATTATTTTTACCATGAATATGATTTTTAATCAACATCCAGATTAAAGAGGAAATAAGTGACCAGAACAACAGAGTGGGCCTTTTGACCACTGATGTGAGTTTGCATTCCTAACTGGGTCAGGTGAGAATTAGTGATAAGAGTCAGGGGAGGGGGGGCGGGAAATAAAAAGAGTCAGGGGGGGATGCGGGCTCTTTGGGGACTGCAGGCAGGAGATGTGGCAGTGTGAGGGGCCAGACCTATGGTTTAGGTCTGCAGCAAGTGTCCCATTATTATGCAAATAACACTGAACAGTGCATCAACCTATACAAATACTTCAGTAGCAACCAAATCATTGGAGCCAAGGATCACATCTCCATCCAGATTAACAAGGCCGAGATGGTTAAGGTTTAATGGGGCTGATTTAATGGGTACTTAAAGATATACAGTATCTGCTGAATCTTGCCAAGTGGAAGCAGTCTATGGGCTAAAAACCATGAGGTATTCTCAGATTAAAGGTAGGACAAATCCCTACACACACCCCACACTGCCATCCCCACCACTGGAAAACCCAGCAAGCCACACCTATACCTGCCATCTTGCTGGAAGCAAAATGGCCTAGCTAAGCTCCGAGAGAAAATTATTGCTGCTGACTTTTCTTAGATGGTCTGAGCTGGACTACAATTCTGGAGCCTACTCAGAATGGGGACAAGCAGTTTCCTCTTTCAGCAGCCCACAGCCATACCTGACACCATCAGGCAGAAACAGTCTAGTTCCACCTTATCAAACTGCCAACCCACAAAATCATTCCAGATCAATAAATTATGGACAACACAGCTATGCTCGACCTCAAAATTTTATTGTAGAGTTATCCCTGGAGGAGCACAGCAAATCTGATGGGAAAGATGCATAGAAAACTGCCAAGATAAGTAGATTTAAATAGCACTAACCACTGGCAAGTAAGTCCCTAGCCAATGACTTTAGTGACACCATTGATAGATACAATATTTATAGTAAATTGACTTTACTGGTCTAAGTTTTAATCATTCCACATTTGCCTTTGTGTTGTAACAAACAAAAGGAAGTATTTGTACATGCAAGAGGGACAGTCTAGGGTGGTAAGTGTGAACTGAGGATACCGGTAGAGGGAGGGATCACACTGGTGGTGGGAATGGTGTCTAAATATTTAATGTTTAACACATAAACAATTGTATTATGTACAACTTGTAAATCATGGTGTTATTATAAAAATGTTTAAATAATTTAAATAAAAGATATGCACTATCTGCAGAAGCATTCACATAATAGGTGAGCCTAAGGATTCTATTATCTTGGCTAGCCAAAGCTGACACACACTATTGTGTCTAAGGATTTCTAAGACAGAACAGAGGGGGAAATTTATCATGAATAAACAGTGCAAACCTGTTTTAAATAAATAAATCAGCAAAGTCTCTTCCTGCTCTCTCTTAAATCACTGATCCTGACCCAAAAATAATATGCATCCTAATTTCTAACAGCACAGATTAGTTAGACCTAGTTTTCAGTTTTATATCAATCAAACCATAATTGTAGTGTGTTTCTGGCTTTTTTTACTCAACATTTTTGTTTGTGGCAATTATCTACACTATTTCTTAATTTGGAATTCACTCATTCTCTTTGCTGGGTAGATTCTAATTGTATGAAATGATAATATTTAATTGTTTTTGTATTAAAAACTATTTGGGTAGTTTCCTGTTTTAAGCTATTATAATTAGTATTGCTATGCCCATATTTATTTATTGATGCATATATGTATTCTTCTCAAATATATAAGAATTAGATCACTGATTTTGGGGCTGGAGTGATAGCACAGCAGTAGCCATTTGCCTTGCACATGGCCTACCCGAGACCTACCATGTCCGATCCCTGCCAGCCCATATAGTTCCCATGGCCTGCCAGTAGTAATTTCTGAGTGCAGAGTCAGGAGTAACCTCTAAGCACTGCAGGTTGTGGCCCCAAAACAAAAACAAACAAAAAAAATTAGGTTTTAAGAGTTTAAGATATTTCAGATATTGTAGATATTGACAAACATTTTTCCAGGTTAAATATATAAATTTCCATTTCCACCATCAGAGTAAAAAAAATCAGATTTCTTTATAAATTTGACACTCTTAGAATACTTTTTCTTGTTTGTTTTAGTTTTCTGGGATCACACTCACAGTTTATTCCTGACTCTGTACTCAGGGATCATTCTTGGTGCTGTGCTCAAAGGATCATATATGACGCCAAGCATCTAACTTGGGTCTATTGTGTGCAATACAAACAACTTGCTCCTTGGTTCTTGTTTCTTTTTAATTTTAGCGATATTGGAGGGTATATATTATGGTCTTAAATCTCATTTGCCATAAGATTAATCAAACTGAATACTTTTGCAGTCCTGACTGGTTAAAAATTTAGTTACAGCATACTCGCATGGCTGACATTTATCCTCCAGAGTTAGTTATTGATTATACTGTATTGGTTGTTATAGATTTGGCTAAATAATATTATGTATAAGGCTTTATTGAGATTAAACTACACATATTCAAAGCCTAAAATTTGATGTTTTGGCATACACACATCTGTGAAACTATTACCACAATGTTTATATTCTGCAAAGAAAACAAGCCATCAATAGAATAAAAAGACAACATGCCTAATAAGAGAAATATTTCAAAATCATATGATAAAGGAATAATATACAATACATATAAAGAATGTACAAAGTTTAATGTTGGGGCAACAAACAATCCAACTTTAAGATGGGTAGAGGATCTAAATATACATTTTCCCAAACAAAACATACATATAGCAAACAAGTATTTAAAACAAGTATACAAAAAACCAAGTATATAAAACAGTATTTCATCACTAATCATGAGAAATACAAGTCAAAATCTTTATAAAATATTAGCACAGACTGTTACTAATATCAAAATGTATGTGCATATCCTTTTTTGTAATGGCTATTTAATTGTTCCAACATGGTTTTTAGGGGTATTTTGTTCGTTTGGTTTTGGTTTTTAGGTCACATTTGGCAGTGCATAGGGCTTACTCCTGCTCTATGCTCAGGTATTTACTTCCTGGTAGTGTTTCGATGACCAAAATATGCTACAAGGAATCAAACTAGGGTTGGGCACAGGCAGTGTGATGCAAACACTATACTCTCTGTCCCATCTGCATAACCTCTTCAGGCCTTCACACTGGCTTTTTAAGATTATATTTCCTTCTCATCTGCATACAGACTGAACTTCTATATCAGTGAATTAAAAATGCAAAGCCTTAACTATACATTTCATTTTTTTAATGTACTGCCAATTGAACCTAGGGCTTCTTCCATGGGAGCCTTGTATTCTACTATATCCCAGAGACTGTAGATTTCCCTTTTTATTGAAGCCTTTTTATACTTAGTTCTAATCATATAAATTATAGTGAATTTGTTCTAATTAGCTTAGAAACATAGACCATAGTTTCTGCCCATTTTAAATATCTTCTAACTGTACATGACTCTACAAATCAGTGTTTTCCAAGAAGTACTCTTTGCTAGTTCATTCATTTATTAATTAAACAAACATTTGTTGAAGGATTACTGTGTGCCATGTACTGTTATTTTGGGGGGCCATTAGAGTGAACTGGATAGAGTTGTTGCCCTCAAGGAGCACTTTCTTTTATGGGACATATACAATAAAGAATAAATGTGTCCTATGTAGTTAGAAGGGTTATAAAATTTTAAACGTAGGGGTAAGGAACAATGATGGAAATTAAGAACCTAATGTCCCATTAATGTGTCCTAATAAGGTCCATTAGGTCCTGTTTTAAATAGGATCATGAATGTGTCAATTAAGGTAACATACTCATAAAGACCCAGAGGCAGGGATGGAATAAGTCAAGTTTATATCTAAACAATGAATATTCCAGGCAGAGCAAAAAGAAGCTCAAAGAAGAGGAAGGAGTCTATTTGGCATGTTTTCAAAATAATTGCAAAAATGGGCCAGAGCAATAGGACAGCAGCCTTGCACATGGCTGGCCTGGGTTCGATTCCTGGCACCCCAAGTGTTCTGTTGAGCACAGCCAGCAGTAATTCCTGAAAGCAGAATGAGAAGTAATTGTTGAGCACCTCTAGGATAGCCCTACAAACAAAAACAAACAGAGGATTCTAAGGGTGTTTTATTCAAAAATTTTAGATATTAAAGAAATCCTTTATATATTTCATTTTGAAAATTAATAGATTTCATCTTCAAAACCAATTGAATGGTCAGAGAGATTAATCAAAGGGCTGAACACATACTTCATCTCAAGCACTCTATGGTCCTCCAAACATTGCTAGGGATCGGCCCTGAGAATATATTTTTTTTCTTTTTTTCTTTTTTATTTCTTATTTTGTTTTCATTTCTGTGCCACACCACCTTGCTATGCTCAAGACTTAGTCATGGCTCTACACTCAGGGATTACTTTTGACAAGACTCACAGGGATCATATAGGGTGCAAGGATCTAACCCAAGTCGGCTTCGTGCAAGGCAAGTGCCCTTCCCACAGTACTACTACTCACATATGTCCCCCATTTTTTCTCCATATTTTCAGCTTTGTGAGATTCCCCATTTGTATTGCAGTCACTCTTTGTACAAAAGTAGGTATGGATAATATGTAAAAGAAATATAACTCTCTGTACTCAAAGTTTATTTTACAACAGCATGTATTACTGTGGATTGAGTTCGTAAGGCCTAAAATGTCCTGGATTAGCAATGTGTTGTACCCAGATCTTTCGAAGGTATGTTACTAATTCTGTCCTGAGGCTCATATGAGGCACCTCAGTAATGTATTTGCCACTGTGAGTCACAATGTCCTCTTCATGTTACTGATTAGACCAGACAAGCCCTTACAAGCTGTTAGTGGAAAGATACCTGGTCACCCAACTTGGGTTTGTGACATTAGTTTGTCCTTACTCCTCCAGTTCTGCCACCTGACACTTCATGGAGATGACAGTAAGAGAGTGTCCCACTCTAACTTCAGCTTTGACAGCTAAAATGGGCTGTTACCCGAATAAAAGGCTTTACAAGGAAGTTACTCTTAGTGTTCAGAGTTAGACTAGAAGGCTGCTATGAACTTTGTCTCTGTCACAGGAAAAAAAAAAATCTAAAAAACAACGCCATGTGTCTGGCTCACAGGAAAGATTTAGTGGAAATCTATGGTGTCTTGGTTACTATTCAATGCTCCCAGGAAGAAAAAAAAAAGAAGGTATTTCACCCTTAAGGGAGAAAGCGGAGTCTCGATCCAAAGGAGATCTCCTGAAGGTTAACTGATTTTAACTGATTCAACATATTTTATGTTGGTTCTTTATATTTGTTTATTTGGATTTCTCAGGAAGTGCTCCTGGCTCTATGTTTAGAAGTCACTTCTGACTGTGCGTAGGAAACCATGTGGTGTCAGGAATTGAATCTGAAACTATTGCATGCAGGCCCTTGAGCTTTCTCTTTGACCCCTTGTTATTTTGAATGTTAAATTCATTAAAGAAGACAAAAAGTTAGCATGGAGGCAATTTTTTATTTTTTTGTTTGTTTGTTTGTTTTGTTTTTGGATAACACCAGCAGCGCTTAAGGGTTACTTCTGGCTCTGGGTTCAGAAATGAAGCCTGGCAGGCTTAGGGGACTAAATGTGATACCGGGATTTGAACCACCATCTGCCCTGGATAGGCTGTGTGTGCAAGGCAAATTCCTTATCACTGTAGTATCTCTCTGGTGCTGCAATATTTGATTTTAAAAGAGATCAAAGATTAGCCCTTATACATACAGAATTTAAGTTGGGAGAAATGAAAATTGTATAGAAAGATGTCAGTGATAGTTAATGATATGAATGTATTTAATGCTACTGAACTGGATAAATGGTTTAGTGTCGACACATAGATCTCAATTGACTCATTAAAAACACTTAATAAAAATGATTTTCTGGGCCGGAGCGATGGCACAAGCGGTAGGACGTTTGCCTTGCACACACTGACTGCGGTTTGATCCCCAGCATCCTATATGGTCCCCAAGCCAGGAGTAAGATTTCTGAGAGCATAACCAGGAGTAACCGCTGAGCATCACCGGGTGTGACCCAAACAAAAAAACAAACAAAACAAAAAAGAAAAAAGAAAAGCTTTTCTAGGGCCTGAATATAACTATATATCTATAAGGTGGGTAGGACATTTGCCTTGTATAAAACTGACTTGGGTTCATCTCTACTACCTCATAGGGTCCACCAGGAGTAAGCAATTACCAGGTATGGCAAAATAAAAAAGTATTTATATGAGAAAAAAAGACAACTAAAATATGATGACATAGATAAATTGAAGTTTATTTTTCTCCTATAATTCTCTGGAGATAAGCTGACCAGGCTGACAGGGTCACTGTATTTTATAAGAATATTTAGGGCCTCCAGTTCCTTCTGTTTTCCCTAGGACACTGTCCTCCTATATAGAGTCTAAAGAAAGATGGAAAGTTATCACCTAAGTATGTGACATCAAACTTGTACCTGGCAGTTTTGGTTACATGGTTACAAAACTACTCCTAATGCAAAGGAGGCTGGGAATTTTGGCCTCTATCTAGGTTTCCGGGTACACAATCTACTATTTTGGAGTTTTCAAAGTAAATAATGAATTAGTGGGAGGATAAGATTAGCTGTTCGCCAGAAAAAATAAATAAATAAAAGAAAAATGTTCTCCCTTTAATTTATATGTAAACAGCAATGATAAATACCATAGAATATAGATTTAGCAGGTCCTTTCTCAGGCAGGGGTGTGGCTACAAGTGCGATGCCTATACCTTGCTTGCAGAAGACCTCTGTTCATTCAATCATTTCCAGTACTAACTAAAAGGAGTGTCTCACATGAATGATTTCATTTAATTTTTCAGTATAATTTTTGGATTAGTTATTATCCTTTAAATGTAGGTAGTCCTGGATGCAAAGTCCTAGAATTACAAGAATATTATTGCATTTTACTTAAAAAAAAAAAAAAAAGAGGGATCAGGCTGTGATGGCCAAGTGGTTAAGGTATTGAACTTGAAAGAGGAACAATACCTCAAATTTCTGTTTATTCTTGTCCATTCCTACCCTTCCGTGCTTCTACGTTGCCCAACATTTTCAAATTGTTACTTCTGTAAAACCTTTCCTCCTTTCTCTTAAAGCATTTCTAACACAAGTAACCAAGCAATGGCCAAAATACTGTTGGGTCTGGTCTCCCAGTCCAATCTCAGAACCAAAATAAATACTCAAGATGCAATCAATCAAAGAGTGATTTATTGAGAGCCACAAACCAAACCAGCATGCTGGGGTCAACCAAGTGAAGCTGATGACTGGCCCAACTTTTATGCCCAGTTTAGAAAATATTCAAATGGGCTAGGTGACCATTGTGGGGACTGGCTACACATTACATTATTGAATATAGGGTACTAGATGATTGGTCAGGGGAAAGCTATATTTAATAAGAACTTTATGGCATTTATAAGTAGGATGTCAGCAGGATGTTGGCTTGGGAGTAGTATGGCAAGCTTGTCGCACTTATGGTATTACAGGAACTTGCTGTGTCAATTATAGGAAGGGGCCTACTATACCACCTGAAGTCTGTCATGGCTTCTGTCTGGTCCTTTCAATATCAAAAACTCATTTAAAATATAAAATTTAAATTTACATTTTAAATTTTTAAACTCATCACATTTAAGTTCCCTTAAATCAATGTTCGAACTCTTAAATTGTGGTAAATATTGAGAGGTATTGAGGTAAATGTTTATGCCTTTTAGTTTGAAAGGAGTGGAAACTTTTTATTTTCAACCATGTTGAATTTCAACCAAAAACATGTATTCTGCTTTCACACTGTGCATGTCTGAACATGTGTGTTTAATGTACTTATTCCCTAGTTTCCCCAATAGAAATGCTACAAATATTTCTACTTGGCTTTATGTTGCCCTTACAATTTCCACTCAATCACGTTGAGCTTTTTTATTTGCCTTTTGCTATGGCAGACCCAAGGAGGAATTTAAAACTCCATTCTCTCTCCAATTGACTCTCTGTTATATTTGCTACTTTTTATATTCCCTTCCCTTGTAGAATCTAATGGAAATTCCTTTAAAGTCTTTAGCTTTCCCTCAGTCAGAAACTTTTGTTTTGCTAATAGAGTCAACCTCATTAGAATTTCAAATCCTGGGATGCTCTTAGAGATCAGAGCTAGTCTGAGCTCCCAGCCACAACCTGATTTATCAAACCTGTTTAGTTGAAATCTCCCATGGCCAATGCCTTTGACCTTATTTCTGCTAGCACATCACATCAGGGAATCCTATTCAAGGATTCTAGAGAAAAACACATGCTTAATCTCTTCTAACTGCTTAAAAAAAACCCTACTCTCCACTTATATCATAGGTCTATAATTCAGAGCATTGATGAGTAAATGCAGAAATATATGGGTAAATGAATACATGAATGGATTTATACATAAAAAGGTAGATGGATGGTTGGTTAGATGGATACATAAATAGGTAATAAATGAGTCAGTATATAGAATACTTGGAAAAAAAGGATAAAATGGACTGGAGAAATAGTATGGAATTAAGTGCATGCCTTGCTTGAGACCAAGTCCTTGCACCAGAAGGCTTCTCAGACCACCTCTAGGAGTGAGCTTGACCCCAGCACCCAGGATTAGCCCCTGAGTATAGGGTGGAGGGAGGAGGAAAGGAAGGGTTCAAAAGGCAAAAGAAAAGGATGAGATTAAGACAAAATAGTTTAAGATAAAATTGTGGATAGGAAAATAGGGGAGCTCTTGTAATGCATGTTGGAAGAAAACAATGTCTGAAGCCTGAACTAGATCTTTATAAAACATGGAGGGAGGCCTTTGACACAAAGGACCCAAGAAAACCATTGAGATGCAGAATTCCAGGCCAGGTGCAAAGAGCCTTCCTGAAAGAGGTGGCTTGACTCCATGGAAGGGAAGTTCCACATCTGGAAGACCAGGTGAAGAATAACAAAGAAGATCAGCAGCTGCTTCAAACTTCCCCTTGGCAGTCTAGGAAATGTGTATATAAAGACTTGGCAGAGGAAGAAGTACTCACATGCATTGCCAATATGCACACCTGCTGGTCACTAAACCCTTTGCCCTTCTGCCATGTTTGTTGTCACTGAACAGACTGCCTAATCTCTCCTTCTTAGATGCGTACATTCATACATTATTATTGGAAAGTGTTCTCTCTGTTCTAGAGAAGCCCACATTTTCTCTTGGCTTCATCATCTCAACTTACTTCTCCCTTTATTTCCTAATAAACTTGTTATGCTTCATTGTTTACCTCCTCCTGAATTCTTTTCTGTGAGAGAAAGACAACAAACCCTAAAAGCCCTGGGTAAGATTAGGACTCACTTATCTTTCTGGAGTCCACTAACTCCCTGAAAAATCAAGTGGCAGGGATCATCTTCCAAACCGTGCAGAGCAAGTTAACTTCAGGTACAGCTGCCTCAAGGGTCTGGTGAGACAAAAGCATGCTGTGCTGGGGTCCATAGCAAGACTTACAACAATTCTTAATTTCCCAAGTGCTTCCCCAGTGGCAATGGTTGGTAGAGAAAAGAAGTAGATTTCCTTCTGGAAGCTACTGCCTCTCTCCCCATTTCACATAAGCTACCCAGGGATCCTCCACTGGCAACAGTATTCCTGCAGGAGCCTGCATATAACCATCCCCAGTTAATTTTTAGCACTACATATGAACCCCAGAGTACCACAACGAATGATCCCTGAACCTAGAGCCAGGAATAAGCCCTGAGTACCACTTGTTGTGGCCTTCAAACAAACAAACAACAACAATAATAATAATAAAAAATATGTATAAAAGTTTCTCTGCACCTGCTAGCAGCAGCATTTCAATAACTCTTGTGCTCTTCTGACTTATAGCTTCTGACAATAGCTCTTCTGACTTTGTTTTCTCCAAATAGACATTCCACTATCTCAAACAGGTACTTGTATTTAATAATTTAATCTTGAGTGTGGAAACCATTAGTATCTCCACTTTACAGAGATAAACTTAAGGTAGGTAGAGGGTAAATCCAGGATTACATTGAAAGAAGCAAGGCTGAGGTTCAGACTGAGTTTGGAGATTCCCACAGCACATGTTGTGCCTCTCTTCTCACCAAGCTCTTCTTCTAAAGCATAATGCTCCATCCAGAACATTCTTCAACAATGGAAATGCTCAGGAGTTATGCTGACCTACTGCCATGGTAGTCACTAATCAAATGTGACTTCTGAATGCTTGACATGCAATGAGTGTGATTGAGGAGCAAAAGTTTTTATTTAATTTAGTTCATTCAAACAGTGTCATTTAGAGCCCATTAATAGACTATTCGTACACCTGATCTCAAAAAGCAAGGTGCTGAAGTAGGAATTAAGGTAGGTCTTTCTCACGTATAGACATTATCCTTTATTAAAAATAGTAACATGAAATAATTGCAAAGCACACTTAGAAACCTTTGTGTTCCTTTTCATCTTTGACAAGAGTCGCGTTATTCTACTTACACTCTGCCAACTAATCTTAGCACAGTAGAAGATGTATTGAGATGAGACAGAAAAGAAACAATTCAGGCAGAATAATATAGGGACACCATGGGTAGGTTGGGACACGGTAGTGTCACTGACAGCTTTATTATTATAAATGTATTATCCACCTCTTCCATATAGTGAGGTTGGGGTGGGGGAGGCTCTTAAAACCATGAACTTCAAAGCAGGTTTTGGTTTAGAGAACAAAAATGACAGGGAAGTCTCTCTTGACGGAGAGATAGAATATCTCATTCTCTTTTTTTTTTTTTTTTTTTTTTTTTTTTGGTTTTTGGGCCACACTCGGCGGTGCTCAGGGGTTACTCCTGGCTGTCTGCTCAGAAATAGCTCCTGGCAGGCACGGGGGACCACATGGGACACCGGAATTTGAACCAACCACCTTTGGTCCTGGATCGGCTGCTTTCGAGGCAAACACTGCTGTGCTATCTCTCCGGGCCCCTCATTCCCTTTTTTAAGGAAGTGAAGAGAGTGAAGTAGGATTGTAGGACAATTATGAGCCAGGCAAGAAGAGAAGATGATTCTGGTTGGTCATATAATAAAAGTGTCATGTTAGTCTTCATGTGGAACCAAGTCAAATCCATAAAAAAGACAAAGAAGTGTTAGTTGAATTCTATGATATGTATAACTAGGATTTATGGGGATAGAAGCCTGTGGAATTTGGTGAAATGTTTCAATAATGGATTGTAATAGATGTGAACGAACTATAACCCATGAGTCAACCCCATTCTATTGCTGGTTTGGTAAATAGCTTTATGAAACACACCCAAGTCCCTTCAATTATGTATGGTTTTTGTCTCTTTGCCAGTGGTTTCGATCAATGACCATAGCAGATGCCTGATTACAGGTGTAGAAAGATTGAAAGTCACTGCCCAAGACATATTGGGTTGTTGCAATATAAATGGTTGGATTACATCCTGCTTTACAAAGACTTTCTCTAGGCCTCTTCTTCTTTTTTTGCACCCACAACTTTTTAATGTGTAAAAGGCCCATCGAGACTAGATTAGCTTGAGATAGATACTCTGTCTGTCACTGGAACTTCCCCTGCCCTTTTGTGATCAAGCTGGTAAATAGAGAGAGGTTGGTTTAATAGGCTCCAGACCTCAAGGTTGGAAGCCCTCCAATTGCATGCTTTTCACCCTTATGCTTGGTTTGGTTTATGAATTCTCACTGTGATCCTGCTCCAGACCAATTCTCCCCTGTTAGATTATGTTGGGAGAGCCCTTCCAATAAACTAGAGGTATAAAATATCTCCTATGGTTCTATTTAGAAAACATTTGTTCAAAACATCTGTTTTAGAACAAACCAAAGACTTATAATAGCACAACCAATTTAGAGTACTACTTTGCGTCATTATAAAATAAAAAATTATTATTATCTTTGGCCTGACAATATGGCTACCGGTATTCTACACAGTATACATTTTGATTCACATATCCACTGGGCTTCTTTTAAGTTATTTTCATTTATTTGTTTAGGGGCCCATCCTCAGCAGTGTTCAGGGTTTACTCCTAGCTCTGTGTTCCAGAAGCACTTGAAGGACCATATATAATACTGGAGATCAAAGCTGGGTTTACCTGTGCAAAGCAAGCACCTTACCCTCTGTACTATACCTCCAGCCCCCACTCACTGGGCTTCTAATTCTGAAGAACTTAACAAGCTGAATATCTAGCGGCTTCCATTGGATAAATAAATTTAAGGTCATAAATGTTAAGAGATATTGTTCTTTTGTTTTGGAATGAAATATTCTAAATGTCTCAAGTTTTAAATGAGATGCTTCTGTTTAATCTGAAGAAATATTTATGTTATATGGCTAAGTAATATATTGTATAACAATGAGTATTATTTGAATGCATTTGCTCAGAGGCTATCATTTTGCTGGACACTAATAAGTACTCAATATTTGATGCGTGAATAGAGAAGCTATGTATGTTAACTTTTCACCTAATATTTTCTAGATGATGTTGAATTTTTGTGAATATATTTTAACTCAATAAGGAGAGACAAGAGGAAATATAGTCATTAGTCTCCCTGAAAATTATGACTAAAAGAATATTATCAACATGACCAGTCAGTAGAATATTATGTAGAAATTCCTTGCTCTGCATTCAAGCATTCAGCAGGCTATGTAATATATGTTTCAGAATCAATAGAAGTAGAGATAGGGGCCAAAGAGATAGCATGGAGATAGGGCATTTGCCTCGCATGCAGAAGGATGGTGGTTCAAATCCAGCCATCCCATATGGTCCCCTGAGCCTGCCAGGAGTGATTTCTGAGTGTAGAGCCAGAGTGGCCCCTAAACGCTGCCGGATGTGACCCAAAAATAAAT
Organism: Suncus etruscus; assembly: GCF_024139225.1. Taxonomy (NCBI): domain Eukaryota; kingdom Metazoa; phylum Chordata; class Mammalia; order Eulipotyphla; family Soricidae; genus Suncus; species Suncus etruscus. The sequence continues at coordinate 15,384,798 of NC_064867.1, read as the reverse complement.
AAATAAAAGTAGAGATAGAGACCATGACAGAAAACAACTCAATGGGCAAAGAGAGCCGTATGTCCTGTGTTGTGGGAGAAAAATTTGTAAGTCACCAGGTAGGGTGAAACTGGTAAAAGAAGAAAGAAAGAAAGAAAGAAAGAAAGAAAAGAAAGAAAGAAAGAAGAAAGAAAGAAAGAAAGAAAGAAAGAAAGAAAGAAAGAAAGAAAGAAAGAAAGAAAGAAAGAAAGAAAGAAAGAAAGAAAGAAAGAAAGAAAGAAAGAAAGAAAGAAAGAAAGAAAGAAAGAAAGAAAGAAAGAAAGAAAGAAAGAAAGAAGAAAGAAAGAAAGAAAGAAAGAAAGAAAGAAAGAAAGAAAGAAAGAAAGAAAGAAAGAAAGAAAGAAAGAAAGAAAGAAAGAAAGAAAGAAAGAAAGAAGAAAGAAAGAAAGAAAGAAAGAAAGAAAGAAAGAAAGAAAGAAAGAAAGAAAGAAAGAAAGAAAGAAAGAAAGAAAGAAAGAAAGAAAGAAAGAAAGAAAGAAAGGAGTTGAATAAAGAAAGGAAACGAAGGAAGAACACAGAGGCAAATTCTCAAGCTGGGGAGACTATTGGGGGGCAGTAGAAAGAGCAAATTGTTTCTTGGGGTTCTAAGAAAGATCTATTGTGGTAGCCTACTTGCAATTTCATATTTAGAGAGAGCTTTGGCCCAAGATATATTATCTAGATCCTCAGTCTTTGCTCATTTGCTCATTTTGCTTAGTTGTGGTTGGTTAGCAGGTAGAAGGGCCAGCAGTGATATGTGCTGATTCCTTCTGAACTTCTCCAGGCTACTAAGAGAATCCACCTGTCTTCGGGTGTGGAAGTCGGTGAACAGCCCCAGCACTTGGATCGTGTTGACAATACATCCATCCCTGCCTCAACTCCCTATTTGGTGCTTATTATTTAGTAGTCTGATAAAATTGTAGCAAGGTGGTGGTGGGGTCTCTCTCTTATGGGACTTACAGATACAACGCAAGGTAACAATGAAGATCAAAGGCAATATAATGGGAAAATTGACCCACAGAACTAAATTGAGTGGGAAGGTAGGATTGAGAAAGAAGGGAGTTGGGGTTCTTGCCAGAGTGAGGTGGGTGCACTAATGCTGGATATGGTGTTGGAATTATGTGCATAAGATATCATTACTAATTGCTGGGGCTGGAGAGATAGCATGGAGGTAAGGCATTTGCCTTGCATTCATAAAGGACGGTGGTTAATCCCGGCATCCCATATGGTCCTCTGAGCCTGCCAGGGGCAATTTCTGAGCATAGAGCCAGAAGTAACCCCTGAGCACTGCCAGTGTGACCACCAAAAAGATATATCATTACTAACTGCTAAACCACAAATTCTCAATAATTTTTTTTAAACAAAGGAGTAAAAAGAGAGGTTCATAGGAGATCATCAAATGTGCCAGAGGGATAAATTCAAGAAAATACATCAAAACAAAGACTATAGGGGCTGGAGTGATGGCACAATGCGGTTGACCCAGGATGGACTGAGGTTCCATCCCCCGGCATCCCATATGGTCCCCCAAGCCAGGAGCAATTTCTGAGTGCCTAGCCAGTAGTAACCCCTGAGCGTCACCGGGTGTGTGTGGCCCCAAAAAATCAAACACAAAAACAAAACATTACAAAAAAAAGTATAAAAATGTAAGAAGAGTCAAGAGCGTCTTTCAAAAACTAGTTATGCCCCCACCCCCTTGCCTTTACCTCCATGTGTCCCTGCACCCCACATGCCTGGTGCCGGGGTGGAGCTGTCTATCCCTGTGAGACTATTTAGACATCTCAGGCATTTGATCCATTTTAAACAAGGCCGGCTACAATACTGGTGGACAGAGACTCTTGTTCTTTGCTCACAAAACTCTCCTGTTCAAACATGTTTGCAGAGTATGATTCATGGCGTTTCTTTCTGGATTGTCCAGTGGGTAATTGCTGTACAAAAACCAGAGAAACAGATGTAGACCCTGAACCCTGGCTATAAATTTTTGTTTTATGATTATGGGTTTCAAATGTGCTGTGTCACACTGACAAATATACAGTTACTCTGAAATGAAATGAATTTGGGTCTCCAACTTTTGCTTTTTTTGTTGCTGTTATTTCTAGTTGGGAATACTTTGATTAGAGTTTCTTTTTCCATTGATCAAAGAAAAGAAAATAAGGTGACACATATATTTTTCAGCCCTACCAAGAAGGAATTTGGAAAAAATGAAGTTGTTTTCTGTTTGATTAATGTTTAAATAGGTAAAGTTTAATCACTTAAACTTCATTATCAACAAATTAGCTAGACCATTTTTCACCTGCTACCTATTCATTAATCTTTATTGTACATGGATATGCATTTAAAGACTTGTGATCATTACTGTCTTTCCTTAATTTTACTTAAGATAAAGAATTAAAGAAGGATCCATATTTAAAATATTATAAGAATGGCAGAAATTTACAGATGAAGATAGGTTAAGAAACATGTGGCTAAGTTGTTGGACTGCTTTATAAATTAAAACTTGAGTTGAAAAAATAGCTCTCATAATTGCTATCGGCATAATTAATTCATTATGAGAAATAATGAATTGAGTAGTCAATACTGTTACATTATAAGAAACCCATAATATTTTATTCATGAGGATTTAAATACTAATCATTCCTTTCAAGACATGGGCTTGTTTTTTCCTACGTTTAAGAGAACCACAGATAATTATAAATTAAATAATTTTCTTCTTCTAAGAAAGTCTTTATCTCCCAACTCTTACCTTCTTACCTTCCTCCTCTCTCTCCCCCTTGCTCTCTCTCTGTGTCTCTGTGTCTCTCTCTGTCTCTCTCATACACACACACACACACACACACACACACACACACATACACACACGCGCGCGCGAGCCACACACACACACACACACACAGTTTCTGTGTGTGTGTGTGTGTGTGTGTGTGATTTTTGGGTCACACCCGGCAGCGCTCAGGGGTTACTCCTGGCTCCATGCTCAGAAATTGCTCCTGGCAGGCACGGGGACCATATGGGACGCTGGAATTCGAACCGATGACCTCCTGCATGAAAGGCAAACGCCTTACCTCCATGCTATCTCTCCAGCCCCACATACGCAGTATTTTAAGTGTGTGACAGAACTAAAGGAAGAAATTTGGGAACAGGCAGCTCCATTTTGAGATGAGGTTGATTATCTAGTGTAAGCACTGAGAGTGATCAGAATTTGAGAAACGCCATCTCCATCTTCACTTCACCAAGACTAATGCACCCTACCCTTTAGGAATTTGTTTTTTTTTTTTTTTCCTTTAGGAATTTGTTAAGTAAAGAAGTTCTCTGGCCATTCTGGGATTCAGATACCTGTTCAGTATTGTGTGCGTTATTTTTCCCTTCCACTCTGACTTCGTTCCTCCTGCAGTAATTAAATATAATCACTTCTCTCCTTCATCAACTTTCCCTCTACCTTTATTATGGGCTGCAAAATGAACCCAGTTTCTCAAGAACTCCGAAGACCTTTTTTTTGTTTGTTTCACACCCAGTGGCACTCTGGGGTCACTCGTGGCTCTGCACTCATAAATCTCTCCTGGCAGGCTCGGGGGACCATATGAGATGCTGGGATTCAAACCACCGCCCATCCTGGATTTGCTCCGTGCAAGGCAAACCCCTACCTCTTTGCTATCTCTCCGGCCCGTGAAGACCCCTGAAGTTTGGTGGCTTATGAGACAACTGGCATAGAATGTGGTTCTTTGCATAGCTTTACAACTCTCTTGCAGTGTGTTAAGCATTGTACCTTCTTTTTTTTTTTTTAAATATATAGTTCCAGAATTTCACCTAATAACATTTCATTACAAAATGGACAGAAGAGAGAAATAACTAGAATGGAAGAGGAAAAAATTAAAATGTGTCAAGCAAAATTTTACCTCTGTATTGGTGGGACTTTTTTAGTAGAGCTTGCTGGGCTGAAAATTGTGTTAATGTACCTCCATAAAAGGATCTTTGACTTGGTAAGTGGGTGCATGCATACTTTTCATGGTACACCACGAGTGCCACTTAGCAACTCCACAGACAGAACAGCAGTTCAGCATGGGGTAAGGTCCCCCCTGACAGGCTTTTTAAAGGCCTGGATGCCAATGCACATTCCAGCAGAGCCACAAAAGGGTGACTGGAGCTATACTCTTCCCTACAAAGGGCAAGGGAGCTTACCCACTTACCTGCCGGGGAGAAAAAAAAGAGATAGAGTGAGAATAAAAACTGTAGAGTTATTCCAGGAGGTGGGGTGTTTGATTCCTCTCCAGTGTTTCCTTTCTTTGATGTACATTGAATCCTTTAAGCAAGCTGTGCAAAATGACTCTGTGATGGTTTAACTCTTCCCTTTTAAAGCTCTGTTGACCTGAGTTTATTTGCAGATATTGTGTCTGTCCTCAGTGTTTCAAGGCTGGCTAACAAACTTTTCTTTCCTCTAGCTGAGGTCAATAAAGATATTACTCTAGTGGCTAGTTTGAAGGGGCAGGGGGCATTCCTGGTAAATAGTGGTTTTGTAAATAAAAAGGGCCACACTTCACACGTTCTCAAATAATAGGTTTAATTATGTGGTAGCTGTATGGGGTATGTGAAGAGAGGCCACCAAACTAACTACCATTCATTTCAGGCTTTGGATACTTTCATCACCTGGGATGGAGATTTCAGGGATCTAGTCGATTAGGGATCTAAGCTGTGTGACCACAGGCACATCTTAGCCTCCCTGAGTTCTATTCCCCCAGTGTAGCAAATATAAGGCAAATCTTAGGATGAATTCCAGAATTAATATTTGTTTCATAATGTAAACTGAGTGCTGTAAAGTTCTCTTTTTTTTGGTTTGCATAGCCAAACCAAATATTACTCACTGAGGGTGAGTAATATTATTTTGGGGCAACACCTGGCAGTGCTCAGATATCACTCCTGGCAGACTTGAGAGACTTTAGTGGATGGCAGGGATCAAACCCGGGTGGCATGTGTGCAAGGCAAGTTTCTCGCTCACTTACTCTCTCGCTTTCTTCTTCTCTCTCACCCCATGAGATTGATAATATTAAAATTCTATTTCACAAATGAGGAAACTGAGGTCCAAAGAGGCTAAAATACTTGTTCCAAAGTGGAGAATAAGAATCTTAAAGAGTTTAGGTTGATTTTTAACCTTTAGAGAGATGGTTTGAATTTGTTTTTTAAATGAGTGTGAAATGTTTTTGAGAGAGAGAGAGAGAGAGAGAGAGAGAGAGAGAGAGAGAGAGAGAGAGAGAGAGAGAGAGAGAGAGAGAGAGAGAGAGAGAGAGAGAGAGAGAGAGAGAGAACTTAATATTTCTAGACTCGAGATTTCTTTTGGGGAAGTACATCCAGAAAGCTGGATTTTCACTCGGGAGAGCAAAGCAAATGCCATCCATCCCTTCAGCCAGAACTTGCAAGAAGGCTCAAGAGGGAAGGAGGGAAGCAAAGACTCTCCAATGGAAAAGTTTCGCAGCCCCACCAAGGCTCCCTTCCCGGAGAGAGGCTCGCTGCTCCTTCCTCCGTTCTGCAGCAGAAAGCATGCATGTGCTTTTTCTTTTCTTTTTTTTTTTTTTGCAGGAGTGGAAAAAAAAAATACATAAATTCGCAGCAATGGAACAGACAGAGAGGCGCGGGGAGGCATTCCAAGGGTGGGCTGGGGGCGAGCCAGCCAGCGATCGGGGCCAGAGGGAGCCGCGGCTGGTAAATCCCCCCCAAAAATGAGCCCTGTCGCCTCTCGACGTGCTCCGGGAACATCACCCCGGTTCCTCCCTCCCCTTGGGTTTTGCACAAAAAAAAAAAAAAAAAAAAACACAAAACCTCCTGGCATTGTTTTGGTAGGTGAGAAATGGACGAGCGAGAGAGCCAGCCGGCTGGCGCTTGCAAATGCAAAGCTAGGCGAGCTTAGCTGCCTGCTTGCTTGCATCTCTCTCTTTCTCTCTCTCTCTCTCTCCTCTCTCCCTCTCTCTCTCTCTCTCTCTGGCTGTCTGCTATTTTTTTTTTTTTTTTTGCAAGGCTGCTGGGAGTTTTTAAGCTCTGTGAGAATCCTGGGAGTTGGTGATGTCAGGCTCGTTGGGTCATTTGAAGGTTAGCAGCCCGGGAAGGGTTCATGGAAAGTTCACTCGCATATATTAGGCAATTCAATCTTTCATTCCCGGTGACAGAAGTAGTAGGAAGTGAGCTGTGCAAGAGGCAGGAGGGTCTATTCTCCGCCAAAAGGGGGGACCCGGCTTCCCCTCCTGCCCGCCGACCGAGGACTGGGATGCCGAGGACGCGAGCGAGCCGGGCAGGGTTCGAACTGGCACCGTCGGGGTAGGAGCCGCACTGCCCGGGCCGGCTTTGGGGCCAGCATCTGCCTGCAAGGAGCCGAGGAGAACTTGGGGTCTGGCTGGGAACCCCCACCCCAGCCCGGCTGGATGGGCCGAGCAAGCCTGGAAAATGGTAAATGATCATTTGGATCAATTACAGGCTTTTAGCTGGCTTGTCTGTCATAATTCATGATTCGGGGCTGGGAGAAGGACCAAGAGCCGGCGTGCCAAAAAAGGGGCAGAGTTTGATGGAGTTGGTGGACTTTTCGATGCCATTTGCCTCCACACCTAGAGGATAAGCACTTTTGCAGACTAGTCGGTGCAGGGGAGGAGATCATGTTTGACTGTATGGATGTCCTGTCAGTGAGTCCCGGGCAAATCCTGGATTTCTACACTGCGAGTCCGTCTTCCTGCATGCTCCAGGAAAAAGCTCTCAAAGCATGCTTCAGTGGACTGACCCAAACTGAATGGCAGCATCGGCACACTGCTCAATGTAGGTTTATTTTTTTTTTACTCCCTTCTACCAAGAAAAAAATAATAATAATAATGTGTCTCTCTTGCATGCAATGAAGACCCTGACAAGAAAGTGTCTTGGGAGCAAGACAAAGGATTTAATGATTTAATGCTCAAAGGGTGTATGATATGCTGCTAGCTTGCAGATTGATTCCCGCCGCTCAAATTTTCCTGTGCAATGTTTTCTTCCCAAACACCCCTCCCTGATCCCCCCTGCTCCTCTCTTTTTTTTTTTTACCAACCTCACAGTCGTTGGCAATTTTTAAAATATGCATGGAGGGGGGAGGTGAGTGGAGAATGACCACAGGACTTTAAAACATTCTTCAAGTAAGGCAATTGGACATTTGTGCGATTTGGACTGAAATGTCAGTAGAAGCGAATTTTACTTTGCTCTTCTTGGCATTAGCTTCTATAAAAGAGCTTATCTCTCTGTATAGAGGTGTATGTATGCATACACATATATGTATATAGTTTCCCTCTTGTGTTTTTTATTCAACAGTCCAAAGGAATTAAAATATGACATCTTCCTTCCTTGGAGGAATTTAACCTAATTAAGGTGGCTGTTTGCTACTCCTGAAGTTCATAAACCACCAGTTAAAGCTTCTGCTTCCAATGTTTTCTTTGCTAAGGGAAGGCAATATTTCTTAGCATTGACCCCGCTGCCACCTCTCCGAGTCACTTTGTTTCTCTAAGAAGTTGCTGTTTTGCTAGAAAACTACTGGCCACGAACACCCCTTGGGCTGAGCCATCCATTATTTCCATATCTTCCAATTCAACAGGGGACGTGAACATGGGTTAGAGGCAAGGAAATCTAAGTGTGGTAGCCCTGTTTTAAAAAGAAAATTATTGACTCTCCAGTTATCTGATGTTGATAGGGTGCAAAGGCACACATCTGGTCAACAGTAGCCTGGCTGCAGCCTTGAGAAATGACCAGAAGTTCTTGGGGGAAAAAAAAATCCCACCTTCGGGTTGTTGGAGTGGGAGCCTGCAGGATGCATCACCGACCTGACAGTGATTTAGATAAATGGCTGAGCTATCTATCAAAATGTTTTTAGTACTTTATTTGACGATTCATTGGAGCATTAGCCTGAAAATGACATTTGAAATCTTTGTTTTCAAAGAGGTCAAAGTTTAACTGGAAGAAATTGAGTTTTTCTAATAATGGGGTGGCTTATCTAAAGAGGGAAGAAAAAGGAGAGGAACAATGACAAGACTTAAATTGCTCGCTCTGAAACTTTTTCCTAAGAATAAAGACTTGCTTCTTGGGCCAGAAAATCAACAGGTTTGTAGCTAAAAAATCAATAGCCATTTGATGCCAACAGTCTGGCTGCCTAACTTTAATATTTTGTAGAGCCATAACTGGGGTAAAAAGAATATCATTTTCAGACATCTTAATCCTCAGCTGCTCCCTAAATGCCTTTGCTGCTGCCTGTTATCTTTGGGAGAACTAAAACACACACGTACACACACACACACACACACAAACACACACACACCCCAAAACCAACAACCTTGTAGTGTTTGAAAATAATTTTCCAACCTACTAACAGATCATTTCACCCATCTTTTTGACCTATTCTCTGGTAATTAAAACAATCACTTTCACTGGGAATTCCAGAGAACTGTCTTGTTTTTTGTTGTTGTTTTTGTTTTGTTTGTTTTTTTCAATAAACTTTTTCTAAGTAGGAGAACATTCTAATGAAATACGTTTTTAATGTTGGGGGAAAAATTCTGGAGGCCCTGGCAGAAAACTAATAGAGTTTTTACAAGTACACATTCTTTCTTTTGTAATTAACCCTCCAAACATGCCTATTAAGTTAGAGGAGTAGGGGGAAAAGCTTTGTTTGTTCTTGAACAAGTTAAACAAGGGATTTGCCTTATCTGGGGAGAGCGAGTGGTGAATGTGTCATTCGCCTAGGGCCAGCCGATAAGCGAGAAGTGTTGATAACAGCAAAGTTCAGCTAATCAAAGAAACTTGCATTAGAAAAAGTAAATACAGGTTTTTGGACAAAGGGATTTCAGAAATTCCAATGTCTTAAATTGGTAAGCAGGGCAATTGATGCTTATTGTGGTCAATGTCATCAGGTTTTGAATTCCAAACCCCAAATTTAAGTTAAGAGAACACAACGTAAATATTGTTTAGGTCCCTAGAGATTTGCTTTATCTTCCAGAATAACCGGTCAGTGACCTGTCAGTTTAGTTGTTCAAGTAATTAAGTTTCTGAGCATAAATAAAAATTCTGACAAATGTCTGCTACACAGTGTCTGGTTCCGGGTAATATAGCTAGTCAGGGCTTTTGAAATAAAAGCATATTAGAACTACATTTGTGTAAGTAAGAGCATGAAAACCACAACCTTTTCCATTTGACTTAATGACTATTTTGACGAGAAGCAGATCTGTTTGTGCTCTTAACACAGAGGAAACAGCGGGTAAGGAGGGGAAAAAAAATTGTACTAAATTCCAACCAAAACTATTTTCTGCTTTGAGGATCCTCCTCAATTTTGTCTGATGGCATGTGTATGTTTCTATGTGTTTAATAAAGCGATTCAAACATTTTTGAGAGAGCATACCAGAAGCTTTCTGGAAAGGTGTTTGCATATTTATTAATTAAACTTTTTAGTTTTAAAATTAGAAAAATGATATGCCAACCAGCTGCAGGTTGAAGTAGAGCCTGTGAGTTACTTAGAAATACTCAACATCAGAATTAGTGGGCTACTAAGGGAATGAGGTATAAATAATATACTGTAACATTGCCCCTGGATGGTATCCGAATCACTAAATTTCTATTTAGAAGCCTTCTAGATTATCTTGGTTTTAGGATATTCCAGATGTTTTTGGCATTAATTGCTCAGTGGGTATAGGATAAGTCCAAATATTTGTGGTCTAAATATAGTTGCCTTCAATGAAATCGTGAGAATGACAACTTCTTGGCTCTTTTCCCTGTCTTTTCTTTACTCTGTACATCAAAGGAAAAAAGAAAAAATTGAAATGGTTTTTTTCTCGTTAATGAGGAGAAATAATCTTAAAAAAAATTGTGGCAATGTGTGATTTAGAAAGGAAGGGAGAAAGTCCTTGTCTCATAACCCAGGAACCTGAAATTTAAGTATTAAACAGTATCTAAATCCTCTCCTAGAGAGATATAAATTGGGGTCAAAGTGGCAAAATCAAAGATACCCTCTGAAAGAGAGACTAAATAAAGACTGACAGCCACCATATGAATTGAATGGGGTTTTGAATAAATATTTCAGTGAAAAGGCTCAATTGTTTTTCTAAAGTAGGACATAATTTTCTGCTCTGGGCCACATGACGGGTAACTAACACCAGCAAAGAAGAGAAGAAAGGGGACTTTTTCTTAAATTTCAGTGTATGGGACGGTGTTATTAAAAAATACATAGAAGATTATAGAAGATTCACAAAGTTTTCTTTCCCTGTAAAAAATATTTAAATATTGTTCATATCCTCATAACTTGGTACATTGGGTAGAGAAGGATGAATGAGCAACTTAGAAGAAAAATGCATTGCATTTAAATTATATTATTAGAAAGAGAATGGATCCCCCCCAAAATAAAAAAGCTAGAAGAGGCAGAAGACATGTGCCTGCTTAAATTACAGAAATATTTTGAAAGCTCTGCTTAAATTGAATTTGTCAACCCAAAAGTTAAGCTATGCCATTGCAATAGCACCCTCCCAACCTTCTTAGCTGATAAATAATTATCCAGATGGCAATTTCTGATTGGCTAGGTCATCTAAATCAGAATTTTGTTCTTGTTTCTGAAAACCCGGCTCTGTCCATATATAATTAGGCAGCATTGCCATGAACTTTTTTCTTCAGAGCAGGAAAGTAAAAGAAAGCTGTTCTGGGCATCATGTGCTTAGAATTTACCTTTCAATGCATGTTAAGTTCCTAAGATGGCTGTAAAGGGGAGAAAAATGCCATATACATTCCACAAACATCACGAAACTGTCTCAGAGGAATACAGGATAGATTTTGAAGGTTTTAAATTCTCTTCTCAAGGAATTCTATTAAAAATTTTAAAGTATTAAGGCTGGAGATTTTTTAAATCAGAAGTTATTTTTCAGGAAGAAGATGGAGACATAAAAACAGGATACAAAATGTAGAAATCCTTTAAAACACATAGACTTGTTAAAAAATAAGTGCAATGTTCATTTTAGAACATCTTAAAAGAATCTTCTCTGGAGTTTGAGTTACATGTAAGTGCCAATAAATTTCCTCTTAAATGACATTTTTATACTTTAAATGTTCTAATATAAATTCAGTTAACTATCATTAACTATCAATTAAATAGATTATTTCAGTTTTTGATGAAGGTTAATCAGAAAAGCCTTGGCTAAAAACCTTTCCAGAGGATATTAATGTAGGATCTTGCCTTTCAAATTACAGGGTAGTTATGGCAATCATATATCTCTGATTTTCTAGAATAACCCACTTTGAAATATACTGCCAGAGTTCTCATATAAATCATTGAAATATGCCAGATATTTCAATATTACGACATCTCCTAGGCTGCCCCTTGAACCCAGGAGAGGCACAGAAAGGCTTTGTTTGGATTCTATAGCCAATATGACTAGAAGTCTCACAGTCTAATTTTTTTTCATTATGATTCTTTATGATTCTGGGCCATTTTTCCAAACATGAATTCATTCTGTGGTAAACTGTAGTTCCATTAATAGAAGGCATATCTTGCACAATGAATCTAAATATTAGGACTGGGGTTCTGACTAGCATGTGGGATAGTGGGTGGGGAAGAACCATTACAGAGGATTACAGTGAGTAAATCTCCATCTGTTCTTGGACAGCTTCTTCTTACAAAGTAGAAATTGTGGATGATGGAGAGAGGTGAGCAGAGAGAACTAGAGTTTCAAATTTATCAGAATCCGTACTGTGAGTAGTTTGGCCTAAGTACCTCTTGTTAAAGAGATGAGATAAAACTCAGCCTTGCTCTATCTTAAAGATCTAATAACACCACCTCATCATTCACTAGGTGGCCAAAAATTTTCTTCCATTCTTTCCTGACTTCTTTACTTCTGTCCTTAAGAAGCATGTTTCCTATATCCAAACTCTTACACAAAAAAGAAAGAAAATAAAGTTGCAAAAGTCTGTTTGTTCTGCCTAATCAAGCTGAGAAAGGAATCTGCAGGTACGAGGTTATTTGTCTTGACTTTCAGAGCTCCTGGGATTAGAATTCTAAACAGGCAGTGGAAGTGCTGATTCGTTTTTTCTCTGGCCTTGCTGGGTGGAGAGCTGTGTGAGGGGACCATTCAGTAAGATAAGACTCTTGGTCCCCTGCAAGATAAGGCAAGGATAACAGGAACTGACGTCAGTGAGGTGACCCAGCCTGGACAAGCATTTCCTCCAGTCAGGACACAAGGATACCAGGCGTCTCTAGGCCTCCCAGTCTAGGCCAGGCAGAGCTTGTATGTGTGTGGGGGGTAGTAGTGGTGGTGGTGGTGGTGGTGGATTTATTTAACATGGGTGACAGTGTCCTTCATTCTCCCAAGAAGTGTTCTTTGAAAGGAAGAAATAATAAACTGGTGAAGGTGGAGAGAAGATAAGTTTCCTAAAATCAGATTCTGAGATTATACCTCATTTTACATGGTCGCCAAATAGCTATTTGTTCCCCCAGCTGTCAAGAGATTTCCTCTGATATCTCCTAAGACAGCGTGCCCAGCAGTCACCATATATTATGACAAGTGTACTCTGCCAATCCTGGATATAGAACAAAATGGGAGGGAATTCACATTGTCAAAGTTAATCCCTGGTTCTCCTGTTTACTGTTCTAAAACTGGGAGTTCTCACCCGTATCCGCATTAGGTGACAGCCTTGGGAAAACCATATTCATTTGACCCCAGTCCTCAACCACTAGCAGATTATTCCTTTCTTTTTTTTTTTTTTTCCTTCCTTTTCTCTTACACTACAGTCTCTCCCTCCCTCAGGTTCTTTGCAGATACTTCTGATATGAGGTTTGGAGAAGGAAAAACTAGAACTAAAGCCCTATCCCACCCCTTGTAATTCTTAGGCACTCCTTGGACTACTATTTTCTAAAAGATGACTTCTTTTTTATTTTTATTTTTTCAATTTTAGTTATGAATAGGGAATTATTCTCTCAATTGGACTCTAGTTAAGTAAAATGTTTGCTTTTCATGTTGTAACTGGGGAATAAAGTGTTGGCCACCAATTCAGGTTCTACCAACTTCGAAAAAGCAAAATAGCTGAATTCAAAATACTGCGATAACAAATGATACCAATAAGGCTAGATGAGTGTGTCAGTTATCTGAGAGAAGATGATTTGGATCAATCTTACCTCCATTTTTTCCCTCATTTCCAGAGCAAATGAAGAAAGAGCTCATAATCAATCCCTCATCTCAAAAATATTAAAGCTTTTAGGGCGACAGTACCTTTGTCTTGTCATCAAAGTCCATAATTATAAAAAGGCCATTTCAGCTTCAAAAGATTTTTTTAGGGTCTGGTCTATTGGAAAGCTTGGGGGTATAATTAACTAAAATGGAAATGGAGGCAAGCAAAATTTAGTTCCTGATGTTTTAATTTAGCTCAGCACTGCCATGTGTTATTGAAGAGAATTCTTAAAGGCAAACATAATTATTTCATTATGGTCCTCAGAATGCTTTCATTGGCTTTAATGACAAGAAGCTGTATTAAAAAGCATACATTTTAATTAGCCCTCCTTATATTTACATCAGATAAATAACAAATAATCAATGAAAAACAAGTCTCTGGAATGGATGATTTTACATCATGTGCTGGTTACAGTATAATGATAAAACATTTCTTTTTTGCACTTCATTTTAATTATCTAAATATTACGGGAGCAGTGCCATGGAGTTAAAATACCGTTGTTGCCATTTTATTACCAAAAAAACATCACAATTAATGTCTTTATGAATTGGAAGCTGAGGAAAGGTAGCTAGAATCACATCACAGTGAAGCAAATTGCCAGTCCCATTAATTTTACTGCATTTATTAGCACTCGTTTTGATCTTTTACGCTTCATCTTTTTGGATTAAGACTGTCAGGGGTTTTGCATCCATTTTATAGCTGTATCTCCTCTGGAAAACCCTTTTAACTCCGCTACCTGTTTTGAAAACTTGCCTGGGAGTAGCCAGCTAAAGATGTACTGGAAATTCCAACAGCCAGTTTTCTGGTGTAAGCTTTACCTTTGATTTTATATGAAAACCTATTTCACATGATTCATCTGTTTGGGTATACAGAACACTAATTGTTATTATTGATTTTAAATTTCATGACCATTACAAGGAACCTAGATGACTGGCAGATAAAGGGTAATAATCCATGGAGTTCTGGAACTGTTTCATGTTTGTCTGGAGTACTTTATGTGATCAATATTAACTGCCCCATTGAAACTAACTGCTGTATCAAATAACAGTCAATCAAATGAATGTGCTTAGAGATTATTTATTGAAAGCTTTAATTGTCCACTGGGGTCCTGCTTATCAGAGGAAACAATAGGGATGAGAGATAGGAGGGAACAGGTTTAGATTCTCAGAAGATGACGGATGCTGATGGTCTTCTTGAACAATCAACCCAGGTTGATTTTCCAGTGAGCAGACAGAAAATAATCTCAGCAAAAGTTGCAAATACTCTGAACACAGATTTTCTTCTCATCTCTAGAGAAGGAAGTGTGATGATTTTCTTGCCCTTGGACTAGAGGAGTGAAAAACCGTCACTCTAAGCTTTACTGCTTCTGGGCTCCCACTAACATACATGACCCTCCCATGCATCTCAGCTATGTTCCTTGTCACTGCCTGATGGGCTGAGAGAACGGAAATAGCCTGACTTGACACAGGATCAATGTCTGCAGCTCTGAAATGGGAATAATAACGTCTACATTGCAGAATTGGTCCATGGATTAGAGATCCTGTAAAAGAGGATTTTATTCTCCCCCTGAAAAAAAAAATACAGACATCCCTGGGAAGGACTTTTGCTCTGATTTCAGCAGGTGCCTCCTGCACCTTGACTTATAATGAACTGTTTCTTTATTCGGTCTCTCATTTCCTCTGTGAAGCGATTCCTTTTGTGCGTGGCTCATAACCAAGTCAATAGCCCTTCCCATTTGTCACTGTTGAGGTGCTGCTGTGCCCCTGATTTAGCAGCATCCATTTACCCGGTGCCTAGATTTAGGACAAATGATTGACTTTTACAATGAGCATTGACACCTCCAAAGTTGTCGCAATACACTTCACCCAAAGATACTGTCAAATCAAGGAACATTTTTATTACTCCCTGATGGATTGGATTTCTCAGTATTCCAGTCAATAAAAAAAACTCTTGGGTGTCTGCCATGTTCCAGGCTCCCTGGTGTGCTCTTGGGGTGGCGGTGGGGACACCAAGATGAATCAGTGTCCCTACTCTCTCTTGGCTCTTGGCTCAATAACATAGGAGAGGAACTTGTTTTCCCAAGTCATTATGACACAACCCTGTTCTAACACAAACACAGACTCTCCTTGGGACTTTGAGCCTGAGTTTGTGAAAAGAATTAGGAACAGAGAACCATGACCAGTTCTGCTTAAACTCGGTAATCAAGTGAGTTGCACATTTTTGTCTCCAAGGAGCAAACATGGCTTTTTCTGTATGTAGGTTACATAGGTGATCTCTAAAGGTAGTAGACAGAATTGAGTTTTGAACATTACATTGGGATAAGCGCCTTTCTTCTAAGTTGGCAGCTTTGAATACTGGCATATGGATATTTCTGGAGTGTTCCTTAATCATGTTCTTTGGGGGGGATGAGATTTTAAAAATCTCATTTCTTTTTGATGGTTTCTATGATTTAGTCAATCTACAGGAAACCACCCCACCTTGGAATGGGCTAACAATTTATTATTTCATTATTCTGTGGATGGACTGGGCTCAGCTGGGCAGATCTTCTGCTCCCTAGGATGCCAGCTGAGACTGCATCATCCCGGGCTAGATATGGCTGAAGTCCAAGGAGGCTTGTTCTTAGAGCTGGCAGCCATTCTGAGTGGTGGTTGGCAGAGAACTTAGTTGGGGCTGTGCAATCTGCAGGTATCTCTCTCTGCCTCTCACAGTATGACAGCTGCCTTCTGCAAGGGAACTCTCTAGGAGAAAAGAGAAGAAGGCAGAGGCTCCCAGTTCTTTAAAGGTTGGATACAGTGAAGTACCAGGGAGACTTTATCATGCTTTATGAGCTCTGTGAGTCTCCTTTTCCAGGGGGGAGTGACAAAGAATGTGTCGCCTGCATTAGTCACACCTAACAATCATTACATATATGCCATAAAATAATAGAGAAAATACCTGCTGACAATGAGGCTCAATTGGAGAGCTTTTGTAGGATTTTGCTTTGGTTTGTTGGTTAAATATTTCACAAAACTCTATTCTAATAATTGCACCTATGTTATTATCAGTTAATCCACACAATCCTGGGAATGAGACATAATTCTGTACATTTTGTGGATGCAGGAATTGACCCTCATAAAAGGTGAGCATTGTAGCTGTAGTCACATAGCCTATTGGTCACCAGATATGGACTTTTCTCCATTCTCTGTGTGCAGTTATCCACCTGCAAGGAACCCACATTAGAGAGCACGCAGTCACCTTCAGCTGAGTAAAGAATTCCTTGAAAACATTTATTACAATTTAGGAGAAGCAAAAAGGAAAGCAGAAAGATAGTACAGTGGGTAGGATGCTTGCATTGCCAATGGCCAGCCCGAGTTTGATCTATGGCACCACTGAGCAGTGTTGGGTGTAACCCCCAAATAAAATGAAGACAAGAAGACAAAAAGAAAGGAAAATGGAGTATTTGAGTTTGGAAAAAATGTAGGAAGAAGATTAAGAATGACAAGGCTCTGGGGGCCAGAGAAATAGTACAGTGTGGAGGACACTTGCCATGGACTCAGCTGACCTGGGTTCAATCCTTGGCTTCCCATATAGTCTCACTGAATGGAGAGCCAGGAGTAATCCCTGAACACTTCCAGATGTTGCCCCAAACCAAAAAAAAAAAAAAAACCAAAAAAAAAAAAAAAACAAACAAGAAAAGAGTGACATCTAATTGCTTTATTTCTGTCATTGAGACCCTAGCCTTTTATGTTAAAAAACAGACAGAAAAATGAAGCTGTCTCACTTTGGAGCTCTGGTTCTTCCTCCTGTTTGTGGTTAAAATCTGCACTTGCCTAGTCATTTCATAACTCACAGGGCTCAAGATCAGTCTTATGTTTCCTAAGGGCTGGTAGGAAACCGGGAAATAAGGTTTTTTCCTGTTTTTCTGGTTCATTCGTAATCCTCATTTAGAGAAGCATCTTTTTTTTTTTTTTTTTTAATGGGAAACTTAGAGATGCATCTTATGGTTCCTACTAATGGAACTTTTCAGTGAAGCAGTACTAATATAAAGCATCTCTACTAATTTTTTAAAGGAAAGAAAACTTGCTAGATGGTGACCAAGTTAAATTGATATTTTGATAATCTCCACCTTACCTATTGTAAGATTCTCTCTCTTTCTTTCTCTCTAGCTTTCTCAGAGATTGAACCCAGATTTCATGCATTCAAGACATGCCTTTAGCCATTCATCCATGTATCTGGCCCACTGTCACCTATTTTTAGTAACTACTTGGTTTAGAAGATTCCAAATGTAAGAAAAATGAAATGGATATTAACAATAATGAGGATTATTAGTCATTCATATATATCCTTATTTTAATGATTTCAGATATATTTAAAATGTAATATATTGTTCAATTTCTTGGGTTTTTGTATACTAATTTTTTTTGAGAAACTGAATGGTTGAAATAAATAATTTGAAGCAATTCATATATGAAGCAATTGGAGTCCCTTTCAAAAGACCACATAGTGAGCTCCAGATGTAATGACATTATAAACTGTATGATGAAAGATGCTGCTCTGTGTTATAGTGTATTCAGGACGATGCAGCAGAGTTGGGCCCTCTTTATGCATTGCTTCTGCAGCTCCAAGTCACCCCAATTATCTCATCTGCAAAATGGGACCATAATGTTTACCTGACAAATTATCTTAGACCTAAATGAGATTATTTTTAAAATATATGAAATGTAACACCAGTAATTAGATGTGTCTCTAAGATTTGCTTTAAATAATAAAAAGCGACAATAATTTTAGAGGGGTGGAAAGGTGGCACAGGAGTAGGTGTTTGCCTTGCATGCGGCTGACCTACGACAGACTTTGGTTTGATCTCCAGTGTTCCTATGGTCCCCTGAGATATGAGCAATTTCTAAGCGCATAGTCAGGAGTAACCCCTGAGTGTTACCGGATGTGGCCTAAAAACCAAAAAACAAAAAAGAGTTTTAAAGGAAAGTATTGGAAACTCACCACCACATCTACCATTAACTTGCCAATTTGGGAAGCTGGAGAAATAGTGTAGGTGATGCTTGCCTTGCCTTCAACCACCCTGTTTTGGTCCCCATATCACAGCCAGAAGTAGCCCTCTGGTGTGGCTCAGAACTTCTTCTCTAAAATGAAGTTACAAATTATGTTCATGAAGATTCTCTCTCTCTCTCTCTCTCTCTCTCTCATGTACTTAGTTTTATGAGCTGTTTCTTTGTGGTTAGATGCTATATCCTTTATTTCTGTTTTCTCAGTTCCAGTACAGTTCTTGGTACCTGTCAGTAACCATGGTTGAAATGCTTTGTGTACGAGCATAGACACAATACACTAGATATCAGCTTTGCCCAAGAAATAGAACTTTCTATAAAGATGGGGATTATCTCTAATTCTATGTTATTCAATATAATACTAGTTGTTTATGGCTCTTGAGCACTTGAAATGTGATAAATACATCTTAGAAGCTGAATTCTTAATTTTGTTTGATTTCCTTGAACTTTCTACAGTCACACTTCACTAGTGTGGCCTCTCTCTTGAACAATGCAGCTGTATATGCTTCTTTTAATATTTTTTTCAATATTTGCTTATTCTCTTTATTACCCTTTTCCCTTAGCCTTTATTCCTATTCCTATTGCTATTAAGAGCACTAATTATCTCTTTATGTAGATGACAAATAGACTGTAGAAGATTGTAAACAGAATACTTCAGGGAGGTGATTTCAGTCATTGTTTAACTTGTTTTCCTTCTGGGTGGAACTATTTTTCCTGGGACCTAGCAAATACTTATTTTGCTAATACTGACTTAGCAGGAATAAAGCAAGATTTTCACAGAATCCCAATAGGCTGGCCTTAAATGAGATTCCTTGTAGTAATCATATCATCAGCAAACAATTTTGATTCCTGTGTTCCAAGGCCTGCTTGGTTTTTAGAGAGACAGAGAATAACTTCTCGCATGTTCTAGTCCCTTTCAGTACACCTTAAATAATCTACAAAAATAGCAAAGGACCTAGCTATACTTTTGGGGAGCCTGCATATGTGTGTGCTCACACTTCCACCAGTACCTCTTCCTGCTGTTGTATATGTGTGTGTGTGTGTGTGTATGTGTGTGTGTACAAAAACTCTGCTTTTAGTCTTCTACCTGGCATACATGAGGTACTTGGGAATTGTATTTAGCATGGTTCAGTTGTGTTTTTTTTTTAATTCGGGGTGAGAGATAGTTTGAAAGTGAGGTAGTTACCTAGCCCACAGCCAGACCTCCAGTATGACACAGGGTCCTGCAGGAGTGATCCCTGATCACAAAACTCAGCTGATTGTGGCTCCCAAACCAAACCAACTACAAACAAAAAAGTTGAAAATTAGAACATCTCAAGTGGTCTCTGCTTTTATTTATTTGTATATTTTTGAGTCACTTAAAACATGTGGGATATGGGCCCGGAGAGAGCACAGCGGCGTTTGCCTTGCAAGCAGCCGATCCAGGACCAAAGGTGGTTGGTTCGAATCCTGGTGTCCCATATGGTCCCCAGTGCCTGCCAGGAGCTATTTCTGAGCAGACAGCCAGGAGTAACCCCTGAGCACCGCCGGGTGTGACCCAAAACAAACAAACAAACAAAAAAAAACATGTGGGATAAACTTGACTGAGTTGTCAAAAGTTGAGAGGATGGCATTGATTACCATAGCAAGTCCTTGGAAAAGCAGTGGAAAACTTGTGGACCAGAGAGGTAACTCCAAGGGCTGAGTTCATGCTTTGATGCAGGAAGCTTGGACTAAGTTGCCACACCAATGGGTCTAGAGCACTGCTTGGAGTAAATTCTGAGCACTGCTACTGGGAATAGTCTTTGAATACCACCAAGTGTGACCTTGATGCAAAAAGCAGTGAAATTGCCGACACACAAGAGTATGGGGTGTTTTCTTTAGACTTCTAGCATTTCCTTGGCTTTTTTGTTTTATTTTGTTTGGGGCCACACTCAGTGGTCCCCAGAGATTACTCCTACCTCTGAGTTCAGGAATCATTCCTGGCAGTGCTCAGAGAACATATGAATTCCTGGGTTCTGGGATTGAACCCAGGTCAGTTGCATGCAAAGTAAGCATCCTCTGCCTGCTGTACTATCTTACTAGCCCAATTTCCTTGGCTGTTTTAGGAATAGATTTTTGGTGGTAGTTCCTTCCTAACAAGAATCTCCTCCTTCCACCACCTTATGGTGCTGTTTTTTTTTTTTTTTTTGTTCATCACTAGAAACAGTGTAGAGAAAGTAAAAAGAAATAAGAGCAAACTAATAATTGAGAATTATTAAACCAAGATTTGCTTCCCTTTCCCTACCCACTATTCTTTCAACTTGTGGTTGATTTGAGTGAAAAATGAACCGATCACCATCATCAAACTATTCAGTGCATATTACCTGCCAAGTGTCCCGAATTGTGGAATTCTCCAGCAACATAAGAAAGGTCAGTTATTCCTCCTTATAACAGATTCTAGTTCCCAGGCCCTGAGGTGTGGGGAAGTCATTTCCTGTATTTTAGGTAGGAGCAAATCTGTGGAAGTTTCAATTCAGCTTTGCTTGCAGTGGGGTTTTCCCCTCTGCCACAGCACAGTCATCTCTCCTGTTTCTGTTTGTATTGTTTTTATAAATTTCTGGCTTTTGTTTTGTTTTGTTTTGTTTCTTGTTTGTGTGTGGGAGGAGGAAAGAGGAAGGTGGGAAGCCCCACAACCCACAGAATAATAAAAGGGCCTCCAAGTGAAAGCTGGAAACAATACATTTTTAACAAAATGGGCAGTTACTCTAATTACGGTGCCCCTACTGTTCAATTCCTTTTTATGTCCTAATTCATTAAATTATGTGCACACATCGGCTTATTATTTACAGATGTGTGCACTTTTAAAGGGTTCATATGAAACAGATGTTTCACGAAAGGTAACAGAGAGTTAAGTGATCTAAACCCTCCTTTAGTGAATATCAAGTGAGTCTTATGGCCCATTACCTGCAGGTCTCTGGCTGTTATTTGGAATTGCAGTGTCCAGTGTGGGGAGAACTCAATCTGTACCTTGAGGGAACAAATAAAATACAGCGACACGATAAACAGACATCTGCATCTGGAAAAAAGAGGTGATATGCAGGTGATAGCCAGGTGGTGTTCATATGTGGGCTCAGGTGGCTGTAAGTGAGGTTTGTAAGCAATTGGAGAAAAAATGAGAACCATTGAATTAAAGTGAATCTTCTTAAAGAGTTTGATTTTATGATATTTTATGCATTCTAGTCTGAAAATATAAAATCAGACATTCATAGCAGAGCAATTATCGTACTCCTTTTTATCCCCAATTTTTTAAATTTTATTTTTAGATGGGATTATGCCATTGCTTTTGATACTTGCAGGAAGGCATGCAAAGCTTGGCCAAAGCATATGACATGGAAATGCTGTAGCCTCTGATCACAGGTTCTTCTTGGCTCCACAGTAAATAATCTTGATTTTAAAATAATTGTGGGGTTTACTTCTATTTTTTTATTGCTACATTACAAAAAAATCCCATATTAGCGGCTTAAAACACAATTTATTCACTTTCCAGGGTCTGTCTCAGTTGGTGTCTCTTCTGTCAATACACTCAGGTGGTACTGAGTATCTAAGCACTAGATTAGGCAGGGTGTTCAAACAACACTTCTCGAATCATAGGGCTCATTCCTCAGTTGAGATTCTTGTGACAGCTGCCTTGTATCTTCTCCCAGAAATTCCTATGGGCTTTGGGAGGTAGGCTTCATTATATCATGGTGATCTTTACCTGACATCTCCCAGAATAAGCACTGCAAGGACCCTAGATAGAAAGAAGCAGCAAGACTTCTGATAATCTTGACTTCTATCATCCTAGCTTTCCTAGAAACATATTCTTTTAAACAATAGAAAATAACAATAACATCTAAGACTTAAGAGAAATTACCTATGAAAAGGTGTGGCTTAGCGGTGGTGCAAGCGGTAAGACGTCTGCCTTGATCGCACTGGCCTAGGACAGACCGAGGGTCAATCCCCCAGTGTCCTATATGCTCTCCAAGCCAAAAGTGATTTTTTTTTTTTTTTGGTTTTTGGGCCACACCCGGCGGTGCTCAGGGGTTGCCCCTGGCTGTCTGCTCAGAAATAGCTCCTGGCAGGCACGGGGGACCATATGGGACACCGGGATTCGAACCAACCACCTTTGGTCCTGAATCGGCTGCTTGCAGGGCAAACGCCACTGTGCTATCTCTCCGGGCCCCAGGAGCGATTTTTGAGCTATCTAGGAGTCACTCCGAAGTGTCACGGGGTGTGGCCCCAAAACCAAAAAAAAATAATAATAAATAAAGGATGGCTTCCTGAAAGTGTACCAGGCCAGTTTTGCAGATGAGCTACCATAGGGATAAAAATAAACGCACCCCTTCTTTTCAAAATAAGGTACCATGGCCTAAGAAAAAAAATTCAGATCCATTCACATTTCCTTCACCAGAATTGGGCATGCCAGTGGACAATGATTGCAGATTTCTTTTGAGTATTAAGAAGCTATCATAGCCACTGTGAATGTCCACTGTGAGTGAGATTCAATGTGAATTGTTAGAAATTCTATAAACAATAACAAAAACTGTAGCAAAAATAGTGGTTGAAATTGTGTCCTTTTGTATATGTCTTGCAAGCTGGAAACTATCACAAATTGATATATAATATGGGATGTAAAATATTAAATGGCACATCAAGTTTATTGCATATATGACCATGAGAGTACATTTTATTTTGTCTTATTGCACTCTAAAAAATCCATGCAATGGATTAAAGGTATTAAAACTCCCATATTCTGCCTGGCTCTAAGCCAGAGAACAAAGCATGATAAATAATTCCAATAGGCAAGATATCTAGGAAGGAATTTTAAAATGTATTTATGATAGACATATTGACCTCCCTGACTAATAAAAATGTATACATGAAATTAGTTTTGAAGGAAATGTGCAGACCTTCAACATTTATGGTATACATAAATACTAAGTACAGCATAATCTTAGTATCCTTAAAGTATTTCCACATCTTTAAGACATCTGGCTAGCACACTCTCCTGGAAGCAAAGAAACCCAGAGTCTTCCTGTAACCTGTGCAATTTTTTTTCACTTACCTTAAATTAGGGTCAGGAAACAAAGCCAGATCTGTCCCGAGCCTGTATTTTGGAAATAAACTTTTATTAGAACATGGAACATGCCATGCCTTTTCATTATATCTTGTCTAGAGTCACTCTCCTTTTAGGAATGGCAGAATTGAATGACTTGGACAGAAACCGTATGGCTCCCAACTTTTACTAACTGACTCTTTACTAAAGAAGTTTACTGACCTTGTCTTGAAGCATCACAAAAATTAATAGGGTGGCTTAATATATACATGTGTGCTTCGCTTCTAATTTACATTCATCTGTGCACAAATCCAAGCAATCAGTTCTGGATTACAGACACTTCTGGACGATCTTGGCCAAGTCACCTAATTGCTCTGAACTTGAGTCCACCTATGAATGATGGTGATTTAGAAAACTGATAATGAGGATCTGGGAATAGGTATAAGAGCTGGGTATAAGTATGAGGTATTTTGTGCCTCTGGTGCTTTTGATTGTCCATCATAGGTCAAAAGCATGGCCTCCTATCTTTTTTTTTTTTTTTAGTTTTTGGGTCACCCAGCAGCACTCAGGGGTTACTCCTGGCTCTATGCTCAGAAATCGCTCCTGGCAGGCTCAGGGGACCATATGGAATCCCGGGATTCAAACTACCATCCTTCTGCATGCAAAGCAAATGCCCTGTTGCCATGCTATCTCTCTGGCCCCTGGTCTCCAGTCTTGATAACTAGCAATTAGCATCTTGCTGGGTTCAACATTGGTAAACATTTAT
Source organism: Suncus etruscus (assembly GCF_024139225.1). Classification (NCBI taxonomy): domain Eukaryota; kingdom Metazoa; phylum Chordata; class Mammalia; order Eulipotyphla; family Soricidae; genus Suncus; species Suncus etruscus. Next base: position 15,360,737 of record NC_064867.1, on the reverse strand, counting down.
CAGCTGCTGGATAATATTCACTAATAATCAGGACTCTGGCCCACCCACTGCCCCAGGTTTGAGACTGGAGGGTTTGGGACTGAGTTTGAGCCAGCTCTATGGAAGGCTTTCAAGAGGAGCTTTGGGGGTGGGGGGAATGGAAATAAAGGCAAGTTAATTAGGACATACTGCATTTCTCTATAGAATTGTCTCCACTGCATAGTCATTGTACCCTTGTTGTTACCCCACTACTCTCCCCCCAGTATTACTGCCACATTGTTTTTCTCAAAGAAACTATAAATGGTCTCATCCCACGCCCTCACCCCTCCACACAAATCATTTGGCCTAAACTATGCAGCGATTATGCAGTGAAGAACAGTAAATGCGGAGGAGGAAAATGGGATGGAGACTAACTCTAAGATTCAGCAGCACAAACTTGATCATGACAGTGTGATGATAATGACTTTGTTTGCAGAACAAGTTGTGAACTGCTGTGTGATTTACAATGATTCCGTGAGGGCAGTCCTGTTTCTTTTAAGGAGTAAAGGAGACACAGATAAGCTAAATAACTGCTTGACAATGTGCTTTTTTTTTTAAGCAGCAGGCCCCAAATCTCACACCTTCCAACCATGTGCCTCTCTCTACTCTAAGAACTAAGAGATGGAAAGTTCCCTGAAGGAATGACCAGACAGATACCTCGACTTGGATACCTGCTTGCATTTGGGAGCTAGATTAAAAATGTTTCCTCAGATTCTTTTTAAAGATTCTTTTCTTTAAGGGGGCCGGAGTGGTAGGGCATTTGTCTTGCACACCGCTGACCGAGGAAGAATACAGGTTCTATCACTGGCTTCCCATATGGTCCCCAAGCCAGGAGCTATTTCTGAACACAGAGCCAGAAGTAATCCCTGAGCACTGCTGAGTGTGGCCCAAAACCCAGAAAACCAAAAAACCAGTTTTCCTTTCAGAAACTAAGTACTTTGAAACTCTGATCTTTCTAGAAATATTGAGAGACTGACTACTGTTAGAAAGAAGAAAACAAAAACTAATAATGCTACATTACATCTATCTGCTTGCATAGTTCCAAACAGAAACTGAACTTTTGAAATGTCAATCACCACTTGAATCTGGAACACAAAGAATGGTGTGTTGGGCTTAGTTCCAGCACCAAAGAAATCTTCCTTTCAGTTTACTAGAAGAAGGCTGTTCACTGCTTCCTGTCTCTCTCCTCTCACACACCTCAGACCTGGGCAGACTTCTCTCTGGTACCTCACTGGGGCTTTTCAGGGCTGTAGATTTGTTGATTTCTGTTCTTTTTCCTTTTTAAGTGTCTAGAACACATTTTGGTTGTTTTGTTTTTATAAAATGTTTATTTAAGCACCATGATTCCAAGCATGATTGTAGTTAGGTCTGAAACCCATAAACAGAACACCCCCTTTCATCATCAGTGCAAACTTCCCACCACCAATGCCCCCACTCCCTCCTGTTCGTTTTATTTATTTATTTATTTTTGTTTTGTTTTGTTTTGGTTTGGTTTGGTTTTGGGATCACACCCTGTGATGCTCCGGGGTCACTCCTGGCTATGTGCTCAGAAATCGCTCCTGGCTTGGGGGACCAGTTGGGACGCTGGGGGATCAAACCCAGGTCCATCCGGGTCAGCCGTGTGAAAGGCAAATGCCCTGCCGCTGGGCTATCGCTCCAGCACCCTCCCTCCTGCGCTTAACTGAGTGATTGTAGAACAGTGGCTGAAGAAGGAGAACCAGCTCGGGGAGGAGAACATCACCTCCCTTGTCCTTCCCCCAGCACAGCCCCAAGTTCAAGCCAAGCGTGGCCTAAGATTGCTGCTCAGGACAGTGTGAAATCACACAGCACTGGATCACTGCCAAAGGCATTTGGAACTTTGGTCCTTGCTGCTGCCATTCTGTCTGCATGGGTGCTGGACAGGAGTGTGTGTGTGTGTGTGTGTGTGTGTGTGTGTGTGTGTGTGTGTGTGTGTGTGTGTGTGTGTGTGTTCGTGTATGCACACACGTGCTAACTGATGTTTGCTTCAATAAACTTTCCCTCTTTATTGCTCTGACTAAAAAGCAAAGTGTGTTATTTCTCTTTGTTTTGTTTTCCTTTTGGTTCTTAAAATGAGATAAAGGTTAAAAATAGATGGAGCGTATCTATTCTAAAACTTGCCACCAATGGCACATCTGGCTGCTAGGCTGTTCAAATTGTGGATATCCTTATCTTGCCACCATACCTCCTTTCAACCTTCTCACTGCCATTGTCTGAACCCAAGGACCATTTGGGAAAAAAAAATCCCTGCTCTGGTTTCCTGTTGTATGGACTTGAGCAGTTCACTAAATCACCACACACTTCCAGTTTGTTTTAAAAGGATAGTAAAGAGGCCAAAGTAATAGCACAGCATTTCAAGGGTGTTTGCCTTGAACACAGCCGACCCAGGATGGACCCAGGTTTGGTCCCTGGCATCCCATATGGTCTCCCCTGAATGCAGCTGGGTGTGACCCCCCAAAAATAAAGGGATAATAAGGGCCAGAGTGATAGCACAGCAGGTAGGACATTTCCCTTGCACAGGGTCGACTAAGGTTTGATTTCCAGCATTCCTTATGGTACCCCTATGCCTGCCAGGAGTAATTCCTGAGTGCCACCAGGTCTGGCCCCCCAAAAACAAACAAACAATCAAAAGAGAGAGTAAAACTAAGTACCTTATGGGTTATTTTGGCCATCAAATGGACTCATAAATGTAATACTTTGAGTTAGAGTGATAGTACAGTAGAGAGAACACTTGCTTTGTATGCAGGTAACCCAATACCCAATAAGGTCCCCAAGCCCCATCAGGAGTAATCCCTGAGCACAAAGCCAGGAGTAAACTCCTGAACACAGATGGATGTGATCCCCCACAAAAAAACAAAAATGGGTACCTGCTCATTAAGACATAGTTCAAAGCTGCCATCTAGCCTGAGTCTATAGCTGTTTCTGTCATCACCCATGTTAATAATAGCAACAGGATTCAAGTTATTAAGATAGCAATACCCCACTTCTCCAAACTGAGTATCAGCTCTTTTTTTAGTTGGTTTTTTTTTTTTTTTTTTTTGGCTGTTTTTAAAGAGCAGTTTGCTGAATTGAAGCTTTAATGAGGAGGAAGGTGGTTTGCATTCTAGTTCCACTTTTTAGATGAGGAGACAGTCTTAGGAAGATGAAGTGATCCCTAGTATGTACTCCCCTCAGTGTTGCTCTGAGCTCTGCCTTCTGTCCCCCAGGACGTTGTACTTCCCTCTTAGCTCCTACCATAGTATCAGGATCCTCTCTTAGCTGCTCTTTTTTTGTTTTTTGTTTTTGAAGTCCCTACACAACTTTCAGCCTTACTCTGGATCAGAGTTGTTCAACCACAGAATTAGTTATGATTTTATATTTACTGTTTGGGATAGGACTATTTTGTGCATTCTAGAGTGTTGAGCTGAATTTCTGGTCTCTCTTCTAACACTTCCCAACTAGAACAGCCAGAGGGCTTATCAGGGCAAAACTGTGTTGGGAGATGAAGGAAGCGTTGGGATTAGGTTTATTTTTTTATTTATTTATTTTTTTGTGGTTTTTGGGTCACACCCGGCAGTGCTCAGGGTTACTCCTGGCTCCATGCTCAGAAATTGCTCCTGGCAAGCACGGGGGACCATATAGGACGCTGGGATTCGAACCGATGACCTCCTGCATGAAAGGCAAACGCCTTACCTCCATGCTATCTCTCCAGCCCTGGGATTGGTTTAGATGAAAACTGTCCTACACTATGGAAGGAAGACTGAAAATATATGAGTGGTAGAAGAGGATAGGTGAGCTAGCTATTGTTTATTAAGCTATTGCTGCATGCCAAGCATGGTGCAGACATTGTCCGCCTTTCACCAACAGTTGCAATTTAAGAAGGAGATAAAAGGACTCAGAGGAGTTGTGCATGTGTACATATTCACACATATGGTCCTCCATGGCTATTGAATTCTAAAGTAGAGCAAGAGGGAGTCAAGTCCAAATACATCTGACTGTACTTGGCCAAGTCCTGCCCATCACTTCCCACACACCGTTTTCTGCAGGCTCATGGTATTTCAGCCCTTTTAGAAACAAAACCCTGCACAACCAGATATAAATGGGCCTCAGAGTAATTTTAAGACCACTACTATGAATATCTACATCTAAAAAAAAATGAATGCTTCTTTGCAGCCCATTTATAACTGAGTAAGCAGAATATTGCTAAATTCAGAGTAATCACTCTTGAACCTTCTCAGAACTCACAGAGGTAAGGATGCTCAGGTAAGGCCCTGAGCATTACAGGACATGGGCCCACTCGCAAACATGTATGTATGTATACATCTATATACACACACATATATATAGAAGTATATTTATATATAAAACATAAGCAATGAATTGTGTATCTGAGTTGATAGAATTTTAATCCCCTTATACACAGGAAATTTGAATAGATAATAGAATGTCATTTATTAGCTCAATAATTGCTTTTTGAAAATTATGGCCATCTGATTGGAAGCAGAATATAGAACTGAATCTTTTGGAGTTGAGATAAATTCTTCAGGGGGACTTTAATATTGCAATGCAATTAGCTTCATCTATGCATGACTCCTGAGACCCAGTTAGTTGGTCCCGGAATTTGTTCAGTTAATGCAGCTCAATTTTTGATGTCTCTCAGCTCAGATCATTAACAAGTAGTTGGATATGTTGGCACCTTAAGTCATTTTAAGGGAGAATTTATTTGAACCCTGTCACAGGCTTTCATATGTCCCAGAAAATAGTGATATAAAGCATCGTCCGTTAAAAACGTCACCCAAAACAACCTATGAGATAATTTTCGACGCTGTTTCTTGAAGCAAGAAAGCATATTATAAAAATGAAATGTAGGTGTTGAATGTGTCACGGTCCCTTATGAAAATATGACAGTGCTTCCCGTGCTGAGAGTGAGTCCCAGGAATAATTTCTACTGCTGGCCAGGAGCCCAGGCAGGTGTAGCTACTATCCAGAATGATTTGTGGATCTTGAGCCTCGCTCTTTCTTTTTCTAAGACCCAAACTATCTTGTCAAAAGTAAGCATGTCTAGAATAAAATCAGCGCAGGGAAAATGATAGCCATGAATTAAAAAGAGTGTGTGTGCTGCTCTCAAACGTGAGAAAATGTGGCCTGAGGCAGACCACATCCAGGGACATTTCTAGCCAAGGAAATGAATGAAGTAGGAAGAAAATGAGGTGTTCAATAGTGGTGGGTTTTTAGTAAAAGAATAGTAATCCACACGAAGTGATTTAAATTTTTTTTGTTTGTTTTTTTTTGGGCCATACCCAGTGATGCTCAGGGGTTACTCCTGGCTCTGCATTCAGAAATAGCTCCTGGCTTTGGGGAACCATATTGGATGCTGGGGATTGAACCCAGGTCCGTCCTGGGTCAGCTGCGTGCAAGGCAAACACCCTACCACTGTGCCACCAACCCCTGATTTAAATCCAACCCCTGATTTAAATCTTTTTCAGAAAGGTCGAGAGAGGGGCTGTGAGTTTATAGTTTTATTGTCTAAAATGCAATTTTGCTGGATCATCCCCTTCAGTTGGATCTGGACCCGGGTGAATGCCTTGACACTATTACATGCTTAGCACCGCCCCTGCCACATAGTAAGTGCTCAGTAGATAGTAGATGCTATTAGTTCAGGCTCTTCCAGTACAACTTTGAACCTGCTGCCAACTAAAATCTTCTGCCAACATTCCAGGCGAGAGGATGAAGACTTCTGGCTTCTGCTGAGCATAAATACACACTTGCAGTCTGAAGATCTTAATGTCTTAAGTCCTTCACAAGGTGGAGCGTTCAGTATGGACCTGTGCAAGGGGAAAGCTGACATGACAGTTGGGTGTTTGGAGATGTGAGGACAAACAATAAGACGTTTTGATGTCCCTGTGGCTCAAACGATAATGACTTCAGAAGTCATTTAGAGGATTTGATTCCGACAAACCCTCCTGGCACTTTTGGGGTGGAACACCATTTTCAACCAGTTTCTAGGGGATGCTGCTGCAGCTGCTGGCCCAGGGCCATAATTTGCAAAGCCAGGCTTTGGAAAGGTGGGGAGGTGAGAGGCTGCAACCAAGCAAAGTCCCCCCCCCCAATCCCCAACCCCTGCAGTCCCCCACGGCCTGCTTGTGGCCTCCCTCCTAAGCCTCCTCCAGCTCCACAGGACAGCCTGCCTTCAGCACCTGTGGCATGCATGTGCGGTCAGAATAGCTGGGATTCAGGCCTGGGCCAGGATTCCGGTGACCCGGGCAAACACACACTCCTCCGGGGTCACGGGCAGGTTACTGAGTCAAGACCGCCAAGGGCCAGCGCTGCTGTTTTGATTTTGCTCCCCGCCCTGCCCTGCCTCCTCTGGGCTTGCTAGCTGCAATCCCGGGACGAATCTTGGAGCCAGCAGCTTCCTAACAACCAAGCCAGCAGAGGCCAAGGCGAAGTTTCCGAGACGAGAGTTTTTCTCATCGGGGCGATTACCTAACTTTAGAATGCGATTCACAGATTTGGGGTGTAGGGGGAGGACCCCAAGCCCCTACCTATCCCCACCCCATGTGTGCAAGAAACAAATCTCTTCTCCAGAAAGCTGGTTGAAAGCAGAAGAGGCGACGGGGACATGACACGAGCGACTGCATGGATGGAGGTCCTCCCACCCTCCTCCTATTGGGAGGCGTGTAAATGCTATTTTAATAAAACGTCTACACCCGCACCCGCGAATCTGGTTCTAATTACTTGTACTTTGGTTGAACTTTGCCGTTTCCTTTGACTTTCTCCCTAATGCATGCGAGCTGTGGGCCCTGCAATCCTGCAGCGAGTCCACGGAGGGGGTAGGAGAAGAATCCAGACTGACTTTCTTTGGTGCCAACAAAAATGAAGCCCAAATGAATGTTTTGAGCAAATGCAACACTTTGCTATTCTCCCCTTAATTAGCTGAAATTACTCCCTCCCACCGGGTCCCAGAGCTCTGGGCTCTGAATCCCCGGGGTGGGGTGGGGTGGGGGGCCTGCAGGAAATGCCTTTTGCTTTACAGCTCCTTTTTCTTTTAAGGCTTAGCTGTCCAGACAGTGCTGGAAAATACTGTCTTAGCCATGGAAGGTTCTAGTTAAAAAAAAAAAGGCAAGGCTTTCATACATAATGCCTGATGCCTGCCTGTAATCAGGCCCTCCATAAAATTCTGAAATCTGTCAACATGGTTTAAACTAGCAGTAAATTAGTTCTCAAAGAAAAGAAAAAAAAAGTAGTATACTGGGGTCCCTCTTAAAAAATGTTATCTGCTACTTAATCTAACCTTTAGAAAAATGCCAAGCATGTTAGGAATTGTGAAGGGAGCTATTGTTGGAGACTTTCTGTGTGTTTAAATGACACTCAGGTGTGCTGTAACAACAAGGACATTTATATTGTGTTTTCTCAGGTGAGTTAGGTTTGTAAGTGCCAAGTACTCTTAACAGGCAGCAGCATTAATTCTTCTTTTTTCTTCTCTCCTTTTTTGTTTTGGGAATGAATTAAGCCGCAGAGTTGTGGCAGTGTTTAAGAAAGCTTGGTTGCTGGGAGTAAACATTGACTGGTATTCTTTCTGCTTTTTGCACTATCTCACTCAGTGGAGATTTCCTTTACTTTGTTTTTATTTTGTCTGCAAACAACCTCAAAGTTGGAAGTTCTTCAGAGTAGCTTCTCAAAAGGCTGTTGGTAGACCAGTGCACTTGCCAACTCAGGCAAGAGAAATGCAGAAACTGAGGACCAATGTTTAGTAGCTTCCCCAGGGGCCAGAATGATAGTGACAGAAAGGCCACAAGCCTTATTGGGGGACTGAGGAGATAAAACAGTGATAAGGGGTGCTTACCTTGCATGCAGCCAACCCGAATTAGATGCTCAGAATCCTATATGGTCCTCCTCCCAAGCTTTCCAGGACTGATTCTTGAGTGTTATTCCAAACCAGGAATAACCCCTGAGCATCGCTGGGTGTAGCCCCAAATAAAACAAAACAAAACAAAACAAAGAAGAATCCCCCCCAGTACTTTGACAGTATCTCTCATGCCTAGAAGATAATTTTGTACTATGTATTGTCACTTGTGTTTTATCTCAATTCATTTCCCCCCACCCCATAGATATTCATTATATATTACAAATGAGTAGAATATAAAGTGAATCCATACACACCTGACATGCCCGTACATTTGCACATATACATATGTGTGTATATATCTATTTCAGTGACTTATTCTCATCGAAGCTTATTAATCCACGTGGAAAAAAACAAAAGAAAAAATAACTATCATAGTTTGAAAAGCACTCCATGAAAAGCAGCACCTAGGAGATTATCTGGGAATGGTCACACACATATGTTATGCTCAAGGCCCTGAGTTTGATCTCTAGCATCAAATGTACCATGAACATTGATTGGGTAACCCCTATTAAACACTATATAGGAGCCAGAGTAGTAATACAGCAGATAAGGATGCTTGCCTTGCATGCAGCCTTTCTAGGTTCTATCCCCAACACTCCATATAATCCCCCAAGCACAACCAGGAGTGAATCCTGAGAACAGACCAGGATTATTCCTTGAGCATTGCCAGGATTGGCTCCCAAACCAAAATAAACAAATAATAAAAACTATATGACCTTTGACTTCCCTACCCACTCCCAGGAATTCTAATATTGGTTTCTGCTCTGGACCTCAGTCTAGGAGTACTAGTTTCAAGGTCAATAAAGTTTGTAGGGGCCAGAGAGATAGCACAGCGGTAGGGCGTTTGCCTTGTATGCAGCCGATCCAGGAGGGATAGTGGTACAAATCCCAGCATCCCATATGGCCCCCATGAATGCTTCTGAGCACAGAGCCAGGAGTAACCCTTGAACGCCACTAGGTGTGACCCCAAAACAAACAAACAAAACAAACAAACAAAAACAAAGCATGTGACGACATTTCTATATGGAAAGTGGCTCTAGCTTGGCTTTTTCAATGACAGCCAACTCTGTTGTGGAGATGGAGACTTTCCAAAAAAGGACTAGAAGATTGTGTTTGCTTAGGCTGAGTTTTTCCTCCCTGTCTCCCTCCTTATGGATGAGCACAGCTGAGAGAAGCCCCCTCAGTGCCTTGATGCTGACTCTGCTCTGGGCAGGGACCCTTGCCAGGAACCCATCTTGCCTGGAGCCCAAGTTCCTTTGACTTGGCAATTCCCTGAAGAAGCAAAGCAGCCCATCTGCCTAGCAGCTTGGATGCCACTGTGGTGGCTGCTGTGTGTTGGGGATGTGCTTCTCCACAGAACGGAATAAGTCAATAAGTAAGCATGGGAATAAATAAGAGCAGGAGGCAAAAAAGGCAGACCCAAATTATTCCTTAAAGACTGCTTCCCCAAACTGAAATCACATCAGGACGGCTGGAGTGCAGTTGTTTTATTAAATGACACAGGCCTCTTTACCCCCCTCCCCCGGGAAGTCTCAAAACTGCTTTTTTGGCCTGCCTGAGATCGCTGAATGAGCTAATACAGGACACATTGTCTGCTGAGCCTGCAGTGTTTTCCAGCAAAAAATTTTATCATTCCATAGACTGATTGTGCTAGACTGAAATAAAGAAGAAAAGGTTTGAGGCCTCTCAAGGGCATTTGATGAATCTAACTCTAATTTAAAGGGACTAATAGATTATTGATTCCAGCCGGATGACTGAGCAAATCAATGACCAACCTACCTTAAATACCAAAGTAACTAGTGAAAGGGGGTCTGTCAGCTGTCGACTGTCCCTTCTCTTGTCCCCTAATGTCTTTCTGCAGGGGGAGGTGAGAGTGGAAGAGGGACACTTTATAAACTTTGCTGAGGCACTTTATTTTCTCTTCTGCATTAACAAAAGGCCAGAGGTTGCTTTAGAGGACCAATCTGCTTTTATATTGATGATGTATCCTGGTTGTAATTTTAGAACTTGTTTTGGCCTGTTTGCTCAGAGCAGACTTGGGCAATCTGACTGCAACACGGAGATTTTCTTCTCCCTTTCCCCTTTGTATTGTTCTCTGACTAATAAACCACACAAAAGAAACAGAGGTCCATAACGGATCAATTTTACATGGTATTTGAGCATATAAAGTGAGTCAACTATTCTTTACTACCAGTGGGAACATTTTTCTGGAGATATTTTTTTTGGTCATGTCTAAGTTCTTTCTGCTTACGTTTGTGTGCCAGTAGATTATGATATTTATAGGATTCCAATGACAAACCAGAACAAAATATTAGAGTCAGTTCAATCTTCAAACAGCTTGATTACCTCCTCTTGAAAGACTCCCTTGATTTGCTTTGAATCAATAAGGCATATGCATGTGTGTGTGTGTGTGTGTGTTTAACCCATACCTGGTAGTATTCGGAGTTTACTCTTGACTCTGTGCTTAGGGATCATTCCTAGCTCACTCAGGGGTCCATATGGGTTGCTGGGGATTGAACCTGGTTTGGCTGCATGCAAGGCAAATACCCTATTCGCTGGATTATTGCTCTGGCCCCTCAGATAAGACTTGTAGCCCTTTCTGTCACTATAGTAAAAGGTATTACCAATTTTATTTAGCTGACTACTCCCTTCTCAGTGCATCTCTGGAAAGATACCTTCCTTAAAAGAACAGAAATCCCCCTCATCATGCCCTCTAGTTGTATGCAAGGATACTACTGCCCCCTGGATAAGTCTAATGTGACCCCCTTCCCAAGAAAGTGGTATAACTCACTTTGGAAATCACTGTTATAGTGTATTAGTGTTTCCCAAACTGCTGCAGTCCCTTGGATATTATATATTGCATATATATTTAATATGCATATATATTTCCAATTTATTTATATATAATTTTAAGCATTGATGCCTAATTCCCACTCCCAGATATGATAGCATGGCAGGTCTGCACTAAACTACATTTATTTGGATTATTATTTTATTAGTATTTATTTTTGGATGTTTAAAAGCTTCCCTCATAGTTTTAAGACATGGTCCAATAAAATAATCATTTTATTACCTTCTTATTACTCTGTATTAGTGTAAACTTGTCAAGGCTATGGGGCAATATCTCATATACAACTCATTGTATAGAACGTAAAGCCTGGTGTGTGAAATAAGCACTTGTATTTGGAATATCCATTGTACTCTGGGAAAGTTCAGAGCACTCCTTGTGGAATCAGCGAAACCTTAATGCAGGTCCAGAGTCCTCCCTATTGATGGCTTACAATAGAACATTTTCATTCATGGCAACCATTTAGAAAAAGTCTTCTGCATTCAGGCATCTGTTATAAATGACTCTCATCTACAGAAAAAGGCTTTACTAACCTTTGTCATATAATTTGGGATTTTGAAGGCCTCCCGCCTTTTTGTGTGCTTTGCCCCAAATTCTTGGGGGTTAGGTTGCCCACAGTTCTGTTTCCTCTGGTTGGAAGGACAAAAGGCTGGAATCCCTTCAGTCCATGGACTTCAAGTGGCATATTTAGGGAAATCACCACCCACTTTTGAAATTCAGGGCATAGTTTTAACAGCTGAATCCAGCTAGAACAGAATTCTATTTACAGCTTTCCTAGACAAGTCAGATTAACTGTTCTACATGAAGGAGAGGAGCATTAAAACACTCCACCCAGCCAACCTACCACCCTACCTCCCCCCCCCACACACACATCACACATTGCCTCTGTGAAGAACACAATGCAGAATTGATCACAATGCTGAAGATAGGGGCCTGACAGATATGGTTGGATGAAAATGAAAATGATTGCGTGGACGTTGTAGTAGATAAGGTAAACAGATAGAAACAGAGGCCTGGGACGACCGCAGAGAAGGGTATATGTCATGGCAGGCTGGTCGAGGACTAAGAATTGATACGGGACTTCTAGAAGTCATTTATTTTTTCAGTGTGGATGAGAAACCAATCAACCAATAAATAAGTTTAGTTTTTGAACGAATCATTCTATGCCAGAGAATTTATCTGAAGGAAATAGAGATGTGATGAGCTACCAAGATACTCATCCTCATGGAATGTCTTTCAGGGAGAAAAAAAGGATGTATTAACAAGCAGTAAACTCATGACATAATAAGTTAAACAAAGTCCTAAACAAAATCTAGAGTATAATTCCACTTTAGTAAACAAACCAACTCAAAATATTTCCCTGCAGAGAAAAATTATCTGTAAAGATATATGCCAAGATGATAGATTTTTCCTCAGAATAAGAGGCTTGTGGGTGCTTCTCAAAAAAAAAAAAAATTTTTTTTTGGTTTTGTGGGCCACACCCAGTGACATTCAGTGGTTACTCCTGGCTATGCACTCAGAAATCACTCCTGGCTTGGGGAACCATATGGGACACAGGGGAATCGAATAGCCATCTATCCTGGGTCAGCCGTGTGCGAGGCAAACACCTTACCACTGTGTCAGCGCTCTGGCCCCTGCTTCTCTATTTTTAAAAACTGTAGGAAAGAATAATATATTAATTGGGACTTTTATCAAGTACACCTTTCTGGTTAATGTCACAATGACTCATTTGCTTTCGGTGAAGCTAATCAGCTTAGTGAGGCAGACAGTTTTGCTTTTATAACTTAGTTGCCAGTAGTATAAGCTGTAGTGACTGCTCAGATGACAATCTTTCTTTTTTTTTTTCTTGGTTTTTGGGTCACACCCAGTGATGTTCAGGGGTTACTCCTGGCTCTGTGCTCAGAAATCACTCCTGGCAGATTCAGAGGACCATATGGGATGCTGGGAATCAAACCTGGTCCCATCTCAGGCCAGCCCCGTGCAAGACAAACACCCTAACGCTGTGCTATTGTTTTGGCCCAAACTTTCTAAGGAACAATTTATCAGAGTCCTGTCACACTGTCTAGAAGACCTCTTTTGACCCAGATGCCTCAGTTTTATCCAACAAAATCTGTAAGAGATTTACCTGCTTTTGTTTCACCCATTAATTCATTCCAAGATTCTTCTGTAGTGTGAAAATACTATAATTATGGTCAATTCTATTTCAAAGGGATAATTATTTACATTTTTTAAAGAAAGTGTGTGATTGATGTCTAATTTTATCATTTAGCAACTTAGTGGGACTCTTTATGACTAAAGGGTGAAGGAAAAGGAAATGGGTAGTGGGGAGAAATTGTGTGTTAATTTAGCAGAGATGAATTGCTCACCCACCAGGCCTGTGACATCTTGGCATCTAGACCTAGAAGATAGTTGTAAGGGATGCATGTGATTTCTGTGGCCATAGGAACCCCAACCTCGGTAGTTTATAGGTAGAATGAAAAATTGTCCCCAAACTCTCTAAATGTAGATCTTATTTAATTAAGTTTTTATTTTATTTTTTGAGGGGGCACACCCGATGACACTCAGGAGTTACTCCTGGCTATGCACTCAGAAATTGCTCCTGGGTTGGGGGACCATATGTGATGCCAGGGGATGCGATCTGTCCTAGGTCAACTGCATGCAGGGCAAATGCTCTTCCACTGCGCCACCACTCCGGCCCCTTTAGTAAGTTCTTATAGGAAATAAAATAATGAGATGCAACAGAGGGATCACACTTGTTCTGTCAGTAGAAGTTCAGTTTATCAGAACTACATTTGAGAACTCATTTCTGAGGTAGTGGCAGTGACTCACTCACATGCAGGTCTGGGCCTTCCAGGGAGTGGATGGAGATGGCCAACACCAGCCTTCAATTGGCAAGAAAGCGTGGCCTGTTCAAGAAAGGGAATTTAGAGATTCCCTGAGTTTTACCCATTACTAAAAGACCTTATATCATAAGGTTGACTCTGATCTCCTTGCTGACTAGCAGGAACTTCAGTTACGAAAGTGAGATGGATTGATTTTTAGCTGATTTTGTGTTTTCTGATTCACTCTGGAGTAATACAAAAATGTCAGTGCAAAGGTATCCCTGTATTATTATAATATCCCTCCTGCCCTCTCCTGTAACTCTTTTTTGTTTGTTTGTTTCATTTTTGGTTTTGGGCCACACCTGGTGGCAGTCAGGGTAATTCCTGACTCTGAGCTCAAATACTGCTCCTCTCAGGCTTTGGAAACCATATTGGATGCCGGGAATCAAACCCAGGTCCATCCTAGGTTAGCTTCCTGCAAGGCAAACGTGCTACCACTGTGCTATTGCTTCAGCCTCAGCCAAGTAACTCTTTGGGGCATTTCCTTTACTTGTTTTATGGTCATTTAACTTTTAGTTAAGAGACCAAAGTCTTTTAAAAGCTCCACTTTAGAGACTCAGAGAATCTGAAACAAGGGAAACCCCAAGAGTAGAGAGTCATTTGGACTCTTTCTTAATCTACCATCACCATGTACATCTTAAACCCCTTAGTTTCTCTCAAAGGTAAAATAATGATCCCAACCCATCTTTCTTACTATGCTGGGGGGGGCATGTAATTTTATTTTATCTTATTTTGATTTGGGGGCCACACCTGCTTGTGCTCAGAGCTTACTTCAGGCTCTGTGCTTCAGGATGACTTCTGGTGGCTGGGATAGGGGATTGATCATATTTGCTAATGCCAGAGATTGAACCCAGGTAAGCCATGTGCAAACCAAACAGTAGTCTAGCGACTATATTACCACTTCAGCCTCTGCATTTTATGGGTACATTTTTTTTGTTTTTAATAATCTTTTTCATTGAATCACCATGAAATACAGTAAAAAGTCGTTCATGATAAAGTTTCAGTCATACAATGTACCCTTCACCAGTGCACATTTCCTGCCACTAATGTCCTCATTTTCCCTCCTACCCTCCTGCTGCCCTCCTCCTGCCTTCCTTGTGCCTGCCTCAATGACAGACATTTTTCTTCTTTTTCTCTATCTCTCACCTCCTCTCACTCTCCCTCACTCTCTCAGTCTTCCCTTTCTTCCCTTTTAGACACTGTGCTTTGCAGTATTGTTACTGAAGGGGCATCATGCCTATCACTTTACCTCCTTTCAGCACATTGGGTACATTTTAGATGAGAGATTCATGAGACTCTTGTGCAAACTGTAGAGTTCCATGGCCACAGAGTGCCCACCCTGCTCTGCCAGAAATGACAGATATGCTAGTTTGGGGCTGAGTTTGGGACAAGGGCCAGGAATGACTGATGACAAAGAAACAAACTGAAAGACCAATTTTTCTCCCTCTTCCCCCATCTCCATTGTAGCCATTGAAACTCAGAGCACCAGCTCCGAGGAACTGGTCCCGAGTCCTCCTTCGCCACTTCCTCCCCCTCGAGTCTACAAGCCGTGCTTCGTCTGCCAGGACAAATCATCGGGGTACCACTATGGGGTCAGCGCCTGTGAGGGGTGTAAGGTGAGTGTCCTGCCCTCTGGAAGTGACGATACCAGACCCCGAAATGGGCTGCTTTGCCTCTGTGATCGTCACAGTGTGACACATGGTCTTGTATTTGATGTTTTCTCATTTCTTCATTTTATCTCAGTTTAAAATCCAGAAATTTCTGCCAAGGACTGCTGGGGGTCAGGTGTGCTGGGGTCTTTGGTAACCCCCACAGAACAGTTCTTTTCAGGTAACAAGAGCCTTTGAAAGTCCTGAAGAGCCTCGTCTGTTTCTCTTGAAGACATGCTGTCTAGTGTCCTTGTGCTTTTATTTTATTTTTAAATATGACTGACAGTCCACTGAATCAACTGGCAAAGGATTCAAGGTTGAAATTGGGATTTATCTGCTGGCTGTTTCCTCATCTTTGTAGCCTTTGAATTACAGTATAATTTTCAGCCTGTAGGGACTTGCTACTGTGTATGTGCGTGTCATAAATTCAGGGGGCTGGATTTAAGATGTTAGCCTCCCGAATAGTGAGAAGTAGAGATTGAACATGTGTCAGAAAGGATATGGCTGCTTTGAATCAAGCTAGACAAT
The DNA here is from genome assembly GCF_024139225.1 of Suncus etruscus. Taxonomy (NCBI): domain Eukaryota; kingdom Metazoa; phylum Chordata; class Mammalia; order Eulipotyphla; family Soricidae; genus Suncus; species Suncus etruscus. Next base: position 15,344,906 of record NC_064867.1, on the reverse strand, counting down.
TGTTAGCACATCCAAAAGGCTTAATTGAGTGAATGAACTTTTGTTTTAAAAAAAAAAGGGAAAAGAGACAGAGAATGACTTCATACACGAATTCTGTTCATCCACAGATCATTTCTCAAAGGAAGTATGACTGTCTTGAGCCAAACTGCCCTAGATATACAACTTACTTAAGTTCTTCCTGGAGAGTTGTTTGGAGCTGTTATATATCTAAATTGCATGATTCATTGATAGTTGTAAGCACATTGGATATTATTGCCACTATTCCCTGCATTTTGATTTGGCTTCTCAGAGTTAGTACTTATTGTCATGGTATGAATTGGTTAGACCCTATCACATGACAAATCATCCTTAACCTGAATGGTGTGAAAAAACCTTTTATTTAGTGTAAGGTACTCTGGGTCAGTTCTTTAGACAGACTTTCTCTGGTTTTCTAATCTTTTCTATACTCCACTGTCTCTAGCTAGCTCTTCAGCAATGCTTCTGGGAGTGCTACCTGTTAGTGGGGGGAATCCTCTAATCTATTTTTCACTTCTGCTAGGCTGATTTATTTACAGAGGAAAGGTTGCAAGGAAGAATTGGTATCTCCAGTTTGGAAGCTTATACATGGAACACTGTTCATTCAGTCATAATTCATTGTTCAAACCAAGTCATAGGCTTAGATCATACTCAAGAAGTAAGAACAAGGGCCTGGAGAAATAGCACAGCGGCGTTTGCCTTGCAAGCAGCCGATCCAGGACCAAAGGTGGTTGGTTCGAATCCCGCTGTCCCATATGGTCCCCCGTGCCTGCCAGGAGCTATTTCTGAGCAGACAGCCAGGAGTAACCCCTGAGCACCGCCGGGTGTGGCCCAAAAAACAAAAAACAAACAAAAAAAAAGAAGTAAGAACAAAAATTCAAGTTTTAGAGGGTCTGAGTGGGGGCTCCCAATTTGGGCTCTGAGGCCCAGGAGAAATACACTCCTGGTGATAATCAGCCAGTCAAGCAATAGGGGCAAACGCTTAGGCTCAGCAGTGTGATGCTGGTAGGACCCTGAAGTGCTGACGGTCACCAGGCCCACTCCTGGTGGTGCTCTGGGTACCATGTCATGTCAGGGAAGAGTCTTACTTGGGTGCCTGTGCAAGCAAAGCATGTACTCTTGGCCTGACCACTGAGTTTGCTTCCTGACCCCTGAGCTAAACTTTTTGTTTGTGTGTTTGTTGGACCATACCTTGGCAGTGCTCAAGATTTGCTCCTGGTTCTGTGCTTAGGGATCACATTAGGGTTTTAAGGATCATAATGGGGTTAGCAATATTCATGGCAAGTGCCTAAACCCCTATACTCTCTCTAAAGCTTATGAAGTAAATTTATGGCATGGAACTCCAAGTCACATCTTAAGGATTAAGTTTACAGAACAAGGAAATTTGGGAACATTTTTGTTTTCAGTCTCCCTTGTCTTGTTTCTTGCTTTAGGAACACAAAATGGAGAAGAACCCCAGATTTACCTCCTGAACCTTTTACTGCACTGTCATTGAAGCTTCCAGATGTATGCTTAACCAATGTATAAATAGTCCCTTGACCCCTTTAGGTAACTACACTCGTTTTCCGTTCCTTCCCAAACATTAGATTAAACATATTATTTTACAGGGAAAAGCCAGTTAAGGGAAATTCTTGAAAGATGGAAACATCATTTTTGTCTCGGCTTAATGCTGGTTGTTTCAAGGAATGTCTTTTCCTTCAGGGGCTTTAGAAAAGACAGTAAGGAAGGTCACCACTACTGGTCACCACATTGATGCAGCTCTTTATTGCTTCCCTTCACTGTGCCTTCTGAAATTTAGTCTGAGATTTGGGAAGGCCCTGCTAAAATATCCATTCCTTTTGCCCATTCATTGTGCAATATATTAATAGATCAGGGATTATTTTTTTCAATTCTTCATTTGAGAGTTAAATGAAAGACACTCTTTCTTTCCAGAAAACTTTAAAGTCATCTGATATTCAGAAATCTTAATGAGGTATGTTGTAACTCAGCCTACCTGCTCCCATTATGTCCTGGGAAAAGAAGTGATCCAGCGTGTCTCTTCTCGTGGCAGATTCCAGATCTTACATATTCAGCTGTTTCACAATCTGTATAGTACAAACTGTATTAATCAGCTCTTAGCCTGCTATTTCCCTGACCTTTTGTTTTGCTCTGGATTCTGACTCTTTAGGAAAAAACCCAACAATAACGGAATCCATACCAGCACAAACCACTTGGAAAAACTTGGTTATAGGGTCCCAAGTCATGTTCTGGAATGTCTTATTAACAAACCTCCAAGCAGTGAGGCCAGAGGGGATCAACCTGAGACTGTTTATAGTGCAGGTGGGCCTCTGCAAGCATGGACTGCCTTCCCTCCTGGTTGTTGATGAAAAACAGTGCTTGCTGTTTTTGTGCAGTGTTTGCTTGCTGGATGCTGTATAAGCTGATAGAATGAACAGAATAAAAAAAATATAAAAATGCAAGCATTCTGATGTATCAGCCAAATAAAAGAAAAATAACTAAAACAAATTAACTTCAGCTATTTTTTACATTTACTTAGACAGTGAGACATTTTTTGGGTATCCAAAATAGAAAATTGAAACAACCACTGTTTACTACGGGAGAAAAAAACTCCCACTGAACACGTTTCTCTGATTCTAATGGACCTTTGCGATCACACTTGCTAAACATGGCTTCCCAGCACTGATTGAGCTCACATCCAGAATGACATGTACAATGTAGAATTGACTTTTCCTTTATGGAAGTTTTCATGCCTGGAAAATTAACCAACCAAGGCTGTTCATGATATGGATGTGGACATGGACATCACTGTTGGTTGAAAACATGATGTAAAACCTGAGATAGAAAAATATCTGAGTATTTGTGCATAGCAAATCTATGGTGTTTGAGGGACAACTGTATATGCTTCCTATTCTTTTGTAATACTTTATGTTGGGTACTATTTGTCCCGATTTTAATTTTATTCTATGTGGGAAGGGAGAAGCAGGAGGGTCATACCCAGCACTGCTTGGGGTCACAACTGGAGGTGCTGGAGGACCATGAAGTGCCATGAATCAAACCCAGGGTGAGCATATGCAAAGCAATTGCTTCAGTCCTTTGGCCATTTCTATGGCCCTTTATTTCATATTCTTGTTTCTGGAATAAAAATTAGGGACTCATACAAGGGAGATATGCACTTTACCACCAAGTTATTTCTTAGGCCTTAAACTGAGGGTGTTAGTGGTATTACTCTGGGGATTATAGGGTGCCAGAGATAGAATCAGATCTGGCTTCATACAAGACAATTGCCTTATCCATTGTACCACTCCTCCAGCCTGTTAACTCACTTCTTAAATTTGAATTTTTTTTTTTTTGTGGTTTTTGGGTCACACCCGGCAGTGCTCAGGGGTTACTCCTGGCTCCATGCTCAGAAATTGCTCCTGGCAGGCACAGGAGACCGACCATATGGGACGCCGGGATTCGAACCGATGACCTTCTGCATGAAAGGCAAACACCTTACCTCCATGCTATCTCTTCGGCCCCAAATTTGAATTTTTTTAAGGAGTAAAATTTAAACAACTGTGTAGTTTTGTCCCATTATTATAATGAATATTTATTAAATTGTCATTTGTTGAATGTATTCCTGTTTTTTTTTTTTTTTTTTTTTTTTTTTTTTTTTTTTTGGTTTTTGGGTCTCACCCGGCAGTGCTCAGGGGTTACTCCTGGCTCCAGGCTCAGAAGTCGCTCCTGGCAAGCATGGGGGACCATATGGGACGCCGGGATTCGAACCGATGACCTTCTGCATGAGAGGCAAACGCCTTACCTCCATGCTATCTCTCCGGCCCCTGTATTCCTGTTTTTTAATGAAAGTGTTTCCAAAGTTTTTTTTTTACAAAGAATGACTTAATAGTCTTTACATATATCATTTCTGTAATATTTTCTTAGACTACATTTAATAGAATTTTAAAGTCAATTGCTGTATATTATTTTGGCTTTCCCAAATGATCAAAATGCCCTTTAAATGCCCATCAACTAGTCTATAAAAAGAAATTAGTTGGGGCTGGAGTGATAGTGCAGTGGTATCTTGCACACAGCTGACCAAGGAGGGACCTCAATTTGATCTCCAGCATCCTATATGGTCCCCCAAGCCAGGAGCAATTTCTGAGTGCATCGTCAAGATTAATCCCTGCGCATCACCAGGTGTGGCCCAAAAACCAAAAAAAAAAAAAAAATTACTATTGGAGACTATTTAGGATTTACTACCTATGATAATAAGGTAAAGCATCAAGAAATAGCTTTTCTTCTGGAATTATACTGTAATTTAGCCATTTAAAATGGGTGCCGTGCCATGGGACTGGAGAGATAGTATAGGGCTTTTGCCTTGCACGCAGCCAATCCAGGTTCAATCCCTGGCAGTTTCCCCAAGCCCTGCCAGGAGTGATTCATGAGTACAGAGCCAGAAATTACCCCCAAAGTACTGCCAAGTGTGGCCTCCAAGCCCTGAAATTAAATTAATTTAAATTAAATGGATGCATCGTACATTTTGGTTTAATAGGATTGTTTGGTTGATCAATAGAAGTCAGCCCAGCCTTTCACTGAGATTATTCCTGTGGTCTGGAGTCCTCTGCTCTAAAGTCAGACTACTAACTAGAATCTGGTTTGTATTCTTTTTGGGAGTGAAGATACACATTCATCTATGGATATTAATATCATACTATCCCTTTTTATATACTACATATGAGCTTTATCATTCTATGTCTATTCCTCTCCCTCTGACTCATTTCTCTCAGCATGATACCCTCTATGCCCATACATGTATAAGTAAATATCATGAATTCATTTTTTCTAACGGCTCCTTAGTATTCCATTGTGTAGATATACCATACTTTCTTTATCTACTTATCTATTCTCAGGAACTAGGGTTGTTTCCAGATTCTGGCTGTTGTGATTAGTGTTTCATTGCACTTAGAAATTCAGAGGGCTTTTTTGCATTATATTTTGGAATTTTAGGGTATATTTCTAGGACTGGTATTACTGGGACATACAGAAGCTCAATTTCTAGTTTTTCAAAACTAGAAATTTTTTTTTCAAAATGGCTGAACCAGTTGATATTCCCACTAGCAGTGAATGTGAGTCCCTTTCTCCCTGCATCCTTGTCAACACTGGTTGTGAAGCACACTTTTTGTACTCTAGTGTTTTGTACACTTTCATAACTTTCAAAGAGTCTAGAGTGACACTACTATGCTTTGAAATCTAAGTCACCTGCTAGCTTCATGACAGCTCTTTAATTCTTTCTTTTCTTAGATTATATTGCCTATCTCATAATATTGTTATGTGCAGAGAATATTATTATAAAGGATGTTTAATAATATCTAGTAGATAGTACATAATAACACACACCAAGTTATTGTTTGCATTAACTTACTATAGTGATGTACATAACTTAATTCTATTTTTCCTTGCAATGACTGTATAGCAGTTCCCCATTCCTTTATAATAAAATAAACACTGTCTCTTTATTTCAAAACTTGGTAAGACCCAGCCACAGCATGGAGCATCCCCTGATTAACCTTAGTATAGGAGTTGGCTAATTGTCTTTATTAAGAGCCAGACAGCAAATATTTCAGTCTTTCAGAGCCATCTGGTCTCTCTCACAACTATTCAAGTCTGCATTGTGGATTGAAAGCAGTCATAAATAATATGTCAAAGGTGGGGCTGGGTCTGGCTATGATCCAGTAAAACTTTATTTAGAAAAAAACAAACAGAGCCAGACATTGCCCTTTTCTCTTGATAGATAGTAATGTTTTTCTTCTCACAATCTCTGAAACTCAGAAGCTGATGACCCAAAGCCCTCCCTGTGCTACAGGTGGCAGGTCCAACTTTTTGGGCAGATTCAAGAGCTGGGATTCCTGCTTTTCCTTTGTTATTCAGAATTGCTGTCAGTCTTGCTCAGGACTCCATGGCTTAGTAATCTAAATTAAGGTCAATATCCCAGATTCATATTCTTCATTCATTTTCAGTTCCTATTGCCTACTTGTTCAAACCTAGAGAAATTAAGTTTCCTTTGAAGTAAGCTACTTGCTCTAAAGCCTGACATCTTGCTTTGAGAAGGTTTATATAGGATGTTCTCTGAGCTGCTATATTATCTTTTCTTACTGAACACATTACCCAATACCTGTCAGATAAAACAGTAGACCTTCATTATTTGCTACAATTTGGCATAAAATCCCTTGCCTACGTTGATGTTGTTTGGGTCAGCTGGTATAGGGTTGCCACACTTTATATGGACAAGACAAAACAGGGCATCTATAATTTGTTCCTTGTGTCCTCATCTATGAACCTCATGGGATTTGTTTTCATTTCTCAGTCAGAAAAGATAAGGACTGATGGAAAACCTCTGATTGTGTCGCATTTATGAATGTCCTATTGACCAATCCAGTAAGTAATCAAGTCTAGATTCAGTGTGTGGAGAAAGTGAGTCACCTTTCAAAGGGAACAATGACAGTCACCTTACAAGTAAGCAAGGGTACACTCTCTTGTTGTGCCTTGGTTTTATACGGACATCCCCTCTAACCCTATATTCACCACTCTATCATCCTTCAGCATATATTTCTTAATCTCTTTCTAAGAAATGTAATAGTACACACGGTCATTTTGCTCCTAAAGCTTACTATGTAAAACAAGGACAGATGCTAAACTATTCAAGGCTGGTAGAAAATGAATAGAAAGGTCTGATAGAGAGTGACTGAGTGATAACTTCTGAATGAATCTTAGGGAAGAGTTCATAGCTGAGGAGGACTGAAATCAGAACAGTAGTGGAAAGTGTTTTGGTCAGAAGCAAACACTTGAATTTGGAGGCAGTTTCTTCCTCTATCTTCACTACATCCATTCATTTCTCTGGTTCTTAGCAAATCTACAAAATAAGAGCAAATCTCCAAGTTTAGACCTCAGTTAAGTCAAATACAAACACTAAAGCAGTTAACCAATATTGGTATTTTGTCCAGAATGGCTTAGATGAAGTGAAATCTCCAGGGTCTGCAAATCTAGGGCAAAATCTGGGAAGAAGAAACCTTCTTTCTTTGCATATTTTCTCTACAGCAGGCATTTGAGTGTTTTATATGCCATATACCCACATTTCATTTAAGTCTCAAGCAGTTCTAAGGTTAGGTCCTCAAAACTCTAGCTTATGAACAAGAAACCTGTGGTGCAAAGAGGTTCAAGATCTTCTCATCCAGAGTCATATATTTTCCTAGGGATAGGATGCTAATGACCCACTACTTCAGGCTTCTTCATACAGAAGCTAGGAAGCCATGGGATTTTACAAGCTCCAGATAGAGGCTGCAAAGAGCACTGAATTGAAAACATACATGAGGGAGCAAATTTACAACAACAACCCTACTGTCTTCATCATCTCACGAAAAAAAAAAAAAAAAAAGAATGAAGTTTAAAAGAAAAAAAAAGAGCTTCCAGGGGTCGCAGCAGTGGCACAAGCAGTAGGGCACACGCTAGCTTAGGACAGACTGTGGTTCGATCCCCCCTCCCCCGTGTCCCATATGGTCCCCCAAACCAGGAGCAATTTCTGAGCGCATAGCCAAGGAGTAACCCTTGAGTGTCACCTACTGTGGCCCAAAGAGAAAGAAAAAAAAAGAAGAAGACCTTCCAAGACAGTCTTTTCTGAAGAAAAGGTGGTTCACAACAGACATTCCCATGTGGTGCTCTGTCTTGCCTTTCTCTGCTTGGCTCTGAATGGGTGGAAACTTTCCATCCATCGGCCAGAATTGGGAAGGCTCTATTGGGCTACTTGAAAGTCCCCAGGGTGAGGCTGGATGCAGCCTTGGTGGCGCTGCTCCTCCACCAGGGTGCAGAGAAAATGCTTGCTCCAGGTCACACTGTATCTTTCTATTTAAAGCCTCCTTTGGAGTTTCGGTTCTACAAGCCCCTCCATCCCTTGGGACTAATTTTGTCCATTTGCTCAAATGCCTTTGAATTTCTTGCTTCTGAAAAAGGGAGGCCCTCTTATCCCTGACAGTATGAGGAAGGAGGGCTGGGCTGTGTGTGTGTGTGTGTGTGTGTGTGTGTGTGTGTGTGTGTGTGTGTGTTTGTTTTTCCTGGCAATTGGCAAGTACTATATGCAATGACAGAAAGTTTTGCAATTGGGAAGATGGATGCTTGCATTTAATTTTAGATACTGTAAAATTAGATATTGTAAATGTGCTTCGTGATTTTATTTGACCAAGTACATTTAAAGTAACATTGTTTTTATGTTTTTTTTTTTAAATTGATATTATTATTTTCAGTTTTTAGGCCACAACTGGCAGTTCTCAGGGGTTACTCCTGCTCTGTACTCAGAAATCACTCCTGGCAGGCTCGGGGGACCATATGGGATGCCAGGAATCAAATCCAGGTCTGTCCTTGGTTAGCCACATGCAAAGCAAAAGCCCTACCGCTGTGTTATCTCTCCAGCCCCTCAACAGCACCTCTTAAATTAATAAGTACTTGGTATTTGTTGAATGACTGGCATGGACTGGAAGGCCCAGATCCTTCTAACACTTTCAAGGAAGTCACTTGCTAGAAGTGACTTTTTTTTTAAATAGATATATAAGCATTTACTAGATGAGGAAGACAAGAGAAGTATTGATGGTGAAAGTCGAAGGCAGACCAGAAAGCAAAATAATTGGACATCACTTAGGAAGAAGTTGGGAAGTGGAAGCATTGTCATTTATGAATATTTGATTTGCCCAAACTGTGTGAGCAATAGTGTCAGTCAAACATTACAGGCACCTTAAAGAACACATTGTTTACTGTTTCCTTGGAAAAGCTTTCTTTGTAGTCTGCAGGTTAGGTCTTTCTCTTTTATGACTCTGTGTTTCTCCTTTAATGTCCTTAACAGAAATGTGATTAACTTATTATTTATGCATATGTTTACTGTTTGCCTCTTCTATCATATTCAGAACCCCAGGAGTTTGAGGCTGATCACTCCTTAGAGTTTTATTTCTTGAGCTCTGTGCCCTGCACATAGTAGGGCCTCAGTGCAGAATTTTATATGGTAACATAGTTTAATTGGTAATATAGCTACATCCTAATTGATAGTTATAGATGAGTGCTGTGCAGCAGATATAGTCAGATGGCAATGTACATAGTAATATAATTTTATATTTTTATTTAATTATATAAGGAATTGCATCTGATTAGATAGGGGTTTGTTATGAAACATTTATGCAAACCTATGTGGACTTTCATAAACAGGACAGACCTTTAGTGGCCAATATTCAGTTCCTTTTTTTTTTTTTCGTAATTTTTAAGCTCAGTTAGCCTTTTACAGCAAAGATTATATTTTCACTAGTAATTTTTTTATACAAGTCTGTCCCTTTCCTCTCCTCTCCCCTTCCCCTCTTTCCTTCCCTTCATCTCCCCTCTTTTTAGTCTCTTTTTCTTTTTCTTTTCTTTCCTTTTTTCTCTTTTCTTCTTTTTTTTTCCCCTTTCTGTCTTTTGAACTCTACCAAGTGATGCTCAGGAATTAGTGCTCATTCTGCACTCAGAAATTACTCTTGGTGGTACTTGGGGGACAATATGAGGTGCCAGAAATCAAATCTGGGTCTGTTGTATATAAAGCAAGCACCCTATTCATATATTATCTCTAAACCCAGAAGAATTTTTATTCTGAGCAAAGGTTTTTTCAAATTGAGAAGTCATCTTGAATTGAAAGGGCAGAAAAACCTGTCTTTTATTTCCTTCTTGGTATATGAGTAAACAGGAAGTAGGATGAATTCTAATTTAGTTTTGCAGCTCTCTACTTTTTCACTTTTTTTTTGTTTTGTTTTTCGGGCCACACCCATTTAATGCTCAGGGATTACTCCAGGCTAAGCGCTCAGAAATTGCCCCTGGCTTGGGGGACCATATGGGATGCTGGGGGATCAAAACTCGGTCCTTCCTTGGCTAGCACTTGCAAGGTAGACACCTTACCTCTAGCACCACCTCGCCGGCCCCTACTTTTTCACTTTTATTGGTTGGTAAAAATCATTTGATGGGAGGGATAATAATTTGATGGTCTTCAGTAGTTTGTAAAGTATTTTTTGTTATTAGGAGGTAATATATATTTGTTTAAATACTTCCATTGTTTGTTGTTTAAAACAAACAAATAGCTGTAGCTGTATGAGATTTGCTTTACACTTGGCTAATCAGGGTTTGATTCCTGATACCATTTATAGTCCTAGAGCTCAGCCAGTTTATCTTGAGCAGTCAAGCATAAGTCCTGAGCATGGCTAGGCCCAAAGCCTCTCTCCCCAACCACATTTTTTTAAAGTATCTAGAGAAGACAGAAAAATAATATAGGATATAAGGTGTTTGAATTGCATTCTGCCAACCAGGGTTTGATCCATGGCACTGCATGTAATCTATTGAACACTTCCAGGAGTGATCCCTGAGCACAAAGTCAGGAATAAAGCCTCAACACTGCTGAGTATTGTTCAGCTGCCCCTCTCCAATCTATTTTTTTATTTTTATTTTTATTGTTTTTTGGTTTGGGGCCACACCTGTTTACTCCTGGCTATGCGCTCAGAAATCACTCCTGGCTTGGGGGACCAATGGGATACCAGGGATCAAAACATGGTTCATCCTAGGCTAGTGCGTGCAGGGCAAATGCCCTACCGCTTGGCCCACTGCTCTGTTCCCCCTCTCCAATCTATTTCAATGAGACAAAAAGTATCTAGATTAGTTTCATTTGCTGCTTTTTTTCAAACAAGCCACAAATCTATGATTTTTTTTAAGTTTTATTTATTTATAAAAATTGCAACATATGGTTGACATAGTTGATCATAAGACATTTGTTTCCAGATAAGTAAAAGCAAAGTTATAGGAAAGAATGAAAAGAAAAAATTTAATGAAAGAGAAGAGGAAAAAAGAAAGAAAAAAAAAGAAAAAGTATAGTAGCAGTAGCAGGCTCATTTGTGAAAATTACATTTTTCCAACTAAGTCAATACAATGGCAGAAAGTTTAGTAAGCTTTTGTTGTTATATGTCCACTCTGTTAAATTGGGATGTTTCTTTAGGAATGATAGCATCAAACAAATGAAGTTATCCAGAAATTCAAAGCTATACTATGAATTTTAGGGGCATATACTTCCTCCTGGAAGAAGGCCTGGTTCGAACATAGCATTGTGTTTGCAGGCATGATTATAGTTGTCAGGCTTTTACAGATGAATGAAAATGTGCCCACACTAATTCCAAAAAAAGTACTGGTGTTATCAACCTAACAACTGACATACCTGAAGTGTGGTCAGATTGGGGTTTTTGAAGGAAATCATAGAAAGTCAGTGATAAGGCAGGCCAGCAGGGAAACTGATTATGGGTGATGGAGGCAGTGAGCATCGCTTAGGCAGGGTTATGTCTATGATTTCTAGTAATGTTGTGCCTTTGTAATCTGGTAGACAATTTCCAATATTCAGAATTAATCTGTTGATTTAAAAATGGCTTACTTCCCAGTGAGGTCACGAGTGTGTTTTTATTACCTTTCAGTCAATAAAAAGAAAAATTGCCAAAGACCAGCATTCTATTTTCTAATCTAAAGAAAATCAAGAGTAGAAAGCAATCAGAGCTGCTTTTGCAAATTCCTTGGGACCATCATCTCAAAATGAATTGTAAAAATGTAGTCCATTTATACCAAACCAAAACACAAAGTCTTTTTTTTAAAGAGAATTAAAGTAGACTTTTGGGATCTCCAGGGGATGATCTAAATTTTGATCGAATATAATTTCTGTGTAAATAAAATTGACTATCATAGATATTAATTTAAGTACTTTTGGGAGTGAGAGTTTTAGCCTCTGTTCTTCTACGTCTTGTACAAGGGAGATGGAATGAAGTGTTTTCCATTTTGTTTTTTTGTAGGTGAACTCCTTGAAAGTAGCCAAAAGTTGACTTCAGGGAGACATCTTATTAATCAGAACCTTCCTTCCTCCCATTTTATCTCCTTCCTCCCTCTCTCTTTTTTTCCCTCTTTCCCTCCCCCTTTTCTTTCCTGTTTGTGCCACACCCGACTGTGCTTAGGACTTACTCCTGACTCTGAACTCAAGGACTACTCTTGTCTATACTCAGGGGACCATATGGGGATTAACCAGTTATCAAGCCCTGGTTGGCTATGTATAAGGCAAACGCCCTATCACTTTCTTTCATGAGGGGAGGCTGTGAGCCCCTGGTATTTTCTCTTAGTATGGCGTCTCTCTCCCCCATCTCCTTATCTCCATGAAACCACAGAAAAAAAGCATCTTGTTTTTATCTTTCCTTTGTTCTAAAACATTTTCACACCTGGCATTACATTAGACTAAGCAGAACTACATTAAATAAAAACTGAACTCCCCTACCCTCCTCAATTCCACCCCTCTGGCTGGTCAAATAAAAAAATTACATAATATAGATTAGTGGGAATAAAGAACAGATTTCATTTCATAGGTATGCAGAATCTATGAGGATTCTGATTTTAAAATCAGCGGGGTAAAATGTGGGTACTTACCCTGAGCTAAGTAATGGTCCTGGGGTTTTGGGGAGAAATATGGGGACTCACACAAAAAGGAGAAGGTGACTCGTGATGAAAACCAGTTGCTCTGTAATTTGATGTTTTCCTTCCATGTAGATAGGTTTCTCTGAGAGAAAATTTTTTGGTGGGGGGAATCTAGGTAATATACTCAATTTTTATTCTTCTAGGTAGTTAAAGAAGTTTTTCATCTTAGGGATGCCTGCATGAACTTGGAAAAAGCCTTTATCTTTCATTCCAAAATGAACAGTGTCATATACAGACTTATTCCTGGCTTACACCTTTCTTCTTCTACTCCATGATCAGGGAGTTATGGGACTGAGGATAGAACTGAATATAGAACTAAATACAAAAAACACTCCTTGTGTGTGAAACTCAGGCCCTGAGTTCAATGCTTACCATCCTCCCCTTATGAAAAAAAAAGATAAAACAGTCTCATTCTTTATATTATAGCTTGGCATCCCTGGTACCTTAGTATCATTGTATTCTAACTGCTGCAAGAGGAAATGAGGGCATAGCAGAGGCAGTTTCTTAAAAACTAGGATCTGAAGTGGCATACTTTAATGGCAAGAACCTGTCATATTGCCCAGACTAATAGCATGGGTTATAGTTGATCCTAATGGTCTGGATAATGAAAAGAAATTGTGAACTTGGTGGAGAGCCTGCAATGTCTGCTATAGGCTTTTTCCTTTGCTCCTCATAACAATTAGAGAAGTAGGGTTTTCTTTTTCCTATCTACTTTACAGATGAGAAAATGAAGAGTTCACAGGACTCAGTCATACCAGGCAGCCCTTCATTTCTAATCTAATTGTCCTACTCAAATGGTTACTGTGGAAACCACCTTGGATGCATTTCTTGTGCTTCAGTTTCCCCTGAATCTTATCAAACTCTTTTCAAAGTCCATCATTTCAAGCATCTCCATTTTGCTGTGCATTCTGTTTTGACATTCTGAGAGCTTGCAAAGGCATTATCTATTCAAGTCAGGCCTTTATCAAGGGTTAGATTCCAATGTAAACCCACCAGGCAAAAGTCACGTGAAGCCAGAGTGATCCCAAAAATTTCCTTCAGAGAGCAAAGTGCTGTAGACCAACATATGTCTCTCATTAAGTCCTTCAGAGCCAGTTCTTCTCGCAGTGTTTGTGTGCTGTCCCCTCACTGGCACACCAGCTGGAATCGTTATTTTCAAAAAGTACAGTGTCCTTGAATACCAGAACCGGGCACAACACAATACACAAACCATGAAATCACTCCACAGTCTAGATATGTGCTTGTTACTAAGTTTCTCCTGCCATAAAAGTTTCTTGGGGATTGGAATTTTTCTTGTGCCTTTTATGAAGTGACTTTTTTTAAAGCCCCCCTCCCAGTATTTTTCCACTTCAGACAAGCATTTCGGTGTGTCAGATGAATAAGCAGTGTCAGAATGGTGGTGGGGGGTGGTGGTGGTGGGGGAGGTGGTGGTGGTGGCGGCAATTTGGTTCTGTGGCCCCTAGAACTCATCCTGGAGTGGGGGAGGAGGGCTGGAGGAGAGGGGTGGGGAATCTAGAGAGGAGAATAAAAAATTGTGCTCATCTCCCATTGGCACAATGCTGGCATTGTCCGGGGTGAAGGGGAAAAGCTGGCGTGCTGGCAGACTGGCCCCATTAAAGCCTTGTTTCTTGTTCCATCCTGAAAGGATGACATTCCTTTGGTAGGAACGTCCTGCCCGGATTTCTGGCACCAGCTCTGTAACCAACACGATCGCCTGGGGCATTTGTGTTTGGTTTGGTTTGGTTTCATTTCTAAAGCAATAAAGTGCCTGCTGCATAAGTGGTGTGCGAAGGAGAACTGTTTTTATAAAGCTAGCTGTTGGACTTGTCACTGCCATCGAGGTGGCCTGGCTTCTTTCTGGTCACCAGTGTTCAACCCGAGAAGAATATCCAGCCCATTTCACTTAAGAACTTGTTCTCAAGTGTTCCTGAGGCATCCTGGGTGTTCTAAGTTCGGCCCCCACTTTTCTCCCGGAATTTAATGTAATGCTTCATTTATAGAAGAGATGGCTGAATTTGCAAAGTAAATATTCTAATCAGGAAAAACAGAATCTTCAGTGATCCTCTCGGTTTTGCTTCTGTGCAGCCCCCGTCCACCTCCTCAATCCAAGTCCTAAGGAGAAAATATTAATTCTTTATATTGGCTACAGCTCTGAACTGGGGCATGAAAAATGTACTTCAGAGGTTTTGTGAGCCTGAACATAATGAGTGGCAGAAAACCCTAAGGTAGGTTAGTGAGGGGAGAGAATCCTTTAGTTTTACAAAAAGATTTTATGTTTCAACGAATCAGGCAATGGAAGTTCTGTGTGCTTCCGTGTCTGAAAATAGCAGACTGAAAATATCTAAGGATACAACACCACTATTCATGCGGGCTGGGAAAGTCCTTCAAATCATGAAAATTATCCTTACTAGTCAAAACCAGTAGGGATCTTCTCACTACTCCAGGGGATAAGAGAATTTTAGTTTGGGTCCCACTTCTTTGTGTGAAACTCTAATTACAGATGTGCTCTTTGCTATAGCCTGGGACTTTGGGAGTACGCTCCTATTTTTAGCTAAGAAATCTTCTTGAAGCTATTGGCTACTTTATATTTTTCTTATGGACAGAGAAGATTTGTTTAGGATAATGTAATTTGGAGAGGGAAGCTCAGGTTTTGGATATTATCAGTGTCCAGAGGCAATTCTTACTACAAGAGCTAGCACTTCAGTGGTAGGCACTCACCATCATCAAGCTCATAGACTTAGATGTCTCTCTACAACATCTGTTTTATTGGAATGTACATTATATTATATTTCTGGTTTGATAAAATTCTTGACTTGCATTGGGTATAGTTTTGTTGTTATGATTTTTAGAAGTACAACAGCATTAACAAAAGTACAGTGGGGAGGATCTGGGCACTTTGGTGGTAGTGAGATAGAGAAATCTTGTACATCAAGAATTGTAACCCTGTTTTTTTTTAAACAACTTTCTCCAAAAGTGCAGCAGCTATTTATTACCATAAATGATGGGCAAGAGCATTAGAAATTCAGTTTATTTTTTCTAGTTTTATTCCCTAATAGAATTAAATGTCAGATACCTGATCCATTTGTATTTTGGTCTAAAATGATTATTTCATGCAATAAAAGTGAGGTGGGAAATATGTCCTATTTATATGCATATTTGGCTCTATTTCTATCTACTGACCAAAATTTTTGAGTCTTGAGAACATACTACACCTGCATATTATGCTTTTTTCTTTAAATATCTGTGCAGATAGAAATTTCACAAAATAATAATTGCATAATACAGCTAAAAAGTTTGTCATCACTGCATATAACTGTTCTAAGCACAAACTCATACTGGTCATTTCTTTCAATCTGTGCATGTGTGAGGGCTGCTGTGAATATACAGAATTGATATCATTTACCTGGAGCTTTAAGAAAATTAAAAGAATATCTTTGAATTAATGTGCCTAATTAGTATCACAGATTCCTTTGTCATAGATGCCTCTTGCAGCCATCTTATCTTTTATAAACCCTTGGCCTGTGATATTATGTATGCTAATAGAAGCAAGGATATTGGATATTCCTTCCTTCCTTCCTTCTTCCTTCCTTCCTTCCTCCTTCCTTCCTTCCTTCCTTCCTTCCTTCCTTCCTTCCTTCCTTCCTTCCTGCCTTCCTTCCTGCCTTCCTTCCTGCCTTCCTTCCTGCCTTCCTTCCTGCCTTCCTTTACACATTATCAAGCACACCACACCCAGAGGTTCTGGAGTCTTACCAGAGGTACACCTACTGATTATCAGGATAGCATAAAGTACTGGGGATTGAACTCTGGACCTCTCAAAGATAAGACATAAACTCCAACTCTTTGAGTCATCTCCCTGTTCTCTAGCACAATTCTTATAGCCAACCTAGATAGAATGGAATAAAGAAAGGCCATAAGTACCCTGCTTCTAGTAAGGGGGAAAGAGCAATATTTGTAAACATCAGTAATTCCATAGTTCTTTCTGCATTTGTCTCCTACAAATAGCTGCATCTACATGCCATAAAAGAGAACTCTTCTCCCCATCACTAGTGAGCTCTTCTGGATGGGTCAATGTAAAAGTCAAGAGAGTCAATGTAAAAGTCTTTGAGAAAACCACTTTTACTTGTCTGTGCCTTCAATTTTTGCGTGTGTACCTTCTATTTTAAAAGTATATTATTATTTTGAAGTTCATTTGTTTTGAGGTAGAATAATGCTTCAAATACAGTATTCCTTTCAAGTAGACAACAAAACATTGTATACATTGTGAGATAGTTGTAGATATTGTGAGAGAGTTCCTGCTATAAGTCTAGTTAACAGTCATCAGCAGAGTTATAAGAAAACTTTTTCTGAGATGAGAACTTTGGAGATCCCATCCAGTGATGCTCATGGTTTACTCCTGGCTCTGCAGTCAGGAAACACTCCTGATAGGACTTAGGGGACAAATGGGGGTGCTGGGAATTGAACCACAGCCAGCCACGTGCAAGGCAAGTGCTTTAATCTTCATGCCTATCTCCCCAGCTCCTGTCATAAGAGCATTTATGATTTTTTTTTACTTAGCAACTTTCAAGCCTTTTGTATCATATGATTAACTCGAGTTGCCTTCCTGTCTATTTTATCCCCGTGATTTGTTGATTCTATACTGGAAGTTTATAAGTTTGACCAACTTTACCCATTTTGCCTACCCACCCCTGAGTTGGTAGATTGCCTGCTGCTTGCTGTGTCTTCTTTAAAAAAAAAAATACCACCAAAATTTTTATAAGTCCCTAAAAATAAAGCTATAGCATGCATTTAAAGGGGAAATATGGCCACCTAAAGTCCCAATATGGATTTGATTTTAATATATCTCTCATTTTATTTCTAATTAATCTCTTCTATTTTGGGGAACTCCACTTAAAGTGAAAGGCAACTTTTACCTGGATTAGTAGTAGAAGTAGTAGTAGTAATAGTAGTAGTAGTAGTTTTCCAGTAGTGCTCGGGGGTTACTCCTGGCTCTGCACTCAAATGCTCCTGGTAGGCTCAGGGGACCATATGGGATGCTGGGGACCAAAGCCAGGTAGATCTCAGGTCAGCTGCATGCAAGGCAAATGTCCTACCACTGTTCTATTACTCTGACTCCTATAACTGGATTTTGTGAGAGCCAGTTCCAGCTTGCACCTTCCCTTTCCATAAGCAGCCACTGTTTCTTCAAAGTGTTCAGCTGAGTCTTGAATTGAAATGGAATCGCTGGGCCCGGAGAGATAGCACAGCGGCGTTTGCCTTGCAAGTGGCCGATCCAGGACCAAAGGTGGTTGGTTCGAATCCCGGTGTCCCATAGGGTCCCCCGTGCCTGCCAGGAGCTATTTCTGAGCAGACAGCCAGGAGTAACCCCTGAGCACCGCCGGGTGCAGCCCAAAAACCCAAAAAAAAAAAAAAAAGAAATGGAATCGCTGGCAGCCCTCCCAGCATGCCAGGTTTCCTATAGTGGAATTTTTTTCATAGTGTTTCATACTTTTAAAATTATTTAATTATTTAATTGATAATTACTATTCTATCCTACTGGTAAATTGGTAACCATAGAAATGGTAGACTCTACAAGTCTGTAGACTCTAAATATGTATTTAAAATCCCTCCAACATGGGTCTGGAGCAGTAGCACAGTGGGTAGGGCATTTGCCTTGCATGCAACCAACCTGGTACCAACCTGGGTTTGATCGCCAGGTAACTCATGAACACTGCTGGGTGTGGCCCAGCCCCCCAAATAAAATGACTTTATGCAACAATAAGTTTATTAAAAACAAACTGACTTGGAGACATTTGTGCCCATGATTTAATCAGGTCTGAGTCACAACAGAGGTGAAGGAGTAGATTTGTTTGACACAATATTGGTTAAGAATGTTCAGCAGGGGCTGGAGAGATAGCATGGAGGTAAGGCGTTTGCCTTTCATGCAGGAGGTCATTGGTTCGAATCCTGGCGTCCCATATGGTCCCCCGTGCCTGCCAGGAGCAATTTCTGAGTCTGGAGCCAGGAATAACCCCTGAGCACTGCCGGGTGTGACCCAAAAACCACACACAAAAAAAAAAGAATGTTCAGCAGACAGAAATAGAGAAAATGGAAGTCCATAATTTGTGTGGTGGTGGTGTGTGTGTGTGTGTGTGTGTGTGTGTGTGTGTGTGTGTGTTGGGCAGAAGATGCATAGATGCATACCGAGGGTGGTGGTCCAGAAAATGTGCTGGAGATCAGATCCTGGGCTTCTTTATGCAAAGTATGTGCTACTGCCTTTTGAGGGTTCCTCTCATCCAAGAATGGCAGTTTTAGAGAGATATGATTATACATTTCATTTTTTATTTGGGGGACAAGTTTTCTCTCAAAGTATTTTCACTATGTAGTGGTACTCACCCCCTCTAACTTGCTGTCTCTTTCCTGTCACCAATGCCATATTGGACTTGAGCGAGAGCAGCATTTGAGTTCAGTTCGTTACCTGATAGGATGGCTTATTGGTATCTGTTAGAGGTGCATATTTTCTTATCAATTATTAAGGACACTCCTTAACCTCAAGTTGAACCAGTTTTAAATTTCAAATATTGGTCTTTCCCCATGTGTTATATATACCTATAAAATAACAGGTGTCTTCTTTTCATGATAAATTATCAACCAACAATTACCAAGTATGCTGCAATTTACTGAGAATTTAACATTTTAATATTTCATTGTTTTTTACTTTAACTTTATTATTAAGTAAGAAAGAAAATGGAATCCTTTCTTGGGTTTTTAATTTCTAAAATGAGTGTGCCAAGTAAAAGTTGTACAGTACTAAAATGACCCTTCACTTTCCAAACTGTGTTTTAGTTCTCATTGCTACATTATAAATAATAATAATAATAATAAAGCCATCACACACCTTAGAGATATAAAACTACTTTTGGGGGGAGGACAAATGCCTGGCCATGCTCAAGGTTTACTCCCAGGTCTCTGCTCAGGGTTCACTCTGGCCATACTCAGAGGTATATGGTTTTGGGATTTAACTTGGGCTGGCTGAATGTGAGGCAAGCCCTTTCATTGCTATGCTAGCTCTTCTGACTCATAAAACTACCTTTTCAAAGTCAATGACAACAGAAACGATGCCCAATCTACATCAAGCTGTACAAGGGTGGAACAGTTGCACTAGCATCTTGGGGGCAGAGGAGGGGGAAGTGGGATGCATGTTGGAAACAGGGGTGGAGGGAGGAAAGCACTGGTGGTGGGAATGCTTCTCATTCATTAGTACTATGTGCCTTAAATATTACTGTGAAAGATTTGTAATTCACTTTTCCCACAAAAAAAAAACAAAAAAAAACCTTTTCATAGTATTCCCTCTATTGTATTGTCTGTGGTACAGGAATTTAGACAAGACACTCTGGAAATGACTTTTCTGTTGTCTATACTAACAAGGACTTCAGTTGAGGAAAGTCAGCATCAACAGTATCTTAGACTATGGCCTGTGGAAACATTTGGCAGTATCCTGTTATCTGTCTCCTGCTGTTGACTTGAATCTAAGATGTTGAACAAGGACTTCTTGGTCTGGCTTGGGATTCATCACAAAATGGCAATCTTGAGGCCACTATATATCACAGGCTTGGCTCAAAAATCCAATAGTAAAGTTAATAGAAGACAGTGGCATTTGCCTTGCAAGCAGCCGATCCAGGACCAAAGGTGGTTGGTTCAAATCCCGCTATCCCATATGGTCCCCCTTGCCTGCCAGGAACTATTTCTGAGCAGACAGCCAGGAGTCACCCCTGAGCACCGCCGGGTGTGGCCCAAAAACAAAAACAAACAAACAAACAAAAACAAACTTACTGAAATATTGGTTTAGAGAATCCAATCTGTTGCAACCTGGACTTTATTTTACACTATTTTTCTCCCTTCATTTACATGCCAGACAAAAAAAGGGCAAATTGTTCTTAGGCTCCCACTATAGGAAAACTAGGTAGGATCTTTGCAACAGTGAAGATTCATTGCTCACTTTGATTTTTGTGATTTTTTTTTCTTCTCTCTTCTTCCCTCCCGTCCCTTCCTCTCCCTTCCCCTCCTTTCCACTCCCTTCCCTTCCTCTCCCCTCCCTTCCCCTCTTCTCTTTTCCCCTCCCCTCCCTTCCCTCTTCTTTCCTCCTCCCTTTCCTTCCTATCATTTCTCTTCCCCTCCACTCCTCTCCCCTATTTTCCTCTTTTCTGTCACCACTGAGTGAATTTTTGTTTTTTACAACACAAGAGCTCTGATGTTGTCTTGTCCCTGTGTTTCCGTGTATCCTGCCAAGATAGTTGTTTATTCCTTTTTGGGCAAGCTATTCCTGTGCATGGTCAGGGTGCTGAACTCCAATTGACTTCCACCAAAATTCATTTTGCCCTCTGTTTGGAAGTTGTCTATGGGCCTTTAATTATACCCTCTGGCAAAGGAGAAAGAGCACTTGAAATATGCATACATTCTGTACATATTTCCAAGGCTGGGCTGTTTTTAAAAATGCTGTCTGTCTTCTTTCTTTTTTCTTTTCCTCTTTGAACTTGGACATGAATTTTTGTAAAGTACAGCATGTCAAGAGAAGGGCAATGAGAAAATATGCAGGGGTATTTACTTAAAAATTACTAGTGAATCCCTCATGGAGTGTCCATTGGTTTTATTGTGGTATAGAGGATTGTGACATGAGAGATGGTTTCCTTTATTGTTAATGTCCTCTTTGAAATGTTCAACTTTGCTGAAATGTTTAGATGTACATCATGCTAAGCAGTTCTCTGAGCATCAATATTATTTTCCCTTTTTAATAATCCAGGTTAAGTTAAAATATTCCAAATAATTTATTAGTTTCTATTGAATAATTAAATGCAAAGCCAGTAAAATGTATTTAATTGTGTTCAAATATTTTTGGGGGTGGGTTTTGGGTTCGCATCCCATAATGCTCAGTGCTCGTTCCAACTCAGAAATAACTTCAGTTAGTATCTGGTAGTACTTGATAGTTTTAGTACCATATATAGTGCAATTGATTGAACTGGAGTTGGCCACATGCAAGGCAAGCAAGCAAGCACTTTAACCCCTAAACTAGTTCTCTAGCCCCTCAAATCTTTGTTTGAACACAAAAAAATAAGTAAACCTTGTAATTATTCTTTTGAAGACTACATGTTGTGGATTTTTTACAATATCAGTAGAAAGTTCTTAGATTTCTTTTTAAGCTTAAACAAGTCACTGGGTCACCACCTACCAAGTTGTCTCTTGTTTCTTTATATAATTTGTATAATTTCAGGGTTTTTCAACTACCAGTTATAGACTGGCATAGAGAGATTAAAAATCATTTTCTAGGGGCCGGAGCAGTGGTACAGCAATAGGGCATTTGCCTTGCACACGTCTGACCCAGGATGGACCACAATTAGAGTCCCTGACTTCCCATATGGTTCCAAGCCAGGAGTGATTTCTAAGCACATAGCCAGGAGTAACCCCTGCGCATCACTGGGTGTGGCCCCAAAACAAACAAACAAACAAAAAACCCC
The DNA here is from genome assembly GCF_024139225.1 of Suncus etruscus. Classification (NCBI taxonomy): domain Eukaryota; kingdom Metazoa; phylum Chordata; class Mammalia; order Eulipotyphla; family Soricidae; genus Suncus; species Suncus etruscus. The sequence goes on along the minus strand of NC_064867.1, from coordinate 15,322,875 downwards.
AATATCTATTGCCTTGGTTATTATTGCTGGTTTGGTATTAGGACAGATTGTCAGTTACAGGAGTAAAAGGATTAAGAAATGCTGGGTCAGCACTAATGACAAGATTCCCACATCTTGTGAATCCCACTATACATTTTATTCCTTCACTGTTTGTTTTGAATGACATATACATGGACATAAAATAAACCGATTTGACTAGTCTTTACTCTGACTATCTATTACCAACCAACCATTCAGTGACTAGAAGGCTGGGAAAGAGGTTGAATATCCACAAACTGACCTTTATTCCTGAATAACAAATGATTAGTTGGACTCTGGAAAAGAGAGGTGAATATACATTCCAGTGAACTCAAGCTTAGTGAAATTGAATATTGCTTCAGTACAGTCCATAATTTTATATCAATTTTTGCATCTCTTTAGGGTGATCTAGTGATATACATTTGCTATGATGTTCAGTTTCATGAACCTGAGCCCAGTTTCATGTTTCCCCCATCTTTCTTAAACAAGCCATTAGAGAAACTTAGCTTCATTTTTTTTGCAAAATGAAGATAATATCTGTTATAATTATTTTGAGAAACAAATACTATAAAATATATACATATACACATCACATAAATGTCAGATATACATTTTATTTAAAAAACATTTTTTTCCCTCTGTCCTTCCCTTTGCTGGTCTCATTGTGGTACATTTGTTTATGTTCTCTCTGGGATAGTAAGGAAAGGGAAGAAATGTTTTGTACATTTTTGTTGTGGTTCTTGGCTCTGTGCTAAAGATCACATATTATGTTGTGGCAACAGGAGTTTCTGACAGAAGCCCTTTAGACCAGGTTTTATGCATGTGGGCAGCATCAGGGATCAAACTCGAGGCCTCATGCTTGCAAGACAGCTGCATTTAGCCACTAAACCAACTTCTGGTCTTCCAGACACATATTTTGACTCATTCAATTCTCACAACAGTTTTCTGAAGAATGTGCTTTTACCACATTTGTGAGGGGTTGGAGGATTGCTCCTGAGCCATGTCAGTGGGCCACTGTTTACTTACCTTTCTTCACCTGTATGAATTTTATATCAGTCAGGTTAGATTTAAATGATAGAAACTAGGTATACCTTTATCCTTAGCATTTTCTGCTTTGTGACTTCCATAAATTAAAGGCAGGGTTATTTTACTTAACCCTAGAGCAAATAACAGTCACAGCATATTCCAATCCATTTTATTGAGTTTAGGGCAAAAGGTACTTGGTCATTTTCTTTTATAAAAATTAGCCCCATTGAGAAAATGTATTATTTTTTTTTGTCACTGGAGTTGCGTTCAGGAGCCTTATCCAGAGCACTGAGGGGTAGGTGGGTGATATACTTGGCAAATATAGTTGACACCATGGAAAATGGTGGAGATGCAACAAGGTACAGCTTCTACTTTCATGGGTCATGACTCTCTAGCAATTGTATATGTTTGCTTGTTTAGTTGGTTTGTTTTGGGGACACAATTAGCAGTCCTCAGGGGTTGCTCCTGGCTCTGCACTAAGGAATCACTTCTGGTAGACTCAGATGAGATGCCAGGGATTGAACTCAGGTCAGCCTTATGTAAAAAGGCAAATGCCTGCCGGCTATACTCTCTCTGGTCTCTCTCTCTCTCTCTCTCTCTCTCTCTCTCTCTCTCTCTCTCTCTCTCTCTCTCTCTCTCTCTCTCTCTCTCATTTCTCTCTCTCTGGTTTCTCTCTCTCTCTCTATACACACACACACACACACACACACACACACACACACATATATATATATATATATACATACAGTTTTTTTGGGGGGGGAATCTCACCTGGCAGTGTGGGGACCATATGGGATGCCGGGAATCGAACTACCGACTGCCCTGGGTTGGCTGCATGCAAATATTCTACTGCTGTGCTATCTCTCTGGCCCCATGGTCTCTGGATATATTTTAAAGGTGGATAAGGTTCAGAAAATCTAAGTGGACCCCAAATTTGCATTTCTACAAGCTAGCCAAGAACCACATTTTGAGAACAGCTGCCAGGTGGAACTGTGAAACCAACAGTCATATTTTCCAGTATTAGAAGCAAATCTCATGATGTTGCATGAGGGTTCCAATTTTTCAGCTTCTCCAGACACATCACTACTGAACTCAACTCAGACCCTTGCATGATTAGTCAAGAAAATGTTAGACAGAAACATCCAGTCAATCTCTTGTCATTGGCATCTCCTTTTTAAATATTGGCAACAAATTCAAGTCATTAAAAAGACTGTGGGCCACCATTCTCTAAGCCAAAATAAACATGTCTGTTGGCTCAGTTCAACTCACAGATTTGCAACTTTTGTTTTGATGTGAAGCAGATATAATGGATGAGGAGGGGAAAAATTACAGCACTTTTTATTTCTTCTCTGTGGTAAAAAAATATTGTGAAAAATTTCAGCTGAATAAAAGTGAACTCAAGGGCCGGAGTAATAGCATAGCAGTAGGGTATTTGCCTTGCATGTAGCCAACCTCAGACGGACCCCAGTTCAATTCCTGGCATCCCATTTGGTTCCCTAAGCCTGCCAGGAACAATTTCTGAGTGCAGAGCCAGGAGTAACCCCTGAACACCACCGGGTATGACCTCCCTAAAAAAGTGAACTCTAAAATAAACAACAGGCACTTTCCTTTCATAACCAGAAGTGGGAGTCCACATGCTATTGAGTGAATAGGTAGTCCCCAAGACATGAACATACTGGTTTGGAGGTGCCTCTGAGTCAGTGACAAGCATGGGTTATGCCTTGCTAAGGAACCTCTTTATTGGGCCCACTTTTTGCCACCCATACCCCACCTGCTTTTTTGCCATTCCACCTTAGTTTCTTCATTTGCACCATTTGCCACTTCCATTTGTATCATGCAAGGTTTTTTCTACCTTTCAAGGTATAATACCAATGCTACTAACAATCATTACTAATATTTGGTTAATAGGGCCAAAGATAGTATAGCAGGTAAGGCACTTGCTGACCAGCCTGAGTTGAATCCCTGCATTCTACATAACCCCTCCCTGCAGCCCATCAGGAGTAATTTCTGAGTGCAGAGAAAAGAGTAACCTCTAAGCACTTCAGATATGGGTCAACCCTTTCCCCCCCAAAAAAATATATATGTATTTATATATTTGCTTACTGGATCATAGATATGAACCTATGATGCTCTAACTTAGTGGTCACTGCTCACATATGGCAGTGCCCAAGAGATTATGTGTAGCCAGGGATCAAATCTGGGTTTTAAATTTGAATGATCTCTTCCTGGTCCTTATCCATAGACTTATCTAACATCACATGGTAAAGAGAAAAGTTGGGTTTTGAGACCATACTCTCTATAAAACAGGTCCCTAGGGATCAGGGAGATAGTATATTGTGTAGGCCACTTGCCTTACACTCAGCCAGCTCAGGTTCAATTCCTGGTATCATATGATCCACTGAGCCCTACCAGGAGTAATTCCTGAGCTCAGAGTCAGGAGTAAGCTGTGATCATTACAAGGCATGGGCTAAAAAACAAACAAAATAAAATTCAGGAGCCAATTCCACAGACACTTTACTATTCATATGGCTCCCAACCTCTCATTTTTTTCTGAGAATCTGAAAGTGTGGGGAAGATGAGTATACCACAGCCCATAGAATCATTTCCATTTTTCAATTTTAAGCATCTGTCTCATCAAATCTTTATATCAATAAATATATGATTATGGGATTGGAAATATAGTTCAATAGGGAAGACACTGCTTTGCACATGACTAATCTTGATTCAATCCTGAGCACCAAATATGGTCCCCTGAGCACCACAAGAATGATCCAGAGTACAGAGTAAAGAGCCATTCACATGTTGTGTCTGCAACTTTAAAATAATATATAATTATGTGCAGTATGCAGACTCAGACCAAGCTTACTGTCTTGGAAATACATGGAGTTCTTATGCCTCAGACAGGATATTGTTTTAATTTTAACCTTTAATTTATTTGGCTTTTTAATAACCGTCACTTGATTCATTATCAAAAATATGCTCAACAAAAATATTAGGGATCATTGTATTTGGAACTCATTAACCTGGCACTGTCCATAAAAATATTAAATGCAAATGGAATTCATTTCAATAATACAGGTTTTCTAGCTAAATTTGCAAAATATTATTTTACCAATTAATAAAAGCCTACTGCCTACTTTGTATTACTTTTTTATACACAGTCCCTAAAAGTGTGAGATTTTCTACTTCTAGCTCTTTTCAGTCAGGACCAATCATAACTCAGATTCTCAGTCCTGTGTTATGTTCAGCCCTGTGGCTACCATTTCTAAGATCACTGCACCAGAAAACTGTGAGCATTATGCCCAGAGGGAAAACCCTAAAATGTCAAGGCAGTTGGGGTTGCAGAAAAGAATCAAGAAAGCATTTGGATATACGTGTTCTATTTATCTATGTAATTAATTTTGTTTTGTTTTGTTTGAGGGGGGCACACCTAACTGTGCTCAGGGATTACTCCTGGCTGTGCTCAGGAATCATTCCTGGCAAACTCTGGGGTTCTGGGAATCCAATCTGGGTTGATTGTGTAGAAGGCAAGCTCCCTATCTGCTGTACTATCTCTCTGGTCCTTGGATATGCTTATTTTTTTCAAGAAATAAATTTCAGGAGTCAGAGCAATAAGCTGTGGGTGGATACTTGCCCTGCATAAAGCTAGCCTGAGTTCAATCCCTACCATCCAATGTAGCCCACTGAGCTCATCAGGAGTGATCCTTGGGCATAGAACCAGGCATAATCCCTGAACACTGCAGGGTGTGCCCCCAAAAAACAGACAAACAAAAGTCATTATAAAGGGCGATAATGAGGGGACTTTTCCTAAGTGGGGAAAAGTCTAGTTGAAAGAAATACAGATGTACTTACTCTCTATTGATTGTTTCATCAGATTCACCTCTTAGCAGGAGAATGGTCCCACAAAGTTGAGGGGACTACCTAATAGAGAGGGAACTTTGGAAAGAATTATTTGAGGTTCAGAGTTATTTCATTGCAGGGACCCAAGTTTTCTGACCTCCAGAGCCCTTTCTCTTTCCTACATCAGAGAAAAGTGTTAATATTTAGGTCCTCCCACAAGGAGAAAAGAAGATACACAATTAGTTCTCATTAAACTTTAGGTTTAGGGCCAGAGCACAGGGGATATGTTTGTCTTGCATGTAGCCAACCCAGGTTTGATCACCAGCATCTGCTATGGATCCTAGAACACCATCTGGAGTGATTACTGACTGCAGAACCAGGAGTAATTCCTGGGCACTGCTAGATATATCCCCAAAACAAACAAAGAAACAAAATAAGTTTTGCAAAGGAAATAGAGACTTTCTGGAAACCTTTGTTTGTTTGTTTGTTTGTTTGTGTTTTGGTTTTTGGGTCACACCCGGCAGCGCTCAGGGGTTACTCCTGGCTCTACTCTCAGAAATTGCTCCAGACAGGCTCGGGGGACCATATGGGATGCCAGGATTTGACCACCATCCTTCTGCATGCAAGGCAAATGCCCTACCTCCATTTTGTTTTTGTTTAGGGGCCACACCCGATGACACTCAGGGGTTACTCCTGGCTATGCACTCAGAAATTGCTCCTGGCTTTAGGGCACTCTATAGGGACAGTGTGGGATTGAACCGCGGTCCCTCTTAGGCAAGCTCAGGCAAGGCAAATGCCCTACAGCCTGTGCCACCACTCCGGCCTCTGGACACCTTTTTTTAAATGGAAAATAAAACAAGGATAGAAAGAAAGAAACAACGACGGGCCAGGGAGACAAGAAGCTGAGATGATGAGTAAAACTTCGCTGGATGCACCATGTCAGCTGCACAAACTGCTTTCATTCTCCATGGTAGTTAATGGCCAATCTAGAGATTGTATTGCCATTTGCTGATAGAGCAGAGTCTAAAATATTTTATCATTAATGTGACAGGGAGTTGGATAAAGAAAATGAAGCGTGATTATAAAATGCTAATTATCATTCTCAAGTGCATATTGGGCACTCATGAATATTTGCAGCATAATTTGCTTTATTTATTATTTCAGTTTGGTTATAAATGTTAATTCAATTGCAGATGGTATGTTGGCAATTTAAAGAGCTATAAAGTTATTTGGAAATCCTAATATTTTCTACCAAAATGTTCCTTTAGTGATGGATGAGCTAAATGAAAAAGCCCCTGCTCTTTAATGTTAAATACATTAATTGGCAAGTAGACTGTAGGGATTTCAGATGCGAGCTGGTTATGGGAGCTTCTCAAAGGAGAAGCAGGCAGGATTTCTAATTTAGAGTGGGAATTTTCTTCATAAAATGGGGAGGGAGGAAGGAGGTCGCTTTCTTTCCATTCTCATAACACTCCTTCAAAGATGGGATTTTCTTCATATTTTGATTCATAGCACTAAAGAGACATGCTTGAAGCCTCATTTTTTTTTCTAATTACGTCAATGGCTTTTCAGACCTCAATGTTGACGATTAGGGTGTATTTGTGTGTGACTGTGTATGGTGTGTATATGGGTATGTAAGAGAAAGTTAGAAAGAAATACTGTGTCTTCAGACCCCACTGGTTACTTTAAATTAAAAAGTTAGGTCAGAGATTTCTAAACTACAACCCAGAGGCTTAAATGTAGCCCGCCAGCTGTTTTTGTACAGCTAAACGCTAATGATATATATATATTTTTTACATTTTAAAATGCTTGTGGGAGAATTTTTAAGTGGAAAATTTTGGGAAGTTTGAAAATTGCATCAAATTCAATTTTTATGAATAAGTTTTCTTGGGACTCAGCCACTGGCATTCATGTGTGAATTGACCGGGTGCACTCACCTTTTAGGGGCAATATTGAGTGTCATGACAGAGACTAGAGGAACTGTAGCTTCAATATCAGGACTTTGAGTCCTTTGCAGAAGTCGGCCAATCACTGAATTAGACTTCCCGAGGTGTAGTTGACAAAATGGATACCTAAATCTATGTCAAACAAAACAAAAGGAAACAAACTTGACGATAAAATGTAAGAGTCTATAAACACTTGGAAGAATGAATAGGTTCTAAACTCTTCAACTTTTCCTCTTGGAAGAATAGGTAGCTCAACACATTGAGAATGTGCTTGGTGTGCAGGAAGTATGGCTTCATACCATGTACTAGCCATGTACTAGACTGTTCCCTGAGCAGTGCTGGGAGCATCTCCTGATCACAGAGCAGGAAATAGACTCTAAATCAAGGTGCACCACTGGTTGTGAATTCCTTTCCTCAAGAACAAAACAACAAAGAAAAAATACAACCCATAGATTGGAGGGAATGCTAAAAGGGTTGAGTGTGAGCTTTGCATTCAGGAGACTGGGTTTGATCCCCAGTGCCACATGGTTCCCTGAGCACAGAGCTGAGTGTAGTCTTCCAGCAACCAATGCCGGGTGTGGCCCCCAAGCATAAAACCAATGGGGGGAAAAAAACCCTCTTTTTATTTGGTTGGGGAGGGAGATTGGACCACACCTGTTTGCAATTACTGCTGGCTCTGCACTCAGAAATTACACCTGGCAGGCTTTGGAGACCTTATGGGATTCCAAGGATTAAATTCAGGATGGCTGTATGCAAGGCAAACACCCTACCCACTGTGCTATCACTTCAGCCCACAACTCTTCATTTTTGAAAGTTGGGAAAGAAAGAGGTTATCCATAGGAATTCTATTTTCCTTCTTCTGTGATGCTGTTGATCATTAAAAAAAAAAAAGTGAGATTATGTTACTAATGTCGTAATTTTGTTCTGTATATGTGCACAAAATGTTCAAAACATTCTGCTTGCCTTCCCCACCCCGCACACACACCAAGTAAGGATAAGAGTCAAGATTGCCTTTAATTGTCAAATTAAAAACATAAACTAAGCCACATTCCTGTGTAGCTCTCTCTGTGATAACAATTAGGCATCATCCGTGGAAGCACTGTACTAGCAGGAAATATGGCTACCTTAGAGAAGTCGTTTGGAAAAATGTCATTCCTTACTAAGAAATACTGTGCTTAATTAATTCTTGCTCCTAGGAGGTCAGCTCAGGGCACTCATTATGGCCTTAATTGGTAGCATAAATCCTGAGACCCCGGAGGAAAACACATTGTGTGGTTAGTGGTCTCTGGCCCTTTGGGTGAATGTGCACTGGTGCCAACCCCATCTCCAAGAGTGACAGCTTCTGGTTTTGATGGCTTCGAGTCTGGCCACACCGATATTAGGTTTAAAGGCCAATGTGCAATAAGAAAAGAAGTGCAGTGACTTGTCCCCGTGTGTTGCATTAAACAGTGTGAGACAATACACTACCTTCTGACTTGGAAAAATGTGTTTCTGTGAACTCCGGTTATTCGTATTAAATTATATTCATTACATAGCCCATCTGGAGTCTCCTGCCAGGCCAAAAAATCATCTTAGAGACATTAGCAAAAGGAAGTCAAATGTAATTTTTTTTAATTGTATACTTTTCATTTCCATTTATTTTTTCTCATTTTATTGGAGAAACCAGATGGAAAGGAAGGCAGGGGACTCTCCCTCAGTCTGTTCCCTTTGGGAACAGAGGCAGACCCTTCCTGGCTGCTATTCCCCTCACACTGACTAGAAGTGATGACAGGGCTATCTAGAAGTGGGGGGATAATTGTTGAAAAGGTCAGGAGTTTACTTTCTCTTCACACTGGATGGGGTAGTGAGATAGGAGAGTTGGGGTGGTGGTTAAACTTGGGGCTTATCCTGGAGGGGATTGCCACAAGTTTTGTTTGTCAATGTGGAAATTAAATTCACAAATATCACACTTTTGTCTCTTGGTTGACTTGATTATTTGGCTAGGAGTTGTCTTTTGCTGGATTTTGACTGAGGATGGAAAAATGGGGAGATATAACTGGATCCCTTCTTCGCTTGCACATTCTGCAAAAGCTACAGAACAGAATCTCAGCTTGAGAATAGAAGAAATAAGTGTTTCCTTGTTGAACACTTGGAAAGCTCAAATATTAGTGTTAGAAGGCAAATAGGTCATTGCAGATGTGTGACATGGATATAAGATGATGTGTGAAAAGAGTTTAGAAGATTGTTCCAAAGTCAAAGTCAGATATACTGGTCTACAGCTCTGTGTGCTTTCACCTGAGTATTTTTGTTATTGTATAGTCCTACTCTGGCAGATGTTGGCAACATGAGTCATTCCCTCAGGCAACCCTCTTCCTAGCCATATCAGCAAATATTTTCTGATAACTAAGTGGAGGGTCTAACTTTGTTTCTAAGAATAAAAATGCTAAAGGGTATGACAGATGTCCTTAAACCATATCAGAGCATTTCCAGCTTCATTTTATACCCTTGACCTTGTGCAGTACTGGGGTTAGGGACTTTGATCAAAAATCTGGGTATCACTTTTTATTTCCCCAAAAATTTATGACTAGCCTACTTAACTAGAATTCATACTGGTAACATAAATACTTACCTCCTACTTTGTAAGTTAGGTGTGCTCTGTACTTGATTCTTCCAGTAAAATAATCTAGATAGAATAAAAATTTTAAAAAATTATAAGGAAAAGGAAATTCATTCACAATACTGTGCTGTGTTGAATTAAACCAGAAGTTGACTTGATTTTGTTTATAAGAAAGGCCATGTGTCATGCGGACTCATTCAAAACTCTACTGTTCCGGAGTCAACTGTACACTCATCTCTCTGTTCATCCAAATGGATTTCTGTGTTGCCGTATTCAGAAGAAAAATTGCACACATTTATAAAATATGATTTTTATATGTGTATATATATTTGGTATCAGCAGAGTCATACCCAAGTTTTTATATAAGCAAACCATGTAGTATCACTGAGTACCAGTACTGACAGGGATATTTTAAATTCAGGTGGTAGTGTCATACTTTGTAGGCATACACTGTTATATTCGGGACCTGTGGGCATTTCTTTACGATACTCTTAGGCGTTGAAGAGAAATAAAGCTCATTTTGCACTTGCAATCCTGAGTCCTTGCAGCCCATGTACAATCTCATTGTGGTCAGATTCCAGTCATAGGTGATTGGCATTTTTGTCATCTCAATCTGTTTCATCACTTTAAATATTTTCTTTCTATTAGAACAAAGTTGCCACATTCAATGAGAAATGATCTCATCTGTTTTATATAGCTTCACAAGCTTGATGCTTAGAGGACTGAGAGAGGGGTTGGTGGGTCTCACACACGGACGCGTGCGCGCGCGCGCGCACACACACACACACACACACACACACACACGCTGCCTTTGTGCCTGGTGGGGGCATGAGGTGTCTGCTGTGACCAACTACCTTGGCTAACAGGCTCTGTTCTATCCTCATTCGTGTCTGACATGGTGAGGTCAGGGCCTACTTATACATGTAAATAGCAACTCCAGGCTCTCCCTTCCTTAGCAGTATATTAAAGCAGGCCCACTAGAGAGGTTACTTTGGCTTTAAATAATAGACTCCATAGCATCTCTGTGGCTCAGCGTGTGATGTGGTTTTGCCTACCACTCTCCACTTTCAACAAAGCAGATAAGGTATCAACACAATTAAAAGTGAAAAATAATCTGTCTGCTTTGCCGGTAGTGAATGCTTACAGAACACACACTGATACAATAGATTTTAAATAATTTATGTCCGGCACTTTTTTTTTTTTCAATCTGTAAATGAGGACACCTAATGCGGAGTGGCCAGCATGATACTCTATCCTTCCCCCATTAAGATAACAAGATGAGGGGTGATGATTCAGATCAGTATATTTTTGGAGCACAGGGTGGATAAAAATTAAAAATTAAAAGAGATGATGCTCTGAAAGGCTTTGGGTAAGCAAGCTTGTAAAATCCATTTGGCAACCTGAAATTACACATTAATTCAAAGTCTCCTTTTGAGGGGCTCCTCAAAGCTTTCTTCATTTTCTTAGCTGGACGAGACCCTGCCTTTTGTGATGTTGCATTTTTACTTGGTGTATTCAGATGCTCAGTTCTGATGTGTTTCTTGTTGCAAAACTAAATCAAATGTAGTCTGGATGATATTAAAAACAAATAGTAGGGGCTAGCGAGTTAGTACAACAAGTAGGGTGCTTGCTTTGCATATAGCCTACCCAGATATAATACCTGGTACCCTATATGATCTTCACATGTGCCATCAGATCCCTGATTGCAGAGCCAGGAATTAGCCATGAACACCATTAGGAAACAAAAACTGTCAAAGAACAAAACAATACAAACAAATAGTAATTAATACATAATGCCTTATATGCTTCCCATGTCTTTAATTTTAAAAGTCTGAGGTCATGTGATTCATTTATTTCTTAGCTCTAAACAAGTGATGCTTCCAATCTAGAAGAATTTATTCAGCTGCTACAACTCCTTTTCTCAGTGAAAGAGTTGCCCCCACTAATCCCTGAAGTCTTGGACTGTGTTGTGTTCAGGAAACCGCTGAACTCTTTACAAAAAATCCTGCAGTTCTGGGGCCAGAGAGATAGCACAGTGGTAGGGTGTTTGCCTTGAACACAGCCGATCCAGGACGAATGGTGGTTCGAATCCTGGCATCCCATATGGTCCCCCTAGCCTGCCAGGAGCAATTCCTGAGCACAGAGCCAGGAGTAGACTCTGAGTGCCACTGGGTGTGATCCAAAAATAAAACAAACAAAAAATATTCTGCAGGTTTGTGGTAGTTAAAAATACCAATATCTGGGTTTAGGAGCCCTGCTAAGCAATGGGATTGAGCCCATGCGGTTATCTCCTAATCTTTCATTTGAGAAAAGGCTGAATAAGAAGCTAACATTCAGAAGATGTGTGCTCCATAGAGGAAAGCTCACTATGTCCAAGGAACTTATCAGTCCTATTTGGGATAAGGACAATAATTCAAAAGTTTTATACCCAGCAAATGCAGAAGGCAGACATTTTAAAGGAGATGAAAATAAACACAACATACTAAGTTCTCTTCTTTGTCCTCTAATACAGCATTAGAAGGCAAGAGGACTCCATGAAGTGACACCTGGAAAAAGTAAAAAGTGGGTAAAACATCCCCAAAGCTTCCAAGTGAGCCTTACTGTCCCCCCAGTATTAGATCTTATACCTTATCCTCTGGAATAGGGTATAATAAAAGGGATTTCTGAATAGTAACAAGTGTGTTTGGACAGCAAAGAAATTTCTGAAGCCAAATTAGGACTAGCCACCAAGGAAGAAAAAAAAAAGTCCTTTTGATATAGAAAATAGAAGAACAGACAGTTTTCACTCAAAATAAATGACTCTTCTGTCTAAAGCCAGCAATTTGGGAAAATGAAACTAAGAGTTTAAAACTAAGGGCTCTGTCTGGGAAAGTAAAACAGGTCCCTCTACATCCATTAGGCTGCCTTTAATTGAAAACTAGAGAACAATCTAACTAATCGGCAGGTACTTTTATTACTGGAACTATTTTTTCTCCCTCTCCAGTATAATCAAAAGGCTGCAATTCTTTTTTATCAACAAAAGCCAGGTATGAAATGGTAATGTGGAGAAGTAACACTTAACGAAATAATTGTATGTATTCTGCCAAATTCTCTCTTTCAGGGTCCTTTCAGAAAGTACAAAGGGTAAAGTCCTCCAAACCCCAGTGGTTCCAATAGTGTATTTTCATGTACTGTGGTGTTTAGGTGGAAGCTGTAATGTGCTAATTGCAGGCAAGTTCATGTTGTTGAAAAGAACTCTACCTTTTGCTTTCGGGATGTATTTAATTTCAGAACTTGGCACTGTGCTGACATAAAATAGCTATTTTAATTTTAAAGATCAAGAAAGAGGAGCTATGGGTGAAATTTGAGCTGATTTCCTACTAATTTAAAATAAGAAAGAAGGAATGTCAAGATAAAACATAAACTTAGTATTGCTGTCTGAATTTATGGTACCTAAGTTTCACTATTAAAATTATAACCCTTTTCTTTTTTATTTATACTTGAAGAATTTTGGTGATAGTTGTATTTGTTAAATTTAGTTTTCCATATTGATATTTCTTTACTATTTTTACATGGAACTTCCATACAATATTTTAAAAGCAAAATAAATTGCAATGTTGTTTTAAATCATAAAAATTGTACATGGAGGGACCGCAGCTGTGACGCAAGCCGTAAGGCATCTGCCTTGCACATGCTAGCCTAGGTCAGACCGCTGTTGGATTCCCTGGTGTCCCATGTGGTCCCCCAAGCCAGGAACAATTTCTGAGCGCATAACAAGGAGTAACCCCTGAGCATCACCAAGTGTGGCTGAAAAACCATAATAAGAAAAATTGCATATGGGGACCAGTGATCTAGTACATGCTTGACATATGTGAGGCCCTGGGTTCAATCATTGGGACTTGCACAATTTTTTAAATGCAAAATAAAATGAAGATTATACATGCTACAAAGAGAATAAAGATTCCCCCCACAATATTCTTTTATTGAAAAGAAAAAAAATGATGGTGTGATGCAGGATGAATGTTAATGACGGACAAGGATTTGAAGGTGCCTGATGCTTTCAGGAGCTGTATCCTGGTAGGTGAGTAGGCATGAGCCAAAAAGCATAGGCAGGGAAAGGACAGGAAAGGTAGAAAAGGGACAGCTTGTGAAAAGGCACAGAGGAAGGCCCGGAGAGATAGCACAGCGGCGTTTGCCTTGCAAGCAGCCGATCCAGCACCAAAGGATCCCGCTGTCCCATATGGTCCCCCCGTGCCTGCCAGGAACTATTTCTGAGCAGACAGCCAGGAGTAACCCCTGAGCACCGCCGGGTGTGGCCCAAAAACCAAAAAAAAAAAAATTGTCTGTAGATAAATATTTATTTATTTATTTATTTATTTTGTACCACTGTACAAAGAGCATGTGCATTGTGCTGGCAGGGAGGCTCTAGTCTACACCATGTTGTTGATGCCCTAATACACCAAACTTGTGGATGGATGGGAGATTGTGCCCATGCCAACTCTTAGCCAGGCATTACTATGGATTTTCCATGTGAGCTTTCTTTCCAAGAACTGAAACTGACACAATATTTTCCCAACAAACTACTACAAAGGGTATTGCACTATCTAAAGTATTGTTTTGGGGGAAGAGAAGTCTAAAGTTACTTACCTCCCATTAACAAGTTGAGGAACTCTTCAACTTCTAAATGGCTGACTTGCTCCTCTTCCCCTGCTTGTTCCTCTCTCTATGAGGTCTTTCTTTTCCCTTCAATTCAGGATGTATAAAACAGGTGAGAAAAATCCCAGTGAAAAGATATCAGAATGGTTCTGTAAATTAAATACTTTAGGAGAACACTAAATTGTTAGCAGGCCTTTTCCCCTTTGATTTCCCCTTTTCCTTTTCTACTTTGCTCTATTTAACATCATAAATGCTCAAATACTACATGGTTTGCTGGTGTCTGTGAAAGGCCTTTGAATTCCATGCTACGTTGAGTTGCTCTGGAGTTGAATATTGTCATCAACCGGCATGTTGTGACAGAGCTAAGTCCTGGCTTTGTTAATGGGGAAATGTTGCATACCAAACTTGTAAAAGAGATTTAAAAATTCATGCTCCTCCACAAAGCGGTGAAGTATTTGAGCATGTTTTGGCTCTGTCTCCTTCTGCTTACCTTTCATACCCTTTCCAGCACAGACAAGGATCTTTAATTTAGGTCCAGATGAGATTTAGTAATTAATGCACAGTGCAGCTGTGGGTCTGCTAGCTCCTGGGTGGTGGCCCGAAAAGCTATTTTGGTCCATTTTCTCAGTAAAATAATTGAAAATTTAGGAATTTTTGAATGCATTGGCTTCTTGCCCAGTTATATTTTGAGTAGCCCTGATAATAAATTGGTAACTATGCACTTCACCATGGAAGGGCATAAAATACATGACCCAAGTAATTGAGAAAACAGATGTCTCCAGTTGGTTTAAAGTAATTTCTCAAGACCATGCTTAAGAAAGCTATGTGGATCCCAATGAAATCATCCATTTTAAGCTCTCTCTCCTCTTTTTATAGGTTCTCTCTCTACCATATCTCAACTCAAATTCTTAAGGACAGGAGAAGTGGTCCCCAAGATACTGTATTTGTGATATTTAACCTGCTTCAAAGAAATTCTTTGGATAACAAATGAACACATCAGGCTCTTATTCTCCACCATATTTCTAATTCGTTCTTTCAATGGCCCCTGTGTGAGGATCAGAGATGCCTACACGGCATATGAATGAGTTTCTGGGAACACTTCTGAAATTGCATCCAAAAATGCTTGGGAGGAAATATTTTCTGTCCAAAAGAGTTCTCTACTTCTCCTAGGTTCCCTCCAAAGTTCCCCATCAGGGGAAATAAATTCCAGAGATAAAATAGCAAATATTTCCCAGGTGATTCTCATTTCTGATTGTTATGGTGTCATGGAATTGCTCCAAAACATCTCAAAAGAATTGGGGTGCTGCTGAGCAAGGCACTCATTTGATTGTGATTCTTAAGTTGAACTGATATACAATCTTGATATTAACCTTAAAGTCTCATAGTAGAGAAAGGAGTCTCACTACCCAAAATTGTGTCCTAATTCCTTAAGAGGACTGAGGTACAAGGTATGTGGTAGTTGAACAGCAAGCTCTTGATGGCCTTCTAGAGCCAGGACTGGCCAATTAATGTAGAGGGTGCTGTGCCTAATGGAAATATTTGACAGTACAACTGTTGAGCAGCAAGCCAAGACTTCCAAGTACCAAATTCTGTGCAACTGCACTGGATTCATGCTCCTGAAGGCCAGCCTTGCCCAGAACAGATTTCTTTACATTTCAAAAACAGCCTATTGAACTAGGACTGTTTATTTGTATTGCACAATAGTGTCCCAACCTCCAGATCTTATTTTGAGAATATTGGTGGAAAACCTCCCTGCTTGGCCTTCTACCAAATAGAAAAAGTTTATAATAATCAGACCTATATGATAGCTATACTCTTTTATTTTTAAATATCTTTTTTATAATATCTTTATTCAAGCACCATGATTACAAGCATGTTTGTAGTTCGGTTTCAGTCATAAGTATGATAGCATGTGATAGCTATGCTCATAAATTATAAATAAATATATATTTTTAGATAATGTTTTAGAAACATAAAAAGGCACATTTTATTTAAACTAAGAGACATTCAATCATTTGTCCGACTGTAGGTTTCCAGTTTTTATAACCTAGTAGCATTTCTTCCCTGTTTCTTTAAAGTCTAACATAGAGAACATTGTGAACTGAATGCATTGGCTCCATGCCCTTCCTGGGACACTGAAAACTTTGGAAATTTCGACCTTGATCTTTGATGTTACCAGTACAGGTTCTCTGTTTAGAACATGGGCTACCCTTACATGAATAGTCCCAGGGAGTCTTAATTAATTAGGGATTAAGTGGATTAAGAGCTACAACCTCTAGGATCGTGCTTTCAGGAGTTCCTGGTATAATTGTACTTTTTTTTTTTTTTAAGTTAAGCAAAACATGGGGCCTGAGTGATAGAACAGCTGGAGGGTGTTTACCTTGCACACTGCTTACCTGGGACTGACCAGGATTCAATCATTGGCATCCCACATGGTCCCCCATGCCTGGTAGGAGCGATTTCTGAGCACAGAAGTAACTGAGCACTGCCAGGTGGGGCACAAATACTAAAATATTAAAATCAAAACCAAACAAACAAACAAAACCACACTCCAAAACTTTATTCCATCAGCCACAGCCCCATACTGACTGATCAGGGCCTCTCCCAGAGGAGATGACCCCGCCTAAGGTCACAAATCAGATTATATAGGGAGGGGATATAGGAAGGTTCTAGTTCCTGATGATCTTTAAACTGATTGGCTGTGTCTAGGGAACCTTCCTACTGCTTCCATGTATCCCTTCTAGGTAGGCTACCCGGTATGGCCAAGTAGTTTGGGGTATTGTTAATGGAAATAAGCTTGAAAAATCCTAACATGGAGCCCCTCCTTTTTCAGAACCTAAGAGAAGCCTGACATGTGGTCTTTACAAAAATAGCATGCCTCCTCGTTCAGAATCCAGGACCCCACATTCCCTCCCTTTTTTATGGACTGGAGGGAGTCAAATCTTTGACTCTCGTTGAGGTCCGTGACCCCATCCTTGCTTATGGGCACATACTGGGACCTTAGCACAGGCATCATAACTGCACCTATGCGTGCCTGAATACAGTGGGTGAGGAAATTAATTATGCAAAGACCTACTTAGAGCATCACAAAAAGAATAACAGTAGCCTAGCCAGGGCAATTATCCAGACCCACTGGGTGAAACACTGTTCCTACCGGAAGTAGAATCTTTCCACTCCTGGGACTCTACCTGATGGTACCCAGGGGCTGTTCCTGGCAATATTTAGAGCACCACATACAATGCTAGAGATCAAGCCTGGGATGACCACGTGCACGGCAATTTCATTAACAAGCTCTCTAGCACCTATTATTTGTCTTTTCTATTTTTGTATTTAAGCATGTTGAATTGGGTGGTTTGGAGATGTCACATTTGGTTATGCTTAGGGAAACATATAGTTCCAGGGATCAAACCAGAGTTGCTCACATGCAAGGCAATTCCTTAACCCCTGTCCTCTCTGTCTATGGAGTTCCAGAGGGAATACTTTCGCTGAATCTGTAGTCATTTCCTTCTTTGCAAACCGTTATTTAGGGCAACTGCCAATCTAAAGACTTATTTATCTCATCAAAAATAGGGGACAGTGTGCCCCAAATGCTTCTGGCTCAAAAGAGTTGCAAGAAGACAGTGAGGTTCCCAGTGGGAAAGTGGCACTGCCCGACAACTAGTGGGCAAGGGGCACAGTGGAGCAAGGGCAAGAAAAGCTCAGTGGCCACACTTGTCTCTTATCACAAATTCCCTTGAGTCCCAACAGTGACACCTTGTACCAGAGAGGTTATTTTGAATAAATAACTAAGTAAATAAATAAATAGTCTTTTTTTCTGGGGGCAACTCTGTTTTCCAGTTCAGAGCAAGGATCTTCGCTTTCCTTCTTCTACCCCATCATGGCTCTTTATTCTAACCTGACTTTTTCTGAGTTTCCGCTGCATTCATCTGCACCCTCATACTTGGGAGGAAACTCTCTTTGTCATCAAAAATAGGAGGCTGTTTTTCTACTTTCTCCCTCCCTCTCCCCATTGTCTCTCCATGGGGTGAAAAGGTCTTCACTTTTTCTCTTCTGCTTCCCCAACCCCCATCCTGCTATTAATAACTTTTTCGACATTGTCATGCAGAGATTTCCACTTGCTCAGGAGGGTGTTTTTTGTTTGTTTAAGGCAACGTGTTTCCTGGTCTAAAAGCTGCATTTCCCAAAGTAGGTGTGATAGGATTATTCCAGGCTTACCTCTCCTGGCCACAGCTGCTACCTCCACTGGCCTCCTCTTCTTAGTGCCAAGGGGAAATGCAGTTCTGGGCTTTGGGGGGCTGGCACTGACACTAGCCAGGGTGAGGTGCAACCTGGAGCCACCAGCTGTTTGCATTTTTGTTGGAGGTGGGGTTGAAATCTTTTCCATTTTTAGTGATGGGGAAAATGACTAAAGAACACTTCCCACTTTCTCTTCTTTCATTCTGGAAGGAGACGTGATCTGTTTGAACTTTGCATAAGCTGGATATTAACTGCAAAAGCTCAATACAAACAGATCTATTTCACACTATGCTTTTGGGGTGAGTTTCTCCTAACCTATTGCTTTTTCTGATTGTTAGGGTGCCAAGTTGCCTTTCTGTATAAAAAAAAAAAGAAAGAAAGAAAGAAGTATTTACTTAGCACCTTTTCTCAGAAGCTCCTGATGCATTCCCCATAGGTTAAAGCAGATAGAAATGGTTCATAGGCTGAAAAGCCACTTCCATTCCAAATCCCATGTAATTTCATAATTAAATATGAGCCAGAAAATATGTGTCCTTTTAGAAGTCAAGAATTTTTGTGCTGCATTTCTGCCCAGATCTGAGGGTAGGGTTCTGAGTTTTAGGTTTTTACGCTGATATTCGGTACTCAGTCTGTTTTATTCTGTGTCAAATAAATACATGGCGATTTTCCCTTCATGAACAATCTTAGCAGACTCTAACTCTGATCCTATCTCCTACATAGAATAAGTGCTTCACCAGTAAATGCCTGGCATGGCTTTCAAGATGTGCCAATGCTAATGCTCTCTCTGTGTCTGTCTGTCTGTCTGTCTCTCTCTTTTTCTGTTTCTCTCTGAAACATGAAAACCTGGCCCTTCTTCCTCACCCTAGAACTCTACACTTGTCCATAGAGGTAAAGTCTATTGTTAAATTCCTACCCCTTTTTTAGTTTTGACATCAGTCCTATTTCCCCTCCAGCTTCTTTGCCTTCTAATGTCTCTTACCATTGTTTATGCCATTAAGCACAATTCAATATACTGAGCACTATTACTCTTTTTACTTCTATAAAACTTTGGACCCCACAGCCTGATAGTCACAACTCACAAGTGAATGCCACAAGGCATTCACCTGGTTTAGCATTCCTAGATGAACTAAAAGTAGAGTGGGGACCATGTCTGTTTTGGGTTTGGTACTAGAGAACCAGTGATGCCTAACCCAGTGAATTAGTATAAACTGAAGAACTAAAAAACGTGTGAGTAGGTATAGACATGGTAGGTCTTTTTGTGTGTGTGTGTGTGTGTGTGTGTGTGTGTGTGTGGTTTTTGGGTCACACCTGGCAGTGCTCAGGGGTTATTCCTGGCTCCAGGCTCAGAAATTGTTCCTGGCAGGCATGGGGGACCATATGGGGCGCCGGGATTCTAACCGATGACCTCCTGCATGAAAGGCAAATGCCTTACCTCCATGCTATCTCTCCGGCCCCATGGTAGGTCTTTTGTAAGAGGTTACCCACTCACAATAATCAATTTTGTTCAGAGATTCAGAATAATATTCCATTCTTTTCAGCACACAAAATGCATATTGGAAGTTGTCCTGAAGAAAGCTTTGAGAAAAAGTCAAGTTGACACTTACTGTGTACTTGCTATATTATGGGCATTTTGTACCCATACATATGTACATACATACATACATACACGCATACATACATACGTCTATCCGTCCGACCATCTATCCATCCATCCTTTGGGCACTGAATTTAGCAGTGCTCATAGCTTACACCTGGCCCTGTGTTTAGGGATCTCTCCTGACTTAGTGTAACATATGGGGTGCTGGGGATGGATCACTGACAGGTTACATGCAAGGCAAACACCGTATGTATTGTACTATCTCTCCAGTTCTTATTCTAAAACTTCACATACATTCCCAAACTAGGCACATTCAGTATAATTCCATGAAGTGGATGCTTTTATTATCCCCATTTTATAGATAAGAAAACAGATTTGAGTGAACTACTCATCGTTCATCAAGAGAAGTTCTGATTGGATGACCTGATTAGAATGCAAATGACTGGTTTTTACACTAACTTCACAGAAATCTGTTTGTTCACTGTCTTAAGTACACTTAGATAATTAATCCTAAAAGAATGCTATTGAAAAATAACATGTTTTAAGAGATAAAATATCTAGGACTATTACTCTGGCTCTGATTAGAACTAGGGACTTTATCATATATTCAATCAACAATTATTTATTAACTAACTACTAGTGTCAGATTCTGTCCCAGGCGTGGGAATATTTATATACCAATATAGTTGTATTAATTGTTGGAATTTTACAACACTTTCCTATCAGTATTTGCCTATACATTGCCTTGAGTTTTTCTCTCCCTCTAACCAAGTCTGTTATCCAGGGTAGCCATAGTAAGCATTATCTTATTTTCCCCTTCAGATCCATCAACCTACCCTTTCTACTTCTGGTTCAAAATTGTCATTCTTCTTCTTTGTCAGAAAAGCTTGGATCCCAGCAAGGAATATGTTGCACTGTAACATCCAGACATGGTGTGGCTTCCTTAGGTGGGGCCATATTCATTGATCACATACTGACTTTCTCCCATACTGCCCATGTAGTCACTACAGTGGGTAGAATTTTTTAATCTTCTATGTAGCACATTTGAATAGGGGTTGTATACAAGAAACATCGAAATACCAAGTTTTTCTGGATAGGGGAAGCATTCAATTTATGCTTGGATCAGTCAGAGGAGGATTCCTGGATCAGATAAGACACATCTTGAAGACCTCATAGAGGGCTCTGGGTTTTCTTAGAAAAGGATAATACAGGAAAGAGAGTGAACTGTGGTGTTATTCCTCTTACTTCAACACAACACAGCTGAAGGTCCTTCACGGAGGCCTTGTGATTATGTTAGATGAATCCTCAGATCAAGGAAAAGCCATCTGAAAGAACTTCTTGTTGGCTTTTAAGCTCAAGAATAGACCTGATAAATGCTACTTTTGCCCATGTAAATGAGGATCTCTTTTATCTGTAGTCCTCAACTACCATCGCTTGCCTGTCTGTATTCTTTGCTGGCAGAAATTCCATTACCCTCACCTGCCTCCTCACTTGTCATTCCCTGATGTGATGACACCAAAGAGTGACAAGTGGGATAACAGAAATTTACTTCTGAGGGAAATTTTAAGAGAAAGCTTCTCTGCCTCTCATTTGGGAGGAGAAAAGAACTTAGCCCTTTGGAGTGATGCCCTACATTGGCTCAAACAAGATTGTTAAGGCAGTTGTGACTCAATAACCCTTCAACTGACTCCAGTGCTCTTCTATCTCTACTGCCTTTTGCTCTTTCAAGGATCCCATGTCTTCTCCCTGAACCACCTCAGCTTTCCCATCATTCTTCCTCTAGTTGAGTCCACTGGCTTCTAGAATATCCACATGAGCTCAGTACTTTTATTATTTTTCAAGGAGAGCTCCCAGCAGAGCTTAAGGGCCTTTGAGGATACTCCCACTAATTCTAAGCCTGACTGTGTGGGCCTGTTCAGCCTGGTAATAGGAAGGACCAACAAGGTCTTTCAGGAAGTTTGAGGGCACCATGCCATGTGAAGGATTGAGGTTGGACCTTCACATGCAAGGTTTGTGCTCCTACCTGTTCACCTCTTTTCCTGGCCCCAAGCTCAGTACTTCTGAAGCCTATTTTTCTCAAGGATAAATTTGGTGGTACACTTTTATTTCTCAGTAGGGAAGACTCCCAGTGCTAGCTGTACCAGATACAGGATGTTATAGCTTCTGAATGTTATAGGTTCTTAAATCACATAATGAGAAACATGTTTATTTCCTCTGAAGATTTCAAAAAACAAGTCTCAAGACAATACAAATCTCACTCTCATACTTCCTTAGTTCCCTTTCTAGCAAGGCCAGAGCCACCCAGGGGCTCCAGCCCCATGAAGAGCCAGTAGCCAGTGGGAGTAAAATACATCTGAAAGAGGTTTCATTTGATTTTCCTTTTATTCATTTTATGAGTGCCTGTTAATACGGACAGTTACTTGATGCTGGTTTTTTAATTAAGCCAGTGATGAAAGGGTTCCATTTTAAACGATGCTAAAAGTGAAAGCAAGAGCCCAACTAAAGAAAAACATTAAATAAAATGTATGTGGCAGGGAGCCATGGTGCCATGCAGGCATGCATATGGGTCTCTTCATGGTTGTCTATCAAGAGGACAGGTTTATACAATAATTCATAATATCTTCTGAGGAGGAGTATTTGTACCGTGCAAACCTCTCTTGATACTCTGAAGACAATTTTGTTTTCCCAGCTAATGTGTAAAAATATACTCACAGCATATATTTTAGTCAGTAGTAGTCTATCATGGTAGAAATGATTTACTGAAACTTAGACCTCCTGAAATTCAGCCAAAAATCTGATCTGGAAAACCAAGAAGTCCTATTTAGTTTCTGTCACCATTATTAGGGAACTTCAACTAGGTAATTAGTGACATATAAAGTTCCTTAGTTCTCTCTTGTTCTTTTCCTTGAGTATCATGAGATTGTCTCTCCTCTATATTCATTCAGGAAGAGTATGCTGAACTGAATATGCTGGTTTGAATAAATGGAGGTTGCTTTTGTCCGTTTATCACTGGCTTCCCATGTATGTGCAGGAAAGACAGACTCTTCCGTCGTGTTCTTGCTTCTTGGCAAGAGAGCAATGGCATTTCTGTAAATTGAGTTTGTACATCTGGCAGCCAAAAATGCTCTGTAGGTATTTTTTTGGCAGACAGAGAGATGCTTTGAAGTGACCACACTTCACAGATTCTGTCTGAGTTTTTGGATTCTGGACATACTTGTAGCTTCAGCAGCACAAAATATTAATTTTTCTTGGAAAATATGTGTATGTGAGTGTAGAAAGTGACAAGTGTTACAAGCCTAAGTAAGATTTTCAGGTGATTACAGTTGAATCACATTAGTTTTAAAGCATGTGCTTATTTAAATATTAAGATCTTAAGGTGCCCATGTAACTACCCTACACATGAGCTTACTTTACTATTGGGCCTTTTAGCTCTGAATGTTTGCAGTTCTGGCTTCTGCAGCCTTAAGCTACTATAGGGAAGGTTGAACTCAGATGAATATTACCTGCTGTTCACCATACTGGATGGTATTTTTCTTATGATTAGAGTAATGTTTCTAACATAGGTAAAAGGCACATCACAGTTGATAAGACAAAATGCCTTGATTTTAATCCTCATCACAGCAAAGATATTTTGTTAGGGAATTAAAAAGGAGCAAAGACAGCAGGTATGTAATACTTTTCATTCACCATCCATCTTCGTCTTTACCAAGTGTACATATCTCAATGATCTGTTACTCACAAAGCAGTAGGAAGACAAAGAGAAGTTGGAGATTGCTGCCTGTGGAATCTAAAGTCATATTTACTGCATGAGTGTTTCATAAAATTCAGTGCAAATTGATTCTTTTATCAAAAGAAGAAGCAACTTGACTTTTTTAGTCAAAAACAATAACACTCAGACATCAGTTCATTAACAATCAATGTTGACATATTTATCTTATCACTCAGGAGACAGTATGATGTCAAATCTGGTTTTGAATATAACTCAGTGGGCAGGTAGGTAAATAAATGAAAATTGAAAGGAAAAAGAATCCAAGAATAAGACCACAAAGTTGGACAAAAGTGGTTAATGTCCTAAAAGGCAAGAAAACAATAATCTTTGGCTATATTTCTGCTAGGAAGAAATCCTTTGTACCTTTACTAGACAAATATTATTTATAATATTCCCATATGCTACAGTCTATGGAGTCTAGATCCAATCAGTAGTAAGTCACACAAAGATACGTTTTCAGAGCATTTGATGACTGCTAGGTGAACTTGTATATCAATAAAGAAAAACAGCATGCCCACTAAAATAATTCCTACAATGATGAAAATTTTCCATATAAATGTAGGACTCATCACACATAGCTCTTCATCATTTGAAATATGATCAGTATAACTGATGGAATGGATTTTCAATTTTATTTAATTTTTATTTTTTTAAGTTTAAGTAACTATAGGTGTTTAGTGGCCACCATATTAGATGATCTATCTCTACTGTATCATTATTCTGCTTCATTTTCAATCTGAGATTGCAACAGGAACTAAATATATAAAATAATTCAAAAAAGGTTTCTTTAAAAAGTCCTAATTCTTTCTTGAGTTATACAATTATTTTTGAAATGTGATGCCTCTTTGACTGGCTTTCTTGATAGACGACTCACCTGAAATGATTCTGACCAGCACGGAAGCTACTTATGAAGCTAAGCCTTTTTGGAAGGAACCCAAGTCTGCATTCTATTTCTCAAGTGAATCAGCTTGCTATTAATTTTCTTTAGTAAGATAATCACAGTCATGTCTAGTTTTGATTAAAGGGGCCTTCCTGATTTGCAACAATGGAAGAGTTAACTATTAATATTTCACAAAGATTTCAAGTTTTAAAGAAGTTAGCTTTTCTGTTGCCATCACTTCATTACTCAGAACGAGCAATGAATGCACTGATAAGATTGGCTTTGATTCCTTGAGAAGCCCAATTGTCTTACTCAGTTCTCTCATCTTCTTGCTGGCTTGCAGGGTTTTTTCCGCAGAAGTATTCAGAAGAACATGATTTACACTTGTCATCGAGATAAGAACTGTGTTATTAATAAAGTCACCAGGAATCGATGCCAGTACTGTCGACTCCAGAAGTGCTTTGAAGTGGGAATGTCCAAAGAATGTAAGTGGAGCCTCAACATTTTTTCTTCCCCTTTGCCTTATCTATAAATATGATGTACTTAGCTTCCAAAATCAAGTTGTGGAGCATGTCAGCATGTGGAATTCAGACATGACACTAATGATAGACTGCCACGGGTAGGTGTAAACAGACATGACATGAAAATAGAATAACTGTGGGGCTTTTCAGATAAACCTTGAATGGCAGTTGGTGAAAAGGCAGGAGGAATTGGGTGTCATGGATGGCAGAGTTGTTACTATGCTCTGTGTCTTTCAGAGCCAGTTCTAACTCAAGCACATCATAGAATTTTGGGCTGACTCCATTTACCTTACAATGACAATAGCAATAAAGTATTTTACCTAGATTGTGGAGAATAAAATTTATTAGGAAACTGAATAGTAGCAGTATCATAATTTTTCCCTTTTTAAAATCATATTTTTGGTTTATTTTGGGGGGGGTCACACCTAATGATGCTCAGATTGTAATTACTCCTGTCTCTGTGCTTCAAAATAACTCCTGGCAGGATTGTGGGGGGAAGCATATACGGTTCTAGGGATTCAAGCCAACCCAGGTTGGCTGCCATATTCAAGAAAAATACCCTACTTACTGTAAAAACATTCTGTCCCCTATATAATTATTCCTTTATATATGGGAAAGAGTATAAAATGTTTATAATGAGAGAAATGCTTAAAATTTATCATGCTTGCTTTTTCTGGATTGAACACCTCTCTTCTACAAATAATTATGCATTCTATTATGGTCAAAAGAATGTTCTAATAGGTTAAAAAATAACTTTTCTGGGACTGGGTATGCATCTCAGTAGAAGAACACTAACCTTGGTTGTGTGAGGTCTTGAGTTTGATTTCTACACCACCTGGTCCCTTGTTTACTCTTAGGAGAAACTTAATACCCAACCTAACACCAAGCTGGGAATAACCCCTAAACACCATTTTGGGTATGGCTCCAAAACCGAGCAAACAAAATTATTAGGCTGTTTGTGTTAGAAAATTGAGGATTTGAAAAGGATGTTTTAATACAGGTAGAATGGATACAGCATAAATGATTTTACTCTAGGCATTCTTTTTGGTGCTTTCAAACGTAGACATTGAAGAAGTAACAGGTGAAAGGCTTGGTTCAGGCATGGTCTTGGAACTTCTTCCTTCCTCCCAATACTGGCCAATGTGGAAGGACAAACTCAGGAAGGCCCTGAACTAGGGCCAGTGACATGACACTCTGGGAATGCTGGAGGTATTCCATGGCCATTATCATCTAAGAATGGGGAACAAAAATGTCAGTTATCTCAGCTGTAACTCCACAGTGAGGTTTACAGAACACAATATAGGTTAAGGGCTCTTGAATTTGGGAGAATTTGGGAACTGGGAAAGGTGGCTTTGGGGAGAAGCTGATCTGAAAGGGAAGATCCAAGAGCCAGCAGCTTTGCCTGGGGGTGTTCAGCTGAGGCAAGCCCCTCTCCTGGGAGCTGTTAAAGAGGACTTTTTTTTCTTTTTCCATCTAGTGTCTATCTAACGCCTTCAACTTTCTGGGTTGATTTTGTTTATTTAGTTTTATTATTGTGGGGGTTTTTGTTTTGTTTTGTTGTTTGGGCAGCACCCAGTAACACTCAGGGGTTAGTCCTGGCTATGTGCTCAGAAATTACTCTTGGCTTGGGGGACCATATGGGACGCTGAGAGATCAAAACGCATCTGTCCTAGGTTAGCATGTGCAAGGCAAATGTCCTACCGCTTGCGCCACTGCTTCGGCTCCTTATTATTGTGTTTTTGAGGTGCTGGGTTCAAACCCAGGGCTTTACCACAAAGCTCCATCTGACTCTGTGTCCAGGGTTTTAGTTGCTTTCCGATTCTTTGGGCTCTGTGAATGGAAGTGTTGAAGGATAAGCAGAAATCGGTCCTGAACTGGCATCACTGAATGACTAAACCAACTAACAACTCTCTGACTCCATCATTTTGCTCTCCCTGCCAAGAAATACTGTGAAGGCAGCTGGCTTTGTCCATATTTAGAGTCCCTGGTATATCATAATGGACTGGGACATCAGAGAGGGAAGTAGCCATCATGACTCCTCCCTTCTGCACAGTTGAGTCAGCTGATGATGGATGAATGGAACACATTTCAGCAATGCCCTCTGATCTCAGAAAAGTGGATGAAAAGTAGAGAGCTATTGAATTACTTAAAATTGTGAATGTGCAGGTAGGAAGTTCATCTTTGTAGTACTCAGGCCCCAAACTTTTCTACTGAATAGCAAAGCATTTTGTCATCCTCAAACAGCCAGATAGTGTGGACATGTAAATGAGATCCTCAACGTCCCTCTCCCTAGGAGGTTTACCTAATGCTCTATTTGGAGTCTACCAATGTGTACTGTAGTATCACCCTGCCATTCTGTGGGAGAATTTCAGGTCAGACTGAAATGATCAATGAGTCAGGCAAATGGAGATGCAGAGGACATCAGTACTTTTGTTTATATCTTGTGTGGGATGGAGACCCATTTCCTGCTTATGTTACTTAAAACCCATATCCTGCTGCTCTGTAAAAGCTGGCAGCTTGGTTGGCAATTAACAAAAATAATGTTTACACCCACAGGAAAAGTCTAGTTTCAACCCTTAAGGAACTTATCACTTTAATTAAATTTAAAAATATAGAAATGGGAATAAAATGGGATCATTATGCCCAAGTATACAGCATAAATATATTTTCCATAGAAGGAAAATTAAGAGGAAGAAATGAATACTTGTGATATAGGGATTGGTGGTCTAATAAGATATTTTTTAAGTTGAAACAAAAGAAAGTAGGAAAATAGGAGACTTGGTAGAGTATACACAACTGAAATGAACCTAAGAATAATAGAGACCCAGAATGCAGAACTGAAAAGTTATCCTAGAGATTGATTTTCACTTACCTCTCTCATTTGATATACAAGTACACTTGGGCCCAGAAAGACGAAACGGTTTTCCAGCAATCCTGGTTGGCTGAGGCCAAGGTGAGGATTACAATTCTAGTCAGGCACTTCTTCTCCCCATGCTTTCTCCACAATACCAGAATTGGCAACATTTGCCTTCACATCTAGTGACAGGTTTGTTATTTCCTTCATTTCTGTCAGAGCTCTTGGAAGCAAGTGACAAAAACAAAACAAAACGGACTGGCCTAAGAGGGTGAACACACACACACACACACACACACACACACACACACACCCCAAATTGTGTGCTAAACAATCTAGAGTAACATCATTGGAGGCCACATACATTTGTGATTGTCTTTGTCTCTCACAGCCATGCTTTTGCTTTTATTTTCATTTTGATAAGATAGACTACCCAACAAAAAGACAGATTCTGTCATTTTCCTCGTGTCCTGAACCTATTTGCATTGGGTCCTATGTCATTCTCTGAAGTTATTACTTTGGCCAGGGAATGCTTTCTGCGATTGGTAGGTCTGGACACTGTGCCAGTTCCTGGAGCCCAGGATTGAGGTCTGTGCCAATCCATTGGGCCAAGAGTGTGGCAGAAGTGTTAACCAGTTAGGAAAAAGAAAGACAAGAAGGAAATACCTACATAAAATCTACCATATTCAAGGTCCATAATGCTGCTCTAATACATTATTTTTGTTTTGTTTTGTTTTCAGTGCCTGGTTTTTGACCTAAGAATTATAGCTAGTGCCAACAGGGTGTTTTAACGTGCCAAATGCTGCATTATCCACACTTTACACTTTATTCCATTTGATTTTCACAACAGTTCAGATGGTGATAATCCCTCTCCTTCCCTTCTTTTGGGCATATATAACACAGAGAGATTAATGAACTTTTTCAAGGTAACACAGTAAAAGACAGAACTGGGATTTGGGCCTGCATAATTTGACTGTAAAGTCTGTGTTTAAATGGCATGCTATAAAAAGCAGCATTTAGAACTGAATTTTCTTTCTGATGTAGCTTTATTGCTGGTGGTTAATAAAACAATAACCACACTCTTTGCTCTCTATTAGAGATGTACCCCCTAGAAAATCATGTGCAAATTTAATTTTTATAGATCAAATTTGGTTTTAAATGTATAAGGGGATTTACTAGTAAAGGAAAACTTTAGTGTGGCTCAGGAGAAAACCTTGATTATTTTTTCATTTTCCTGTTTTGTAAATGCTGGTGAGTAGATGTTATATTTTCCTGAGGCTTTATACAAGAGGAGAGCCTTTTTTTTTGTAGAGTAAAAGCTATTTGTCAGGGCATGAAATTTGAAAGCAGTAATAGAGAGTAAAAAAAAATCGATTTCCAGAGCATTCTAAAAGTGGTACAAAAATTTATGAAGAACTTGGGAAAGAGGCAAAGGAAGCAAAAACAATTCAAAATTGAACAATGAGTCTCTACTGAGGGTGAGTGGTAAAGGGGAGACTAGTAACAAAGGCAGCAAAGGAAAAGTGTTGAAAAGCCTCAAGAAAGGAAGGAGAGAAAGAAAAGAAAGAAAGAAAGAAAGAAAAGAAAAAGAAAGAAAGAAAGAAGAAAGAAGAAAGAAAGAAAGAAAGAAAGAAAGAAAGAAAGAAGAAGAAGAAGAAAGAAAGAAAGAAAGAAAGAAAGAAAGAAAGAAAGAAAGAAAGAAGAAAGAAAGAAAGAAAGAGAAAGAAAGAAGAAAGAGAAAGAAAGAAAGAAAGAAAGAAAGAAAGAAAGAAAGAAAAGAAAGAAAGAAAGAGAAGAAAAAGAAAGAAAAGAAAGAAAGAAAGAAAGAAAGAAAGAAAGAAAGAAGAGAAAGAAAGAAAGAAAGAAAAAGAAGAAAAAAGAAAGAAAGAAAGAAAGAAAGAAAGAAAGAAAGAGAGAAAGAAAGAGAGAGAAAGAGAGAAGAAAGAGAGAAAAGAAAGAAAGAAAGAAAGAAAGAAAGAAAAGAAAGAAAGAAAGAAAGAAAGAAAGAAAAAGAAAGAAAGAAAGAAAGAAAGAAAGAAAGAAAGAAAGAAAGAAAGAAAGAAAGAAAGAAAGAAAGAAAAGAAAAAGAAAGAGGAAGAGGGAAAATGAAGACATAAAAACTGCTGTGCAAGAGAGTTCCAGAAAAGCTTAAGATACAGGTAAACAGCTCATGATCCATGAAACATAAGAAAATGTGAACCATAATTGCTCAAGGATAGAAGATTAAACAAACAAACAAACAAACAATTAAAAACCAGCTCTGGAAGAAAAAAAAAAACAGCTCTGGAAGTCACAGAGTTTCTAACAACTAAGA
Source organism: Suncus etruscus (assembly GCF_024139225.1). NCBI lineage: Eukaryota > Metazoa > Chordata > Mammalia > Eulipotyphla > Soricidae > Suncus > Suncus etruscus. The sequence continues at coordinate 15,292,643 of NC_064867.1, read as the reverse complement.
ATCAAGCTCAAATCCTTAAACCCTTTTTCAAAGGGGCAAATTGAAAATATCTGAGGGTTTGGGTGATAGAAGATTTCTGTCTCAGAGATTTGATTCTTTTTTTTTTTTTTTTTTTGGTTTTTGGTTTTTGGGCCACACCCGGCAGTGCTCAGGGGTTAATCCTGGCTGTCTGCTCAGAAATAACTCCTGGCAGGCACGGGGGACCATATGGGACACCGAGATTCAAACCAACACCTTTGGTCCTGGATTGGCTGCTTGCAAGGCAAACTCCGCTGTGCTATCTCTCTGGGCCCGAGATTTGATTCTTAATCTAGTGCTGGAAAACCAAAGCAGCCATAGAAAATATGTGAACATGTGTCTGTGTTCTAATAAAATTTCATTTTTAATATAAAATATTTAAGGGCCATGATTACAAGCATGATTGTAGATGGGTTTCAGTCATAAACAAAACACCCTCCTTCACCAGTGCAACATTCCCACCACCAATGCTCCCCTGCTCCCCCTTCCCAACTGCTGCCTGTATTCGAGACAGACATTCTACTTCTCTCACTCATTAACAATGCCATACTAGTTGTTAGTGTAGTTATTTCCCTAACTGCACTCACCACTCTTTGTGGTGAGCAAGTGTAGGACTAGATTTAGCCTAAAGGCCATAGTTTGCTGGCTTCTGTTTGAAGTGGCCCACTCATTGGCCAGGGATTCTACTCCCAGCTGCCTTGAGATGCCCAGTCCAGCACCCCTCTCATCCTCATTGGCTAATCTCTGACACCGATATACCAGCTTGCTATCTTGCTGTCCCTTTGGATCAGGCTGATTTACCTACTTCACATCTTGGGTTTGAGCAAAGGCTGTGTCAGGAAATCTGACATCCACCTCCATATCCTTCACTTGATCCCCAGGAACCTGTTGAGATGTCACTTTCTCTTTGAAGCCTCCTCTGACCCCCCCATCCCAAATTCTAGAAACTGTAGGGAGGGCTACTCTCCTTCTACCAACTGTGATCCTGTTGTGCTATGAATACCTCCCTGAGTCACAAACTTTATTATTATAGCAGGATTTATAGCAGTATGTCCCAGTGAGACTATCTGGCTGGTTATGAACTCTTCTGAGGCAAGCTTCATGCATGGCTCCTTGCCCCAGAACTTAACATGATGCTTTGCTCATGAAATTTGATGGTTTGAGTGTTTAAATCTGGCTGTTTCAATAGAGAGCCAAAGCCAGCCTCTCTCTTGCTTTTTACTGAACAGTTGTGTGTGTGTGTGTGTGTGTGTGTGTGTGTGTGTGTGTGTGTGTGTATGTGTGTGTGTGTGTGATCTATGTAATATGCAATCTTGTATTTAATCTGCCATGGGTCCACAACAAGTTATTCAACTTCTTTGGCATTATGTTTTCTACCTGGCTAAGAGGAACATAAGCATTGTCTAACAGTCTGGGCAGGATGTGAGAACTGATGCTTTTAATCCTGTTTGGACAACAGTGCTTCTCTAATCTGTTCCCTCTTGCCAGTTCCCTCCCCTGGAAGACATTAGATCTTCTTGGGTGTTTGCTGGGGGAAATGGTGGCACTCCGCACACAGTTTGTATAACTGTGATGGGATTAAAGCTCAGTTAGGGAGCTCAGGTGAATGAGGGGAGGGATCTAGGCTCACTTTTGGAAAAGCTGGCTACGCATCTGTGGTTCACTGAGAAAATAAAGATAGGCTTCTAGAGGAATGAGGAAGCTGAAAGGGAAATGTAAGATAAAATTTGGTCAACATGAAACTGTGAAGTATAGAGAGTAATGAACCAAGGAGCTCTCCACCTTTGCTTTGGTTCCCATGGGCCTCTGATTTTCCAGTTTGGATGTATCCTACCCTGGGTCTGTAAGCAAAACACATTAGAAGGTGTCAGGAGTGTTTTCCTTCACCTACACCAATATTCTCCTTTTCTATACCCCTCTTCTCTTTCTTTTCTTTCTGAAAACTACTGGCCATTAAATCATGCATGAATCTCTTTACATAGTTCTCCAAGTTTATGTTGATACGGCACATGCTTTTGAGAGGTAGGAAAGCCTGGTTTGATTTTGTCTGAGAACAATTTGGCTTTTATTTCACTATCTTTTTTCCCCTATGACAGTTAGATATGTGTATTTGCAGAAGAGAGCAATTGAATAATCTCTGAATGTAAGAGTCCCTAAGCAATCGTTGACATCTTCTCATTTGGGGCATACTGAGCTTAAAAACAGATTTTTATAAAGTCTCTAAATTCCGATTTATACTTTAGACATGAAAGTCCCTCCGGGTCGATTGGCTGCAATCAATGGGCTTTATGCGAGCACTTGGATACTTCCAGGAGAAGCTGTCGTTATTCTGTGTTTCTCTCATTTCCCCTCTAGTGTTAAACTTACATTAAAACGAACCTTTTGGATTAAAGGCACTTAACCTCAGTTAAAATCACTTTTGTTGGTGCACAAATTATATTGATGTGCTCATTGGTTCTACAGCTAGATTTTACTGGCTTCATAATAAGGAAATTCATATTGTACGTTGCCCTGTGTACTTGGAAAATTACATAAAAATCATCATCAGGGCACCTAATGCCTTTCTAATTTTAGTTTATTTCTTCATTTATTCCCATGTTACATCCTTGCCTGTTCCTAGGTTTCTATAGGTCACCAGTATCATTTTGTTCTCAGCAATGAAAGCCATCATTAACCACCCCCTTTCACCTAAAGAGCAGACCCCCCCCCAAACAAAAACAAAAACAAAGACTCAACCATATTTTTTCATCTAAAACTGTCAGGGGATCTGGGAAATGAAATTAGCTATCCTTTCCACTTGTCAAATATTAATGTTTTCCTGCATCTACAAACAACAAAAAGCCAATTCCTCAGGCATGACATCACTGTCACTGGAGGCCTGTTGACACAGGGCTGAAGAGGAAATGGAAGCACTCTTCCAGCTTTCCTACCATGGTCCCCCCTACAGCATGCCTCCTGGTTAAGAGACACACAGCACATTCTCACAATAGTAGAAGGAGAACTTTACAATCCACAACAGGACAGAGCTGTTCAGAACCCCTGGGATTATCCTTATAGTGACCCAGGGGGGCTATCTGGTTCATAGTGGAGAACCATTGTATTGGACCTCTTGAGGATAGTCTGGCTAGCACTTGGCTCGGCATACAGTAGGTGCCCAATAAACAACAGCTGTTCATTGAACTCCCTCCTAGAGCTACCACACAGAATGCTCTGTCCCATTCTATTCTTGCTGCCACAGCTGTCTTTTATTTTTATCACTCCTGGCTCCATCCTTCTTCAGGGGAAAGTGAAGGGTGGTGGCTCTCTTTGTTTGGACTTGTTTGTAATGCCACAGACTAGATGCACAGCCTCCATTCTTAGGCCACAGCTTTAAACAGAGGGTTTGCAGTCAGAGTTTCTAAAATAAATATCTATCTTCCTTGACCACTGGAAACTGAGAGGCAGATGGCTCATTTTCCTAGAGATGCGAGGACACTGTAATCAGAGATTGGGAGGGGATCCTGATATCGTGGAACCCAACTCCAAGGGGCAGAATGAACTGGGATGTCAGAAAGGAGACGCCTGGCCCTCTTCCTGCAGCTGTCAGCTCCCAGGGAGGCTACTGAAGTTTCCCAGGCAGTGCCAAACCCAAGGGAATCCACGAGGAGACAGAGCTTCCTTTCATACAGCCCCTTGTCTTCATCCATTTGGTATCTTGCACCTTCATGTTAGCTGTTACCTGCCTTTCCCCCTGAATCTATCACCATCCTTCTCCTCAGTAAAATGTTTAACCCTGGGCCCCTTCATCAGAACTGCCTTTGCTCTTCACCAGAGGGATGAAAACTGGGAAGAATAGATATGAGTGACCCTCATGGTAGTTGGTGCCAAGACATGGAAAAGGATTGGAAAATATTCCTGGTGCCTGAAGTTTAAAGAAAAGATCTGCCTGAGATTGTTCTGTTGGCTTTAACCTAGGTTCCTGATTTCAGCATCTTTCTTGCTGCACTTTGTTTCTCTAATAAGACAACTCTTATGCATCTCTTACCCATCTACCAAGGAGAATCCCAGTTGTGCTGTAGTATAAAGCCTATACTCAAGTGGCAGCCTGGCTTTCCATCCCAGATCCCCACTTAACTTAGCCCTGTGTGAAGCTGGGCAGGTCACTTAGAATCTCTGTGCCTCCAGTTCCTTGTCTGTCTGCAACATGGAGAAAATAATAGTACTTCCCTCATAGGACCATTGGGAGGCATAAACTAATGCCAACAGGCAGGCATGAACACTAAGCTGAGTGTTAGCTCTTGTTCTTCTTCCTCCTGCTATGATAACGACCATCCTGGCCTCTAACAAATGACCCATCTGATTCCCAATATGGTCCTTAGCCATTGCGGGGGCAACAAATGCTCGTTCCGGCCCAGTGAACCCTTGGCTCAAAACAAGAGGTATTCTTGACATTTGTCCTTGGGGGCTTAAGCCTAACACCCACAAAACAAAGTGTCACTTCTAAGCCAGATGGCTCCATGCTGGGATTCATAGCTCTTCATCACCAACAGAATCAGCTCCAAGTGTATTGGTGTGGGCAGAGCTCTCACAGCTGCCCTGCCTGCCCCGGCCCACCCAGCAGGACATTTTTTGCTCACATCCCTCCATGTCGTTCCTCCCCCCCCCCCCACCCATTGCCTCTACCAGTATTCTTCATGCTTATCATTTGATAAGCAGCTTCAGGGAGTGTTTGTTGTTCTCTGAGCTTGTGATGCTTCTCACCTCTGTCCCTTTCTGATCACTCTTCAAAGCACCTCCTGCCTGATGCCACACACACACACACACACACACACACACACACACACACACCCTCTAACAGTTGACACATTTTCATGTTAGTGCCACCTTTGCTGAGCAACTTCAAAAAACAAACTTTTTGGGCCAGAAAGATAGCACAGTGGTAGGGCATTTGCCTTGCACTAAGCCAATCCAGAACGAATGGTGGTTCGAATCCTGGCATCCCATATAGTTCCCTGAGCCTGCCAGGAGTAATTTCTGAGAGCAGAGCCAGGAGTGGACCCTGAGCGCCGCCAGGTGTGACCCAAAAATTTGAAGGAAAAAAAATCAAATTTGTTTTTCTTCAAAATGAAAACTGTGTTTTGAGTTTAAGTAATTGTTTTGTTTTGTTTTGTTTTTTTCTGGGGGGGCACACCTGGTGATTCCTGGCTCTGTGCTCAGAAATTGCTCCTGGCAGGTTCAGGGGACCATATGGGATGCCAGGATTGAACCCGGGTTTGTCCTGGGTCAGCCACGTGCAAGGCAAACACCCTACCACTGTGCTATCGCTCTGGCCTGGGCTTAAGTAATAGTTTTGTATGTGTTTGACACAGAGAGAGGGAAAGAGAGAGAGAGAGAGAGAGAGAGACTAGAACACACACCTATATCAAATAAAAGCTGTCCCTTTATCTCTCTTACTCACACATACATACATACATACACACATGCACACACATGATTTGTGCAGCAGTCGAGTCTCAGTCACATTCTTTGAATCATTACAATAAATCTATTATCTTTGTACTGAATATACCTTTCTGTAATGCAATGATAACACATTATGAGAGAGAGATTCTGCATCAAGAGCTTTCCTCCGGTATTCCCCAAAATTGGCCATTCTTGATTTAAATATATCCTGTTGAGATGATGAGCCCATTTTTTCTTTTCCCATGTTTCCTCCATCCAGAAATCAGGCCATAAGTATATTAACTAACATGTCACCCCTTTCAGAGTCTTCACCACTTGTTCAGAGTCTCCATAACTGGTTAGATGATGGATGGAACCAAATAGAACTTGCCAATGTGGCCTGACAGAAAATTTCTCTTCCCTTTTCCAAACTGTGAGCACATACACAAAATACTGCATTGAAGATAACTTATTCTGTACCACTAAAAAGAAAATAGCACTAATTAAACTAAAGCTCTCTGAAGGTTTCAAGACAGGTGGCCATTTCAGGGAGTGAGTGAGGGAGAAACCAGTTATCAGCCCTAAAGGAAAGGAAGCATCTCATATTCTAGGCTGGAAATATTCTGTTTTCATCTTGAGCTATTTTTCACTCTGCTTTAAATAGACATTGATAAAACCTCAGTGCCCAAAGACAATCCCCAGCACAGAGAATTGGCTGAATAAATATGCAAGTGCTTCTAAAATAGCTGGCAGAGAGCCCTTTGTTTGGAAACAAATGTCTTGGTGAAAAAAGCATCCTGAATTTCCCTCCCCCCGACTCCCGTGTTCTGGGGCTCTGAGCACGACCCTTTAAGTACCTTCTCCCAATGACAGCAATTCTCTGGAGAGCTGAGACCTAAATTGCTCCATAAATCCACGCATAGAATCTGGGCTGGAATGTCCTCTTCCTGAAGTGGTGTCTAGTGCTTCAACCCGTCTCTTCTGCCTCTGCCATTGCAAAATATTAACCATTATAGTCAGGTGCATTTGCCTATCCTTCTCTCTACAAAGCCAGAAAACAAAGAGAGGAGCAATTACTCAACAAATGAGGTACACAAAGGCCCTTTTTAAAAAATACTGAGACCAAGGAGAGTAAACACCCGATTTCCTCAAGAGATGGAATGTTTCTGTCCCAAAGACACACTTAACTGGTCCAGCACTTTATTTTGCCATCATCAAATACCTCCAGCATTTCAAAAGTTTTCAGATTGCTTTGTTTTCTAAATTAGTTTAGAACCAATGTGTTGTGTTGTATTTTGATGTTACAAAATGCAAGGCCCATTTTTCTTTTGGGGGGAGGGCAAGGGAAAGAAATATTTTATAACATCACTTGGTGAAATCTATAAACAGTTTATTGCATTCAACAACATTGTTTAAACCTTAAAACAGAATCAGGAATTTCAGGAGCGCTTCAAATGGACCAGCTTAGGAGTGAGTCATATTGGGGCCAGTCTAAAAGGAAAGATCTAAGTTGCCTCTAGTAACCATATTGACTCAGGGAATTTAAAGAGGACAGGAATAGAATCAAGAGCAAATGTAATCAGTGAAGGATTCCCCACTTGGTGTCCTGGAAGTGTCCAGGACAAAGTACTTGAGCATCGTTAATTGAATGGAAACTTGGCCATGATGCCATTGAACTTGGAGCTCTGAGACAGAAGAAAGTACACAGACTCACAATACACCCCCCCCCACACACACACACACATACACACCTTCCATCCATTAATTGGCACTCAAGAAATTCTTTCAGGAAGAGAGACCTCAGGATATTCTCCTGCTTTCTGGAACTGATCAAACCCTTGGGAGTGGCTTTCCCTGCACTCTCTAAGGTGAAGCAATGTGAAGCTTAATTTTATCTTTACCAACAGAGCCTAGGCCTGGCTTTGTGTTCCCTGAATAACAGAATTTTATCCATGACAGGTGGATGTTGTTTCATTCCAACAGAATGGCTGGTATTAAAGGAGGCCACAATACTGAGTATTGATGAGATAGGAAGCAACTGGTAGTCTCAAATGTGGCTGGTACCAGTATGAATCATGTCCAAATTTCAAAAACTGTTAGGTGATGCCATCTGAATCTAAATATACCTGAACTCCCAGGATTAATTTTTTTGAGAGAGACAGAGAGACAGGGGGACAGGGAGAGACAGAGAGAAAGAGAAAAGAGAGAGACAGAAAGACAGACAGACAGAATTTTCACAGGAGCTTTATTTAGCCCAATCGTGGAGGAAGCCACCTCTATTCCTCAGTGGCAGAATGTGTAACAAACTGTGACATGTGGAAACAGTGGCATATGCAGAGCAATAACAAGGGAACTCGCTGGTGCTAAATGCCACAGCAGGAGTAAATCACACAGACACACTGTTGAATAAAAGAACTCAGAATCAAAGAGCACTTTCTCTGTGATTCCATTTGTATTAAAGATTAAATGTGAGCAAATCGAATCTGTGTGCTAGAAGTGAGCCCAGGGGTTCTTCCCAGGAAGGGGTCCTTGACTCAGCCTTGCGTCGGGAGGGCATTCTAAACATCACTTGGCTGTCAATACCATGCCATGCCATGCATGTCTTTTTCCAATCAGAAAGAAATAGACATGAAAATGGGAGGTTCTGTGGAAGTGGACAGGATTTGCTGCCTTTCTTTTGCCTTCAGAGCTGTGATAGCAGAGTGAGAGGTGGCCTTTCCCTTCATTAGGAGACTCCTCCTCCCTTTCTACCCCTTCACATCTCTTCAGGAAGTGTTTGAACCACTTTATCTTTCCCTTTCCCTCCACACTGGAGGCCTTTTCCTTGCATCGGTGGCATGCTTAAGGAGCACAAGAGAGGGGATATTATCCCTGATTTATTCAGTTCTCTGAGGATGGTTATGTAATACCTGTAATCGCATCAACCCTCCCAAGGAGCTTTTCCCTTTGGTGCCATGCACTGCAAATTAATAGCCCATGGATCCGTTTACAGCTTGTTGTGTGGTAGAAAACTATTTCAGCCATCAAATAATAAATAGCTTTAAAGAAAGAAAATGTTTTCTGAAGTCTGTTCGTTTCTCAGTATTTTCAGTAAAAAATTTTCTCTGGCATGGCATGTAATGGCATGAAAATGGGATTTAGGAGCCGATATAAAGCCTAGTTTCATAATTAGTTCGCCTCCCTCTTTTCCCTAACTGAAAGCAAAGCAAAACAAAACAAATCTTGTTTTCATTTTGACTCAATCCTTAAAAGCAAACAGGGCTTTAATTGGTAAGTGATCGATGTAAGACTAATTTTGAGAAACTCACAAAGAAAGTTTAGCTGGGCATCCTGTATTTTTTTTTTTTTTTTGCTATCAGAGTATTTTCTCTATGAGACTATTTACATTAATTTATTAAATTTGTGACTATTAAATTATTAAATAATATCGCATTGCTTTTATTTTTATTTTGGGTTTGGGGACCAAACTAACTGTGCTCAAGGCCTACTCCTGGCTCAATTGGGAGGGCTGTTTCAGGCGTTAGGATCAAATCTGAGTCAATTTTGTGCAAGGCAAGCACTGTATTATCTCTCTAACCTCAGATTTCTTTAAAATATGAAACAGGCTTAGGCAAGAGCAATAGCACAGCAGTAAGGCATTTGCCTTGCACGTGGCCAACCCAGGATGAACCTTGGTTTGATCCCCGAGGTCCCATATGGTCAAACCAGGGTCCCATACGGTCCCCCGAGCCAGGGGCGATTTCTGAGTGCATAGCCAGAAGAAATCCCTGAGTGTCACCTGGTGTGGCTCAAAAACAAACAAAAAAAAAACCTAGGCTTATTTAATTTTTTTTGTGTGTGGTTTTTGGGTCACACCCAGCAGTGCTCAGGGGTTATTCCTGGCTCCAGGCTCAGAAATTGCTCCTGGCAGGCACAGGGGACCATATGGGATGCCGGGATTCGAACCGGTGATCTCCTGCATGAAAGGCAAACGCCTTACCTCCATGCTATCTCTCCGGCCCCTTATTTAATTTTTTAATTAAAATAATATCTATTTATTTGACTATGTGTTTTAGGGATACAATTTCACACTCTTCCAAATATATATTAATCTATCACAACCAACAACAAACTGCCAATGTCCCTTTACTGTAGCCTATTAGATGTTCTCCCCTCTTTTGCTCACAACAGCTATGTGGTCAGAACGATTTGTTTCCATTAATTTTATGTTTTTTTAGTTTTTATTAATGTTTTTAGTTTTTATTAGTTTTATTAGTTTTATAATTCCTCACACCCCAATCCTGAAGGGAAAGAGGGAAGCAGGTCTGGAACAAGGCTGCTGCAGAAAATAATCCAAACCAGGCTGGAGAGATGAAACACAGATCGGCGATCCTTCCACCACATGGAGGAAGACAGAGATCCATCTAAACCACAGTCTTTATTGGGAAGAGAATCTGTGGAGAAAAGATTGGGGCAGAGAACCTATCTAAAGATTCTTCCCACTCAGGTGGGATTTAGATATACATAGAGGAAGCCATAGCATTTAAAAGAAATCAGTCTGATAAGCCATACTGATTTAGGGAAAGACTGATTATACCAACAGTTTTAACTGTGTTATTTTATTTCTTTCAATCCTGCAATGATCTCATCTATTTTTTCTCTTTCTGACTTTATCAATAACCCCATAATGATTCCATCTATATTTGTGCAGAAGACAAGATTTTATTTTTTTCTTTTTGCTGCATAGTATTTCATTGTGATATGCTCCATGTTTTTCTTTTTGTATTTATTTATTTGTATACATTTGTGTTGTTTCTATCTCTTGGCTATAACAAATAGTACTACAATGAACTTAGACAGACATAAATCTTTAAAGTGAATGCTGTGTACTCTTTGGTAGAACCCAGTAATGGGATATATTAGATCCATTTTTAATATATATATATATATTTTTTTTTTTTTTGTTTTTGGGCCACACCCAGCAGTGCTCAGGGGTTACTCCTGGCTGTCTGCTCAGAAATAGCTCCTGGCAGGCACGGGGGACCATATGGGACACCGGGATTCGAACCAACCACCTTTGGTCCTGGATTGGCTGCTTGCAAGGCAAACTCCGCTTTGCTATCTCTCCGGGCCCCATTTTTAATATTTTTGATAAATCTTCATGCTGTTTTTTCTAGAAGCTGAATGAATTTATATTTCTACCAGAAGTGTATGAGAATATTTATTTCTTCACACCTGTTTCAATGAACACTTGTTGCTGACCTTTTTGATACAGATAATTACATCATAGGCATGCCATAGTATCTTATTGTTTTTTAAGAGTGTTCACATTTGGGTTTGGGCCACATGTGGTTATAACCTGGACCTATGCCTGGGGTCTGTGCTCAGGGATCACTTCTGGATGTGCTCAGGGACCATGTATGCTGCAAGGGATTTAATTCTAGTGGTTCTTATGCAATGCAAACTCCTTACCCACTACACTATATTTCCAATGTTAAAAGTGTTCACATTTAGAGAAAAAAGTACAATATCAAGCTCATTTGTAAAAATGATTGTATCACCAGTGAAGTCATTAATACAATGACTTGTTGTTATATGCCCAGTTTGTTAATTTGGGTTACTTTAGGGATGACAGCATTAAACAAATTAAGTTGTCCAGAAATTCAAAATCATGATACTACAAATTTTATGGGGCATATACTCAGCTGCAGGGTCTCTTGGAAGAAGGCCTGGCTTGAACTTGGCAATTGCATTTTTGAGCATGGTTACAACTGTCAGACTTTCCCAGAAGAAGGAGGATACAGGGAGGGTGCCTACACTTACTCCAATAAAATCCCTGGTAATATCAGCCCAATAACTGATGTACCGGAAATGTGCTCAGCTCAGCATCCCTGCAGGGAATTGTAGAGGGTTAGTGATGAGGCAGGCCATTGGGAATCACAGTAATTCTGGGTAATGAAAGCACCAAGCCTGGCTTTGGCAGTGTGGGGCTTGGCCCACCCTCTCCTCCTGAAATGGCCAGTTTGTACTGCTTGGGCTGGCATAGCCATATCTTTCATGGCTCTGTTTACATCTTGTTCGAGAAAAGAGTGAGTCTTGGAGCTGGCCTGGTTTGAAGATCCCTTTTCATTATTTCTTTAAAGAATTAATATATGCTGAAGCTTGAAAAGAAAGCCATACCTACTTGACAGAATATAAGCAATTTATCCAGAACCTGAAATTTAAATACAAACACACAGAACTTCTGGTTTGGTCTTCACCAAATTAAAAACTTAATATAAATTGCTTATTTCTACAAAAAGGCATATATAAACTCCAACTGTTTTAATACATATTTCTCTTTCCATAGTTATGTGTATCATATATATTTCTATCTCTCTTTTAGTGAGACAAAATAGGTTTTATTGAAAGAAATTTAGAGAGATGTGTTTAAGAGAGAGAACAGACTTAACTGCATATTTCTTTCATATTAGATATTTCTTTTATATTATATATTGTAAGTGTTCAAATAATGCAAGGGGACCACAAAAGAATTGTTTCTAAAAGATCCACAAAAGGAAGACAGTTTGTAGTAATAGTGTATGTGCTTTTCATTGCATGTTAGAAGCTCAAGGTTGATCTCTGGCTCCCCTAGGTCTCCAGAACCTTTAGGAAGTAACCCCAAGCAAGGAGAGGAGCTGGGAGTAGCCCTTGAATACTACCAGTTGTGCTCCCCACACAAACAAATGCAAAACTATAGTTAAGAAAAAAAAATGTAGGGCCTGGAGAGATAGCACAGCGGCGTTTGCCTTGCAAGCAGCCGATCCAGGACAGCCAGGAGTAACCCCTGACACCGCCAGGTGTGGCCCAAAAACAAAACAAAAAACAAAACAAAACAAAACAAAAAAAAAAGAAAAGAAAAAAATGTAAAGATCTGTAGTAATTTGTATCTTCACATATGGTCAGTTAGAATGTAAAATGGTATCACCTCTCTTGAAAGAAGCTTCAGAAGTTCCTCAAAAAGTTAACCTTGAAGTAGTTATATCACTTATTGATCTACTATTATGTGTGTCATCAAATGTAATGGAAACTGTGTCAAAAAGAAGGAAGCCATATGTCCATGAGTTGATGAACAGAAAAATTAAGTGTTATACCCAAACAATGATTTCTTAGTCATGAAAGGAATGAAATGTTGATACATGCTTACATCATGGGTGGCCCTTTAAGATATTATGCTAAATGAAAGAAACTGCACATTAGAGGTTGCCTGTATATAATACCACCACTGAAAGCATCCAAGAGAGATAAATTCATAGTGAAGAAAGTAATTTTGGAGGTCACTTGAGACACGATAGATTGTTAGGGGACTTGGGAATGATTGCTAATAGATTTTATCTTGAGAGGAAATTTATTGGTGCTTTTCACAATTTGGTGATTTGATTAAAAGGATGAATTTTATAGCATGTTAATTGTATTTTTTAAAGTAACTAAAGAATTATAAAAACATTAAGCTAAATGACTAAAGAGAAAACAGAAACATGAACTTGGAGTCTGATGAGCTCATAAGGGTGGCTGTACTAAACAAAGGTAAGGAACCATTTGGTTCTGGATTTACTGGTCAAGCAAAACTGGGTTAGTCAGTAACAGGATTCTTGGTGACCATATGATGAAACAACCTCATTGTTTAGGAGAATCACAGATTTTTCCAGATGCAAATGCTTGAGGTGAATGAGTCCCTCGGGTCTTTTAATGACTGGAAGATGTCATTTAGAATTTTTCATTGCCCTTTCTTAGACTTCCCTCCATGTAGTTGAATCTCATTTGTTTTCCAAATTGAATAAAAAAGGTAGAGAAAAACAAGGCAAAGTTTTTGTTTTTCTTTCTTTCTTTTTCTTTTTTTTTTTTTTTCTTTTTTTTTTTTTTGGTTTTTGGGCCACACCCATTTGACACTCAGGGGTTACTCCTGGCTATGTGCTCATAAATCGCCCCTGGCTTGGGGGAACCATATGGGACGCGGGGGATCGAACCGCAGTCCTTCCTTGGCTAGCGCTTGCAAGGCAGACACCTTACCTCCAGCGCCACCTACCCGGCTCTTCTTTTTTCTTTTTGACTCCAGAAGAAATACCTATCGACTTGGACTTGAAATTCAAGAAAGTTCAATGAAGTTTGTCACCTAAAATCAAGAATTCTCTTTCCTCCAGATGACATTGGCAATTGTATAGTTTTAAAGCTCTCTCCTTTAAATATTGTTTTTTGGTAATGATTTCTAGTTGATTTTTCTTTTAGGGCAAAGACAATTAAACTTTAGAAAATTTATCTCTTTTGTAGGGTGTGGTTAACATATTTTCTGAGAGATTCTCAAACTTCTTTGCCTACCATCTCCTTTTCAGAAATAAAATTACTTAGCATCCACTACCCATCCCTCAAATCTATCTTACTTAAACAAACAAAAAAAGTACCTGCCTACTGCCACTTCAAGATTGCTCTTGTGCCCCTCACCAACCTAATCCTGGTATCAGTCATACCCACTGGGAAATCTTGGGGGTATTCAGTTTACTATTTAATATATGTTGATAACTATATGCATCTTTTAGATCATCTTTCAAATCAAGATGTTGGGAAAAGATATATGGGTGCATTAGGGAGCTGAAACATTCCATGGCTTGGTTGAGATGATAATGATGATGCCATTAAGATAGTGTTCTGATATCTATGGGTAGAACTCAGAACTATTACACTTACTACATATTGAATCATATAGTTTGTCTTCTTGTCTATTTTCTCCATATTGATCATTGTATTTGCAATATTTTTATATTGGTGCAAGTATTTGTTTTATCCTTACATTGCTAGATAGTATTTTTGTTTCATTTTATAAATACTCAATTTTAACTGTCATACATTTGACATACAATTGTATCATACAATTATGGTCATACTCTTGTGTCCAGTTGGAGGTATTATGAACAAAACTGCCACAAAGATCCTAGTACATACTTTGTGAGAAACAAACACATGTTTCTCTTGGTTAGATAAAAAAATACAATGATTAGGTCACAAGAACATGTATACTTAATTTATTTTAAAGATCAGTTTCTTAAAATACCTTTACCTATTATTTTATGCTCCTTTACTATTGCTTATTGTTTGTTGTTGTTCCATATCTTACCAACCCTTGACATTTTAGTCATTGTTTTTAGCATAGTACTAGGAATAGAGGCATTTCATGATTTTACTTTGCATTTTTCTGAAGATTAATGATTTTGCATTTCTTTTGAATTTAACAAAAGTTCAATATATTGTTAAAGTCTAAAATTGAAAACAAAACTATGTTGTTTTAACACATATAAACATATGACATTTGGATCATTATTGCGCAAGGTTATATTTAATTATTCTAATTATATATTTTAATAATATAATATATAATCTAGTGACATAATAATTAAATATTAAAATTAATATTAAATTAAATATTAAAACATAATATATATCATATCACATATAATATCTATTATGGTTATCTTTAGCTTATTTGTATTTTTATTCTATTACTTAGCCTTGCTACATGTTCATTTATTGAGTGGCAAAACAAGAAAAGCTTTTCTCTTAAAAGAAGGGCAGTTCTTAGATTGATCAAGTTAGAACTTTTGTTTTCCTGATTGTCTAACAACTGGAATAAGTAACTGAGTATTGACAGCACTTTTGATGCACATTGTTGGGGAAAAAAATCCAATACTGTTTTATAGGGAGGAAGAAAACACATTTAGTTCTCATATCTGGGGATAATACCCACATTTACCTAAATTTTGTAGATATGACCAAGAGATCAGCAGACTTAATCCTGTAAACCAAATCTGACTGTGTTCTATGTTCTTATCAATAAAAAATAAATACATAAAATGATATTGGAACACAATCATGCACAAATACTACCCAATTACTCAATAGCAGAGATTGAGTAGTTGCCATTGAGGCCTCAGACTGAAAATTCTGTGTAGTTTCTGGTGCTTCAATAAAGCAGTTTATCAGTTCGTCTCTAAATCATTGATTCTCTTTCTGTTTTCTGTTTCATTCAAACACTAATTATATTTAGTTCCATGCCTCATGTATGCAGTTTGCAGCTACAGTCTTCATTTCTCTCCATGTCACACAGCCTTCTCCAGGGTACATTATTGTGTTACCATGATATTTTAGTAGAAACTATATCTAATTTTAGCTTTGAGCTGAAAATTTGTGAACTTCTTCTAGCCCCACCACCAACTCTATAATTTTTATTAAGTGAAGGAAAAGCGAAAGACTTTTCTTAATGGAAATGCAGCTAAGGGTCAGAGAGAGAGGGTAAGGGAGAGAGATTAGGGCCTACAATGTTTGTATTCAGCAAACTCTGGTCGCATGCAGCATGGTTTCAGCATGAGCAGCATGGTCCCCTGAGCCCTGCCAGGAGTGACCCACTGCCATAGAGCCAGTTGTAGCCTTTCTGATCACAAAACTGAAAATATCCCCTGAATAGAGAGCCAAGAATAAACTCTGATCATTGCCAGTATGATCAATACCAGCCCCATCACCCCCCTAAAACAGAAAGGGAGCTAAAACTAAAGCCAGGCAACTTATTTTATTTTACTTTATTTTATTTTATTTTTGGTTTGGAGGCCACACCCAGCAGGCAATCAGATGTTTCTCCTGGCTCTGCACTCAGAAATCACTTCTGGCAGACTTGGGGGAGCCATATGAGATTCCGGGGATTGAACCTGTGTTGGCCTTGTGCAAGGAAAATGCCCTACCTGCTGTGCTATCACTGGGCTCTGGCTCTGCCTGCCATGTAGTTTATTTTGAATATACAGGTGAGACTCAAATATTCAACTAATAATCCTTTTGTAATCAAATGACTAGTAATTATGACTACATAAACTTGTTATTCCTCTCTATAAATTACTTCTGGGAGCAGTTTTAGAAGAAAGAAATATGTGATCCCTGGCCCCAGATTTGGAACAGAAAACAACAGGATAACTTTTGATATTTAACTTCATTGTCTAAATAGTCCTCTGTTTTTCTAAACATAACATATTATGTATTTGTTCCTTCAATGGCAAGAGTTTCTTATCCATGAATTTTTTGTAAGTAGACAGTGTCAACTTTTGATATATAGTACATTACTATTATTATGCTTTCTCTTTCTTTAGAGTTTTGTGTAATATTTTGCTAGAAATCCTACTGTATTATAAGAAAATAGTATATAATGTGTGAATTGGTAAAGCTCCAGTCTACAACCAGAGTGTTGTTTTTGTGGAGTCAAAGGTAATTCTTGAGGGTAGAGAAGGTGATTCAAAGAGCTGAGGGCCTTTTTTACATGTGAAAGTCCTGATTTGATCTTTGGCACTTTACGTTTTCTTGGAGCATCATCAGGAACAACCTCTCAGCACCACATTGGGAATAATTCCTGAGTACCATAGGTAAGGACCCCCTCAGGCTTTCCCTGAAAAAGTTATACTTAATTATTTTTTGCTGCACTTGGGGTTAGCACTTCTAACAGCAATATTGTTAAGTACCAGCTGTATTGAATAACTTCTATAAAGAGAAGTTATGAACAATGTTTATGCTATTGGCTTGGAGGATGCAAAGAAACCTTTGTCTAGAACCACTCCATGAGACAAAAAATAAAGCAATACATACCACTTACAACTTCCCAGGTGTGTGAGGCAGAGTTGATGTCCAGTAAAGAGAAATTCTATATGCACTGGTGATGGGTGGTGTTCTTTACATGACTGAAACCCAAACACAATCATGTATGTAATCAAGGTGTTTAAATAAAAAAAATACTGTATGCATAAAAAACTCTGTTATGGACATGTAAATTATGGTATCTAAATAAAAATTAAAAGAAAAAAAAGAGAAATTCTATATGCACATTTTTGTTCTGGAAGAACTTTTCCAACTACTTAGCTTTTAAACTTTATTCATTGGGAGATACAACCACCTTGCTTTGAGTCGCCTCTTGGAATCTAATTATATGAAACTGGGGGTGCGTGAAACATCACCTCACATCCAAATTCAACACAGAAATGCCTGCTTCAAGGGTGAATCCACCTGGGTACTTTTCTGCTGCAACAAGCTGACAGCTTTTTCTAAGTTATTCCTGGTGCCCCTGACAGCTTCTTGAATGTCTAGAAGAAAAAAAAAAGAAGAAGAAGAAATGAGATTCACTAGAGCTTGGGTTCTTCTGTACTCATAAATGGAGTTGAGACTGCTGAGATGGCATGGGTAAACTCTTCTTAGACAGATGTAATAGCGGTTTGATAAAAAAAAATCAAAGCAATTAAAACAAAGCTAAAAACACTCCACTCAGAGTCTTGAAGGAGAGACCTTGGATCTAAGTGTGATTCTAGCTGACTGGGTGGCTATGGGCCAGTCACTTAACTTCTTTAGATATTATGAGTCTGTAAAACAAGGGTGTTGGGGGCAGTGATTGGTAGGATCTCTTCCAGACATCACGGGATCTGAGACAATAGACTTTAACATCCCTTTAATTAGAGTCCGTAAGACCTCTTCGTTGAAAATCATGTTTGCTTCCAGGACACAATTACAGTGAAGCCTAATTCATACTGTGCTCTGCTCCTAATAAAGTAGACAGAGAGTTGTTAAGTGGTTTTGGAACATAATGATGTGCCAAGATTGACTTTTCTCACTGCTTTTTCTTCCTATGTTACCTTTTTATGTGGGGATCTCTGAATATTCCTGTCACAGCATGCTATAAAAGAGTATTTCCATTTTAGAGATGAAATACCTGAGACACAAAAAAGTTAATTACCTTGCCCAGAAGACCATATAAAACAAAATACTTCAAGCAAAAGTGGTCAAGAGAAAAAGAAGTGTGCTTGACATGGGAGATAGGAGGAGCAAAGTTGTAATTATGTACAATGAAATTTCTAAGGAATCTAGCATGAACATGGATATTTAATACTCCTTAAGGTTATTTCCTTGCCACTAAACTATAGTTAGGAGGAAAGAAACATGAGAATAGGGCTGGAGCAATAGCACAGCAGTAGGGCATTTGCTTTGCATGTGGCTGACCCAGGATGGACCTGGGTTCAATTCCCGGTGTCCCATATGGTCCCCTGAGCTAGGACCCATTTCTGAGCACATAGTCAGGAGTAATCCCTGAGTATCACCGGGTGTGACTCCCACACAAACAAACAAAACCTACCAAAACAAAACACCATAACGGATATAAACAAGCCCTGGGGATGCTGAGAGGTATATATATCTCTCTGAGTATATGACCATATACACCCATCTCCAAGCCTTATATCTCAAGTAATGCTCTCTTACCCCAGATCTCCTACCTTAACACAAAAGGGCTCTTCACTTAGACTGAAGTTTTTCTTTATAACTTCAATAAAAGCTTCTTAGGAAAAAGATGACAGATTACATCACATCTTGATATTGGCTCCTATTTAAGAGCACATCTGGAGGAATCATTAAAGGAGAGAGGTTAGAGGGCACATGGAAACAGGAGCAGAGATAGATAGCTAGAAATGTCTTATCCAACATTTACCAGACACACACTTTCTCTCTGAAAACCCATCTGAGTAAGTGAGAAGTCTGCAGGTCCTCACAAAGATCAGCATGTCTGTTCCTAAGGTGTCTTCTTCTGGTTCTCCTTACCTAAGCTTACATGAGACATATTTGGGTCTTAAGTATTATAGTTCTAGATTCTTGGCTCCAGGTTCTATCTACATGTTAGTCCCAATACATGTGGCACTACAATACAAGTGGGAGATCCAAGCCAATTAGTCTCCAAATTTCTACCCAGGACATAGTCACAGTAGGCTTTAGATAAGGAATAAAGAACCCCAATTTATATGTCATACACGCATATATTGCAGACTAGAGAGTTCTCTTCATTCTCAGACTTTGAAATGTGTTGAAAGTTTTTCTAAATCAAAATAAACAGGGGGCTGAAGTGATAACACAGCAGTAGGGCATTTGCCTTGCATGCTGCTGATCCGGGATAGATCTGGGTTTGATTCCCAGCATCCCATATGGTCTCCCGAGCCTGCCATGAGTGATTTCTGAGTACAGAGCCAGGAGTTAACCCTGAGTGCTGTTGAGTATGTCCCCCAAAAAACAAACAATTAAACAAACAAACAAACAAAAAGAAACAGAGGCCCAATGTTGAGTATATAATGGTATCAAGATTAGTATGTGCCTATGTGTATTGGGATTAACATGGGTTTTCAGTAAATACTAATGACATAATCAGAAGTATTTATTATCATCATCATCATTTATTGAGAGCATCTTAGACAGTGTGTAGGGAGACTTACAATCACTCTGGGTGGTGCTTAGTCAGTGGGTTCAGATAAGTGAAAGATCAGGCCTACAATGTAGTGTTTGTTACCCCAGTGGTATTTGGCTATCTCTAGGCCAAGCCACTCTGGTATAGATCTCAAGCATAGTAAGCCATGCACTTGAGTCTTTGATCTATCTTCCTGGTCCTAGAAGCTCTATCTCTTAGCTAGGTATGCTTCCCACTAAAAAAGAAGCAAAGAAATACATAGCAGAAGGTAAGATTGTTTCTTCAGAGCAGAGAGTTCTCTGCTCTTGTTTTTACCTTATTTTTTGCATCTTTAATATCTTAAATTCTGTATTAATAGGGGGACTATCCAGGTGAAGGCAGGCAAGACTAAGAGATGTAGAGTTCACTTTCTTATAAAGTGAGGGATCATTTTATCACAGGAGCAAATCACTTCCAGGTAGCCAGAACTTGTCAATTATCAACAACGTGAACAAAGACTATATTGAAAAATCCTTTCTAAAAACTTATGACTACAAAAATGTATAGATGAAGATAACTAGGCCAATGTCTATAGTTAAAAATGCCTGTGTCAGAAATAGAATTTGGGGTCCACAGAGGAAAATGTTCACCCCTTTTTTTTAACTGTACATTCTGTTCTTGGGAGAGTATTTTCACCAACTGAGCTGAAGAAAACTACAAATTAGAAGCATATGGAAGACAGGGAATGGGTGTATTCATTGTTCTGCATGCAATTCCTTTTTTGAAAAAAAAAACTGCTTAATAAATGCTTTTTTGTAAAACAACAACAACAACAAGAGAAAGGCTTACCTATCACTTTCCTCTTTGAATAAAGAAGCAGATCTCTCTCACCTTTGCAAATTGTAAAAGAGGAAAGAATAATCATAACAATTTTTCAAGTGATTTTTATAAGCTTTTGTTTCTTTTGTCC
Source organism: Suncus etruscus (assembly GCF_024139225.1). NCBI lineage: Eukaryota > Metazoa > Chordata > Mammalia > Eulipotyphla > Soricidae > Suncus > Suncus etruscus. The sequence continues at coordinate 15,271,998 of NC_064867.1, read as the reverse complement.
ACTATTAGTCACCTGACATACATTTTTAAATTGCCATTTTTAGAAGGAAAAGTAGAGAGAGAGAGAGAGAGAGAGAGAGAGAGAGAGAGAGAGAGAGAGAGAGAGAGAGAGAAAGAGAGAGAGAGAGAGAAGGAAAAAATAGTTGTCTCCTTTCCATTTCCAGATAGAGTACAATTCAAAAAATTGCTTTCTAAAAGTTTTGACATTTTATCCTGTGGGCAATGCTTCAGGCTGGTGCTTAGTTCTTTTCTGTAGGTTTCATGACAGAGTAGTTTGTTCAATGCAGCATGGAGGGAATTTATGTAAAAAAAAAAAATAGATGGAATCCTGGGGAGAGGTGAGAAGCATTTGGGATTTAAGAATTAAATAGAACAGTGCCTTCCTCTCCATATACTTCGTCACCAGTGCACACCTGCTTTTGGACACTGGAGCGTAGGTAGTCATCTGACAGTTCTAACAGAGTCAAAATGACACAGAACTAAAAACAGGGTGACCTACTTTTGTTATGCAGGGTAAATGTTCATTTCAAACTAACTCCTTGGAAAATGATAGTGAACAAAAGGTAAAGTGCATTAGTCATTTCAAAGGTCTCTTCAGCAAGGGTGCTGGTCAGAAAGAAAGAAGATCAAAGGATAATTTAATCAGTGCCTGTTTTTCAGAAGGAATTAAAGATGATTTTAAAAAGTACCAGTAGCCCCATCATTATCAGCATCATTCCCATCTTGGCTGAAGCAACCAGGAGGCCCTGAAGTACAAGAGCTCAAATCTCACATCTCACAAAAGTAAGGTCCAAAATCCCTGTTTTATAAATAAACCATCTTTTTACATCACATTCTCTTTCTCTCTTTCTTTTTCTCTCTCTGTCTCCTACTCTTGTTCTTTCTCTCTTTCTCTCTCTCTCTATTTTGAAAACAAATTGCCTTTATGGTTTAAATTTTTTCACACAGCTCTTCAAAAAATATCTTCACACATTTTTGGTGTTAGATGAGAGAAGGCCACTTAAAGATCTTTCTATCCTGAAAATATAATTTCTAGGATCCTGTTTGTCTAAGGGTGGAACATACAATGTCACAAGGCAACAATCAAAGTGTGGTGAAGTTTGGATGGTCAGGTAGAGCAGAAGACTAGAGCTATGAGGAAAGAGAGGGGAGAGGTGCAGATAGGTGGGGTAAGAGTAGATAGATGTTTACCTGCCATCACATTGTCCTTATCTTCTATTCTCAAGAGCTAGCTAGCTCCTGGAGGTCAGATATTTTTTCTACTGTCTTCTAGAACCCTTCAGAAAATACAATTTCTTTCTTATGCCTTGATGAATTCTTATTAATGAGACTTATTAATCTATGTCTTTTAAGTACTTTTGAGTACTCATTTAAGCTTTCAAATTCAACTCTTCCTTGTGTGCTTACCACATGCTATTTTAGATATTCAGAACCAGCCTTGAAGAAGCCTTTGATGTCATTGTGCTTCCATTCAGGGTCAGATAACTGGCTTGTCTAATATGATTACCAATGCATAGAATTACCGAACACTTGAAATATAAAGAAAAAAATTAAGCAGAGCATTATGGTATTGAGAAGGGCTGTTTGATAAATGAAGTTTAGGAAAGATCTAAAGTAATATTTGGGAAGGAATGTCAAGGAAATGAGTGAGTAAACAGTGTGAAGTTAGGGGAAGCTGTAGTCATGGCAAATGCAATGAACTTTATGCTTAAAATCATAGTAATGACCTATGTTCTCAGAAGTTTTTTCTTCAGCTCTAGTAGATATTAAATAGAAAGAAAAACAAACAAACAAAAAAACCACAAAAAACAAAAATACAAATAAAGTTAAAAAAAATCTATGGGAAAAAAAAGGCTCTATGGGTAGCTGAGAGATCTGAGACTATCCATAAAGAAGGGATAAGCCCTGGTACTTAAGTCTGGTGTCTTCTGGGCATTGAGAAAGAAGATTATTGGGACCGGGATTTAATGAGGGGAGAAGTGTTATCAGAGATGAAGCCAAAAGCTTTCTATAATAACTTGCAGAAGTAAATTTCTTTTCAGTGTGATCACAGATAAATGATAAACAGGATATTTTTGAACTTATGTTTCCTGGTTAGTCTCTTGAGTTGGTGAGTGTGTTGTGGAAATAAATAAATGTGAAGGGATCAAATCAGACATATAGGTAAAAGATAATGATGATACCTTTGACTTGTGTCTATAGACATAAGAGGAAAGTCAAAGACAAAAATTAGAAGCAAGGGTATGGGTAGGGTGCTTTCTTTGCTAACCTATGTTGGTTCTTGGTACCATATATGGTTCTTTGAACCTGCCATGGGTGATTCCTAAGCTCAGAGCCAGGCATGAGTTCTGAGCACAGCCAGATATGGGAAAACAAAACAAAGCAAAACATTACATGAAAAACAAAGAGAATTAGGTGAAAATTTTTGGTTGTTTTGGGATCATACCTGGAAGTGCTCAGGATTTACTTTTGACTCTAAGCAGCTCAGAAGTTACTCCTGGATGGCTGGGGGACAACATGGGATGCCATAGATCGAACCTGGCTCAGCTGGATGTAAGGCAAGAACCTTACCCACTGAACTATGACTCTGGATCTGAGAATTTGGTGAATTTAAATAAATAACTTGGACATGGGAACACTAAATCAACTTTTGGATGGGTGCATAGATAGATAAATGAATGGGATGAATAGATGGGGTTTAATAGAGAGAAGGCTACTATTTCTCTCCTCTTCAGTATCATTTTGTCAGTCCAGTCTCAATTTATAAAATACAACATAACAAATTCTAAACTAGTCATGAATTGTTTTCCTTTCTCAGGTGGGTCCTTATTTTCCATGATTCCTCACTCACCATTTTTCTGGTAGAGTTCCACTGCTGAAGGAATTCCATTATTCACCATTGACCTTGCCAGAACCTTATTTGTGGTTAACTATGCAACTGTGTGGGTGGTTATGAATGTAATTACCTGGAGCAACTTGGGTAAAAGTCAAGCTTTTGTGACTTGTATTGGATCAGACAGAGTACCTGCCTTTTTCTTTTTAAATGTCAACTTGAGTTTATTCTTAAGTTTGTCTATGAGGTTGCTACCACACAGATACAGATGTAGAATCTAAAGTTGATAGAAAGTAGATCATTGATGGTGATCATAATAGTTCGGGAATGAATTCCCCTCAGTAACCCAGATGAGCTGTTGACAATATCCAACATCTACTCTACCTGATTTGGACAACTTTTCAAGTTTTGGTCTCCATGGAAATAAAGTGGCCATAATTTTAGACTTCAGGCCTAAACTTCCAATGTTATGCCATCACTGCTCAGTGAGGTAAAAATATTCCCTAAGGCCTGCTATAATGTAAACACAGTACTGGATCCTCTATGACTCCTTTCTTTGACAGGAAGACATCTGGAGGCCTTTGACTGTGAAGCACTATAAAATTTCTTGTATGTTTCAAGTAAATCAACTTTCTTTAAGAGAGCAGTCAAGTTGGGCTTTGAAGTTGGTCAGCTATGTGTTTAGTTCCAATTCTAAACTATTTGTAAAAAAAAATTTTTCTGACCAGAATGGAGCCAAGTAGACTTTTAAAATTATTCTTTGAGAAGATTCACTTATACAGGAAGTATTTAGTCCAGAATCTTTCAAGCACAAGATAAATGGAACGAAGGACAACTGTAAATGCCCAGGCGCACATGTGTCAAGGGAAGGAGGTTTTTTAGAGCAACTAAGTAGCTTTTGCATTCTTCTAACAAACCTAAATTTGATTCTTTATCCTTGGTGGAATAAAAATAATTATTTTAACTTTCATAGAACTTGTTATATTTTTCTAAACAACAATTAATTGTGTAAATCTCAAAAGAAAAATTTCACTTTCATAACACTCCCAAAATTTTTTACTATTTGGGTTTTTGTTTTCTGTTTTTAATTTTTTTTAACCTCATTGTTCATACTCAAAATTTAGTAAGCCTGACTTTTGCTCTAGTTAAAAAGTCCTTTACAAAGGCAAGCAGAAGGCCTGTGTATGAAGTGCCCCTCAGATTGAGCCAAAACTCTGAAGAAAAGCTTGCCAAACACTGATGGCTGACTAATTGGCAATGTTTAGGGTATTGGCATCAGGAGAAAGCAAAATAAAGAGGCTTGTAGAGTTTGAAAAAGAGAAAAATGAAGCCAAGCATTGAGTTCATAGAGAAAGAACATGGCCAACGTGGTGCTCAAGGAAGTTTGTCAAAATGTTTTTGAAATGGTCCATTAAACCCTTGAAGGAGAACATGCCCAAGTTTTCAGCAATGGCTCTAGTAAAGTTGGACCATAGGACAAGGAGACAGAAATGTGAATGAAGTTCCGGGTATGCCTTCTTGAGCCCACTGAGTTCCATGGATTGACCTTGGGCCTGACCTTCTGTCACTTCTGTGTGTACTGTATCATGAGGACTTCCAGTGTAAGCCACATACTGTGTTGAAATTACCTCTCTACTGTTGTTAAGTTAAGGTAACTCACCCATCTAAATGTTTCTCTTTCATATTTCATTTCCTCAAGGGAGGAAATAAAGGACTGGGGGTGCTGACTTTCTGCCTTGTGAGGGTTTCTTTTCATATGGGCCATCTTAGTCCAACCAGTAGATCCAATCAATTTAATGTCAGAGTCCTCTTTTCTTTTCCTTCTCTTAAGAAGTCCATGTGGAAATAAATGCCCTATCTCTGGAGTTATTATATTCCCCATGATAGGGAAATGAAAATTGTCAGCCTTGTGAGGGAGAAAAGTTTCTACATTCACACATATCCAAAGGTCTCTCTATAGAATAATGTGTTTACTTTCAGAATTGGGTCGGCACCTTTTATTTATTTTTATTATTGTTGAGTAAACCTGGGTCCCAACAGTGTTAATGTTTTTGCCTTAGATGTATAGTGACTGAACCCTACCTTCCACATAGTTCCCAGGTCTGCTCTTTTCTTCTGAAACAAAAGTATAGAGACCTACCTCAGTAAGACTCTTCTGAGAATCTAATCTAACCACTTTCAAGTTAAAATTTCTGCCCTTCACATTCTTCATACTCTCGTATTTTCTCCAGGTCATAGTAGTATTTCTGAAGAAAAATGTTCAGTCATGGTTCTCTCTTGGTAAAAAATAGTTCGTACAACAGTGGGATGAGAAATAATTGGAATATTATCCAAATTTAGTTGGCGACTGTGCACTTGAGAAACAACTTTTTATTGTATTGTAACATGGAAGATTTATATGTGACCAAGACATTCTAATTTAAGCAAGTAGGTAGCTGAACAAATACTTGCAGATCCTTTTCGAATGGAGGTCTATATGTATATGTGTGTATGTTTTCTCTTGCAGAAATAAAGTATATAAGAATGCTATTAGCATTGCTCTTCAAAATTGCAAAGTGCTGGAAACAATTTCATTTGCAATAGCATGGATTTCAGGAATAAATTTGAACAGTGCAATATCATACAACAGTGACAATTGCATAGTAGAGAACTTGAATGAATCTTGGAGTTTATACAGGAAGGAATGAAGGAGGGAAGGAAGGAAGGAAGGAAGGAAGGAAGGAAGGAAGGAAGGAAGGAAGGAAGGAAGGAAGGAAGGAAGGAAGGAAGGAAGGAAGGGAGGGAGGAAGGAAGGAAGGAAGGAAGGAAGGAAGGAAGGAAGGAAGGAAGGAAGGAAGGAAAGAAGGAAGGAAGGAAGGAAGGAAGGAAGGAAGGAAGGAAGGAAGGAAGGAAGGAAGGAAGGAAGGAAGGAAGGAAGGAAGGAAGGAAGGAAGGAAGGAAGGAAGGAAGGAAGGAAGGAAGGAAGGAGGGAGGACTGAAAATTTAGAACAGGGTTACTTCTGAAGGATTAGAAAATAAGAAGAGAATGGAGAGGGATACTCAGAACACATAAAGGGAAGATGTGGCACACTTTGTCTTAAAAGCATATAAATCATGCCAGAGCAGAGAGACAATACAGTGGGCACTTGCCTTGAATGCTACAGACACTGGTAAGATTCTTGACATCCCATATGTTAGATTCTCTGAGCTGCACCAGGAGTGATCCAAGAACATAGAGCCAGTAGTAAGTTTGAACATTGTTGGTTGTGGCCTAGAAACATAAAAGCAAAAGTATGTAATGATATATAGATTAGCAATAAAACACATATCTGGATATCATCCCCACACTTTTATTTTCCTTATATTTCACAGATAAGGGAGATTGTTCTATTTTTAGTCATCTTCCTTTGACTCATTTCACTCAGCAAAATAAGCTCCATGCCCATCCATGCATAAGCAAAATTCATGACTTGATTTTTTCTAATTGCATAGTATTCCATTGTGTAGATATACCACAGCATAAAGCTATGTATAAGGCTCCTCACTGGTTCACCATTTCTCCTTAGAGTCACATTGTTCATGTACCCAATGGTCCTTTCCTGTCATGACTCCAGTTCTCTTCTCCTAGCTCCAGCTCTCCGTAGGCAAACCCATTTCTCCATGGCTACTGCTACTGCTTCCTCTGTCAACCATGGCAGTACCGTTGCTGCATTGCAGTCATTTGAGGAGTACTTCATCTCCACTAGAAAGTTGCCTCCATATTATTTTCTCATCCCTTCCAATTATATAGCATCTGGTCTTTTATATAATAGGATTACAAAGAAATGTGTGTGCGATTCTGTCCAGATCCAGGCATTTGCTTTGATTCTGTAGGAGAAAAAGTAGTAAAAGAAATTGGGAAAGAGAGTTGATGAGGGAGAAGGCCTGGGGGTATAACTCATGTATTGAATGTGTGAGGACCTGTTTTTAATCTCCAGAAGCACACACAGACAAACACACACTTAACTTTTAAGAAAAGAAATGGATAAAGGACAAATATAAATGTGTGGTGATATTTATTCAAACTTACTAATTTTTATCGCCAGTTAATTTCCTTTGACTGTGATAACAGATTGCCATATATGAATGACACCCAGCTGTGCTCAGGACTTACTGCTGCCTCTCTGTTCATGGATCACTCCAGAAGAGACTGTGTCAGGGACTAGACACAGTTCTGAGAATCAAGCCCCCATCAGATGAATGCAAGGCAGGAGCTTTATCCACTGTCCTATCTTTTCAGTTTCACACATTAATGACTTTTCAATAATGCAAATCTGTTTTATGTCTGGAGGTGTGGGCTCTGAAATGTGTCTCACTAAGATCCGTTTATGGAAATGCTGGCAGGATTATCTTCTTTTCTTGTTGGTAGGAGTGCTATCTCATAGAGGCTATCCACATTTTTGACTTGTACTTTTTTCTTCTTCAAAGCTGATTATGGATGATCGTGTCTTTCTCACATTGCATCCCTCTGATTCTAACTATCCCAACATCCCAATCCCCCTTACCATGAAGCTTAGTTTATTCACATTCTGGGGATTTAATTTTACATATATTTGGGAGAACAGAGAAAGCATGATTCTGTCCACCACATTTGGTAAAGCACAATTGACTGACATCACCCACTGAAATTTAAGACAGTAGCAGTATAAGGTAAATATTCATCCAGAGTTCAGGTTCTTTACTGCACAAAGAAACAGACCTTGAAATGGAGGATTTGAGCACATCAATTCTTTTTTAATTTTAAACTTTATTGATTGATCGATTGGTTGTTTTTTGGGCCACACCCAGTGGTACTCAGGGGTTACTTACTCTGCACTCAGAAATTGCCCCTGGCAGGCTGGGGACAATATGGAATGTGGGGAATCCAACTGGGTTCCTCCAGGTTTGGCTGCATGCAAAGCAAAAGCCCTACTGCTGTGCTTCTCTCCAGCCCTGAATTATTTTTATTTTTGTTATAGAATCCTTAGAAATTCTGGGAGGAAGTGGTGATAGATAGGAAAGGAAAACAGTCAACATAGAGAATATTCATGGAATAGCCTGTGTACAAGTGGGAAATAGCCCTACAGCTCATCTCCAACAGGGTTTGGTATTTAGTCAGGGTATGATGGAGGCACTTTATTCTTAAGACAGTGTTTCATCTGTATTCCAAGACCCAGGAATTTCTTTAAGCCAAGAGATATAATGTTGGTAGTTGGAAATCAGGTCAAATACTCTGCAACATCAAGGCTGAAGGGGATGCATAACATGTGTAACACCAACAATGTCTGTTGCAACCTGCACAGGAATGTGGACATCTCAATGTAGTGAAAGAATATAACTGCTCTTCAAGCCCATGTTCTTCCTGGAACAAGTGTTTTGCTCGCTTGCCTCTATGTTTCTTTGTTCATTTGTGTCTTACTCTGAGAGTAGCTGGTGTTCTCTCCTAAGCAGACTTTCTCTCTCTTTCCTTGCACGTCTTTCTAAGTTTCATTCAATAAAACTATCTTTCATCATCAAAGATAGAGAAAGAATTAACTGGGATCCTTTAAAGATTGTTGGGAAACTTTTCAACTGCTTTCAGAGGGATTCTCCATAAAAGTCCTAAGAATTCTTGCAGGGAAGTCCCCAGCCCATCCCTACATCTAAAACCAGAGCACGCTAGTTTTCTATGTTTGAAAGAGCTGAATCCTAACCAATAGATCACCAGGAAGAACTTTCTATGTTTGAAAAAAAGAAAGGATTCAGATACTTTATGGAGAAAAATACTTAAAGATGATAAAAATTGTGTTTCAGGAATCTTTGGATCCAGGTAAGGATAAGAGAGGGTCCAAGAAAAACTTTAATTTCCCTTAAGACATTTGCTGAAAGGACAGACAAGAACAGAAATCTAAATTTGCTTTTATTGGTAAAAAATAGTCTTTCCACTCCCAAAATCTAAGAGCCACAGTATTCAGGGTCTTTGGACTTCACTTATTTCAACATAGCCAGGGAAGTAAGAGCGGGGAGGGGAGCTTTGGAGCTGCTTGTTTTTAATGAAATGTTTAAGGCTGGAATAATGGTTCTATATAGCTTTTGACATAATTTATTCTATTTTGTGTCAATTTGCCTGAAGAGTATAATGTTGCTGGTGGTGGTGGTGGTGGAAAACTGCAAAGGGCTTTCACCAAGTCTCGGATTATAATTTACATCTAGGAAGTCTACATATTCCATAATTATGCAGTGCTATGAATTAGTATAGTAATATTGAAGATCTCCAAACCCCTTATTATGGCTTCTCATGTGAAATATGTTTCCAATATACATTTATTCAGCAGTGCTTAAACATGGCAAGTCATAAACACATGCTTTTTAAATCATGCGGCTACATTTTCTTTCTGCTTAAATGTAAGATCAGACATTATTAACAGCAGAGGGGAGGAAAACAAGGAGAGAGGGGAGGCTGTTAAAAAACAAATAGCATTTTTTATTTTAAAAGAAATGCCTCCTATTTATGATATTGTTTCCCCAAAGTGAATGAGGAAAAGTACTTAGAGGCTTTTGGTGGTTTTTCTGGTGACAATTTATTTTCTTTTTGGAGTGTTTTGCCTCCCAAGAGCAATGTATGTTTGAAATCTGCCATCTATTATGTCACTATGCTTGACCAACTGATCTGGTTAGCAAATGCTCCCTGGATAAGATCCAAAAGAAGAGCTAAAGACACAGCACTCAGATTAACATGATAGAAATCTCTGCAACCATTAAGAAACTTCCTATGACTGCTTTTGCGATGAGAATTTAGTTTTATCCCTTGTGGAGCTAATCTACTGAGACAGTAATGGACCTAGCTTCTGAGCCATAACATAAAGAAATTCTTCCCAGTGAATGAAATTAAGTATTTTGGGATAAAAAGAATTGTTCTCCAGGATGGTTAAAGATCATTTTAGAATCTAGACACTATATACAAGATCTATATATAAGCCTGCCTAACCACTGTGCCTGCAATTTCAGCATGCTGACACAAGGTGGTAGGTTGCACTGAGCTGTGTAGTTTTGCACCTATAGGATTCTCTTTATTGCACTTGATAATTAAAATGTACCGATGAATTAAAAGAAAAAACAATTTTTTAAAAGAGAATTTTTTTTATAAAAGAGTAATACTATGGGCTGGAGAGAAAGCGCAATGATAGGGCATTTGCCTTTCACGCAGCCGACCAAGGATGGACCTGGGTTCAATTCCTGGCATCCCATATGCCCCCCACCCCCCCACCCCCACAGCCTGCCAGTCATGATTTTTGAGCACAGAGCCAGGAATAACCCCTAGGCGGTGTTGAAGTGGCCCAAAAACAAAACGAACAAACAAACAACAAAAAAGTAATACTTGCTAAAAAAAAAACAAAACACTACAGACTATCTCCACTTTAATTTGATCCATTTGCTGTATAGGTTATGTCAGTGTACACTAACATACTTTTTTAATATTGAAAATAATCTTTTGCTAAGGGAACATGATTGTGTTTATATAAACATAGTATGTTCTATGCCCAAGTTCAAAAAGTTGTAATAAATTCTGGGAGAATATTTATGTTTCCCTAACCTGAAATAAGAACTTCCATATATGGACAAAATATGGGTAAGACGCTAGCCTTACATATGTCCAACCTGATATCAATTCAAAGCAGCCCATATGGTTTCCAAGCACTACCAGGAGTGATCTTGAATGTAGAACCAGGAGTAAGTAAATCCTGACCACCACTGATGCCCCCCACTCACCCTCCTCAAAGCAGAAAATATTCCATATATAAAATAAACTTATCATGAAATGAAATATTATCACTGTAGTTAAATAAACTCAAAATCTTAAGATAGTGGACTGAGCTTAATGTCTAAATACTTTCCTATCTTGAGATTTATTATTGACAAGAGAATAAAATTGCTAATGATTTTGCATTTTAGGATTCTGGTTTTCCATAGGTAATATAAGCATGTAGAATTTCAGGTAATATTTGGGTGTGTCCTATGTGTGGGAGAGAAGAGAGACTATATTTTATATGCCAGTGAGTAAAATATTTACATTGTAAATTTTTTTTTTGTTTTTGTGGTTTTTGTGGTTTTTGGGTCACACCCGGCAGTGCTCAGGGGTTATTCCTGGCTCCAGGCTCAGAAATTGCTCCTGGCAGGCACGGGGGACCATATGGGATGCCGGGATTCGAACCAATGACCTTCTGCATGAAAGGCAAACGCCTTACTTCCATGCTATCTCTCCGGCCCCACATTGTAAATTTTATATAAAGTTTCCACTTGATTGCTTTTATATGCTCAATCATTATCAGAAATCACAATGTTACTTGACAAAAGAAACAAAAAAATTTTTCCATAAGACTCTTAGAGTGTTAGATGAATAAAGAAAACCAATTAGAAACTTAAAATTAAAGCAGGGACTGTCTGTATTTAAAAGTTATTGAGTTATATAATTGAAAGCATGTCTATGAACTCATAGACAAAATTAAATGCCTTACTTCTCTATCCTTTAACTCTTCCAAATCTTCCATTAAGCACTAGTTTTCTCTTGTGGGAAATGACTAACTCCCTGTGAAACTCCCAAATTTTGGAGGGCTTCCTTCATGAGAGTGAAGTTAAGTTCTGCCTCATATCATCCTTATGTCCCAGCGTAAGAAACCCTTTTACATGTGCCATTTGAAAAAAGCCCCAGGGCCCGGAGAGATAGCACAGCAGTGTTTGCCTTGCAAGCAGCTGATCCAGGACCAAAGGTGGTTGGTTTGAATCCCCGTGTCCCATATGGTCCCCCGTGCCTGCCAGGAGCTATTTCTGAGCAGACAGCCAGGAGTAACCCCTGAGCACCGCCGGGTGTGGCCCAAAAACCAAAAAAAGAAAAAGGAAAAAGCCCCAGATTGCTTTGCTCAACTGGATTCTGATGCTCAGTAGTGTTGAGTTCAATTTATTTTCTTAATCAATCTTCAGAAAGCAAGAACGTTATGAGCATAGACTAGAATCCGTCCACAAGAGATGGAAATCTGATTCCATCATTTGCTGTTAAAAGAAAACCAATCCACCTTGAGCAAATAACTCAAAATTTGTAAAAAGCACAATAATAATTTATCTTAAAGATAGAGAAATGGAGCAGGGAACCTCTGAATAGTGCTCTATGTCCCTGGTGCTTAGAATTACTCAACTTTATAATGCTAGCCATATTCACACTACTAGTACTCATGATATGAGTCTTTTATGACCTTTTCTGAATCTAAGAAATACTCTACATTATACTCTTAAAATTTTTTTTTGCCATAAGTAAAATCAAAGAAAGTCCCTGTTTTACCAAGTCTGTATGGTATCTGGGCATTAACACACAATGGCAGTGTCCTGCATTGGGGTTTTCCAGCACCCTCTACCATCCCAACAATACCACTTGGATACAGAGCTTTTCTTGGCAGGAGACATATTTCTTTCAAAGAAAACACTAAAAACACACAGAGCCTCATTTACAATCAACATTTTGTCTTATATGAAGAATCCTGACATAATTAATGGTTTTGGGGTTGGTACCTAAAAGTTGACTATCTTTACAACCATGCAGGAAAAATCAGGGCAAGTGAAGTGCACTGAAAACCCCAAAAATGTTTTTAAATAAAATTCCTAAGTTTCTGCTTCTAGGGTAGGTTTGGCAGTGTCCTTTTAGCTCCACAATATCCTTCTTAGAAGGGCCCAGCTGTGTTATCTGACTTCTAAACCATACTTGGTATGCTTGCTAATGACATAAGTGCAATGATCAAAAGGTTGATGTGGCTGAGAAAGAAACAAAATATAGCAGGTAGGATTTATTGTATCAATAATAGGAGAGTGGGGGGTTAAGAACCAGACTTGGGGATCACAGTGGAACAGAGAAAGCAAGGAAATAGATTTGGTTTTAATCGAAACTTTAGCTGGGTCAGCTGAATGTTGTGTTCATTACTTTATTTCTGAAGGTTTTGTGTCAATAACTGTAGAATTTGTATTTCTTTTTTCTTCTTTCTTTTTTCTTTCTTCTTTCTTTCTTTCTTTCTTTCTTTCTTTCTTTCTTCTTTCCTTCCTTCCTTCTTCCTTCCTTCCTTCCTTCCTTCCTTCCTTCCTTCCTTCCTTCCTTCCTTCTTTCTTTCTTCTTTCTTTTCTTCTTTCTTTCTTTCTTTCTTTTCTTTCTTTCTTTCTTTCTTTCTCTTTCTTTCTTTTCTTTCTTTCTTTCTTTCTTTCTTTCTTTCTTTTCTTTCTTTCTTTCTTTCTTTCTTTCTTTTTCTTTCTTTCTTTTTCTGTATTTGTGGATCAAGGTTTTGGCTTTTAAACCAGAAATTCCTTAGTTGGGGGGGTCAGTGTCACTTGATTGGAGTGATGTTTAGAGGATAGTATTGTCTAGTGTTTTGAAGGAGAAACTCACTTTAGTTCTGGATTATACCACCTAATGAATTAATAGCCTTGAAATCACCTCTCAATACCTTGATGGCTTTAGCTCTAAAATGAGAGTATAGGAATTCCTTTTCCATTCTGTTGTTATATAGAAAAATGAGTTCAGATATAAAAATGCTCATGAAAGTGATTTATTTTTATTCATAATTGTTATCAAGATATGGAGGATTTTGGAAATGATGATTGTAGCCCTCACCATCACCCCCTACTATATACAACTATATTTTCCCCTTACTGGCTCTTTCAGCTTTCAGAATATTGGCAGTAGAACTCTAGAGTTTCATCTGATCAGGACTCAAACAAATGATTTGAATCAACCTTAGGACAAAAGAAAAAAATCAGAAGTAATTTCATTTCTTTTCCAAAGTCACAGAACTGATTTGTACAAGGCAGTGCTAGAAAATATGGTGTACAGCATTCCATTCTGCTATGCTAAAATTCCTGTTAGATAACAGGATTGGCTTCTTCAAGGCTTAAATAGAAGTTAGAGAGGCTGGGGCAGTGTCACAAGCGGTAGGGCGTTTGCCTTGTACCCACTAACCTAGGGTAGATGGTGGTTCGATCTTCCAGTGTCCCATATGGTCCCCCAAGCCAAGAGCGATTTCTGATCACATAGCTAAGAGTAACCCCTGAACGTCACCAGTGTGGCTCAAAAACAAAAACAAAAAAGTAAGTTAGAATATGCCACTGTATTTCAACCATATAGCCAACTTTATAGCAAAGCTCATGGGGGGCTCTTGGAGAGGAAGGAGATGCATGAAAGGAAGGATTGGACAAAATGGAACTGAAGCATTTGGAGAAGAGGAGAGTGTTCTATGTCATAGCAGGCCTGGGAAAGTGGAATATAACAACATTGGTGGTCTCAAAAATCAACAAATTTGTTTATCTGTGGGCTCTGGTGTATATGGGAATTTAGTTTGGCACAACTAAAAGTAGTTAAAGTTCAATGAAAAATAAAATACAGATGTGTTGCTGTCCTGAAAAAATGTAATTGGTATTTCTGGAAAAATAGGGTCTCCAAAATTCACTGGAAAATGCAACTAAAGGGATAAACTTGGTGATTTTTTGTCAGAGTATTCTGGGATGTGGATGAGTGTTACCATGAATGAATAATTTTAGAAGCCCTAATTAAAAAAAAAAAGAAAGAAAGAAAGTTGGGGAGTTTTCTGGTGAAATTTTGACTTGAGAAAGAAAAGAAACCCACGTTGTGTTAAACAAGATGGCAGATCCAGTTCAGAGAAATTGAGTAAGAGACAAAATTCCCAGAATCACAAGAAACACTAATCAAATCTTTCTCCTTGGGGAACACCAAGCTCAAATCTCTGACTTAAGGGATCTCACTGCAGGTTGCTGAAGGGGCCTGCTGCAGTTGGAAGTTGGAATGGATAACTTGGAACTGAGTTGAGAAAAGACCCCAAACCCTTAGGGACAGAGGAGTTGAAAGTGTGGTTTTGGCCTTGTAGAAAAGAAGAGAGGTTGGTCAAGAGAGGCTTGCTCACAGAAAAGCAACTGAAAACAAGAAGCATCTGGAAAGGGCCATTTAAATGCTTTAAACTCATGCCAAGCTAATTGAGTAATGTGAGCGTATGTTCTCATAAATTATTTTAACTGCATATAGTTCTTCCCCTGAGGTTGCCTTACCCTGCAGTTTAAGATTAGTTGTGTGTTTGAATAGGCTCTGAGTGCATTGTAACTGTGTGTGTGTGTGTGTGTGTGTGTGTGTGTGTGTGTGTGTGTGTGTGTGTGTGTGTGTGTGTGGTTTATGGATTGCAGTCAACCTTTCCTGCTCAATGCAGTTGATTTTCACAATGCGTTCTGGTTAACACCACAGATTTTGTAATTCCTCTATTGTTTCTATAGACAGTGAGTCTTCTGCACAGCAATTTCTTTTTAAAAATTTAGAAATGAACCTTATATTTTTAAATAAATTGAGAGCCAGAGAGATAGTTCAGTGGACTTAAAGTCCTGGTTTGCATGCTGGAGATTTTTGATTGGTCTTCACCCAGTTTTGCATGATACTCCAAGCACCATCAGGAGTGACACTCTTGGTTTTAAACCTACATCTCCACATCAGAAAATTTTCTGGGACAAGAGAATAATGTCTGTGTTGAGTGTGCGTTTCTGACTATTCACCAGGAGGATCTAATCTATCAGTCCATCCTTAAATAGTGATGATATTGCACTTAGGAAGTCCTTGTTTAAAGGATGAAGCAGATCCTTTTAGGCTTATTCAATGGCATAGGAAAGGTTTAACTAATCAAAAGGAAACTCTTGCTATTCTTCACCCAAGATCTTCCTCCAGTCTTGAATCTCCATCTGCTCCTAAATCTCAGCCTGTCTAATTTGTTCCTGCAGAAGTCAGGAAATCTAGGTCAGTTTATCCAAGTAGAAAGTGTTATTTTATTGAGTTAACTCTGTGCAAACTGTTGCCTCTTTGCTTTACAGAAACGAAGTCCCTTGTGTCTGGGGCAATTTTCTCTGCAAGTTTTTATATACCTCCAAGTAATCACTTTGCTTTAACATCAACAATGAAAACATTCTTTTATTTTGAAATGGTGTTTCTCAGCAACGAGTGCTCGTCTTTTTAACCTGTTTTGTGAGACAATAAATCTACACAGCCTTTTTGATTGTGAAAGGTCATTAAATAAAATTTCCAAAGCTACTACATCAGAGTACAGAAAGGTTGAAATATACCTGATAGACTGAGAGGCATGGCCCATTTTGTTATTGTGGACTTTCCTTCTTATTCCAGTAATTTGACCCAATAAATATATCAAGCCTAAGTGGCTATCAAAAATGAAAGGGACCCTCTTGGAAACAAACATCACTTTACATTTCATTTGCATCATATTCTAATGGTGATTTCTAACATTTAACAATTTAGGGATGTTGTTTCAGTGATTTTTAGAACAGAATTATTCCAAGTGTGTGGAGTCATGGACCAATTATGGTGAGTAAATTGTTACCAGATTCTATAAGGCAGGAGTTGAGAGCAGTCATTTAGAAACTTGTAATAACTCTGCACTTAGTACAATAGTTAAGATATGAAGTCAACCTAGGTGTCCAATGACAGATGAATGAATTACGAAGCTGTGGCATTTATATACACAATGGAATACTACGTAGCTGCAAGGAATGATGAAATCATGGCATTTGCTGTAACCTGGTTAGAACAGGAAGATAACATGTTGAGTGAAATAAGCCAGAAGAAAGACAAACACTGTGATCTCACTTATCTGTGGTATATAGAATAATTGGATGAGGAAATGTAATGTAGTCAAGATGGGATGTCTAGATCAACCTTGACCAGAGTATAGGGAGAAGAAGGAAAGAAATCTAGGCAGAAAAACAAAAGATGACAAAGGGAAGTAATGAGGGAATGGGGTTGAGATGTGGGATAGTGATATAGCTATACATCCAAAACACAGACTCAACAACACTGAAAACATGAGATCTAAGTGGAAACCTCTGAATTTGGTAATATGTCTATCAAGATGGCAGGCAGGAATTAGGGGTGGGAGATGATGGGGTATGAAGTATGGGAATCCTGGTGATGGGAAGTGACACTGGTGATGAAATATTTTAAGTACCTAAAATCTCATCTATAAATAGCTTTGTAAATCATAGTTCTTTAAATGAGAAACTTAAAACGAGGAAACTTTTAGCAGTTTGGTAATTGTGACAACACCAACATCCAAACAGCATTTTATACTTTCTAGTAACTCATTTCTATTACATATAACCAATCTCTAGAGCTATTGCAACTTATCAAAGTCTTTATTATGGGCAAAGAATAACGAAAAAAAAAACCAGAAACCCTGGCCATTTGCCAAAGACACTGAGAAAAACTCACTTGTTTTTATCGTCTTATTTCATATTTCTCACAGCTTTTAGAAGGGAATGGGGATTGTGTTTCAAACCCCATTTTATGGAAAGATCCACTTGTACTCAGAGAGGTAAAAATAAGTATACCATCATGTGTGTGGTACAATCTCAAGCTTTAGCTGAATGGAGCCATCTATTTCCAAGATCTAAGTCAGATAATGTCAGACAAGTTCAAGCTCATCTTCCAGCATTCCTGCCAGGTTTTTCTTTTTTGTACACTTGACCTTGAATGATCTATGAACAAATGATCTTTGATAACATTTGTGTTTTTTAAGTTCAAAAAATTATTTAGACCCCAACAGATTGTCTAATTCCGTAAGTCCGATGTATCTTGGGGAGGAGGAGATATACCATAGTGATGTATTCCATTTGGGAGTCTTTGGGCAATTAGAAAGTCATCATTTTAACCTTCATTTGTTTGCCAGGATAAAGGTTCTCAACCTCCCCAAGATGTTGAGAATAAATTCTAATATTTGAAACAATAAGTGTTATGCCTCTCCTAAGACCCTTCCTTTTAGTGCAAGCCCAATACCTATGGTTTCTCCAATGATCTTGTTTCAATACCCCACCTGCAGTCTTGCCCTCCCAGCCCACTTTCAGCTTTCTCTGTTGTCCATGTATGATCTTGCTAAAATGGTTACATCACTTTAAAGTGAACCTGGCATAACACAGGCACAGGTAATCTCTCCAGAATAGAGGAGAGAGATCAACTCTCTCGATGCATCCACACTTTCATTTCTTAGAGTGCCCACTCGCTTTATTTCTCTCTGATACACATTTATTTCTGAGACTGCATCACCTTCTATAGTCACAGACCTTTCCTCTTGTAATAACATGAAGTAGCCAAGTCTCTTAAGCATCCTCATCTGCATTTGACTGGTCATTGTATTCAATGACCCACTCCATTGACCCACTTCATTGAATCCCTCCTCCTCCTTACATACACCAAGCATCAATCTGGGAAACCAATGGAATTCTATACTCTGCTTCAAGGTTGTAGTCCTATAACTTATTTTAAGAAGAAATCATGCTCCATAGAGAGAAAACAGTTTAAGCCCTTTTAATCTTCCCACTTAATTTGATCTGGAGTCTCCATGTCTGGGTAAGCACCAGTTCCTTGGTCCACACCCTTAGTTATGATCGGCCAATTAACTAGATCCAAGTAGCTGCTCTAGAATTTAGTAGCCAGAATCCTCCATATTGGTGGCACATAGATTTAGCTGTCTTCTTTATCCTTCCTTTCTTTAAGAATCTCTCATCAGGTTCTTTTTGCTGAGGCCTTGTGACATCTGTTTCCACTGCATAAGATGTGCTTCTGATTATTCTCCCCAATATCCCATAGTGGAGAACCACACTGATTAATTCTGTGGGTTGCCCCGGGGCAGCCGGGTATTGCAAAGAAGTGGGAGTGAGATCATTATATTATTGTTTCACATGTAATAATTAGCATGTATGACTTCTGTAATGATGAAATGTGAGAATAGGAAAGATTAAAGAGGGAAAGAAGACCTCCTTGCTCTTCACTGTTGGCTGAAGTTCAGTTCATTCTGGAACCTTCTTCCTCAGTGGCCGCCTGACTTCGTCATGACTCACTCACTTCCTAACCCTTGCATGCTGGCCTCGATCCCAACCCCTTTGTGGAGGAAAATAAAACGCTTTGTTCCGAATTTACTAATGACCTTATTCAGGAGTTAGCCAGCTACTGCCCAGGAGCAAAGTTAGTGGCTTGCTTCTCCATTTTTGTAAATAAAGTTTGATTGGAGTATAGCCTGGCCTATTTCTTTATGCTGATTACCTGTGTCTGTTGTCCCAAGAGAGCCACAAAATTGAATAAATAGTTCATTGGGCAGAGTTTGGGTGGGCCACAAAGCCAGAAATAATCACTCTCTGATCTACTTACTTAAAAAAAAAATATCTTTGCTGACCCTTTGCTGAGTTAGCAAATCACTGACCTAGCCTCTCTGGTGCTTCTAAATACCTTCCCACCTCCCCTTCTTTCTCAGCCTCTTTGGTTCTTTGTGTTCCTTATTCTTAGAAAGTTCTTCCTCGGGCCGGAGCGGTGGCGCAAGCTTGCACATGCTAGCCTAGAACAGACCACGGTTCGATCTCCCAGCGCCCCATATGGTCCCCCAAGCCAGGAGCGATTTCTGAACGCATAGCCAGGAGTAACCTCTGAGCGTCACCGGGTGTGGTCCAAAACAAAACAAAAATAAGTTCTTCTTTCCCTTTCAGACAGGGAATCTTTATTTTTCTCCCCTGATGAATCAGACTACTCTTTTCTGCCTTCCATTCTGACCCTTGCATTACTTGAAAGTAGAGGATCCAGATTTTGTCTTTTCATTTACCTCTGGTTCCCCAGCTACCTCAGTTTCTGGTACACATGATTTGGGAATAGTTGAATTCATCTTACTCCTTCTTCATTTTTTTTGCGGGGGGGGCACACCCGGTGACACTCAGGGGTTACTCCTGGCTAAGCACTTCTGGCTTGGGGGAACCATATGGGATGCGGGGGGATTGAACTGTGATCCATCCTAGGTTAGCTGCACGCAAGGCAAATGCCTTACCACTGAGCCACCACTTTGGCCCCTCATCTTACTCCTAGAAGAAAAATTTTATCTAAGCTCACCCTCCATATCACCTTGTAGAAAGTCCTATTCAGATTTAAGAGGAGCCAGATGAGGCCAGTGGCATCCACAGAAGGAGGCTGGGCTTGGCATTTGCACTGCCAAGACCCTGGGGCTTTCAGAAACAGCTTTCCATTTCATTGGCTCCACACTCAAGCCTGATTCTAACCTGTTATGGTTCTGTGTGTGATGCATGAAGGTCAGGCTGCTTTTACAAATCTCCTTGACACCTGCTAATTTGGTGCACTCTCCCAGAATGCACAAACCCAAGTTTCTGAGATCTGATGAAGGGAGATGGAGAAGAGAAAGTGGAACAGATTAGTACTTCATACACTGCTACTCTGACCCCTTCCTTCTCGGACATAGGGAGCCTCTCTGTGGCCACCATCTCGATGTTAAAGAAGGACTCTGCCTCCAATTTTTTCCTGGTGACATTAAATCACCAGAAAATAATATAAAGAAGAGAAAGAGAGAGAGAGAAAGAGAGAAAGAAAGAAAGAAGAAAGAAAGAAAGAAAGAAAGAAAGAAAGAAAGAAAGAAAGAAAGAAAGAAAGAAAGAAAGAAAGAAAGAAAGAAAGAAAGAAAGAAAGAAAGAAAGAAAGAAAGAAAGAAAGAAAGAAAGAAAGAAAGAAAGAAAGAAAGAAAGAAAGAAAGAAAGAAAGAAAGAAAGAAAGAAAGAAATCATAACATACCTTTCATTATTTAAGTTAGGGCTGACAAGAAGGTACAGCACTTTTAGTGCCCATTGCTGATCAATTAGTTGTGGTTGCTGGGAGCTCTCAGATTCCTTTATTGAGAAGGATTCTGAAGCTATGTTCAAGTTCAGTCAGAAAAAGAACAATATTCAGTCGGTGTTTTCTGCTGAGGATGTGAGAAAGAGTTATGGCTTTACTGCCATGGGTTTTCATCTCGCTGTTAGGATATTAAAACAATATCTACAAAGACTTTTAGGTGAGAGGGGTTTAAGCCATACCCAGCAATGCTCAGAGGCTATTTCTGCCTCATGCTCAGAAGTGACCCCCGACAGTGCTCAGGAAATCCTATGTGATACTGGAGAATCAAACCAGCACTGGCTGCATTGCAAGGCAGGTGCCTTTACCCCTCTACTTTCTCTCTGACCACTACAAAAGAGTTTTTAAACTAGAATTCCAGGCTCCTACCTTCTCTGACACCATCTTTCTTTTTGATGCATCTTTGAAGCCTCTGGTTCTTTAAACCACCAGTAGTTAGTCCTTTGTTCCTATAACAAAAGGCACTTTGCAATGGGAGCTGAGGATATTTATCATAGTGAAAGATGTGTGTGGTCTTTGACTATTTACGGGTAATCTTTAAATTGACTAAAATGCATTTCTTCAAGAGGTAGGCTTAACATGTCAAAGCAGTGAGTTTGGTGTCAGTGAAGAAGGCAGTTATTGAGAGAGACTCTCCCTGATACAGGGGTAAAATCATTTTACTTTCAAGCAAGACACTCACTTTTGACCTAGGCTGTGACCAACTGTAGAGTCAAGATAGAACTTTTCAGATGATCACATTAGACTGCAAGGTAAACATTGAAGAAAAATGTTTTAGCCTGATTTAGCAGGTTCATTCATTTATCCTATGATTCACTGCTTGCCTTGGCCATATAATGTTTTAGCACTGTACATAAATCAAGGTAGTAATTCTGGCTTCATGAGGATGGCAGTTTAGAGAAGGACATAGATAGTACATCAAGTCTTTATGAAGTTAGTTTATGATTAGTACTAATGAGAAAAATAAAAGTAACAAGGGGGGGCAAAGTGCAGGTCCTGAGTGTTGTGTGGGTGGTGTTTGTTACCACAGAGCAGGTAGTCTATACGAAAGGAAAGGAAAATATTATTGACATGGATGATGTTTGAGGGAAAGGCATGGGTGAGAGGAAGTGAAGCCTGCCTGGCCCTGAAAGAAAAGATCTTTTAGGCCTCAAGCATTGAGGCCTCCATGTTCTTAGGGCAAGGAAGCAAGAAGAACTGAGACAGTGTGATTCAAATGGAAAAAAGGTGATGACAAAAGACAGGGAAGTAATATGAGGGCAGAGGGAACAGAGATGCAGTTACGAGCCTATTTTTATTTCTTTTTCATTTTTTGGCCACACCCGATGATGCTCATGGGTTACTCCTGGCTCTACACTCAGAAATTGCACCTGTCAGGCTCAGAGGACCATATGGGATGCCGGGGATTGAACCGGCTATATGCTATTGCTCTGGCCCCATATTTTTATTTCTGCATTGAAACAAAATTCATGGGAATTTGGATTACTTTCCCTCTGATCATAAACCTAATCTTTTGAGCTCCATAGGTAATGATTCTGACCTGGATAAGCCAAAATCCTCTCCATGCCCATGGAGTTTGCCAATAATCATAATAAGTGATAATAAGGCTATATTTTATAATTCTGACCTATTCCTGGTTTTCCTAGGAAAACCTAGGTTTTCTAGTTTCTGCAGTTTTTCCAGATCTCTGTTACCTTTAATGATATCTTCAGTTTTATCTCAATCCTCTGCCCTACCTCATACAAAATTTTCTGAATGTTTGATCACAAGCAACAGAAACCAATTTGGCCAGCTTAATTAAAAAAAGAGTCCATTTCAGTTGTACTTGGGATATGGTGGAAGGGGCATTCCTTGAATGCAGCAGAAGATAAATGGGAAAAATTAGAAAGACTCTAATGTCCTCTGGTTCTGAGTGGCTTGGAAAGAGACTGCCTTTTAGATAGTGTGTTGTGGCAGAATATTACCTACAAAAAAACCCACAAAAAAGCAAAAACAAAAAATAACACCCTGGGGCAGCAGAGACAGACAGAGAGTAATAAAGTATATGCCTTTTATCAGGAGAAGGATGAGTCACGTTCCTGTCCTGCCCGAAGCCACAACTGCTAGCCCCTATCACCCACAATCACTGCTTTCCCAAGGCCTTGCTTCACCACTCTTCGATGGCTCTCTATAGGGACATTAGGTATGCTGGTATGTGGGCTGACATCACGGGACTTTTTGGAGCAAGTGCTAGCACTCTATTCCTGCCTTCTCATACTTCAGAAGCCTTCCCAGCTGAAAACATGCCCCACAAAAACCTCAATATCAGCATTAGTCCTTGGAATTTCTGGACAGCGTGTCTGCAACAACTCCATTTTTTAAATATTGTCATCCCCATAGGGACACACAAATTTAGATGTCAATGTATATCTGAAGCCACCTAATATCCAGAAACAAAAAAAAAGAAGCAAGACTTACTAAACTTTCTGAAAATGACTTAATGACCTCACTGAGAGATATAATAATTTTCCACAAATTTTCTTGTTGTTATGCCTTTTTGTTTTCTTTTTCTTTCTTTCCTTTTTTTATTCCCTTTTAACAATTTCATTCCCACTTAACTTGAAAACAAATGAAGTGTACTCAACTATGTCAACTATATGTTACATGGTCTTTAAATGAAGTAATTTGTGTTTATAAATAAAAATAATTTTTAACAAGTACATGCCTTGCTTACAGTTGATTGTTATCAGCATATGGTCACCTAAACACCAGTAGGGGTCACTCTGAGCAGAAAAGAATTAGTCTCTGAGCACTGTGGAATGTGGTTATAAGCCCTTCACAACCTCCAATAGTGGTCTTCTTTAAGTCCTTGGAGAGGGCAGAGATGGACACCTGTACCCCTGACTATACAAAGGAAAGGATGAATGCTGAGCTTTCCCATCCTCTAAATAAATGAGAGGCAAGTGCCTGAGTTTTCATCTGACAAAAAATGATACCCAGTAGGGCAGGAATAATTTCTTCAAAGATAATTTGGTTAATGGTAAGGAGGAGGAATTGCTATTGAAAAACTAAGCAAGTCCACCCCTGGGTGCAATAAAGAGTCTCCTTTTTCTAATATTAGATTTAGAAATGCTGTTCTGTTCAGTTGATTCATCAAGGAATGTCTTGGAATGGATAAAACTCAGTCACGCTTCCCATTCTGATGTAAAACTCTGCAGCTAGGTGTGTAGACATGTCTGAAAAGTTTTGACTCCTTTGCCATCCTGTGTGAACATCAGGCATTTCCCAAAGTATGTCTACAAAGACCTACATGGCATTTCCCTGGCCTTTCTGGAGTGCTTCTTGAGGACTCTCCAAATGTTCTCGGGGTGCCAGGAATCCCTCCTGGAAAATTTCAGGCACTCAGATTAAAACTTGGGTAGGGCCCAAAGATGCTCTTTTTTTATTTTTGCGGGGGGAGTCACACTTGGCAGTGCTCAGGGGTTACTCCTGGCTCCTGACAGGCTTGAGGGACCATATAGGATGCCAGGATTTGAACCACTATCCTTCTGCATGCAAGACAAACACCCTACCAACCCCCATGCTATCTCTCCGGCCCTTAAAGATGCTCTTAAGGCTCTTCCATGCCAGGGATTTACCAGCCACCCCTAGTGATGTTTGGGGAACCTTCAAGGACACATTTTATGGCTCTCTTTACTGCACCCTGTGATGTACAAAGGACTGTGTGGTACTGGAGTTTGACAGGGTCAGCCATATGCAAGGCATCACTTTGAGCCCTATTCTTTCTCCCCAGCCCTCCATCTTTTTTCTTTCATAAAACTTGAGGGCTTGATTAGTTGTAAATTACTGCACAGTTTGCAAATCAGGGTCAATGTCAAAGAAAGCAAAGTGTTTTGCACAAACAGCTATTGGTGATCAAATGGTCCTGATTCCCAGGTCTATGTTCTTAATCCATTTAGGATATTATTTAATGTGTACTGGCATATCTCATTGATGGGGAGGTGGTGATTTTGCACCCCACAAATGCTAATAATGTCTGTAGCACTTTTGCTTTTACAATTGTGAGAGTTTGCTGTCTTCTAGTGGGTGGAGGTACCCAAGAATGCTGCCAAACCTTGTACCATGCAACACAAAAGGTACCCACAACAAAGGATCATTTCGTCCAAAATGGCATTCATATAGCCCGATGGTCGAAGAAACCCTGGTGCACCAAATACATTGGCACGACAAACAAACTGTGACCACGTGAAATAAACTTGGATCTGACATAGGTATGAATTCATTCTTAGAAGATGAGCTTACTCTGTGTGTGTGTTTTGGGGGGCAGCTAATACTTTTTTAATTGAGTTGTCAGGAAGTGATCTTTGCCAAAATCCCAGTGCCCCAGCAAACACCCCTTACTTCTCATCTTTCTTGATGCACATCCTTTCAAAAAGGACCGAAAGGTCAGCAAGTCTACTCAGGCAGAGGAAACTGATTAAAACCTGTGCTTTGGGATAGGTTCTCTGTGAGTGCTTCAATAACTCTCTGTGTAGGGCCAGCCTGGCAAATCCACTCCCTCCGGGTAGGGGCTGTTTACAAAGCAAGACTGAGGTTGGCCAAAGGGGTCATGGTTGTCCTGTAATATGATTATGTTACTATATCCGACCATTGGCCATCTGTGGCCCATTGGGGAACTATTTAGACAGCAGCGCTGACCTAAGTGAGATAGACGAGAGCAATGTTCCTTGGAACGATGGATTGACCAGAGAGTTGGCGTAATAGCCCTGTTAACAGGGGGTTAGCAGATGGGTCGTTCTGATGGAAGTGGATCTCATTTGCTCCCCACAAAGGTGAGTGAGATTAGAAACTCAAAAATAACCTGCATCTGGAAAATATATTCTTTCCTGTAAGTTATTTCAAACAGTGATCGAAAAATGTATTTGAAGATGTTCAAATATATTCAAAAATATTTGAAGATGTTCATTACAGCAATATGTACCATTAGCATAGAATTGATAGTAGAAAAATGATAGCAAGGAAAGAATGTATACATTATATATATACCCATAGAAAAAATTTTCATGACCTGAAGGAAAGAGCTCACATAGTAAGTTTTAGCTGGAAAAACAGACAAAAATGTTGTATATGCTCTATGTTAAAATACATATAACGGCATTTATAAAAAACAGAATAAAGTTAAAATGTTAGAAGTTATTATATTTGGGAGGTATTTTCTTCCCTTGCAAATTTTATTATCTTGAAAATTTATTGGCATTGTAATTAGAAACATTTTTAAATGGTTTTGTTTTTTTGGGGGATCACACTTAGAGTACTTGGTGCTCAGAGATTAATTGTGAGTCTGTGCTTGTGGGTATCTTCTAGTGGTGCTCAGGAAACCATTCTCTTGGCAGGGGACAGGGAACCAGATTATGTGGTACCAGGGTTCAAATTCAAGTTGATGGTTACCTCATCTGCTTTATGTCCCTGTCCCATTCCCCATGTTATAGACTGAGTTGCGATAAGATTGATTTTAAATGCAGCATAATGTTCCTTCCTATAGGTATTAATGTGCTCATATGATCATATGTAAGCACACTCACATAGACTTCCTAGAAATTCACCTCTGAGTCAGAAACACTTGCTCACCCTGTCATAGGCACAATGATCACCAAAGGTCTCCTCTAAGGCTGAGTCTGCATCATGGAGAGACCTATGCACCCCTTCCCACAGGCAGGCTGGCAGAGGGAGAGAAGAGCCTCCTGAAGAACTTGACTCCAAATATCATTAGCTTCCCTTAGACTTATCTAGACAACCTTTACTTCTCTATGCAGAGATGGGTAGAGGAGAAAAGGAGATCCTTTCTTTCCCTCCCTTCAAGAATTCTATCCTGGGGCCAGAGAGATAGCACAGTAAGATGTTTGCCTCACACACAGCCGACCCAGATTCTATCCCTAGCATCCCATATGGTCCCCCAAGCACCACCAGGAATGATCCTTGAGCTCATAGCCAAGAGTAACATCTGAGCACTGTATTGGGTATAGCCCCAAACAAACAAACAAACAAAAAATATGAAATCTTATCCTACTATTTTTTAGAAAACATTTAGAAAACATTTTTTTTTAATTTTAAACAGAAAAGATAATATTCTGTTAATCAAAAAGGAGGTTAATGGATCTAAAGAAAGATAGGCACACTAAATTTAATAAAAGTTACAAATAACGTTAAGTAAATGTATTTTTATGTGAAATGGTCAAGTATCATTAATACAATGATTTATAATATAGAACCTTTTAAACTTATGATAATCAAGCATATGTCCTAGGATTTTACTCACTTGCGAATTATATGCTAGCGTAATTAAGATTTTTTTTTTTTTTGGTTTTTGGGTCACACCCAGTAGTGCTCAGGGATTACTCCTGGCTCTAAGCTCAGAAATCGCTCCTGGCAGGCTCGAGGCACCATATGGGATGCTGGGATTCTACCCACTGTCCTTCTGCATGCATCTTACCATCATGCTATCTCTCCGACCCGGGGATAATGTTTTTACATAAGTATGCCTTTTTCTATTTTTTTCTTCAGGTGAAATAAAAACTCAATATGAAAATTCATTTCTAGTGGAAGAAAGTACAAAGCTATGTTATAATTTAAATAGCATATTTTATTTGTTTGAGCCGGGAGGTGAAAGATAGGTGGTTTTCTAACTTGAATAATGTAAATCTGTGGTGTCCCCTCCCTCCTCCATGAAATATATGGTTATTGCTGTGATTCATTTGGATTTTTTTAAAATGGACTATGGTTTGCAGTGGATGAAGTAATTGGAGTGAGGGCATCTCTCTAGAGACAGAATCCATCACCGTTGTAGAAGATGGTGACATTTTAGAAAGAAACTCTGAGGGAAATGTCATGCTTAAAAAATTAGATTTAAACACACTGGCTCCAGATTGATTTTTATTACACTCAAATGGATACCTTGATTGATTATCAGTCTTACAAATGTTTAGCACATTTCTCACTTCTCTAATAATCAGAATAATCTAATTTTCAATGTCATTTAATGTACTCCATTCAAGGTTCAAATAGATCATAGTTCTAATAAAACACTTGCAATTAATGTAATGAATAATACAGAAGGGCCAGCATTCAGATTCCCTGGATTTTAAGGCAGTTCCGAGGGAAAGTCTTAGATAAGCCCCTTCCTGGAAATGCGAAGTCCATTCTTCTCTTTGACTCCACTTCATAGGATACTGGATATTCGTTTTTACTTGCTGATACTCTGAATGGAATTTACCAGCCTATGCTCTTTCCCCATTCACACCCCTTCCTAAAAAGAAAATTCTTGGGAAGAAATATCAAGGTTTGAATTCTTTTAATATATGTCATCAGCACACCTGGAGAAAAGTGATGGGATGCCAAGTTATTTATTGAGTTTTTCTAGTAATTACTGCTTTCTCCTCATTTTTAATATATATCCTCCTGGAGAAATGCCATCGTTTAGTTAGGGATATTTTTTCCAATAGCCATTGTAGCAGCAACAGATATTAAGGATTTTTTCAGAGGGCACCGCAAGGTGTCTTAATTTTAAGGAGATTTTTGGCTCTATATTTAGAGCCTGATTCTGACCTGACAATGTTTACTTTTTTTTTTTTTTTGTAAGGAGCTTGACTCATATTGTGGAGTAAGTTATGGGTATTTTTTTTTTAATTTGGGACTTCTAAGCAATTTCAGTCACGTAGAAATCTAGGTTGGTAATTATGAATTCCTCTCTTATGACTTGCACTCAGTTTGATGATCCGGCATGGAGGAAATAGCATCCAGACGTGGTGGGCCAAACCCCAGCAAGAGCACTTCAGGGGGTTCCCTTTTATGCTGTGCTCTTTGGTGAGAAGCAGCTGGGCTCAGCAGGCAGAACAAAGGAGGCTGAAGATGATCAGACTTCAGCACATTTAGAGCATGTGAGGAGGGGCTTTAGGCAAAGAGCTCAGTGCTAAAAGTGGCCTTGTATATGAAACTGGATAAAGGAGAAATTTAGATAGAAGGCTCCAGGAGATCTCAACAGAAGCTAAGGATGAGCCAGTACAAATATGATACCACATATGAGAACAACATTGAGCCCTATTTCAAAGTTGGTCATGTCTGTAGGCTGAGGAAGAGCAGAACTGAGTTTCTGCTGATGACCACGGTCTTGCCTTGAACTAAGTCAGTTTATGGCAACCAATAGAACTAGGGACCGGGGAGGCAAAGGAGTCAGAAAGGGTAGGAACTATGGGCAATGGTGAAGGAGCTTGAAAAACTAGTAGAAGAATTGATGGAACAGCATTGCTACTATAAATAGACTTTAATACTTCTGTAAACTGTAATACCTTAATAAAATTAACTTAAATAATACCTACATTTTTTTAAAAATGGTTGATTATGGTGGCATGAGATAATCAAGATGTTTAATATATGACATGACTGAACACAATAGACATACAGAAGGAGACAACCAGGTGCCAGAAAGAAGAGGTTTTCTCTTAAAGTGTCATGAATAAAAATGAAAGTCATCAAGGTTTGCCATCATTTATTGAATGCTGGATTGCTCACTTGCTCTCCTTGATTGTAACCATTCATCATAACCAATACTGAGAGAAATCAAATACATTGCTCAAACTTACACAACTACTGAATCACAGAAGTGGCATTGGCACAGCATATTGTGTTAAGCCACATTTAAGTGTGAGTGAGCAGTGGTACTCAATGGAGAATATTCACTAGCATCAGAAGTTTAAAGCCTTGGGCCCGGAGAGATAGCACAGAGGCTTTTGCCTTGCAAGCAGCCAATCCAGGACCAAAGGTGGTTGGTTCGAATCCTGGTGTCCCATATGGTCCCCCGTGCCTGCCAGCAGCTATTTCTGAGCAGACAGCCAGAAGTAACCCCTGAGCACTGCGGGGTGTGGCCCCCAAAAAAAAATAAGTTTAAAGCCAGTCTTAGGATAACCATGACCATTACAGTGGAGGCCACTAATAGAGTAGTAGTTAAATATTTTACATGATCCAATTCAGGATGATCACTAAAGTTCCTTTTAGTGCTAAAATCTAGAAGGAATCCATTCAATATGTTCAGAATCAGTTCCAGAAATTTGGAAACATCCCAAGCCTAAGGAGTGAGTATGTGCTTATAAAATCTGTGTATAATATTGACAGTGGCAGTTATTGATCCTGATTTATATTATCCAGGATTTCAAAGGAAAGGGCATATGTATGTTTTGCATATGTGCCTATGTTTTTCTGTGTGTATATTTGTGTTTGTGCATGTATACCATAGGTTTAAAAAGAATTGCCAATATTTTGAGGAAAATGGCTATTGAAGCTGGTGGGGACAAGATGGTACTGAAGATGGGAAAGAGATACCTTAAGTGATAGTCTTGTAATAAGTACCTAAGATATTTGAGCAGTATGCAGAGTATGAGAGCAGTTTGCAGAATAAAATGTTGAAAATAGGTTCAGGTCAAAAAACCAACACCACCAACTACAGAAGACTGATTAAAACAACAGTGATGGAACAGAACTAGAACCGTAAAGAAAGACTCCATCCTAGGCTCCATCCTTTGACTTGTGCAAATACCAAGATCTCTAGCTACAGAGGCATGATTTTATCATCCAGGAATGGAGCAGAAAGTTTTCCAGCCACCACAAAAGAACCTAGAGGAGAGCAAAAGAACATGTAATGAGTCTGTAGTTATTCCTATGACAGTATACTTCAAGGGTGAAGAAACCCTGTATCTCTTAGGCCAAGGAAATTCCCCTTCTAATTTCCTCAATATGTACTGTGTCTATGCAAGAAAAATAAAAAGAGAGAAGCACAAATTATTATCTTTTTTGGTTTTGTTATTGTAGTTTTTTTTTCTCCTTTTTGTACTTTTTTATTTGTTTTTATTTCAGGACCGTAGTTATTGTGTGGTTGTTGTCTTTATTGCTGTGGTGCTTTTCAAGTTTTTTGTTTGATTTTTTTTTTTTGCATATTTTTTTTATTTAAACACCTTGATTACATACATGATTGTGTTTGGGTTTCAGTCATAAAAGGAACACCACCCATCACCAGTGCAACATTCCCATCACCCAAGTCCCAAATCTCCCTCCTCCCCACCCAACCCCTGCCTGTACCCTAAACAGGCTCTACATTTCCCTCGTACATTCTCAATATTAGGACAGTTCAAAATGTAGTTATTTCTCTAACTAAACTCATCACTCTTTGTGGAGAGCTTCCTGAGGTGAGCTGGAACTTCCAACTCTTTTCTCTTTTGTGTCTGAAAATTATTATTACAAGGGTGTCTTTCATTTTTCTTAAAACCCATAGATGAGTGAGACCATTCTGCGTTTTTCTCTCTCTCTCTTACTTATTTCACTCAGCATAATAGATTCCATGTACATCCATGTATAGGAAAATTTCATGACTTCATCTCTCCTGACAGCTGCATAATATTCCATTGTGTATATGTACCACAGTTTCTTTAGCCATTCGTCTGTTGAAGGGCATCTTGGTTGTTTCCAGAGTCTTGCTATGGTAAATAGAGCTGCAATGAATATAGGTGTAAGGAAGGGGTTTTTGTATTGTATTTTTGTGTTCCTAGGGTATATTCCTAGGAGTGGTATAGCTGGATCGTATGGGAGCTCGATTTCCAGTTTTTGGAGGAATCTCCATATCGCTTTCCATAAAGGTTGAACTAGACAGCATTCCCACCAGCAGTGGATAAGAGTTCCTTTCTCTCCACATCCCCGCCAACACTGTTTATTCTCATTCTTTGTGATGTGTGCCATTCTCTGGGGTGTGAGGTGGTATCTCATCGTTGTTTTGATTTGCATCTCCCTGATGATTAGTGATGTGGAACATTTTTTCATGTGTCTTTTGGCCATGTGTATTTCTTCTTTGTCAAAGTGTCTGTTCATTTCTTCTCCCCATTTTTTGATGGGGTTAGATGTTTTTTTTCTTGTAGAGTTCTGTCAGTGCCTTGTATATTTTGGAGATAAGCCCCTTATCTGATGGGTATTGGGTGAATAGTTTCTCCCATTCAGTGGGTGGCTCTTGTATCCTGGGCACTATTTCCTTTGAGGTGCAGAAGCTTCTCAGCTTAATATATTCCCATCTGTTAATCTCTGCTTTCACTTGCTTGGAGAGTGCAGTTTCCTCCTTGAAGATGCCTGTAATGTCCTGGAGTGTTTTGCCTATGTGCTGTTCTATATATCTTATGGTTTTGGGGCTGATATCGAGGTCTTTAATCCATTTGGATTTTACCTTTGTACATGATGTTAGCTGGGGGTCTAAGTTTAATTTTTTGCAAGTGGCTATCCAATTGTGCCAACACCACTTGTTGAAGAGGCTTTCCCTGCTCCATTTAGGATTTCCTGCTCCTTTATCAAAAATAAGATGGTTGTATCTCTGGGGAACATTTTCTGAGTATTCAAGCCTATTCCACTGATCTGAGGACCTATCCTTATTCCAATACCATGCTGTTTTGATAACTGTTGCTTTGTAGTACAGTTTAAAGTTGGGAAAAGTAATTCCTCCCATATTCTTTTTCCCAATGATTGCTTTAGCTATTCGAGGGTGTTTATTGTTCCAAATGAATTTCAAAAGTGTCTGATCCACTTCTTTGAAGAATGTCATGGGTATCTTTAGAGGGATGGCATTAAATCTGTATAATGCCTTGGGGAGTATTGACATTTTGATGATGTTAATCCTGCCAATCCATGAGCAGGGTATGCGTTTCCATTTCCGTGTGTCCTCTCTTATTTCTTGGAGCAGAGTTTTATAGTTTTCTTTGTATAGGTCCTTCACATATTTAGTCAAGTTGATTCCAAGATATTTGAGTTTGTGTGGCACTATTGTGAATGGGGTTGTTTTCTTAATGTCCATTTCATCCTTATTACTATTGGTATATAGAAAGGCCATTGATTTTTGTGTGTTAATTTTGTAGCCTGCCACCTTGCTATATGAGTCTATTGTTTCTAGAAGCTTTTTGATAGAGTCTTTAGGGTTTTCTAAGTAGAGTATCATGTCATCTGCAAACAGTGAGAGCTTGACTTCTTCCTTTCCTATCTGGATTCCCTTGATATCCTTTTCTTGCCTAATCGCTATAGCAAGTACTTCCAGTGCTATGTTGAATAGGAGTGGTGAGAGAGGACAGCCTTGTCTTGTGCCAGAATTTAGAGGGAAGGCTTTCAGTTTTTCTCCATTGAGGATAATATTTGCCACTGGCTTGTGGTAGATGGCCTTCACTATATTGAGAAAGGTTCCCTCCATTCCCATCTTGCTGAGAGTTTTGATCAAGAATGGGTGTTGGACCTTATCAAATGCTTTCTCTGCATCTATTGATATGATCATGTGGTTTTTATTTTTCTTGTTATTGATGTTGTGTATTATGTTGATAGATTTACGGATGTTAAACCAGCCTTGCATTCCTGGGATGAAACCTACTTGATCGTAGTGGATGATCTTCTTAACGAGGCATTGAATCCTATTTGCCAGGATTTTGTTGAGGATCTTTGCATCTGCATTCATCAGTGATATTGGTCTGTAATTTTCTTTTTTGGTAGCGTCTCTGTCTGGTTTAGGTATCAAGGTGATGTTGGCTTCATAAAAGCTATTTGGGAGTGTTTCTGTTTGTTCAATTTCATGAAAGAGTCTTGCCAAGATTGGCAGTAGTTCCTCTTGGAAAGTTTGATAGAATTCATTAGTGAATCCATCTGGACCTGGGCTTTTGTTTTTCGGCAGACATTTGATTACTGTTTTAATTTCATCAATGGTGATGGGGGTGTTTAGATATGCTACATCCTCTTCCTTCAACCATGGAAGATTATAAGAGTCCAAGAATTTATCCATTTCTTCCAGGTTCTCATTTTTAGTGGCGTAGAGTTTTTCAAAGTAGTTTCTGATTACCCTTTGAATCTCTGTCATATCAGTAGTGATCTCTCCTTTTTCATTCCTGATACGAGTTATCAAGTTTCTCTCTCTCTCTTTCTTTGTTAGGTTTGCCAGTGGTTTATCAATCTTGTTTATTTTTTCAAAGAACCAACTTTTGCTTTCGTTGATCTTTCGGATTGTTTTTTGAGTTTCCACTTCGTTGATTTCTGCTCTCAGCTTTGTTATTTCCTTCTGTCTTCCTATTCTTGGGTCCTTTTGTTGAGCATTTTTTAGTTCTATTAGCTGTGTCATTAAGCTACTCAGGTAAGCTCCTTCTTCCTTCCTGATGTGTGCTTGCAAAGCTATAAATTTTCCTCTCAGTACTGCTTTTGCTGTGTCCCATAAGTTCTGAGAGTTTGTGTCTTTATTGTCATTTGTTTCCAGGAACCTTTTTATTTCCTCCTTGAATTCATCTCGGACCCACTGGTTATTGAGCATGAGGCTGTTTAACTTCCAGGTGTTGAAGTGTTTCTTCTGAGTCCCTTTGGAGTTCACAAATAATTTCAGAGCCTTGTGGTCAGCGAAGGTAGTCTGCAAAATTTCTATCCTCTTGATCTTATGGAGGTATGTTTTATGTGCCAGCATGTAGTCTATCCTGGAGAATGTCCCATGTACATTGGAGAAGAATGTGTATCCAGGTTTCTGGGGATGGAGTGTCCTATATATATCCACTAGGCCTCTTTCTTCCATTTCTCTCCTCAGGTCTAGTATATTCTTGTTGGGTTTCAGTCTGGTTGACCTGTCCAGTGTTGACAAAGCCGTGTTAAGGTCCCCCACAATTATTGTGTTGTTGTTGATATTATTTTTCAGATTTGTCAACAGTTGTATTAAATATTTTGCTGGCCCCTCATTCGGTGCATATATGTTTAGGAGAGTGAATTCTTCCTGCTCTACGTACCCCTTGATTAATATAAAATGTCCATCTTTGTCCCTTACAACCTTCCTGAGTATAAAGTTTGCATTATCTGATATTAGTATGGCCACTCCAGCTTTTTTATGGGTGTTGTTTGCTTGGATAATTTTTCTCCAGCCTTTTATTTTGAGTCTATGTTTGTTCTGACTATTCAGGTGCGTTTCTTGTAGGCAGCAGAAGGTTGGATTGAGTTTTTTGATCCATTTAGCCACTCTGTGTCTCTTAACTGGTGCATTTAGTCCATTGACGTTGAGAGAAAGAATTGTCCTGGGATTTAACGCCATCTTTATTTCAAAATTTGGTGTGTCTTTTGGGTAGTCTTGTCTTAGATTAGGTCTTTCAGTTTTTCTCTTAAGACTGGTTTTGTGTCTGTGAAGTTTCTGAGCTGTTTTTTGTCTGTGAAACCATGTATTCTTCCATCAAACCGGAAAGTGAGTTTTGCTGGGTATAGTATTCTGGGTGAAGCATTCATTTCATTCAGTCTTGTCACAATATCCCACCACTGCTTTCTGGCATTGAGTGTTTCTGGTGACAGGTCTGCTGTAAATCTCAGGGAAGCTTGCTTGAACATGATTTCCCCTTTTGATCTTGCTGTTTTCAGAATTCTGTCTCTATCTGTGGGATTTGTCATTGTGACTAGGATGTGTCTTGGGGTGGTTTTTCTGGGGTCTCTTTTGGTTGGTACTCTTCGGGCATGCAGGATTTGATCACATATATTCTTTAGCTCTGGAAGTTTCTCTTTAATGATGTTCTTGACCATTGATTCTTCCTGGAAATTTTCTTCCTGGGTCTCTGGGACTCCAATGATTCTTAAGTTGTTTCTGTTGATCTTATCATAGACTTCTATTTTCGTCTGTTCCCATTCTTTGACTAATTTTTCCATTGTCTGCTCATTTGCTTTAAGTTTTTTGTCCAATCTCTCCTGCTGTATGGAATTGTTATGTATCTCATCTTCCACAGCACCAAGTCTATTCTCAGCTTCTGATACCCTGTCCCAGAGCTTATCCATTTTGTCATTCACTTCGTTTACTGACTTTTTCAGTCCTGTTAGTTGACATGTTATTTCAGTTTGGAGTTTTGTCATTTCTGCCTTCATATTTTCTTGGTTCTTATTAGTGTTCTGTTCAACTCGATCCATGGTTTCTTGGAGTCTGTTGAGCACCTTCCATATTGCTAGTCTAAAGTCCTTATCTGAGAGGTTGATTAGTTGTTCAGTCATTATCTGGTCCTCAGAATTGTCATCTTCATTCTCTATGTCTGATGCTGGCCTGCGTTGTTTCCCCATTGTCACACTTGTATTGTGGGTTTTTCTACGTGTTGTGGTGGTATTCATTGTCTATATGATGTAGGCAGCACACTCCTCTGGCTCCTCCCTTTCTGGATGGGCTGACTTGCCTCTAAGGGAGGGGAGTCCTCCGTGGATGAAGCCTCACACTGGGTCAAATCTTAGGCCCGAGCATGCAACAGAGAAGACAGTCCAGAGAGAAATGTTTGCTTCTGTGATATAGCGCCGTTCTTAGTGTGATTTTTCCTTCTTGTTGCAATGGAGTTCTTTCCTTAGAAAGAGTGCATGGCCGCGTAGCGAAGTGGAGCAGCCGTGCTCCTCTGAGCCTCTTTTTGCCCCACTCGCAAGAGTTTCACGCAAGAGGACAGTAGACAGACATAGACAGGTCACACTCACAGTCTTTCACAGTTGAGCCCCACTGGGCCGGTGTACTTTCGCGGATTTTCCCCGCCTGGTGTCACACACAGGGAGCCGGCTTTTGCCCAGATAGCATTGTTATCTCTTCCCGAATGTAGTTTCTTTGGAGTTATCTTCCCAGGGCTCTGAGGAGAGCTTCCAGAGTTCAGGAAAGACAGAGAAGGGTAGGACAGGGCTCCCTTCCGGTGCTCAGTTCCTCAGAAGAAGCACAGCCTGGTGGAGATTCTGCAGGTAGAGCAGTCAGCACTCTGCCTGGAAACCCCCACCTGCAGCCATTTCTCACTCACTCACTGGCTCGCTGGGTAGCTCCCGAATGTAGTTTCTTTGGGGTTCGCTTCCAGGGCTCTGAGGAGAGCTTCCAGAGTTCAGGAAAGACAGAGAAGGGTAGGACAGGGCTCCCTTCCGGTGTTCAGTTCCTCAGAAGAAGCACAGCCCGGTGGAGATTCTGCAGGTAGAGCAGTCAGCACTCTGCCTGGAAACCCCCACCTGCAGCCATTTCTCACTCACTCACTGGCTCGCTGGGTAGCTTCTGAATGTAGTTTCTTTGTTTGATTTTTTTAAAAAATTTTTTAGTATATTTGTTATGTTTTTCTTCCTTTTTCCCTTCTCTTAAATTGATATTTATAGCCTCTAGAAAGACTCCTCCCATTTTTGCTTGTTTGATTTTTACTCCATTTTATCTTATTTTTTTTCTTTCCTTCAAACAGAACCACATAACTTGAACCATCTTGTTCCACCTCACAATTGAAGGGAAAATAATGGAGGGTACCAAGACCAGACAGTCGTATGAACGTTAAGTAGAAACAAAAAAATGATCAGACTTAAATACCAAATCCAAAGCCAACAACAACATAATCAATATCCAATCTACAACATGCTAGACACAGAGGGGACCACTATACTAGCAACCCTGGGGGTAAAGGAGGGGGATATGGGATGTATGCTGGGAACAGGGGTGGAGGAAGGACAACATTGGTGGTGGGAATGAACCTGATTCAATGTCACTATATGCCTAAAAAATTACTGTG
Source organism: Suncus etruscus (assembly GCF_024139225.1). Classification (NCBI taxonomy): domain Eukaryota; kingdom Metazoa; phylum Chordata; class Mammalia; order Eulipotyphla; family Soricidae; genus Suncus; species Suncus etruscus. The sequence continues at coordinate 15,234,894 of NC_064867.1, read as the reverse complement.
AAAGGTTTGTAATCCACTTTGGTCAAAATAAATTTTTTTTTAAAAAATGTTAAAAATAGACACTGGGTTTTGGAGAAGTTGCATACCCAGCCATGCTCAGATATTATTCCTGGCTCTGAACTCAAGAATTGCTTCTGCAGTACTCAGGGGACCATATGCGATGCTAAGAATCAAACTCAGGTCGGCCTTGTGCAAAGCAAATGCCACTATACTATCTGTCCTGCCCCAAGAAAATCTCTGCTTTAATAGTACTCTTAGTGGAAAGTTCCCAGATGCTGCTCCGGGTACTCGGGGGATCAGTCTCTGCAATACTCTGCCAAAAAGGCCAGATAGTTCAAAGCAAAGGCCCAAGGATGCAATGCTTCTTGAGCACTGTGGTGCTAGGAATCCAGCAGTGCTGAGAGTGAGGGCAATGAAGCATCAGGAACTGGAGTCTTGTACATGAAAACCATGAGTCTATTACCCCTGTGTTATCTCCGTGGTTCAATCATTTACAACTATTTCAGGCTTCCTTTTTCTTGCATTCTATTTTGTCCTACGTCTCACAGATGAGAGTAGATTTCTATAAACAAAGAGAAAGTGGGGTGAACATTAATAAGTAGACTGAGTACACCTGGGTAGATAGATAAGATGATAGATAGACAGACAGACAGACAGACAGACAGACAGACAGACAGACAGACAGACAGACAGACAGACAGACAGACAGACAGACAGACAGATAGATAGATAGATAGATAGATAGATAGATAGATAGATGATAGATAGATGGATGGAAGGAAGAAAGAAAGAAAGAAAGAAAGAAAGAAAGAAAGAAAGAAAGAAAGAAAGAAAGAAAGAAATAAAGAAAGAAAGAAAGAAAGAAACAAAGAAACAAACAAAGAAAGAAAGAAAGAAAGAAAGAAAGAAAGAAAGAAAGAAAGAAAGAAAGAAAGAAAAAGGAAGGAAGGAAGAAAGAAAGAAAGAAAGAAAAAGAAAGAAAAAGAAAAAAAATCAACAAATGTTCAGTTTGGGCTACACATGCCTGATGCATCAAAGAAAGTTCTGAACTGGCCATGAAATTTTAGCTGTCTGATATATGTACTTGAGACACAAAGCAAAGAAAGTAAAGAAACTAAGCATCTTCCAGAGGGAGGAGATCTGTTAAGAGAGCTTCCAGGGGTCTTCAGTATGTGGGTATATCTCGTTGAGTGTTTCTTTGTTTTTCTCAGTAATCATAATCAGGAAAAGTTCTCCAAGAGTGCAAACCAACCCAGTGCACATCCACCACAGCTTTCTTTCTTAAAGCAGGTTAGTTCTAGGCACTTTATAATGACCTTGTTTGTAATTATTTTTTGTTTTGAAAAGTCTGCACACATTCTATGAAAATTCTGTGACTCACTAGCATTTCCCTATTTTTAAACAATTGTGGACATCTGGTGAGAACCCTAGGACAAGAGGAGGAGCACTTTGGGGGACCTCTGAATTTAGAGGCACTAGAAGCAGTCTGTGAAGATAAATGTTGGGTTCTAGAACCGACCAGTCATTGTGCAATTTTCTGAATTCTGAATGAGTGTGGGAATTGACAGTGCAGAGATTCTAATGGAATTAGAAGGAAAACAATATTAGCATCCATCAGTCTTCTTTGGATTTAAAATTTTACATTAAATTTTTTTATTTATTGGGCCATACCCAGTGGTGCTCAGGGGTTACTCCTGGCTTTATGCTCAGAAATTTCTCCTGGCAGGTTTGGGGACCATTATGGGATGCCCGGAATTGAACCCAGGTCAGCTGCATGCAAGGCAAATGACCTACTCGCTATGCTGTATTTGCATTTATGCCCTTTATTTCTCAAGGTAGTGAAATGGCTGGGCCAAAGACTCCGGATGAGTAGGGCTGGCAACTGTGGGTGCTGACAGTTCTGCTTGAAAGAGACTTGGTTGTTCAGTGGAGGGGCTTGGCAAAGAAAAAGATTTCCATACTGGCTTCTCTGTTTATGTTCTGCATGTTCCAGGACAGAGGCCATTTCTCACCCAGGGTCTCTCTCCCTATTACACAGTCTACATGGAAGAGATAAATACACACTGCCTAAAGTGAAATCAAGGGGCTAGAGAGGTAGTGCAGGAGTTAAGGTGCTTGCCTTTCATGTGGCTAATCTTAGTTCTGTTCTCAGAAACACATGGTTTACTGCCAGATGTTACCCCAACTTCCATCCCCCAGTAAAATGAACTTTTAAGGAAAAGTTGCAAAAAAAGATATTGGAAATATTCACAGATGAAAGCATGTGATGTCAATGGTTTCTTCAAATAAATTAGGTGGGGAGGGTAGTGGGAAAGTGGAGAGGAAGTAAGATTGACCATAAATTGATAATTGTACTGGGTGTTGAGTGTGGACGCTCTTATGCCATTTTCTCTACTTTTATTACATTTGAAATCTTCCATAATAGGTATGTTTAAATATAAATACATATTTTCAGATGTCAGGATAGGAAAAATTAATAACATACTCCTTAAGGTATGATTTTGAGTGTTGAAACTTTCAAATGGAAACCAGATTCCCTACAAAGAAAAACCTGTAACATATAATTCACTTGATGAATTTTGTACACTGCCTGAAAAGTTGAGGTGCTTAAATGTTTTAGATTTTAAGTCTAAGAAGATGAAATCTTTCTGCCATTTTTGCATTTTGTGTTTCCAGAAAAGACTTGACTCAAAAAAACGATCTGTATGGGCTGTTGTAGTGTCTCTGGACTGCCCAGTGGTTAGACAGTAGCCTTTCACACAGGGATGTAATCTGCACCCTATTACTGGCCTCACTCAAGGACTGAGAAGAGGGCAGTAGAGAACTTTTCCAGAATCTCTGCATTTTTCCTCATCATCTCTCTGTAAATTCCTCCTAGCTAACTAGGAGCTTCCCTTTTTGTCCAAGCAACTTTCCAAAAGAGGTGGTATACTGATTTTGGAGCAATTCTGAGTACTTGTTAAAGAAAAATTAAGGGAGCAACAGTATAGCAGGAAAACTGCTTGCCTTGCACCCATCTCATATGGTCACTTGATTCCCACCATTTCATATGGTCCCCAGCACTGCCAAGAGTAGTTCCTGATTGCAGACTCAGGAGAAACCCCTGAACATCACTGAGTGTGGCCCACAAAAACAAACAAAAAATTAGAGTATTGTAAGTAAATAAGCAAGTATGTAAGTATGTACATAAGTACGTACATACGAAAGTAAGTACTTAAGTAAGGAGCTCTTTTTATCCTCCAAAATATTTATCTTTAGTGTCTCATAAGATTTTGGAATTGGGCCAGAGAGGAAAAAACAGTTAAGACTCATAATTTGTATATAGTCTACCTGAATGTGATCCCCAATACCACATATGATCCTGAGAACCGCCAAGAGTGATCCCTAAGGACAAAACATTACTTTGACTATTGTCTGCCCTCAATCATTCATCTTAGGTTGAAGTATTATGAAACATCATTTTTATAGGTTGGACTTTGTTTCCAGGTTTATAAGAAAGCAAACCTCCTGTCAGAGCATCTCTTAGAACATCTCTCAAATGCCATCACAAGGGCCTTGAGACTATGTTCCCAAGATATTAGCTCCTGCTTTTCCCTCAGCTCCAGATGTTCTTCACCCACTTAAGAGTTTCTTAGCACAAATATTCCTTCCTGGGAGAATTTCTCTGGCCACCATCTCTCTTCCTGACAGAAGTTCTTGTGAAGCCTCTGTGTTCTATGATGCTCTGTTGCCAGGATGTAGCTGCCCAGTATTGCAGGGGAAGTGAGATGAGGTGAGTAAAGCCAGTTATAAAGCTATACGATCTAGAGACCATACTACTGCAGGCCATGCCAGGGAAAGAGCAGGCAGTTGGGTTCTTGAAGAGGGGGTTAGATGGGATGAAGAGAGACAGGCTTGTTGGGCAGTGAAGGGAGTTCACATCTATTTTTCTTAAGAATTAAAATGAGGGTCCCGGAGAGATAGCACAACAGTGTTTGCCTTGCAAGCAGCCAATCCAAAACCTAAGGAGGTTGGTTCGAATCCCGGTGTCCCATATGGTCCCCAGTGCCTGCCAGGAGCTATTTCTGAGCAGACAGCCAGGAGTAACCCCTGAGCACCGCCGGGTGTGGCCCAAAAACCAAAAAAAGAATTGAAATGAGGGGCTAGAGCGGCAGCACAAGCAGTAGGGCATCTGCTTTGCATGCACTAACCTAGGACAAACCATGGTTGAATCCCCAGAGTCCCATATGGTCTCCAAAGCCAGGAGCGATTTCTGAGCACATAGCTAGGAGTAACCCCCTGAGTGTCACTGGATGTGGGTTCCCCTCCAAAAGAGAGAGAGAGAGAGAGAGAGAGAGAGAGAGAGAGAGAGAGAGAGAGAGAGAGAGAGAGAGAGAGAGAGAGAGAGAGAGAGAGAGAGAGAGAGAGAATTGAAATGAAACAAAAACCCAGCACTGGGAAAGGTAGTGCATATATTGTATTTGGGGAATAAAGATGCCCTCTTCCCTAATTTGGGTTAAACAGCTTTCTGAAACAAAGACAGTTCTTAGGGGGCAGAAACTGCTCCCAGAGGCCAAATTCCATGCTGTTAGTTTTGGTGAAAAAGCTCTATAGAAGCTTTGCCTGCTCTTATCCTTGAGCTGTGTCCCTGCCTCCCATTACTTGGGTGGCACCATAGACCACCTACCCACCCCTACACACACACATTCACACATACTCACAGTCCTCCTCTTTCACATTCACATATTCATACTCGTGCTCACATACTCTGATACACCTTCCCACACATACTCATCCAGGCCTCCGTGACCTGCCCTAGTTGCTCCCCAACATTTTAACATTTTCCCCAGAAAGAGTGTACCCACCCTCATCTGGAGGCAGCCAAGAAACCACATCAGCTTCCTCTTCGTCAGCATCTCTGGCAGCTGTCATCATGCCAGGCCTGGCTTGGCACACATTCCCTATATATATCTCTGTGAAATGATTGACTGGATGAAGGAGTAAATTACCAAATGCTTCTCCAGCTGTTCTCTTTAATTTACTAGAAGCTTCCCCTTCCAACATACCTCCCCCATCTTTGTATACTTTCTGCCCCCCCCCACGCCCACCTGACTGGTGCCCTCAGCTATTCTCCAAGTTTCCCTCACAAGATTTAAAACACACCGGTCCTCAGATATAATGCTGTAGTTCTTCATTTCTTGCCTGCCTTCCACACAAAGCAAGTAGGTAGATCTCAAGAAACCTAAATATTGCTTTATTCATGGTTCCACCTCTAGCAGCTACAGCAGTGTCTGGAACATACTGGCCATTAAGTGTTTGCTCTTAAACCAGAACTGTTTCACTTATATTCAGAGTTGACTGCCCATAGCCAGGACTTCTTTGTATGTCTTGTTTATTTTGGGTTCTTTCCTTCCAAAGATCCCAAAGTTTGCCTTGGACTGACTCCCCCAAACCCACAAGAAATGGCTGAGAAATACACGCAAATAGCTGTAATGTAAATAAATGTGTCTGATGGGGCTCTTGAATTTCTCTGCCACTTTCTGTTTAAGGCACTTCTCCCCCCCCCCCCTTCTCTTCTGAGCCCCCAAGGCTGCTCCTCCCCTGGAAGGCATGAGCTGAGGCTTGGATTAAAAGGAGAGAAAGGCACATTCCAGGCTGTGGGTGTGAGAGTTGAGAAAGGACAAAGGAAGGGCAAAAGGAATTGAGTTCTGCAGGTCTGGCAGGAACATTCTGGGCTAGTTCTCGGACTTCTTACATTTTTGGGGATCCTTTCACTGAAGCTTTCCCAGGAATAGGAGCCCAGTTCCTGTGAATATCCAGCACGCAAGTATGTGGCTGGAAGCTATGCAGAGAGTGGTGAAGATGGCTTTATTTCTTTTCCAGATGACTCTCCAGAGAAATAAAGACCTGAAAATTAAAGTTCTGTAGGCCAGAAAGAGAGTTTTTGTGAGCTAAATAGGATTCTAGCTATCCTTCAGAGATGAGGGCAATTTAGGATGATCTATTTATATTGAGAAACAGATAAGTTCACTCAGGGGAAGACTGCCTACAATTCTGGCCAGCTCTTCTCCTGCTGAGATGGACTTGGGGACTGTGGCTTATTTCTGCTGTTTCATGTTTAACATTTTCTTGCACATATGTGGCCTGAGAGTGACCTCTCGATGGAATTCAGGACAGCTTTGGCCAAGTAGAAAAATTCCTTAATTACAGTCCTCATTAAATTCTTGTACTAATCTTTTAAAAAGCAGACCATTTTAAGACTAATTTTATGAGTAGAGGAAAGGAGGAGGAAGGGAGAAAGGAAAAAAAAGAGAAGGAGGAAGTGAGAAAAACTGGAGGAAGGCTGGGAAGAAAACACAGAAAGGGAGAGAGAAAGAAGGAAAGGAAAAGATTGAATTTGGATTGAATCTGGTTCACTCCATGACTGTCACTGAGATATTTAGAAACATGGACCTTCGTTTACCTCTATGCGAGTGGGAGAACAATAATACCACCTTCCACTACTGCTGTGAGAATTAAATGGAACAATGCAAGCTAACATTTTTGCAAAGCAGGAAGAGTACTGGTAAAGGTAGGATATATCTTGCTAAAGCTAGGTTGTCTTCAAGAGCTGAGGGAGTGTGGAGTGCTTGGGCTTGACCAGCTGGCTTATAGAAGTGGGTGATCATGAGGTTGAATTTTTGATGAGTTGGAATTTCTCCCAGCTTTTCATTGCAGGGACAAATGTTGCCAATATTTTTTTCCTGACACTTTCTGATATCCAACGTAGGTTGGATAAAGAATCATCCTGTGAGTTTGCCCAAGGTACTTCCAGGCCAATGTGGTATTTGGATATTTATTTGGTTTTAGGATTACACCTTGCAGTGCTCAGAGCTAACACTTGGCTGTGTGCTCAGGAGTCACTCCTGGCAGTGATGCCAGGAATTGAACCAGGGTTAGCCACAGGAATAACCCCTTTTAACCCCTGTCCTAGAACAGCAGTACTCTGGTGTTTTTATAGTATATTTGATAGAAGTTTCCCTCCTGGACCATCTTTCAGTGAATGCCTAGATCTGTTCCTGACACTCAGATCCAAAGGTCACAGCTCAGTAACTCTGCAAAATAAATAAATCACTGTCGAATTTCAGATGTCTGAGTTTAGTTTATATATACTTTCTTAATAGTCAAGAGCTAGAGAAAACCCAGGGAGCCTAAGAGCCCAGCACTGTTTTTCATCACTACAGTTATTATAGGTAGACTTTCTCCAAAAATCTAACACATCTCCAACCAGTTACTTTTACTAAGTCCAGAGAACTAGCTGCACATTCTGGAATCTAAGTCCCTGTCTCCATGCAGTCAGCTCTGCCATTTTTATTTCCTCATCCTTGCCCAAACTAAAAACTGTTCACCCTGGTTCAGATAGTCTCCTATTCTCACTTGGTTCTTTCCACTAGTGCCTACATCAATGAGCCATCCCTCTAAAAGGTAATGCCATCACCACCCCTAAATGAACCTACAACCTTGGTCTCCTTGGGAAGATTCACAAGATCATACAAGAAGCCAGGCAGAACTGGTGCTCAGAGCTAAAATATTTGCCTTGAAGGTGTGAGTCCCTGAGTTTAATCCCTGCCTCCCCAAACACCATTCTTCACATGGCACATACAAATTATATGAACTGTGTTCTGGACTCAAAAGTGAGATACAACCCTTATACTTTGGGAGAGCCTCAAAGCAGCCCTTTGCCCTCCCTCCAGGACTGTAGGCTTGCTCTAGCTTCTGTCTGGGAAGCCTTCCTTCCACCAGTCTATGATGAGCTAAAGCCTTTTCTTGCTTTGGTTCTCTGCATATATAATTTCGAGTGAATGTACCTTCCAAGTATTCACTGTTCCTTCTTGACCTTCCAGTGTGCCTCTACAAATGGCAATTTCAGATTCTCTGGGAAATTAATATGGTCCTTTTGTGTTTGTAAACATGAGTGGTCTCACTGAGCTCTCTTCCAGGTTTGAATACAGAAAAACAAGTTTTTGAGTGCCTGGATTCAAGTTTATTTTCTAGGTTGATTTTTTGAAGGACTTTCTTTACCCTCCTCTTAACCTCTTTGCCCTCCAGTCTGGCTTCCATCCTCTGGGCTCTGCTATAACTGTTCTCTTGAAAATCACCATATTCACCATTGCCAAAACCAATGATCTTTGCTCCCTCTTCATTTTTCTGACTGTCAGCTACTGGACACTTGTGATGAGATTGCTGCTTCTTCAAATTTTTTTCCATTGATTTCTATGTTTTTCTCTACATTACCTTTATTTTTTTGCCCATATTAATTGCTTCTATTTCTTTATATTCTTGCCACTTCAACAATTATTGGTGATGTCTAAAGGCCAGTTCCATATTATTTTTCCTCCTGTCACTAGCTTCCCTTGCTTCATTCCCAAATATAATACCATCACAATTTTAGTTTCAAGACTAAAATCTAACCATCTCCAAGAATAATTTTTTTTATTCTTGGCCTATATTTGGCTCATTACCAAGTACAACATGTAGGGTCCCGTTTACACCTTGATTGGTTATCGATGAATCCTCAAAGAGTTCCCAGAATGAGAAATTGATTCCCATTCCCCTTGGGGGGTTCCTGGTAATATTTATCTGCAGCAAATAATCCACACAGACAGGAAGGTAAAGGGGGTAAGAAGGTAAAGGGGTGCAGAGTCCTTTGTCAGCCTACTACCAGCTCCAAAAAAACACCTGGAGCCAGCTAGTAAACTCTACCAAAAGCCCCCACCCCAGCACCTCACTCCCAAACTATTTATTAGACTTTCAACAGCACTCCCACCTGAAAGGTAGAAGGTAGGATAACAGGCAGAAATAATAATCTCGTGGAAATGCTTTCATATTATAACACAGCATATTTTTCCCCTTGCAGTTTTCCCTACATATTCTCTTACTGTCTCCTCTGATTTAGTCCTTTTTATTATTCTTGCTTTTTGTTTATTTGTTTTGGTTTTGGGGCCACACCCAGTGACCCTCATGGTTTACTCCTGGCTATGAGCTCAAAAATAGTTCCTAACTTGGGGAACCATATAAGATGCTAGGGTATCGAACCGAGGCCCATCCTAGGTCAGCATGTGCAAGGCAAATGCCCTACTGCTTGCACCACTGCTCCAGCCCCTGTTTTTTTTTTTTTTTTCCTTTTTATTATTCTGAACTAGTTCTTTTCCCACAAATCTCTAACTTCTACTTTCACCACTCTGCTTTCCGCCAACCATGATGCAGTCATTTCTAGAAGCATTTCTTATGTTCCATCCTTTAAGAGCCATCCAAATGCTGACTTCCCTTTTGTCACTATGTGGTTTTGAATCTTTGGGCCTTTCCTCATATGGTTCTCTTCATCTTTAAAATGACTCCTACTTCTCCAAGCCATATTCACTTAAGAAATATTTGCTGATTATTTCATTTGGAATAGGCACCTTCTTATGCATTTTGGCTACTTGAATGCTAAGACCTAATGTACTCTTAGAGGTCACTAGCTCAAGATTCCTCTCTCCTGTGAGATATTTTATACTCCCTCAGTTTGAACTCTCAGTCCTTACATTTGTAGGCTTTTGTGCCATCTCATAATCAACTTCTTCACTTTCATTTTATTGCTTTAAATCAATTAATAAATATTTCCCTCTAGCATCCAGCTCACTGCATGATATTTATTTTGGCTAAGTGTCTTTTACTAGAATATGAGTGTCTTCAAAAGACACCTTTTTGATCATATTTTCTTATTTTCTTTTATAATGCTTAGCATAGCCTATGTACTTAATAACTATTTGATCAGTTGGAGATGTAATTAAGTAGATGGATAAATCAATGGTAGGTAGGGTGGATGGATGGATGGATGTACAAATGCATAAAAGATTATAAAAATAGGAAAATGGATGGGTAGGTAAATACAGAGATCAATGGAGGGAAAATTAGGATAAACAAATAAATGGATGAGTATATAAATGGATAAATGAGCAGATTGGCTGGAAGAATGCGTGGATGAATAGATGAATGGACAAAAATAAATCTACAATTAGAGGAGAAGTAAGTTGTCATCTTTTTTTTGAAATTTCTTTTAAAATGTCCTTGAAACCTAAGTGATATTTAAAACACTAACAATGAATTTAATTTCACATATAATTAATAGGAAGGGAGGTTATAGTTGATTTATAATTAATAACTTCCCTTGTTAGACTATACTAACATATAACTAATATATAACATCTAACATATAATCTTGTATAATACACTTTTACTTCTGTAAAAATTCCAATTAATGGAATGCATTTAGAATAAAAACTATAGTGTAAAATAAACCTACTTGATTCTGAAAACACCTAAGAAAATGTGTGCCATAAGAACCCCAGTAAGAATCACTAAAGAGCATATAGCCAGCATAAACTATCTTAAGTACACCCTTTAATGTACCTTAAAGTGCAAGATTTTCATTGCCACCTAATATATACAAACACCCACATATCCCTATGTAAACTGTTTTTATAAATTATTTGTGTTTCAAAGACATATTTGACAATATACGGGACTTCTCTAGGTTAATATTCTAAATAGGGTATTTGGCAAACCCAAGACAACCTTGCATACCATTTATCTCTCCTGGACACCTCAGTGACAACATTAATAGCCTAAGTAAAGATGCATAAAATATCTCAAGTAATATCTGAAAAAGCCAAATCCTAAGGGGATGAACATGGTTATTTCTGTTCACTAAGTGAGGTTCACATATAAAATCCTGCCACAAGAAATAAAACAATATTTTTTAACTAAATATTTCATTCAGTTTGCCTATGCTCTATCTTCATTTTCTTTCTGGTTACATACCTATAGAAAATTCAGTTTCTTATAAATCCAGGCTGGATCACTATTCTTTCCTTGGTTAAAATTTGGTTCCTCCTTCTTTTATTTATATATACATATTGCAATTAGCAAATTTTTTTTTTTTTTGGTTTTTTGGGCCACACCCGGTGGTGCTCAGGGGTTACTCCTGGTTCTCTGCTCAGAAATAGCTCCTGGCAGGCACGGGGGACCATATGGGACACCGGGATTCGAACCAACCACCTTTGGTCCTGGATCGGCTGCTTGCAAGGCAAACACCGCTGTGCTATCTCTCCGGCAATTAGCAAATTTTTTATTTGCCTCTTTTTGATCATCTTATGTAAATCATAATTTTTAAATTAATTTTATATTTTTCCTTCTTTTACTTTTGTCTTCTCCCTTTCTTCCATCTCTCGCTTCTTTACTTTATTTCTTCCCACTTACCTTCCCCTTTCTCTGATGTCTTTGCATTTCAAATTTCAAAGCATTCCATCAATACTTTGAACATTAGACCCATCTAATCTAAATTATGTGTCATGTGCATTTCATTTATTAAGGAAGTAGCCATGCTTTATTTGATTTAGCATCTTCAGTAGCTACAGAATCTGATAAGTTGTGATAAATTGGTTCTAGGTCCCACACTATCTTAGTATATTGTATACTGTGATGCAAATGTATATGTATAGGGATCCTATTATGATGGACAAAAATTAATGTCCCCATTTTTCAGATGATTAAACTGAGACTCAGTTTGCAGTTAGTATTTCATGATCTAAAACATGGGCCATTGGTACTTTATTTCAATGTCTTTTCCACATTCAAAACTGATGAAGATTCTGTAATTTCTGTGATTTATAACTGGTTTAGAATATCAATATAGAGAAGTCAAATACATTTTGAAACAGATCATTTAGAGAAACAGTTTACATATGAATATGTGAATTTTTGTGTTTTTTTTTTGTTTTTTGGGTTTTTTTGGGGGGGTTAGAATTTTTAATAGCAAAATTTCAAAATTGCATACATCTATGCCATATTCTTTTAAATCAAATTAAAATATACCTATTATGTCTTGAATAGAAATATGATAAATCAGTGCTTTAAATGTATATAAGTTTATATGATATAATTCTGATTTAAATGAATATTTATAGGGTTTTCTCTTTTTAATTAGTACTTTTTTGCTCTAATTAAATATAGATTTAATTACAAATAACTTATTAACTTATCCAGAAAGATGATGTACCTTCTGATTAATGGCATTTACCAAAGAAAATAATTTTATTATAAGTCAAGTGTTTAAACATTAAGATGTTTATTAATGCCATCAGTAGTAATGATCAATGCACCAACCAATATTTCCTTTAAAATAAAACAACCTTATGAATTATATAGGATCCTGAGTACCAAACTATATAAATACAGATGAGGCTTAAAATAAAAGAAAATATAACCACTAAATATTAGATATATCATATTTTGCAGAAATAAACTCATGTATATATGTAGGATTTGTATTAAGTGTAAAATATATGTGTGAGTTAAGAATAACATTCTTTTTTAAATATAATTTTTATTTTGATTACAGTGGCTTACATATTGTTGACAATAATATTTTAGGTACATATTAACATAATATCAGGAGTTGCAATGTAAATCTTGTACCTTGAGGTGAAAGAATAGCAAATTGTTTTCTTACTTTAGCCACTAAATAAAAGCAACCATTGATTTAGAGATTCTGGGAGGTAAAAGATCATGTGGATGGATGTGCTAATGTGTAAACTAACTGTTTACTTGATTATATCAATTAGGTGACACTATTTAACAAACCACCCCAAATTCAGTGACTTAAAGCACAAGAATTGACCATTGCTTCAAAGCCATGAGGAAGCTGGCTTGTACCCCTGGTCTGTAGGCACTCTGTGACTCTTGTGGGCAGCTCCATGCTCAGTAGACAGCTCTACTGATCTTGCTTGAGCATTCTGCCAGGTTTAAGAGCCAATTGGTTGTCTATTGATCTAAGATGCTCTTTGTCTTTCCTGGTTGAGTCTGCCTGGGTCTCTCATTCTCCAGCAAGCTAACCCATGCCTGCTCACACAGAGTAGTAAAGTTCCTTGAGAGGAGAGTAAAAATACACATAAATTTCTTTAGATTGAGGCCTGGAAATTATAAAATATTACTCCCACTGCATTTTAATGGTGGAAGTAAATCAAGGACCAGTCTAAATATGAGGATATGAAATGATCTCCATTTCTTGATGGAAGAGTTTCAAAGCCACATGCAGAGAGAAAGATTTGGGTCATCTTTGCAATCAAGCCACTACTTGAGTATAGCCCCCTCTTCGTCCTCCACCTCTGTCATTTCCATTCTGTCTGATTTACACAGGGGTCAGCCCCACCAATGGGGAATCACTGATATGGCCTCTCAGAACTTTCTACACACTAAATACTTCATTTCTGTTAAAAAACAAAAACCAAAAATTAACAACTTAGAGAAGAAAAAAGGAAAACTGTCAAAGAGAACTGCAATTAATTTTTTTAAAAAAAATTGAGTTTAGGGCCCGGAGAGATAGCAGAGCGGCATTTGCCTTGCAAGCAGCCGATCCAGGACCAAAGGTGGTTGGTTCGAATCCCGGTGTCCCATATGGTCCCCCTTGCCTGCCAGGAGCTATTTCTGAGCAGATAGCCAGGAGTAACCCCTGAGCAACACCGGGTGTGGCCCAAAAACAAAAAAAAAAAATTGAGTTTAGAGGACAATCAGCATGAAAAATCTGGCCATTAGGATTTATTATGATAGAAAGTGTTATTAAATATTTAAAAGCCTATAACTTATTCTGGAGAATATCTATGACAGAGAGCAGGGCTTCTCTAAAATCAAGAATATTTCTTGAAGCTCTACTTGGCAGCAATGGGCTGCTATCTATGCTAGCTTCCTCAAATAGCTATTCCTACGAGGCTGATAGATTCATGTTTGTGGCAGTCATTAATCAACAGAGAATAGGAGTAAGGTGAAGATCTTTATTGATGGCATGAAAGAAGCCCATCTCAGAAGCTCTGTGCAGTTCTCCCTATAATAATTTCTGTTTGGAGACTACGCCTGGCTCTTCCCAGGTTTTTGGCTCTGCTCACAGTGATCATTCCTAGGGGTGCTGGGGAATGAACCCAGGTTAGTCTCATACAGAGCAAGGGCTTTACCCACTGTGCTATCTCTTCAGCCCCAGGATGTTTTAATTTTTTTGTTGTTGTTTTTTGTTTTTTGGGCCACACCCGGCGATGCTCAGGGGTTACTCCTGGCTCAGAAATAGCTCCTGGCAGGCTCGGGGGACCATATGGGACACCGGGATTCGAACCAACCACTTTGGGTCCTGGATCGGCTGCTTGGAAGGCAAACGCCGCTGTGCTATCTCTCCGGGCCCAGGATGTTTTAATTTTTTGCCTTCATTTCTGCAATGGAATTGAGAGGTATTTGTATAGGTTATGTAACACTTTTCAAAGTAAAATACTCATCTCTTATAATAGCACCTCAAAATTCTCTTTAAATGTTTATTATTATTATTACAATTATTTGCTTTTAGTGCCACACCCAATGGTGCTCAGTGGTTACTCCTGGTTTTATACTCCTAGCAATGATCTAGGGACCATGTGGGGTGCCAGAGTTAGAACCCAAGTGCTATCACTCTGACCCATTCAAAAATCTGTTTCCCATGATTTACATGGATGACCACTGCTCTGAGCCTGCCCCAAGGTTGCAGAACCACAGCAGGGCTGTGCACATCAACCCCAACAGGGAACACTGTCCTCTGGAGAGAGGTAAAAATCTCTAGGTGCCAGAAAGAATTCAGAAATAGATTATAATCCCCAAAGAGGTGCTTGGCATCAGGGCATGCTGATATTTCAGGGATTTTCTGTAAGTAATTTGGAAAACTATAAGCAGCTGAACCAGTCTTGCAAATCCTATGAAACCTCCAGAGGTCATGCCCAGATCATTTTCCCTAGAATTACATATTTAATTAATTAATTAATTACTCTTTAAACATCCCAGGTATTCTCCTGGCCCAATCCTTGGTGCTAGGAATGACAGGCCATTCCTTAATCTTCCTTCACACAGGTATGGCTCACAGCCCCTTCTGAGGTTTCCCCATATACTGTGTAGGTTTGCAGTGGGTTTCTGAGTATACAACTTCTACCACCCTTTTCAATCCCTTCGTTCTAGGAATGGAGAAATTCCAAGGAACCGCATTCAAGGAAGAGGCTGATGGACATCCTTGCTCTTGGGCAAGAGACCTGAGTCTATCTCCTAAGTAGCAGAGAAAACTTAGATACAACCTTCACTGATTCCCTTTTCCTGTGATATTTAAATTTTTCCTCCAGCACTTCAGTGGCCAACACTGTAGTAGAAAACACAATCTCCTATCTCACATGAATTCTGATCTGGAGGGCATCTTCAGCCATATTTATAGTTGGCCTCTATCTTAGCTTTAACACCAAGTTCTGTCCTAAAGTAATTATAGATCATTGTATCAATGTTAGTCATAGATCCACCTGCCTTCAAATCTATGGAAAACTCAGAATTAGTTACCAAAAAGAAGTTCTTTTAGATTTTGGCATTGCTCAGGACTTACTACTGGCTATGTGTTTTGGGATCTCTTCTGATGAGGTTCAGGGGACCATATGGGACACCTGGGAACAAACCTAAGTTAGGTATATGCAAAGCAATTTCCTTACCTGGTACCATAGCTCTCTGGCCCCACAAGAAATGATTTTTACCTAAGGTTTAGGTTTGTAGATTCATTGCAGCATACCACCTTCATGCTCCCCATTCATCTCCCCATGGCAATCACATAGGCTCATCACCAAGTGAGACCCATTATTTTTATAGTGAGCAAGGTGGTAAAGAGTCCAGTTGAATTAATTCCAGGCCTTAATATTCCAGAAGGAATAAGCAGACCTTTCATGCATCCTTTGAAGACGGAGAATAGGGAACTTTATGAATTAAAAAACACTGTCAATTGTATTTTTCTTTGTGTCCCCCCTCCCTTTTTGGAGGGAAGGAGTTATTGTGAAGCCTGTTTTCATCACTTTCTGAATCAAAATGAAATTCACATCTTTTGCATGTTTCCTGCATTAAATTTTTATTGTGTGCATGGAAATCAATATTCCAGATACATGCACAAGTGCACACATTAAAATGAACATGACTTCATTTATTTCCATGATTAGACATTGAAATAAAAGTGCTTGGGTGTCTGTTTTCATATTCATAGGTCGAGATCCGTACATCAGAGGTATTTGTATAAGTGACACTTTTATTACATTCATTTCATTTGCAATATGATAGTGGATCATAAATATGTTACTTTTATGCCACCAAATCTGATTTGTGGCACTTAACCCTCACAAGGAGAATACTTGATGTTTTATGGAGCCCCTTTTGTCCAATGGTTGCATTGCAGACATCAGCTGGATACTTTCAGGTATTTGTATGAATCAAGCTTCCTCCCCTTAGCAACACCACCTGCCTTCTAAACTTCCGAGCCTCAGAAGCAGGGGCTTCAAAGTGTTGGGTTGTGCCCTGAAGATTCTGAACTGGTGGTGGGTCTTTCATTTTTGGAAAAATCTCAGATGAGCTCTATGCCTTTCCTAGACTCCAGAAACTGTCAGGAAGCTTTGTTGGAGTCCATTTTATGGGGGTGGATGCTGTATAATGTTCTGGAGATACTGAAACAAGTGAAATATGACCTTTGCCTTCCAGGATTTTTACAAACTAGAAAACACATAGAACAGTATTACCCAGATCTTGCCTGTGACAGAGACTCTGGTGCTGAGAGGGCATATGCCATTCCCACACCTTCTGAGGATGCTGTAGCCCTGGAAGCAGGTAGTCAAAGTCCCATCTCCATCCTTGGAGCATGTTCCCACCAATGGCAATTGGAGTGAAAAGAGACCCACTGTTAAGCATCTCTCTTACATACACACACACAGACACACACGTGCGCATATACGGATATGTGTGTATGTGACCTGTAATACATACCCGAAGCTTCTATAGCTCCTTGCTATAGTATCTTTCTAAGTATGACCACATCCTGGAACTATATTTGTGTGCAAAAGACATGGCAGAGCATGGTGATTAAGAATAGTGGTTTGGGGACTAGATTTCTTTAGTTCAAATTTCTGCTCTATCACTTAGAGGAAACAGGAAAAATAGCCTTGGGCTATTGCTTAGGTTTCTTGTTTTGTTTAATTTGGTTTGGTTTGGTTTTGATACATACCCAATCATACTTAAGGCCTACTCCTGACTCTGCACTCAGGGATCACTCCTGGTGGTATGTAGGGAGACTAGACTGGGTACTGAGTCTCAAACCCAAGTCAGCCACAAGTAAGACAAATAATGCCCTACCCACTTCTCTATCTCTCTGGCCCAGACATATTGCTTACTTTGCCTCCACTTTATCACCTGCAAAATGTTTGAGATGATGGTTGTGAGTATCGACTCACCTGATAGGAAGTAAAGCATTCAAGGAGAATCCCTTAGTGGCCATTGAAATGAGCATTTGCCATATGAAAATGGCTAGTGTTCAAATATGTTAGTCTCAATGTGTATAGCAGCGAAGCCAAGATTATTATGACGACTGTTACTATTACCGTGTGACTAATGTATGTTTGCACCATAGTAGCAAGCTCCCGAATAACAAGAACCATCTGTGTGGCTCCCCACCTCACCCCACAACATATGAGTCATGGGAAATGATCACAGACTATTTGTTGAATGAATAAATGGGCAAAACAGTGAAGAAACAAATGAGTCCACCAGCCTGTTTGATGCCAATGCCAGATGGCTTCTTCAGAAGCACCATTATTGGGCTAGAGAGAGAATATAGAAATGAAGGTGCTTGTCTTGCATCCCACTGACTCTGCTTGATCTCCAGCATTGCATATGGTCCCTTGAATATGGTCAGGGCTGTTCTGAGCACAAGGCCAGGAATAGTTATCATGCACTATTGAATGTAATCTAAACATTCTCATAAAAAGTTCCCAAACACCCCAAAACATCATTGTCATGTCTAGCCATGGTTCCCATTTTATTGTCTTGGTTCCTCTATTTTTAGAACAACCCATCCATACTTAGAGGGGCTTCTCTCTCTTCTGCCCTTTTATGAGTTCTTCATTGTTTATAGGTTATGGCAATAGACAGACTTCTATTCTCCTGTCTCTTTCATGAAGATCTCCTATAACTAGGATTATATAATATATGATTTTGAGACATTGCCAGCTTTCTCTGAGATGATGTTTGCGAGGTTCACCCATATTGTAGCATGAGTTAGTAATTCATTCATTTGTATGACCTTTAGCATTAGTATGGATAGTCCCCATTTTATTCATTTCCTCATCAGAAGGTAGAATTCAACTTGTTTCCACATTTAGGCTACTGCAATGGTGTCAGTTTCAAGAAACTTTGCATCCAGGTTTTGCTTTCTTCTTAGGCACATGAGTTCAAGTTGTGCTTTTATTGAGGGAGAAGGGATGACATATGTTTTTGAAAGATTTACGCCATTGTTTCTATGTGACTTTTGTTGTGTTTGCTTAAGAAGAGGCTCTCCATTGCTCAGAAGGCTCACAGTCACTCTTGCAGGCCATAACTTTCCTCACAGAGCCAGACCATGTCCTTGTGGAAGGCCAGTCCTAAATGAATCCACTGCATAAGGTCTGCACCTGCCTCCCTCTTGGTTCGAACTGCATGTTCCCTGCAGCCCTGGCTCTTTTCAGTGTACCATTCACCATCCTGGGGTCTCTTGATCCAGGAACCTGCATGAGAAGAGAAGGCTATACCTTCCTTGACCTACTCCATCTCTCTAAACTTATTCTAAACCTGAAAATAACCTGTCACAAAGGACAGTGTTATCTGAGTCTTGGGGAAAGGAAATCATACAGTTCCTTATATAATGCTCAGGAATGGTTCTTTTTCAGGGTTTGGTAGGTAAGCGAAAGGCTGGAGCATGTGCCTTGAATGTGTGAGGCCCCAGGTTCAATGTGCAGAATGCAATGCATATCCTCAGAAGCAGCATCCTGTGGCCCCAGTACCATGCACATCAGGCATCAAACCCTCCAGCTTGTGGAGTGTACCTTGAGTATTTCTTGGGAGACATCACCCCAAATTTAGCTTTCTTCCTGATATTTTCCCTGCAAGGTGCTTATATATCTAGTAGGATTTTTCTAGATCATTGTCTACTTTCTTTTTCTTTCTTCCGTTTTCCTACTCCTGTTCCTTTCTTTTACCTCCTCTCTCTGCCCTCTACCCCGTCCTTTCTTTACTTTACTCTCAGCTTCTTCCCTACACAGCACCTCAGATCCTTGCTGCGAGTCTCCACTGAATGGCCAATTCTCAGGTCTCTCCAGTTACCAGAGTAAACCCTGTTAGGGCAAATGTGATTGAACACAGGTCATTTTGCAGCAAATTCTAGAACACAGACCGTCTGTAGGGTCACCTGTCAAACCTGCAATTGCAAAGGGTATGGACTTTGTGCCTTGAAGATACAAATCAGGGCTGAAGGCTTAAGTTATTCTCGGATTTGGAGGCATCTAATTTCCTGGATCCTGGGCCCTGGCTATGCACAGTGCTAAATTCAGCTACCAGGAATCAGTCACCAAGAAGGACACAGTCCTTGTGAAGGGTCCCCAGGCTAGATAAGCTGGGAAGTTGAGCAGCTATAGATGATTATGTAAATGGATGAATAATTAGGTAAATAGCTTTTAAGGCCAAAGATATAGTAATATTATGATTTTTAAGTAACCCTAGCCATAATAAAATAAAAACTCTAGGTTTATACTGAAAGTTTAGAACATAGAAAAAACAGGGAAAGAATAAAAATAAAAAATTATACTCCTATCACTTCCAAGGTGAATTTCTTCAATAGGGCCTATTATTTTAGAAATATAAAATGTGGGATCAGAGTGGTAGCATTAGGGCATTTGCCTTTCACATGGCTGACCCAGGACGGATGCAGGTTCAATCCCCAGAATCCCATATGGTTCTCATGCATGCCAGTAGAGATTTCTGAGCACATAGCCAGGAGTAACCCTTGAATGCCACCAGGTGTGGCTCCAAAAAAAAATAGTAGGGGCTGGAGCAATAGCACAGCTGAATGGTGTTTGCCTTGAACGTCGCTGACCTGGGAGACTGACACAGATTCAATCTCTGGCATCCCATATGGTCCCCCAAGCCTGCCAGGAGTGATTTCTGAGTGAAGAGTATATGAAAAGTAAAGGAATCAACCAAAATATGTGGGTAGGCATGGCATAGTTTTGACTGAACAGGGCTTCCTTCAGGCACACTTTGCCATGGCAAAGTAGGTTTGCAGACTCTCTTGGGCCATCCCCTCTGGAATTGAGGGTAATGTGCTGAGAGAAATCCTCTTTTGGAGGAACCAATCCACATGTAAAGTTTTCTTCAAACATGCCCAGCCTGGCAGCCTTGTGGGCAAGCTTTCTTTTGAAACCTGGTTGGCACAGGCAAACAGAAAGTCTGTTCACTGCCTGGCCGCCTGGCTGCCAAGGCTTTCCTCGTGGGAGAGGGTATCTAATAACTTTTCATGCTGTTCCTGTGCCAAGCGTTTAATGAGTCCAAGGCAGCCTGAGAGAAGGAAGCTCCCAGCTCAGGCAGTACAGGCCCTGCCATTAGTGACCCCTGATCTGCCTTCTCTCCTTCTAGCTGTCAGGAATGACAGGAACAAGAAAAAGAAGGAGCCTTCAAAGCAAGAATGCACGGAAAGCTATGAAATGACAGCAGAGCTGGACGATCTCACAGAGAAGATCCGAAAAGCTCATCAGGAAACCTTTCCCTCGCTTTGCCAGCTGGGTAAATACACCACGGTAAGAGACACTGTTGTATCCCACCCAGGGGTGGGTGGGGCTGGGAGACAGTGCCAGGACAGGCACAGGGATGTGCACATTCATATGAGCATGTATATGCTGGGGCGCACACCCAAGTTCAGCACAGGATGTGAGGGGATTGAGTGGGTGAACTTTTTTCTCTTGTGGTACCTTTGAGTGGGTGAACTTTTTTCTCTTGTGGTACCTTCGGTTTGTCACTGAGTAGGTGCATCCTGCTGTTCAGATAGGCACACCTTCCACTCAAGAAACCCCAAAAATGTAAGAACAACTAGGGTTGATAGGGTAATGGTGAGAAAGGAACCTTCATCCTCTCCTGGAGGGAATAGCATCTGGTTTAACCTATATGGAGACTAATATGAAGATTTTTCCAAAAAATTGGACTATATCTCCTATATAATGCAGCAATACCATTGCTCAGTATCTATCCCCCAGACACAAAAACATTCATTGAAAGTATCTACACACAGCTTATAGTCATTGTGGCACTTAATACAAGAGCTATGGTATGGAAACAACCCAAATACCCAACTACAGATGAATGGATCAAGAAGTTGTGACATACACACACAGACGCACACAATGGAATACTATGCAACTCTAAGAAAGAACAAAATCATGCAATTTGCCACAACATGGATGCAACTAGGAGATATATTGCTAAATGAAGTCAGTCAGAATGAAAGTGACAGGTACAAAATGATCTTTCTCATATGTGGTACTTAAAGATATATAGGGAGGTAGATACAAAGATCCAAAGGCAACTTAATGGGGAAACTGATCCACACAATTGAGCTGAGGGAGATGAGAAGGATGGAGCTGGTTCCTTGAAGAAAGGATATAGGTATACTGGTAATGAGCCTGGTATTGGAATTAATACCCATGAGAAATCAGTATTGTAAACCAAAACAGAAAATAAATAATAAAAATGTCATAATTGTAAAAAGTAAAAATTACATTTGTTTAAAAAAAAAAGAAAACCAGCACTTGGTGTCTATAGTAGGCAGCAAGAGAATGGGTGTTGGCATCAGAGTCTTTCTTTTCTTTTCTTTTCTTTTCTTTTTTTTTTTTTTTAGTTTTTGGGCCACACCCAGTGATGCTCAGGGGTTACTCCTGGCTCAGAAATTGCTCCTGGCTTGGAGGACTATATGGGACGCCAGGGGATCAAATCGTGGTCTGTCCTAGGTCAACTGCATGCAAGGCAAATGCCCTACCACCGAGCCACCAAAGTCTTAGCTCTAAACAGAAATGGGGAGTAAACCCAGAAAGGTTGCTATGGCAGTTGGGGCTAGAACAAGTCCAGGGAGGCTTTCAGGTAAGTTGAGGATTCACACTTGGGTAGTACCAGCTTGTGCAGGGCTGAGCTTAGAGTCTGGTAGGCTGGTCTTGGCCAAACTCTAAGTTCAGTGAAAGGAGCCAGAGTGTTGGCTTACACAGCACTCGCCAGTCTCTTTACAATGAAGGTCTTAAAGGTTACAAAGGGGGTGGTGGTAGGGTGAGCACTTCTCCATGGCTCTCTGCAAATGCTATAGTATTTGAATAGTATTGAATAGTAGAGGGAGTGAATGGTGCTTAGAGTAGCAATGCAGATCACTGGTGTCTGGGAGAAAGAGAGCTGCCGGCAGGCCCCATCCAGTTTGTAAGCTGTTGGATCAGGAGATGCTTGTTTCATTGAACAAGCCCTTTTGAACAGGGAGAACACTGGGCTTGCCCAATAGATACCACTGGATCAGACTAGAGCCCAGAGGAGTGCTGGTTGGAACCCCGGAAGGAGAGTTGACCCAGCACCCAAGAGTTAGTGGGGGTGAGGCTATGCCTCAGAGCTAGAAATTTGCAAAACAATCAAATGAATGTGGCTGAAATTCTAAAAGACCAGTAATGTGCCCATGTGCATTTTTTCACTTCATATTTTCTTTTTTTTTTTTGGTTTTTGGTTTTTGGGTCACACCCGGCAGTGCTCAGGGGTTACTCCTGGCTGTCTGCTCAGAAATAGCTCCTGGCAGGCACGGGGGACCATATGGGACACCGGGATTCGAACCAACCACGTTTGGTCCTGGATCGGCTGCTTGCAAGGCAAACGCCGCTGTGCTATCTCTCCGGGCCCCCACTTCATATTTTCTTGTCTGCAAAATGTGGATGATAAAAACTATGGTAGAGAAGATGAAATGGAATCATTGACAACACGGTTCAGTAATAGGATGTAGCAGGAATAAATCACCTGGATCTAAGCTGACTTTACATAAACCTGAGCCCTCCAGGAAAACCCCACACAGTAGAATCCACAGAGACAAGGGCCAAAGGACTTTCTCCATTTACCCCATTCTGAAATAGTGATTGATTGTCCAGGCACATGGAATTGAAAGCAAGAAATGGCAGCAGAGAATATAAGAGCCTTGTGGAAACTTGGATATGAGGAATCTGCATTTTCATCAGTACACAGTGGAGAGAAATCAACAGTTGATCAGAAGTCTTTCTTACTATAATCATCATTATTTTATGGCTACTATTTGTCGAACATTTACTTTGTACTAGATATAGTCTTTCTTCTATTCTATGAGATGGGGACTTCCTTGAGGATCTCCAGAGTCCCTTCTTCCTTACCCCTCTTGGGGTGGGGGGATACTCCCTTTAGCCCCAGCTGAGACTTTCTGTACCTCTTGGTTCCAGTCAGAAGAATGGAGGACAGTCTGCATCTCCCAGGATCCTTGCTAAAAGTGTGCATCTCTACCTCTGTCTTTGCTGCAGGCACCTTTAGTTCTGTTGTGGGGAATTGCTGTTGTCGAGTCAACATGCCCTTTGTCAGTGCTTGTTCTCAGAGCATACTGGTGGAAAGCTGCTATAGACAGGCAGTGGCACCCGCTGCCAGGAAACTTCCTTCCACCTTGCCAAACTGGCACTCTTGTTAGATGCCTTTAGAAGAAGTGGGCAGAGAGGAATTAAAAAGGCAGCTAACCACCCACCTCTAGATTGCTGAAAGAGTTGTTCCTTTTCCTTTCCTATTTAGGAGAGCTTGGGGACCCACGGGAAGGCCCTAGAAAGTGGTAGGAATGGGTGGGAAAGACAGAAACCTGTACTCTTCCCCACCTGCCATGCACAGGCTGGGCAAGGTACTCCATTACTTAGGTCAAGATCAATCTCCTTGGAGGATTTGAACCAGTGACCCACCCACTGGCCAAATCAAAGGATTTTAGCAGCAGTGGGGGTGGCTTTTATAGATGCATTCCTCTGAATGGAAGAAAGGAGGGAACACTACAGAGTACATCCCAGCATGGAGGCTGTGCCCTCTTTTTCCTCCAGCCCCAGCTCAGCCACGGCATCCTTGGGACTGTACACCTCAGCAACCCTACTGCACATCTTGATTCCCCTCTTTAGAAGTGAATAATGGAAGTTTGCAGAATTTCCACTGCCTGCAGATGCCTGAAGGTCGCATAAAAGCAGTTGGCCCAAGTTGGCATTTTGTGGTTGGTATGAGGGAATGTGGGGGCAGAGGGGAACTATGCAAAATGGGCAAATTGACTCTTGATCCTCTGAGGAGCACCTTGTTTTCCTGGAGCCCCCATGCCACATCTGTATGTAGACACAGTGTGTGGGAACCAAGATGGGGGCAATGGCACTGCTTTGGCAATATACTAATTTGTCAGCACTGCCTCTTATGTTGTGTGTGTGTATGTGTGCATGCATGAACATGCACTGTCCATCACCTCAAACAACTTGGTGTAATTTGAGCAGCCCTGGAAGGTACTAGTGAACTTAAATAATAAAGATGTTAAGGGCTCTTGAGTCCAGAATGAAAATACAATATGTAGGGCACTCGCCTTGCATGTGGTCAGCCCAGTTTTGATCACTGGCATCCCATGTGGTCCCCAGAGTACTTCCAGGTATGACTGCTGAGTGCAGAGTCAGGAGTAACCCTTGAATATCACCAAATAAATAAACAATATATTAAAGCCCTTAATCTCTGGAAAACGACAACCTCCAGTATCATGAAAGTCAGAGAGAAGAATCTAGTGAGCAGCATCTATTCTACTATGGACACAAATTATTTTTTGTGAGTATTTGTGCCTCAGCACTCTTCAGCTTACCTTGCACTACACTAAGGTCCCCAAAAGGGGCTGTTGGGATTGCAACCATCCAGACTCATGTCCTTAGGCTGTAGTGATAGTACAGTGGGTAAGGTGCTTGCCTTGCATGCAGTAGAACTGGTTTTGTCCCCCAGCACCACAAATGGTCCCCTGAGTCCCATCAGAAGTTATCCCTAACAGAGAACTAGGAGTAAGTCCTGAGCATCACCACGTATAGTCTCAAGCCTCCAACCAAAACAAAAAATACTCATGTCCCAACCAAGAGACATCACCCCTGCATTGCCCTCTGGAGAACACTGTATTTCACCCTTGTTTCTAGGGTGTTTTAAGGAAATATTTGGAGGCTCCTTAGATAACTTCATGACCCTCACCTTCATAAGTACAGTTCTAGTAGCCCTCTGAACACCCAGGCTGCATAATTCTTTCCCAGGCCTGTCTTCTCCGAAGCTGTCCAGCTGTCCAGCTACCTCTCCACACCTGTTGAGATGGTAGTCATAGGCCGTCTGGAATATTCTAGAGGCCATAGAGTCACAGTACTTTAATATATTTGTTCCCCATGTCATGTTACTAACCAGGCACTAACTTTCTTTTCATAGTCATGCTAGGGATCTTGAAACCACATCATGGAAGTGTTCAGAATTTCCCATAAGGAGGAAGATACAGTCACAGATTTTGGGATACAGAATGGTTAGGAGGGAAAGTAGATGATCCAATCGCTCAAGGATGAGAGGAGTGACGGGTGCATATGGGGAACCCACCTGCTGTAGAAAGATGCAGATAGGGACTCCACCTGATTTCCAGCAGTAGCCCTGGCCACTCCTACTCAGTTCTGGGAATCTTGTATCAGTGACTTAATGTCTCTGAACCCCTCCTGACTCTGCTGCCTCCCATATAAGAGTGCTTTAAGACCCAAATGAGCTTGTGGTGAAATGCCTGGCAAGTATTGAAGCCCTGGGAGTGGCTATTTAATCAGAAAAGTTGAGCTGGAAATCTGAAAGGCAGGGACATACATACAGTTCAGCAGCACTAGGACAAGCCCCAGATGAAAAAGGTTTCTGGAGCAGAAGGACCCAGAGCTGCCAGGGACTATCTATTCAAGGGATCTTATCCCTTATTCCATTTTCCCCCCATTTAGGTTAGTGAGCTTCCCAGTAGTTTCTCAGATAATTGGGCAGATGGTTCAATAAAACGACCCATATTGGTGTGCTAAAGAAATCTCTGAGCCACCCTCATAGTCCTCAGGGCCACACAATGACCCTTAATGGATCACACTGTACTGAAGTTATTCAGCCACATGCAGGGCATGAGCCTTTACCCCTACTATACTCTCTTTCACCCATCTTTGTGTCCCTCCCTAAGTGCATGTTTTCCCCTGAGCTAAGCTGCAATAGTGTGTGGAGTTGCCTCTGAAGGGCACTGGCAGTGCTAGCTCCATGGAGGGGAAGTATCTGGAGCAATATAACAAGGGAGTTGTGTTTGAGATTGAAGAAATAGCATAACAAGACTCTGCTGGGCCCCTTAAGCTCGGCAGACATTTTGGGGCTTCCCCCGGCTTGCTTCAACCTGGGAACTTTGATTTTCTCTGGCATTCATCCCCTGACGGCTTGCCTCGGCTGAGGTGAGTCTTTCAGGGCCGGAGTTGTGGATAAAGCTGACTGCTGGGCCCCTTAGGCTCGGCAGACATTTTGGAACTTCCCCCAGCTTGCTTTAACCTGGGAACTTTGATCTTCTCTGGCATTAATCCCCTGAGGGCATGCCTCGGCTGAGGTGTGTCAGATAGGACACTTGCCTTGCATGTGACTAACTTATGTTTTATTCTCCAGTATCATATATGGGCCTCTGAGCACCAGGAGTAATTCCTGAGTCTACACTGAGTCAGGAGTAACATGTGAGCACTAGCAGGTGTAGCCCAAAAAACAAAAAAGGAAAAGAAAAGAAGGCAGTGTTTTTCATGCTGATGACACAAGTTCAATACCCAGCACTTCAAATGGTCTCCTGGGCCAACCAAGAGGATCCTAAACACAGAGCCAGAAGGAAGCCCCTGCACCACTGGGTGGAACTCTCCCCCTGTCCTCCCAAATAGACTTATTGTTGGTTCTATAGCCTCTTTCTGCTGCAGAAGGTGGCCCTGGGTCTCTATCAGGCCCCCAGTAGCCATTGCTGCATAGCATTCTGGGAAGGCAGGCTAGGGCTTTAGCCTGGAGAGGAGCACATAAAGTGGTAGAAGAAGAGGAAGGCCTGTTCTCCCTTCTACTGCTTCCTGCCTGCCAGCAAGGGTCTCTTCCCTCCATTCTATTTTCTCTCTCCCAATTCCTCTCTCAGAGATGCTGCTTAATCCAACCCTTCTGTCAGTCTCCCCCTCGAATCGCTTTCATTACCAACCCAAACAGTGTCCAGCTCTCTACTGGCTGCTGCTGGAAGAGAATAGATAACCCATTTGAAACCTCATGCCTATGAATCCAGCCACCAGTGTAATAAAACACTGGGTTATTTTGTGTTTTATTAACTACATCTTGCCTTCAGTTTGCATAATCGTGAGTGAGATTTTCATGCCGTTAAGAAGGCTGTGCATTACCTTTAATAGAAGCTTCGACAGGCAGCCTGGTGCTTGATAAAGTAACCTCATCCGACGCTGATGAAGATTTCGTTCACACTTGCTGGGTCTCAGCAATGTCTTTTTTTCCAGCTGGATACTCTATTGTAAAATTATTTCCCACCATAAGCTCGCCTCTCTCCCTCTCTTCCGTATCATCTCCCTACCAACCAGATAAACTGCCTATTAAATTTAATTACAAACCAAATGGCCACACATCTTGATCTGATCTTCCCTCGAGTGCACTGAGTTCCACCAAGGTCTTGGAGGAAGGAAGGAGATAAATCTCGAGGATGCATGCGTTCTTTCCAGAATAGAGTTTGTGGAAAGCAGGGCTCGTTGCCATGTCTTCAGGGCATCTTTGGATGCCCACTTTTTTTTTTTTTTCTGGCCTTCCTCACTCACCTGCATAATAGAAGCTAGTTCTGTGGGTTCTGTGGGCAGGTTATCAGGGAAGTGATAAGCAAAAGGTGTTGGCTTGGGATGCATGATATCCTTTCCTGAGCTATTGATGTTTATCAGGGCATGGGAACCTGGTCTTTCTTTGGATGGTTCAGTGCTGTCTCTGCAGGACTGCCTCATGAGTGGGCCAGAGAGCCTCTCTTCCAAATGATTGTTTTCCTAGATGCTTTAAATCTGCCAGGACTGTAGGCCCTTCACTGCCTGATTCACTCAACAGAGCTTCAGTGAGCACTGACTGTGTACCAGGCTCTTTTCTAGACACTGGTATAGGCCAGGGGAAGTCATTCAAGAAGCTCAGAGATGAATGAGCCTGGGCTATGAATTTAGCTTCTATGAAAAAACAATAGGAGCGTGTCACAGGCAGTGGAATAGGAACCCATGTGGAAACTTTGCTACCCGCACTATCTTTGCATATGGACACAGAGGGGACGAGGTCACTGCTGTGATCCAACCTTTTTCAGGGCCATGGGCCAGGAAGAGAAATTAGGACAAGAGACTCTCAAGATGCCAGGACACACCAGGCCTCCTTTGTTCCCCTCCTTCAGTGATTCTGCTGAATCCTTCTGGAAACTTTTACAGAACACATTTGGTGTTTTACAGAACACATTTGGTGTTCTGTAACCCTCTTGGCAAAAGAGGAGACTGACACATAAAGAACATGATTTGCTGGAGGTTATCTCTTCAGCAAAATTAGGAAGCAAATTAGGGGTAAGGCAGCCTTTTGGCTTCTCCTAGACAATATGTCTTGTCTTATGATAGTGACTGAGGCATGATCCCTTTCACTGGTAGCTAGGGTGCAGAGAGGTGAGTTTTAGAGGCCGCGAAGGGTCTAGTGTGGAGCTAGTGCATCTTATTTAGCAGTAAGCATATTCTCTGCTGGTTGTTTGATGTTCTATCAAGTCCCCAACAGCATGAAGGGGTCAAGAAATGTTCCTGGACTAAAGACTGAAGAAAATTTTGTGAGTTGGTGGATGATTGCTCGGTAGGAGGGAGGGTCCATGTCTACACTGAAATCCATTCCCTTAAGAGGAGCCTAGACTGTTTATTTTGTGAATCTCAAAAACGTTGAGATCCAAGCAGCAGACTATTGGTTTCAGGTGCTAAATGGAAATGACTAAAGTCTGTTTCTGGGAAAGGTGTTGGGGATACTTGAAAGGCGGGTTGGTGATATGGGTAGAGTGGTTGTGGGCAATAGAAGAGGGAGTCTCCACAGGGCTTCCCTCTACCCTACTAGCCACTAGAGAAAGACATTGCCTTGCCTTACCCACCCCGGGACCTGACCTGGGCAGTGAGAGTAGGAAGTACATAAGACCCAATTGTGGCCACTGCAATCCCGAGTTCCTTTAGGGTCTGCACTTTGTTGAGATACTTAGTTTTCTCTGTCTATCTTTGTCTCTCTGTCTATATCTATATTTCTGTCTCTCTTCCTTTTTCTCCCCACACCCTTTTGTTTTGGGATTTTCTTTTAGCCCAACATGGCTTACGATTTAATCATGGCCTCTGTACTCAGGGACCACTCCTGGTAGTACTTGGGAACAATATGAGTTGTGGGAGACCAACCCTGGGTTGACCACTTACAAGGCATATGCCCTGCTTACTGTATACTCATTTTTAGCCCATCTTGCCATGTAGCTTGGACTATTCACAGAAGGATACTAGGTTCCAAGAGCTCTAGTGAACATTTCGATAGACTCTTCTGGGTGTTTCTGTTTGTTTGATTTTGATTATGGGCCCCACACACAGTGACCAACTCCTGTTTCTGCATGCAGAAAAAAAAAAAATCCCAGGATCAGTCTCTGGTCAGCCCTGTCCCTGCCACCTCCCACACCTGTTTCTCATTATATTTATTCAGAACCAAATGACAAGATCTTATGTTGTGAATATTTGTTCTAAATGATTTCTGAGTTTGCAATATTTGCCATAAAAGCCTGACTGCAGTGTTCTCATCCCCTGCCACAGTCACCCAAACCCGTAATATCTCTGATTTCTCATTTTCTTCTCTCTTCACAATCTCTTCAGTGTATGTATTTGGATCAGAATTCAGACAAGGTTCACCCCTGCTAAATTGGCTCCCTAGCCTCCTATAAATGTTTTTTCCTGAGTCGAGTTTATTACATGATAAAAGATTTCTCTTTATTAAAGGTCTAGTTGATGAGTTTGACAGACTCTGCACTCATTGCCTCCCCACCCTGTCAAAGTGTGGAACATTGCATTCACTCCAAAAAGTTCGTTCATGAACCTTTAGGCACCCTCCCCAGCCTCACTGCTCCAAGCCCTCCTCCGCTCACTTCCCCTTAACAAAAACCATTGTCATTTTTATTTTGATTTTCCTGGAAAGTCATAGCAATGAACTCCTTTATTGGTAGCTTTTGTGCCTGCCCTCCAACCCCCAGAGCCCCAGGAAACTTCATGGTTCGTCACATGACAAAGCTCCCAGCCTCGTCTCTCGTCTTTGAGCCCTTTGTGTCCCTTTGTGGGGCGTGAACTTACCTGCAGTGCTTGGAATATATATCTTTTCCATGTTCCTCTCTCCCTTGCGTAAACCAACTTCAGGAGTTCCTATACCACCACCCTCCTACCCCCCCCCAAAAAAAAGACTTTCAGATTTGAGTTGTAGTTTGGGCCAAACTATTTCATAGATGATGGTATCTTTTTCCAATGAGTCTTTCAAATGCCAGGTGGTCTTTTATTAATGATGAGAAATCTGTTTTTTGAGCCATTTATTCATTGGATTGTAAATGGCAAATCTTCATTCCATCACACCTTTTTTTTTCCTTTTCAATTACTTTATTTAAAACACGGTAGCTGGGAATCGGAGAGATAGCATGGAGGTAAGGCATTTGCCTTGCATGCAGAAGGACGGTGGTTCGAATCCCAGCATCTCATATGATTCCAGAGCCTACCAGGAGCGATTTCTGAGTGTAGAGCCAGGAGTAACCCCTGAGCACTGCCGGGTGTGACCCACAAAACCAAAAAAATAAAAAAATAAAATAAATAAAATAAATACGGCAGTTAAAAGGTTGTTCATAAAAAGTTTCTTTTTTTTTCCACAGATACAAAGTTGTTCATGATTGAGTTTCAGTCGTACAACGTAAATACAATGTCCCCTTCAGCATTGCTCATTTTCTGCCACACTCCTTCCTTTAGTGACTGGAATCATTGCAGGAGAGAAGCTCCGCTTATTTGTACTGGGTAACCCAGAGGTCCCAAGGTTCAAGACCAAAGTGTGGGAGCAGCAGCATAAACTGAACCTCCCCTTGGCCCTTCCATAAATAACCCTGTTGCTGTTCTCTCTCCCTCTTAGAATTCCAGTGCTGACCACCGAGTCCGTCTGGATCTGGGCCTCTGGGACAAATTCAGTGAGCTGGCCACTAAGTGCATTATTAAGATCGTGGAGTTTGCTAAACGCCTGCCAGGTTTCACCGGCTTGACCATCGCAGACCAAATCACCCTGCTGAAAGCCGCCTGTCTGGACATCCTGGTATGTGGGTCCTGCTCTCTAGAGATTCAGTCCTCTCCCTACTCTCCTTAGGGGGATCATCAAAGGCTCAGAGACATCCTGGGGCTTTTCCTCCCTCTTCCCCCTCTACATGACCAGAGCAAAGTTAAGCCAATTTTATTCTGAGTCTGCAGTGGACCCTGAAAGCTTCTTTGCTCATTTTGGTTCCAGAATGATCTTGTCTTGTGCAGACCATGCCAGACTAGAAGTGCTAACTTGGCCAATGGATGATGGACCTTCCACATCTCTGCTATTCCACATCCCCCTGTCCCTGGGATCTTCCCAGGTCATTGCAAGCCCCTTTCTAGGACAGATCTGTATATTGTTCATAGACCATAGGAAGTTTTCAGGCTAAACTGACTGTGGAAGACAGAGCCTAAAAAATACCTTTCTAAACAAAATATAAATAAAATAAAAATAAATTAAAAATACCTTTCTTTCAAGGACCTCAATAGGCCTTCTGCTCTCTGCCAATTTTTTTGGTTTGCTGCAAAGAGAATAGGGGCTTTGTTCCTCCTTGCCTTACACTGCTTTGTGGGATTGGAGGCCAGCCTCTTCATGATGGGAAGGACAGGAGCGTTTCCTGAGCCTGCAGGCAGGCAAGTGCCACATGCAAGGCAGTGGGCAGTGTTCTTTCAGAAGTGGGTGCTGATGGGCTGCTCAGGGAGAGACCAGGGAGACTAGACTCCAAGGATGGTTCAGCCAGAAGAAGCTGATGATAGGGAGGAGAGAGACATGGGGATGGGGTGGGGTGGTAATGGATGTAGCTTAAATGTTGATGCTTTCTGTTTGCTGGCTGGCTATGCAGTGGTCACTAAGATACTGGAACTTGGAGAACAGATTGAATTGTTTCCATCCCGTAAAATCTTCAGGACTGGGACTAGGAGATAGTACCATGTTTAGGGCAAGGCCTGGTGCATTCAATTTCCTAGACCATATGATCTCTGGAGCCAAGTGGGTGAGGCCCTGGAGCCTAGCACTACTGTGGCAGGCTGTCCTTAGTACTGCAGGGCCTGTGCAGCAGTGTATCTTTGATGCCTTGCACAGTCCTATTGACTGAGAATTACCAGTACGTCGTTGAACCTCCAGCACTACTTGGGAGCCCCTCACCCCTCTGAAAAAGAGTGTCTGGATGAGACTGGGGATCCTGAGAAAAATGAATGTGAGATTGCAGAGGCTCAAATGATAGAGCGGATTTCTAGTCTGTGTGAGACTCTGAGTTTGATCCCCAGCACCACATTCCGAACCTTGAGTGTGGCCTTGGACAGGACAGTCCGGTGATTTTGAGTTTCCTGTCACCGCGTGGAGAATCTCTGGGGTTGGCCTTTTGTTCCCAGTCACTTTGGCAATTATTCATCCTTGGTATTGAGTGCGTTACATTTGTGAACTGCCGGTACTATACTGTCCTGTTATTTATGAACATGTATGTACCATCAGGCACTTCTGCTGTGGAACCTCTGGCCCCTTTGCATCTGCCATGTGAGTGCTCTGAATTAAGGTCTCTCATAAACAGTTTCAAAGCCTTAGTTGCTTAGAAATGCAAAATGTTTCCTTAATGATTTCTGTACAGGGTTGATCAGATGTTAAACAAAAATATTTGGGATTCAAAAGTTAGGCTGAATAAAGTCTATCAAGCCTAGCTCCACATCTTACTTTTATTTTGTTATTTAAGCTCTTTAAATGTCATTATTATTTTTATGTAAATTACCTTATTGAAAGACCATTGTCACATAGTTGATCATAATACATTTGTCTCCGGGTAAATGGGAGTGAGATTATTAAAAAGAAAAAAGAAAGGAAGAAAAAAAAAGTACAAGCAAAGCTGTCATCAATTCATTGTCAAAAGGTTTAGTAAGCTCCTGTTGCTAGATGATTGTTCTGTTACTTCTTTTGTTTCTGGACATAAAGTGGCTTTGGGTTTTTTTGGGTTTTTTTTTTGTTTTGTTTTGTTTTGGTTTTGGTTTTGGTTTTGGTTTTTGAGACACACCCAACAGCACTCAGAAGTCACTCCTAGCAGGCTCGGGGACCATATGGGATGCCAGGATTCGAACCGGGGTCTGTCCTGAGTTGGCCGCATGCAAGGCAAATGATTTATCACTATGCTATTGCTCCGGCCCCATAAAGTGGCTTCAGATACACTTTGGAATCTAAATTGGTGTGTTCCTATGGAGATTACGGTATTTAAAAAATTTGAAACTGTCACAGCTTTATAGTCTAAAATTTTTAATCACTATTGCATTTACTGTGGATTTTGTGATGCACCTTTGTGGCTGCCAGGGCTTCTGGAAATATAAGAAGGCAGAGGAGAAGGTACCCACACTCCAAAAAAAGTCCTGGTGTTGTCATCCAAATACTGGCAAACCTGGAGTTTTGGTTAGATTGCTATCTCTGCAGAGAGCCATGGATGAATTGCTAAGCTGGGTCATTGGCGAAGCAGCAATTGTGGGTGATGGGAACAGGCATGGCTTCAGCAAGGTAGGGACCTGACTTGCCCTCTCTATTACCTGCCCTAAATGCTAAAGATCCAGAGGGAGGCAAAGAAATAAAGAACAGCCCCTTGCCTAGAAGCTTGTTGATAGGAGGGCTGGTGAAATAGTAACCAGTTCTGTGGAGAAAATGAAGTCGCTGAGAAGGCTGACTACAGTTCTCCACAAAACAATGAAGAATTTCCAATCTACACACAGAGTGAGAAGATGGGCCTGATGGGTAAAGATTAGTAACTTAAAACCCGAAAGGACCTATAGGATCAGAGAGATAGTACAGGGATTAAGGCTCTTGCCCTGCATCTGACCAACCCGGTTCAATCCAAATATCTCATATGATAATCTTAGTAACAACCAAATTAATACCTAAGCATAGAACAAAAAGTAAGCCTAGAGCACTTCCAAGTGTCTCCCTCTTACCCACTTTAAAAAAAAAAAAAACTGATTGGTAGGAAGAGAGGTCAAATCAGTAGCTCCCTCTGAAGAAAAGGTCTGATCAGAAGGCACTCAAGGGAGCTTGGAGATGTGAGACCCTCTCTGGATCTGGATCTTCTTAAAGAAATCTGGGACTAGTAGACCTAGGACAGTAGCAAGGAAATTGTGAACAGTAGACTTGAGATGTGTGAGCTAAAGTTTTAAGTGCTGTTTGAGCTATATGCTACTGCATAACAACTTTCTATAAAACCTAGAAATATAAACCAAGGTCTCCAACCACCAGTATGTGTCAGTTCCTAGGTATAGAGAGATAAAAAAAAACTGGTAGCTTTTGCCATACTTATAATTTTCAGTCTGTGGACTGTGAATCCATGAACAAACAGATGCTGGTCCATAGGGTTGAAGTGGTCGAGACAAGCATACATGTCTGTCCATGCCATAGAATTAGATATTAACAGGCAAGGGCTCAGGAGGGTTGTTGATGAGACAGATGAGGCCCCAGGAAGAAGTTGGGGTTGAAGGGATCAGCATGAGTGAGGCCTCCTTTTTAAAAAGTTTTGAGCTGCATGTTCTGGAACTATGGATGCACCCATGACTAATAGTCATGGTCAGGAGTAGAAATAAGGATGGGGTTCTGAGGGACTCATTGAAAGAAGGGAGATGGTAGCTTGAATAAGGGAGTATAACGGGGACAAGAAAAGACTTGGGCAGGTCCCTGTATTTGCCTTTAGAATCTCTCTTGCTCAGATCTTCCCAGGGGTCCCTCACAGGAGCACTGCTGCACAGGAGTGAGGAGGGGGGTCCTAGAAATGTCCTTGCAATGGGCGAAGCATATGCTTTGACCCTCTAGAGTGCTATGCACCACCTCTTGTGAGGGTTTAGTCTTGTCTGAGCTATTTTTACCCATCTCATGAGGCCTGCATGCTCATGAGATGAAAACAAAGGGTGTTTTAATCCCAAAGAAGTACCCTGGTGGTGCCACTGGCATTTGACTCTCGTGTGACAAAATGAAACTCCGTCCTTTATCTCAAGCCTGGCTGGAAGCCACATGGCAGCGTTGGCCTGGCTAAGCAAGCCAAAATGGGGGCAGACACCCCCATAAAAGAGAACATTGATTATTTCTCCTTTCACGTGCCGGTCACACTGGTAAGTCCATTTATACTTCGTTTTGATTTTGAACCTTTTATGGAGAGTGAGCAAGACTCTCGTTAAATGCTTTATCAGAATCCAAGTTGAGAAGGAAAAAATTTTCAGGGGAGAATAATTTGAAAAAAGATATTTGTGCGTTCCAGTGTTTGGGCTTGGATTTCTAAGAGAGATGTTGACAGCTAAAGCCCCTAATCCTGGTCTTTTTCTGCCTTCCCAAAAAATCCTTGATTTCTTTCATTCTCACAAGAGACAGATCTTCAGCATTTACATCTTGGCAACAGGTCAAAGCTACAGGAACTTTTTTAGTTACTATTTCATTCTAAACTGGAAATGCATCTGGAGATAGTGAATGCTTTAATACTGCACATACTTGCTTTGCTGTCTTGTGCAAGCTCTGGATAGGGAATTGGTCCTCTGTTCGGGGCTAGAGATTGTTCAGTCTCATCTCCAGAAATTGGTGCTTTCCTGCGTGATCTTAGGCATTTCCCACATCCCAGAATTCTTGGTACATAAGGTCTGCTGACCTCTGAGTTCCTTTGGTTCTCCAGCATTGGAACTCACTTCATACCCCATCAGATATCAATTTGAAACACAGGAGATCAGCCAGTCAGGGGCCCAGAGGAAATGACTGAGCAGGTTTCAATAGGCCCCTGGGCAGATATCCAAGGGAAAAAAAAAAAAACAATCACCCATCCAATGAAGAAGAACTTGTGTGATGTTCTGATAACCTGACTTTTATGAATAAAATTTCCATTTTTCTGTATCACTTAATCACAATAAGAACATTAAGCAGTTTGAGAACATGTGCTCTGAGGTTTGTTCCACTTGTAGACCAGATTCTGGGCTCCTACATAGCATCTAGGTTACTAGGAACTAGCTGTGTAGGCTGTGCACTGCACAAAGTCCCCCTCTCTGGGTACTAAACAAGTAACACTGAACAAGAAGTTACCTTCATCTGGGTTTGAAGAGTGAAAGGTCTCTTGTACAGAGTGGCTATGGAAATAGCTCCTGGCAGGCATGGGGGACCATATGGGACACCGGGATTCGAACCAACCACCTTTGGTCCTGGATCGGCTGCTTGCAAGGCAAATGCCGCTGTGCTATTCCTCCGGGCCCTCACCCTTCTATTTCATAGGGTTTATTTATGTAGGGTTTTGCTTGTTTTTTTGTTTATGGCATTGGGGCCACATCCAGCAGTGGTCAGAGCTATTTCCTAGCTCTTCACTCAGGGATTAATCCTGACAGGCTTTGGGAGATCAAGTGGAATGCCAATGATCAACCTGGCATGTAAACAAGTGCCTTACCCACTGTACTGTCCGTCTGGTCCCTCCCTTGAGGGTTTAATATCAAGAAGACATTGGTGGGGCTGGCAAGGTGTCTAAGTGGTTAGGAGTACCTGCCTTGCACATTCAAGTACCTAAGTTCACACCCTGGCATTACATGGTGCCCTGAATGCCACTGAGTAAACCTTAAAGGTCCTTGAGCATGGCCAAACTCAAGCACTGCATCCCTTGCCTTAAGTACTGAATCATCTAGCCTGGTCAGCCAAGTATTTCTTTTTTTGTTTGTTTGTTTCTTTGTTTGTTTTGTTTTTGGGCCACAGTGATGGTGGTCAGGAGTTACTCCAGATTCTTCACTCAGAAATCACTTCTAGCAGATTCAGGGGACCAAATGGGATGCTGGGAATTGCACCCAAGTTAGCTGCATGCAAGGCAAATTCCCTACTCACTGTACTAACACTCTGGCCCCTCAGCTAAGTATTTTTGAAGCAGCCTGTTAGGTAGAATGCTATCTTATAGGCCACAGGAGAAATGGGAGCCAGACCATCAGCAAAAGTACCTCAGGTGCCTCTCTCTACATGGCACCAGATCCACTGCAGAGCCACAAGTAGAAGCTCTTGGCCCATTGCCCAAGTGCTTCAGAAAACACAAGAGTACAAGAAAGACCTTACCAGTGCATCAGTTCATCTCCTGACTAATGTTATGCAGGAGTTTTGAGGATCTTGGAATTATACTGCCTGTCAAATGGGATGGCTGTCCCACAGTGACCTTGACCTGAACCCTAAAACACATCCTAGATTAGATAAATCAAGTCATACAAGTTCTG
Organism: Suncus etruscus; assembly: GCF_024139225.1. NCBI lineage: Eukaryota > Metazoa > Chordata > Mammalia > Eulipotyphla > Soricidae > Suncus > Suncus etruscus. The sequence goes on along the minus strand of NC_064867.1, from coordinate 15,197,386 downwards.
GTAATCTAACTTATTTTGGTTTGGGGCCACACCTGCCCTGCTCAGAAGCTCTATGCTTCTATGCTCTATGCTCACGTATCACTCCAAGCAGGGCTCGGGGATCCATACATAGTACTGGGTAAACCAGGGTTCTGATGGCTACAGTTGCTTGCTGGACAAGTACCTTTACTTGTACTATTTCTTGCCCAAATTCTCTTTCATTAGCCCTGGAGGGAATTTTTGGAAGGGGAATCTAACGCTCCCTCCCACATGGGCATCATTTGCTAAGAGGGCCCCTCCACTCTATATGTGGCATGAAATCTTCTCTTTGTACCCTTTCTCCTCTAGTTTAACATGGAGGTTTAACATTTAACATTCCTAGGGACCACACTTTAGGAGGAATTGATTTCTCTCTGGGCTTCAAGCTATTCCAAGGGTTTTCAGAGGGAAAAATAAAATATAGAAATGTGATGGCTGGCAGAGACGCTTTCTGGTTGTTGGTGCAGAAATGGGATTTCTGGATGGAGAAGAACTCTAAGCAGTGTTTGGGAAGGATAGGACAGTGAGACCTGACCGTGCACAGAAACTGGAAGATTTGTGGTTTTTCATGCTCTAAGCAAGCTCTTAGAGCAAGTTTCTCTGGTGGTAAGACTTTTGAGGTATCATTTTGGGTATGTTGGATAGGAGTGAGCAGCTGGCGACATGTCCCAAGAAATAGTCTGATCTTTCCTCTTTTGATCATTCCATTCTTAGATGGCCAGATTTTTTATGTTTTGTTTGTTTGGTTTTGGACTACACCCAGCAGCACTCAGGGGATACTCATGGCTCTGCACTCATAAATCACTCATGGCAGGCTTGGGTGACAGACAAGATGCTGAGGGTCGAACCCGGGTCTGCCTTGTGCAAGGCAAACGCCCTACCCACTGTGCTATCACTCAGTCCCTTATGCTGATTCCTATTCCTGGATATGAGCTGAGGCATCCTGGAAGAGTGCCCTCTAACTTAGATTCCTGGCTTAACCTTCCTGAGCCTTCAGTGCCTCTCCCAGGAAATAAGAATAATAACCACTTTACCAAAATTATTTGAAAGACTGAGTCAAGGGGCTGGGTAGGTGGCGCTGGAGGTAAGGTGTCTGCCTTGCAAGCGCTAGCCAAGGAAGGACCGCGGTTCGATCCCCCGGCGTCCCATATGGTCCCCCCAAGCCAGGGGCGATTTCTGAGCACATAGCCAGGAGTAACCCCTGAGCGTCAAACGGGTGTGGCCCAAAAAAAACCAAAAAAAAAAAAAAAAAAAAAAGAAAGACTGAGTCAAGGCTATGTATAATACTTGATATATCCTAGGCATTTAATACATGATAGATACTGTCTTCTTTTCTTCAGACTAAGCTCTTAAAAGAAAGCCCTACTCATATTCATCTTTTTAACTCTAGTGCCTGGCATAGTGCCTGGGACATAAGTAGGTACTCAGTAAATGTTTATTGGAATCAAATGAATTACTTTAAGCAAAGATATTTCTCAAATTTTCTTTCATGCTCTTTATTAGCCCCTAAATGAATCAAGCCCTTGCATTGACTTTTAGTGAAAGAGCTGGAGATTTTCAGTATACTAAAGTTTCAGGATACTAAAGGTTCAAAGAACCTTGAAAATATGATGGTATTTTCCTGCCTAGGTCTGATCTGTGCTACTATGACAGACTGGCTTCAATGGTTCACAGTGTTTTTTGTTTGTTTTTCCTTTCCAGATTCTTAGAATTTGTACCAGATATACCCCAGAACAAGACACCATGACTTTTTCAGATGGCCTTACCCTAAATCGAACTCAGATGCACAATGCTGGATTTGGTCCTCTGACTGACCTTGTGTTCACCTTTGCCAACCAGCTGCTGCCTTTGGAAATGGATGACACAGAAACAGGCCTTCTTAGTGCTATCTGCTTAATCTGTGGAGGTACCAACTACCTAGAAAGCCTTCGTGAGATTCTATGAAGAATAACTTGTACTTGTAATTTATGGGAAATTTCTCACCTCCATTTTGGAGTCATTTTGCATGAAAAAGACATTGAATACAGTCAGGCATGCATGCTTGGGGTTTGTTGCATTTTTCCCATATCACTTAGATTAAAGGTATCCTTCTGCCTTGCAAGAAATACCAAATTATTTCTCCAATACATACAGGCACATTATTAAAGGCAGGATCAGACTATTATAAAGTTATTTACCTTTTTTTTTTATTTTTGGTTTTTGGGCCACACCTGGTTACGCTCAGGGGTTACTCTTGGCTATGCACTCAGAAATTGCTCCTGGGACGCCAGGGATCGAACCAGGTCCGTCTGGGTCAGCTGCATGCAAGGCAAATGGCCTACTGCTGCATTATCCCTCTGGCCCCTACTTGGGGACATTTTAATAATAATCCAAGGGATTAACAAATCCTTTGCTGATTTTGTGACTGGAAATATAAATCAATGTAGTTTCCCTAGAAAACCTTGCAGGAGCAAGATATAATGTGACTTTTTTTGGTAGGGACCTCTTCTTTGCAGTTACCCCAACTGGTTCACAGAGGTAGAGTCCTAAGTGGTATTACAAAAAAGCCTTTGGGATGGGGTAATGAGTATATATGGAGCCAGAGGTTGATCCCATGATGGTATGCTTCAAGGATGGAGAAACCCTGAGTATCTTAGGCCACGGGAATTCCCTTTCTTCCCCAATGCTTACTGTGCCTATGCAAAAAAAAAAAAAAAAAAAAAAGTGGGGGGAATGCCAAACCCTAACACTCCAGCACCCATACTTTTTCTTGTTTTGTTTTGATTTGTTAGTTTTTTACTTTATTTTCCTTCTCTTTTTTCTTCCACTTTCCTCTTTCTTTTTCACGCTTGTGATTATTATTTAGAGATTTATCTTTATTTTTATTTGCCAGGTCCATTTTTTTTCTTTCTTCCATTTTTCTTTCTTTATTTTTTCTCTCGCTTCTTTCTTTTTTTGGTAGTTGTCACCAAATTTTTTTCTCCCCTTTTTCTTATCCTTTTTATCTCCAATGACGGTGGAATGGATGCTCAATCTACAACAAGCTGGAAAGTGGAGACCAGTTGCACTAGCACACTGTGGGGTAGAGGAGGGAGATATGGGATGCATACTGGGAACAGGGGTGAAGGGAGGACAGCACTGGTGGTGGGAATGTCCCTCTTTCATTGTCACTATGTACCATAAATAATTCAGTGAAAGATTTGTAATGCACTTTGGTCACAATAAAAATTAAAAAAAAAATCCTAAGTGGTTAAAAAGTAATAACTAATTAGGGACCAATCTACCTTGCTTTTATAATGGTCTTGTTTTGATTCAGTTCAATAGTGACACCTACTGGTCATGAGAATTAATTCTTTTCCTGGAATGAAAGCAACCAGTCTTACCTTAAATGTGCTTTTGATCATTCACATTTGGTTTCACACATTATATGTGAAAATCCTAAAATTAACAATGATGTAGTTAACATGATATAATAGCAACAAACAAGGAAAAGGGTGAGTGAGCAGAGAAACCCTTAAGACTGGACAGTAACTCCTGATACTTATTGTTTTGATATTTTATCCCTGATACCTAGACCGACAGGACCTTGAGGAACCCACAAAAGTAGACAAGCTACAAGAACCATTGCTGGAAGCACTGAAAATTTATATCCGAAAGAGACGACCTAGCAAACCTCACATGTTTCCAAAGATCTTAATGAAAATCACAGATCTCCGCAGCATCAGTGCTAAAGGTATGTGTTTAGACTGTCACTATGTGCACAGAAAATCCATGGTCTTAATCAGGTTGTTACTTTTTTAAACTGTGTTTATATAAAATAGCTAAAAGTGCCTTTTTGTTATTTTGGAATTCATTTCTTATTGAAAACAAAAGGAGTTAAATAATACTCTTCTAAGAAAGAAACCTTTCATCTTACTCGATGTTAATCTTAAAATTATAATCTATAAATTTATAAAATCTAAAATTCAGATGACCAAGTGATAAGAAAAAAAATCATAAACTATCTCCTATATAACCATCTTTTAATTTTTCTTTTTACTTTTATTTCAGCTTCTAACATATAGTCTGGTTTATGTAACTTCACAATCTTTCCCAAGCACCTAAATCTCAGAAAAATTAATAGGGTAAATTAAGTAGGGTAAATTATAAGTTTCTCCCTCTCTCAATGTAGTCATTGTTCACTTGTGTATAGGCAGATTTACTTCTGTACCCTCATAAGCAAAGGAATTCTTGCCTTCCTAAGAGAAATATTTTTTGCCTAGTGATTTTCAGTTTTATTTTCAGGCTATCAAGGCAATACAGAAGTGCCTGGGGCTGTGTCACAGTTCAGTGTTGAGAAGACTTTTTCTTTCATTTTTATTTTTTTGGTGAAGTCATACCTGGCTGTACTTAGGCAGTCTTGATTCTGGCTCAGAGATCACTTCTGGTGGTGCCAGGAATCAAATCCTGGTCAGCTGCATGCATGGCAAGGCTAATACATTAACTACTGTACTATATCACTCAAGCTCCTGAGTTTTTTCTACAGAGAATTCAGCAGCTATCCTTTGTACAAAGTGTGCTGTTCCTTAGTCTCCTTACCCCAATAGTATTCACTTTTTCCCTAAGGCCTTAGTGAGCCAAGAAACAAACTCCACATTTCAGAAAACGCTTGTTTAATAAGGAGTTTGATCCCTAAACACCTTTTGAGAGGTTAATTCCTAGCATAGCATTAGGAATAGAAAGGCAAAAAAACAGATACCAACATTCAACTATCTTTGTGTCTTTGACTTTAAACCATAAGGCTATATAATATTGCCCTTCCCTAACTGTAGCCAGACAAAAAATAACTGTGATTATGGAAATCTATAATCTGCAGTCTAGTAGAGTAGCCACAAGTCACATTTGGCTTTCCAGCACTTGAATTCACTAATGTGAATGAGACACTGTTTTCTCATTTTATTTCAACTTAATGAGTTTAAATGTAGTTACATGTGGCTTGTGGCTAACATCCTGGACAGTGCTATATTGGGCTGTTAATTGCCGCACATTATTTAAGCTGCTTTTTTCTGTTTGTGGGTAAATGGTATTCTTTCAGTTGTCTAATTTTCCAGATATACTCATTCTAGTCTTATCAGTAATTATTTTGTTGGTAATTATGCTAATACTAGTATTTTTTTCCCAGAAGCAGACTGTCTTCAGACATATCCTTACATCTTGGCAGCTTTCCTATACATAGCTATTACTTAGTTAATATTTAAATGAAGATAAGTCTTGAGGAGGCACTGGATGTCCATTTTTCACCCTTGTTAAAGTACATGAAAGTTGATCCTCAGTTATTCATTTCAAGTCCTTATCACCAGATTTCTATTATCTGTTTTCAAAGGTGCAGAACGTGTAATTACCTTGAAAATGGAAATTCCTGGATCAATGCCACCTCTCATTCAGGAAATGCTGGAGAATTCTGAAGGACATGAACCTTTGACCCAAAGTTCAAGTGGAAACACAGCAGAGCACAGTCCCAGCATCTCACCCAGCTCAGTGGAAAACAGTGGTGTTGGCCAGTCACCACTGGTCCAATGAGACACTTTCTAGCTACTTCAAACATTCCCCAGTACCTTCTGTTCCGGGATTGAAAATGCAAGAAAAAAAGACATTTTTACTGCTGCTTAGTTTTTGGACCGAAAATATAGTAAAACTCAAGAAGGACCAAGAAGTTTTCATATGTATCAATATATACTCCTCACTGTCTAACTTACGTTAAAAAAAAAAAAACTTTTTAAATTCTAAGAAATTCAGCCATTTCATGCAACCAGAAATTAGTTAAAAGCTTCTATTTTCCTCTTTGAACATTCAAGATTGCATGGCAAAGACCCAGTCAAATGATATGTCCCCTGGTTAAGTTTCTGAAGACTTTGTACATACAGAAGTATGGCTCTGTTCTTTCTATAATGTATTTGGTGCTTTTGTCTTGTATACTTAAAAAAATATATAAAAAACAAACAAAAAAAAAAACCAAGACACCAACGTTATAAAAGACTACTGTACATGCCCAGCTAAGAACGCTTCAAAAAGATAAAGGTTTTGCCTTCATAGAATAACCAAGACACCAAGGTAAGGAATGGGATTATTGTACAGTATGGCAAGATAAGGCTAAAGATTTTCTCATTTAGTTAGTATGAAAGCCTGTCCTTTGCTCTTTATGATGCTCTCATACTGCATCTTTTCTTTCATGTTGTCCAATAAAAATATAAAAATTAACTGCACTAGCAGAAGAGAATTCTGTATCAGTGTAACTGCCAGTTCAGTTAATCAAATGTCATTTGTTCAATTGTTAATGTCACTTTAAAAGTAAAAGTGGTTTATTGTTTAATGACAGGACTACACAATTTTAAAAATACATTTTTTACAATAATGATAGCCTCCAAGGCAGAAACACTTTTCAGTGTTAGAAGTTTTTTGTTTACCTATTCACAAGCATTAGGGAAATTTTCATGGGTTAATCAGCAGGGATGGTCTACCTACCACCTGTATCACAGAACTCTAGTGTCCTTCTAATTCATGCCTGATATTTGGGATTGGTTTTCCAGGTTCTGGATGCCCTGGGGGCTAACATTCACACCCTTGGGCATGAGTAAAGAATCTGTCCTCCTTTGACCTTGTTCAATCACTATGAAGCAGAGTGAAAGCTGTGTAGATGTGATTAACAAATACAGAGTGTCAGTTTCTTAGTTCTCATTTAAGCACTAGTGGAAATTTTTTTTTAATATTAGCAATGTCTGTGATGTACTTTCACTGGCTCTGTTTGTACATTGAGATTGTTTAACAATGCTTTCTATGTTCATATACCTGTTTACCTTTTGTTCCATGGAGTCTCCTGGCAAAGAATAAATTATATTTTATTTAAAAGTGTGTGGGTGCTTTTCCTCTGATTCACCTTCAGAAAAAGAGACAAAGAACACAGTTCCATTTATTAATGTTTAAAAGTTCATTTCAAAAAGCAGGTCTGGAGGCTGCAAACCATGACAATTAAAATCTGTGCTAATGCACCGGCAGTCTATAACAAGTCTACAAGCCAATCAGACAGTACATGACATTTCGATGGAGTAAAAAAGAGAGCATAAAACTGTATGTGTAAGAACAAAATGTTAAAAGGCCTACCACAATAATAAAAAACCATCAATACATCATCACATTAAAATAAGCCAGATGTACAAAAAGTCTGAGACAGAAAAGACAAAAAAAAAGGACAACACAGGGAATCTGTAAAATGTTTTTTGTGCTCTTTGGCACTTAATTAAACATTGCAAATCAACATCTTCTTCTTCATCAGACTCTGCAAAATATTTCACTTCTTTTCTAGCCCGACCAGTCCGTGGCAGAGAAGGTGGTTCAGAAGTGAAGTCTGAAGGGAAGATGTCCACATCTGAATCCTGATCAAAAGATGTTTTCTTCGGTTTCTAGACATTGTAAATAAAAACAGTCAAATAATTATTCCTTTCTTCTGTCCTACATTTAGGAAATCGTGCAAATCTTGGCAAAATTATAACTCACAAGTCAAGTGAAAAATCAATCACCTACTCTTTTCTAGAAAGAGAGAAAAGGACTATATAGGTTATTTCTCACCTTAGTGATCTCTATTGCTTTCTTCCTTAATTTTTTTGAAAATATTTTTATTTAAACACTGTGTTACAAGGTTGCTCATACTAGTTTTTCCCCCACAGATAAAGTTGTTCATGATTGAATTACATTCAATGTAACTACATTCAATGTAGAACAATCTTCACCAGTGCACATTTCCTTGCCACCAGTATCAAGAGTTTCCCTCTTACCCTCCCTGTTTCCCTCTTCCCTCTGACTCTCTTCTATCGTTCCCCCTCTTTCTTTCAAAACCAATCAAAATGTAAAAAACTGAGTTTTCTCTCATTTGCAAATATATGCCAATCATGAGAAAGGCAAGACCTACAATGCAGGCAAAGCATTTTAAGTGTTTAGGACACCAAGATAATTCTGAATCGTAAGTCATCTGAATGAAAAGGTCAATATGAAAGTCAACTGAAAAGCTACAATCCTCTATTATTATATTAATATTTTGACAAAGAGAAAAGAATGTTCTTTGTCATGTTCTTTATATACCAAAAGGGCAAGTGTACTTATCAAAATGGGTCAAGACTAGTTGGAAAAAAATAACCAATCCAATTAATTTAAGTTTTTTAATTTTTAATTAAATTATCTCTTACCAATGGCTTCACTTTTTATAAAGTCTTAATTTGGTCTGAAAGTAATTTTCAGAAGGCAATATCTGTTTTGTATTGGATGATACTAGAATATTCTTATTAGACCCAATTTATACTATAGTTTTATAAAGAAATGGTCCTACACATAAAGATTAATAGATGAGAAACTAAGTTTACAATTATAATTTATAATTTTTAAACCAAATTTTAAAAAACAAATTTTTAAAATTTTTTAAAGTTTATTATTATAGTACATCATAGATTTAAGTGAACTAAGGCAGTTACACAAAAACCATGCATTAAGAGATGGTCCTAATTACCTTGCTTGCTGGTTTGGATGTTTTCCTGCCAGGGTTATAATCACCTTCATTTTCAGAGCCAGATGTTTTCCTTTTCTTGGCCCCTCGGCCTTTACCTTAAAATGACATAGTTATTTTAGTTTGTCCCCAAAATACAATGTAATACAGAGAGATAAATGTCAAAAATTATACTTTGTTTCTTTGGCATGCCCCGATATGGTACCACAACACCTGATTTCTTAATATGTATGAACAACATTGACCACAAGATGTCAGTTCTGGGGTTGATTGACACTACTGAAGACCATAAGCATTGCAAAATACATTCCAACTAGTTGAAGGTTTGGTGACAAATGTTAATGATCCTGATACTTAAAAGGTCCTCAGAATTTAGCAGGGATGAAGAGAGATAATAAAGGGTAATAATGCTTCCCTTATCATGTGGCTGAAATCTGATCCCTGGCATAGTATATGGTCACTGAGCACTATCGGGTCACTTCGAGGCTAGAAAAAGCCACTGAGCAACACTGGGTGTGGTCCAGAGACTGCTCCCACAGTTTTTTTAAATAGGTCATTGGGCCGGGAAAGAAACACTTTTTTTGTTTGTTTACAATTTGTCACAGACCAAAAGAGTGAACTTTCATAAAATATGAACTACTAGAAAAGGCCTACATTTTAAAAACTGACACCAAGGGCCAGAGCTTTAATACAGCAGGCAGGGCATTTGCCTAAAACAACTTTAAGACTTTATAGATTCTATTTGTTTGTTTGTTTTCTTCAGAAGTTCTGGGTTACTTATAACTCAGGGTTATTCCTGGTTCAATACTTAGGAGTGTTTAGGGCATGCTCATGGGACTGTATTCGTGTGGACTAGAAATAGAGTCAGAGCCAATGGCATCCACACTCAATAGCAAGCACTGTATCTTCTGTGCGATCTCTCTCTAGCCCTGAGTTGTCTAGACTCTGGAAGCAAGCTAGCAGAAAAACTTATGCCAGGGTCCTTGTGTAATCCTGAGTGTAATTGTCATTCTCCATATGAGCAAGAAAGTCTTACAAGTCTAAGATTCCAAGCTTCAGCCAATGATTAATACATTTGAGTTTGTGAGTTCTTTAATCAAACTGCTTCTAGTAAGTTTTCAACCATTAAGTACACAGAGAGTTCGCTTAACCTCTTGTGTCTTCATTTCTGATCTATAGAAGCAAGAAGTAACTTAGCCTAGGTGACCTGGCTCTGTTCTTTCAATGCACTGCTTGCTGAGGAATAAAGAAATGTAGAGGAAAAGTCTCTCTGAATTCAATGAGCCAAAGAAACAACCGTTTGCTTCATAGAAAGATAACCTTTCTTTACCTTTTGGCGTTGTAGTCTTCTTTGGAATGCCAAATTCAGAGTCAGAATCAGAATTCATTGTCTCTACTTTCTTCTGTTTGGGAGCTCTCTTGGGCTTAGAGATTATATCTGAAGGTGGTTTTCCTATTAAGAAAATTTCCATTTTATAGATTAATGTAATATACTTGCCACTATAAAAAACTGAAGTGAGTCCTGTAAGAACAATTTCTTACTACTACTATAAAATTGAGTAGTTCAAAAAGGCTTCTCTTGATGCCAGTGTAAAGGCAAAATGCTATTTAATTATGCAAACATGCCTTGTGATAATTCAAATGAGGTACTTTATACAAGGACCATTAAAATGAATTAAGATCCTAAAAAAGAACTTTTTAAAAAACAACAGCAGGGCCAGAGAGATAGCACAGCAGGGAAGGCATTTGCCTTGCATTTGGCCAACCTGGGTTCAATTCCTGGCATTCCAGAGTGATACCAGATGAGATCCAAAAAACAAAATCAAACAAAACAGTAAAATATAGTAAAGTCATGACAGGGGCTAGAGCAATTTGCATGTAAGCCAACCCGGGTTTGATCCCCAGCATCCCTTATGGTCTCTTAAGCCTAACAGGAGTAATTTCTGAGTGCAGAGCCAAGAGTAACCCCTGAACACTTGCCAGAAGTGGCCAACCACCACCCCCAAAAAAGTAAAGTATAGTCATGACAAAATGTATTTGACCACAAATTATAATCCAAGTACAACCACATGTTAGAAACTTTTACAATGTTTTACTGTTTATAACTGTTTTTGAAATATTTCATGGAACCTCCAAATATCATAAAGAGATGAAACCACTTTTATTTAAAAGTTGAAATCCTGGGGCTGGAAAAAGCAATTAACACAATTTGACCCCTCACACATCATATAATCCCCCACCTCAGAGAGTGATTCCTGAGTATAGAGCCAGGAGTAAATACTAAGTACTATCAGATGTGGTCAAAAAGCAAACAAAAGTGTGAAATCCAGAAGCCACTGAGACAGTACAGAGGTTGAACACATGTTGATCGAATGGACCCAATGTGATTCTCTGGCAGTACGTTGTCCCCTGCTAGGTGAAGCCCTTGCAGCCCACAAGCACGGAGCCTGAGCAGCACCCATCCTAGTTCCTTGCATTGAACTTCTGACCTCTGACTGGCCATGAATGACCAAGACTGTATACTCTCTCACCCCTGGAAAAGTTAAAATCTAGACTTAGTACTTGTATATGCAAAGAAATATGAAACTTCTAGGGTCTGTTTTGTCTTGGGTTTGTTTACTTTTGGTTTTTACAATACCTGGCAGTGTTCAGGACTTACTCCTGGCTCTGTGCTCTGAGAAATTAAAGCTAAAGCCTCATTAACACAAGAAGGGTAGAGCTAGAGAGATAGTACAGTTGATAGAGTGTGTGTTATGCACACAGCTGATCCGGATTTGATCTCTGGCATCCCGTATGGTTTCCCAAGCACCACTAGGACATTAAGTCTAATTCCTGAGAGCAAATGGTTTCCTGGAGAAAACCCTAAGCATTGCCAAGTATGACCCCAAACAATTCTATTTTTTATTTTTTAATAAGAAGGGTCAGGGATGTAGCTCAGTTTGCCTTGCATGGTTGAAGACCTGGGTTTGATCCCCAGCAACACAAAAAAAAACAAAGAAAAATTAGAAAGACAGGTCACTCTTCTGGAAGTGGTAGCCATAGTTTGTGTAATTTTCCACTTCTCTCTGTATGTATCCCAATGTCTATAAATCCCACAAGAACTGCTTGGCAGCACTTAATAGAAATATATAGATGTCTTGATGCCTAACTTCTTCAATTCTGGATCAGGACCCCACATGACAAAAGTAAGAGATGAGATTTCTTATTCAACAGACTTTCCAGGCTTGCAGTGGTAGGTAGCACTTTCAACTTCACTAGATAATTCATGACTCTGATATCTGAGTATACCTATGAACGCCCTTTTCGTTTCTGGTTTTGGGGCCATACGTGGTGGTGTTCAGGTTTTACTTCTTGCTCTGTGCTCAGGGATCACTCAATAGTGGTGGTGATGGATGGACCATATATGGTAACATGAATTGAGCCTGGTTGGCCATGTGCAAGGCAACCACCTTCCCCTGTAATCTAGCTCTCCAGGCTCTACAAACTGCATTTACTGTAAAATATTGGAGGCATATAACATAACCCAAGCAAAGTAATTTGGAATTAAAAATTAAGTGTTTGGGATCAGAGAGATAGTACAGTAGGTAAGGCACAGCATCTGATCAAGGTTCGATCCCTAACCTATATATGATCCCCTGAGTAAGTCAGGAGTAAGCCCTGAGCACTGCCAGCTGGTGGTCTACAAAACAAAACAAAAATAGACTATACCACAGAAGAATATGACCTTGAAATCACCTTCTTGAAACTTTTATGCAAAATGTATTTTTGAAGAAGCATATAGTTCCAGAAATTACACTTCACAGGATGGGTCACTAGTTCAACTACTGGTAAAATAGGACTGAGGTAAGCTAACTTTTTTCTGAGTTTCTAAGATGCAGGTTCCTCTTGATTCCAAGGTAAAAATTCAAATATAAACATTTACTTGGGAAGTAGCAAAATGAAGGGAACATGGTCTAGGGGTATGATTCTCACTTTGAGTAGTGACAAAATAGAGTATAAAAATGAGACAAGGAAGAAAAGAAAGCCAGTAGTGGCTAAGTTTTCAAAGCTGTCATCACTTTGAAATTTTAGTATGGCTATGAAGACCCTCTGGAAGTCAGTGTAAAATACCTATTCTAGAGCTAGCTCACCTGAGAAACAAAAACACAGGGATATTTGAACCCTCACTTTTCTAAAACCACCGAGAAGGGTGACTAGTGAAAGAGAACTGTTCGGGGCCAGGTAGGTGGCGCTGGAGGTAAGGTGTCTGCCTTGCAAGCGCTAGCCAAGGAAGGACCGCGGTTCGATCCCCCGGCGTCCCATATGGTTCCCCCAAGCCAGGGGCGATTTCTGAGCACATAGCCAGGAGTAACCCCTGAGCATCAAACGGGTGTGGCCCAAAAACCAAAAAAAAAAAAAACAGTTCTTTTAAAAAAAAAAAAAAAAAAAAAAAAAAAGAAAGAGAACTGTTCATATTCTAGAACAGCAAGAAAGAGAAAGAATTCAGAAAATAATCTAAACATTGGTCATGTGGACTGAGGTGATAAACGCAAAATGATGTGATAAATGCCCAAAGTACTGACTAGCAAGGATACTAGCCAGTTTCTCACAACTGTATATGGTTTATGATGCTTAAGGAAATCAAAAGTACATACCCTTTTTAGCAGCTGCTGTTTTACCTGGAACTTTATCTGTTTGTTTCAAACCAAATGATGGTGAAAATACAGAAGCAGAATCTTCTTCATTGCTGTCAAATTTAGCTGAATCTAAAATTATAAAGCATTATTTCAGTAAAGAGATTATATAAGACCCACTTTAAACTTTGATTCTTTTGGTTAAATTCTCTTCACCTAATTAATTTTATAATGTTTTACTTTGTGGCTAATTCTCTATAATACACAAAACTGAAAATATAACAATATTATATTTAAAGAGTTTCATTTTAAACAATACAGAAATGCAAAGCAATGGTCCTTTTTTTTCTTTGTTTTTGGGCCAGCTACTACTCAGGAGTTACTCCTGGCCCTGCACTCAGAAATTGCTCCTGGCAGACTCTGGGGACCAAATGAAATACAGGGTCTGTCCTGGTCATGTCCAGGGTCAGCCATGTACAAGGTAAACACCCAACCGCTGTGCTAGTGCTTCGGTCCCAGCAATGGTAATTCTTAACAGTTCCAACTGCTATTCATTTAAAATATAACCAGGGCCAGACAGCACAGGGCTTATGGCACTTAAGGTTGTTATTTACCAATCCCAGTTTGATTGCCAAACTACATGGCGTAAATCTGGAGCACTTCTGGGTGTGGCCCCAAACCAAAAATTAGCAGCCAAAAAAAAAAGAGGGATATGAAAAAGCTACCATGTAGTTATATTATTATGAAGATAAAATTTCAATCTTCCCAAATATCTTCTATATTTTTCTCTCGCATGGACCATCACACACACATTCCTACCTCCCTTACATATATACAATTCCATTTACAGTTTAGCATATGCCAAACTTGAATGAACTGATAATGCATATTTTGACCAAAACCTTGAAAATTGCCTCAGGAAAAGTAAATAAACTTAACAACATTGAAAAAAATCTAGAAATGAAGTAAAATGTTTGCTTATTAAAAAGATCCTGAAATTAGCTCATTACATTGTCATTTTTTTTTACTACCTTTATTTTCTTCCAACACACACTGATACAATAAGTAACCAATAGAAAATATAAGCATACCATCTTCTGACTTCTGGGAGTAGGAAGGAAATGAGAAAAGATTTCCAAAATCTTGACTTTTTTTGTCATGTGAAGATTTTCTAGTAGAAAGAAAAAATTACCACAATGATGTCATAATTTGATTATCTTGTTTCAAATTTGACAAACTATATAGTATGGGCTGAAAGATTATAATCACAGCATTTTGGTACATCCAAAATGTTGGTACATCTAAGTACATAGAGATTCTAAGCAAACCAATGACATTTCAGAGAATGGAAACTGAACAAAGGTTTAAAGTTATTCAAAACAGCACCAGGGCATTCGCCTTGCAAGCAGCCAACCCTAGTTTCTACCTTGGCATCACATACAGTCCCCTAACCACAGTCAAGAGTGATCTCTGGGCACAGAACCAGGAGTAAACCCTGAACAAAGCTGAGTGTGGTCCAAAAGTAAAAAATTAATTAATTTCTAAAACTAACCCTAAGTTAAAATTTATGGTTGATAGTCATTTCATAAATTTCATCAGTAAGTTTTTTTAGTTATTTCATCAGTAAATTTCTGGCAAAATACAAGAAGGATAAAGTGTTAAAATCTCTGTAAGAGTAAACAATAAACCTATTTCTAATTCTAGACTACCATTGTTAAAATACTTAAGAAGTCTGATCAAGGGCCCGGAGAGATAGCACAGCGGCGTTTGCCTTGCAAGCAGCCGATCCAGGACCAAAGGTGGTTGGTTCGAATCCTGGTGTCCCATATGGTCCCCCATGCCTGCCAGGAGCTATTTCTGAGCAGACAGCCAGGAGGAACCCCTGAGCACCGCCGGGTGTGGCCCAAAAACCAAAAAAAAAAAAAAAGTCTGATCAAGTTCACAAACTTCACATCCTACTTATTAATATTCATATTTAACAGAGGGGGGAAAA
This sequence comes from Suncus etruscus, assembly GCF_024139225.1. Classification (NCBI taxonomy): domain Eukaryota; kingdom Metazoa; phylum Chordata; class Mammalia; order Eulipotyphla; family Soricidae; genus Suncus; species Suncus etruscus. The sequence continues at coordinate 15,182,253 of NC_064867.1, read as the reverse complement.
GCAATAAAAACAAAACTAACTAGATAAGGAAATTAAATATAATGATTCTAAAGTTTTAGAACTTTTCTTTGAATTGGAGTTTATCAAACTATGTCCCAGAGTCCTACTGCCTATTTCTGTAAATAAGTTTCACTAAAGCAAACCTATGATCACTTAAATATCATTAAAAGCTGTTTTCTTGCTACAATGGCACCTCTGAGTAGTTACAACAGAGCCCACATGGCTTAAAAATGTACAATATATTTATTTATTTATGAGTGTTTTATATTTTGAGTCAACCCATGATCAAGATATTACAAGTTACAAAATCAGATGTCATATCAACCAGATGCAATCCTTCATAAGGATATCATCTAGAATAACAAATACTCTGAGATCTTTAACAGGTTTCTAAATAACACAAGTGAAAAGTAATTATTAGGTACTTACTCTGGGGTAGCTTTTGATTTGCCTGGGGAAAACGTATATTCATCTTTATCTAAACCATCTGAAGGAACAAACTCGTCTTCTCCATCATTTGCTATGGGAGAGGCTTTAACTTTTAACTCCTGTAAATCATTATTGTCATCATCATCATCATCGGCATCATCATCCTCTTCTTCTGAGAAGTCAAATGTATACTTGGGCCTTTCAGCTAGGAGAAAAATAAAACTGCATGTTAAATCAAATCCAGCTTTATCAACATGAAATACTACTACTAGTATTGCATTGGAAAATATTTCAGTATATCTCAAAGTGTACAAAATAAAGAGACATATATTTAGAGGATAAATACCAACAACTTTGGCCTCAGTTACTTGATAGTTTCAGCAGAACCAGTTTGATACTCAGGACCTCCTCATTCCTAGGGCACCACCAGGAATGGTCCCTAATCAAAGTGCCAAAAGTAGCTTCCTCCTTTACATCAGTTTTTAAGTTGATGACTTTAAGGTAATGAAGAACTTAGAAAAGATCAGGGGACTGAAGGGTAAGATGCATGCTTTGCACATGGTCAACCTAAATACAATCCTCATCACAACATATGGTTCCCTGAACACCATTAGAAGAGTCAGGAGTAACTCTGAGCACAGTCTGGTGTGGCCCAAACCCCATTTTAGCATCAAAACAGAGGATCAAATTCCATGTAATGTATAATGACAGAATGGAATAAATAATTTGACTTTAGCACTGCAATTATTTAATTTTGTCATGTGACTCCTAAAGAGAAAATTTTCCTGACACAGGTAAAAAAAAAAGAAACTGCAAAGCATTTCTATTTAGTCATCATTGGGTAATATAATATAATATATAAAATGTATCAGAAGCTTGCTGTTCAAGCCTTTGTTCTTCCTTCAATACATATCTCACTTGCTTGTCTCTATGTTTCTTAACTTTATTATTTCTATTCTAGAGAAGCCTGTGGACTCTCTGGAATGTCTCTTCTTCCTCTTTCTCTTGCTCTCCTCACATCTTTCTAAATAAGTTTCAGTGAAAACTACCTTGCTTCACACACACAAAAAATTAAAATAAAATAGAATTTATCATAATACCTGCTGCTCTTCTAAGCAAAGAATCTCTTGGAATAACCACAGGTTCTGTTTCTTCCAAGTCACTTTCTGACTTGGATTCATCATCTGACCAAGGATTCCGTTTCTTAACTTTCTTTTGACTGGGTTTGCCAGATGAGATGGGAGTTTTTCTCACCCTGGTACCTAAAAAAGGAAAATGACACAAAAAAGAAAAATAATAAGACATGTATCAATACATATGCATATATTGCTACAAATATCATTTAAAATATATCATTTAAAAGTAAAATATTGATCAGACTTAAACATCAAATCCATAGCCAAGGACAAAAGAATCGAAACCCAATCTACAACAAGCTAGACACAGAGAGGACCACTTATAGTAGCAGCCAGGGGGTCAAAGAAGGGGGATATGGGATGAATGCTGGGAACAGGGGTGGAGGGAGGACAACATTGGTAGTGGGAATGCCCCGGATTCAATGTCACTATGTACCTAAATATTACTGTGAAAGATTTGTAATTTACTTTGGTCAAAATAAAAATTATTTAATTAAAAAAAGTTAAAACATTACATCAAATATTAGGAGGGAATAAACAAAATCAAATATGTCTAGATTTTCTCACATAAAAAAAAAACCTTTGTACTAATGCTTACCAGGCTCTTTTTTCTCCCTTTTGGGTTTGGGACCTTTATTTACAGGAACTGGTGACATCAGTGCCTCTTCTCCTGTGCTTTCTACTGGAGTGCCACTGAATTCTTCATCAAATTCCACTTTTACTACTGTGGTGTCAGGATCACCCTACACATTAAAAAGAAAAATCATGAGTAAAATTAATAATCAAATAACACTGTATATTTTAGTGCTACACTTTTAGCCAATAGGCTGCTTTATTTGTTTAGGATGAGAAACACCTTAAAATATGAGTCTATCTATACTTAAAAGATAGGTGAAATCATGATTTTATGTGTAGTAAATGATGTTATTTACCATTCTAATCTTCTAGTACACAGTGAAATGATAGCTTCTTAAAAGGCTACTATGAGAAAATAAAGCTACTTCTGAATATCAAAGGCACTTTTACACCAATAGCTGCAGGTACAAATACCTGCACCTGTAAAGTACATCCTTATCACTTAGCCTTTATATACTAGAGAAAACATTGTAGACCATATAAGAAAATAAATAGCATATGCTAACCACTGCATTTGACACACAGGCACACGTGTCTGCCAACCCTGAGGCAGACAAAGCTACTCTCCAATAACAGAATGATATGACAATAGCTCAGGGAAGAGGACAACCTAGGGCAGCATCAAGGGAGATGTCATCAGAGTAGGAGCCTTTCTGATGGGTTTAGAGTATCAGTTGTTTGCTAGGTAAGAAGAAGCAAAGAATATTTCAGAGAGAAGACAGAGAATTGTGAATTGACATTTTATGTTAGATAATTGAAAACAGTCTATTAAGAGTCAAGAAAAGAGAAGAGGAGAGGGCCAGCAAGATAGAAGAGGCATGGAAGCAACTCTGGTTCAATGTTTGGCACTGCATTCAATAATGCATTCAATGCTGAGGCCTACCAATAATAATCCCAGAGCACAGAGCCAGGAGTAAGCCTTGCATACCACATTATATGGCTCAAAAGTCACCAAAAAATATTTAAAAAGGGAAAAAGATAAAAGATTAGCCAGAGGGTTTGCATATGATATGCTAAGTACACCAGAAATCTGGGTAGTCAGTGAGAAGTCACTGAAAGCTTTTAAGCATGTGTATAATAATCAGACTTATTTACAGAAAATCTGAGATATATTATAAGAGATAAGATGGAGGAATAAAGTGGAGAAAGGTAGAATACATAATTAGATTAGGCACAGGAAGACTTAAAACAGATTACTTTGTTACTCATAAAAACATTAAGGAATTATAAAACACTGTCAATAGGGACCAAGATGAGGAAAGTGGATTTTCAAGTTGCTTTGTAGAAAATTAATAGGATTTAAGTAAGATTACTGAATAAGTGAGAGAATTCCTAGTGCCATTTTTTGGCTTATTTTTATAATAGTACTAGTAACTAAGGTAATATAGAAGTTGAAGCATGTCTTGAAATCAGAGTAAGAGTCCAGTTTTAAACATGCCAAGCAGAGAAGTCTTAGAAATTAAGTAGCCCTAAGAGTTTGGCATTCTTAAAAAGTAGGTTAGGGATACAGGCTTTAACACAGTCATCAGTGTTAATGGAAAAACCTCTGAGCATAGACAGACTACTGAAGGAGATCATGAAAATTAAGAAGAATGCTTGGGCCGAGACATGGCTCAATGTGCTGGAGCACATGCTTTGCATATATGAAGCCCAGATTTGGTCACCAGTACTGCATGAACCTCCCATCACTGTCAGGAGTCACCCCGAAGCACTGAGTCAAGAGTAGTCACTGAACATACCAACTGAAAAAAGGAGAAATCATTACCCTAAGAAGAAAGTTAAGTGGTTATATACAAGTATGTATACTTACTTATGTATGGAAGGAAGTCAGGTAATGGGAAAGCAGTTTACCATAACCTCAAATGATCAGTCTTCAATTTATCATAACAGGAGAAGAGAGCGTAGTAACAATAGGAAAGAGATCTCTGGCATTACAATATTTCTATGCCTCAAATACTAGTCTCTGTAGAGAGAATCTCTAGTCTCTTTAGCTCTTAGAATAATTTCTCAAGCTCTGAAAACTGTGGTTAACAACCTATTTAAAACCCTGGGTTTTAAAATCAATCTATCCAATAAAAAATCAGCTTTTTTTTTTCAGATTATTATCTCTTGTTTTCTCATCTCTGTGCAATTTTCTGTTTCCTTCTCTTGCCACTCCTGCTGGAGGATAGACAAGTCTCAGTTTTTTTTTAAATTTAAATAAGTCAATTGCTTTCTTTTTTAATTTTATTTTATTGAAACCATTGTGATTTATAAGTCTCAGACATACAATGAATCATAGCTAATCCCACCACCAGTGCTGCTCTCCCCCTCTTCCCAAGAGCATCCCATACCACCACCACTATCACCCCAGCCTGCAGGTATCACAGGCCCATTTTAAGTTTAGATTGTTATAGTTTGGGTCTCTTGGTTCCACTGTTGTTGCATTTGACTTGGATATATTTAGTTATGTCCTTTTTTAACACCACCAATGCATCTGAGACCACTTGGCCCCTGGGCCCCATCCTTTCATAACTGTTTTTCTCCTCCTCCATTCAATTTCTTTCCTTCTCTTTGCTATACTCTGAGGCCAAGGGTGGTCGAGACAACTCCCATTTAAACCATTTCATTTCTTCATGCAGTTATTCTAAATACCACCTGGAGATGGACAGGAGTCATTCCTGGCAGTGGTCAGGGGGATGATATGGGATGCTGGGGATCAAATCCAAGTCGGCCACACCCAAGACAAACGCCATACCCACAGTGCAATAGCTCCAGCACTAAGTTTAAATTTTTTAAAATTTCAACACTATCAATCAATCCCAAATATTAAAAGTTGATGGAGCCAGAGTACAGGAATGAAGATAAAAGGAAAGTAGCTTTCAAACTCCAGTACTGCAGAGTTCCCCAATAAAAGATGAGAGCTTACTATAAAAATTGAATTGATTCTTTTTTCACTGTGGCACTTCCAGAAGTTGGGGCTGGGCACCTGCATTGCATGCTGGAGCCCCAGCTTTGACTTCCAGTCCTACATATAGCACAGCAGAAGGGCATTTGCCTTGCAAGAGTCAAATCTGGGACAGATCCTGGTTTGATTCTCAGCATCCCATGTGGTCCCCCGAGTCTGCTAAGAGCGATTTCTAAGTCTATCAGGAGCGATTTCCAAGTCTGAATGCAGCCAGGTGTAACCCCTGAGTGCAGCTGGGTGTGACTCAAAAAACAAATAAACAAAAAAGTGCTATTGAACATTTTTCTTTTTTGTCTTTGGGCCACACTTGGCTGTGCTCAGGACTTATCCTGGCTCTGTGTTTAGGGATCACTTCTGGCAAGATTCAAGAGGCCATAAGAGGTTCCAGGAATTGAATCCAAGTATACCTCATGCATGGCAAGTGCCTTACCTGCTATGTTATCATTTTAGCCTTTTGATCTCTCACTTTAAAAACAGTATCAAATGGAGCAGCAATATAGAACCTTACGTGGAACTGATACCAATTTGATCCCTTATACCAGATATGGTCCCCCAAGCTCTGTAAGGAATGATACCTAAGCACTGAGCCAGGAGAAAGCCCTGAGTACTGCCAAGATATGGCATCAAACCCCAAAATAAATTAAAAATGCCAAGAAGTAGCTCTCTGGCTACAAGAAAGTTCTCTACCCATTACATTTTCCTTCTATAAATTACTATCTACAGGTGATTTTATATCACAAGTGAAATATATTAGAAACAAAATAAAGCATGCTTTCAGTACACAATAAAAGAAAAATATACACATACGTAGATCCTTATAAAGATTATCAGTTAGATAAAACAATAAAAAGTCAAAATAAGAGAACTGCATACCTTCTTCTTCTTCAGCAATTTTTTGCTGGCATCTGCTTTCATAGCAGTAATTTCAGGAACTATTCTTCTCCCATAGGGTGAGGGCATTGTCTCTTCTAATTGAAGTTTCTTCACTTTAGGTTTGCCTACTTTACCTTTTACTGCTTTTCCAGCCATTCCAGCCAGAATATCTTCTCGTTCTTGTGCCTCTACTTTCTGAAGTATAGTAATAAAGGGAGAAAGATAGAGGGTAGGAATATTAAAAAAAGATAATCACTTCATAAAAAATTAAGATTAATTTTATTCACTAGGTAAGAAATAAAGCTTTTTTTTAAGATTATCTAATCTGAGCCTTATGACAGCTCAAAAGACAAAAGCACATGCTTATATAAGACAGACCCAGGTTTGATCCATGGTACTACATCACCAGGATGGAGCCAGAGCAACGGTGTAGCAGTAGGGCATTTGACTTGCATGCGGCTGACCCAGGATGGACCACAGTTCAATCCCCCAGCTTCGCATATGGTCCCCCAAGCCAGGAGTGATTTCTGAGTGCATAGCCAGGAGTAACTCCTGAGCATCACCAGGTGTGGCCCAAAAAATTAAATAAAAAAAAAAAAGAATTGCAATAGGAGCACACCTCACCTCAAGCATCATCAGATGCCAATCCAATAAATAAATAAATATATAATTACATAAATAAATTTCTTATCGAAGATTACATGAAAGAGATAATTTTCATTCAGAAAATTTGAGTTGTCCAAATTTTCTAAATTCTAGCTTCTCAAGTATAGTACAAATGGAGTATTTTTACACAAACATTTAATGTAATAAAAATATAATGAATCGTAACTAAATGACTTATATGCTCCTTTCCACTTCTAGAATTCTATGATGTACTGTGGAATGAAGAGTACTGGTGACCATTATCACTAAAAATAGCAAAAACACAGATAAAGGAGCTCTTATCATTAGACTCTACAATATACAGGGAAATATTAAACTTAATTTAAAATGTTTTATGTTTAAAACGTATATAAAGAGTATATTAAGTTTTTCAAACCTTCTTTACTAATTATCAAAGAAGATGGAGAATTTAAAGTGTGAGTATTAGGCTGGAGAGAAAGTACAGGAGGCACAACCTTACATGTGTGTTTGGTGCCAGTACATCTGTCCCCTACGTACTGCCAGGAGTTCTTCCTAAGCGGAGCCAGGTAAGCTTCCAAAACACCACTGGGTTGTGGTCCAAAAGTTTGTGGTTTTGTTTTTGTTTTTTTTTTAGTGAAAGTAATATAATTCACTGAATTTTTTTACTTTGTGGGGACTTTCTAATAGTGTAGAATAACTTCAAAAAACTTTATGTCTTACTATATTAAAGTAATCAAAGTAGAATTAAACTATCATACTATCATGAAGAAAATTTTCCTTTGAAAGTATACTTGTTTCACTTTTAATAAAATTAATTTTTAAATGTACAGTATTAGCAGAAAATAGATTTTTAAAAATTAACTCACTGACATTTTAAAAGCAAAAACTAAGGCATACTTATATTGTGCCAACCCTAATACCATAAAATATGACATAAATTATATTAGGTTATCAATATACAACACTCATTCTTTTTTTTTTGTTTTGTTTTGTTTTGTTTTTTTGGGTCACACCTGGCGGTGCTCAGGGGTTCCTCCTGGCCGTCTGCTCAGAAATAGCTCCTGGCAGGCATGGGGGACCATATGGGACACTGGGATTCAAACCAACCACCTTTGGTCCTGAATCGGCTGCTTGCAAGGCAAACGCCGCTGTGCTATCTCTCCGGGCCCACAACACTCATTCTTAAGAGTTTTAATTCTGACTTAGGCCATGAAAATAAAACCAGAAGGGTGGGGAGACTGTGCAGCAGTTACCTGAGTTCAATTCCTCGTTACCACATGGTCTTCCATAGTATCACCAGTTACAGCCCTGCAGAGCCCCAAGTATGGTCCTGGTAATCCCTGGAGCCTCAGAGTCTGAGCAGCACTACATCCTCAGTCTGGCTGAGTATCATTGGTGCCAGAGCTCCTGGGGAGTGTCTCTCTTAAAAATGAAAACTAGAGGGCTGGAGCGGTGGCGCAAGCAATAAGGCATCTGCCTTACCCGCACTACCCTAGGACAGACCGCGGTTCGACCCCCCGGTGTCCCATATGGTCCCCCAAGCCAGAAGCGATTTCTGAGCGCATAGCCAGGAGTAACCCCTAAGTGTCACCAGGTGTGGCCCAAAAACAAAAATGAAAACTAGAGTATGTGGGCAAAATAAATCAATGAAATAACTAAAAAGTAAAAAATAAAAAAGCAAAATAATATTGACTAAAATTAAAGAGTCATTTACATAGGCTCCCCAAATCATATGGCCATACAACTAGCATTGATTTAACTAAGATTTTTAAGTGAGTTAACTATTTATAAAAACAGAAAAGTTATAGGAAAAGTTTATATTTTATTAGTATTACTTTTTGTTTTCTTCTTCTTCTTCAGGGGAGAGCGCGAACGCAGTCCCACACTACCATAAATTATGCAGTCGAGTTTCCCACATTTGGGGAAATCGCAGAGGTCAGCACACCCGGAGTGCAATGAATGGGTGAGCCTCACCCTGGGGAAACCACCTTCGTGATCATGGAATCACCCCTGCCAGGTAAATATTATTATTAGTATTACTTTTAACATTAGATTTTGAGCTGGGAAAACAAAATTATAACAAAAAAAGAATCTCCTACTTATAAATCTAAAGAGACTATCATTCTATTTTCAAAGAATTAGAATATGTGTATAGCAGTCTTTGTCAATACTGATCTGTATCTGGTGCTCTGATCTCATTGCGAGAAATATTAAACTAAATAAGTAAGATAATTTGAATTTACATAGGAAACATTAAATAAGATGTATAGTCCTAATTGAAAGTGTTGGAATTTATTCTGAATGTCATCTACATACTTTTTATATTCGTCTATATCAGACAAAATATTTCTTTGTAACTTTATAGTTGTAAAAGCTAAATCTTTATACAATTCATATATGAATTAACCTCTAGAGTTAAAGAAAATTCTGAGATAGTTATTAAAATTGTTTTCAATCATGTAACATTACTTTGCCATATTGTCTATACCTATATATTTTTTGTTTGTTTGTTCTGGTTTGCTTTGCTTTGCTTTGGGGCCGCATCTGGCTTTGCTAAGGGCTTACTCACTTTGTGCTTAGAAATCACTACTAATAGAACTTAGGAGATCATATGCAGTACTTGGGCTTGAAGCAAGAACATGCTGGTTGTCTGTCTGCAAAGCAAGGACTTACCCTCTGTGCTATCTTTCTGGTACCTCCAATGAGTTTTAACCTACCTCCAGTTCTTCAACAAATGCTGCTAAATCTTCTTTCCAAAGATCTGAAGGAGATTTCCTTTTAAGATCATTGACCTCTCGCCCCTATAATAAAAAGTAGTATGATTTAAACATTCATAATTCTAAGATGTTTTGAGGGTAAATGAAAATACTTATTTTTGGAAAAAGAAAAACAAAAACAGAGAAGACTAAAATGGTTTCAAATTATTTAACCACAAATGTTCATACTTTTGCATCTCTCTGTTTAATCAATTCTTCAACTTTTTCTTTAGTAAGACACCACAGAGACATATTTAAAATATAATTAAAATCGGGGCCTGTCGGAGTTCCTGAATCAGAGGAACTATCATCATGCTGGTTTTGTGTTTCTTCCTCTTCTGTAGCCTGTAAAAACATAAGAAACTTTATATTAAAGTCCTGCCTGATATCAAATTAATGTTGAATTTTATTGACTACTGAACTTTAAATCTCACAAGTGCTATACATCTTGAATCTGCTGGGGGTCATTTCATACTTTCTGCAAAATTACTTTTAAAAATATTTTCTTACAAAAAGTCCAAATTTCTAAAATCTACAATAAAGCCTCCAAAAGAATTGATACATTTGGTCCCTATTTATCCAAGAATATATTAAAGCTGTAATTATCTTGCCCTGACACTAAGTCATAAATGGAGAAGATTCTACATCTTACAAAACTAAGAGTGGAATTAATGTTTTATCACTATATCTCATTGGATTTTTATGCTGGTGAATGAAGAAACAATCTGAAAACTTAAGTCTTGTAACTTACTAAGAATAAATTCTTAATAAAATAATTCTTCAAAGCAAAAATATCTTTTTAAGGACTTAAAAATAGTTCAATCAGGAATTTAAAATTTGGTGAGTCAGACTAAAAATTGTGAACCCTGTTCTAAAATATTATTAGTAAGATCCTTTTTCATAAAAAACCACTGCAATTTTAAAAATACCTCTTATGGGGCTAGTAATATATGATATATGTAGACAGGGTATATGAACACAGCCAACCCTATTCAATCTCTGACACCATATACGGGATCCCAAGCATCACCAGGGGCAACCAACCCCTGACCACAGAGCCAGGAGTAGGTTCCAAACCCCCCCAAAAGCCTCTTATTCGATACTAATTTTTGAAATCCAATGAATTTAATATGTTATTATGGATAACATCACCTTTACACTGTTGAAATCAACAACAGCCACCATATAAAATTGCATCCAAATTGCTTAAGGCACTCAGAACATTTTAAATGACTGAGTTAACTAATAGACTACATAAAATATGTCATTCTTGTTAAACCAAAGAGAGAAAAAGCTGACTACAATTTAAAATTATGAGTAAAGTAATATACAAAGTAAAGTTTGCTTTAAATTAAAAGGCTAAGAATTAAAATTGTAGGGGGTAAAGCATTTGCCCATGTTTCAGGTTTGATCCCCAGTGATGCTAGTGATCCCCGTAACATAGCGGGGTCAATCTGGCACACAGAGGCAGGCCTGGCTCCTGAGATCTGCCAGAAATTGCTCAAACCTCCACCCCAAATTTAAAATGGTAAAGTAGTATGTTTCATTACACAAACAAAACTACAAATTCAATTAATCATTAGCCAAATAAGAAATGCCATTGTTAAAAGGTTAGAAAGTACCTAGATAACGTGACAAAATAATAAACTCTGCAGTAAAAAATTCTTCATGAAACTGTATTACTATGGAACAATAAGGTTGTTACACTATGGCTAAAATATTATTAGGGTGTAGTAAAATCTTGGGACTTCTGCTTTAAAAGTCTCTTGCTCTAAGTTTGATAAAACCCAAAGTATTTTGGGGTTCTCTCATAAATTCGTCTTCAATTGTCAACATGAAGATGACGAAGAATACTTTCAGGAATCAAGAAAAAATAAATCCTTTTTTGTTTGTTTTGTTTTTTTGTTTTAGACCACATCTAGCAGTGCTCGGGGATTACTCCTGGCTCTGAACTCAGAAATTACTCCTGGCAGTGCACAAAGGACCATATGGGATTCTAGGGATTAAACCCAGATCAGTCATGTGCAAGGTACCTACCGCTTTACACTCTGGCCCTGAAAAATAAAACTTTCAAGTTCCAATTATGACCATTTATTATGTATTGAAAGAAAATGTAATCTTCTAGCTCTCTGTCTGGTTGATTCCCTCTTCTCCAATTCTAAACATCTTGTTATTTGAAATCTCAAAGTGAGCATGGTCAAGATGCTGACAAAACTGACAATGATAAAAATCAAGCACTAAATTTTATACACAAAGTTTACTATCATCAAAAGGGCATTCTAGGGACTGGAGCAATAGAACAGTACTAGTGCATTTGTCTTGCATATGGCTGAGACAGTTTACTCCCCAGCATCCCATATGGTCCACAGAGCCAGCCAGGAGTAATAATTGAGTGAAAAGCTAGGAGTATCCCCTGAGCACCACTCCCAAAAACAAAACAAAAACAAAAACAAAATAGGGGCATTCTTAAACCCTAAATACTTTTATTAATTAAAATTAAGTATTAGATTTATTAGTTTTCATTAGTTTCTAAACTAATTTTAAAGAGATAGTTTAAGTCAACAGTAAAAGAAGGGCAAGTAATTTATAAACTATAATTTGGGGTTTAAGAATGCAATAAGACACAATAAAAGATAAACACAGATAAATCTTGATTCTAGACAATTCCCCTATGTTGTCCTATTCTTCATCAACCATGTTAATAAAGCCTTTTACTTTAATGTACAATTGCTACACTAAATTTATTCTAATTTTACCAGAGCAGATCACATTCTATTCTCTATTAAAATTTAAAAAAGCTTAAATCAGGTAAACAGAAGAAATTAGGATTTAGAACTCATGTGTTAAAATTTAAAGATTCAATCAATGTCGAGTGTCACACTCATATTTTTAAATATAAATATTAGATACATACAATGATCTAAGTTTCAAAAAAATTACTCAGTTTCTTCCTTTTGCCTATTTGTGTTCTCAATTACAATGCTGTGCTGCCTTTAATTTTTTTCTTTTAATTATACACAACAGGAAGAAACTAGTTCTTGAGAGGAATCTCAAAGCTTCAGTATTTCATTCATCAAATATTCGTTACCTCATGATCTAACATGGACAACTGAATAAAATATGAGACTTTAATCCAACAGAGTAAGATTTAAATCTTTGGCAAAAGATCTAAGCACAGACTTGGTGCATGATTAAGACTATATTAATGAACATTTTGAACTAAGTCTTCCCAGCAGAAACCAAAACCAGATCAGGAGAATGGTGACTAGATACCATATCGTGACCATAGATTGACCAGTGTGAAATGATTTATGTGCTAGTAGTGTAGTTCCCACATAATGTACATGCACATCACAAAAACCACCACCACAACACCCTTTAATGGCAGGCTCAGAAAAAAAAGGCCAAGGAGACTGAGCTACCTTCTCACACCTGGAGTCATTTCTCCAGGCCCTGGTTGAGTCACACTGGCAAAGTGCTTTGTGGTGGGTGTGCACTGCAAATTCCTGTACTGTATCTGTTCTGTGGATAAACAGAAGACTTCAGTCTCCAGACAGACAACTCAGCACTTTTAACAATATGAAATTTTTAATTTACAGGTTGGGATTTTTTTTTTTTTTTTTTTGCTTTGAAAGTTGCTTTTAAACGCTTCTCTGAATATCTTGTTCTGCAAATGATTACCTTTTCTTGTGCTTCTTTCCAGGCTTTCACTGGGTCAGATTCATAACCTCTCTGGACTAACATTTGAATCAAATCTTTCTTTGACCTATTCTCTATGTGAGGGAAAAATAAAGTTAGGATCAAGAAAAGAGATTCAATTTGTATTTGTTTATATTCTACTGATAAAAAAGTCTTCTATTAATAAAGCTTTTTTTCCATTTAATTAACATTCAAAATTTTAAGGTTATATCTTACCTATAGTGATTTTTCCTTGTATCTTCTCTAAAATGAAACGAGCTTGATTATTAAGCTTTGTAGATTCTGCTCCCAACATTCCTACCAGCCATTCCTTACGTAAACCATAATAACTTAATCGTAAATCAAAGAATTCTTTCAAAATATCTTGTACAGTTTCATACTTCTTCAGACATCCCATATGATCAAAGAGTACCTGAGCAAGACACAAAATATTTGAACATTACACACATCTTAGTAGTAATTATTAACTTGTATGCCATTTTAAATGCATTTCAAATAAAAAATGTACTATATAAACACATCAATCATTAAAGACATTATAGAGAACCAAAATTATTTAGAATTATTATAGAGATGCCTTAAAAATAAACTCAATTCCCAAAACTTTAACAATACTTTAAATAGGAATAATTTTAAACTAGGACCTTAAAAAGAAATTTTATTTAAAGCACTATAAAATTCCTAAAATCATGTATTCAAATTAAAAACAATAATACTATATTTTTAAATTCTGAAAGTTCCCTCTTCTCATGTTTGTCTCTTTATTTTTATAAATCTTGTGCTGTGATTTACTTAAAGTACATTATTTGAGGAGTGTTACTTCTCTGTCCTTTTTCTTCTTTTTTCTTCAGCCTGCCTTGGCATATTTGGCATTTTTTTTCTGGGTCTCTATGCTACTGTTGAATTTCCTTTTCTTATTATTTTTGCTGGGGAAGGAGTTTTTGAGCCACACGCGACAATGCTGGAGACTGATTACTCTCACCTCTGTGCTCAAATATTATTTCCTGGCACTGAGGGATTACATAGTCCTAAGGATCAAACCCAGCCCATCGAGCTATCACCCCAACCCTCTTTACTCTTTTTTTCCCCATGCTCAAGGCCAATCTACAAAAGAACAAAGGCAATAAAATAATTACTTTCTACATTCCCTCCAATTATTATAAACGCAAATACTTAATTTTAATAGGGCAGATTAAAGTTACAAAGAAATATATAGACCACAATAAAAATACTAGTAAAGAAAGCACATGAAAATCCTATAACAATCACTCTTATACTTTGTGGCCAGTACATATGAGCATCTAATTATCTTTCATGTTCAAGTCAAAATGTACAAATTTAAGTAAATTAAGAGTAGCAAATAGGGGCCAGAGAGATAGCATGGAGGTAGGGCGTTTGCCTTGCAAGCAGAAGGATGGTGGTTCAAATCCCAGCACTCCTGAGTCTGCCAGGAGTGATTTCTGAGCGTAGAGGTAAGAGTAACCCCTAAGCGCTGCTCAGTGTGACTGCTCCCCCAAAATAAAAACAGTAGCAAATAATAGTAGAAAAGCAAAGTATCTAAATTCTTTAGTAAACATAGAAGGGAAAGAACTTATTGACTATAGCCACTCACAACTTGAAATCAATTACAATTCAAAACAAATTGGCATGCAAAGAGGTTAAATTAGTAGAAAATCAATTACCATGGAATTACATGTAAGAGTAGTCTGAAGTTTAAAAACTTTGTGCAATCCAGCAGCTTCTGCTTGTGCTAGTTTTTCTTCAGTCATTTTCACCACAAACTTCACAGTTGTATCAGTATGGTATTCTTTATAATCAGAAATTAATGCTGGTGTTTTATCTGTTCCATTCAGCATAGGTTCTAAAACCTGTTCTTTGTATACCTATGAAGATTTAAAAGTAAGTCATATTTTTGTGATGGTCCCAATTATGTTCGCATACTATTTTTTTTAATTCTCAACTCAAAATTCTCTACCACCGCCTGCTCAATCACTATGTGTGAGGATTGCAAGACAAGAGAAAATATTCAAGTTAATAGCTATAAACTGATCATACTCCAAAGGGCAAGGAGACAACTAAGAGTTTTTAAAGGATGATACCAAGTAAAACTGATATGCGTTTATGTTGATAGCAGCTGAAACTGAGATGAATTTACTGACGATAAAAGGGTTTTCTGCACACTATTTCTTACAAATTATTCTGTTCTATTAGAGATAAAAATATATTATATAAAACCTAGTTTAGTTTCTACATTTAGAAATATTTTTAAACCTTTACATTATCATTTGAATATTCAAAACACAAATTTTATTAATGAACCAAAATATACATAAAATATATTCTCAGCTATATCCCAGCCTATATATGAATTTTTTAATACTATACAGACTTAGGACAATCACGGAACTATATTCTTATTAGAAAGAACTGCTTAATGCAATGCCATCCCCATATGTAGTTCATATATTATACTAACCTGTGTCCAAGTTCTAACTGGAAGCTCTGTAATCTCTACTGTGTTTCTATCAACCACAAATATTTCACCACTGACTGCGTAATGGTTTTGACCAAGTTCTTGGATCGTCCCTTTAAAATTTTTGTAGTTTGGAAGCTGCAAAAGATAAAAAAAAAAAAAAAAAATTTAAATCCCTTATTTCTTACGTAAATGCCGATCACATCTAAATGCCCCAGAGATTATACTGCTGACATTAAATTTGGCAAACACCTGAATATGTCCATCTTAATGACTGCTCCAAATAATCACTCAATATGAATTCAGTTTGACAAATAATTCTGAACTTCTCACAATCTCAAAATCTTACCATCTTCCCTTGTCTTCCTAGAATATTACTTTTTAAATGGAATGCCTACAAACCTCCTTCTCCCCAAAATTAAACTGTTAAATTTAAACTGCGTCCTAGATTAAAAATATTAAACAAATTGACTAAGTTTACCTTTCAACTTTTCTAATGATCCTTCTAGACTATTTCTCAATTGTTTTCCCAGAAAATTTGAAATATTCTCAACTGTCGCTCATTCTACTAGCTCTGGTACAAAGTTATCTCTTCCTTCCATTTATTAATACATATGCTACTCATCATCCCCTACAGACAACTGATTACCCTTCTTTTCTTTCCTATTGCTGTGGGACCCAACCCAACTGTGCTCAAGGCTTTCAGAAGACACAACCACATATTCTGTTAGGAATGAATCCAGATCTGTTGGAGGCAAGGCAATGCCCTACCCACCGCATTATCTCTCCAACTCGTAGATTTTAAAAGAAAAATTTTCTTGTTTATAAATTCACTGCTTAGTATCATATATGTGGTTCAATGTTGAGTACATGTTTATGCACATAGATACACATAAAAGGCATAAGTGTTTATACTTAAAAAACATGCCTAGAAATATTTTACCTTTCAGTTATAAAAAAAAAAAGCATTATGCTGCTTAATTCAAATGTAGTTTGATGCTTCTGCTGGAAATATTTTAATCCTTTAGTTATTTAGGAATAAACATTTGAAATTTGATATTTTAAATTTCATTTAAAATACAAAAATAAAAGTTGAATCGAAATACATAAAGAATATTAAATTTGTTTTATGATGGTGGTTTTACAAGGTATTTCTCTCATTTTACTATTTTCTATATGAACACTATTGTTTTTACAATAAAAATATACTTGAAATGCATGAAAAATGACAATAATTTTAAATCATGTTGGAGAGAGAACTCTTTTTAAGGCTTTTCTTGTAAAAATATTGGGGTGGGACCCAAAGAGACAGTATAATGGGCAAGATGCTTGCCTTGCACATGGCCAACCCAGGTTAGGTGCAGGGTACCGCATATGGTCCACCAAGTAAAGAATGATGTCTGAGCACCACAAGGTGTGACCTCCCCCCAAAAACAACAAAACAGAATTATGTGGAAGGGGGACAGAGCTCAGCATAGTGAATATGTTAAAAAAAAAAAAAAGGGACAAAGCCTAAAAACATTTTTAAATAGTGATGCTTTAAATATGCATATGTAAACGTGCTTTTAAGGCACTCTTGTAATTCTAAATTTTGCTGAAAAAATGTATGTATAATTTTTCTTTTTCTTTTCTTTTTTCTTTTTTTGGTTTTGGGGACACACCCAGTGACGCTCAGAGGTTACTCCTGGCTTTGTGCTCAGAAATCGCTCTTGGCATGGGGTACCATATGGGAGGCCAGGCGGATTGAACCATAATATGTCCTATGTTAACGTGTGCAAGGCAAATGCCCTACTGCCTGTGCCACCGTTCTGGCCAAAAAAATTATGTATAATTTTTCATAAAATTATTCTCTATATAATTTAGACATTTTAAAGCCTGAAATACAGAATTTAAAATTTTTTAAAAATATTTCCTCCCTATAAGCTCAGCTTTTTCCAAATTTTCTTTTACTGTAAGCAAATCCCTAACTACACAATATTTACTTCTAATTATTATTTTCTACAATACAGGATATACATTTACCATCATTAGTGTCATATTATTTCATTATAAAATAAAAAGCATTCCCTTATTTCTAAAATAAACTTTATAGTTTCTGCACTATCACTGTTAATAATGACAAAAAAGAAATGTTCTAAGGAATTACCATGGGATGAGGATCCAAGCCATCTAGCATTCGTCTGACATTGTTCACAATTTCCCTAGCATCATAGTTTGGTAGTTTACAAGCCCATCCAGTACCAATGCCCTCAGCACCGTTTATTAAAACCATGGGGATTATAGGAATATACCACTCAGGCTCTACACGCTGATTATCATCATAAAGAAATTTAAGCAGGTTGTCATCCACGCCAGGAAAAAGGAGTCTTGCTAAAGAGCTAATGGAAAAAGAAAAGTATGGGAAGAGTTCATAATTTTAGAAAATGCAACGTCAAACTGTATAACAAGTTAAAGATTTTCTAAAATCCTTTAAAGAACAAATTTTCAAAAATGTTTATTACAATGTTTAAAGATAAAGTGTACTTAACCATTACCAAATAGGTTTCCTTCATAAACAACTATATTGTAATTATGTACTTACATACCTAAATTATTAGTATTGCTAAATAGCTTTTCAAAGGTTTCCTCTTATTCTTACTAACCATTAAACTCACCTTCAATCTAAAAGGTAAAACTTGGAGTGGGTGAAGGAGAACCTCCTTATAACTGGCTTCACTAGTAAGTCTATTAGTAACTGAGATCAACAAACATAATTTTATTAGCAATCAAATAACTTGGAACGTTCACCACCAATCGAACACATAGCAATCATATCACTACACAGTTGCAATTCTACTAAACACTGATTCCCATGAACTTGAAACAGAACTTCATACCATCATATCAGAAAAGGGTTACCTTAACATGGTAAAAATGTAACGAGGGCTGGCAGCATCTTTGCCACCATGAAGCCGAGTTCCAAACTGGCCAATAGGTTGAAGCAAATTAATGTTGTTACTCCCCACAAAGTTCTGAGCCAAATTTACAATTGTCATCATCAGTGCTTGCTACAGAATATGAACAGAAAAAATAACATTCGTATTAAAAAGTTTTCTTACTATCTTCTAACTATTAAAGTTCAAACTCAATTTTTCACACTTCTAAAGACCTTATAAAAGGAAACTTTTTAGTACACTTAATTTTCATTCTTCATGCCAGTAAGTATAGCTCTCAACTGATTCTGATCTTTTTTTGTTTGTTTGTTTTTGTTTTGGGTCAAACCCAGCAGTGCTCAGGGGTTATTCCTGGTTCTACACCCAGAAATCGCTCCTGGCAGGCTTGGGGAACCATAAGGATGCCAGGATTCAAACCACCATCCTTCTGCATGCAAGGCAAATGCCCTACCTTCGTGCTATCTCTCCCGCCCCACTAATTCTGATCTTGATACTTACTTCTCCATGATGATAAGCAGACATTTCAGCAACAGATCCAGCCAACTGGGCAACTTTTACTTCACGTTTATCATTCCTCTTGAAACAAGTAAATAAAACTTTTCGTTGGCCTGGTTTAAAGCCTATATTTAAAAAAAATCGATCCTCTTTTAAAAATATTACTCAAGATAATAGATGCGTTGTTCTTGTTTTCTGTTTGTTTTGTCACAAACTTGTTATACATTCAGGAGGAAAAGAGCAAAGGTATAATTTGTTTTTAAAAAATAAATTGATATTTGAGATATATACTTGAGCATATATTGTTATGATTTTTAATTCTTATTTACTTTCATAATGCTGGGTGTCAAACACCAAACTATGTTTGTATCAACTCAATCTATTCCAAAAGTCAAGTATCAACTGAAAGACAAATCCAGGGCTTAAGCAAATTCCTTTCACAGAAATTTATTAACCTCATATACCCCAAGTTCTGGTTATAACAGAAAACTATGAATGACCCTGAAAATTATTTTAGAGTATCCCAGATAAGGAAAACCCTAAAAAGAAAAGGCAGGCTTTAAAACAAAAATAAGCCTTAAAACTCTGAATACAAAACTGAGGTTACCAGAAAGAAAATAAAAAGGGTGGAGGGACCAATAGACTGTGGTGGAGATATAGTGGTATTCTGGTGGTGAATATGGTATGGTAATGGAAAAGGTGTGAAATTGTGCCCTTAAAATATTTACAATCTTGTAAATCAATGTTACCTCAATTAATAAAATTTAATGTAAACTGTAGAATCTCAACCTGGATTCTCTTCTTAACTTAGCCATATACAACATGCCTTTGAGTAAATTATCAAATCAATTAGGCCTTAATGTCTTCCTCAGTAAAACAGAAATTACCTTTCAAATAGGTGATCCAAAGAATTGCATAAGATAATTCAAACAAAGCTTTTTTTCTTATCAATTTTCTACCCTAAGTCAATGAGTACAGTGATCTTTTCAGAATATGCTATGTTTTTCATGATCACTGTGGGCCAAAGAGGATGGTAAAAACTGATAATAAAATATGGGTACTGTCCTAAGAATATATAACAGAGACATGGAGGAGGTAAGGAGTTTGCCTTTTATGCAGGAGGTCATCGGTTCGAATCCCGGTGCCCCATATAATCCCCCGTGCCTACCAGGAGCAATTTCTGAGCCTGGAGCCAGGAATAACCCCCGAGCACTGCCGGGTGTGACCCAAAAACCAAAAAATAATAAAAAATAATAATGGATATACAATAACTAACATGGAAGTCTAGGTATCTAAGAAGATCAAATTATAATTAACTTAGATTAAGATATAGTTATAAGATCAAGATATAAGGTCCCCCGAGCTTGCCAGGAGTGTTTTCTGAACATAGAGCCAGGAGTAACCACTGAGCGCTGCTGGGTGTGGTCCCAAAACAAAAACAAAACAAACAAAAAAAGAAAATGAAAATTCTACATGATTATGCAATACTAATTCTAAGCATATATTTGATAGATCTGAAGTACTAATTCAGAAGAATATTTGCCCATCTATTTCAGAATAACAACATAGAATCAACTTAAATGCCCACTAACAGATGATAGGGAAAAAAAAGCTGTAGTTTGCTCAATAGAATACTATTCTACCATTAATAATAAAATCATGCCATTTGGGACTAAATGAATAAAGCCTGACTTAATGAAATAATGAAATAAGTAAGTGATGCAAAATCCTTGAAATTCTATTATATTATGAACCAATAAATCAATAATATTTTAAAATATTCATTTTCCTGAAGAACTCAAGGGTTTAAATGATTCAATTACAGAATATAAAGCATGTCAGTCCTTCCCAAATATCTTAAAAACAACCTCATAGTGTTTTAGTTTATTATAAGGATGACCTGAAGAAAATAAAATTAAAATATTCCCAAATACATACAAAATGTATTTTTAAATAAAATTTTTAAATAAAAATTACTTACCATCAACAAGAGATGGTATAGATCTTTCATTATCTGAGTTTGAGAAGAGAATCAATTCCTTATTGATGAAATCATTATAAGTCAAGTGCTTTGTTGCTGTACCATATAAAAATTGCTAAGAGAAAAGTTATATAGCAACACTGTTATTATTACTCCATGAATGTTAGTCTTCTTTCTTCCCCCAGACCACCACTCTTGTGACTAACCTCTGGTAAGCCATGTAACCGACGCTGTCTCCGATCTTCCATAAAATTTGTTAACCACTCCTTTCTGTCATCAATCTTCTTCTTACTGAATGCCTGAAAAATTCCAGATAATTACTGTACTCATTAAAAGTAAGATTAACTTCAGAATAAAATTAAACTTTACATAGGCAAATAACATTAATTTCTGAGACATTAAGGTGCTTTTCTAAAAGCTTTTAATAAAAAATATCCTACTATTAAAGAACTATGAAAGCATGGCATTGGGGCTGAAGAGATAGCATGGAGGTAAGGCGTTTGCCTTTCATGCAGAAGGTCATCGGTTCGAATCCCGGCACCCATATGGTCCCCCGAGCCTCCCAGGAGTAATTTCTGAGCATAGAGCCAGGAGTATCCCCTGAGCACTGCCGGGTGTGACCCAAAACCAAAAAGAAAGCATGGCATCATCCTGAGAGTAGAGGAAAAGGTGGAAAGGAACAGATTAAAATTCATTAGTTTGGACATTTCCAAAGAAACTTACTATATGAAATTAAGGGCATGAAGAAATGTTTGGCAAATGAGAGGTAAATATTATGGAAGAGTTTTAAGAATAACTTTATTACCAATGTAATGGCAGCGTCATCTTCAGGACCAGCATATCTAAACAAAATTCGGTGTCGTTCCATATCAGCAAAATATTCCTTTGCTTCTTTAGCTGTACTGGTACCCAACCCTGAAAATTTTAAAATAGAAGTAAAAGTAAGTCTAAACAAAAATAAATACCATATGATGATCCCACTTAAAACTACAAAATCTAAAAAGGTCAAACTTATGAGATAAAAAGAGTAGAGTGAAGGCTGCCAGGGGCCAAAAGTGGTAGAAACGGACAGACAGCCTATCAAAAAGCTTCATCCTTCAGTTATAAGTTTGGGGGAACATAGTACTTATAGTTAATGTTGTATAGTATACTTAAAATATCTAAAAATAAGTCTATATATAAACAGTGAACTTATGGAAGAGTTGTTTGACTGTGGTAGTCATTTCATAATATATACATAATACCAAATCATGTATACCATATCATCTCTTCCATTTTATTTGTCAATTATACCTCAGTAAAACTGAAAAAAAATTAAGTGAATCATAAATCCCAATAACTATTTACCACTATTAGGCACATGGGGCCAATAAGATAGTACAGCAAATAAGGTGCTTGTCTTGACCAAGATTCCAACTCTAGCAACCAACAGGGACCCTGCAATACCTGAATGCAGTCCTTAGCATGGCCAGGTGTGGCCCCAAAATAAACTAACTAAAAAAGGCAATAAGCTGATGAATCAAGCTGACAAGACTAACTAACTAATTTTATTTTTATTTTATTTTATTTTGATTTTTTTCTTGGTCTGTGAATCAAAGGTGGATCGGCAAGTGCCGATGCAAGGCAAGTGCCCTATTATTGCTCAGGTCCCAACTGATTGATTTTAATAAGCAAAGAAAGACAACTGAAACACACCAAACATTCTACTACCTATTAAATGCTTTTGTCACATTGGTGTTCTCAAAATCTAATCAAACTTACATTCTTAACAATAGTTAACAGAAAATAAGAGATAAAAAAAATGCTTCATATTCAGCAAAAATACAAGGAATAATCCACAAAATCAAACTGTGATAAATAATATAAGACTAATATTTTTGAACAAAGTTGCAAAAAACTGAAAAGAAACATAATTTATTAAGATTTAAAGACTTATTAACATATCCATTAATTGTAATGTGTAGATCTAATTTGTATGGCTCAAAAAATTAATTTTAATACAAACAGGAGAAGTATAACATTAAATTGAGATTATTAAAGAGATTACTCATAATAGTATTTTAATACCTTTTAAAATATTTTCAGAGATAAATATTAAAGCACAAGATATTAATACAAGTATGAAGATTACATAAAACTAATTAATTGATGATAAGATGATATAAAACAAAAATCAAGCATGAAACAATGACTGTTAAAGCAAATTGGAAGAGACCTATAGATTTGAGTTTTTTTAACAGCCAGTAGGTACCAGTTCCATAAGCAGATGTAAAAAAAATTAAAAATGACTGCCTAAGACACTAGCATTTTTTTTTTTTTGGTTCTTTGGACCACATTCAGTGACGCTCAGGGGTTACTCCTGGCTATGTGCTCAGAAATCACTCCTGGCTTGGGGGACCATATATCAAACCACAGTCCGTCCGTCCTAGGCTAGTGCTGGCAAGGCATTCGCCTTACTGCTTCGCGCCACGGTTCCAACCCCCTAAGACTAAAATTTTAATAAAACTATCCATATTAATTCTTCAAAATTCAGCAAGAGCTATTTTTGAAGCATAGAATAAATAAACCTTAAATTAGTTTTACAATGTTCTCATAAAAATGTATAATTGTAAAAACTTCACAAAATTAAATTTAAGAGGAAGCGATAACCAATGATGCTAGGAAACTACATAAAGTGTTGTTGGTGACCAAAAGAAACCTAGGATAAAGCCTGGACCCCTTATATGTACAGCATATGCTCAGCCCAAAGAGTTATCTCAAAATTTAAATATTTTAAAACACAAACCTTTGTAGTATTTTATTTTCCAAGCTTTCTGGTTTTCTATATGCTTTTTCCACTCATCAAATTCAGGAATACTGTAGAAGGAAAGTTCCTGCTTATTTTTGCTTGCCTTAAATAGAGTTAAAAAAAATTAGTTCTTCTACCACAGTAAAAAAAACAGTATAGGAAATATATTAATATTAAAGTACCTTTACAATAGGAGTAATGAATTCTTCAAGGAAACCATGCTTCAGAAGTGATGGCCAATTGTGATGGATAAAGTTAATAAGCAGGCCTTTTATATGAGAACCATCTTGATCCTACATAAATGTTACCAAAAAGTGCTGTAATTTTATGAAATACAATTACCTTTATACCTATAAATTTTTCTTTTTTTTAATTATCTTTATTTAAACACCATGATTACAAATATTATTGTAGTTGTATGATTACAGTCATGTAAAGAACATCCCCCTTCACCAGTGCAGGATTCCCACCACCAATTTCCCGAATCTACCGACACCCCACCCCACCCACACCTGTACTCGAGACAGGCTTTCTTTTTCCCTCATTCATTCACATTGTTATGATAGTTTTCAGTGTAGTTATTTCTCTAACTGCACTTATCACTCTATGTGGTGAGCTTCATGTCATTACCTGCACCTACATGGGAGGATGGGGGGAAGTAAGGATTGGGACAGAGGCAGTAAAATATTAGAAATGAGCTTTGTAGGGCAGTATCAAGGTCCCAATACAAGATGGATATTATGGATATATAGAATATATGCACACAATACTATCAATATGAAAACAAGGAGAAAAAATTTCCACTGACTGTCCCAACATAAACCAGTGCTAGAACAGCCTGCCCTCCTCCCAGAGTACATTCCCATTAGTGTAGGGAGAGATAGGGGGAAAGCCTGTTGACCCCTATAGAGTCCACCTAGACTAGTGCCCAGGGAAAGACTGAAGTCCAGGGGAGAAAAACCCTATACCTGGCAAGAGCTGGTCTCCAGAATCAAGGAGGAAACCGGAAGCCAAATGTCTGCCCACTCTCCTTCCCATGCACCTCCCCCCTACCTATAAATTTTTCAATTAGAGTACAAAAGATTCAAGCAGTTAGATACAAAAAATTCTTCCATTTTCAACTTCATAATTTTCTTCTAATTATTACCATTTACAACTCAAATTCTAATTTTTTAGGGGAGGGTCACACCTGGTGACGTTCAGAGGTTACTCTTGTCTCTGCACTCAGAAATTACTCCTGGCTTGGGGGACCATATGTGATGCCGGGGATCAAACCAAGGTCCATCCTGGGTCAGCCACGTGCAAGGCAAATGCCCTACCGCTGAGTTACTGCTCCGGCCCCTCAAATTCTAATTTTTATAAACTTCAAGTTATGATACCAAAAATAAATGTTAACATTATCTTACATGTTTATTCTTGATCACTTGCAAATTTCATCATATTCTTTCTACTTATCATAGGCTTTAATTCTATAATATGACTGTATTTTATTCTTAATATTTATCCCTTTGAAAAATAACCAAAAAGTGATTATCCGATAAATTAGCTATGTAACTGTGTTTCAAAAAAAATATTACCATTAAAACAATTTATCCATTTCAGTTACACTGTATTAGAGAAAGTTTCATAAAATAATCAAAGGATAATCCATAAAATGATAAACATTTTTAAAAATGCAACAATTTTCAAACCCACCTGATCAGTCATAATCATAATCTTTCCATAACGTAAAGTTTTCAGAGATTCTGCATCATCGTAACTTTTCTTGTATTGTAAACCAACTATTTTAATAATATTGTTTATTTCTGCATTTTCCATGATCTGTATGAAAAGGAAAAGAATTTTAAAGTGAGGAAATAGAGTGAATCAAAAGTTAAAAATCATCTATTCTGGTATTAAATTGTCATATGAGTATCTCATATATGTATCAGTACATGTTACATATGCACTAGATATTATATAGATATAAAGAGGCATACCTGTTTATGGGAAGCCTCCCGTACATTAAGAATTTTTCCCCTCAGTGGAAAGACCCCATATCTATCTCGTCCAATCACACCTAATCCAGAAACAGCCAGTGATTTGGCAGAATCTCCCTCCGTTAGGATCAGTGTACACTCCAAGGAATGTTTGCCACCTAAGAATAACAATGACATGTAATTCAAATTCCTCCATCTTACCAATAATAAAAAAGTGAGAAAATTAGTAATTTAATGATCATGGTGAAAGAATGTATAATTATCCTCCATATTTAAATATTAATTTAATTTAATTAATTTAATTTAAATCGTTTAAATATTAAAAACTATTGAATTTCCATCTGCTAACAGTAGTAATCCCTAATATATCTGGCTATTTTAATAAAATAAAATTACATTCTACATACAAAAATATAATGTATATATGGAAAAAAATTTTCTAAATTGAACAAAACTTAAATCAACCTTTTAAAACTGTATCAAATGTATAAATCTTACCTGCATCATTCGCATCATCCAGTTTGGGAATACCTTTTATTTTACTATACTTTACTGATGAACACTTCTTATTCAGCTGAGTCTGAGCCTTAAATTTTACCCAATTCAGGATACTTTCTACAATACCACAGTTAGATGCCTGAAAGATAGAGTAATGATATAAAAATAAGCCTGAAATTCCCAACACAGGCTAAAATTAATGTTCTACTAAAATGTACACAGTAATTTACAGGGTATAATAATACATTATGATGCATTCTAGTAAATTTTAGTCCATCTTAAAACTAGCCCAAGCAGTAACACACATGACCTACAGTTCTAAAGTATAAATTCAGAATAAATGACTAACTTTTTATGTATAAAAATTATACTAAGATAACTTCATAAGCTGTTACTTCAGTTATAATTAAAAGAAACTAAAATTATTTACATTACTTTAACAAAAGAATTTCCTAAATGAGAAATTTTAGGTTTACATTGAAATATCCCTCAATACAAGTCTTAAATTCATTAATAGATATAGTACAAAGGAAATATTAGGATAAATCCAAGAACTTAGCTTTAAAATTTGGCAGTAAAGATTACATTAAACTAAAACTCAATCGTGAGCAATTTGTTAACTATTTCATGACAATTCAATTAAAAAGTGTATTTCAAAGAAAAAAAGATTACATTATATACATTATATATTATGTGACACTTGCATTGACAAGATATTATACCAAAAAGAAAAAAGAAATCTCTAAGTTGGAGTCATTTATTTTTCATTATCAAAAGTGGTTTCATTTTAGGTATATAAAATATTTTCCAAGAATTACTGAGATATAAAATAAACTGTGAACCGTATGCCCATATCTAAACTTAATCTACTAAAATAAAAAAAAATCTAAAATTAAATCTTTTAATCATGAAAACTATTATAAGGACTGGCAATTGCATCATTATTTATTACGATAAGATTAAAAGTACTATTTCTATCAGCTTTAACTAAACTACAACCTAAAAAAAATCCAAAATTTTTATAAGGGGAAAGGGGTCTTTGGCCACAATGGAAAGTACCTTAGTATTTCTACTGTCAGGTTTGGAGGAATCAGATGCAGTGCTTAGAAATTGAACCAGGTCACTCATATACAAAGAAGAGCCTTACCTCCTATACTCTTTCCAGAACCTATCTTTGAAATTCCAAAATAAGAATTTGATAAATACATTATCTCTAAGTCAATCACAGTGAACATCTCAACCAAACTCTCAACTTCAACAGAAAGGATCGCAATGTATTCATCTTTACATTCTTTCCTAGTGCCACCTATAGTTAAAGGCACTTCATGTATGCCTTTTAATATGTTAATTGTTGGAATACTGATGTAAAAAGTGGTTGCTATGTACAACACATTACACGAAGCTATCAGTAGCTGTGCAGTTCAGTTCGAATCTAAGATTTATTGTTTACTTATACTTTCACCTTATTTGAAAGGGACTACAGCAGTCTAAATAAGTACATTTAGAATTTGAAAAAGATGATGTTATACATATTAACATAAATTGTAAAAGTTGGGCCAAAGAGATAGCTAAATAAGCTGATTAAGTAGCTATGCTTATGGCCTGGAGAGATAGCACAGCGGCGTTTGCCTTGCAAGCAGCCGATCCAGGACCAAAGGTGGTTGTGTTTGAATTCCCGTGTCCCATATGGGTCCCCCCGTGCCTGCCAGGTGCTATTTCTGAGCAGGACAGCCAGGAGTAACCCCTGAGCATCCGCCGGGTGTGGCCCAAAAACAAAAACCAAAAACAAAAACAAAAAGTACTATGCTCTGTGAGAAACGGATTTCAATACCTTGAACTACATGGCTTCCCACGCAGACTGGAGTAGCCCCCTGAGCACTATCAGGTGTGGCTCAAAACCCAAAACACATCAAAAATTAAGGGAAAAATAACTATAATGAAGTAAAAATTAGTAGATAAAGTTGAATTAAGTTAAAAAGATGAAATCACAAGTCCTTAAGGAACTGCAGTTTGTTAAAAGGAAAACTTGGCATTATATTGGTCAGTAAAAGCTAAAAACAAAAATTGTTATATGAATCTCTATTTTAATCCTTGACAAAATATTTGTTTTATGAATCAATAAAGTCTATCACTAGAATCTTCAGAAATAAGCATATTACTCTGTAGGGTAAGTATTCCTTATATTTAGTTAATATGCAAGAAATTGATCATAAATAAAATAAGAAAACTACATGAATAACTCTTAATTAAAATACTCTGGACAAAAACAAATTTTACTTCACTGCTTTAAAAAATTTTTCTGATAGTTGGCATTTGGACCCAAAACTTTTGGGCTGCAGAGTCATGTTTTCCTTGGTCTGAGAATCAAAAGTTTGGATTTTCAATAAGCAAATTAATAAAAAACCCATATGTTGGTTTTTCACCTGTTGAAAAAGAGAGTTTTAAAAGGGTCATCATCAGAAAATGCTATAACTTAGTAAGTCAACAGAATACATGAAGAATACATCACTTACTTGAAATGGTTTCACTGACACACCAGCTTTGTTCTTTTTCTTGACTACTTCAATCAGTTTTCCAACAACCTGATCTACTACATAATCCACAATGGCGTCCCACACCTAAAGAAAAAAAGAAAACATGCAAAATCAAAAATTTTTTATAGTCAGGGTAGCAAAAAGTATGTTTTATTTCCCACGCCATGAAGATTGATCTTCACAAGAACCTAGTCAATTCAATATTTTTCAACCCTATTTTACAGAGAAATATTAGGTCAGAATTGCAGAGCTGAGTTATAAAAAACAAGACTTTTTTTGAGCACAGAGTTAAGTAGCCAACCTTAAAGCAAAAACAACAGGAACTGCAGAGAGTACAAGGAGTAAAGTGCTTGCCTTGCACACAGTTGACCCATATTCGATCCCAGGTACCACCACATGTTCTTGCAAGCCCTCTAGAAGAAAATCCCTGAGTGCAAAGCTAGAAGTAAGCACTGAGTACAACCAGGTAAGATAAAAAAAACTGTACACACAAAAAGACAAAAGTAAGAACAACTGAATAAAAGAGGCATAGAATATGAAAAATATGCTCTGCATCACAAATCATCAGGAAGATGCAAATCAAACCAATAATGAGATGTCATCTCACACCGCAAGACTAGCACACATCAACAAAAACACGAACAACAAACAGTGCTGGTGTAGATGTGGGGAGAAAGGGAATTTCATTCACCACCAGTAAGAATTTTTAGTGGTCTAACCTTTCTGGGAAATAATACAAAATTCCTAAAAAAAAAAAGAAAAGTCTATGAATTGAGCTTCCATTTGACTCATCAATTCTCATTCTTGAAATAGACCCCAAGAGTCCAAAAACAAAATGAGGTAAAAACATTTGCACCCCTATGTTCCTTGCAGCACTATTCACTATAGCCAAAATCTAGAAACAATCCAAGTGTACAAGGATAAATAACTGTATAAAAAACTGGAGGGGAAGGGGCTGAAGTGATAGTATAACGGTAGGGCATTTGCCTTGCATGCAGCTGAGCTGGGACAGACCCGGACTAGATTCCTGGCATCCAATATAGTCCCTCAAACCTGCCAGGAGAAGATTTCTGAGCACAGAGCAAGGATAACCCCTAAGCAACACCAGTTTGTGGCCCATAAAACAAAAATATATGGTAAATATAGGTAACTACACAATGGAAATATTATATATATGGAATATTACTATACTAGCCATAAAAAGGATAAAAGTAATGAAATTTGTTGCTACATCGAGGGACCAGGAGAATAACATACTGAGTGAAGTTAGTCAGAGGAAAAGAGACCAACACAAAGTGATCTCTCCAATATGTGGGATTTAAAGAAACAAACAGTGGAATAATGACTACCCAAAGAAAATAGAACCAAAGAATGTGAGAACTGGTTTTCCAGGAGGAAACATGCCACTTGAAGGCACTGGGGGAGAGATAGGACAGGGAGTGAAAATATCTAGGTGGAGAGAAGTGTTTAGCTGGGAGGAGGAGATGGTAGTGCTGAAAGGCGTAAAGCTGTTATGTATGAAACCCTATAAATAATGGTACTATAAATCACAGTGCAAAATCTCATTTATTTTATTTTATTTTTTAAAAAGCACCTTGCATAGAAACATGGCCAATGGTGGTAAGTAGGTGTGAGGGGACAATGATGGAGCCAAGTGATACTGGGTAAAGATCGGTGCCAAAACACTGTATTCCTGAAACCCAATTATGACTGATTTGAAATTTCATAAATATCTAAGTAAAAAATAAAACAGAGGGGCCGGCGAGGTGGCGCTAGAGGTAAGGCATCTGCCTTGCAAGTGCTAGCCAAGAAAGGACCGCGGTTCGATCCCCTGGCATCCCATATGGTCCCCCCAAGCCAGGGCAATTTCTGAGCGCTTAGCCAGGATAACCCCTGAGCATCAAACTGGTGTGGCCAAAAAAAACAAAAAAAAACAAAACATAAATTTAACCCAAAAAAATCATTTTAAAAATAATAAGGCATAGAAATGAGAAAAAATATTGTCATGGGTAAGACACCTAAGAACAAGAAATTGAAAATTCCATTTGTGTATAAATTCAGTGATTGCCAATCAATGCCAGTCACCATTCTTCGTTCTCACCCCATAACTTTTCACACACAGTTTAGTTTGCTTTTCGTTTGGAGATTTTAAGCCCACAGCTGGCAATGCTCAAGGCCAAATTAACACATTAACAAAAGCAATGCAATGATAATAATTGTTATATGTTTTTTCTATTATATAAGTTATATTTAACTAAAATTTTATTATGGTCAATGGATAACTGCTTATATGAACATTTTATTTGATTTTTAAATTTCCCATAAGCCTGTAGGGAGGATTCAAGCTCTTTAGAATAGCAGAAAAGGGGTGGCGCAAGTGGCGCAAGCAGGAAGATTTGCCTTGCACGCACTCACTACCTAGGACAGACCGCAGTTCGATTCCCCCCTCCCCCCCCCCACCCAGTATCCCATATTGGTCTCCCAAGCCATGAACTATTTCTGAGTGCAGAGCCAGGAATAGGCCCTGAGCGTCACTGGGTGTTGCCCAAAAACAAAAATAAAGAAAGAAACAAACAAAAAACATAGAATAGCAGGGGGTTGGAGAGATAGCACAGTGGTAGGGCGTTTGCCTTGCATGTGACTGACCCAGGGTGAACAGTGGTTCAAATCCCGGCATCCAGTGCCTGCCAGGAGCAATTTCTGTGGCAGAGCCAGGAGTAACCCGAGTGCTGCTGAGTGTGGCCCAAAATAACAAACACAGAATAGCAGATAAAATGTTCCTCAATTTCACTCTAATTTAACAAAGTCATTTCCCAGTTTTCTCTATATCCTAAATTCAAAAAACAAAATAATTTCATTTTAAATTCCATAAAATATAAAATTATTAAAATATAAATATTAATCATATACTGACACCCTAGTGGATTTTTACATAAATTTTAAGTCATTTTATAAAGAAGATTTTTAGGGGCTAGAGTGATAGTACAGTGGATAGGGAGCTTATGTAGGATGTGGCTAACTCAGGTTCAATCCCCATTATCGATATGATCCTCTAAGCCCCATAAGAAGTTCTAACTGAGTGTAGAGGCAAGAGTAAGACCTGAACACTGCTGAGTATGGCCCAAAAACAAAAACATAAACAAAAAAAAAGGAATAGTAAGATTTCAATTTTTATTAGTCAACTTTTATTTCACATTTTGTTGGCATTAGGTTGGTCTACGTCCTTTTAATGATAATGTTCTTCTGACTTGGAAACAAGAAAACAATATACTTACCTTTGTTGTTGCAATACTATTTACAAAGCTGATTTGCTGGAATCCTTTTCACTCAGTGTGAGACAGACATCCCATCTTTCATTTGCAAGCTCATGAATAACTTTCAGGGCTACTCCAGTTTCATCCAACTTATCTTTCACATAAAGTATCAACATAACTTCGAAATCCATTTACCTATTAATTTAAAAGCAAAATAATACACAATTAATTTTATATTGGCGGCAAGTGTGTAAATGTCATAATTATTTCGTTTTTCTTCATTCACAATAGATTTTATTAGGCAAACTTATTTTTACTGTTCTTCTCATTAATTTATAGCTTAGATAATATGGTCTATAATAGTGTTAATGTTTATGGTTTTGATGTACAGTTATTACACCTCACTACCAAAGTGCCCATTATCTTCCACCAATGTTCTCTAATTGTATTTCTAGTTCAACTTTTCTCTCCCAAACTGTCCCTTCACCTCCACCCAACTTGGTAATCTCAATGTTGTAATATAGGCCAAGAGCTTGTCATCATTAAATATTGCCTTGTCTGTGTTTTATTTCTCTACATACCAGATGAATGAAATCATATATTTTGCTCCTTGATTTCTTCCCTCTAAAGAGGGATTTATTGAGAAAAGTGTGAATAGTAAAAGGGTTAGGATGTTTGCCTTGCACACAGCCAATCCTGATTTGATTTTCAAAACAGTATGGCCCCATGAGCATAATCAAAACTAAGACCTGAACACCACCAAGTGTGGCCTACCCCATCCCAGAAAAAGAATTTATTGGAGCATGGGATAAGGCTCAGCAGAGAGTTTATGTCTTGTATGTGTGAAGGCCCTGAGTTCAATCTATAATAGCACAAAAATACACTTTTGAAAAGGAACTTATTTCCCATATATAATTGATAATAAACACATACATACACACAAAATCAAACAAAAACAAAACAAAAAAGCTCACAACTAAGCATACCTTACTCAATAAAAGAGGGGCAGGGTAATAGTACCTGATAAAGCACTTAAATAATTGCCTTGCATGAGACCCCCTCAAACCCTAAGGAATAATCTCAATGCATAACCAGGTGTAAATCCTGATCATTTCTAGGTGTGGTCCAAAAAACAAACAAACCAAAATAAAACCCCAAATATTAAAAACCTTCAACAGACCCAAAGAATGGCTCAAGAGCTAAAAACATCTACTTTGGAATCATGAGGCCAAATATTTTCTCCTCAGTGCCACCCACATACACATAGTGTGGTCTCAGAGCCCCTGTAGTCCTGGTAGGCCTAATGCCACAACAAAGTGTATACAATCAACAGCACACAGTACAATGAAAGATATACACCAGGATATACAACCAGGAGGTGTCTTCCATTGAGTATGCATGTGAACACTGCAGAACCCCCAGAAAGTAAAACCAAAATATCAACTAGAATGACAACCCAAATGAAGAGGATACCCACACAAATGTGCAAAGTCAACTCACAATTACAACAGTAGAAATAAAAGGAAAAAAAATTTATCTTCAAAGCAGCCAAAGGAAGAAGAAATACTTTATCACAAAATAAGAAAATTATGAATTACATCATAAACTATATAATCAAGAAGACAATGAAATCACCTCTTTAAAATATGCAACTAAAACCTACCAACCTATAAGGGCCAGACCGATAGTACAGCAGGTAGGGTATTTGCCTTGCATGAGGCCAACCCATATTCAATTCTCGGGCATCCCATATGGTCCCCAAGAACCAACAGGAGTAATTCCTGAGTGAGAGTCAAGAGTAATCCCTGAGAACCATCAGAGGTAGCCCAAACGACCCGCTCAAAAAAAAAAAAACTATCAACTTATAATTCAAATCCTTTGAAAGTGAAAAAAAAATTCTCTCAGAGAAACATAAATTGTAAACATTTGCTGCTAGTAGATATATACTAAATAAGAACTGTTAAAGACCTACAGTCAGATTAAATAAAATTAAAACAGAAACTTAGATCTACATCAAGAAGCTAAGAGCTTGGAAATTAAATCAATAAATGCAATATGACACTTTATTATATTTTAATTGCTCTAAAAGATAACTGACAATTTACAGCATTAACAATAACATCACTAGTGCAGAAAATCTGATGACATTTTTGTGTATTTTTTCTACTTCATTTTTCCTGGTGTTTGTAGCACATTATTAAATATATTATAAGGATATATTATTATAAAATTCTTCTACTACACATGACAAGTTATTTGAAAGAAAATCCAAACCAGGGGCTGGAGCCTACAGTGAGTAGGACACTTGATTGCATGTGGTCTACTGGGCTTGATCACCAGCACCCTATTTGGTTTCCTCAAATCTCCCGAGAAGTGAGCCCTCAGTAAAGAGCTATGAGTAGACCCTGAGCATTTCCAGGTAAGATCCAAAACCAGAAAAAAAATAAAGAAAAAGGAAGAAGAGAGGGAGGGAGGGAGGAAGGGGAAGGAAAGAAAGAAAGAAAGAAAGGAAAGAAAGGAAAGGAAAGGAAAGGAAAGAAAGGAAAAGGAAAGGAAAGGGGAAGGAAGGAAGGGAAGGAAGGAAGGAAAAGGAAGGAGAGAAAGGAAGGAAGGAGGAAGGAAGAAGGAAGGAAGGAAAGGAAGAAAGAAATGGAAGGATGGAAGGAAGAAGGAAGGAAGGAAGGAAGGAAGGAAGGAAGGAAGGAAGGAAGAGGAAGGAAGGAAGAAAGAAAGAAAGAAAGAAAGAAAGAAAGAAAGAAAGAAAGAAAGAAAAAAAAAAAAAAAAAAGAAAGAAAGAAAGAAAGAAAGAAAGAAAAGAAAGAAAGAAAGAAAGAAAGAAAGAAAGAAAGAAAGAAAGAAAGAAAACCCAAACCATTTACAAATATATGTTATAAACTTAGGAAAAACACTGAAAGGGTTTTTGAAAGGGTTCAGGAAAACATATGCTGAAGAGATAAGTTGAACTATTAAAAATGTTCAATCAAAACCATAGAGAGAAAAATGTGAACCAGAGAACAAATCCAATGACTATAAATAGAAAGCATGATGGCTAATTTGAATCCAAATATATCAATTTCAGTTGAAATGTAAATCATCTAAACATACCAGTTAATAAAGATATTTTAGGAGCTGGAGATATAGTACAGTGAACTGTATATTTGCTTTACAAGTTGGCCTACCCAAATTTGATCACCAGTAAGTAAAATGGTCCCCAAGCACTGCCAGAAGTCATAGCTGAAAGAAAGACCTGAGCCCACTGGGTTGGAACAAAAACAAAAAATAAGATTGAGTGAGATCTAAAATACAAGGTAAGGGGCCATGAGAGAGAACTCAAAAATTAGAAATGCCCTGCATATGTAAAGCCTCAAGTTCAATCTCTAGTACCATGTGTCCCAGATCCCCAACACCTGGTACAGACCTGGTGACCCGCTACAAGGCCGGGACCAAGACTCACATATTACAGAGCCCAAGTATTGTATTTGTTTTTGTTGTTTTGGGACCACATAAAGTGGTACTTAGGGCTTTCTTCTGGCTCTGTGATTAGGGATAACTCCTACCAGAGGACCATATATATATACATATATATCCTAGGGGACCATACACAGTGCCAGGGATGGGTCAGTCACAAGCAAGGTTAATGCCATACTTACTATACTATTAGTTTTGTACCTTGGGAGTAAATATTTTATCATCCTGTCTAATTAGCCAAGTATTATCAAGAATGTGCCCCTTGATGCCCTAAACATTGCTTTGGGGAGCTCCAAAAATAGAATAGAAAATAAAGTAAAATAAAATAAAACACAAATATGGCCTAAAATATGGGTGTATGGATCAGATTGCTATATAAAAGTATATATTGCTATATACAAGTATAAAGGCCACAAGTTCAAATTCCACTGCCTTTAAAAAAAGCTGAGGTGATCCTGAGGACTCTGCTGTAAATTACCTTCACCCCAGTGTGGGCAATCGATGAATAAACAGTAATAAACAGGCTATCTTCAAAATAAGAATGGATTAAATATTTTGAAAGACACTTACAGGCAATTTTTTTCCATTAAACATGACCTTCACTCCTTTGCATGAACCTGCCAAATCATAAGCTCTTCTGGTCATCAGAGCCACAATATCTTTGTCAAGTTTTTCCATCTTAAATTTAGACAAGTCTGGCTGAAACGTTATGCAGGTATAATCTTCACCATCAAAATGTTTAATCTTAGCTTCAGATGTCTTCATCATATTATTCATCCATGTCTTTAAAAGAAAAACATTCCAAAATTTTTATAATGCTCCCTAATATGCTAGAGTAAAGACAGCTCAAATTATACATTCATTTACCAAAAACTCATAC
The DNA here is from genome assembly GCF_024139225.1 of Suncus etruscus. NCBI lineage: Eukaryota > Metazoa > Chordata > Mammalia > Eulipotyphla > Soricidae > Suncus > Suncus etruscus. The sequence goes on along the minus strand of NC_064867.1, from coordinate 15,145,867 downwards.
AACTCGAGCCCATAACAAACCAAACCTTCAAACTGATGACTTAGAGTTGGAAAAAATATAAATACTACTACAATATCTCCAAATGAAAATAGGCAAAATAAACTGCACAACTTTATGTAATGCTCATAAAATATCTTTAAATTCTTCCGATATGATGGGACCAAAGCAGTGGCGCAGTGGTAGGGAATTGCCTAGGACAGACCGAGGTTCAATCCCCCGGCATCCCATATGGCCCCAAGCCTTGAGCGATTTCTGAATGCATAGCCAGGAGTAACCCCTGAGCATCACCGGGTGTGGCCCAAAAACAAGCAAACAAACAAACAAAAATTTAAATTTAAAAAATAAAATAAAATTCTTCCAATATGACTACACAAATTTTATAAAATACTTTTCCTGGAAAACTATTTTAAACTTAGATGCATTTTTAGTTCCTGAGGTTCATAACACTTCACTAATTCTTAACAAGATTAATATGGAAAGTCTGTTAAAGTATTTTAAGGAAATATACAATTTCTGGGGCATTTTCAAATCTTCTAAAACCAATGTAATGCTCTAAAAATGTAATGTTTTTAAAATATTTAAAAATAGATTTCTACCATACCTGCTTAAAACTGTGTTTGTATTCTTTGCAAGCTGTTTCTACTGTGAACTTTGTACTGAAAATATTACAAAGTTTTGCACCATAACCATTGCGACCACCTGTAAGTACAATTAAATATGAAAAAATTAAGTAAAATCATTTTTAAAAAATCTGGGGATGCATAACACCTGTCTGTTTATAAAACAGTTCTTAATTATCATAATAGTCACTGATTATTTCAAAGTATACTTAGGGTTTTTGTTTTATTTAAAGAAAAATACAATCAAGGTTTTGCACATATGATTAAAATAGGAATCTTGTAGGTTCATAATCAACAAAGTTATCAAACTTAAAATATTATTAAACCTAGCATAATTTTTAATTTTCTTAATCCATATTAATGCCTTAAGTCTGAAAAAAAGAACTATTAACCTATTGAACAATGTAGTGTAAATAAATCCCTTTCATTTGAGTTAGGTCAAACCACTTTAATTCTAAAGTCTATATTTTCTGTATCTTTAACCTCTTAAAATAGCTATAAAGTAATTTGATTGATTTAAGGGCAGGATATTATGCAATAACAAATTTACATACATGAGTCACAGCTCAATTCACTAGTCACATACTCAAAGTGAAGCTTTTATTTTTCTAGAGGGAAGTGTTTGGGAAGGCCACATCTGCCACTATCCAGGAGATACTCCTGTCTCTGTGCTCAGGAGTTATTCATGGCAGTGCTTAGGGAATCGTATGTCGTGCTGGAGAGAGAAGCAGAGTTGGCCACATACAAATTACATCTTAAGCCCTGTATCTCTCTAGCCCCAGAATTAAGTTTTTAATTGTTGGTCTACAGATTAAGACACTGCTTACATATAACAGTTATTTTATAGATTGCAATTCTGAAAAGATTTTATTATAATAAAACTATAGAATTCCTTCCCTTTTACTATTTTATGTAGTAATATGAGAGATTATGTAGTGAGAGAAAATGTTTTCAATCATAATTCTGATCAATGTAAACATTACCTGTTACTTTTTTCTCATCGTCATCATAGTTACTGGATGTTAGAAGTTGTCCAAAAATTAAGCCGGAACATACACTTTCTCCACTTTGTGTTCTACTACTGGAATGCCTTTCCCATTATTCCAAATGCTTATAATGTTAGACTCTTGTGCAAAAAAAAAAAAGTTTAGAGCTTAAAATTTAAAGATATATTAATGTTCATAAAAATTAAAGTAACACTAAATTTTAAAGCAAAACCTGAATGATTATAAGCAAAATACCAGTCATTTCCAATTTTAAGAAAACCCACCTTCCAAGAAGATACTTGGTAGGTTCATATTTCTGAGTCATAACAGGATCTTATAAGATTTACAAGCAATATTTCAATGTTTTTCAGAAAGAGTATTACTCTTCTTATCCTCCAGAAAATGACCAATTATTATAGATTTTGTTTTCTCTTTATATAAGTTATCTATGATTCACCTGCTCATTATACCAGTATTCTGAGGACCAACAAGCTCTGAAGAGTCTATTGATACCTATTGATATCAATTGAAAATATCTATTGATATTTTTATTCCTATGAACATTGTAGAAGTACATATGGAAAAAGATATGATGTCAAAATGTATTCTATTCTCAAACCCTAAATATTTATGGGTTATTTGTCTGGTAACTATCAGTGTCATAAGTGAATTTTAGAAGTATCAACCACAACAACAACAACAAAAACCTGAGTCTGAAATATATTCTATTCTCAACCTAAAAGTTAGAGGCCTATTAGAATTGGGGAAATTGTTGTTATAAGCTTCCTTTAATCATTTCAAAATATGTACACATTAATTATTTTAGGCCTTAGTCTTTTCTATCAACTATCCATTCATTTTAATATATACTGGTGATAGAGGAAGGTTCCAAAAGCTATAGTAGACCTTAGAAAAAAATTTCCTACTGGTATAAGCAATCTATATTAGGGAGACTTCTCTCATTAAAAATTAGACTTACAGTGAAATACAGCTTTATACCCAACACTTAAGATACTGGCTTAAAGGCTACCATTTGTTGACCTAGTAAATATCATTAGATATAGTTTTACTCATATATATGTATTTTAATCTTGGGAGTAGTTTTTATAATAAAAAAAAAAACAAAAAGCTATTTAAGTCTAAATGAAAATCAAAATCTTTCAAAAGAAACTACAAAATTCAGTAAAAAAGTAACACATTTCTGGGGCAGAGCGGTGGTGCAAATGGTAAACATCTGCCTTGCCTGCACTAGCCTAGAATGGACCGTGTTTCCATCCCCCGGAGTCCAAGTGGTCCCCTAAGCCAGGAGCAATTTCTTAGCACATAGCCAGGAGTAACCCCTGAGCAATCATCGGGTGTGGCCCAAAACTAAACCAAAAAAAAAAATTGTTGGGAAAAGAAAAAAAGAAAAAATAATAAACACATTTCTGTAAAAACTACCAGTAAGTTTAGACATATCTCTTTCACTAAATCAACAGCAAAACATTTCTTTACACTCAAATTAAAATTCTCTACACAATATAATCAAAGCCATTTACCACAAGCCCACGAAAACATTAATTAGCAATGGGGAAAAAACTAAAAGCCTTCCCTCTAACATCTAGCACATGACAAGGTTGCCTCCTCTTGCCACTTCTATTCAATATTGTAGTGGAAGTACTTGCATAGCAAGAAAAATATATCAAGGGCATTCACATAAGAAAGACAGAAGTCAGCTCTTATTGTTTGTAGATGGCATGATATTACATTTAGAAAATCTTAAAAACTCCAAAAAACCTTCTGGAAATAATAGAATTGAATAGTAAAGTGGCAGGCTATAAAATACACACACACACACACACACACACACACACACCACACACACACACACACAAGGTTTTTCTATTTGACAGAATGAAAGAAGAAAAGAAGAATTTTAAATCCCATTCACAATTGTGCCTCTGAAAATCAAGTACCTCAAAATCAGTGTAAGAGGTGAAAAACCTATACAAAGAAAACTATAAAATACTGCTTAAAGAAATAAAAGATGACACAAGGAAATAAAAACACATCCCCTGCTCATGGATCGGGAGGACTGACATAATTAAAATGGCAATACTTCCTAAAGCATCATACAAATTTACTGCAATCCCTATAAGGATACCCATGACATTTTTCAAAGGAATAGATCAAACGCTTCTCAAACTTATATGGACCAAAAAAACTTCATGAATAACTAAAAGAAGATGGGAAGCATCACTTTCTCCAACTTCAAACTATATATAGCATTAATCAATAAAACAGTATGGTATTGGAATAAAGATAGGCCCTCAGATCAATTGAATAGATCTGAATATCCTGAAACTGACCTTTGGGCATATGGCCAATTAATCTTTGATAAAGGGGAGAAAAATACAAAGTGGGGCAAGGAAAGCCTCTCTAACAAGTGGTGTTGGGAAAACTGGTCAACTACTTGCAAAAGGGGAACTCATACCTCTCAATTTTTTTTTTGTGCACAAAGGTCAAATCAAAATGGATTAAGGACCTTGATATCAGACCTGAAATCATAAGAAACACAGAGAAAAACAGACACAACACTCCATCTGACACAAAAATCAAAGGTATCTTCAAGGATAAACATTACTGCACAAGAGTGTCCAAAGCAAAGATAGATAAATGGAACATCAAACTAAGAAGCTAAAAGACAGTTCACCAAATAGGAGAAACTATTCACCCAATACACATGTGATAAGGGATTAATATCTAAGATATAAAAGACACTGGTAGAGCTTAATCTAAGCCCATCCAAAAATGGGGAAAAGAAATAAACAGAAACTCATAGAATACAGGTGGCCAAAAGCAAATGAAAATATATTCCACATCATTATCAGAGACATGCAAAACAAAACTACGAGATATCATCTCACACCATAGAGACTGGCACACATCACAAAGAACAGAAGACGTGGGGAGAAAGAGACTCATTCACTGATGATGGGAATGTCGACTGGTCCATATTGGAAAATGGTTTTGGAAAACAATATGGATATTCCTCAAAATTTCAAAACTAGAAATTAAGCTTCCATATGATCCAGCAATACCAGTCATAGGAATATACTATAAGGGCCCAAAAACTCAATGCATAAAAGCTCTCTGTATCCCTATGTTCAGTGCAGCACTATTCACAATAGTCAGAATCTGGAAACAACCCCAAATATCCAAGAACAGATGAGTGAATAAAGAAACTGTCATATATGCAGCTGCTAGAAAAAAATTAATTCGGGGCCAGTGAGGTGGTGCTAGAGGTAAGGTGTCTGCCTTGCAAGCGCTAGCCAAGGAAGGACCGCAGTTCGATCCCCCGGCATCCCATTCGGTCCCCCCAAGCCAGGGGCAGTTTCTGAGTGTTTAGCCAGGAGTAACCCCTGAGCATCAAATGGGTGTGGCCCAAAACAAAAAACAAAAAAAATGAATTCATGAAATTCACTTATAAATTGATAGAGAAGGAGAGTATTATGTTGAGTTAAATAAACAGCAGAAGAGGGATATAGAATGAATGCAATCATTCATGGGATATTAAAGGACAGAATGATAATAATGGCCAAAGACAATAGAAACAAGGGCAAAGAAGACCAGTCCTTGGTAGGAAGCTTACCACAAATAGCAGGGAAGTACGGGGAAGTCAGAGAAGGGACCACTATGACAATGATAGTTAGAATAATCATTGTGGACAAGAAATGGGTGCTGAAAGGAAAATAAGAGATATGCATGATACCCTTTCAGTAATAATATTGCAAACCACAGTGCTTAAGAGAGAGAGAGACAGAGACAGAGACAGAGAGACAGAGACAGACAGAGAGAAAGACAGAGAGACAGAGAGAGAGAATGAGAGGGAGGGGGGAAAAGGAGAAAGAGAGAGAAGAAAAATATCTGCCACAGAGGCAGACAGGAGAGACTGCAGAGGAGAAGGCACAGAAAAACTGAGAACACTGATAGCAGGAAATTTCCAATGATGAGGAGATGGATGTTGGAACATTGTATGACTGAAACACAATCATGAAAAGCTTTGTATCATGTATCTTGTGGTAACTAAATTTACAAATTTATTTATAAGAAAGTAAAATAAAATAAAACATCAAAGAAATGAGGAAAATAAAGTCAAGCTCCTTCAAAAAACATATAGAGATGTTGCATCACTTCTTAGGGAAATGCAAATCAAAATTCAATTAGATTCACAGAGTCAATATATACACGGTATCGTTTATAAGTTCCGTCATAAATAATGGAAAACTCCAAATGCCAGTCATAAAAAGCAAAGCCCATAATGTAAATTGAATCGTATTATCAATAGTTCTTAGCCTTGAATCTCAAATGATCGAAGATTAGCAGTTAAAATAGCATCGATAACAAAAAGGAAGAAATAACGATCTCCAAGAGTTCCAATAATTAAGTACTTTGGGGGAAAAGATCATGAATAATAGAGGAAACAGTAAGAGTACAGATACTGGCTAACAGGAAAAAGTAAATGCAAGCATATAGGAAACTAGAGAGTAATGATTATGGAGCTCAGAGCGATGGCATGGAGTGATAAGGTGTCTGCCTTGCCTGCACTAGCCCAGGACAGACCACGGTTTCCATTCCCCCGTGCCCCATATGGTCCCCCAAGCCAGAATCGATTTCTGAGTTTATAGCCAGAAGTAACCCCTGAGCGTCACCAGGTGTGGCCAAAAATAAATAAAAATAAAGTGTACTAGCTACATACAGTCTCCATCTCAGAAGTTTTAGTGAGTTGGGCGCTATCTGAATAAAATGTCTTAGAATAAAAAAAAAAAAAATCAAACTTAAAACATACTTACGGATCAATAGAAACTTTAATGCAAGTCATATTCTTATCCCTCTGTTTATTGTCAGCTGCATTAACTACAAAATTAAATATTTTGATGAGCAAGTACAGCCACAGAAATACAAAGGTCGCAACTGCATGTGCATCACTACTTAATAACAGCTAATGACAAAATTACTTATTTCTGATCCAAAACTTTTTCCACATAAATTCTGAAATTTCATCATACCAAATGACTGTTATGCCTTTCTTTCTACAACAACAAAAAATGATTTAGTTTATTTAGTTAGTTATTAGTTTATTTTACTTGGTTGATATATAAATAACTAAAAGTAAATACTTGCAGTTAATAACTCTTGCCAAGTCTAAAAGTTTTTCTGAAGCCAGGCCAAAACCACTATAAAGATTGTTTTAATATTGATAACAAATACATTTTCCCTGACCTTCTTAAGTAAAGTCCTGCAGCTGAAACCAATGAATATTTTGGCTTCAAACGTAAAGTGTTAACTTCCTTATAAATCAAAATTCTATATCCCACACAATTGATAGTATGTGTATAAATACATTAATCAGTGCTTTAATAAAAATCTGAACAAAGCCCTCAGTGAAATTAACTTTAAATCATCATATGATTATATTCCTGATATAAGTATGTAACCTAGAAAGTCAAATCAACTGGATAGCTGGGAAGCAAGAGTGGAAGTTATACACTCTAATAACAAATTCTACCCTCCTGATTCTTTTCCCAAACAATATCAGGAGAGGTGGTTTATCTGTATCTGCATGAATGAGGTGGTACAGGCATAGCATGTCTCAAGAGTCTTGGCTAAGAACATTCCCAGGAGGGTGCAGAGACAGTGCAGTGGGTCAGGTGCTTGCATTGCACGCAGCTGACCCAAGTTCAATTCCCTGGCGTCCCATATGTTCCCCTAAGCACCAGCAGGAATAATTACTGTGTGCAGAATCAGAGTAAGCTCTGAGCACTCCAGATGTGGCCCAGAAACTAATTAAACAGAAACATTCCAGAGTGCAAACATTCCCAAGGAATGAAACAGACAATATATACTTCATTGTAATATGATTTGGAGATGATGGATCTTTTAGAATGACTGCTCAAATTTGATTATCCACTATCAATATGCAATTTACAGATGAAAAACACAGTTTTAAAGATCTTACCTCAAACTCACTGAATTCACAAGGCTTAGATCCTATCACCTCTATTTTTAACATCCTCCATATAAAACTATGAAGTAAGCAACCCCGAAATCATAGCCCATAGGACCATAGACAAACATATTCAAACTAATAAACAAAGATACTTATAAATATAAAATATTACTGAAAGTGATAAAATTTTCTGAAGAATAATGCATAGTCACCATTTTCTGGTAAACTACATGTGCATTCATGAAAAGAATTCATCATCTTTATCATCATACAAAAAATGGTTTTTAAATAGAGCCAGAGTATCTCTGGCATTTATTCTATAACCCTGGCTTTACCCATATAGGAAAACAATAGACATCAATTGAAAGAGATGCACTAAATTTTATGCAAGGATCAAAAAGGGAAATTACATTCGAGGGAACATCCTTGAGATTTACAGCAGACCTGTCACCAGAAACACTCATGGCCAGAAAGCAGTGGTGGGACATAGTGACAAAAAAAACTCAATGAAATAAAATTTTATGCAAGTACTCACCCAAAATTTCATCAAAGATCTTATATAATCCTGGCACAAATGTAACCTCTCTGCAATTCATTCCTACATCATCATCATATACCCACATTACCTGCATTGAAAGAAAAATTTAAAACTACAGTTTAACTCAAGTCCTTGATACCAACTTTACAGAGTACAAATCTACATTCTGTTATTTATAGGTAATTTCTAAGACCTTCAAAGTTAAAAAAGTCAGAACAGGTGCAATCAACTTTTTTGCTTATAGTAATATAAATACTACTTTAAAATGAGAATTGTACATCTGTATTCCTTTTTCATAAAGGTAACTTTAATTAAAGCAACAAAAACTGACTAGCTATATATAAAAATCTTTACAAATAGTATTTAAACATGACAGAAAAATCTTATATTTAATTTTACATTTTAGTTCATGCCATTTATCTATAACATAACTAGTACAAAGTAAACTAATCTGAACATAATGTGGCACTGGAGTGGTAGTACAGCGAATAGGTGTCTTGCCTTACACCTGGCTCACAGTTTGATCCCCATCACCATATAATATGACCCCTAGAATCCCTGCCAGAAAGTTATACCCACAGAGTAACTCTGTGCTCATAATTAGTTAAATGAATTTAACTTTCCACTTTTTCCTCATTAACAAACGAAGTTAATAGTATTTACTTTCCTAAAGGACAGAGATAATAAATTTTAAATAAAGCCCATAGTAAACATTAAAAAAAATTCATTAGTGTGTAATTTATAAATTCCAGAGTTTAAGAATAGCATAAATTAGAGGATTTTTTAAAAGTTTTGGGGCAGGGGAGTTATTACAGAGATCAACACATGACTTGAATGCTTCTGACCCAACGTTTGATTCCAGCTACCCAAACGTGTTTGTGGTATAGTCCTAAACCTCTAACAACTGCTTTAGAAGCCCCCTAAACCACAGAACACCATTTAACTCCAAACTTATTCTTCTGAAGAGTTTGGGGGGGGGGGGCTAGTTAGTTAGCTTGCTTTTTTGTTTGTTTGTTTTATTGGTTGAGCTACACATGGTGGTGTTTGGGGGTTGTTCCCATGGTATGCCTGGGTCATTGTTTGCGAAGCATATTATCAACCAATTGCACTATCCTTTCAGTCCCTCATCAGTTTTTTATCGGCTAGATTTCTTTTTTACCTCTTAGATCTCTCCTATTTTGTTTATAAGCACAGAGAAATGAAATTATATACTTACAAACATATAACCATAAAACCTATTACGCAAAAGTAGATATAGATACATGTGTCCTAATTTTTTATGTAAAGAACACCCCCCCCATCACAGTGCAACATTCCCACACCTAAATCCCGTATCTCCCACCTCCAATTCCCACCCCCACCTGTATTCTAGACAGGCTTTCTACTTCCCTCATTCATTCACATTGCTATGATAGTTCTCAGTGTAGTTATTTCTCTAACTGCACTCACCACTCTTTTGTGGTGAGCTTCATGGTTCTGAGCTAGACCTTCCAGCCCTCCTCTTTTTGTCTCTGAGGATTATTGCAAAAAAATGTCTTTTATATTTTCATAAAATAATGTTAAGTTTTAGTTTTTTGGGTTTTTTTTTTGTTTGTTTTTTTTTTTTTGTTTTTGGGCCACACACCGGCAGTGCTCAGGGGTTACTCCTGGATGTCTGCTCAGAAATAGCTCCTGGCAGGGCACGGGGGACCATATGGGACACCGGGATTCGAACCAACCACCTTTGGTCCTGGATCGGCTGCTTGCAAGGCAAACGCCGCTGTGCTATCTCTCCGGCCCCGTTAAGTTTTAGTTTACAGGTTTAGAACAAATAATTACCTGTGTCAATGGCTCAACGACCCAATGTACGTATCAGGACGAAGGAGAATGTGTTCAAGTTGAGTCTTTTTCTGATACACTCTCTCCACCGACAACTTCTTGGAAGAATCATTTTTGTTTGCAGTTTTCTGACTCTTCTTTTTTGCAGCATTGTTCTGATCAAAAAGAGTCTAAAATTAACCAAAAAATCCAATTTAAATAACCTCCAAGGGGGTAAGCTAAAATGTTTATGGACACATGCTATGGGTTTCTTTTTCAGTAAAAAAGAAAAAAAAGCACATTTCAGGCTCACTGATTATTAAAGAGATCTAAAATTCACTAAATAGATCACAGGTTTATTATACTAGCAGCTCAGCTCCTTCTATAATAGGGTGAAACTGCTGTTTTGACCGATGTTTCACCTCCATACATTTTAGGTAAACACACATACACACAAAATGCATACAGGAATAAACTTATTTACTCAATCCAGAAATAACAGGTTAATTTTTGTAGTCCTTAAACCTTCCAAGGATTTGTGAATTCTGATCTGTTTAAAGCCCAACAAAGACTGAAACACAGGCTGTAGGGGTTAAAAGATTTTCCAGATGTAAATTCCCAGTTTTTTAAGATCTGGAGATTAAAGGATTGAAAAAAGTAAACAACAACAACAAAAAAATAGTAACCTACTGTAGGTTAGTACATGGATGTAACTAAGAATACTAAGAAAAGTTTGTGAAAACTCATGTTTCACAACAATAATTACTAATATTTCAACTCTTCTAACCCTGATATTCAAGCACCCAATGATTTTAGATTTTTTAGTTATTTTAAGGAAACTGAAGGTGACAAACCTAATTGAGAACCATTCATACAAAGAATCCAAGACTCATATTCCTAGGCTCAAGCAATTTCCCACAGTAGAGAAGACACCTTTCTCCATTTAAATTTTCTAATGCTGCAAACACGACACCCAACTTAAAAAAAAAAAAAAAAACAGGTTTTATGACTGCCTTTTCAGAATTCAAAATATTTGAGTCCAAAATAACTATAACATAAGACTATGAAAATTTATATATATTCACAGGACTTTGAAACAACAAAGATTTTGTATTTGAACAAGCAATATACCACTTAATTTTGTTTCTACACATTATATCTGAATGGGCATTTCCTTCAAAGATGTCATAAACACATTCAAAAAATGTTTTAGGGAAATACACATCAAAGCCACAAGAGATCTAACTTTCAAACACATTAATGGCCCATACTAAAAGAACTGGGGAACAGTAAATGTTTGGCAAGTGTGTGACCAAAAGGGGAACTTTGTGAACACAGAAAGTTGAAGGGGAACATAAAATTTGGTATAGCCTCAGCAGCAGGCAACTGAATGCAAATTTCTAAAAGCTATACATGGAGATTCCATTATGATCCTTACAGATACCATTCTTAGACATTGATCTGAAGGATACAAAAATACCAACTCAGGGACTAGAGTATAGCTGGTAGAGTGTTTGCCTAGCATATAGCCAAAACCTAAACCATAGCATCCCATATGGTCCCTCAAGCATAACTGGGAGTAACTCCTGAGTGCAGAGCCAGGAGAAACCCCTGGGCATCACTGGGTGTGATCCAAAAACAAAAAAACAGCAATCTGAAAAATATTTGCATCCCTATGTTCTCAGTATTATTCATGATAGCCAAAATAAGAACTCAAACTAAATATCCATTAATAGCTGGTTGGTAATTATACACAATGGAATAATACTGAGCTATTTGAAAAATTAGATCATGTCGGAGCTGGAAAGATAGCATGGAGGTAGGGTGTCTGCCTTGCATGCAGGATGGAGGTTCAAATCCCGGCATCCCATATGGCTCCTGAGTCTGCCAGGAGTGATTTCTAAGAGTAGAGCCAAGAGTAACCCCTGAGCGCTGCCGGTTATGAGCAAAATAATAATAATAATTAGATCATGGCTTTGCAGCTATTTGGTTTGAAATTGAGGTGATTCTACTTTGTGAAATAAGTCAAGACAATTACCAGATGGCTCACTCATATGTGGAATGTAAATAACCAAAGTACACAAACAGACGAAACATAACAATGTTAAAAATATGTGACAAAAACCATGGTTACCAGAGGGAGAGGGAAGTTGACTAAAAGGAATATACTGAGGAAGTTACTTCATGTAATGGCACTATAATTTCGGTGGTTGGTACAGTGATGCCTACACTTATACAGAGATGTGAAGCTCTACCCTAAAATGTTACAATATTCTAAGTCAAACGTTAGTGAGTAAATCTGAGGTAATGAATAAATATAATAAAGGTTGTTTTATTAAGTAGTCTTTAATATGTTTAAAAATCAAAATGTTTGATAGAGTCCCTCAGGATAAGAAGTGAATATGCAAGTCATGAAATCCAAATGTTATACTTTTCAAATGCCACAAATTTTACATAAAATTAAAGAATTTAATGTTAATACAAATTATTGTAAATAATTCATTTCTAGATTTTAAATATATCTTTTATTTACATGTTTGCAAATAAATCATTCTTTTGGGGGCCCACAACCCAGTTACTCCTGGCTATGTACTCAGAAATCGCTCCTGGCTCGGGGGACCATATGAGACACCGGGGGATCAAACCGCAGTCTGTCCTAGATTAGCACATGCAGGACAAACACCCTACCACTTACACCACCACTCTGGCCCCAACAAATAATTCTTTTATTTATTTTAATTTATTTAAAAAATTTTTTAATTTATTTATTTTTAAAAAATTTAAGGGTCCAGAGTGGTGGTGCTAGAGGTAAGGCATTTGCCTTGCCCGCACTAGCCTAGGACGATCCCCCAGTGTCCCATATGGCCTATCTAATTTTAGCATTGGCATTTGGTTGTTCTTCTCTTCCTCTTCCTTTCTCCTCTCCCTCTCCTACTCCTTCTTCTTTTCCCTCCACCCTTGTCCTCTTCCTTCATCCTCCTCTCCTCTTCCCTCCTTCTCTTTCCTTCCCCTCTTCCTTCTTTTGTTGTGTGAGTTTGAGTGGTTTATTTTGCTTTTTCTTTTAGAGCCACACTTGGAGGTGCTCAGGGATCATACCTGGCAGGGCTCAGAAGACCATTATTGGGCACCAAGGATCCAATCTAGGTTGACAAAGCAAGTACCTTACTGTTGTACTATCTCTGGCTTTGCATTTGGACCCAATGAGCTACAATGAACTCAATTGATACAGTTAAGAAACTCAATTAAACATCTTCCTGTGGAGTCTGAGCTATACAAGGAGAGTAGGGCACTTGCCTTGCATGTGACCAATCCGGGTTTAATTCCTAGCATCTGAGAACTGGCAGGAGTGATTCCTGAAGGTAAAGATAGGAGTAAGCCTTGAGCACTACTGGGTGTAATGCAAAAACAAGAATGAGTCTCTATGTACCTTAAATGATATTGTGAAAGATTTGTTATTCACCTTTTGCTCACAAAAAGAAATTATTATAAAAATAAATAAGAATGAGAATAAAATAGTAAATGCCTTCTTCCTGACTTTTTCAAAGTTCACAACTTTCCATATCCCAGTCTGTTCCTCTTTCTCCCAAGTGGATATATAAAAATAAAAATAAAAAATAAAAACATTCCAATAAAACAAAAAAAATGTTTTTTCCAGAATGAGTATGTAGCGAGATCATTTCAAGGATTCTTCCATGCAGAACTGTCACCTAAGATATAGCATTTGGGGCAGTCATTCACAGTTCCTGCTTTTTTTTTTTTTTTTTTTTTGGTGGAAGAATGAATTGCTGCCAAAAAGGGCAGAGGAAATGGTTTGCCAGTTGGTGTTTTCAAAGAAGTGTCACTCATTCACATAAACAGCATAGAAGTCTCGCCATCACCAAGACAACCAGAGAGTACTGGCAAAAGACTAGCAAAAAGCTCCTTCTATTTCCATCTTCCATTTTTTTGTTTTATTTGTTTTAGGATCATATCCAACAATGCTTTGGGGTTACTCCTGGCTCTGTGCTCAGGAATTACTCCTGCCATGCTCAGGGATCATATGGTATGTTGGGGATAGCAAGCACTCAACCCACTGTATTCTCTCACCAGCTCCTGTCCTTCTTTTTTCTGTACATCACCAGATGTACACCGACCATATTTTACATTTCCCTTTCCCAACATTTCCTCCTCTCTTGGCCCCTTCAAAGCTGCCAACACCACCTTTAAAAAAGATGGCAAAAATTAGAGTGGGCCATATTATCAATCAATCATTAAAAAAAAGAAACTAGAGCAGTTCAGTAATAAAGCAACATTTCAAGTATGAGAGGCCATAAATTCTATCTCCAGCACTCTCACAAATGTGTGAGCAGCACCGCAATTAGAATCCCCTGTATCACAACGAAGTATGCAAGTTCTAAAGAGCACGACAACTAAATAAGTATTCAAATACTCAACAAAATGGATGAGGCCAGATAGCACTGCAACCAAGTGTGTTCTACTCCAGTCACTACAGTGATAAACCACAACAGAGGAAAATGAAGGGGAGGAAAAACAGTTTATTGAGCATCTATGATCTACCAATAATACCCTTTCAAGCCAAGGCATAAGAAGAGAGGTAGAGGGGCCGGAGAGATAGCATGGAGGTAAGGCGTTTGCCTTTCATGCAGGAGGTCATCGGTTCGAATCCCAGCGCCCCATATGGTCCCCTGTGCCTGCCAGGAGCAATTTCTGAGCCTGGAGCCAGGAATAACCCCTGAGCACTGCCAGGTGTGACCCAAAAACCAAAAAAAAAAAAAAAAAAAAAGAAGAGAGGTAGAGGACAAGGAATACTTAAGATCACAAAGAATGGCTTCAGGGCTCAAAGATATGCAGGGGGCAAGGTATTTGCTATGCATGTGGTCCACTTCCAATTTGATTCCCACCACCACATCTGATCACTGGAGCATCGCCAGAAGTGAGCCCTGAGCACAGAGCCAGGAGAAAGTCCCTGGAATCAATTCCTGATACATTAAAAAAAAAAAAATGTTGGAAACTTGAGAACCTTGGAAAATATTTGGGAACCCAAACACTGCTGAACACAGTGCTGAGTTTCTGACACCACAACCAAGCATGTTCAATCATGGTACCACAACAAAGGAAAGGGAAAATGCTTATATGTGTGTGAAAATTAAAAATATGCTCTCCCTAAAATGTACAAATCAGATGAAAGAAGGAAAACTCAATATTTTCAGGTGACATATGTTATACATATACAATGTATATAATACTTAAAACTCACTAAAAAAGAACCTGTAGGGCTAACTTATTAATACAGTAAGACTGTAAAATATAAAACAGAAAAACACAAAAATGGCTTGCAGGGCCAGGTAGCCCAAGGGGCCAGAGAGATAGCTCAACAGCCTGAGTACACACATTGAAAGCAGAAGGCAGCCCTAGGACCACATTGCTAGGAACAGTCCCCAGCATCAGCAGGTGTGAGCAAAACATGAATAGTAGTATTTGTGTACACTAATAGCAAATTATCAAAGAAAAAAAAAGAAAAGTAAGATAATAATCCCATTTGCAACTGAATCAAAAATAATAAAATTCCAGAACTGGGGATGCCTTTTAATGGCAGATCACATACTTTGTATCTGAGCATCTCTGGATTTAATTCTAGCCACTGTAAAATAAAGAAATGAAATTCATAAGAATATATGTTTCACCATGGAGAATACTAAAAACTTAGGCCCAGAAAACTGAAAGACCTTGATTAAATAAAAAAAAAAAGCTGTACACAAATAAATGAAAAAATTCTGTGTCCATGAGTCAAGTGGAATAATACTGTTTAAATGGTCATCTACAAACTCAAAGTAATCCCTATCAAAAATCTAAAGACATTTTTTGCAGAAATAGAAAAAAAAAACCTACCCTTGTAAGAAATCACAAATGTCCCCAAATATTTAAAGCAGTCTTAAAAATAACTGGGGCCAGAGCTGTAGGGCGTTTGCTTTGCACATGGCTGACCCAGGACGACATTGATCAATCTCCAGACAGTCCCATATATATGGTCCCCCAAGCCAGGAGCGATTTCTGAGCACATAGCCAGGAGTAACCCCTGAGCATCACCAGTTATAGCCCAAAAAACAAAACCAAAAACAAAGGCTGGTGGCATCACACTGTTCTGAAATCTTTATAAAATTTTTTACATAGACTGTCATAAAAAGGTACACAGATCAATGAAATCAGAACAGAGTCTAGAACAAATCCCAGCACATATAGTTCATTATTTTGTGGGCAAAATAATATAGAATAAACAAAGTTGGAGAGGGTAGCTAATAAATGGTGGTGGGGGAAAAAACTGGAAAGCCACTGCAACAGAAAGAAATTAGTTCTTGATCTTACACCAAAAAAAAAAAAAAGTAAACTTAAGACAGAGGGCATCACTCTGAAGAAAATTGCAAAAGTTCCTTGATATCAGTCTTGTAATTCTTTATACCAAAAGTAAACAAAACAAAAAGCAGCAATAACCAAGTGGAATAACATTAAAAAAAAAACTTTTCGCAACTAAAAGAACCATTAACAAATTAAAAACAACATATAAGAAGAAGTTATGTGCAAACTATGTATCTAGTTAATGTCCAAAATACATAAGGATTTCATATAACTCAGTAATAAAAATTCACCCCAGTCTAAAAATTAGGCAGAGTATCTGAATAAAATCTCTCTCTCTTTTTTTTTTTTTTTTTTTGAGACAGTACTCCAAGTAGGGGGCTTGCCTTGTATGCAGTCGAGCAAGATTTAATACCCTTCAGCACATATGGTCTTTGCACTGCTAGGAGTGATACCTAAGTGAAGAAACATCAGTAAACCCTAAATACAGTTAAATGTTACCCAAAAACAAACACAAAAACAAGTTTTTAAAATTAGGAAACATGGGCCGGAGCGATAGCACAGCGGTAAGGCATTTGCATTGCACACGGCCAACATAGGACGGACCCCAATTCAAATCCTGGCATCCATATGGTTCCTCAAGCCTGCCAGGAGTGACTTCTGAGCACAGAGCCAAAGTAATCCCTGAGTGCTGCCAGGTGTGATCAAAAAAAAAAAAAAAAGAACAAAAGTAAAATTAGGAACCAGGAATATGGCTCAGTTCTTAAGAATCTGCCAAAAGGCATAAGATCATAAATTTAATCCCAACAGAGCCCCACATAACAACTATTGGCCCAGCGGCACCACCTTTTAGAAAACTCAGGTACCAAGCAGAGTGCAATCTCTTAGAAACCACTATGCAAGCCCCACAATTAAGTGTGTATATTCCACAACTAAGTTTACAAGAGCTACAACCACCACAATCACGTAATGTGTGAACCCTCACAAATAACAACTTATAAAAACAAACAGAACATGGGAATTTAAAATGCAATTACCATAATACGCAGTATTATGCCTATTGTTAAAATATCCAAGATATGGAAGCAACTTGTCTCCACCAACTGATGAATGAATAAAGAAAACAGTGTGAGGCCTGAGCAACAGTACAGCAGACAGGGTGCTTGACTTGCCTGCAGACTTCTGGGTTTCCATCCCTAATACTATATATGGTTCCCTGAGCACTGTCAGAAATGATCTCTGAGACCACCAACTGCAGTCCAAAACTTAAAAAACAAACAAACAAAAAAAACTGGTATTTGAGATACACAAAACAACGGATTATTAAACCCTTTAATAAAGGGGGAGGGACTTGTCATTTGTAAGAATACATTATATCCTTTTTTGGGGGGGTCACACCCGGCAGCACTCAGGGGTTACTGCGGACTCTACACTCAGAAATCACTCCTGGCAGGCTCAGGGGACCATATGGGATGCCGGATTTGAACCACCATCCTTCTGCA
This sequence comes from Suncus etruscus, assembly GCF_024139225.1. Lineage (NCBI taxonomy): Eukaryota > Metazoa > Chordata > Mammalia > Eulipotyphla > Soricidae > Suncus > Suncus etruscus. Next base: position 15,128,084 of record NC_064867.1, on the reverse strand, counting down.
TGCAAGGCAAACGCTCTACATCCATGCTATCTCTCCGGCCCCAAATACAATATATTTTGAGGATATTATACTAACTATAATTCTCCCTTATGTTAAAAAAAGACAAATATCATAGGACCTCACTGATGTGTGGTCACTTAAAAAAAGAACTTAAAAATACTTTTAAAAAAAGGAAAGAAAAAGGGGTTAGAGCAATTGCACAGCGGTAGGGCGTTTGCCTTGCAAAAGGATGACCTGGGTTCAATCTCTGGCATCCCATATGTTCCCCTGAGCCTGCCAGGAGCTATTTCTGACACAGAGCCAGGAATAATCCCTGAGTGCTGCTGGGTATGGCCCCAAAACACCCCCCCCCCAAAAAAAACAAAGAAAAAAAAAACAAAGAAAAAAAAGTGTGGACTGGAAAAATAGTACAGTAGGTAAAGTGCTTTCCTTGCTCTGTACTCAGGAATTACTATGGGCTGGCTCCAAGGACCACATGGGATGCTGGGGATCAAAACTCAGTTAGCCAAGTGCAAGGAAAAAGTCCTCCCCTCTGTGAAATCACTCCATCCCAGAATTTTTTTTTAATTTTTTTGGGGAGCCACACCAGGGTTACTCCTGGTTATATGCTCAGAAATCATCCCTGGCATGGGGTGCTGGGCGATTGAACCATGGTCTATCCTAACTAGGTTAGCACGTGCAAGGCATACACTCTACCACCTACTGCACTGCTCCTGCCCCAGAATTTTATTTTTTGTGATAAGAACTTAAGATTTACTCTTTTAGCAATTTTCAAATATACCTTATTTCATTAATTACTAGTTAATAGCATTATTAACTATGGTGGCCATCCTGTATATCCCTAGGATTTACACTAGAAGTTTGCATCTTTCACCCATTTTGCCCTTTCTCCACCTTAACTCCCTTCCACAAGCAATTTTTTTCTGGATCTGAGTTCACTCCCCACCCCTCCCCTCTCCTCTCTTTTCTCCCCTTCCCCTTCCCCCTCTCCTTTCTTTCCTTCCCTCCCCACTTTCTTTGCTCTCCCTTCTTTCCCTCTTCCCCCTTATTTTTCCTTCCACTCCTCCTCCCACACCTTCCCTTCTCTTCCCCTCCTTTTTTTCTGTGCTCAGGGGACTATAGGTTAAAACTTGCAAGGAAAGAGCCTTATCCACTGAACTATTTTTCTAGTCCACACTTTCTTTATTTCTTTTGGTGGGGGGAGGGGTTGGGGCCACACTCAGCAGCACTCAGGGGTTACTCCTGGCTATGCACTCAGAAATCCCTCCTGGAAAGCTTGGGGGACCATATGGGATGCCAGAAAGACATTATTTTGCTTCCTTTGTTACTGATGATAAAACTGAGGTCTGGAGACATTGTTCTCTTGAAAATAACAAAGTTAATATTAGATGAAAGTGAGTTATGAAACCAGATAGTCTTATAGTCTATAAACATAAATAGTGCTATAAACCCCTGGAAAGGAAATGTACTTCATAGTTTTTTGTATAAAAGTAAAAGATGGGTTAGGTTATAGTAAAATACCAATACGTATATCCTAAAAAACTTTTTTATTCTGCTACATCAAGGTATTATAAGAGCTGTTTTGCTTCTTAGTGTTAATGTTTTCTAAGTCGGTAGCTGTGGAAATGATGGCTAAGAACATAAGCCTGGTTTAAATGTCTCTGCCACAGCCCTGTACCTCATAGGTTGTTACCTAATCTCTAAACCCTATTTCCTTTTCTGATGACAAGAACAATTTTATACTGATCTTAACTTTTCTTTAAAATGGAGTGCTAGGACATTCAAACTGGGCCAACTCCATAGACTCACTTTTTTCTTGAACTAAATGTAAACCAGGCAGTGAAAGATTATGGGTACACTGGGCAGCAGAAAGCTGACCATCTAAGGAGGTGATGGCAGCCCAAGCCCCCACTCTGCTGAAGCCACGCATGCTGCCTTCATCATCCAGAATCACTATTTTCGCAATAGCCCTGACTTATCAACCCTCTACAATTCCCTTCAGGGACACCAATCTGCAAAACTTCAAGATGATGGTTTGGGGGCACCCTCCCCCCCCTGTATCTTCCTTTAACAGGGAAGCCTGGTAGGAAAACACACTCTTAAAGCCGTAATATCAGTAATAGTGCTTTGAATTTCTGGACAACTTCATTTGTTTGATGTTGTCATTCCTATAGCAACATACCAATTTAACAGAAATGACCAGCTAACAAGAGCTTACTAAACCTGCCATTGTATTAATGACTTCATTGGAGACATAATAATTTCACAAATGTGCTTGCTACTGTACTTTTCTTTTTTCTTTATTTTTTTAAACTTTCTTCTCTTCCTTTTTCTTTTTTCTTCATTTCTTTTTTTTTAATAACTGCTCTCACTTATCTGGAAACAAATGCATTATGATGAACTATGTTAACTATGTGGTGCATTTTCTTTTTTATAAAGTAAAAAATAAAGAAGTGCTAGGAACCAAGTGGCAATGCACATGTCTTACATGAGGGGAGCACTAAGAGTGGCTCTAGTAAGCCCTGAGAACTGGTAACCCTCTGGCCCCCAGAACAAAAATGAATAACTAACTTGGGATCCTATTTATATTGTGGGGTTTTTTGAAGTACAAGAGGCTTTTTTAAATACTATTTAGTAAATGGGATTTTTGACATCATCTAAAAATACTTAATATATCTCAAACTATGAGTGAACAAAGTCATTTCTATTCAGAAAAGTTGGTTAACTTTACAAAAAAGTGCTTCTAACTATTGCTATTAAGTTTACATGAGGAGTTATCTAAATGTTGTCCACCACTTGTCTTAACTATGATAGAAATTGATAAGTGAGTAGTTAAATATCTAAATGTTAAAAATTGAGGGTTGGTATAGTACTTAGCACTGTACATTACAAACAAGTAAAAATACATCAGGCTTCTTAGCTAAATAGTAAAAGATTTCAAACAAGTAAAATACACTGTCTAAACTCGAAATTTATACTCTAATTGTTTTTTTTTTTTGGGGGGGGAGCCACATCCAGTGACGCTCAGGGTTTACTCCTGGCTATGTGCTCAGAAATTGCTCCTGGCTTGGGGGACCATATGGGACGCTGGGGGATCGAACTGTAGTCCGTCCTAGGTTAGTGTGTGCAAGTCAGATGCCCAACGGCTTGCGCCACAGCTCCAGCCCCTATACTCTAATTGTTAACACAACATTAAAGCACATAAAAGTAACATTAAAAGAGACTTGTGCCACTGGGAAAATGGTTCAAAGGCAGAAATCACACCGTGTATATGGGAAGCCTGGATTGAATCATACATAGTATGATACATAAGAATACAGAAGAAAATAAAAACTATAAACTGGAGAATAAAAGTTTGGTGAAACTGTGTCAGTCTTGAAAAGAATTAAAAGGGTAAAGAGAAAAGAAACATTCCTTTCTATGCTGAAAGAAAAGAAAACACAAAGACAAAAGTAAACGTGACATTCAGAGATACAATAAAACCAAACTATAAGAACTATATGAAACTTGTTTCAATCAAGGACATATATTTAATGAAAGAACTGGTTTAAATTATGGCTGAGGCAGGCTGAAATGACAGTAGGGAAGAATGATTCCTGAATACAGAGCCAGAAGTAAGCCTTGAACTCCACTGGTGTCACACCACCACCACCACCACTAACATCCAAAAAGTTAAAAAGATAGATATGGGGCCTGAGAGGTGGCACAAGCAGTAGGGAATGTGCCTTGCACGCAGCTAACCTAGGACAGACAGCAGTTCGATCCCCTGGCGTCCCATAAGCTCCCCCAAGCCAGGAGTGATTTCTGAGTGCATAGCCAGGAGTAACCCCTGAGCATCTTCTGAGCGCGTAGCCAGGAATAACCCCTGAGTTTAACTGGATATGGCCTGTCCAAAAAAAGAGGAAAAAAAGATAGAGATATTGCTGAGGATAGATAGATTAGATAGATGCTAGATAGATAGAGAGATAGAAATATTGCTGAGGATTAGATAGATAGATAGATAGATAGATAGATAGATAGATAGATAGATAGATAGATAGATAGATAGATAGATTGCTGAGGGGTTCAGATTTGTACTGCATATATTCATATTATTTTCATTCTGAGATGAAAATAGTCACAATTGAGGGAAAATTGCACTTGTATATAATATTTACTTAATACCAAATTAATGGTCAGGGGACTAAAGCAGTAGGGCATAAGTTAGACAGATATGCCAACAAAGGGTTAGATTCCGCAGCCACTCCATAGCATCTCAAGGTCCTAGCAGCACAACATTGACTGGCCCTTGCATTGATTTACCCACTGGTCTGATTGGCCAAGAATCATTAGTGGGGTACCTGGTCCCCAGAGTGCCATTTGAGAGCCTCCCCCAAAATTTAAAAAGGGGGGCACTTAAACAACACTACAGTGGGTAGAGTGCTTGCCTTGCTCACAGCTGACCTGTGTTCAAATCACAGCATTCAATATGGTCCGACAAGCAACCAGGAGTAATTCCTGAGTGCAGAGTCCATAGTAACCCCGAGCACTGCCGGATGTGAACCAAAAAAAAAAAAAATTTAAAATCAAACAAACTACAATATTAACTTTTAAACTAAAATATTAACAATATTGCTTAAAAGGGCTTGTATCTTAGAGATACATAGTGAAATAGAGAATGAAATCACGTAATTCTAGGATTTGCTTTGCATCAAAATAATGAGAAAAATGTAAATTAACTGTTAAAGCTCCACTGTAATATGTTTAATCTTCTAAGTTAGGCTATTGCTATATAAAATACCAATATTAACACACACAAAATGTATTACAATATTCACATAATTTTACTTTTGACAGTCACTAAAACCAAAGGCTAATCAAAGCTTAATAATTTAATTCAAGAAACTCTGCTTACTTCCAAGAAGGCTTTGTAGCTTTTGTTGATTTTAATTAGTTAAAATAATTTATTATGAATATTTTTCACTTTAAAATATATTTTTAGGGGCCAGAGAAATAGCACAGCGGTGAGGCGTTTGCCTTAGATGCAGAAGGACAGTGGTTTAAATCCCAGCATCCCCCTGGAGCGATTTCTGAGCATAAAGCCAGGAGTAATCCCTGAGCGCTGCCGGGTGTGACCCAAAAACCAAATACATATATATATTTAAATTTAAAAAATTATAAAGACACTGCAAGTCAAAACTAGTTATTTAAAAGTTATTTGTGCACTGACAACAGTAACAACATAATTTGGAATAAATCCCTACAGAAAGAAATAGCAACAAAATATCTATTATACACACACACACACACACACACACACACACACACACACTCAACCTGGAAAACAAAGGCTAATAGAAACTAATTCCATTTTTATTCCTTTCTGTTTTAGACAAGTAGGTGGCAACATAACACCAGTTTCAATAAAGGAGGCAAAATTATACCTCTTCACAGACAGTTCACTGCAAACACCCCCCCCCCAACATTTGCAAAAGAATTTGTTTCAATGGGTTTAGACATACACCAAAGGGGCTGAAGACAGCTACAAGGGCCAGGGTTTGTGTTGTGTATTAGAGATCTGGGTTCAATCACTCTGTACCATAACACTAGCAGTGGCTCCAGGAAAAGAGGCAGGAATAGCCCCTGAATACACCTCTGGGTGTGGCTCAAATCAAGATAATAATAACAACATTGCCAACATCAATAATAATAATAATAATAATAATAATAATAATAATAATAATATACCTACATTACAATGAAAATAAATTTTTATAGATTTCATGTAAAAACAACATAATCTGCTTTTCCGCCTGTACATTTCTTGCACGTCACCAAAAATAAAGTTCAGCACTATACTATTTAATTTTCAATAAAATCTAACCTTGCAGATGAAAAAACAGAAAGTTTCTGGTACTTAGGCCAACTATTGGAGACAGGATACATAGCTGTATCAATCTGATATAACAGCCTATGTTCATAACCATCTCATCCTATTGCCATTCATAATGTTTAACATATGATCAACATATGTTATATTATACACTAAATTATACTCATATAACCTTCTTAAATTTAAACAAAGTGTCAAATCTTTAAGTGAACTGATATAACTATCTTTTTGAGGAGATGGAAACATGTAATTCATGAGGCAGAGAGATAGTGCAGTGGGTAGGGTGCTTGCCTTATACAAAGATGACTTACATTCAATCCCCAGCACTCCATGATCCCTCCTCTTTTACCAGCACCAGCAGTAAACACTAAGTACCTCCAAATGTGGCCCCAAAACCAAGATACAAGTCATAAAATGGTTATGTGACTTTACTTTGTTATTTCCAATATTCATTTTATAAGTCAATTACATTTCAATTGAATTCTTCTAAATTTGAATGAGGTCCTCAAATTCACAAAATGTAGGGGCCGGAGCAATAGTACACTGGGTAGAGTACTCGCCTTGCACATGGCTGACAAGGGTTACATCCTGGACATCCCCTATGATCCCCGACTCTACTAGGAGTGATCCCGGAGCACAGAGCCAGGAGTCATCCCTGAGCACTAACAGGTGTGCCCCCCCCAAAAAAAAAGTATTTGCAAAATGTCCTGGACATGAAAGTTCCCTATAAGCTTGGGAGGGGAAAAAAATTAGTTAAGGACCTGAAAGCTGAACAGGTCTCAACATGTATGTAGTACTCAATGTGGTCCTCTATAGGCTGGTGCACACATGTTAAGACCGGGTTTGGGTTTGAACGAGGATCACATGACTGTCCTCCCCCACCCCAGGCATCTTCTTGAGCACTGAACCTGAAGTAGTCTCTGAGCACCAAAGCCCTAATCAAGCAGTAAATAAAGATCGCTATGACTTGTTAAAGCTAATTAAAGTCGAGCCTACGCAAAATATTGACCACTATAAATTCAGAATTCCTCAGAGGAAACCCTCTTGGGACCTTTACACTTCCCAGCTTCCCAACAGTGTTGGAGCACTATCTGGCCATCCAGTTTGTTTGCCTTTAGTAACAGGAACAAAAGCCATTCGCTTTTAAAACTTTCTTTTAGATTGCTGCATGGGGCAAACTGTTCACACATAGACCATCAATTTATAATCTGAGCAACTTTAGTTGTTGAAGTTATTTTGCAAAGCCCTTGCCACGAACAGTTGGATAGTTTGCAATACAGCAGCACACAACTGCTATTTAACTCACCAAGACCCAAACAAATAGAAAATAAAGAACTGATCCAAAAAAAAAAAGGCCACTCGCTTGTGTTAAAACACACACACACACACAGAGAGAGCCCTGGAAATGGGATGATCTTTCACTTTTCCCTAGGCACGGGGGAGCAGGATGAACTGGGCTTTTCCTGCGTGTAGGAAATGACCCTGCTCTGAACTCTCAGTCGAGCCAGTAAAACGCCAGGGAATTATCGATCGGCCGTGGGAATCGCTCAGGCTTAGGTCTTCCCTCCAGCGCTCGGCTTGACTTTCCCCAGAAATCCTGGGCCTCCGGGACCCAGCGAGCCTGAGTCTCCGGGTCCCTTCCCCAGCGAGCTCCTTGGGGCTCTCCCGCCCGTCTCAACCTGGTGCAAAGTTGCTGATACAGGTAAACGCTTTTATTTATTTATTTATTTATTTTTCATTTTTGCAAATCCCTCTCTGGCAGATGGAGACCGGCCTGCCATGCAAGTGCCAGTGCCCTGCAGGCAATCTCCCCACTCCCCAACCTGAGCCACCCTAACCTAACCCAGCCCGGCCCAGCCCACCGCACCCCGCCCTTCTTGCAGAGCCCAAGGCAGCCTGCAGCAGCAAAGCGGATCCTGTGCACGCAGATCTTCCAGAAGAAGCACAGATGCAAGAAAGTTGATGCACTACACACCGACCCGGACCCGGACGCTTTAGAGCAGTCCGGAGCGAGATCGCACATTGCATGAATGGCTGGGCTGTTAAGACAGAGTCTGGGAAAGGGGGCTCGTGTGTGTGTGTGTGTGTGTGTGTGTGTGTGTGTGTGTGTGTGTGTGTGATCATCTGGAGGATCCCGGTGACATGCACACGCAAAAGTACACACACACACCTTTGGAATGCACAACAGAGTCTGGAAAAGGGGTCTTGGTGTGTGTGTGTTCATCAGAGTCTGGAAGAGGGGGAAGAGGGCTAAGTGTGTGTGTGTGTGTGTGTGTGTGTGTGTGTGTGTGTGTGTGTGTGTGTGTGATCATCCGGAGCTTCCCGGTGACATATACACCCGTAAAACGCACACACACAACTTTGCAGTGCCTGCTGCGTTTCTGGAAAAGGGGGCTCGGTTTGTGTGTATATGTGTGTGTGTGTGTGTGTGTGAGAGAGAGAGAGAGAGAGACAGAGAGAGAGAGAGAGAGAGAGAGAGAGAGAGAGAGAGAGAGAGAGAGAGAGAGAGAGAGAGAGAGAGAGAGAGAGAGAGAGAGAGAGAGAGAGAGAGAGAGAGATCACCCGGAGACTCGCGGTGACAGGCACCCGCAAATGCACACACACAACTTTGCAAGGCACGACAGAGTCTGGAAAAGGGGGGGGAGGCTCGGCGTGTGTGTGTGTGTGTGATCATCCGGAGGCCCCGCTGACACGCACCCGCAAACGCACACACACACAGACACACACACACACAACTTTGCGACGCGCGCCGCGCTCCTGCCGCAGGAGCCTCCCCTCCCTCGGAAGGGGGAGCAGGGAAGAAGAAAGCCGAGGGGGGGACGAGCAGAGCCCCGGCCTCCCCTGAGGCGGCCCCGCCGGAGCCCCTGCAGCTCCTCCTCCTCGTCGCCGTCCTCCCGGGGAGGAACAAAGCCGCCCGGGCCCCGCCGCCCGCCGGGCCGCGGCCACTCACCACCCAGGTCAGGGCCCCGTTGCCCGCGCCGGCTGCGGCGGCCGCCTTGGCCATGACGGCGGGCGGGCGGCGGGCCTGTGCGCTCTCTCGCTCCTCGCGCTCCGCTGCGATGCCGCCGACGCTCAGCAAGGCCCCATGGCCCGCAGATCGCCGCCCAGCCCGCGAGGAGGCCGCGGCCCTGGAGTGGAGCTCAGGCGGGGCCTAGCGCCGCGGCGGCGCCTTCCTGCTCCGGGCGTCCGTGCCCCCGCGGGCCGCGAGGCCTTCCCGGCGATCGGGCCGTCCGAGTCGCCTCCGCCGCTCCCGCTCGCGCGCAGACGGACAATAAGCCGGAGCCGCCGCCTCCCGCGCGGCGGGCATAACAAGGCTGCCTCGAATCGAACGCGTTCCCTCTCCGAGGAGAGGACGGGCGGGCGGGCGAGCGAGCGGGAGGGCGCGGCGGCGCGGCGGCCGTCCATCACCGCCTCCCAGCCAATCAGCGCCTCGCCTCCGCCGCCGCCGGCCAATGGCAAATCCGTACTGCTCAGATGGGGCGGGACTCGAAGGGAAGGAAACGTCATTGCGGGTAGCAACCGAAAGGCAGACTGGATGGACTGAAGGGCTTTTTTTGTTTGCGCGTCTCGAGTCCGGGCTGAGGGTTTGCCCTCGGAAGTGAGCGCGCGCTCGGGGGGGCCCCCACCCTGGGAAGGGTCATTTAAGGGCGGCCCGAGGGGAAAGGTGGGGTGCTTCCTCGCCAGGCCGTCGTCATGCCTAGCCTTCAAGCGGGGGACATTCCTCTCAGGCCCAGGCCCCGTTGGGGAGGGGAAGGGGGAAAGAAGGGGAGCAGGAAGAAGGCCGTGCACCCCCCCGTCCCCAAGGGGAAGTCTTTGCAAACAGCAGTTGTAAATAAACCCCAGGCAAGACCTTCTAGAGCACTGGTGCGAGGAAAGCCCTGGGATCCCGGCCTCCCCCAAGGCCCCAAGTGGACGCTGCTGTCCAAAGAAGAAAAAAAAAGCGGGGAGCTATCCTCTGTCCTCCTATCTCTATCCCCCCCCCAAAAAAGAGAAAGGGTTCATTGGAAGGGCACCCACCCGGGTTCAGGAATTTCCAGGAGAAGGAATGGGATGCAAAAAAAAAAAAGAATGCAGGGGGGAAGGATTTCCTCAGCCCTCCCATCTATCTTCCTCCCTGGGCCCCCCCAAAAGGGAAAAAAAGGGTTCATTGCAAGGCCACCCACCCGGGTTCAAGAATTCCGAGGAGACGGGATGGGATGCAAAGAGAATGTTTCCGGGAAAGAATGCAGGGTGAGCCCAAGGTTCCACGTTCTGTTCGCTCCTCTGACCTTTCTCTCCACTCTGAACAATGCAGATGTGTCGGGGTCATTTTCTCGTCTCTGCAGAACTGTGTCTGATACTTCTTAGCGTGTTTCATTAAAACAACAACAACAACTGATTGCAGCGACATTTCAAATGCACACCAAAGAATTATTTGAAAGCTTTCCAAGAATGAACATAAATGACCGATTACAGCAACACCAAACAAAGTCCTTGCGGCTGGAAGGTGGTTCTACTTCGTCCTGGTATTCAACCTTAATTCAATTCCACACGTAAATATTTGGGTGTGCGCTCTGCCCCCCCTTCCCAGTGCCAGGCCCATGATGAGTTTGATATAAAAGTCCCCTGCTTTAAAGTCATGTATATACTGGCTTGTGAGACAGACCAAAAAATTAACTATCACTAAAATCAGCATTTGAGGGCATGAAATGCCACCAACTCGCTGTGCCAAGAAAGCTTTTTTTAGAAGCTGAAACCATATTGCTGCTTTATGAAAAGATGTTTTTGTGAACTTCTCTTCCAAATGTGCATTTCCTCTCAAGGGAAAACAAAAATGTCTAGGGTCACATCTTTCAAATGCCTTTGGAGTCCAGAGAGGTGGGCAACTCCGAAACGTGGAAATAATTTAAAATTGGTTTTTCTAAATTAGCTCTCTAGGGGCCTTGTGATGTTGGCATATTTGGGACTTGAGCTCAGAACAGCGAAACCTTTCTTTACCTTGAACTTGAAGTGCAACCTTGTAAATCAGACTAGCCAGGGTCTAATCCCGACCTTCCACATGACCAACTGAGTATCCTGTGCCTTGCATTACACCTCCTTAAAAGGACATTTTGCCTGTGTATTTACTGTAGCTTTACACATTAAGTGTGCAAATATTTTATAACATTGAAAGGTACATGATTTTTAAGAACATGAGGGTTTTTTAATGACATACATTAAATAGAAGCCAACTTATTAAATATATATAGCTTTCCTTTTCAGACTTTCACTTTTCAAAGTTGTTAGCATCAAAATGGAAAAAATGAAAGTCAAATTGATTAATAAAATCATGTTTCTCTTTTCATTTGTGTCTATGTGAGACATTGAGTACTTCCATCTATTCAAGTATGAAGAGCCTCCCGTAAATATAAATATAAAGCAGAAATCCATGATGAATGGGAGACTACATCAACGGTATCTCACTTCCTAAAGGTCTTTTTAACTATATGCAGCAGATTTTACAATTCTCTATGGTAAAATTGATCATTCCCTACAAGGTTGAGCACTGCTTCAGGAGTTTTGTCAAATAATTTTGCTGACAACCAGAAGAAGGATGAATGCAGTATGCTATCACTTATATGTGTTATTTAGAATAATTGCATGAAGAAATGCAATGGCTTTAATGGGGGTTATCTAGAACAGTCTTGGCCAGAGTATAGCAAGAAGGAAAGAAATTGAGTGGAGGAGGAGAAAAACAATATGAAAGGATGGGGGCCAGGGGCCAAGTGATCTCAGGTACATTGATGGTATTAAAAAAGTACAGAACTAAATATCCAAGTCAAAGGCAACAACAATGGAATCAAGAGACTCAAACTTTAGCAATCTAAACTTAAAATGGGCCTGTTGGGGACTGGAGAGATAGCATGTTGTTAAGGCATTTGCCTTGCTTGCAGAAGGATGGTGGTTTGAATCCTGGGATCCCAGATGGTCCCCTGAGCCTGCCAGGAGCGATTTCTGAGTGTAGAGCCAGGAGGAACCCCTGAGCGCCACCAGGTGTGACTCAAAAAAAACAAAAATTAATTAATTAATTAAAAAATTAAATGGGCCTGTTATACTGGTAGGCTGAAGGTGGTGGTGGTGGTATGGATGCACTTAGGGAACGTGAGTGGTGAGAGGTCAACACTGGTAGTGGGATTAGCCCTGATTCATTGTATGTCTGAAAGCCAACTATGAAGGACTATAAATCGCAATGGTTTCAATAAAAGAATAATTAATCATTTTGTTTACAGAGTAATTACTGTAGTAATTGCCATATTCAAAAGATGTTATATCTGTCTTGTTTAGAACACTTCTTTTTTCATATGTATAGATTTAGAGACTTGATTTCCACCACCTAAGCAAGCACCAGTCAAAATGAAAAATCATACAAAGCCAATTCCATAAACTATAATAGTTAAGGTCTTTATAATTAATTATTCAAGCTTTGAGTAAATTCTTTTGGAAATAAAATGTTAAATTTCTGACTAGTTATTTTATTTTATAACATATGTATCACAGATAATGTGATGAAAAAGTATCCATTAGAGACCAGAGAGGCACATTACAGCAGGGGCCAGATTACAACAGATAGGGCACTTGCCTTGTATACAATCAACCCAGGTTCAATCCCCTGTACCACACATTGGTTGCCATAGCACCACAAGGAATGCCCTTGAGTGTAGAACCATAAGTAAGCTCTGAATTCTGCCAGATATGACCCAAGAAGCAACAAAATAAAGCAAAATTATTAAGTACCTACTGCTCATCAGTAACTCAGAATACATGAATTTGAAAGGAAAAAGACAAATTGCTGCATTGAGTTTTCTCATTGTGTTAAAAGAGAATCACTCTGGGACCAATCAGAGTATTAGTACAGCAAGTTAGGCACCTGCCTTTCCTGCAGCCAACTGAAGGTTTAATCCACAGCACCCAGATGGTTCCCTAAGCCTGCCAGGAGTAGTCCTTGAATGCAGAGCCAGGAGTAAGCCCTGAGTACTGCCTGGTGTGGCTCAAAAACAAAAATATATACATATAGTTTAGGTGTGTGTGTGTGTGAGAGAGAGAGAGAGAGAGAGAGAGAGAGAGAGAGAGAGAGAGAGAGAGAGAGAGAGAGAGTATGGGTGTGTGAAGCAAGAAAAGTTTTATCAAAACTTATTTAGAATGTGAATGTGGGGGAGAGAAAGAGGGAAGTGTGTTTAAGTTTAAGAGAGAACACAGGCATCTCCAGAGTGGAAACAAGCAAGCAAAGAACCAGAGACAAGCAAATGAAATATGTATTCAGGGGCCGGGAAGGTGGCGCTAGAGGTAAGGTGTCTGCCTTACAAGCGCGCCAAGGAACGGACCGACCGCGGTTCAATCCCCCGGCGTCCCATATGGTCCCCCCAAGCCAGGGGCGATTTCTGAGCACATAGCCAGGAGTAACCCCTGAGAGTCAAACGGGTGTGGCCCAAAAACCAAAAAAAAAAAAAAAAAAAAAAAAAAAGAAATATGTATTCAGGGAAGAATGTAGGCTTAAAGAGCCAGCCAAAAAGTAATTTCACATTATTTGCTATTTAACAGTTCTGATCAGTTTCACACTTGTACTATTTTTTTTCTTTTTGGTTTTTTGGGCCACACTCGTTTGACACTCAGGGGTTACTCCTGGCTATGCACTCAGAAATCGCCCCTGGCTTGGGGGGACCATATGGGACACAGGGGATTGAACTGAGGTCCATCCTAGGCTAGCGCTTGCAAGGCAGACACCTACCCTCTAGCGCCACCTCTTCAGCCCTGCAGAAACATTTTTGTTGTTGTTGTTTGTTTGTTTGTTTGTCACACTCAGCAGCACTCAGGGGTTACTCCTGGCTCTACACTCAGAAATCGCTCCTGGCAGGCTTGGGGGACCATCCATATAGGATGCTGGGATTCGAACAACCATCCTTCTGCATGCAACGCAAACACCCTACCTCCATGCTATCTCTCTGGCCCCACACACTTGTACTTTATAGAGAGGCCATTTAATCAATAAATAAAATCAACAATCTGGGGCAATAGCACAGGTGTAGGATGTTTGCCTTGCACTCCACAGCTGATCCAGGACAAATCTGGGTTAGATCCCCGGCATCCTATACGATCCTCCGAGCCAAGAGTGATTTCTGAGTACATAGCCAGGAGAAATCCCTGAGCGTCACTGGGAGTGGCCCAAAAACTAAAAAAAAAAATAAATAAATAAATAAAATAAAATCATAAAAAAATAAAATCAACAACCTAAGAAGATATTAACTCAGAGACTAGGGATATCGCTCAGTGATTAGAATACCGACCTGCCTTGCAAGCATGAAACCAGAAATTCTACTTCTATCACCACCCCTCTGCATTTGGGATCCTCAAATGTAGTGTGTGACTTCCAGTGCACTGCAACCAAGTGTATGTAAACAGCACAACCAAAGTTACAGGTAAGACCATCAATGAGCATTGTAACAGAATGAATGAGCACTACAACCAAGTGTGTAACCCCTGGGGAGGTCTACTACTAGGAGTACAATGTCTGGTTTTCTCAGTAGCAACAGCAACAAAAGAAGAGGGGAGGGAGGGAAAGAAGGAAAGAGTAACTTGAACCTGTATTTCTAGGTACTTGGCTAAGTTTCAACTGAGTTTCCATGAGATTCAGTGGAAGACTAACCTAATATTTAATCAAATATTCAAAATTCAAAATTCAGTAACTTCAGTTTTACCCACCTCTGATTGTTAATTTCTAAGGAATTCTTAGAAGATCAAAGTTGGTAAGCCAAGAAGAAAAATTCGTAGTAATTGGCCCATAGTGAATTCCTTAAGTGATTGCCTAGATAATAACTATTAAGGGCTTAAATATAACGGGATGTGTTAAATTTTCTTCAGTAGTATAGTAGTAAGCTCGAGATAAAGAAAGCTATTCATGTGTGGCTTTTTTGGTTTTTCGTATTTCTATCATAAATATTATATTAACTTTGATTCAAAGTTTTTAATTGCTCCAAATATAATTTTACTCTTAAAAAGATACTGCTACCTTAAAAGTAATAAGTGTTTATGGATGTCTGAAGGTATGGATGAAAACCACTTTCCTAAATATTATCACTAGATGGAAGACTGATCTAGATGAAAGGTTTTCTAGTAAGTTGGGAATGTTTTTGTTAGCTGTCTTTTTTGTTTGGAGGAATTTGTTTTGATTGGTTTGGATCAAGTGAGTTATTATGTTTTTCTGGCAATATCTTTACTACTACAGACAAGAGGGATATTTTCACTTAATTTACATCAGCAGCAATTCAGAGCTCTTATTTTTCTCTACAGAATTATACAAGCTAGTGAATTTTAACAATTACACACTTTAGTTAAGAAGACTGTTTCCAGGGTCTCAGGTTACAGTTAAACTAGAACACATGCCTGCATGTTTGAGGTTGGGGGAAAAGAGAGTTGGTGGTGGGTAAATCTGGGGGTAATTTGGGCCACACCCAGGGGCTCTGGATTTGTTCCTGGTTCTGCACTCAGGGATCACTCTTAGGACTTGGGAAACTGTATCAGGTAAAAGGACCAAAGTTTCTTTCTGCTGTACTTTCTCTTCGCCCTTCTCCTATACTCCAGCTTTAGCATTTCAAAGAAACATTTTTAAACTCTGTTTTGGGAGCTTTTGGTTTTATGACTCACATAACCTGCAGCAAACTTTTTTTTTTTTTTATATCGGGAGCATTTTTTAAACCCTGATTTGGGAGCCTTTGATTTTAGCATTCATCAAACTTCCCTAGTATTTTACAATACTAGTATGTGAGTTGCCAAGCTCCGGTTTTTTTTTTTTTTTTTTGGTTTTTGGTTTTTGGGCCAAACCAACCCAGCATTGCTCAGAGGTTACTCCTGGCTGTTCTCTCAGAAATAGCTCCTGGCAGGCACGGGGGACTATATGGGATACCGGGATTCGAACCAACCACCTTTGGTCCTGGATTGGCTGCTTGCAAGGCAAACGCCGCTGTGCTATCTCTCTGGGCCCCAAGCTCCGTTTCTTACCTTGTTTTAGTTTTTACACTATTATTGCAATGGTGGGGTTATGCAATTGGTTGAGAGCTTTTTGGGTCTTGAAAATCACTTTGCTAGGAGACAGAGCATCCCAAATTGTGGTATTGTTGGAATGGTACCCAGCATGTAGGATGATGCTGGGGATCAAACGTACTGCCTTATGCCTATATGGAAGTCACTCTATCACTGAGCCATCCCAACCCCCTGCTTAGTTGTGCTTTTAAGGTTTCTAGTTGCATTGAATGATCTGATTCAGTTACTCAGTAGATTTCTAAGACTCAAAAAAAGACTTAAAAATGGGGCCGGAGAGATAGCATGGAGGTAAGGCGTTTGCCTTTCATGCAGAAGGTTGGTGGTTTGAATCCTGGCATCCCATATGGTCCCCTGAGCCTTCCAGGAGCAATTTCTGAGTGTTGAGCCAGGAGTAACCCCTGAGTGCTGCTGGGTGTGACCCAAAAAAAACCCCCAAAAACCAAAAAAAAAAAACAAAAACCAAAAAAAGACAAAAAAAAGATGGTAGGGTCTTTCTTAATTCAAGAGTGTCATTCTAGAGGAACTGGGGATTCTTAAAATGAGAGCTGTCAACTTGTTCCATTTTATAGTGTATTAAATGTTTTAATGGGGGATGAAAATGACATTGTTGTGCAGGCAGTAAAAACACTAGTCAATCTTCTCTGTTAATAGTTGAATGGTTCAGTACCTAGTGCTGATTCGAAAAGGTAGGCATCTAGTAGATGTTCAGTTAACAATTGTGCATGAAGGTTGGAGAAATTGCATAAAAGGCAGATTGCCTCCCTTGCACCTGACCGAACTGGGTTTGATCCTCAGCATTCCATGTGGTTCCTTGAGTACTGCCAGGAGTGATCTCTGAGAGCAGAGCAGAGCCTAGAGTAATTAATCCCTTAGCATCACTGAACGTGAATTTGAATTTATGAATATGAATAAATTTGAGACACATTTCCCCTTAATAAAACATCCTATTAAAGCATCCTTTAATATGCTAAAATCATTGGCAGAATCTAGATGCTAGAATCTTTGGTGTATTTTCCTCAAGTGTTCTTGGCTGTATATACCTTCAATTCTCTCATTAATCATATATTAAGAATTAGGTCTTCTTGGTCTCCATTTCAAAAACCACGCAGGGGCTAGTGCCCCCACACGTACAATATATATTGATAGTATTATTTGTGTATAGTTTACATATACATAATATCCATCTTGTATTGTGACCTTGATACTGCCCTACAAAGCTCATTTCTAATCTTGTACTGCCTCGGTCCAACCATTATTTCCCCCCATTTACCCATGTAGGTACAGCTCATGACATGAAGCTCACCACATAGTGTGATGAATGCAGTTAGAGAAATAACTACACTGAAAACTATTATAAAAATGTGAATGAATGAGGGAAATAAAAAGCCTGTCTCGAGTACAGGTGTGGGTGCAGTGGGGAGGAGGGAGATCTGGGAAATTGGTGGTGGGAATCTTGCATTGGTGAAGGGGGGGTGACTGTAATCATACAACTACAATTATATTTGTAATCACTGTGTTTAAATAAAGATAATTTAAAAAATAATTAGGTAAAGCCCTGAATAAAAAACAGGATGTAGAGTCAGAGATATAGTACAGCAGGCAAGGCACATAGCTTTACATGCAGCCAACCTGGGTTCCATTCCCAGCACAGCATATTGTTTCCTCCAACCCTGACAGGAGTGATCCCTGAGCACAGCAGTTGGAACCTTCAGCCTTGCCAGTGCTTAGTCCTCATTTCATGACACAGGAAAGTCCTGTGTGTATGACAAGCTTTCTATGTGGTACAGTTCCAGGCAGGCGCTTGCACACATACTAGTTTAATTAACTTCCAAGAACCCTAAAAGAGAAATTCTTATTTCACAGTCAAGAAAATTAAAAGTCACAGAAATCACATATCCAAGTGATGAGGCTGAAATTCAAAGGATTCTTCTCTTCAAACCACACCCTGTTAGTACTCTGCCAAGTTGGCTAACATACTAGTCAGAGTAGCAGATTTGACAATGTAATAGGAACTTGGCAATTCTGGTGAATAATTCTGGCCTTTGGCCCTCAATAAAAGCCTTTGGTAGGTTTTATTGTTGAACTATGATGACAAGTTTCTACAATGCTTTGACTGATGAGAAATATCTTTGAAACCAGTCTGGATCTTCTTGCTTTTTTACTTCATTACAAAATGAGTGACTTTGTGAAATTTAAGGAAAATCTGAAGCCCAAATCTCTAAATCCATAAAATTTGAAACCTTCTCATCAATATACAGTATTCTAAGTATAGAAGATACTTAGCTAGTTTTTGAATGTAAGAAGGAATTCAAGAAATAGAGCTCTTTAAGATTCACAGTTATTGGATCCCTTGAAATTCACGGTATAATATACTTGAAACAGCATCAAAGATCTTAGTGTTCCAGCATACACGAGGGAGATCTATTCATAGACACTCTGTTTATTTTAAGGATTAATCGCTTTTTTCTAATCTATTTTTGTGTTTTTTACATGTTTGCATCACCTACCCAGCACTTTGTAAGTGCTCCTTGAGATATAAACAGATATTTTTAGTACATTAAAAATACATATTATGGCCGGGAAGGTGGCGCTAGAGATAAGGTGTCTGCCTTGTAAGCGCTACCAAGGAACGGACCACGGTTCGATCCCCCGGCGTCCCATATGGTCCCCCCAAGCCAGGGGCGATTTCTGAGCACATAGCCAGGAGTAACCCCTGAGCGTCAAATGGGTGTGGCCCCAAAACCAAAAAAAAAATACATATTATTTAGAACTGGAGAGATAGGACAGAGATGAAATAATTCTGCAAGTGGCTGACCCCAGTTCTGTCTTCAACACTCCATATGGTCCCATAAGCCCGCCAGATGTAAACCCTAAATGCAGAGCCAGAAGTAAGCCCTGAGCACCACTGGGTTTGGCTCCATTAGCCCCCCTCACCCAGATTTTTTAATTGCATATTCTTGTATATAATCTCCATATAAGAAAATACTATAATTTATTAGTACTTTTACCCCTATTGTACTAGGATTCAAACCCAAGTCTTGCCATATTACCAGAGTCATATCCCTCATCCAAAACTTATTAGTGTTTTTAAGTATATAACCAATCCCGTAACAAACAAGTCAAACTTATTTAGCATTGAAACTATTTTTAGAATTATCTATTAGTATATACTTATAACTTAAATATTTTTTAAATTGGGGGTGGTAATCAGAGCAGGAAGTGAGTGATCTCTGATGGTGCTTCAGGGACTATATTGTGGTACTGACAATCAAAATGGAGAATCAATCTAATTCAAGACAATCTTTCCTCCTGTACTATCTATCCAGTCCGGTACTCATACTTTAAGAAACTGTGGGAAATACAGTGACATTTTGTATTATTTTTGTTATTTGGAGCATATGTTATAAGTTTAGATATAATAGATAAATACAAAGATCAAATGATCTTCCATTCTATTACTTAGATAATTATAAACAATGTCTGTCTTTCCATATTTTTTTTTTGCTTAAGTCTTATTTCTTTTATCAAGACTATTTTTTCCTGTCACTTTTCTTAGCCATTGTAAAGATAAAGGCCACATCCCATGTTGCTGTAGAGGTGAGTAGAAGCTTGTGAAATTGGAGAGTAAGCTAGGAGAAAAGAGTTCAACCCAAGATGTTTGATCTGCTTTAAGCCACATGCTTGGCCCAAATATATGGACTTAAAGAAAAGGGACCATGTATTAATAAGTTACTTAAAATGCTTAAATTAATTCTAGCATAGAGAAATAGCCCATAGAGTTAGAGCACATGTTTTGAGAGATACTGAGTTGGATACCCAACTCCACAGTTGCCACCATCAGGATCATGGACTACTAGTTGTAGACGTGATGTCACTGGGTACTTCCTGGGTGTGGCTCTTCATTATAGTAACTGAGATAGGAGCATCAACAGACCGAAACATTGCAAGACCAAGTATTTCCGGGATTTGTCTTTAGAATCCTGAGCACTGAATGAGAGGATCACCCCAAACAAACAAACAAACAAACTAATAAACAAATTATTTTAGTCACTAGATTGGCTAAAATTGAGCTATCTATGGAGGATATGGAACCACAGAAATACATAGGATTGTTAGTATGTGATTTAGCAAAACCACTTTGGAAAACTATTCCATAGCATCTACTAAAACTAAACATATATGTTCTATGAACCAAATATTTTACTTTTACACATAAAAATCTTATATATTATTTGAATTTGTTACAAACTTGAAACAATCCAAGCCTCTATAAGTGAGAGAATGGATATATTGTATATGCATAGGATAGAATGCTGGTCAGCAATAAAAATAAATGACATGCTACATTTAACATGAGTTTCACAAATATTATGCTACAAAATTAAAATCAATACTATATGATTCCATTCAGATAAAATTTAGAAACAGGCAATAACTAATCTATGGTTTAGAAGGATGGATATTATTACCTCATGAAGAAGGAGTCTATGTGTTGATATCTATTTTTTTTTAACTAGGTGATAGTTACATGACTATTGATTTTGATAGCACAGCGGTAGGGTCTTTGCCTTACAACCAAATGAGCCAACCCAGGACAGACTAGTATTCAATCCCCAGCATTCCATATGGTCCCCCAAGCCTGCCAGGAGAGATTTCTGAGCAAAAAGCCAGGAGTAACCCCTGAGTGCTGCTGGTGTGTCCCAAAAACCAAAAAAAAGTTTAAGTGGTGCTGTGTCACCAATATGACAGAAATAGATTTGTAGAAAGACAGATGACAGATGTCTGAAAATTGATCCATTTGTTTTGATTTTGTGGCTCCATTCAGCAGTGTTCAGACACTAGTTTGTGCTCAGGGGTGCTCAACTGGTGCTTGGAGGACTATGTGGATCAAATCCAAGGCTCCTAAATGTATTCCCTCCTTGACCTTTGAGCAATCTCCCTGATCTCTGATTCAGTCTTTGACAAGTGCTGGGAATTGAACTCACAGCCTCATACATACAAGGTAAGTGCTCTACCACTAAACTGCACATCTGGCCCCAAATGTTAACTTTTCAAAGAAGATTCATACTACAAATGTGAAATGGGAGGAATGCCCTTTAACCCATTCCTTTCACATGTTTCCATCTTATGAGTATTCAAAACTATCAAATTTTGAAGGACTTAGGTAAGAACAACAAAACTTACATTACCCAAGGGGGAAAAAAAAAGAGTGGTGTCATATTTTAAGCTCTACAGATTCATTAATTAAATCTTTACTTAGCACATTTATCTGCAAGCTGGGTGAAAAATGGCCAACTAAAGACAGACTCCTATTGTATGAAGCATGTGCAAGACATTAAAATCTAGTTGCTTAAATAAATACCAGTGATTTGTGTGGAGGGGGCAGTAACAAAGTGGGGGAGGGGGGTTGAGAAAGCAATCCTAATAAAATATGTTTGGCTTTGAGGATGGATTATAATGTAACATTCAAGACTCATGCCAGATGAATCATAATCTAGTTGAGGAAGTAGAAGACAACTATGACCAGGGACAGATCAAGCAAGGCATATCGGTTCACATTTGGTTTTCATCTTTAGTCCTAAAAAAGTTCATGGAAAACTCAGTGATGAGGATTTAAGTAGTTCAGTGTTGTGAATATATTAGGAATTTTCTGTTCTACCTATTCTATTATTATCTTTATAATAATTTTACAAAGAAAAAGGAAATCACAAATTATGTCTATGGAGTTAACTTGTCTACTGTAGTGTATTCTATCTTTCACTTCAAAAAAATAAGATAAAGTGGGCCTGGTATATTGTCACCTTATTATTAGATGCCATAAAGCAGTGCCTTAACCTTGTAGGTTGAAGCCTCTTCCATCCTTGTCAAGGGGAGATATAATCTTTTATCCTTTCATACAATACTGTTTCCTTATTAGTTACAACACCTTCTAGTTATGGCCTTAAAATTTTTATTTTATGAGAGATTATGAGGCTATGGTTAAACAATGAACCAAGGCCTTGAAAGATTATCAGAGGAATGTCACTATTGATTCTCTGCTTCCATTTTGTTTATTAATTTTCATACCTATAAAATAGAATTCCTGTTGATGAATAATCTGATGAAGAATTATACAATAAATAAAAAATGATTGTTTATATATATATATATATATATATATCTCCAGTCTTTCTAATACTAAAATTAGGCAACCATAACTTATGGACTATCATTTTATTTTATTTTATTTTTTGGTTTTGGGGGCCACACCCATTTGATGGTCAGGGGTTACTTCTGGCTATGTGTTCAGAAATCACTCCTGGCTTGGGGGAACCATATGGGACGCCAGGGATCTAACTGAGGTCCATCCTAGGCTAGCGCTTGCTAGGCAGACACCTTTCCTCTAGCGCCACCTTTCCGGCCCCGGACTATCATTTTAAAATCTTTCTGAACACTTTATCTATAAAGTGCTTATATTTCTGATAGAAAAGTTGTCTACATCACACAGAACACTTCTTGGAGGATTTGATAATCACATAATAATTGCTTCATCTGGAGCTGGAGAGATAGCATGGAGGTAAGGTGTTTGCCTTTCATGCAGGACGTTGGTTTGAATCCCGGAATCTAATATGGTCCTCTGTGCCTACCAGGGGCTATTTCTGAGCCTAGAGCCAGGAGTAAGCCCTGAGCACTGCTGGGTGTGACCCAAAAACAAACAAACAAAAAAATCGCCTCCCCTGATGATGATCAGTGTTTAAGAATACTTAAAGCATGGAATGTTTTGACTTTATCATGCATTTCTCTCAGGAATTTCATATGGCACAACCCTTGCTTTTTAATTAAGCTTTTTCCCACCTGCACTTTTTTTTTATATCAAATTTCTTGTTCGTTCAACTATTTCTAGGAACTAACCTCGAATGATATATTTCACAGCTGTTTTTAATTCCCTGGCATCAATGTTACAGATTTTTTTGTTGTTGTTGTTAAATCACTCATTTCAAAGTATAATCTCTGGGTCTCTAGTTCCTTCATCTATAAAATATAAGGAATTTGGATTCAGACATATTTCTTTTACTCTTCCCATTATTCAAATGTAAGTAGTACTTTGAGAACTGTGACCAACAAGTCACATTTGCCCCTTTACAGCTTTAGAGAACCTTACTTTCTGTAACTTGATGCCAAATAATTCATATTTTGCCCACACTTTTGGGTTTTACAGAAAT
This sequence comes from Suncus etruscus, assembly GCF_024139225.1. Classification (NCBI taxonomy): domain Eukaryota; kingdom Metazoa; phylum Chordata; class Mammalia; order Eulipotyphla; family Soricidae; genus Suncus; species Suncus etruscus. Next base: position 15,104,957 of record NC_064867.1, on the reverse strand, counting down.
GAATACAGCCAAGTATCTTTCAACAGCACTGAATGAGAGCATTCAATGTTTACCAGTAGGGCTCCAAAATCAAATATTATAGTCTAACAATTAGGAGAGAGAAACATGTGACCAGATCCATTTTATGCTTGGCCTTGGCAAAAAATAAAATCGCCTTCAATTGTTTTCAAAATATTATTTTGCTGTCTTGCTCTTTTCAGTGTCTTTCTTAAGAGGATTTAGGGCAGGGAGTTAGGCTTTGAGACTAATTTCTTTTCAGAGATGGGGGGCATGACAGTGTTCAGGGCTATTTCCTGACCCTATGCTTGAGTTGAGTTTACTATTGGCAATGTTCAGCAGAGCATCATACCAGGGTTTGCCACATGTTAGATAAATGTCTTAACCCAAGTACTGTCTCTCCAGCTCCTTCTGTGAGCCTTGTTTGCCCTCATCTCAGTCATTTAACTTCTCTTTTCCACCAGAGCTGATCCTGCAGCCCAGCTCTAATTCCTTAATTAGGTTAATTCCTTAATAGCTTGTTCAAATCCATTCAAAATTTCACTTCTCAGATTGGGGTCAGAATGATAGCACAGTGGTAGGGTGTTTGCCGTGCACACTACCAACCCTGGATGGACCCGGGTTCAATCCCCAGAGTAACCCCTGAGCACCACTGAGTGTGCCTCCCCCCCAAAAAAAAATTCACTTCTGAGAGACATCCAGGTAGATTTCCCTGTTCCTTAAAGGCTTCCACAGAGGTGGGTTTTTCATTGGATTGATTTGTTTTCTTTTTTTTTTTTTTTTTTGGTTTTTGGGTCACACCTGGCAGTGCTCAGGGGTTATTCCTGGCTCCAGGCTCAGAAATTGCTCCTGGCAGGCACAGGGGACCATATGGGGCGCCGGGATTCGAACCGATGACCTCCTGCATGAAAGGCAAACGCCTTACCTCCATGCTATCTCTCCGGCCCCTGATTTGTTTTCTTAAGTGAAAATTTTCTTGTTTTCAACTCCCTTTACTTTTTTAGTGGCTTTTGTTTGTTCATTTGTTTTTGTTTTGTTTGGGGATTGTGGGCTTTGCTTTTTTATTTGGGCCACACCCAGCAGCGATTAGGGGTTATTCCTGGCTCTGTCCTCAGAAATTGTTCCTGGCAGGCTCAGGGCAACATGGGATCCTGGGAATCAAACCCAGGTCCTTCCTGGTCAGCCACATGCAAGGCTAATACCCTACTGCTGTGCTATCGCTCTGGCCCTGGTTTATATATATATATATATATATATATATATATATATATATATATATTTATATCATATATATATATTTGGTTTTGGGGCCACACCCAGTGACTCTCAGAAGTCAGAAATCGCTTCTGGCTTGGGGGACCATATGGGAGGTCGGGGGATGGAACCAATGTCGGTCCTAGATCAGCCACTTACAGGGCAAACGCCTACTGCTGCGCTACCGCTCTGGCCTCTGGTTTTTAGATTTTTATCAACTTAAAACATACCACAAAATCATTGGCCAGTAAGCTAAAATTATAGGAAACAAATGAGGGAGGAAAAATAATAATTCCCCAGTAATCTACCTAAAATCTCTAATTTACTATAATTTTATTTTACCTATCAGTAGATAGGTTTGAGGTTATACCACCAATAATTATTAATAAAGCACACATTCTAGACATTATAATAATAAACACTAGCAGCCACATTTTATACTTTATTGTTGGGCCTGAAGTCTGCCTAGGCAGTCTCATTGTAGCATTCCATCCCTTTTCCTCTCTCCATCCCTAAGCGTTAACACCAAACCAAATGCCAAGAAACCATCAAAAGACATAAAGTTGATGCATTTCTCACCAGAAAGTTGTAGATTTGGATCCAAGTAGAGGTATAATGAATTGTCATCAAGAAACATTAATAAAATTAGATGCTTTAGAAAAGAATTACCATTGAAAATAAAAGTCCACATCTCACTGCTCTCCATGACCAAGTTGCAAAAATGTTTTTAATCACAAACAATACCATCCAACCCCAACTTAAAAGGGCCCCCCCAAATCACAACCATTGCTGCTACAGACAACTTAGTTTTTGCTTTATCTATCTATCTTTTGTGCCTTCCCCAAGTTTATGTTGAAATCCTAATTCCCAATTTTATTGAATTAGATTGTGTTAGGTTCTACATAGAGAGCCCCCCAAAATAAAATGTATCATTGATAAAAGAGAACTGGATGGTGGAGAGATAGTACAGTACAGAGGTTAAGGTGCTCATCTTGTATGTGGCCAACCCCAGTTTGATACCCTGAGCACAGACTCCCTAAGTACCATCAGGTCTGTTGGAAAAAACAATCAATCGACCAGAGAGTATCTTCATCTCCTTTCACCTGTGAGGTCACAGCAAGGTATCAGTAGTCAACGGTCCAAAAAGGTGAAGATTCACTAGACATTGAATCTACTGGCAGTATCAAAAGTATTTTACAAAGTCATATTGCTATTAATGACATATTAAAGTGATGAAAACATGGGACTAGAGCAATAGCACAGCAGTAGGGCATTTGCTTTGCACATGGCCAAACCCAACACAGATCTGGGTTCTGTTCCAGGCATACCATATGGTCCCCCGAGCCTGCCAGAAGCTATTTCTAAGCATAGAGCCAGGAGTAGTCCCTGAATGCTGCCAGGTATGGCCCCAAAATTCTAAAATAATAATAATAAAGTGATGAGAAAAATTTAGGAAGGCTCAGATATCTGCTGTTACTCAAGTTAAAGACTCATATCATAAGTGTGTTCAGTTTTTCAGGCTATGTTCCTATTAACATACCTTTTAAAGCCTTAAAATTACTGTATGCCTACTTATCTAATAATTGCTTAAGTCTTTTTATTCTCCAACTTTACATTTTTTATTCTTATATTTATAAAGTGTTGATGTAAATATTTTTTTCTTTTGAGTGATTTTTGGGTCACACCCTGCAGTGCTCAGATGTGTCTCACCCGGATGCTCTCAGAAACCATGAATACTACACTATGATCCATCTTATATTTTCTGCCCCTGCACTATCTCTTCACCCTGATATAAACATTTACTGTGAAACTCTTATTTGAGATTCATAATTCAAGAAGAAAATTTAACCAAAAAAAAGCAATATTTTTCTGGCTGAGCTTAAATGTTACTGTCAAAACAGAATTGTTTTTACTGACAGTATTTTTTCAACAAATCTTAAGTTATTAATATTTAGGCAAAATTAGGAAATAGTTGACTTTGTTCAAGGCTCAGCCACACAAATTGTGCCATCAAAAGTCAAGGAGGACCTGGTCTACAGAATCAGCTTTTTAGGGTAGGGCTGTGCACACTCCATTGTGTAGTTACCCATATCCCAGATCTGGACCCAGACTTCCTCCTTATTTATTTTATGAGTTTTCCTCATTTGCTAAATAAAACTATTGACTCAAAGAAAATAAACCCTGAAAATTATGTGTATTCAAGATCACATGTAGTGAAGGGTTTTGCTTTTTGTTTATTCATTCATTCATTCATTCATTTGGGGGGTATGACTGCTGGCATTTAGAGGTTACTTTCTGTAAAATGCAATGGGCCTCTTTGATGTCTGGGAATCATGTGGTGTCAGAGATTAAACCCAAGACTTAGATAACAAAACATATAGCCCAAACATTAAAAAAAAACAACCATGAATTACAAAGTTACAGAGATATTTATGATTGTGTTGCAGGCATACAATGTTCAGTACCTATCCATTCATGAGCATTTGCTTTTAATGAAATTTAAATATTCAAAGTACAGCCTAACTTCTCAAACTTATCTACATATTTAAGAGTATCCTGAAACTGTAAGAAGAAAAAATTTTTTTGCTGAAGCTTTTATAGCCACAAAACACTTTTCACAAAGAACCTCAAGAAATATGGTTTTGGGGCCAAAAAATATATTGGTGTTAGGAGTGAATGTGCAAGAAGGCAAGTGTGATTCCTGACACTGCCCTTGTTTGCCCAACACTGCTGGTGACATCCAGCACTGCTGGACCCATATAACCTTTTTTTTAATGATTTTTTATTGTTACCAAAGTAAATTACAAATCCTTCACAGTAATATTTAAAAGGTACACAGTGACATTGAATCAGGTCCATTCCCACCACCAGTTTTGTCTTCCCTCCATATAACTCTTTATCATGCTACTTTGCACCCAACCTTTTACCTGGCATTGACTGAATATCCCAGCTGTCTGAAGATCATAGGAATGACAGAGACTCCTGAGCAATATTTTGAAGATCCCTTGTAGCTCACTCCCCACACAAAAATAAGTGCATTTTGGGAAATTCTGTTTCCTAGACCACCAAATTTTCCCCTACATTTGCAACAGCTGTGAGTCTTTCTGTATCCCCAATAAGAAAAACTACAAATGCATGATACAAATATGAAATTGGAAATTTTATTCATATTACAATTAAACAGAATAATTTGAAACTAATGCAAGATGTAGAAAATCATTTAAAACTACAAACCACAGTTGAAAGAAAGAAACGAAGGTCTAAATAGATGAAAAGACATGTTCATGAAAAAAAACTTAATATTGTTGGGGCTAGAGGGACAGTACTAGTGAGGAAGGCACTTACCTTCCATGCAACTGATCAGGATTTAATCCCCAGTACTATATATGGTCCCCTGAGTCCCAACAGTAGTTTATTCCTGAGAACAAAACCAGGAGTAAGTCTTGAACACAGTCAGATATGGCCCAACCACTCCCTTACCAAAAAAGTTAATATTGTTTTTAGGTGGGTTTTTTTTTTTGAGGGGGCACACCAGTGATGCTCAGGGGTTACACCTGGCCATGCACTCAAAAATTGCTCCTGGCTTGGGGAACCGTATGGAATGCCAGGGTATCAAACCGTGATCCATCCTAGGTCAGCTTGTGCAAGGCAAACACCCTACCATTTGCACCACTGCTTGACCCCAACATTAGTATTGTTAAAATGACAATAATTCCCAGGTTGATTCTATAAAATCAGTGCAATTCTATTTTGCATAATCTAAACTGATTTTCCTAGGATTTAGCAAGCTGATTCTGGCTGGCAAACTGATTGTTAAATTTATGCAGAGTTCAAGTAACCCAGAATAGCAAAAAAAGATATTGTAACAGAATAAAGTTGGAAGCCCCATATATGTCAACTTAAAAATTTACTACAAAGTAGTAATTAAGATCATGTGGAGTTGGCTAGTAGACAAAAATATAGTTGGTAGAGAGACTTGAGTGTTCAGAAATAAATGTGTCAGTTGATGCTGGAGGGATGAAAGTTTTAGGCTGCACCCAGCAATATTCTGCAGATACTCTCAGTTCCATAGGGGTTAGTCCTAATAGTACTCAAGAAAGTATGTGATGAAGGAAGAGAACAGGGGTTGGCCACAAGCAATGCAAGTGCATTAATTCCTGTACTACCATTTTCAACTTTCTTCTGATTTAAAAGGAAGGAACCAATTTTATTCAGTAAAGAAAGAATACTCTCAGTAAGTGTTGCCACATAAAGTGGCTGATATTAAACTATTACTTTATACTATATATAACTATTACTTTATATCATATATAAAAATTAATTAAAATAGATCAAAAAACCTAAGCAGAAAAATAAAAACTATAAAAGATCTTAGTGGAAAGGCATGGGTATATATTAAATTTCATTAAAATTAAAAACTTTTATGTATCAAGGAGACAGCTCAAAGGACTGTATGTAGTGCATGCTTTTCATAAACTAGTTTATAAGTTTTATTTCCAATACCACATGGTCCCACCAAGCACTATTTGGGATAGTTCCCCAATAAATAAGTGTAAAACTTTGTGCTGTAAATAATACTAATAAAATAGTAAAAAGACGATCTAAAAACATAGGAAATAAATCTACAAAGGCTGTATTTAATAAGGTACTGATTCTGTACCTTAAAGTATATATATAAAGATCTGCCATATAATCCTACAATTCACTTTTGGATAGATATATAAAGGGAGTGAAAGCAGTTTGTCTCAGAGATACCTACTATCCCAGATTATTTCAGATTTATTCACAATTCTCAAGCCACGATAAATTCCATTCATGTCTTTCAGTCACTAGATGGCTTTTGGTGTTTACACTCAAACGTTCATACATAAAAATTATATACTAATAAGGAAAAAGAATCTGTTATTTGTCCAATATGGAAGGATGGACCTAGGGCATTCATTTTTCATTTGTTGTGGTCAATTTATTCATTTATAGAAATTGACACACTGTTTTTCATAGTTTTGCAATTTCCATTTCACCATGAGGAAGAATTCATTTCATTTAATTGAATTATTGTGAGATACATAGTCACAAAGTTATTTTGATTGACTTTCAGTCATAAAATGAACAAAATTCTTCAGAGATGCACATTTTTCCATCACAAGTTTCCCATCTCCCCTCTGCCCTACCCCATGCTTCTATAGCAGACATTTTTTTTAAATAATTTTTATTGTGACCAAAGTGAATTACAAATCTTTCACAGTAATATTTAAGGTATATAGTGACAATGAACCAGGGGTATTCCCACCACCAGTGTTGTCCTCCCTCCATCTTTGTTCCCAGCATGCATCCCATATTTCCCCGCTTTGTCCCCTGGACTGCTAGTGTAATTGGTCTCCTCTGTGTCTAGCTTGTTGTAGATTAGGTATTGATTCTGTTGTAGTTGACTTTGGGTTTGGTGTTTAAGTCTGATCATTTTTTATTTCCACTCAATGTTCATACAACTGTTTGTTCCTGGTACCATCCATTTTCCCCCTCATTTTATGAGTCAGAACAAGATGAAGCACAACAGCAACAACAACAAAAAAAACCCAACCAAATAATAACCACAAGAACAAAAAAAAAAAAGAAAAGAAAAGAAAGGAGGGCTGATGTGACAAGGTTTTGTGCTTCTTCTTCTTCCTCTCCTCCTCCTCCTTCTTTTCTTCTTCTTCTTCTTCTTCTTCTTCTTCTTCTTCTTCTTCTTCTTCTTCTTCTTCTTCTTCTTCTTCTTCTTCTTTTGCATAGGCACAGTAAGTATTGGGAAATTTAGAAAGGGAATTCCCTTGTCCTAAGAGATACAGGGTTTCTCTGTCATTGAAGAATACTGTCATGGGAACAACTACAGATTCTGTACATGCTCATTTTCACACCCTAAGTTCTTTTTATGGTGCCAGGAAACTTTCAGCTCAGTTGTGGATGATAACATCAGGCCTCCATAGCTAGAGATCTTGGTATTTGTATAGGTCATAGGACAAAGGCTAGGATAGAGTCTTTATGGTTCTAGAAGTTTTGTTCCATCACTGTTTTTGTAAGGAGTCTTCTGTAATTAGCGGTCTTGGTTTTTGAACAGATCCTAGGATGAAGCCTAAGATAGAGTCTTTCATTATTGTTCCAGAAGTTCTCATAGCAGACATTTTTCTTCTCTCTCTCTCTCTCTCTCTCTCTCTCTCTCTCTCTCTCTCTCTCTCTCTCTTTCTTTTCAGTTAGGCACTATGGTTTGCAATACTGTTACTAAAAGTATATCATTTGTAACACTTTATCTCCTTTTAGCACCCAGTTTTTGTCCACAGTGATCAGTTCCAACTGTCACTGTCATAGTGGCCCCTCTCTATCCTGTGTTCCCTCCACTATTTGTGGCAAGCTTCCTACCATGAACTGGTCCTCCTGGTACTCATATCTATTGCCTTTATTATTATTACCACACTACCTTTATATATATGTATATGTATATTCCACAAATGAGTAAAAGTCTGTGTCTTTTCTATTCCTGTCCTATTTGGCTCATTTCACTCAGCATAATACTCTTCATATAAATATATGTATAAGCAAATTTCATCACTTCATTTTTCCTAACAGCTGCATAGTATTCCATTGTGTAGATGTACTAGTTTATCTATTCATTCGTCTGTTCTTGGGAAGTTGGGTTGTTTCCAGATTCTGACCCTTGTAAATAGTGTTGCAATGAACATAGGAATACAAAGGGCTTTTATGCATTGCACTTTTTGACCCCTTGGGTATATTCCTAGGAGTGAAATTACTAGGTCATATGCAGCTCAATTTCTAATATTTTGAGGAATGTCCATAGTGTTTTTCAAAAATCTGGACCAGTTGACATTCCCACCAGAACTGAATGAGAGTCCCTTTCTCCCCACATCTGCTCCAGCACTGGTTGTCCTTGTTCTTCTTTATGTGTGCCAGTCTCAATGGTGAGGTGCTATCTGGTTATTTTAATTTGCATATCCATGATAATTAATGATGTGGAACATTTTTTTTCATGTGCCTTTTAGCCAACTGTATTTCTTCCTTGAGAAAGGTTCTGTGTATCTCTTATTCCCAATTTTTGGGTGTTAAATATTGGATGTTAAGTATTTCTTTCTTGTTAAGATCTACCAATGTCTTATCTATCTTAGATATTAGCCCTTTCTCAAATGGGTATTGAGTGAACTGTTTTTCCCACTCCGTGGGCAATCTTTATATTCTAGTTCTTGGATGATGCTCCCTTAAAAGGGGTCTGTCCCTTTAAGAGCGCATAAATCAATTAGAGACTCCTGTATTTAAGAACCCACAGCTGGAGTATGGCAGGGGTTGGGTGTTGGTTGCTGGTTGATGTTGATAGTTGTGTTGGTAGTTGTTGGTTGGAAGCTGGCTGAATTTTTTTCTGAACAGCTTTGCTGTAGGATGCTGGAGGATGGCCTCCCCATCTTGTCTGCTTTCTCTATTAAACCCATTCTGAGAAAACACTGTCTAGCCAAAGTCATTCTTGCGCAGCAACAGGCAGAAGGGGAATTCGTTGCTAGTTTGTTACTAGTCATCAATTCCTTTGAGATGCAGACGCTTCTTAGTTCAACATAGCTTCACTTGTTTAATTTTTGTTTTTGTTTTTTGTTTTTTTTTGTGGGTTTTGGGTCACACCCGGCAGTGCTCAGGGGTTTTTCCTGGCTCCGTGCTCAGAAATTGCTCCTGGTATGCACGGGGGACCATATGGGACTCCGGGATTCGAACCAATGACCTTCTGCATGAAAGGTAAATGCCTTACCTCCATGCTATCTCTCCGGCCCCCACTTGTTTAATTTTGTTTCCACTTACTTGGTTGTTGGTGGTGTTCATCCTTACTGATACCTTTAGCTTCAATGTCATGGAGTGTTCTACCTACATTTTCCTCTATATTCCTTATGGTTTCAGATCAGTATCAAGGTCTTTAATCCATTTTGATTTGACTTTTGTGATTGATGTTAAAGAGAGATCTGAGTTCACGTTTTTGCATGTAGCTGACCATTTTTTCCATCAAAATTTGTTGAAGAGACTTTCCTTGCTCCACTTTGTATTTATTTTTTTATTTTGTTTTTTCGGGGTCACACCCTGCAGCGGTCAGGGGTTTCTCCTTGCTCTGCGTTCAGAAATCACTCCTGGCAGGCACCATATGGGATGCCTGGATTTGAATGACCATATGGGATGCCAGGATTCGAACCGGGTTCTGTCCTGTATTGGCCACAGGCAAGGCAAACACCTTACCACTGTGCTATCGCTCCAGTTCCGTTATGATTTTTTTTTAAGTCAAGGGGCATGCATTAACAGAATGTGAAGAAATCAAAACCCTTAAACACTACTGATAAGAATGTATATATGGGGCTGGAGCAATATAATATAGAAGTTAGGGCATTTTTCTTGCATGCTGCTGACCTGGGTTCAATCTCCAGTACCTCATATGGTTCTTCAACCCACCAGTAGTAATTTCTGAGCACAGAGAGGAATAAACCCTGAACACCAGGTGTGGCCCAAAAATCAAAGGAAAAAGTACAATAGCATAGCCACTTTGAGAAACATTCAGATAGTTTCTCAAAATTTAAACAGTGACCATTTGATTCAGCAGTTCTACTCCTGGAGAACTGAAAAATTGCAACCCAGAGAAATTGAAAACACGCATGCATATAATATATTATACAAAAATGTTACAGCATTATTCTTCAAACCAAAAAGTGAAAATAAGCTATGCATTCATTAACTGATAAATGAACAAAATTCAGTACAATTGCCATGCCTTCTTCATTTTCTATAGTTGCAGTTATCCATGGCCAACCATGATCCAAAAAATATATATATAAGAAGATATAAAAGGAAAGAAGGAGCACAAACTACATTCTCATAAATTTAATTAAATTGTATGTATAGCTTTAATTGTATCATATGATTGCAATAGCTTTATTAGTTATCTATATTTGGGGATGGGGCCAGGACCACTTGTAGTGCTCAAAGCTTACTCCTGGCTGCTTATTTTGGGAGCATTTATTCCTGATTATTATATTTTATAGTACCTAACTTATACATAAGATTTATAATAAGTAAAACATATAGATATTTGTTAAGGTAAAATTGAAACTGTATATATAAGGTTTGGCACTATTCAATTTTTTAGGTAACCACACAGAGTTTTGGAACATGTCCAGAAAGATAAAAGTGGTCTCTGTAAATATATATGTTCTTCTCTCATTTATATATATTGTATTTTTATATAGTGAAGTATTATTTGACCTTTAAAAAGGTAAGTAATAATAATACATTTTACAATATAAATTTTAAAAATACTATTCTAAGTTAAAGGAGTCAATCATGGTTTATCACTTATGTTTCTGTTAATATGAAAGATCCATTACAGAGAAACAGGACATAGAAGAATGAGGAGCCAGAGAGATAGTACAGTGGGTAAGGCTTTGCAGGCAAATGACCCATCATCACATATTGTCCTCAAAGACCTACCTGAAGGAGTGAGCCTTCAGCACAGAGTCAAGAATAAGTCAAGAATAAGATCCCACATTTGGCTGTGATCCCCATCAAAAATTGATGAATGACAGGGAGAAAGTGATGATTGTTAATAACTTTTGAGGTGATGTTAAATGATTGTAGCCCTGGCTTCACAACTATGATTATAATTTTTATACTCAAATGAGTTATGGTTTATATGAATTATATGATTGAATTAGTATTAATTCCAATAATTGTCTCAAACTATTTTGCAAATCTGCAACATACTTAAAATGATATTAATGGAAATGTTAATGTAATAGTGCCCTCTATAAATTATTTAAGACTGTTTTTATAAAGCGTCTAAGGGCTTGTACCAGGAGATAAAATGTCAACAAGATGCCAAAAAAGAAAGTAGAATGTTGATTTTCCAAGTACAAGTTTTTTCTGTTTGTTTGTTTTGAGGCCATACCCAGAAGAACTCAGGGTTTTCTCCTGGCCCTGTGCTTAGGAATAGCTCCTGGCAGTTCTTGAGGGACTAGGTGTAGTGCCAGGGACCCTCTGTTTCTCTGTCTATCTCTGACTCTCTGTTTCTGTCTCTCTGTTTCTATCTCTCTGTCTCTGTCTTTCTCTGTGCCTCTGTCTCTGTTTTTCTCTGCCTCTCTCTCTCTCTCTTCCCCATAGGCATCAAACTCAGGGCTTCACATATGCACACATTTTCAGTTGTCTGAAAAGTAAGAATTTTGGATCAGGGTCTTCCTTTATCATTTTTTCACTTTTTTATTATATAGTGAGCCACTATATTCACATATTTATTCACACTTAAATTTTAGAAAGTGTTGAGCTAGATAGTGTTTATCTAATCCTACCACCATTGTCACCTTCCCTTCACAAATGTCTCCAAGTTCCCTCCCACCCTCAAAGTCTGCTTCCTTGACAGGCACATTGTAAAATTTGGTTGTGGTACTTTGGGTTTAATACAGTATTATTGGCTCTGTAATTTACATATATCTTTATGTTTATGTGTATATATGTTTATATATGTTGATGTATATATATACATACATACATACATACATACACTACAATTATATACCACCAATGTGCTTGGTGTCCTTGATTCCTACCCTTGTTACCTCCTGCTACTTTTTTCTTACTCAGCTTCTTTCCTGAGAGATAATGTTGCTGGAGAGAGAACTCAGTGGGTAAGGTACTTGCTTGGCAAGCAGAGTACCCAGGTTTGATCCTTGTCACTACACATAGTTCCTCAAGGACTGTCAGGAGCAAGTCCTGAGCAGAGCCCAGAATAAGCTTTGAGCACAGCCTGATGTGACCCCCAAACAAAACAAAACTTAAAAAGTATAATGCACTTAACCCAGAGAAAAGCATTTGCAAACATTGATCAGTTAAGATCTCTGACTGATAGATAAGGAGCAGTATGTAAATGCTAATTTGATAGTAAAATTTCTATTCAGTAGAAATTTAAAATCCAGAGCAAAGATGACAGGAAGAAAAGAAGGCTTCAAATTAATAAGAAGATAAGGATCTTAATGTGACCCATTTCGTTTCCAAGTTAGGAAATACTATAAACTGAGGGTGGGTAGTAGTTTTCCATTCACTTTTCACTCAAGCCAACATTAAGTAGCTGATTTAATCTCTAGCTTCTGTATTTTGTTTATGATCTACCTCGGCCAGCATACCAGGTTGACTATGCTCACCTTCAATTGTGTGGGCCTCTCCAATGCTTGCTACTGTTTTTAAGTTCTTTTCTATCATCATCACACCATGAGTTCCATTCTCCCCTTCCGTTCACCTCATTGTTCTTCTATTGGACCCACTTGTCTGTCTCCCTATCCACTGGGTCTCCTCTATGCCCTGTGTCGCTGATATAAATTCCATCTACCTGACCTTCTCAAACACCATCACATGTAGTGTGGAACTCTCTGTTTCTCTTTTCCTGTCTCTCTGTCTCTCTATCTCTGACTCTGTTTTTGTCTCTATGTTTCTATCTCTCTGTCTCTGTCTTTCTCTGTGCCTCTGTCTCTGTTTCTCTCTGTCTCTCTCTCTCCCCTCATAGGTATCAAACTCAGGGCTTCACATATGCAAGACAAGTGCTCTACCTACCATTGAACTCAACTCCCAGTTTTCTTCTCATCTTTTAATTAGAAAACATACCTGGCCTCATACAGAATCTCCTTTGTATTTACACTGTCTTAACTCCATCACAAATTTGATTACCTCTGTTACCTGCTCATTTCCATTCTCAGCACCCAAAGAATTGGTTGGCCTACCATTACTGCCTCAACTAAGTTTCTTTTATTTCCTGCTTTAGAATTGTGGAAGTTCCCGTCTTATCTCTGTTCCATTCCTAAGCTCATTCACCTTCTAGGGCCCCTGTTCTAAAAATCCATGCTCAGTGACTGTTTCATTCTTGAGGACCCCTTCTATAGCTGACTTTCTGACCCTGGTTTTGTTTATCAATCTCTTTTGCTAACACATCCTAGTTTAGCTCACAAATTCATTTCCCTTTATTGTCCCTTGGGCTTTCACCAAGGATGCCAGCTATTTCCCCCTGCCCTTTCTCATTCCTCCCTGCCTGGTCTCATTTACTTTTACTTACACCGTAAGCAGATGATTCCCAATCTATATCCCAGACCTTTCTAATGAACCGGTCTTCAATGGCTTGTATGTGACTTCAATTAGATAAGCAAAGACAATAGCGATTCTGTGCATCTAAAACTGATTTTGAAACCAGTCCAGAAGGAATTGAGTCACACTCAGAATGAAAACTGGCAAAATTCTCTTGTTGGGCTCTTGAGAATAAAAAGAAGGTTTCTCTTATTTTGTCTTTCCCCCAAAATACTAGTGAAAGAAGATAATACAGAAGCTGAGTCCTTAATGAGATTTTTTTCAATTTGCAGATAATTCTACATCAGAGGATCAGTCCACAACACAATGCATTGATCATCCTACATCCCAGTATGTGATATGCTCTTTCTAAATATAGACTTCACAGTTCTTTTCCTATAAGTACGGCTACTTTTGACCATACAGATGATATGGTTCTCTAAGATATAAGTTTTCTCTCTTGCAATCAATCAACTCATTTACTAAAGCTTTTTCTCAAACCTATCTCTCAAATTTATTGGACCCACCAAGAAGTAGTGGAACTGAACCTTTGTGCTTTCACTTTACCTTGTTGAGCAATCAGTGAGATAAATGAAATGGTTTGATTGCATGCTTTGCATGTGGTAGTCCAGGGTTTAATCCCCAGCACTCTTAAGTTCCCCTGAGCACTGTTGAGAGTTATTCTTGGCACTGAGTTGGGTGGTAATCCCCCAGCAGAGGCAGGTGTGGTTCCTCAAATAAAAATAAAAAATAAAAGAAAGCCATTTTTACTTCTTTACTAAATGAATGATTATTAATGATCTGCCAATACATATGTACTTATGTGTGGGAGACAATCATAACTATGTCATTTCCCCAGCATAAACTTTCCTAGTGGATGATGAATCATAGAGACATAGAAAGGTGGAGGGTTAGTAAATGTATAAAATAAATAGAGGTAGATAAAGGAGAGAAGATGTGGGAACTGAGAGTGTGAGGTATGTTCTTTTCCTTTGATAGTAAAGAAAGGCTGCAGAGATGAGCTGGCATTTGAATAGAAACCTACTGAAAATGAGGCCATGAATTCCTGGGGGCAGCAAATTCAGCAATGACAGAGCAGCAAGAACAGCAAGCACTGGGGAGTATGTTGGTGTGCCCAGAAACAGCCAGTCTATAAAAAATGGCAAGTGGAGGGAGGCTGAAGGTGAATGTGGAAAAAGCAAAAAGGCCAGGAAAAGACTTGCAAGGACTTCCTTTAATTCTCTGAGCAGTGAGAGCTATTAGAGTTTGAGAAGAGTGTTCTGGCCAGATTTACACCTACCTATCTATGTACTACACTCCCCCACTTGCACCCCAGCCTACAATTCTGCTGTCTTGTATAACTAAAACAACTATCTATGATCTTGATTCTCATTTTTGTTCTCTTTATTAAGGTTCAAATATAGCAAATACATTACTCAATTTAAAACATATTATTGTTCTGGGCCAGAGAGATAGTAAGCTAGTACAGCAGGTAAGGAGTTTGCATTGCATGTGGCCAACCCCAGTTTTCTCTGACACTTAGTATGAACCAAGAATTGATCCCCAAGTATAAAATTAGGAGTAAGCCCTGAGCACCCTTTGGTGTAGCTCTATTTCCCCACCTCAAAGAAGAAAACAAACTAAACATCATTGTTCCATAGAAGGTGTTCTCCCTCCTAATAGCAGTATAATTCCATAATCATGGTTTTAAGATTAATTTTATAAAACCAAGAAGCTATTTATTCTAATAATAACTTTTATCATGAAATCTTATTCTCATCCAAAAACATTCAATGCAAAGATTGTTTTTATAAATAAAGAAAACATGAATTATCTTTGGATTGAAGTATCACGTCTTAGCGATAGTTGTTCTATTTGTATCATTTTTATTTTTTTCCCATGGATTTTTTGTTTGTATCTTAAAAGCATATTTATCATTTTGTAGTGAACTTCATAAAAGCTAGAGCTCAAGAGGGCACTATGAAGCAAAAAAAAGCAAACAAACATTATTTAGCAGATAAGGAAACTAAAGGTGGAGGAAACAGTGAGACTGGTTCATATTCCATAACTCTCAGGAGTCTACACCAGACACTTGGCTTTTTCCACTTTAACATCTCTGCAGAAAGCCAAGCTTCAACAGGTATACCTTTATTTCTTGATAGTCTTTGTTGATGAAGTAAGATCCAAATTACCACATTGTTGGTTTTTAGAGAGAATGGCGAGACACATTGATTGCAGAGGGCAAGGGTGAGGCTGCTCAAATACCTTTGGACAATATTCAGGGGAGTCCAAGCAATCATAGAAGTCACGTAACAGCATGGAACCTGACCCAAGACTGGAAATCAAACAAGTCAGCTCTCAAGCTAGGTTTAATCACATCTAATTCCACAGTAACTTCAGGTTGAAGCATGTGATTATTTTATTTAATTTGTGTATTTTATATTCATCTCAAAGGAAACCCTCAGTGATCTTTTCTGTGGCCCCTCTTTTCAAAAGATATATATTTGGGGTAATGCTTTAAAGCCAACTCATTCACAGGGTAGGAGGGAAGGAGGTTAGGCAGCAGAAGTTCAGAAAGAGTGCTCATGTACCAGGGAAACAGGTTATTCAAGACAGGTTTGAGGGATCCCAGTGCATATTTAAAACACACACACACACACAAGCACACCCAGGCTTTATTTACCTAAATAACTCTTCTTATCCCAGACCCATATCTGGCATTATTAATAATCTGGATGAATGAATGAACATGTTCCATCATGAAACCCTGAACTTCTGCACACAGTGATTTAGATCATAATGACAGAGACAATGCCAACCCAACTTTTGATGCACTAGGCTCTAATTAACTTTGGTTAGAGAAAGAGGCAAGAGATCCCAGGTTCTTGGCTTTAGGTGTATTGGCTTCCCTCGCCCCAAGGATACTATGATCTTGATTATAGAGGAAGATGTAGATTTTAAAGAGAAGTAGATAAAGTCTAAGTGAATATTTTCATGAAATGATGAATCTAGAATTCAGGCAGAGATCTCAGCTGCAGATTTGAGCTGCAGATAAAAGTCTGCTACATGCCAGAACAGATTCATGAGATGAAATTATACAGGTAGGTGTAATGGTTCACAGGAGGTATGTGCCTGGTAGGTAAATTAATGACAGGCTTGACTGTGTGAATTTCTCTAGAAGCAACACAAATGGCAGGTAAAGCAGGAGACAATGAACTGGTGAAGGGATAGGAGTTGGTCAAGTAAAAGAAACAAAAGCTAAAGTGATCTAGCTATATCTCAGCTTGGTGGGAAAGTAAACAAAGTTATAAACATGTTCAGAGACTGAAGAGAAGACAAAGAATCTGGTTCTAACTACAAACCTGACCCGTGTAACTTTGAACTTCCATTTAACATTCTTTCCAATTTTGATTCTGCCAGGTGCAAGAGTCAAAGTTTGGCTCTGTCTTTGGAACAACTAAGAAGCTATCAGACGGATATATTAAGGGGACACCATAAAACACTTTGCTGTAGGGGTTGGAGTGATAGGATATAGCAGGTAGGATTTTGCCTTGCCATGAGTCTGACTGGGTTTGATCCATAGCATTCCATATGGTCTCTTGAGTAATTCCTCAAGGCAGAGCCAGGAGTAACCTCTGAGCACCGCCAGGCGTGGCCTCAAAACCACAAAACAAAACAAGACATTCTTTAATCTCCAAACAAATTATACTTTCCAAGAGTAAAAAGAATGGGAAGAGGGAGAGGGAATATAATATTGCTTAAAATGGAAGCTTTCTATCCCCTTTGACACAGTTTGTATACAAATACTTTCAATCTAGGCAAGCTTGCTTTTACCTATCAATGTGCATGGTTCCTTTTATAACATGTTTTGTACAAAATCCAGGAGTTGCAAGCTATACAGTTCTGGCAGCAGCTAACACAAAGGCCCCCTACTCCCATAAACTACACATTCTTCCAGCTGCATGCCAGACCAACTATAACCAAACTATACTACTCCCTCAGGACTAGCTGGAATGTGAAAATAGAACAGAACTGAAATCTATTAAGATTCATATCCATAGAAGTTTTTATGAGGCTAACAAAGGATGTTAAATAAAAAAAACAACTAAGACCAACTGTAGCAAAACCTCCATCTTTAAATTACTTAGAGGTTGAATCAATGTTGCTGGAATTAATTACCATTTGCTTTCTGGAGAAAAGAACACAATTCAACAAAGCTATTAGCTGTTTGGATAGTGGAAGAGAAGCCCAGCGATATATTATGCTTTGGAGAAAAGGAATAAAACCCATTCATGATTTGAATCGCCAAAAAAAAATCAAACCCCCAATTCAGTTAATCATAGATCTGTTCCTTAAAATGCTTTGAACACAAGGTGGAGGTGAGGAAGAGAAGGAAAATAGCCAGACCCTTACAGTTTAAAATAAAAAATATATATATCTTGAACATTTGCAACCTTAATGCTAAAGCGCTTCAAAATTGGACAAAGCTTTCTTCTTATTGAAAACTGTTATTTATTTTGGGGGGAGGTTCTTGACCATTTTTTCTTTATCATTTTTAAACATTTGGAAAGATTTTTTTCTTCTTTCAATTTGGGGGGTGGCAGGGATTGGGCCACACCCAGTAATGCGCAGGGGTTACTCCTGGCTCTGTGCTTAGAAATCACTCCTGACTTGGGGGACCATATGGGACGCCTGGGGATAGAACCGCAGTCCATCCTGGGTCAGCCGCGTGCAAGGCAAACACCCTACCGCTGCGCCACTGCTCCAGCCGCTCCTTTTGATTTTTTTAGGCCATACCCGGAAGTGCTCAGAGGCTACTCCCAGCTTGGTACTGGAGGTTACTCCTGGTAGTGCTCTGGTCCCTTGCAGCACCAAAAATTGAACCGGGGGGCAATGCATGCACCTAGTCCTTTGAGTTATCTCCAAGGCATTGAAAAGTTTCTTCAGAAAAGGAAGTAGTTGGCTGGAGAGGTTGTACAGGAGTTAAGGCGCTTGCCTCACAAGCAGTCGACCCTGGTTTGATCATTAACGCTGTCCAAAGTGACTCCTGGGCAAATAGCAAGGAGTATAATTGCAGAAAATAAGATTCTTTAACTTCCAGTGTTTTAAGGCTGGGGATGGGGCGCATAATAACTCAGTGGCAGCACAGCTATTTTGCATATGAGAAGACCCGGGTTCCATCTCTACAATGAAAAAGAAGTTTAACTTGATTGATTGATTGATTGATTGATTGGTTTTTGGGTCACATCCAGTGGCACTCAGGGGTTACTCCTGGGTCTGTGCTCAGAAATCGCCCCTGGCAGGCTGGGGC
This sequence comes from Suncus etruscus, assembly GCF_024139225.1. NCBI lineage: Eukaryota > Metazoa > Chordata > Mammalia > Eulipotyphla > Soricidae > Suncus > Suncus etruscus. Next base: position 15,086,284 of record NC_064867.1, on the reverse strand, counting down.
AGGGATGCAGGGAATAGAACCGAACTGGGTCCCTCCCAGGTTAGCCAATGCAAAGCAAACTGCTATGGTATCTTTCTGGGCCCGAAAAAACATTTTTTTAAGAGACCCCAATAGACTGGGGTCTTACCTTCCATTCATGAAGCCAGTATGACTTCAAATTCCTAGCACCAGGGGCCACTCATGAGCTCACTGCCAGGAACACCAGTGCCTGAGCACCATCAAGACCCCAAAACAAAAAAAGGGGAGAATACAAAACATTTTATCAGCATCAATTATTGTGTAATAATTTAATAATTAACTGAAATACCCAAAAATGAGTGTTGTAGGCCTCGCAGAATTCTATCCTGCCATGCTATAATAAAATATAACTCTAGGTCAGAGACCTTTCAGGATGTGTGCACTAGTAGAGGGTGTGCTGTGAGGTCTGAATGCTCTTGTCCTTTAAATAAAATGGTTGCAGCAATCTTAAACTTTCCTGGTTTTTATGACGTTACTTTACATTCAGCACCCCTAAAGTGCCCTAGAATCGTTGCCAGCTGTCTGTGTCATTCTTACTCAGCTTCCCCAGCTCCTCCTCTCCCCCTGTGAATAATCTGTTTCGCACTCAAAGCCAAGTCTTTATTATATATTATCCATTCCCTTATCTATTTTTTCTATGTAACACAGATGAGTGAAATCATCTGATATTTGTCCTTTTCCCTTTGACTTATTTCACTTAACACAATTCCCTACAGTTCCATCCAGATATAGTAAACTCTAAGTTTTTCTTTCTTTGGTTTTCTTTTTCTTTTCTTTCTTTCTTTCTTTCTTTCTTTCTTTCTTTCTTTCTTTCTTTCTTTCTTTCTTTCTTTCTTTCTTTCTTTCTTTCTTTCTTTCTCTCTTTCTTTCTTTCTCTTTCTTTCTCTTTCTTTCTTACTTCCTTCTTTCTTTTCTTTCTTCTCTCTCTTTCTTCTTTCCTCCTTTCTTCTTTATTTCTCTTTCTTATATTTCTTCATTCTTTCTTTCTTTCTTTCTCTTTCTTTCTCTTTCTTTCTTACTTTCTTCCTTCCTTCCTTCCTTCCTTCATTCCTTTGTTTCTTTCTTTCTTTCCTTCTTTCTTTCCTTCCTTCCTTCCTTCCTTCCTTCCTTCCTTCCTTCCTTCCTTCCTTCCTTCCTTTCTTTCTTTCTTTCTTTCTTCTTTCTTTCTTTCTTTCTTTCTTTCTTTCCTTTCCTTCCTTTCTTTCTTTCTTTCTTTCTTTTTCTCTCTTTCTCTTTCTTTTCCTTCCTTTCCTTTCCTTTTCTTTCTTTCTTTCTTCCTTCTTTCTTTCTTTCTTCTTCTTCTTTCTCTTCTTCTTTCTCTTCTCTTTCTTTTTCTTTCTCTTTCTTTCTTTCTTTCTCTTCTTTTTTTTTTTTTTTTCTTTTTTTTTTTCTTTTTTCTCTTCTTCTTTTCTTTTTCTTTCTTTCTCTTCTTTTTCTCTTTTTCTTTCTTCTTTCTTCTCCTTCTTTCTTTCTCTCCTCTCTTTCTTTCTTTCTTTTTTTCTTTATTTCTCTTTCTTTCTTTCTTTCTCTCTCTTCTTTTCTTTCTTTCTTTCTTTCTTTCTTTCTCTTATCTTATTTCTTTCTTTCTTCTTTCTTTCTTTTTCTTTCTTTCTTTCTTTCTCTTTCTCTTTTTCTTTCTTTTCCTTCTGTTTTTGGCCACACCCACGTCCTGGCTCTGCACTTAAGGGTCATTTGTGGCAGGCCAACAGAACCTGTGGGGTGCCAAGTATTAAACTTAAACCAACCTGTGCAAGGCAAATTCTCTACCCACTGGGTTATTGCTTGATCTAATTTCATCTCTCTTACAACTGGATAGTATTTCATGTATGTATCTATCTATCATCTATCTGTCTATCACAACTTCTGTTACTGGGCATTTGAGTTATTACCATATACTGACTATTCTACTTAGCACTGTAATGAACATAGGTATTCATACACATTCTCAAATGAATGTTTTGTTTTCTCGGAATCAAAGCCAAAGAGTAGGATTACAGAGTCTTAAGGAAATTGTATTTTTTTTTTTTATTTTTGGGCCATACCAGGGTGATGCTCAGGGGTTAATTCTGGCTCTGTGCTCAGAAATTGCTCCTGGCTTGGGGAACCATGTGGGATGCTGGGGGATCGAACGTGGTCTATCCTAGGCTAGCACGGGCAAGGCAGACGTCTTGTCACTTGTGCCACTGCTCCGGCCTCTATTTTTCTTTCTTTTTTTAAATTTTATTTATTGATTGATTGGTTTCTGGGCCACATCCAGAAATTCAGGGGTTACTCCTGGCTCCACAGTCAGAAATTGCCCCTGGCAGACTGGGGGACCATATGGGATGCCGGGAATCAAACTGGGTTTTTTTAGGTTGGCCACATACAAGGCAAATGCTCTATCACTCACTGTGCTATCTTTCAAGCCCCAAATTTTCATTTTTAAAGAAGTCTCCATACGGTTTTCCACAGAGCCAGGACCATATGGTATACCTATTAATTGTCAAAGGCAATTCCTTTTACACCACATTTCCCACCTCCCATCCTGGCTGTGTCCAGTCTTTAAAAAATTTAATAATTGAGGTGTAATAGTTTATAGTATTAAGTTGTTTTATAGTTACAGAGCTGTTACAACATTTTCAGTCTTTTTTATGATGTCTTTTTTTTTTTTTTTTTTTTTTGGTTTTTTGGGTCACACCTGGTGACACTCAGGGGTTACTCCTTGTTATGTGTTCAGAAATCACTCCTGGCTTGGGGACCATATTGGATGCTGGGGGATCAAACCGTGGTTCATCCTAGGTCAGCCACATGCAAGGCAAATGTCCTACTGCTGCACCACTGCTCCAGCCCCGACAATAACATTTAAAAAAAAATTAGGTCACACCCTACCATGTTCAGGGATTACTTCTATCTCTGAACTCAGGTATTACTCCTGGCAGGCTCAGGGGATAATATGGGATGCCAGAAATCATACCTAGGTTAGTTGCATGCAGAACAAGTGCCCTACCCATTTTGCTATCACTCTGGCCCCAAATATGTCATTTTGTTTTGTTTTGCTTTAGAGCCACACCTGGTAACAGGGGTTGCTCCTGGCTCTGTGACCAGAAATCACCCCTCCCGGCAGACTCACAGGATATCTGGAATGCCAAGGATCAAACCAGGGTCAGCTGCATGAAAGGCAAATGCCCTACATTCTGCGCTATCACTCTAGTTGACATATGGTATTCTTTTTGTTTGTTTGTTTTTGGGTCACACCCGGCATCACTCAGGGGTTACTCCTGGCTCTGTGCTCAGAAATTGCTCCTGGCAGGCATGGGGACCATATGAGATGCCGGGATTTGAATGACCATCAGTCCTAGATTGGTCATGTGCAAGGCAAACGCCCTACCATTGTGCTATCTCTCTGGTCTATATGACATTCTTAATGGTGTTTCATTGAAGACTTCTCTGAAATATACAGTGATTAAATTCCACATGCTCAGTATATTTAATTGATTTACAAATAGTTGTACAGTAACCCCAAACCCCTAATATGATTTGGATTATGGATAGTCTTGTTCAATAGCAAGTCATAGATTGGCAGGCTGGGTTTGAAAATAAAAAAATGTAAAAAGGATTAAATATACACAAGAAAGTAGTCTAGCTTTCAAATAAGGGTTATTAAAATTAATGTCACCATTTAAAGGCACACAAGATGAATGCTTTATTTTAATGTTACCCAGATCAGATTGCGACTCTAAATTATCCCAAAAGATAGATGAGCACTCAGATTTAATCTCTTTATTTAGCTATTATTTATTTTATGGTTTTGCAATTGCATCTAGAAGTGTTCAAGTCTACTCCTAGCTTTGTGCTCAGAAATCAGAGGACCACAAGTAGTGTTGAAAATTAGCCCAGGGTGCAAGGTAAGCACCCTACTCAATGTAGTATCTCTCCATCCCTTCATTAGTAATTATTTTTTACTATAAATGAAAATAATTTGGTACTAATCTTTTTGCATAATTATTTACAAATATGTACGCTGTATATATATACTTTGTATAATTATTGAATATGTATACTGCATAACTATTTGTAAATCAATTTGATACACCGAGCATGTAAATTTAGAAATTTATTATAGTTACCGCGTTTCACTGAATAATTGTCACAGATTTATACCAAAAATGTTTTTTGGCAAAATGATGGGATGTGACCATTATATAAAATTTTTCTGAAAGACTGTGCTTGTTATTACTTAAAAATGGGGTGCAACATTAATCAAGTGGTGGTGATGATTTGTGAAATATGGTCAAAGTTTAAGCTTTGTGAATCAAAACCAAAATTGGTCTTTGCATTTTTGAAAGCAACATAAACTTTTTATTGTTTATTAGGCATTTAAATTTGTTAAAAAACCTACTATGTGGAAGAATCCACATTTGTCACCACAAAGGCAAATTTGAACTAGAAATACAGCTGATCAACTTTAGAAAAAAAAACCTTGTTTGCTTTTGGACCACACCTGGAGGAACTCAGGAATTTCTTTCATATTCATATATATATATATTCTTTTATATATATAATTTTATACATGTATATATAAATATTTATTTAAGCATCATGATTACAAGCATGATTGTAGTTGGGTTTCAGTCATAAACAGAACACTCCCCTTCACCAGTGCAACATTTCTATCACCTATGCCCCCCATCCTCCTTTCCCACTCCTGTTTTTGAGAAAGGCATTCTATTTCTTTCACTCATTAAGATTGTCTGACAGTTATTAGTGTAGTTCTTTCCCTAACTGCACTCACCACTCTTTGTGGCAAGCTTTATTTTGTGAGCAGGTGCTTCTTGGCCCTCACCTCTATTGTCTCTGGGCATTATTACAATAATGTCTTTATTTTTTCTTAAAACACATGAGTGAGACTATTCTGTGTGTCTCTCTCTCCCTCTGACTTATTTCACTGTACATTCATGTATAGGAAAATTTCATGACTTCATTTCTCCTGATGACTGCATAATATTCCATTGTGTATAAGGGATTTTTTGATCAGCCATGCTCAAGGCAAGATTCTTACCTGCTATATTATCTTTCTTGCCCACTGTGACTAGTTAAAAAAGATATGCTGGTGGTGATTGCAGAGGCACAAAAATCAGAAATGAGGGCTTGGATCATGTTGTGGGATTAGAATGAAATGAGTGTAAGATAGAAAGAAATTAAAAAATACAAGATGTGGAACTTGATAGTTTCATGAAAATCAGTGATTTTATTACTAGAAATGGGAATGGTGGAAAAGGAAATCAATTGGGCTTTGGTGGTAAATAACTTTAATTTTGATGGTTACTCATCTAAATGGTTGCTGCATTAATTAGGATGGTTATAAAAGCTAAATATATGCAATTTCTTCCCAATCATGCCTACTATATTATGCACTAATTTGTTTGAAAGGGGCAATTTCTTACATGTATCATGATATATGATATATATATATATATATAGTTACTTTTAATTAATTCTAGGCAAGTATGAAATCAATTACAGAAAGCTGAGACTTAATTCTATATTTATATTACTATCCTCTGCAGTTAATATTACTTATGTCATATGAATATTCAGTCAACCTTAGTTGCTCAACCTTAGTCTGTGTTGACAACTGATCAGGAGACTGAAGGCTGCATATGTCTTACACAAAGCTACATTAATCACAACTTGCAATTATCTTTAAAACAGCTCATAGAGAGGCCAGGATCTTCACTCAATGTCGGTCGCAATTCTTGAGATCAGAGCTCACATGTATGTATGTTCTTTGTAAACAGACTGCAGCTTCAGAAACATCAGACTTACATTTATCCACCAAGCTCTCAGGGGTCACCCCTAGTACTCCTAGGTTGGGGACCATACCAGTGCTGAGAAACAAATAAGATTCTATATAAGGCTAGGTTTTTTACCCCTGCACTGGGCTTCTGGCCCCAAGTATTTTTTTTAAATATCTTTATTTAAGCACCATGATTACAAACATGTTTGTGGTTGGGTTTTGGTTATAAAAAAGAACACCCCTCTTCACCAGTGTTTTATTTCTTTAAATGACTACTTTCTCTGTTATCTTTTTTTTTCTTTTTGAGTCACACCCTCTTCTGCTCAGAACTCTTGGCTCTGTATTCAGAGATTACTCCTAGGGAGAATTGGGGGACCATATGGGGTGCTTGGGATGAGTGCCAAGAATTGAACCTAGGTTATCCACATGCAAGGTAAGCACCCTAGTTATTGCAGTATTGCTCAAGCCCTAATTCATCTGTTCTAGTCACTTACCTGTCATTTCAAAAGCTTGGCAAAAAGCAAAACAGCTCCAGAATGCCAAAATCTTATCAGTGAGTATCTCTGAGCAGAAGAATTGTAAGTAGTCTTAGACATTAACTTATGTGTTTTAGTTTTTCTTTAATGAAGTATATTATGTCATCATCATCATCTTTGTCAAAATTTGAAAATATTTTGAGAATAAAGAGGAAAAGGAAGGAAAACTTTTATTGTCTTTAATTCAAATTGGAGTGTTACTGTGTGCTCTTAATTTTCTCCAAGGGCTCTCTAGGTCTAGCTACACATTTGAAAATAATAAAAACTGCAAATTTCCAAAAATAATGTTCAAAGGAAGCAAAATTATGAAGGGAAATGAAGTTAAACGAGAGTGGCCACGACATACCATCTTGATGAAGGTCTTCAAGGGCAGGGATTTATCATGATAACCTGAGTGCGCAACTATTTTATCCAAGAGTCGATAAGGCTTTATATGAAGTCTAATTTCCCGCTACCCTCTTTAAAGGTTGAATTTTCTCCACAACTTGTACAATAACACAAACTCAAAAGGAATTCACTTAAACTGTACAACAGTTTCATAATGTGATTCCATTAGAAATGACAAGATAAAAATGATACCAAGACAAAAGAGGATGTTTGGTCAAGGTAGAAAAGTGGGCTAATAAGCAAGAAATTTTACTGCAATCTTCTATTTGGTGCTTGATTCATTACTACCTGGTCCTTCAAAGTGGGGCCACCAATAGCATCACTGTACAACAGAGAGAGAAAAGAGCTTTCTATGGAGATTAGGATAGGGTGGAGGTGGCAATTAGAAAAGGTGCTTTGGGTTCTAGATTGAGGGAAATATAATCAGTGTGAAAGCAAGAGTGATGCTTACATTTGGTTTAAGGAATTGTGAAAAATCCATAGCCTAAGTTATTCATGCTGCCAGTGAGAGATGGAAATTGATGGTGCATGCCCCTCAAAGCATAAGTTTATATATAGATGTGTCAACAGTATGTAACCCACAACCAATTGTCAATCAATTTGCTCATAGTTGACTGAAATGTAGTTCAGTGGGGCATCAGTATGTATCACCTCAGTTGTTATAGTAGAGAATAGGAGATGTAATAAAAAGAACAGGTCACAGTTTCTGTGTCTTCAGAAAAGTGAAGAGGTAAAATGTTAGCAGCAGAGAGTTGAAAAGATACGAAAAATATCACTCAGTTCCTGGAAAACGGCATTTTTCTTTCTCTTTCATCTCTCCCTTTAAGAGGTAAATTTGGTTTGCCTTGAGCTAAGAAAGCAGAAATACACACACGCACATAATTAAAAGGATCAATTAAAAGATCAGTTAAGACTTAATGATGTAAGTGAAAAAAGCAATACTACCTCCATTAGTAAAGTCTCATCTGTAATAGAAGCCTCTGAATATTTGGCACTTGCAAGAAATTGCTGCATGATTCTGTCCTCACTCTGGAGATAGTGCCTGAAGACCATGTCATGTTTTAAGCATTACCATTTTCCAGGAAAGCAGCAGAGCTTTTTTGCATATACAGCACATAATTTATTTTATTCTCATTTCTATTTATATATCCCATTGTATACATCCCAAAGTATTATTTCATAAATAGCATCATTTAATCCTTAGGCAGCTCCTGCAGTGAATGAAAGAAAAATTACTATGAATAGAAAACAAGGCTTAAGCAACAATACTGCATTAAGTCAAGAAAATAACTCAGACTCACAACATGAAATGTTTCTCCCTCAAAATATAATGATTTACATGTGGAAAGTGGAGTCAAATATAGAGTATTTCCTTTTCTCCACTGACATGTATTGTGGGAGTTCTGTGTCTTAATAGGCCTGGCTATTTGTTAACTAGGCATTCATATAGCTTCTGAGTGCATCCAGGGACTGGCATAGAATTATCCTTTTTTAAAATATAAACGGCCTTATTGAAAGATCATGTATCACATAGCAAACATAATTTATCATAATACATTTGTTTCCAGGTAATTGGGAAATTCATCATCATTGTCAGAAGTTTTAGTAAGCCCTTGTTGCTAGCTAATCATTTGGCTACTTCTTCTGTTTTTCAACATTAAGTGGCTTCAGATATATGTTGATGTCTAAATCGGCACATTCCTACGGGGAGAGCAGTATTTAAAATATTGATTTGCAGCAATGCCGTCCAGGAATTCCAAGGACTATTGCTGATACTTGGCTGCCAGGGCTTCTGGAAGTAGGACAAAGCAGTAGCTGTGGTGGTGGTGGTGGGGAGTGCAGGGTGTCTGCACAAAAAAATGACTGGTGACGTCAGCCCCCAAAAACAGCATACCTGGAGTCTTGATCATGATGATGTTTCTGAAGAGAACCATAGATGAGTGAACCAGGTGCATTATAAAAGCAGTATTTGTGTGTGATAAGTGCAGCAGCCATGGCTTCGACAAGGTGGAGACTTGGCTTGCACTCTCCTCTGTTTGCCAGCTTTCAGCAGGTGTATCCATGGCTTTTCACAACTTGTTTTACATCTTTTTTTGTTTTGTTTTGTTTTGTTTTGTTTTTCAGGCCACACCCGTTTGATGCTCAGGGGTTACTCCAGGCCAAACACTCAGAAATAGCCCCTGGCTTGGGGGGAACCACACCCCGGTCCTTCCTTGGCTAGCGCTTGCAAGCCAGACACCTTACCTCTAGCGCCACCTCGCCCGCCCCGTTTTACATCTTTTTCAAGAACAGAGTGAGTCTATTAGTCCAATGGCTTGGAAGCATCTATAGAAGTGGAATGAGAACAAGAAGGAAGCTGCTCTCCGTGGGGACTGAAGCAGAACAGGAACTTTGTGACATCCGAGTGGATACACTCATACATCTGGGTAAAGAAAGATTGGTACTTAGATTTACATTATCTTTCTTACAACTCCTGAATTTTTATGCGGATAGGATATTATTAAAATGTTCTATTTTCCTTAGTGGAAAAGACGTGACTTGATTTCACAACCATTCAATGCTAACACTCTCTTATCTGAGAGTAATTGAATCCATTTTAAATTACAGCACTTACTTCTTCATCCGTAAATTTTTGAAATTCAATTGCTTCCTTATTCATTTTTACAAACTTCTGCCTTCATTCTCCTTAAGTATTTGATCTGTTTCAAGTTTAAGTTTACAAGAAGAGCTTTGATGGCTTCATAATTATTAAGTTAAGATCAAAGTTCTTCATTTCTTTTTCAGTCTTTTACATCTGCAAGGAATGACATAACATTTCACATCGCAGTCTCTCTTTTTTTACCAAAGAATTCAGCATGCAAATGCTTTCATTTTCAAGCAATTCTTTCGATACTTAAATATTCTTCAAATTATAAGCATGCTGCCATCACAATTGGTATTTCAGTGTCATATTTCAAGAACACAGAAATTTAACACACCATTCTTTATTTCTTATCAGATACTGCCCTTTCTCCCCCCCCATCCCCAAGTCTTTGCCTTGTAAGTCTAGTTTGCTTGTAAGACATTATAAATTGTCATCTTTCTAAACAGATCTCATAAAGAATATTACTTATTTTGTGTTGTGACTTTTAAAGACCATTTAGCAAATTAAAAAAAGCTAAATCATGGGGCCAGAGCAATAGCACAGAGGTAGGGCTTCTGCCTTGCATGAGGCTGCCCAGGATGGACCTGGGTTTGATCCCTGGCATCTCATATGGTCCCCGGAGCCAGGAGTGATTTCTGAGCACATAGCTGGGAGTAACTCTGAGCATCACTGGGTGTGGTCAAAAACATAAACAAAAAAAGATAAATCACATATGGAGGGAATATAATCAGACAAAAGTATCTGTGAAAATTAAATATCAGTAAGAAAATAACAAAGAACCCAACATAAAGGGGAGGAAATATCTCTAGAATCATGGAAAAGGGAATCTGAAAGATCAATAAATGTGAAAGGATAATCAAACTCATTAGCAATCAGAAAAATACAAAATAAAGCAATAATATACTTCTTATAAACCATACTTTAGTAAGACTGTCAGTTAGGATGTTGAGAAGGAATTTGAGTAAGTTTCACTTTAAATTGGCACTGAGCCTCTTGCATAGTTGGCAATAAATTTGAAAACATATCTAGTCGATGAGTCAGCACTTCTATTTCTAGGAATATCTTTTAGAAATATGCACTCACTCATACAGAGCTATAAATAGCTGGTTTTTAATGATAATAATTACTTCTAATGCACTTTGTGAAAAATCAAATAATCCATCAGATTGTAATGGAGAAAAATAAACTGAGAGAGTATTAATGGGAAAATCTATGTAGCAGATAACATCTGTATCAACAGGACACAAAAAACTATAGAATAAAGCAAATTGTTGGGTATTATTATCCATAACACTATATTGTAATATTTTGAACTATTAAATATGTTGTATACTATTAAACATTTATATGTAATATATAAATCGAGAAATAACCCCACAATCCTGACTGTAGCTGCCTCTGGATAGGAAATGTGAATTGGGGTTAAGAGAGTCCACAGGAGACTTCAACCTTTTAAGTGCCACTTTAGTTTCCATTAGCTGAAACAAATGAAATAGAATGTTAATATGTTCAACTTTTTTTTTTATTTTGTCCCCCAATTCACAATACAGACCAGGCAAAGGGCCTTTGTTAAGGTGTATATGGGGTGCATTTACTGTACCTCTTCTTTCTATATAGTCAGTGTAAAGAACACAGCCTGTGGTAAGCATTGGGAGGCCTTATTTTTTCTTTTCTTTTCTTTTTTTTTGATTTTTTAATATATATATATATACACACACATACACACATACACACACATATAGATATATATTTCTTCTCCAGTGCAACATTCCCATGACCAATATCCCAAGTGTCCTTCCTCCCCACCCCACACTGGCCTGTACTCTTAGACAGGCTTTCTACTTCCCTCATTCAGTCACATTTTGTTATGATAGTTCTCAGTGTAATTATTTCTGTGACTGCACTAAACGATCCCTGTGGTGAGCTTCATGAAATTTTCCTATACATGGATGTATAAGGAATCTATTATGCTAAGTGAAATAAGTCAGAGGGAGATAAACACAGAATGATCGTCCTCATTTATGGGTTTTGAGAAAAATGAATAACATTTGTGTAATGATTCTCAGAGACAAAATAGAGGAGGACTGGAGGGTCCAGCTCCTGACATGAAGCTCACCACAGGGATATGTTTATCTTTTGAATTGGGAGAGTCTACTGAGTTTTGACCTGTCATTCTTTGTACTTCTGTTGACTTTTAAAGATCTGAATATTAACAAGTTAATTAAGCAGGATATTTCTGGAGACAAACATGATCCCAAAGGCAGCCGTCTAAAACTGAATGCTATGAAGGGTCTAGTTACTTTACAAAGATTGCTTCATAACTGCAACCTGGATATTTACAAACCATTCAATTTTCTCCAATTCTTTAATATAAGACCTTTTTATTATACACATAGTATTATACATATGTACATTATACATGTAATGTATGATACATATAGGCACATTATAATTCAATGCACCAGCAATGCATACAATGCTGTTAGTAGAAATATTTCAGGCAGACAGTGTTGCTACACCACATTCACCATCAAAATGAGTGTACCTCTACCATTATATATAGGTCCCCTTACACCCCTACTTCATTTTATAACAGAAATAATTTGTATAATGTAAAATAACTCATAGATTCTAAGTCCCTGAAAACTCAAAGACAACGTTCTCCAAAGCTATCCAACATGTCAAATAATCTTGTGTAATATGAAACAATTAAACTTGACTAAAATATGCATAAATAAAACACTACATTTCTTCAGGGTCGTGACAAACTCAAATATCTGTGAAGCTTTTTGTTTGGTTTGGGCTACACTTGGTAGTGATCAAGGATTACTCATGGTCAGGTTTGGGGATCTCTGAGGTGTCATGAGCTTAACCCAGGTAGGCTGCATGCAAGGCAGCATGTGCTATCTGTGCTATCTGTCCTATCTCCATTTTTATAAGCAAAATGGGTATAAATGAATAAATAAAACTTTGCCATCTATTTACATACTCTTTGATTTTTATAATATTAGAAAAACAGGAATATTTTGCATTAATGCTACAGGTATTACAGTAAATGCTTACAATAGGGTTTCAGCTCTGGAGCTGATTCAGGGGGCTTATGGTTCTCTGAATACTCATAAAGGGAATACAAGTTTTGTCTCAAAGGAAGCACAACTGTAAGTTAGGCTCAGCTAAACGTTTCCCTTATGTGTAACATTGTCACACTGAAGCCCCACAAAAGCTTTACTGTCGTTGGAAAAATCATTGGCTCTAATACCAATTTTTATGATCACAACTTGAACATTCCTGTTTGATATATCAGTATTTTGGAAAATCTACCAAAATTGGCAACCCACAAATGACTCTAATTCTATTATCCTGAAACTGAAGGAAAGACATAAAAATCAATCTTGTCTACATCATTTCTTCATTATTTGGACAGGTAATTTCATTTCTCTGGTCTTGAATTTCTTAAAGAAAAATGTGAATCTGGGCTAAATCATCACTAACAACACCACCGAAAAAAGTCTGATCTATTGTTCACTAGTCCCCTCTCTCTCTTGTTCTTTATTTTGGGTTTGGGTCACACCCAGCAGCACTCAGTGGTTACTCCTGGCTCTGGGCTCAGAAATCGCTCCTGGCAGACCCAGGGGGCTATATGGGATGCAGGGGATCGAACCCAGGTCTCCCCTAGGTCAGCAGTGTGCATAGCAAATGCCCTACCGCTCGCTCTGTCCCCTCACTAGCCCTCTCTTAATCGAAGGCACTTCTTTTCTTGTGAAGTGATCAAAGTGTACCTTTTTGTTTATCTTGAGGAAGTGATTTTCAGCAAGTACTAACCAAATAAACAAAGAGAAACAAAACAAAAACCTGCAAGAGAATGTAAAATTCATCATTACGTGATCTCATTTAAAACCATGGCAGAAATCCTTTACCCTTGTTTTTGTTTGCCTTAGGAGGGTGTTTGCCCAAACTTGGTGATGCTCAGAAGACCATGTGTACTACCAGGGATCCAACTTGGGTCAGTTTGTATGCCAGGTAAGTGCTTTACCTGCTAATAATCTCTCTCTGGCCCACACATCCTTTCTAAGTAATGAACAATGGTAATGGGGAGCTAATTAATCAAAGCATGTTTCGAGAACTTGATGAAGTTATTCGCTCAATGCCTTGGCACTTACTTTACAATTTTAATTGAACCACCATGATTTAAGGTTACAAAGGTATTTATGATCGAGTTTCAGGCATACAGTGTGTCAACATCAATCTCTTTAAAAGTGTCCATGACCCTCCACCAATGTTCCTAGTTTTCCTCCCGTCCCAGTCTACTGCTGCGAACACTTTTCCCCTTTTATTTAAACATAGTGGTTACAAAGCTGTTCATGATTGACTTTCAGCCTTACAAAGGACACCACCCTTCACCCATTAACATTTCTCACCACCAATGTACCCTTTCCCTCCCAATCTCCCCCACTCTCTATACTGTGGTTTGCACTATCAATGAAGAGGTAGGTACCATGGATCTCACTTTATCTTTGTTCAGCACTTGGTTCTTGGCCAGAGTGATCAGTTCATTCTGTCATAGTAGTTCCTTCACTACCATACTGTTTGGCTCCACTATTTGTGGAAAGCTTCCTACCATTGACTGTTCCTCTGACCACATCTCTATTGTCTCTGGATACTATTTACTTTTACTTTCTTCTTATATCCCACAAATGAGATAGATTATTCTGTCTATCCCTCTCCCTCTGACTCATTTCACTCAGCATAATACTCTCCACACCAATCCATGTATAAGCAAATTTTCATGACTTCATTTTTCCTAATAGCTGCATAGTAGGTGTACCACGGATTCTTTAGCCACTCATGTTTTTGGGTACTTTGGCTCTTTCCAGATTTTGGCTATTGGAAACAGTGCTGTGACGAACATCAGAGCACAAAGGTTTTTTTTTTTTTTTTTTTTTTTTTTTTTTTTTTTTTTCTGTGTTGTGTTTGGGTTCCTAGGGTATATCCATTTGAGTGATATTACTGGATCATATGGAAGCTCAATTTCTAGTTTGTTGGGTTTTTTTTTTTTTTTGGTGCAATATCCATGAAAGACTGGATAAGTCTACATTCCCACCAGCAGTGAATGAGTCTCTTTTTCCCCCCCTGCACCCACACTAGCACTGGTTATTCTTTGTGATGTGTGCCAGTCTCTGTGGTGTAACATATTTCATTGTTGTTTTGATTTGCATCTCCCTGACAATTCATGTGGAATATTTTTTCATGAGCCAAAAGGTATCACAGGCACTTTATTCTCCCCCAATTGTCCTAGTGTTTCCTTTCCTAATTTATTCCCAGCCACCATCGGCCCTCCCCCAACAAGCAAGCTTCCTACTGAAGACCAATTATGCAATTGGTTTCTATTGGTATTTGTTCTTTAGCCAAAATAATGTGCCTTTAAGCAAGAAGGTTTTAAATGTCAACTATATTCATAGCACCCTAATATTAGTGGTGCCAGTTTACTGAAGGGCTTGTAATATTGGCTACTCTTTGCCTAAATTATTGTCTTACTGGTTTATGGTCACTTAGCTAAATACATTACAGAGACTTGTTTTGTTACGTCTTCTGTACTATTTCCTAAATTTTATGTACAAGAAAAAAAATTCTAGTCCCATTTTTCAGAAATCCCCAGGATTAAAACCCTCATGAGATGTATTTAAGAAAAAAAGTGCAACTACTTTTTCTCTTCAACAGTTTAATTTTGAAAAACACAGGACATTTGATTTCTATTATCATCTTTCTCCTGTTGAAAGCTAAACCAGAAATTAAAAAAAATTCTTTTCACAGATAAAGTACATTCAGATGAACTCTCACATTTTCATTACCATCTTTATAAAACTGAAGTTCTCCAGGTTTTCTCATGCAGATCAAGAGGTTGCATCACTTAATCATTGAAATACCCACTGTACCAAAATCAGACACTTTGAAACACAAAAAAAGCCAAGTCTCTCCAATGGAATGCATTTGGCCAATATCCAATGCAATGCAAAATCCAATGCAATGAACAACTCGAGTGAGAATTCTAGAAAACTTTCAAGACATAGTTACTGAATACCATCAGATGCACAAACTACTCTATTTGAAATGTAGCATTTGAGGAAGAAAGTGATCCTTATCAGTTTGACCAAGATTCAAAACCTAGCAGAAATAACTTTATTTTCTGCTTCTTAGTAAACATTTTTACAATGTATCTAAATGGTATGCTGACTTCCCAGGGTAGAATTTCTGAGAATTAGTAAGAATTCACTTGGCATTAGTAAGAATTCACAAAGACATTTAAAGGAACTGCATCTTTGCACCACTGTATGTATCCTTTACAACGCTACGCAAAAAGCACAATGCTTTCGCATACAAATCCTTAGTTCACTAAATTTAACTGAAGAGGATAAATGGCACACACACAAAAATGGTGATCTGAAACACTGTCTAAGTAGATAATTTCAAAGACAAGAACAGGTCTTTTAGTCAATGAGGTAGATAAAAATACTCAAAACTCAAAAAAGGAAAGCATTTTTTCTGGTGTCCACATATTATGAATTTGTGACATATCTCGACATTTACATGGTCAATGTTAAATCTTTTCATGATTCTTATCTAAGTAGTTTTTAATGGGGGCAAGGGCACACCTGGTGGTGTCCAGGGGGTTACTCCTAGCTCTGCACTTAGGAAACCATAGATGGTAAACCAGAGTAGACAGCAAGGCAAGAGCCCTACCTATTGCTTAGGCCCCTCTACACAGTGTTCAATGTATGGTTTCATTATTAAAGATTCTTGTTTACCCAAGTAACCACTAAAAAAATAAGGCAAAATAATACATTTTATTTCTTAAATGCCTCCATATTTACAATAATAAAAACTTTGTGCACTATATAACTTAAAAGATCCTTTCAACTTTATTAAGAATTAAAATCTTAGAAATTTACTCATAAGGAAATGGTTGATCCCAAAAGTCAACTGTTATTAGCTCAGAACTTTCTCCTAATCATGAATAGCATCTGATCATGAACACCTTTATTTACTTTCAAAACTAAGTCAGTTTTTAGATTTGAAATCACATTTGGAGCAGCAAGACTTCATAATCGCGCATAAGGAAGGAAGCTTTTAATTCACGGTTTCTTTATGGTGCATAGTACAAAGATATATTTTCATGAGGGTTACATGATGGAGAGCTAGCAAAAGAAATATGCTAGCAGAGGGTAATAAATCGCCACCTAAGCATGCACTGAACCAACAAACTACTTTAGGCCACGGTAAGGCCTTGATTATTGCCAATTTTTCGATAATGTTTATTTTCTCAAAGATCACTGAATTTTATAATTATCTCCAAACATTTTTCTTCCGGGTCACTTAAGCTTTGTCTAAACAGCTGGGTATGTTGCCATGCAACACCACCATCTCCTTTGCTTAATTCTGCTTCCAAAGTAACTTCAGTGGCACCAGAAAAATCAGGGTATGAGTGAAGAGTTTTATCTGTTGGGAGAGAAAAAAAAAATTAACACTTTGTTTTTGTTAATTCAAGAAATAAAAAGTTTGAAATATATTTTACAGACTTAGCTACTTTTTCTTCGGGGGGTGGGAACGACACCCAGCAGTACTCAACAATTATTCCTGACAAACTCAGGGGATCATATAGTATGCCCAGAAAATAATATGCTTGCTGTGTGCCTACTGTACCTGCTGTACTATCTCTACAGTCTTCATAGAATGGACTTTAAAGTGCTTTTACTGCAAGCATACAAATAAGTTTTGAGAATAAAAACTCAAATCTATGTTCCCTAATAAGCAGAATGCTTCTCCAATACTAAATATACTCGCAATAATTTTCAGTAAAATTCTTACCTCCTGTTAGTTCTACTTGTGCTGAATTAGAGCGCATTTTCCACAGTATAGTTCCAGTCTGAAAGGTTTGGCTACTTGTTTTAATGGAAATGCTATCCACTTTCAAGCCAACTAACCCACACTCAAACTTCCAGGAAATATATGCATAAGATGATCCTTCCTTTCGGGCTAAATACACCTACAAAGTAGGAGGGGAGAAAAAGATGATCAGGAGTCATAATGCAGAAAACATAGAGTCAAAGGGTAATAAATATCAAAATATCAATGTGTTCTAAAATCCAACAGTTTTCAATACTTAAAGGTTTTTGTTTTTAATTTTTTGGGCTACATCTGGCAATTCTTAAGGGACCAGAGTGGTGCCAGAAAGCACATTAAGCACTGTACTATCTCTCTGGCCCAGCAATCAAAAATTTTATTGGTAACATTTTAAATTTTGTTAGTAGTTTTTCCTACAGTCTATTTGTCTCAGAGCAAGGACTCTTAAATTTATTCCATTTGCAACCACTTTTTACTTGAGAAATCTTGACATGATCCTGGGTATGCAAATATTGAAAGCAGAAAAACAAACCCAATATTTGCTAATAATACATTTAAAAATAACCCCCATATTCAGTGATATGACCCCATTGGGGTCACAACTCAATTTAAGCATTGAGTCTTAGAAAAAAATTTTACTTGAATAGATACCCCAGATAGGTAACCTCAAATAGCAATACTAACATTATGAAAATGTACCACTTAAACTTTATAGAGAATTTTTTAAAATACAATGTATTCCCTAATTTATCAACTCTAAGTTTGGATTTTCAGGTAAGTCTTCATAGGGCGACAGGACAGACCCTCTATTGAGAAAATGTCCATGTCATTGCTAAGTAAAACAATTTAGTTCTTTTTGTTTACGTTTTTGGGTTTCTTTAAGGCCTCCAAGTTCACACTGGCTACTTCCATCTCATATCCTCTGATTCATTTACACTCTTAAAATGTTGGCATGAAGGATTACTTGGCTAGTTGAGTCTGTTTACCACAAAACTCTTAAAATGTTAACATGAAAACCATGACCGCAGTTTAAGACGATCCTGTTCACCCATGCCACCCAAGAACCTGGTACTGACTCAAGCTCTCATCATAATCTATGTATTTCTTTGAAATAATTTATCTCATCTGACATTTTACATTTATTTCCAGAATCGTCTAATTAATATCTTATAAAGATTGTTTTATTCTGTGTGTGTGTGTGTGTGTGTGTGTGTGTGTGTGTAGTGTAGGTGAGAAGGTTCTAAGCAGTATTCATAGGGTTCAATGCTGCAAAGGCCCAGCAGCTCTACCCTGAGCCCATCAGGGATTTCCACATCATTTGCTTGGCCTAAACAACAGTGTCTACTCTTGCGTAAAACTCCACTTCTTTTGCTTTGATGTTCCTCACAAATCTCCTTCTACTTTGTCTCATCAAGGTAATTTTATTAAATGTAACTATATCACTTCAGATGCGTACCTGCTTAATCCAAATCATACCCTGGAGTAACCTGTTCTCGATCTGTATAAGGATAGTATTTTTATTAAATACTAAATATTTTCTTAGGACATGGTCTTAAGTACCATATAAAATATAAGTGCATATATTATAAACTATTCTAGTCATCAAGTAAAAAAAATCACTGCTAGCATTCTATTTATAGTTGGCAAACTATCTTTTCTTCCAGGTAAAATACATCAGGAAATATAGTAAGAGATTTTAGAATGAACTATAGATTATAAAGCTAAACAATCACTCAAGATAAATTATTTGAATTCTTCAAACAAGGCATGGATAACAACTTCTCCAAATGACAAACTGAGATGTATGGCACTGTGAGATATATAGCACTATTTGCTTAAATTCAAGGCAGGAAACCTCACCAAAATATCTTATGATGAGTATGCAGCCTTCATCTAACTATATAGAAGGAAAACCAGAGTTCAGACCTACACCAGTACTCTATGGAAGTCATTAATAGTACCTATCCTAAATGACTAGGCATTGAGGCATTTAAAACTTACTCCTTCGAAGGAAAGGCTGGTCAAAGGAATTACTTAGGAAATTGAGTTATCAGAGGGTTATTGGAAGAAACTAAAGAACTAGAGGGAAATCTTTCAAAGACAAAATTCTAATTCTAATTCTAATATATACTTCTTGCTCTACCTTGTATGTTTTCAAAGCTCAGCAGTTTCAAATACAAATACCCACCCAAAGTTGCATATAAAATATAAGCCTGGGGTCAGAAAAGACATAGCAATGGGTAAAGCATTTGCCTTGCATGCAGCCAACCCAGGTTTTATTCCCAACATCCCACAGGGTTCCCTAAGTATCACCAGGAGTAAATCCTGGAACAATGCCAGTTAGCTCAAGTCCACAACATCCTCCCCAAATAAGTGTGACTTACTGTATGCAGATATTCGTGTCTAGTTTTATAACTTGTCAGAGAAATAGCTGATTGTGGCTATCCTACTTTAGAAGTGACAGTAGAATCCAAAGTCAGACACTCTTCTGCACACTCAAATACACAAATGCTTTCTCCCACAAATAGCCCCGTGTCCAAGATCTACATAGTTTCTAGAGAGATCATAAGGGTCTACAAGCGGAGGATCAGAACAAAACCAAAGCATTTGTGGTTGAAAGCTGTAAGTTATACAACTTACCATGCATACACATGAAACTTGTCTTTTGTGTTACAGTTGTAAACACTATTTTAAATACAGAGAACAAGCACCAGTTTGCTATATATCCAGAAGATCTCAAAACGTTTTCTTAAAGATCACTCACTACATGTGAGGTTGGTATGTGCCCTACTATGGTTTCTTGGAGTTTCAGTTTGTACTCCACTCTTTGAATCTGCTCTTTAATAAGCTCATAACATTTTTCTTCTACTTAGGTGGCAAAGATTTACTCTAAGAATAACACACAAAAGACACCCCCAGTCAGTCATTCCTACAGATATCCAACAGCAGTTGTATTTCAATAGATTTTAATTCAATACTGGTGAACTGGCATTGCTCATGAATCTTATTTTTTGTTATCCCCTTCTTTCAAAGCATCAAACACAGATCACCGACAATTCCCACTATTTAAATATCTCTGTTCTGTCCTTTAGATATATTCTATTTGCAGCCTGTGGTATTGTCTCTGGATCACTGATGAGACCACATCCTTTCCCTTGCCAGAGTTCTTTCATTCTACTATTATTACATAATTGCCTATCAAGGTCTCTGAAACCGGACAACTGCTTAGTTCTGCTAATTATTTATACAATTTCCTCCCATATTCCCTACTTTTTCCTGAATGCACCAGTTGTTTCTCATCTCAGAGCTTTGTTTTCCATTTTATTTTGTAAGTCTTAGCTTTTTTTCTACATGTCTCAGAGCACATTTCTTCACTTCAATATCCTGTCCCTGCACTAAAACAAATCTATCAGCTTCTTCCACCAAATGCCCACTAAGTCCTTTCTCTTTCATAGGGCCTTTTCTGACTCAGTTACAGAAAGGATAATGACTTTTCCACTAGTCTTTGGTCCCCTGGTATTAGATAAAGACCCATATTTTTCTGGAACTTCATCATTAACTCAAAACATTTGGTCCACGTCTTTCACTTACACACTTACACTAGTTTACGCTCACCTTCAGTTGCTATTTTTGTTTTTTGGGCCACAGCTGGCGGCTTACTCCTTGCTCTGTGCTCAGAAATCACTCCTGGCAGACTAGGGGGACCATATGGGATGCCAGGGGTCAAACCTCGGTTTGTCCCAAATTCGGTCACATGCAAAGCAAATGCCTTACCTGTCACATCCAGCCCCTAGCCCAGTAAATACACAGCTATTGATGACACATACATAGTGGTTTTATATTTATAAAAGAACATATTATATTTGCACATAAAATATTTGAATCTTTTTATTTTGTTTCGCTTTTGTCTTCAAAGCAGCACTTGGGGAGCCAGAGCCGCTCTTATTGGGCCAACCAGGTGCCAGTTTGATATTAGGACTTGGGAGCATGCTCACTCGGTCCACAACAGTGTCTGTTGGCACCTCTTCTATCTTTGTTTGCTCTGAACATTTTTATACTTCCTATTTAACTACATGAGTGAACTAAGTACTTTTAAGGTTTACATAGCATAGTAATGAAATGCTTATTTAGGATTCAGTGTTTACCAAATACTGTCCTCCCACCAGAGGGGCTGAAATTATCCAGGTCAGTAGAAGTCCTGAGTTCAATTGGAGATGACTTTTGTATGAACTTTTTTTGGGGGTAGGGGGGAAGAGCCAGCAGTCATCAGTGGTTACTCCTGGCTCTGTGCTCAGAATTCACTCCTGGTGGGGTCAGGGGACCATCGAACCCGGGTCCGTCCTTGGTTGGCTGCGAGCAAGGTAAACTCCCTGCCGTTGTGCTATCTTTCTGGCCCCAATGCTTGCTTGTTAATTTCAACAAATATTCTAACTGCCAACAAAATATCTGACAATGGGGAAGAACAACAGTACAGTAGGAATGGCACTTGCCTTCCATGTGGTTCACACAGGTTCGATCCTTAGCATTCCAATATCCCTCCTGGGCTCTGCCAGAAGTGATCCCTGAGTAAAGAACCAAAAGCCCTGAGCACTGCTGGTTGTGGTCCCCAAACAAAACAACAAAATCTGGTACCACACATGTTGGTTGAATGACTAAAATCAGTTTTTAACTTGGCATGTACCAAAAGTACTAAATATGATTTATATCAGGGGCCAAAGCAATAGCTCGAAGAGTAGGGCATTTTCCTTGCACATGGCCAAACTGGATTTGATCCCCAGCATACCATATGGTAACCCGAGTCTGCCGGGAGTGATTTCTGAGTACAGAGCCAGAAGTAACCCCTGAAAGCTACCAGAAACAAGGAAAAAGATAGTCTGAATAAAAACAGAACCTTATGAACATGCAGAATTTCCACAATATATACTCAGTCATTCTTATATTTACCAATCTTTACTAAAAGTTTGTTTAACATTAAACTAGACACACAAGTATCAAGAGCAAAAAGAGTGAGCAGAAAAAGGCAAGTCTGGGAAATGCTTACAATCTATCAAAAGATACTTGCGTATATATTTGTTGCTCAAATGGCATGCATGTCACAAATGAGTCAATAAAATGGGAAAATGGATTCAGTGAACTGACAATGAAGGGAGCAAGCTTACACCAAGTTCTAAAGATAAGTTCATCTACTACAAGTAAAGTCAAGGTGGTTTCGTGAAAAAAGAAAAGCAGTGCAGGATTGACAGAGGCAAGAAGGTATCTCTAGGTGCACAGCCAGGACCCAGGTCACCCTAGGCAGCGAGTTGAGCTGTACCTTATTTAAGCACTCATGAATGATTGAGGTTTTGAAAATGTTTTCTGGCAACAGCATGAAGAAAGCCTATCTTTGAAAGGGACCAAGGCAAGTGCAGGGAGATTAGTGAGGAAGCTATTAACATCACTTTTATCAAAGTGCTATCACTTGCCTCCTAAAAAGTATACTTGTCTTTCTGATCTAGCTTTTCATGTTTCATTCAGTCAGTGAAAGGAATTGCTCTATTTGCTAATGAGATCTAGTACGTCTTTGTGCTCCTGAGAAGTGTTTTGTGTTCCTTTATTCTCTTTCCCCACTTTGAGAGGGTAAGAAGAACCTGCTGTAAACATCTTACAGCAGGTTGCAAATGACCTCTCATGCTTTGAGGCTGGAGATTACTGAGAGGTAAGTATGGGAAATATTCTAACAAAGAATGTCTAATTGGCGACAGAACTCAAATACTGATTTAGGAAGAATAATATGTAAGAGCAGTTAAGAGGCTAGTATTTTTTTAATTGGTCCTAAACACTGTATCCAGAAATAGATTCTTTTACTGTAAAAACTGATACCCTTTGTGAAAGCCTAAGAAGGCATATAAACTTGTCTCGAATCGGGGCCTGTTTTTCATTTATAGGCCTTCACATCTCATTTCCATTACTTAAATCCTTCTCATACAATACACCCTCTTTCTGGCCACAGTGTTCTATTTAAGGATCTCAAAACATGACGTGTACACTCCATGATTTTCCCTGCTGTTCCCTCGTCTTGTGAACACCTACTCATCCTTCAGGGTCCAGCTCTAATGTCGCCTGCCTGGTAGAGCTTTGCCCAACTCCCACAGCCAGAGCTAATTACTCCCTCCTCGGTGTTTCCATAGCAATGTGTTGATATCCTTATTATAGCATGCTACATCGTGGTTAAAAGACGGCTGTTTATGCTCCAATTCCCCTTGTTAGATTGTGAGGGCAAAAACCCCATTTTTATCAAGGTAGCTCAGAACGCCTGACACAACAGGGATGGAGTAAATGTTCATGTGATAAGAACGCTTCAAACTAATAATTTGGACAAATGAACTAGTAAGATAAAGGGGGAAAAAAACCTACCATTGAAGAGATTTATTTCTCAGCATATCCCATCAGCTATAGTGAATTATTGTTCTCTCCACAAATATTGCTGGTTATGAAGAAAGCTCAGCACAGACTATTACTTAGATGAATAACCTAGTCTAGCTATTTTCTGTTCACAGGAAATTTTGGCTAAGTTATTCATCCTCTCTCAGCAACTACACAACCAGACAACATATTTTTACATTCCAAATGATTTCTTTTTTATTCCCTCCTTTAACGACTAGAAATGTCTGTATCTACAATTTTTTAAAACCCTGCAAGTTATTCTTGGTTTAAGACACCAACTTAAGTTTAGAACAAACTTTATGGTTAGAAAAAAACAAGCCTTATCTTAATTTTTGTTCTGTTTGTCTAGTCTAAGCACACGGTAGATGCCGACAGACATGAAAAGCTGTTAACATGTAGCTCACTTTTTTAATCTTTCTAATTTACCCATATGCCCTCCTGTCGATGGCCTGTGGCATTTAAAAGCGCTTTCTATAAATTGATTCCTAAGAAAATACATAAAACAGTATGGTAGACTGAACACTGATCATTCAAAACATGACGTGCTGTTTTAAATTGATTTCCGGTGTACATCTAAAGGTATCAGAAAAGCAAAGCTTCTTATGACATGTGACAAATGAAAATTTGTGAGTGGACTACTGTGACCTTATTTTTAAGGATACAAAGAAGGAAAAATTAATACAGAGAAGAAACAATTAACTGTTGCTCAATCATTCATATTCTTATTTTTGTTTTTGGTTTTTGGGCCACACCCTGCTGTGCTCAGGGCTTCATGGCTTAATCCAGGCTCTGTGCTCAGGAATCTACTCCTCACAGGCTCAGGTACTGGGGCTCAAACTTGGGTCACTGCACCCAAGTTAAGTGCCTTCCCCACTGTACCTCTCCAGCCTCCTTAACCAACCATATTCTTACCAAAACGTAAGATGGTTAGCTTTTGAAACTGAATTAAATCTGTTATATACCCCTAGAGTCCTTGAAGACAAATCAATAATTATCTGTAAAGGAATTAAATAATGTTCTACTTCACATACTTTTGCAAAAAGTCACAAGAATTAGTATATACCTGATTATATATCCCCATAAAAGAATAAAACTTAGTCTCTTTGATTAAAAGAAAAAAAAAAGATTCATCAGAGGTCCCTAAACTTATTTGATCTACCACCGTTTTCAGAAAAAAATGTCATTTAGTATCCCCCTGGAAATGAATCATCTTTAAGCTAACTGGAAGGGCCAGTCCCCTCAACCTCACTGGCACTCCAGATGTTACCAGGACTTAGGAATGCTCCAGCATCCCTAGGTGATAATATGACTCACACTGGGAAACAATGGTTATCAAGGCATGAAATTTCTAATGAGCTGTCGATGATCCACTGGAAGTCTTGATTTGTTTTTATTAAATTCCAGAATTAATACAAGGGCTGACGGATAGTATGGGATAGTACGGTGCTTGCTTGCTTGGCATGCAACTGATTCGAGTTCAATCCTTGGCCTTCCATATGTTCCCCATAGCAACTCCAGGAGTGATCTCTAACCTCAGTGCCAGGAGTAAGCCCTCAGCATCGGTAAGTTTGGCCCCCAAACAGAAAGAATTATTGCAGAAATTTAAATACATAGGAGCTTAGTTTTAAGTTAAAAATTATTTTAAAACTTTTTATTTGGGGGGGAGTGTGGTGGAGACATATCTGACAGTGCTCAGGGTTTGTTCCTAGCTCTGTGCTCGAAGACAGCTCCTGGTGGTGCTTGGGAGATCATAGGTGGTACCAGAAATGAACTGGGGTTCGCTGTGTGCAAGACAACCTCCATCCTATCTCTTCAGCCCCCATATTATATTTTATACCCTACAGAACTAAAAAATGAATTTGACCTTTATGTGTTTAAGCAATACAAAGGTTTTAAACTATTTCATGCATTCAATTACCATGTTCCAGTCTGTTTCAACTTTTCTGAATATGGATTCCATTTTCCACACACCATTCTCCCATCCAGAAATGGTTTCATTATTATTTGAAATGCGAACATAATGATCTTTCACAATATTGTAACAAAGGTGGAGCTGTTTAGAAATCTTCTCATTTTCAGAGGGGATAAACAGGATTTCTTTTCTCTTAAAAAGAAAGCACAATTAGTTTTTCAACATAATGGAAGATATACTATTATATATAAAGGAGAAACTTCTATGTATAGTGGTAAAAGATTCCTTCAACTTGAAAATAAAAAAATACTGATGCTATTAAAAAGTTCAGAAAGTATTTTATAGGTTTAAGATGATTTATCATGCTGCTATACACCAAACATAGATAATGAATAAAAACTACCTTAGACTTGCATCAATGCCACCAATTCCTAAAACTGACTACCAGCTTTTAATGCTAATCTCTTACATTTATGATTCACACAGCAGTAAGTGATTTTTGCTTTGGGTACTGGTGGTATTGCCTCAGAGCAAAGTATGTGTTCTACCACTTAGTACAATTTTGATCCGAAGTGACTTCTCAAATATTAAATAGGGCTGCCATCTTGCTGATTACTGACTTTCCACTGCACATCACCTCTGAATAAAGTTTTAACCAACCTAACAAGATCCTTTGTGATTTGTCCAACCAGATTTCAGTTTACTCTTCTTTTTTATTGCTATGTCTTCTACCATGTTACTTCCCCTTTTCTTTTTCTAAACTCTCCACATGATGTTCTGTCTGGAATACTATCCTTTTTACTCACTATTACTAAATTATACTCTTTTAGGACTCAATTAAATTCACATCAGTCTCCTTTCCTGATTCTCTAGACAAGAAGAGTTCCTAGGACTATATCTGAAATAATCCTACAGAGCTAAAATTACTATAAAATATTCTCATCTTTTATCTTAAAGTTCCAGGCAAATCTTGCTTTATGGGCCACACCTAGTGACACTCAGGGGTTACTCCTGGCTTAGGGAATCATATGGGATACTGGGGGATCGAACTGCGGTCTGTCCTAGGTTAGCCGCATGCAAGGCAAAGGCCCTTCCACTTGTGCCACCGCTCCAGCCAAATCTTGCATTTTAATACAAAAGAAATCCTTTTGTTCTATTGTAAATAGTCCTCCTCCCAAATCACTTTTGAATCCATATTTATCTTGTGTCATTGTGGACAACAGACACATGGTTGTTGTCTAATGACTATTCCCTCTCTTAGAAAAGAGTATTTTGGCCCGAAGATTCCTTATGGTAGAGGGCTGCTATAGGCTGGTTAGGAGTATCTAAAGTCGCTGCCCATTAGATGCCAGTGGCATCCTCTCTCAATTTTGACAATCGAATTACCTCTAAGCACTGCCAAATGTAGCCTGGGGAAAAAAAATCATCCACGGTTGAGAACAGTTATTAGGGGTCTCAAACTCGGGCTGCAAACGGCCCTCCATACAACATATTGTGGCCCTGCCCTAGAGGAATCTTTTTTTGTTTTGTTTTGTTTTAGTTGTTTGGGTCATACCCCCACAATGTTCAAGGTTTACTACTGACTTTGCACTCAAGGATCACCCCGACTTTGCCTCCTGTGGCCCACAGGTAAATTGAGTTTGAGACCCCTGCGTGAGTTTAGTTTATGTCAACGTCCTATAGTACTTACTAGTCAACCAGTAAAGTATGTAATGTAATGCATATTTTTTGTTAAACATCAGGTACTAGGTATTAATGTCAAAACTTAAAAATGTACAGAGCCAGTAAATAGAAAATAAAACATCTTAGACCTAAGAGATGTTATATAGGAATATATGAGTGTATGTCAGAATTTTGAATGACCTTATATACATATATATGAAAAAAGGAACTCATACCCTAGTAGAAACTGTGAATGTTTCTGTTTCTAACTGTTCTAACAGTTTCTAATTATTAATGTTTACAAAGATAGTAAGGCAAGAAAAAATCAAATTATTATGTTTTAGAAACTGTACAAGTATGTAACAGCAGTTCTCAATTCTTCTTTTCTTAAATGTATTTCAGAGCATTGATATAAATAAAGTAAAAATAAACATTTAAAGTAACAGCCACTATAATCTTTTAAATTTAAGATCATAATTTTTCTTTCTGAAATGATATAACCAATATTTGTCAAAATTAATTCAAGGTCTTATTTAGTAAACTTTAGGACTGATATTTTTCAATTTGAGAAACAAAACATCTATTTCTAAAGAGAAACATAATTTTTAAAATCCATAGCTCTAATATGATCTGCGGTAATTGAGAATTTAAAAAATAGTTTCAAAAGGGAAAACAATCTGGTATATGACCCAATTCATTATTTTCAAAATGTAATCAACTTATATGCCATGTAAAAGGAAGCACACCCATCCATAAAAAGAAAAAAGAAATGAAGACCTAAATAATATCCATGTTTTAAATTGGACACAGCTGTGAATTAAATTAGCTCTTTTAAATTGGCTTCATTTAGATTTATACTTGTAAACTGCATTGCATCAGCAGTGATTTGAATTATCTGTTGAATTTAGATCTTGTAATTCTATGTGGTTAAACTGACACTTCCAACTGCTTGCTAAAAATGATAGGATCATTATAAAGGAAATCAAATTGATTGGAAATAACTCAGCCCCTTTAGAATATTCCTTTATAAAAGAAGAAGTGGAATAATGACAAATTTTTAAAAAGAGATATTTGTATCTTGCCTTGGAACTATCTGATATTGATACGGTGATGGGATATTTTCCCTTAAAGCATTTTCAAAAACCAGCATAATGGTTGCCTTAGGTGGAGAGGGCAATATTGGGAAGGGAACTCATGGTTGTTTAGGAATGCCAGTACACTAGTTAGCATTCTGGTTTGTCAAGATTTGTTAGGATTCACATTTGTAATCTGTGCATTTTTAGACTCCTATTTCAGCAAAAGTTAACTTGTAAAATTTTATGTAAGAACAAAGAATTCCACTTCATGGGGCAAGAGCGATAGCACAGCATGTAAGGAAGGTGCTTGCCTTGCACACAGCTGACTTGGGTTTAATAATTGCTGTCACTGGGGCCAGAGAGATGGTGCAGCAGTAGGCTGTCTGCCTTGCACACGGCTGACCCAGGACAGACCTCTAGCCAGGAGCGATTTCTGAGCCCATATCCAGGAGTAACCCCTGAGCATCACTGGGTGTGCCCCCTTCCCCCCAAAAAAAGATCCCTGTCACCTAAGCTCCTTCACAATAAATCTCAGGTCTCAGAGCTAAGAGTAATCCCTGAGTACTGTCAGGTGGACCCCCCCCCCAAAAAAAAAATTCCATTTCAAAATGCTTTACTAATTTTTCAATAATACTAATGTCAATCATGTTATTGGTTCTCTTCAAATGTTGACATTTCGAGTAAATTACTCTGAAAAGTAAACTAAAGGTCAAAGCCAGTGCATTTTTGTCTATAAAAAGAAACACAATAAACAGTGAGAAAATTATCAGGCTGTAATGAATTAAGTACCTCTAGACCCATTTCACCTCGGGCTACTCTCCAAGCCACTGACCCGGATATTCTTCCACCAAGTTCTCCAGGTTTAGGGGTTTTGGGAGATATAAATTCAACAAGCTCCACGATTATCCTCTGAAGAAGTTCTTTTCTTCGGTTTTCTGGCAAAGATATTTGCCTCTGCAAATTTATAATTTTAAAGAGACACTAATATTACGGGAATGTAGAGGTTCATCTCCATGTAAGACTATAATTAAAACATTTGTAGTCTAAGCGGAACTTCAAGACATAACTAACTTTATTTTTACATATCTAATCATTTGGAAAATAAAAACATTGTGAAAAATGCAAAATTTTATCTTAAGAAACCATTTAATTTCCTTATCCAAGGCTCTAGGAGATTAAAAAATGGAGATAGGTAGGGCTCGAAGAGATAGCACAGCAGCGTTTGCCTTGCAAGCAGCCGATCCAGGACCTAAGGTGATTGGTTCGAATCCCAGTGTCCCATATGGTCCCCCGTGCCTGCCAGGAGCTATTTCTGAGCAGACAACCAGGAGTAACCCCTGAGCACTGCCGGGTGTGGCCCCCCAAAAAAAGCCAAAAAAAAAAAAAAAAAAAGAAAAAGAATAGCAAAATATAGAAATGAAAAATAAAGTTGAATCAATCTGAATAAAGCCTATGTTTAAAAAAAAATGGAGATAGGTAGCAAGTTCCATTCCTGCCTGTGATAAACTGGCAGAC
Organism: Suncus etruscus; assembly: GCF_024139225.1. Classification (NCBI taxonomy): domain Eukaryota; kingdom Metazoa; phylum Chordata; class Mammalia; order Eulipotyphla; family Soricidae; genus Suncus; species Suncus etruscus. The sequence goes on along the minus strand of NC_064867.1, from coordinate 15,056,436 downwards.
CAACTATTAAGAAAAGCTAGAAAAGCAAGAGAAAACATACACTCATATAAAAACAACTATTTGAATGCAATGAAAACTACCCAGGATAATCAGAACTGAATAGCAGAGCCCAAAGAAAGAAAGCAGTTGAGATAAACCAAAGCTGCTGCACCTAGTCCCACAGAGTGGCATGAGACCAAAGCCCAAGAAGCCAAGCACAAAACTGAAGCCAATGTACTAAAAATATAATTTTTAGCAAAATCATGGTGCTGAGAAATAACTAAACTAGAACTCAGAGTTTTCCAAGGTGAGGGTCTCTAGAAACATTCTAGAATTTAAGGAAGGGTTACATATAAGGCATAATAAATAGATTAAAAATGTAAATTACAAATAAAACCTCACTAGAAATCTTTTTTTTTAAAACTTTTTTGAAACCACTGTGATTTACAAATTCCTTCATAGTTGGATTTCAGATATATAGTGAATCAGGGCCATTCCCATCACCAGTTGTCGACCTCCTCCATCAATGTTCCCAATAATGCATCCTATACCACTACTCTTTGCCTCCTGGCCTGCCAGTATAACAGGCCCATTCTAAGTTTGCAAGACAAACCCTACTGCTGCGCTATCTCTCTGGCCCTGTTTCTTTTAACTTTAAGATGTGTTAAGTCAATTAAAAAATACATCATGACCAATATTGTCATTCATTTGTTTAGTAAACAGACACCTATTAAAAATCTTTTTCTCCATCTAAAAATGGAGAGAGAGAAGAAGACTTTTCCCTCATGGAAACAATTTGATAGTCAAAAGGCATATGAAAAAGTGCTCAGTGTCACTTATGATCGGGGTATGCAAGTCAAAACAATAAGATATAATTTCACACCAGTGAGAATGAAACATATTAAAAAATCGGCAAATAGCTATTGTTAGCAGGGTTGTGGTGAGAAGGGAGCCTTCCTTCATTGTTGGTGGGAATGTTATCTAGTTCAATCTCTGTGAAAAGCAATAGGGGGGACTCATCAAAAAAGTAAATAGAACTCCCATACAACTTACAGGGGATTCTGATGCATCAGCGGCATTATGGAAGGACAGAGCTAAATATCTAAACCAGAGAGTCAAAACACCAAAATCCTAAGACCCAAATGTTAACAACCAAACTCAACAAGATGGCAGGCTAGTGGGTGGGGTCTAGGTAGGGAAGGAAGGGAAATTGGGGACACTGATAGAGAGCTGACACTAGTGGTGGGATTGATGCTGGAACAGTGCCTGACTGAAACTCAACTATGAATAACTTTGTAACTTACAGTGCTTTAATAAAATTAAAACACAAACAAGAGTTCCCATATGACCCACTATACCACTTCTTTCTACCCATAAGGCACAAAAACATTAATTAGAAAGGATATATGCACATTTATATTCATTACAATGCTTACTACAATTGCCAGTATATGGAAATAATCCAAATGTCCAATACAGATGAATGGATCAAGAAGTTGTGACACATATACACAATGAAATACTATACAATCTTAATAAATGACTAAGTCATGCAATGTGCCACTACATGGATGAACTAGGGGATATCACGCTGAGTGAAGACAGTCAGAAGAAAAGGATAGACACAGAATCATTTCTCTCATATGTGGGATTTAAAGATTGCCAAAGGAAACAAGAACTAGGGAGCTGGTCAACAGAATTGATCTTGGGGGGTGGGGGGAGGTAGCAGTGCGGAAGGCCTTCAGGACATCACTGGAGGGAAGTGAGTGCCCTGGCAGTGGGAGTGGTAAAAGGATAGATGCATGAAACTATCAGTAATAGTGTTATAAATAAAAATACCTCAATAAAATAAAAAAAAACTTGTTTTAAAACAATGTTATTAGTTTGAAATTTTCACTGGGCTAAAGGTGGCTATTCTTACTTATTTATCTATATAGAAAAATTTAAGTGACCTCTCACAGTTGAAAAGTGCCCAACTCATACCTGCCTATTAAGTCCATTAATAGTTTCTCGAAGTATATCCTCCTTAACTTCAGTTCTTCTGGAGATTACTTCTTCATGTTTACACGAATATCTCCAAGTGACATCAACCACCTCAAATTCAGAAGGTAAATTTAACAAGATTATAACCATCAACCTTAATTTGCTACCTAGAATGTATTTATATAATCTTACAATTCTTAAAATGTTACTTATTTGCTTAAAATTTTAAAATTTAGGGGCCAGAGCAGTGGCGCAAGCCGTGAGGCATCTGCCTTGAGCATGTTAGTCTAGGATGGACCGCAGTTCAATCCCTGGGCGTCCCATATGGTCCCCCAAGCCAGGAGTGATTTCTGAGCGCATAGCCAGGGGTAACCCATGAGTGTTACCGAGTGCAGCCCAAAAACCAAAAAAAAAAACATTTTTTAAATTTATTTTAAAAATAAAAAAATTTTTAAATACATTTTTCATGTATCTTTCTGAGAAAGAAGTGGTAACTACTACATGGACTCTGAGCAGCATGGGAGAGACACCTTAGTAATGTCCCAGGAGTAGATTCTGAGCACTGCCAAATGTGCCCCCTCAAAATGATTAAGAATTGAGCCTTTAAAACTCATCAGTCCTCAAAATTCAGTTAAAAACCACTCATACATTGCTTTTATGACAAAGTTGCAAAGATTATTCAATGGAAAAAGGGAAATTTTTTCTACAAATCTACTATAACAATTTCTTATGCATATGTAAAAGATTCAATTTCAACCCATACTTGGAATTATGGATAATCAAAAAATCAACTCAAAATGGTTCACAGGGGCCCAGAGAGATAGCACAGTGGTGTTTGCCTTGCAAGCAGCGGATCCAGGACCAAAGGTGGTTGGTTCAAATCCCGGTGTCCCATATGGTCCCCCGTGCCTGCCAGGAGCTATTTCTGAGCAGACAGCCAGGAGTAACCCCTGAGCACTGCCGGGTGTGGCCCAAAAACCAAAAAAAAAAAAAAAATGGTTCACAGACAAATCTGTAAAAGTATAAACTTTTGGGCTGGAGAAGTGGTACAGCGGTAGGGTGTTAGCCTTGCACATGGCTGACCTAGGAAGGACCGTGGTTCAATCCCCCAGCATCCCATATGGTCCCCCAAGCCAGGAGCAATTTCTGAGCACATAGCCAGGAGTAACCCCGGAGCATCACTGGGTGTGTCCCCCCCACCAAACAAAGTACAAAACTTCTAAAAGCACATCAGATAACATTACTTTGGCTTGGTCTAGAAAAATTTTTCAGCTATATCAAAAAAAGCACAATGCATAAAAGAATAAGTCAATAAACTGGACTACATCAATTTCTTCTCTTCAAAAGTCTTAAAAAAATTAAAGACAAGGTACAAAACTCAGAAAAATCTTTAAAAAGCAAGTTCTAACAAACCTTCTAATAAAATATTTCTAGTCAGAATAAAGAATTCTCAAATCTCAACAGCAGAACAAACTGATTTAAATAAAACAAAGAGTAAGTCAAAAGAATACATGGAGGGGAGGCTGGAGCAATAGCATAGCGAGTACGGCTGTTTGCTTTGCACCTGACCAACAATACCAGGTTTAATCCCAGGAATTCTTTGCTTCCAAAAAGGGAATACATAAAGGGAGATGTCCAGTATAATCTATCATTAGGAAGTGTCTGATAAGATACTACTATATGTCTATTTAATGTTCTATTATTAAAAAGTTAGATTATACTCAGTGTTACAAGAATAGAGATAAACTGGGCATTCTCAAAATACTACTTGTAAAAAGGCACAATCACTTCACTTAGAAAAATGGTTTTTATAAAGTTAAACATATATTCAATATTTAATACTATTCCAGGGGCCGGAGAGATAGCATGGAGGTAAGGCATTTGCCTTTCATGCAGAAGGTCATCGGTTCGAATCCCGGTTTCCCATATGGTCCCCCGGGCCTGCCAGGAGCAATTTCTCAGCATGGAGCCAGTAGCAGCCCCTGAGCACTGTTGGGTGTGACCCAAAAACCACACACACACACAAAAAAAACTATTTCACTTCTAGGAATTAATCAAAAAGAAATGAGATGCTTTCTTTGTACCTGAATATTTACAGCAGTTTACTTAAAACAGCAAAAAATAAAAAAAAATAAAGGAAAAAACCACCACAAATTCCCTTCCTCTTAAAAAAGCCAATAAAAAAAAAACTGATATTCGGGGCCGGGCGGTGGGGCTGGAGGTAAGGTGCCTGCCTTGCCTGCGCTAGCCTAGGACGGACCGCGGTTCGATCCCCCGGTGTCCCATATGGTCCCCCAAGAAGCCAGGAGCAACTTCTGAGCGCATAGCCAGGAGTAACCCCTGAGCGTCACAGGGTGTGGCCCAAAAACCAAAAAAAAAAAACAAACAAAAAAAAAACTGATATTCAAAGTGGCATTCAAGTGAATGGACAAATAAATTATGGTAGATACAATGATATTCTACTCAGCTATAAAAATAAAATACTGACATGTAAACACACATATAATTGAATGAATATAAAATTATGATTTTGTATAAAAGAAACCAGAACCGCTCTTCACTCAAGAGTAAATACCTACTCTGCATACTTCATATACATAGACTCCAAATTCTGTAGTGACAAGAAGCATAGTTATACTTGGTTGGGAGGGGCAATGAATGCCTTCCTTTATAAAAAGGGATCAAAAATTTTCAAGTTAATGGATACCTTCATGTCAACTTTGTAAAGTTTATTTTATGGGTGATTCAGATAAGCAACATTTTTAAATACCATACACTTGAAAGATCTGGTTATTATATACTAAAAGTATCTTAAAAAGCTGTCAAGAATATCATATGTTATTCCTAGGAAAAGCTTTTGTCTTTGATGTCCTACCTCATCTTTAGAAAATGCTATAACATAGGAAAGCTTCTTGCCCCACCCAATTTCATAAAGGAGTGGCTTGTCACAGACATCTTCACATGCATCGCAGTGCAGCCACCGCTGCTGAGAAGAAGAATATACTTCTGTCCAGACATGGTCTACTCATGTGAGACAAGAAAGTAATGGAAAATTAAAGTTAAGTTTATAAAAGTAAAATCAAGTCCAACATCTATATACAAAATCCTAGAAGTAATACAACACATTCTATTATTTTAATTTTAGTTGATAAGACAAGAATTTTCTTGCACATTTAAATACAGAAATTTCTTGAAAATTCTTGAAAATGATTCTGAAATATTCTGAAATAAATTTTGTTTGTTTGTTTGTTTTTGGGTCACACCCGACAGCGCTCAGGGGTTACTCCTGGCTCTATGCTCAGAAATCGCTCCTGGCAGGCTAGGGAGACCATATGAGATGCCAAGGTTCGAACCACCATCCTTCTGCACGCAAGCAAATGCCCTACCTCCATGCTATCTCTCCGGCCCCATCTGAAATATCTTTAGTCATTTTTTAATTGAGAATAATGTAAGCTGTAACTCTAGGCTAACGATAGAGGAATTGAAAAACAGCTGTTTTTGCTAATGTGAAAGCGTCAGTGCCATTTTCAAAACTTAGGCTCTCAAAATTTCCCTCAGAAATAGGAAGTCTAACAGGAGTACTATTTAAGTGATGTCCTATGTTTCATTACAAGATAATAAATAGTCATAATTAAGTAAAGGTTTCATTTTATTCTAAAATAATTTAAACAATAACCAAGATACAAGTAAAATTCTAAGATTAAGAAGAATAACATGCAGATGACAAATGAGCAATTTTTGAAATTGTCAAAAAATCCCATGTGTCTTTTTATTGCATTATATATTTATATCTCAATACATTTGAGATCATTGAATCTTTATGCAAATTCCTACAAAAATTCTTATTCATTCTTATCCATACAGAAACAGCATTGCTAAAAATGTCATGGTACACTGTCACAAAAATGTTATTTATAGACCACATAAAGGCAAAATGTTACGTGTACTACAAAAAAACTTGCAATTCCGACAAAAAGAATGTAAGGTATCATAATATTTCAGAAGGGAAATGGAAACACAAACTGGCATGAAAATAAAAAGCGTAGCCTGCAAAACCAAATCCGTAAGTCTACAAAATACTTTCTGTCCAAGCCATGTTCTATACCTGTGTAATCCCAAACGTAGCGAGCCTCGAACCCCAAAGCTCGGCAGCACAGTGTAAAACAATTGGCCCATTCGCCACACCGCCCACATCTTGTTTCCAAAAGTTTCTCTGGATTATTATACCTGGTTTAAAACAAACAAAACAAAATGCTTTGATACATAAACAAAATAAGGAGTTTTATAAAAACTATGACTACTTCTGGGCTCAACTATATAGCCACCTTAATTTCATGTTCTTTTTTTTTTTTTTTTTTCATTTTTGGGTCACACCCAGCGGTGCTCAGGGGTTACTCCTGGCTGTCTGCTCAGAAATAGCTCCTGGCAGGCACGGGGGACCATATGGGATACCGGGATTCGAACCAACCACCTTAGGTTCTAGATCGGCTACTTGCAAGGCAAACGCTGCTGTGCTATCTCTCCGGGCCCTAATTTCATGTTCTTAAAAAATGATTCAAGAGTCTAAAATAACTGATTTTAATAACTTCTAATAATTGTATTAGAAGTCTTTGGTGAAAATTATTATAACTGATTTTAATAACTTCTAATAATTGTATTAGAAGTCTTTGGTGAAAATTATTATAACGGTGGGACAGTCTTCAAGGATTTTATAGACCTAAGAGAAAGAAGGAACTGACACCAATAAGTTTAATTATAGCAGAGTGTGATAAAAACAATACAACGGGTCAGCAGATTTAGTGACTGGGAGAGTAGCTGGGGAATAATGCCGTGAAAGACAGGATTTAGAAAGGCAGTGATTCTCTGGAAAATCTGCTTTCCCAATTAATATTATACTAAAAAGTGTATGATTGACATACAATATTTAAAAGGTAAACAACAACAAACTATTCAATAAAATTTTGTAGTTTAGTTGAACTTAAAAGTTTTACTTTAAGTATTTTTCTTTCCAATGCCATTTTGAAATCTGAGTCTTCTGAAACTCTTAAAAATGCTGGCTAATGGGGCCGGAGAGATAGCATGGAGGTAAGGCGTTTGCCTTTCATGCAGGAGGTCATCAGTTCAAATCCCGGCGCCCCATATGGTCCCCTGTGCCTGCCAGGAGCAATTTCTGAGCCTGGAGCCAGAAATAACCCCTGAGCACTGCCGGGTGTGACCCAAAAACCACAAAAAAAAAAAAAAAAAAAAAAATGCTGGCTAAGTTATTGCTTCTGGGATGTTTTCAAAATGATTCCCTAGAATAATTTTATTTTATTTATAATAATAAAATAATTATTTTATTTTATCTTTTAGGGAATAAAATTTATTCCCTATGTTTCAAAATTATTCCCTTTATAAAATCTGCATAACAATGGAGGGCATAGAAGTTTGCATAGTGTGTTGAGGAGAATCCTTAATTAATAAAGCAAAGCAGAAGTGCAGTGAAGCCAGCCATGAGCAAGGAAAGGTGAAGAAAACAATGACATGTTCTGTAAAGACAGATTTCTCTTAAGCAAGCAGTCTTGCTTAAACTACATTTATTTTAATTTTCAGCTTTTCACCACTTTGTGTAATATTAGTTGCAGATTGTCATATAGTGGCCTTCACACGCAAAATCAGCTTTTATACAATTTATATAAAAATGGATAATATTACAGAACTCTATTTTTGAAAACCAACAGCATTATAGCTTGTTCCGGACTTTGTTACATTATTATTTTCAGCATGAAAATCTGTTTTTGTAATTTCTAATTTTTTTAAGGAACTTTCCCTTTATTGATTGGTTGTTTGGTTGTTTTGGGGTCAAATCTGGCAGTAATCAGGGATTACTCCTGGTTCAAGAGGCCATATGGGATGTAGGTCAGCTGCATACCAGGCAAATGTCCAAAATGGTATACCATCTTTGTACTATATTTTAGCCCCTCTATTTTTTTGCTTATTACTTGGACCACACCCAGAAATTCTCTGGGGGTTACCCTTAGCTCTGCACTCAGGGGACCATATGGGATACTGGAGATTGAACTTGTGTCAGCCATGTGCAAGGAAAATATCTTCTGTGCTGTGCTATTGCTCTGGCCCCTACTCTAATTCTTTGAAGACATAGATAAAAATTGGTAGAAGAAAATATAATTTTGTGTATTATTCATCATGTTCCACCTTATACTTTAAAATGTTACAAGAAGGGGTTCTGCTTGTGAACTGATAGAGGAGTGGCTTTATGTTTTTAGATGACTTTTCATCTTAATCAGATTGTGTTCGTAACACCACTGTCCCTAAATTCAGATTCTTGAATATGGATGTGTGTGGATGTTAAGAAAATACAGTGACTCCTATTTTTAAACCTTTTAATGTGGTATCAAAGCACAACATGTTGTAGATAATAGCTACTTTTATAACAAATCATTTGTAAATATTAAATCTTAAGAAGGCAGGTGATGTACCTTAAAGCAATGTTGTTCAGATGACCATAACTGACATGGTTCTTCCTTACTATTCAAAATTGTAGACACCCAAAGCTCTTATGTTTTCCCTGTTTCAAATTTCCTGCTGATACTGTATATGACTTAATGTGCTGTGTAAGCTATGCCCTAGTTCCAGAACAAGTTATGCAGTGCTGCTTTGCCAAATAAAGTTAGAAGATTAAACAACAACAACAACAACAAAACAAATACAAAAACCAGGATCTAGGTTAGCTTGCTAATTTCTATCCTACAGGAATATATTTCTAAGAATTAAACTGAAGAGAAAAAGTGCAAGTAATAAAAAATTCCCTTTTACTTATCCTATTATGAGATAATTTTAACTATAGTTTTTAGTGAATACTCACCTTGGGAATCGGTTGCTTAAATGGCATGTATCACAGTAATGGTCTTCTACTCTATTTGCACCCCACTTCAGCTCATCATCATTGGGGAATAATGATTCACCTTTAGACTTAGTTTGGCCACCACACTTGGTACACAAAACTTCATTCACCCAGTGAAAAAATTCTTCCTTAAACCAGTGTAGGAGTTCCAGCAAAAGAAAATCCTCCTCACTCATATTAGTACCTGAGAAGTTAAAACAGAACCAAGTTAAGATCTTAAGTGCCAAAAGGTAAAACATTTACACACATTTTGTTCTCCAATAAATGGCAAAATTAATTCATAGTATACTGTGAACAAGAGTGAGATACAATGACTTAACATACGACGCATATACAATAGTAGGGTGTTTCCCAAACTGAACTAGTTCTTGAGAGAGGATTATTTTCAAGTTACTTATTAATGCTTAGTAATAGTTATGAAGACAAAATGGTAAGCATCCCACCATTTTATATGTGCAGTCCACTCAATAAGCTCACCTGAAAGATGTTCACAAATAACAAGATGTAAAAAAGAAATGCTAGTATATTGTGAACAAGGCTGAAATACAACAGTGAATAGCTGACATAGTCACCTCTTAGGGAACTAGTCAGTTTGGAACTCACTGTGAAGTGCTTGAGAGAAAAATAATTGTGATTCAAACTTTGACTATAATAGATTTTTATATACAAGTAAGTATTTAAAAAAACACAAAGTCACAGGCAGTAATTACAAAATTTCAAATAGCTTTTCTACCAGTATATTCAGATCCACACCGTAAGCAGCTAAGTAGGACATATACTATTATATCTACTTTCTCTTGACTATATTGAAGAATATACTATTCCTGGAGAACAAAAAGAAAAAGAAACTAGAAAAAAGAGGCTCTCTATCTATAATGTTTTTATACTGCTTTATAAAAACATGAGTTTCATAAAAAACATATACTTTTTATGTTTTCATAAAGCATAATTTGTAAAAATAAAAAAGTATTAAGACCCAAGTAAGTCTAATGTTGGTCATTAAGTGTATGCATTCATACCCCATCCTGTATTTATGTTTGATGTATTTCAAAATAAAAAACTAAGGAAGAAAAAAAGGCAAATATAAAAAAGTTCAGAAATACTGTTTTTCTATGAAAAAACTCAAAATTCTTTTTTTTTAAAAAAGAGTTTTCTGAGTTTCAGTTGGGTTTATTCTACAGCCCTACTGCCATGTGCATTTTCTCACATGGCTTCAATGCTAAGCCTTTTCCAAGCAGCTTCTCTGCTGCTCTCCATCCTCCTTGTTGCTTTTTTCTCTGAAAAAACTCAAAATTCTTAAATGTTCTTAAATATTTTCAATTCTTAAAACGTCAATATTTTTAACTTGCCAATTCTATACAAGTTACTCTGTAATGTGATGCAATTCCATTGAAAAGCAGGAAATATATTTTATAAAATTTGAAAGGCTAGCTGCAAAATTTATAAAAAGGTTGGAGGTATACAAATGCTTAATGAGTTTGCCTTGCATGAAGCCAACCCCAGTTTGATCCCCAACATCAGATATAGCTCCTTGAGCACTAAGGACCCCTGAGCACAGAACCAATAGCAAGCCCATACACTGCAGGGTATGGATCCAAAACAAAATTCTTTCATTAATTAATAACAGATTCTGTATTAATAAAAATTAATAAATAAATAATAAATAAAATTAATAAAAATCAACCTTATAAAGTAGTTCTATGAGAACTGCTTAATAAATGAAGCTGAGACAAGTAGCTATCAACATGTGTATTCTTCACTTATTCTAATATATGTAATATAATATATAATAATATATGTTACATATTTTGTATATATTATATATGTACATATATAAGTAGTATAAGTTGCAGGAGTATAACTGAAGTAGGCAAGGGTGGTAGACTTGGGCCATATTCAGGGATGTTGATGGACTATTCTTGGCTCCATGCTCTGAATGACCCCTAGCAGTGCACAGGGAACAAGCACAGTACGTATATTGAAACAGTATATTGAAGCAGCTGCTTTAAATACAAGGCAAACACAGTCCATCTTCTAAATTATCTCTTTGGCTACAGGAAAGCTTTCTTAAAGATATATTGTAAAACTGTTAGTAAAAAAGTAAAAAAAATTAAAATAAAACTTATTTGTGAATTATAAAAGGCATGTAATGAATGGATCTCAAGAGTATTAAGCTGAGTAAAATGAGTCAGCAGGAGAGAGAACTATAACACTCATTTGTGGGATGTAAAACAAAGACAGTGTGGTATTCATATCCAAAGACAATAGAGACAAAGATCAGGAGGACCAGTCTATGGCAGGAAGCCTGCCACAAATAGTAGGGAAGTGAGTCAAGGCAGAGAAAGGACCACTATGACAATAACTAGAAATGATACCTCTGGATCATTTCTGAATAAGAAAGGAAATGAAGTGAAATGATATGATACCCCTTCAGTAACAATATTGCAAACCAGTGTCTAAATGGAAAAAAAAAGGAAGAGAGAAGCAAGAGACAGAGGCAGAAAAGGGACAGAACAGGGGCTAGGGAAGGAGGGAAGTAGAGACATTAAGGGGGAAAATGAGCACTGGTGAAGGGTCTGACAATACATTGCCTGACTGAAACTCAATTTTGTAACTGTGTATTTCACAGTGAATCAATAAAGAATTTATTTACAGATAAAATATTTTACTTTAAAAAAAGGTATGCTGTGCAGGGTAGATCGCTCTGCATTTAATGGTATGCTGAAACTAGAGGATGCTCCACATCAGCCTGACACCGATGAAAGAAACGCACAGAATCCTGAGTCTTTAAATATAAGAATCTGATACCAACAATAGCTAAAGTGTGAAAAAGTTTCATCGGGACTTTGAGAATGACTCGAGTTGGACAGACTGGTATGCCTGGAACCCACAGTTGGTCTTATACCAATAAACTTCTGTGGGGAGGCCTTTTTGTAATCAGGTCAAGGATTTTTTTTGCCATTTTCCCCATTTTTCTGGACCTATGCAAACAACGGCAATTGCCACTATCACACCTTTACTATATTTTTTTACTCTTATCCTTTAAGGAAAAAAAAATACAACTTACTGAACTCAAAAACAAATAACTGTAGCAGAATGCCTGTCTCGAATACAGGCAAGGGATGGGAAGGGGGAAGGGGGTAATGTTACACTGGAGAGGGGGGGGGTGTTCTGGTTATGACTGTAACCCAACTATGATCATGTTACTTAAATAAAAAATATATTAAAAATAAAAAGGTATGCCAGTACTGAAGTGGTAGGGTGGTTGCCTTGCATGTGGCTGACCCAACACTGATGCAGGTTCAATCCCCGGCATGCCGTATGTCCCCCAAGCCAGGGGCAATTTCTGAGCGAAGACCTGATCATCGCTGGATGTGACCCCCCCAAAAAATAAATAAAATGGAAGAACATAGGGAGAAAATATATGTAACATGTCAAAAAAATACGTATTCTGAGAACATGTAAAGCACTTTTCAGTAAATCTGTAATAATATTATTAAATCACAATAAAAATCATGAAATACTATTAAATAATTAATACAAGTAATAATAATATTTTAATAAAATAAGCTTAGCATATTCAGTAAATAGAAACAAATGCCTTCAGATATATCTAGAATGGCAGGAAATTTTTGGCAGGATCATTACAATATAAAAAGCACCAATACTCTACATTTAGAGAAACATATATATGTATATATATACCAATAAAGCATGCTTTATGAAAATCATCAGTGTGTGTGTGTGTGTAGGATGATAAATTTTTGGTTTGGTTTGGGGTGATGCCCAATGGTGCTCAAGGAACCATGTGATGATAGGAATCAAACCTGGATCTCTCACATATAAAACATGCATATAGTCCTTTGAGCCATATCTCTGGCCTTGGGATGACCAATTTATTGCAAGCACATACAGTTATTTATTTTGGAAAATAACTAATATTGTGTGTAAATACACAGGAAAGGAACATATCACTTAGTAGCAGCTGATACCCATGGAAGGAAGTATTGATAGAAAAGTTTCCTTTGTAATATTAGTTTTCCCATTAAAAATATTTATGAATGTTGCTAAAAAGAACTTTAGGGGCTATAGCACAGCACATAGGGCATTTGGCCTTGCATGTGGTCAATCTGGCATTCCATATGATTCCTTGAGCACTCACAGGAATGAACTGAACACAGAGTCCGGAGTGATCCTTGACCAACAGTAGGCATAGTCCAAAACCCAAAAAGTAAATAAAAATGAACTTAGGAAGTAATTATTGAGTATGTAAAGCTGCCAGTTAACTTGATGGGAGCTGGAACTTTGTATGACTGAAACCCAACCATCAACAACTTCTTAACCATATCTTAAGTTGATTCAATAATAAAAATAAATTGAATAAAATAATTAAGATCCACTGTATTACCCAAAGCTTTCAATAGGTTCCCATCTCACTCAGAAAATTGTCTCTACTCTTGTTCTTTCAACAATCCCTCTGCAGCAGGCTGAAAATGCCCCCCTAAAACCATTATGTCCTAAGCCCTAGAGCCTGTGAGTACTGTAAAATATAGTTGGGGAAAGGTCTTTATTTATAGGAAGATGGGAAGATTACTTGAAGTAAGGAGATTATTTTATATAATTTGACTGGGCCCTAATGTATCCATGTATCAGATATATCATGAATTATATGTATCATATACATCCATGGTAAGACAACTGGGGGGGGGGAGAGATGTGAAGATACTGGTTTTAGAAATAAGAGTGATGACTAGGTGCTGAAAGGAAATAGTGATATGCATGGGATTCCTTCATTAACAAAAATGTCTAAAAGGGAAAAAAAGAGAAAAAAAGGTGAGAAAAAGAGAAAGAGGAGTTTGTGTGAGAAAAAGAAGAGAGGGAGAGAGGGAGAGAGGGAAAGAGAGAGGGGAAGGAAGAGAGAAGTAAAATATGTGCCCCAGAGGTAGGCAGGGGAGGATGGGAGGAAAACTGGGGACATTGGAGGTAGGAAATGGGACACTGGTGAAAGGTAGTATGCATTGTAAGACTGAAACTCATCATGATCAACTTTGTAATGATGATGTTTAAATAAAGTGATTAATTAAAAAAGAAATTAGAGTGATAGGGCCAAAGCAATAGTAAAGTAGATAGGTGCTTACTTTATATACAGTTGACCTGGATTTGATCCCAGGCAACCCTTAAGGTCTCCAGAGCCTGCCAGGAATGATGAGTATAGAGTCAGTAGAGCCAGTAGTAAGTCCTGGATGCTGCTGAGTGTAACCCAAAACAGATACACCAACCAAACAAAATACATTAAAAAAAATAAAATAAAGGCATGTTCAAACAAAACACTGCAGGAAAACATCAGGAAAAGATGGAAGAGTTGAGGGAATGATGCTGGCACCTTGATTTCTGCCCACTGATATTGATTATGAACTTGTGGCTTCCTGAATTGAGAATGAATGAATACATTTCTAATTTTAAATTTAAATTTCTAATTTTAAATTTAAATTTCTAATTTTAATTTTAAATTTTCCAATTTTAAAAATTTTCCAATTTTGTAGATATTTGTTACAGCAGTCACATACCCTCCGTGGCCTGGCGTTGTTCTGTCTTACCATTCTGCTACTGTCAGAAATCCGATCAGCCATCTATCCCATAGAGAAGTCAAGCTGATGATTCTCATCTCGGAACCTTTGCAGCTGCTTCTCTAATGGGAAGTTACTGCTTTCCAGAGAAACATTTTCAGACAACTCGATGACAAATAGATCCATCCTAATTCTATTCTGTTTTTTGTTTTTTTTTTTAACTAACTTGTCTTCCCCACACTTAGCACCACCTACCAAACTGAAATATTTGCATTTTTTTCACTGGTTTATCTGTAACTAGAGCTGTGCTCGCTATACAAGAGTTGCTCAGTAAATATCTGAATGAACGAAGAAGTGACCAAACATGTCTCATTATAACCACTCAGAATCAATAGTTACAACAGAGCCATTGTCAAAATAGGAAAAGAAAAGGAAGCCAGCATACCTGTATTTGTTTAATCAATTCCAACATGCATGAAGCTAAAATACTAAATATTAAGTAGTCAGTATCTGATAGGCATTTTTGAAAAACAAATGGCTATAAAGACTACAAAAATAATCCCTTAGAAACTTCTGGTTTTCACTCTGAGATGTCAAGAGTTTAGAGATAGTTACTTTCATTTTAAGATACTCAGTGATTTCACTGATTTTTTTTTTTTGGTACCCATTAAGAACTGATTTTATAAGGCAAAATGAAGAATAAAATGTACTATCTAAATTCTCAGCCAAAAAGAAAATTACAGATCTGCTACATCAAGTATGGAACCAAAAACTTTGGGAACCAAAAAAGAGTAAGAATACTTAAGTGGTAATTTTGACAAATTATGGATGTTAAACATGAACTCGCTTAAGTGAGTGGGAGAGCTTCCTAACCATTTTATGAGTTTTTCCTCCATGAATCCCACCAGAAGTAATAAAAATTATCCCCTTGAAAGCAAAGAAAGAATAACTGTAAAGTACAGAGCTAAGAAGATAGCTCAAAGGGTTGAAGCATATGCTTTGCATAAAAAGGCTAGGGTTTGAACCCTAATCCTGCCTGAGAATAATTTTACAAAAAACTGTAAAATATGTAAGAACATTCTTCACATTGAATACTTATACCTCCTTAAGTGGGGGGAATGTTGGAACAGGGAGGAAAGATTTTACTGATCATTATCTGAACTGAAGGATGTTTTTCTGACTTACTCCCCCTGTATTTTACCTATTTTTGGGGGGCATAACCGGTGATACTCTGGCTATGCACTCAACTGCTCCTGGCTTGGGAAACCATATGGAATGCCGGGGAATCAAACCAGGGACCGTCCTAGGTCAGCCGCATGCAAGGCAAATGCCCTACCACTGCGCCACCACTCCGGCCCTCTGTTATAAAACTTTAAAAAAAAACAACAACTCTGTGCCAATATATTTTAGAGTAAGTGTGAAGAGAATTAAATTTTAGTTGGGGAATAGTAATAAGCCTGTAGTATCTGCATTAATAAATAAAAGATGATTCCATGTCACCTATAGGAAAAAAATGAAGAATGATTCTGAAGATCACAAGACCAAGAATAAACATGATATATAATCCTAAGATAAAGAAATGCTTTTCCTGTACCAGAGAAATATTATAATGGACAGGGCACTTGTCGTGAAGATGGCTGACCCAAATTGGATCTCTAAACCCCAAAAGGAGTGATTCCTGAGTACACAGGCAGTAGTAAGCCCTGAGCACTGCTAGATTTGGTCCAGAAAAAAAAAAAAAAAGAAAAACAAAGAGAAGAAAGCTGTTTCCTGGGGGCAGAGACATAATATAGTGATTAAGGGACATGTCTTGCATGTGGCCAGACCCCATTACATTCCTGGTACTACAGAGCCCCTGAGAATCACAAGGTAAGAATAGCACTGAAACTCTGAGTGACAGAACTGGTTGTTCACTGTGAAGAGACTCTGAGCACTTCTGAGTATAGCTTGGGAAGTTAAAAAAAAGAAAAGAAAAGAAAAAAATGTCTCCACCCCCTACCCTTATCATCATAACAATAGGACTCTAGCATAACAACCACAGATTACCAAATGAAATATCTGCTTAGGAGGCTGGGGCAGGAATGCAGATGAAACACAGAGAGGAGTCCCAGGTTTGATCCCTGGCACCTGGTAGTTTGCCAGCACTAAACAGAGACCAATATCCAAGCCCTGTACCAGAAGCAGCCTCCCTACCCTTTTGCACCACAAAAACTCACAAAGACTGGGACTGGAGAGAAATCACAGGAATTAAGGCACTTGCTATAAATGTTGTCAACTTCATTTTGATCAAACAAAGAAGGATTGATACTGAGCCAGGAATAGCCTCTGAGCACTGCTGAGTGTGACCCTGTCTCTACATCCATCCCTCTGTCCCACAAAACAAAACAAAACAAAACAAAAAAACCCTAACAGAAATAAAAATATGTCTTTCATGAACTCATCTATAGATCAAATACAATAAAGGAAAAATTCAGTGGACTTATGGAACAAAGTGATAGCACAGCAGGTAGGGCATTTGCCTTGTATGCAGCCAAACCAGGACTGAACCAAGTCAATATCTCTGGAATCCCATATGGTCCCCCAAACCTGCTAGGAGAGATTTTTGATTGCACAGGAGTAACACCTGAGTGTCACCAGGTGTGCCCCAAAACCAAAACTAAACAAAACAAAAATCAGTGGGCTTAAAGATATCAAGAGAGGAGCCAGAAAGATACAACATTAGCTTTACATGTAGCTGACTTACTTTACATGTAGTTCGATCCTTGGCATCTGATATTATTCCCTGAACACTGTCCAAAGTCAGAAATAACCCCAAGTGCTGCAAGTATGGCCCTCAAAACAAAGAATATTAATAGAAACATGGTAGCCATATCCAACAGATGACAGCATGTCAATGCATTGGCCAACTCCACAGACACATTTTGTTCTTGAAAAGATGCAAGCCATGCAGCTAATATTCATGCGTCCACCATTCAACCAGGGAAAAACTCTGAGGTACCCTTGGGAGGGGGAATGAGCTGAGTCTCCACCCTACCAAAGCCTGGGCAACAGCACCCATACTCCACACTCATCACTAACTTACGAAACTGAAAACCAAAGAGAAAAATAATGGGTGACACAATAGTGGGGTGGCAGTGGTAGGAGAAAGAACATGAACTGTGGGAGAATTTCAAAAACAGAACAAAATACCAAGGATCTGTAGAACAATGAGGCAGAAAATACATTTATGCTGGAACACCAGAGAAAATGGAAGAAAAAAAGCAAATAAAAATTGAGCAGTAATCGCCAAGAATTAAAAAAAAATCAATAAAATGCCAAACAACAGAAAACAGGCCCACAAATAATACTAACCTAGATAATCATTTAAAAATTGACAGCAAACTCATAAACTGCAGAAATAAATATATTTAAAAAAAATCAAGATTCATTAACGGGGTGAAGAAGCTGAAATGAGGAAAACCTTATTTTGGGGGTTTTGGGCTAGGTGCAAACTTGTTGTCCTAGTCATCTAGCCTGCATATCTTATCTACAGAATTATAAGAATAGGAATTTCAACAGATGTATCATAAATAATGAAGGCAATAAAGTGAAGTGTTTAAAGTGTCTTAAGGAAAAACGCTAACCTATATCTAATATTAAATATAATTAAATAGAATTATTAAATATAATATCTAACATTAAATATAATCATTTAAATTTCAATGTCAATATTTAAATAAATAAAATTTAAATTTTAAAATTAAAATTAAAATTTAATTATTATATAAATTATAATTATGAATGTTAAATATAGATATTATTCTTCAAAAATGAGAAAAAGGGACTTTCTCAGCAAAGAAAAATAGAAATTTAGCCTCTAGCTTACATGTCCTGAAAGAAATACTAAAAGTTCTTTGAAAAAAGTAAAACATTTTAAGAAAAAAGGCGTACTAATGGAGGTAAAATAAAATACTTATTCTTACTCAATCTAAAAGGTCCTTCAATAATATGGGCCAGAGGAGTAGTACAGTGGGGCTCATGGCAACAGGGTTTTTTGATCTTAGCATCACATTTGATTCCCCTGTCAAGCACTGCCAGGAGAAATCCCTGAGCTTAGAGCCAGGAATAAATCCTGAGAATCGATGGGTGTGACCCCCAAACAAAATAAAAAAGTGTTTCAATAATAAACAATAGTAAAGTCTAGGGTGGTTATTATAATACATAAATAAGTTAAATGAATGACTACAGTGAAATAAAGAATTGGGACAACACTGCTAAAGATAACTGCACTATACATGAAGCAGTACTACAGGATGGGCTTAAATATAAAATGTTTACTGCAGGCCATGGCTGTGGCTCAATAGGAAAGAAAGAACATGCCTTCCATGCAGGAGACCTGGACCCAATGCCTAGCACTGCAAAACAAATAAAACACTTAACTGAAAATTAAGGTGATTACCCAAATATTAAATAAATAAACAGTCCCCAAGAGAATATGGCTCAAGAAATAACCTTTCAGATAAAAACCAATTATATAAAAACTCAAGCAAAAATGCTGAAATTGAGAAAATTTATCTAAAATCCACAGATCAATAATGATACATAAAACATTTATTGGTCAATGAATGCGCAAATACACTGTTACTTAGATCTGACATTGTACTAGATCATTTACGTGTACCACTTATTTAACTTATTTAATTCTTAAAATATCTTTCCTACTTTTAAACAAAGAAACTGACCCACAGAGATTACTTCACTTGCTCAGGGATGCAAAGTAAGTGGCAGAAGTGAGTTTATATTCAGGCAGCTGCTTCCAACTCTATCCTCATTACCAAAGTAAGTCAATGTTCTAATCACACAGTTTAACCACGGACATACTTTCTGTTAGATTTAATTTAATATTCACTACTATCAATATATATAAAATCCATGGCTAAAATATGCCATACCTTAAATATGTAACATTCTGACAAACTGAAAATAAGTTATTGTTTTGTATTTAAAAAAAATGAACACATTTGAAAAACAAGCATATATTTAAAATTATATTTTTTTACTTCCTGAAAGTTCACATATAAATAGGTTAGTAAGTATACAAACTGTTTATGTTCACTGTTTATTTAACAGTGATACACACCCAGCAATAAATGTTGATATAAAGTCATTACCTTTATCCAATTTCCTAGCTCTTGACAACTTTTCTTGTGACCTCTTTTTCAATTCTTGGACTGGAATGCACGCCAGTGCTTTCTCCTGGAGAGCCAGGTTCTCATAAACCAGCACATGCTGAATATTGGACTGAAGAACTTTTAGAATGACAGAATGATCAGCTGTAATCTAAAAAGAAAAAAAAATTGAGATCTAAAAAGTGAGATCTAAATAAGATGAGATCTAAAGATCTACTTTATGCTATAAAGTAACGTAACAAAAACCACTTGTTCTAGGGCCAGAGTGATGATACTACAGGCCACTGATGATACAGTAGACAGGATGCTTTCCTTTCAGGCCGACCTGGGTTTATCCTTGGCACTACATATGTCCCCTGAGCGCCACCAGGAGTAACTCCTGAGCATAAAAAAACCATTGGTTCTATGATTTCATATATAAATAGTTCCTAATGGATTCACAGAAACCTAACAATACTGAAAACCTTTTTCAAAATTAGTATTAGGAGATAACCATATTAGTTCTGTACTCAAAATCTTTAGTTTTTTAAATAGAGGTTATAGCTGGCTCAAGCATACCAAGGCAGGTGTCGGCAACCTGCGGCTCCGGAGCCGCATGCGGCTCTTTTGAAGGCTTGCCGCGGCTCCGGAGCCGATGTCAGAAAAAAAAAATACTGCTTTAATCTCAGCTCCGCTTCTCTCCGCTATATCTATAGCAGTGAGGCGGAGCTGAGGAGCGGAGCCAATGGAGGCAGCCGTACCTGGTGACGTATATAGCATTAAGGTAAGAAACAATATATGCAGTGTTATATTTGTTTTAAATGTTGCAATGGTTTTGCGGCTCCCAGTTTCCTTCGGAAACGGGTCCAAGTGGCTCTTTATGTCTGAAAGGTTGCAGACCCCTGTACCAAGGGAACACACTCAAATCCTTGTACATTAGGTGCTCAAATCCTTGTACATGTGAGGCACTATCAACTGAGCTACTGTCCTATCTATTTTTAAACCCTGATCATATTAAAATATTGATTATGGTGTTGAAAAGGTAATCAGCAGACACTTGGCTTGAATGTGGCTACCTGGGTTCAATGTTCCCTCTCCCCTGCATCCACCAGGAATGACCTTGAACAGGGAATCTTGTTGAGGATGATCCCAAAACAAAATATTAAAAACAAGCCAGGAATAATTAAACATTCAGGACTGCCAGGTGTGGTACAGAAACAAAGCAGAAATACGTTCTACCAAAATTAAGTTAAATGAATATTAAAAGGTGGTTATAGGGTGAATAAAACAATCAATAACTCCTGCCCACGTCAGTTGGGAGAAGTGTAAAAGACAGGACCACTTTTCAGTCTAAGAGGAGAAAGGTTCTGGCATTAAAATAAAGGCTAGCATTGCTAAACTGAGTCGACAGATATTTCACTGAGTAAATGTGTGTACAGCTGTGTAATATATTAATATTTAAAAAATAATGAACATCAAGATAGACAAAAAGACCAAGATGGATTGTTATCCTCATAGTAAGTTGCCTATAATTGGCATAGGCATATGTCAGACAGAAAACAATGCCCATTTGCTTATATATTTTAGTTGTTTTTTTTTTTTTTGGTGGGGGGGAGAGGTCACACTGGTGGCACTCAAGAGTTACTCCTGGCTCTATACTCAGAAATCGCTCCTGGCAGGCAAGGGACAATATACAGGATGCCCGGATTTGAACCAATGTTGGTCCTGGGTCAGCCGCTTGCAAGGCAAATGCTCTACCACTGTGCTATCTCTATGGCCCCAGGAATGAGTAACAGTTTTTGTTTCTTTGGTTTTGGTTTTGGTTTTTGGGTAACATCCGGCAGCACTCAGGGGTTACTCCTGGATCTATGCTCAGAAATCGCTCCTGGCAGGCTCAGAGGACCATATAAGATACAGAGATTCGAACCATGGTCTTTCTGCATACTAGGCAAACTACCTCCATGCTATCTCTCCAGCCCCTAGTTTTTATATTTTTGAACCTCACCAGGGAGTGTTCAGGGCTTATACCTGGTAGAGATCAGGGGATCACCTGGTGTGCTGAGAAGAGAAGCTGAGCTGATTGCATGAAAGCAAGCACCTTACCCACTGTACTACCTTGCTGGTCCTGCTTAAATATTGATGAATCCTTATTATTTACTAGTATAATTACTTGTAAGGTATATATCCTTGCTGAAGATAAAAGTAATGGTAAGCTAGATGAATTTACTTATTTTTGATCTGCCAAGTAGTCCCAGGCACAAGAACCATACCTGGTGGTGTGGGAGGTGTCCAGATTTGCATCTAGCTATTGGTAATACTCAGGAGGTCTTGTGGTACCGGGATGGAACCCAGGTTTGGTACATGCTAGTCCCTATATCTCTTGACTCCAATATACACGATTTATTAATAACTGCAGTAAAAATTAGAAAGCCAAATACAGAGGGTAATAAGATTGTATAAGAAGGATCCTAGACTTATAATTCTCAAAAGAAATTAAGTTTGTTGTAAAAGATATAAAGGGGGAAGAAAGATACTAAAGGAGCAAAGATAAAGGGAAGGGACAACACTGTTCTTGTCAGAAGGAACAACATGTGAGTAGCTAGGTAATATGTCTAGGGGCTATAATTAGCAAACTGTAGAAAATTTGGGAGAAGATTCAAGTCAGTGGAGAGAGAAGTTGTGTTGGTAAACAGAGACACCTTCTTTTTTTTTTGGTCACATCTGGCAGTGCTCAATGCTCAAGGGTTACTCCTGGCTCTAGGCTCAGAAATCGCCCCTGGCAGGCACAGGGGACCATATGAGATGCCGGGATTTGAACCACCGTCCTTCTATATAAAAGGCAAACGCCTTACCTCCATGCTATCTCTCCGGCCCCAGAAACCTTTCTTTTATAAGGCATTAAAACTCAGAAGGAAAAGTTTCAGATTTGTGTTTTCAGAGCATTATTCATTCCCCTTGTATGGACAAAGTAGGAACCAGGAGACAAAGTGGGGGATATTTCAAAACTATGACAAAGCTGATAGTAAACAGCGAGGCATTAAAGGTGAAAAGATGTGAAAAAAAAAAAAAAGAAAAACTCTGGAGTGCTCACTTCGGCAACACATATACTAAAATTGGAACAATACAGAGAAGATTAGCATGGCCCCTGCGCAAAGGAAGACATGCAAAAGCAAACTCTGGAAATAAAACTGGTGACCAATCTAGGTGATTATAGAATTAAGGAGGCAGAGAGACCAGTGCAATTAATAGAGTGGGTAGGACTCTTGCCTTGTATGTAGTCTACCTCAATTGGAACTCCCATATGATCCCCAGAACACCAACAGGAGTGGTCCCTCAGTGCAGAGCCAGGTGTAATCCCTGAGCACCATCAGGTTTTGACCCCCCCTCAAAAAAAAAAAAAAAAAAAAAAAGCTCTCCCCAAACAAGGAGGCAGTTGGAAAAGTAGAAAACTGTTAAAAATGACCCAAGGGTTTCTGATATGATCAAGGATCAGGGCAAATAGGTGAACCACTTCAAGTAGGAGAAAAAACAGGGACCAATCAACTGCGTTAAAGATTAGAAATTGTAAAGTGAAAATGAACCTTTAAATTAGGCAGCATGGAGATCCTGATATTCTCAACGAGAAACTTTGGAATAGCATTTAATAAGGAAAACAAATTGTAAGAGATTTATTTGCATAAGGAACATCCCAAATTGAGCTAAAAGAACTAGAACTGTACAAAATGATCCACGGGAAAAAGAAAATACAGAATCTTCTATTCCTATTTTTGTTCAAGAATTTTACTATTAATACTTGCTAAGGCAGCTTACGGAGAGAAGAAAGTTGTACAAAGTAGAGCATTTGATGACTGACTGCTGACTCTGATTTCTACTCTCCCTGTGTTACAAGACTTTACAACCAATTGTAGCTGGTTAAGTACATTTAAACATTACGCTATGTCTGGCTTTAAAAAAGATGGCAAAGTTGGAAGATGGCTCAAGTGGCAAGAGCACATGCTGAGCTTATATATGAGGCCTGAATTCCATCCCTTATACCACCTGACACCCAAGCACCACTGGGTATGGCCTGGGGGTCCTTGAATACAACCTGGGGAAGGGAGACATATAAAAGAAAACAAATAAGGAAAGAGATGACGAAGACCTTAAAATATTTAGACTAATACTTATAATGCACGCTCATGTAAAGCCAAGAAAATTGCAGTGCTAATAAATCTATGTGATAAGAGCCCTTTAACTGTAATATATTTTTTTTCTGGGGGGGCCACACCCAGTAGTGCTCTGAGTCAATCTTAGTGGTGCTCAGGGTACCAGGTGGTGCCAGCGAAGGAACTGAGACTAATGCAATAACAACAAAAACAGCAACATCCCACAATCTTCTAAGATCTAACTAAATCTGCCCCCAATTAAAACTTAACTATATTTAAAATATTATTATTTGAATGCCTTTAAATTTAAAATATTATGCCCACATTCAATGAATGACTATACTGATAAAACATGCTTTAAGATGAAAAATATTTACTCTGTAGTTCCTGTTTTTTTAATTTTATTTTTTTGTTTTTGAGGTACACCTTGCAGTACTGCTCTTTGGGGCTACTTCCAACCAGTGTCCAAGGGACCACGTAGTACCACAAATAGAATCTAGGCCTCCAACATGCAAAGTACATAAACTAGTCCTTTGAGCTGTCTGCTGGCACGCTCTAGTTCCTCTTTACATTGTTTTTATAAAGTACACATTACATTGGCTTAATAGTATTGTACATAGTTCTTTTATTTATTTATTTATTTTTTTTGGTATTTTGGGCCACACCTGTTTGATGCTCAGGGGTTACTCCTAGCTAAGAGTTCAGAAATCGCCCCTGGCTTGGAGGGACCATATGGGACACCGGGGGATTGAACCGCGGTCCTTC
The DNA here is from genome assembly GCF_024139225.1 of Suncus etruscus. Classification (NCBI taxonomy): domain Eukaryota; kingdom Metazoa; phylum Chordata; class Mammalia; order Eulipotyphla; family Soricidae; genus Suncus; species Suncus etruscus. The sequence goes on along the minus strand of NC_064867.1, from coordinate 15,031,946 downwards.
CTTGGCTAGCACTTGCAAGGCAGACACCTTACCTCTAGCGCCACCTCTCGGCCCCGTATTGTACATAATTCTTAAACATACAGATTGAGAGGATAAATGCCTCCTAGTTATAGAGTACATATGTAAAGTATGAAAACTACTAGACAAGCATATGCGAAGTAAAGACACAGTCGAGAAGACTCATGTTGAAACTGCTGTAAAGAGGAAGCGATGGGAGCCGGAAACCAGTACAGCAGGTAGTGTCTTGCACAGGGCTGACCTGTGTTCAATCTCCAGTACCCCCTACTAAGAACCATATGCTCAGGAGCAAGGTAAGAGTAAGCCCTGAGCACTACTGGATGTGGGGAGGGGGAAAAAAAGGAGGAAAGGAAAGGAAAGACACAGACCATGCAAGATCTATTTGCCAATTGGCTGATCTTTAAAGAGAATATACAAGAAAAATACTTAAGGCTGCTCTAAAAATACAAATTTCCAGATACCTCTCCCTTTCTGATTCAGTCAATCTGAGTTTATTTAAATCTGCATGTCCAGGTCATTAGGATGCCAATGGTTCAACCTTAGATGAAAGTGGCTTGAAACCAAGAAAAAAAAAAGTGGCTTGATGCATAGTTTAGAGTTTAATGCCAATAAAGAGAGAGAAGATGGGGATTTAAAATTGGGTATAGTTCAATTACAACACACAAAAATCGGGGTATAATTCATATGAGATTCCATGGTGAACAAACTGTGGGTAGAGGAAGGACTGTGATTTATTGAGAAGGCACATTTCCCTTTTAATAGAGAAAAGAGTGCAAGGGATCTCTCTCTCTCTCTCTCTCTCTCTCTCTCTCTCTCTCTCTCTCTGACTTATTTCACTCAGCATAATAGATTCCATGTACATCCATGTATAGGAAAATTTCAAGACTTCATCTCTCCTGACAGCTGCATAATATTCCATTGTGTGTATGTACCACAATTTCTTTAGCCATTCATCTGTTTAAGGGCATCTTGGCTGTTTCCAGAGTTTTGCTATGGTAAATAGTGCTGCAATGAATATAGGTGTAAGGAAGGGATTTTTGTATTGTATTTTTGTGTTCCAGGGGTATATTCCTAGGAGATGTATAGCTAGGTCGTATGGGAGCTCGATTTCCAGGTTTTGGAGGAATCTCCATATTGCTTTCCATAAAGGTTAAACTAGACGGCATTCCCACCAGCAGTGGATAAGAGTTCCTTTCTCTCCACATCCCCGCCAGCATTGCTTGTTCACATTCTTTGTGATGTGTGCCAATCTCTGGGGTGTGAGGTGGTAGCTCATAGTTGTTTTGATTTGTATCTCCCTGATGATTAGTGATGTGGAGAATTTTTTCATGTGTCTTTTGGCCATTTGTATTTCTTTTTTGTCAAAGTGTCTGTCCATTTCTTCACCCCATTTTTTGATGGAATTAGATGTTTTTTTCTTGTAAAGTTCTGTCAGTGCCTTGTATATTTTGGAGATTAGCCCCTTGTCTGATGGGTATTGGGTGAACAGTTTCTCCCACTCAGTGGTGGGCTGTTGTATCCTGGGTGCTATTTCTTTTGAGGTGCAGAAGCTCCTCAGTTTAATATAGTCCCATCTGTTAATCTCTGCTTTCACTTGCTTGGAGAGTGCAGTTTCCTCCTTGAAGATGCCTTTAGTCTCAATGTCCTGGAGTGTTTTACCTACGTGTTGTTCAATATATCTTATGGTTTCGGGTCTGATAGCGAGGTCTTTCATCCATTTGGATTTAACCTTCGTACATGATGTTAGCTGGGGGCCTAATAGTCTCACTCATCTATGGGTTTTAAGATAAATGAAAGACATTCTTGCAATAATAATTTTCAGGCACAAAAGAGAAAAGAGCTGGAAGTTCCAGCTCACCTCATGAAGCTCACTGCAAACAGGAATGAGTTTAGTTAGAGAAATAACTACGTTTTGAACTATCCTAATAATGAGAATGTACGAGGGAAATAGAAAACCTGTCTAGAGTACAGGCGGGGGTTGGGTGGGGAGGAGGGAGATTTGGGACATTGGTGATGGGAATGTTGCACTGGTGATGGGTGGTGTTCTTTACATGACTGAAACCCAAACACAATCATGTATGTATTAAAGTTGGTTAAATAAAAAAAAATAAATGAAAGAAAAGAAAAGAAAAGAAAAGAAAGAAAGAAAAAAAGAAAGAAAGAAAGAAAGAAAGAAAGAAAGAAAGAAAGAAAGAAAGAAAGAAAGAAAGAAAGAAAGAAAGAAAGGAAGGAAGGAAGGAAGGAAGGAAGGAAGGAAGGAAGGAAGGAAGGAAGGAAGGAAGGAAGGAAGGAAGGAAGGAAGGAAGGAAGGAAGGAAGGAAGGGAAGGAAGGAAGGAAGGAAGGAAGGAAGGAAGGAAGGAAGGAAGGAAGGAAGGAAGGAAGGAAGGAAGGAAGGAAGGAAGGAAGGAAAGGAAGGAAGGAAGGAAGGAAGGAAGGAAGGAAGGAAGAAAGGAAGGAAGGAAGGAAGGAAGGAAAGGAAGGAAGGAAGGAAGGAAGGAAGGAAGGAAGGAAGGAAGGAAGGAAGGAAGGAAGGAAGGAAGGGAAGGAAGGGAAGGAAGGAAGGAAGGAAGGAAGGAAGGAAGGAAGGAAGGAAGGAAGGAAGGGAAGGAAGGGAAGGAAGGAAGGAAGGAAGGAAGGGAGGGAGAGAGAGAGAGAGAGAGAGAGAGAGAAAGAAAGAAAGAAAGAAAGAAAGAAAGAAAGAAAGAAAGAAAGAAAGAAAGAAAGAAAGAAAGAAAGAAAGAAAGAAAGAAAGAAAGAAAGAAAGAAAGAAAGAAAGAAAGAAAGAAAGAAAGAAAGAAAGAAAGAAAGAAATTAATTGCAAGGGATGACTTAAAAAAACTTGATTTGAGGATAAGAAGTCCAGGGTATAACTGAGAGGAAGAAAAAATTCCTTCCTTCAGCAGAGCAAATATGCTAACAACAAAAAAGAAATTCCTCCAATTTTCATCTCAAAGAATTCTCTTTTAAGGGGTGAGGAGAGGCCTACCTGGCTGTCCCCAGGACTTATTCCTGGCTCTGTGCTCAGGTTATCACTCCTGGAGGTCCTCAAGGGACCAAATGAGGTTCCACAGATCAAACTCAGATCAATTTTGATACTATAACTATCTCACTCTCTCACATTTCAAGAAGTTCTTATATCAACAAGGCACATACAGTAGAATCCATTTCTTTCCTTTTTGCTTGTTTTGTGGGGGGGGGGGCATACCCAACCTGTACCTGGGGATCACCTTTTCTTAAATGTCTATCTTCATTTACTAAGAAAGAAAGAGCTCATTCAGAGAACTTCCATTTTCAATTTAACATTTTCAATTTGGATATTACAGCATTCATGGAGGTTTCATGGCATTCATATGATCTTGAATAATAAAAGTTTATTTTCTTGACTTAGTTCTTTGCATATTCAGTGGCACAGCTCCAAAAACACTAGTCATAAAAATAGACGTTTGTTGATTACAATGCGATTCCAGCAGCTGGGTTACCAAGTACATAAGGCAGCAACTAATTGCTTAGAGTAAGCTATTTGGAGTAAAACTGCAAGTTGAAAATGTGAAATCTGTTTAGTTAGAAAATGTTTTCCTTTGCTGCTCATTCTGGGATTCTAAGTATGCTGGTTTCTTGATACATACTTAAGCTTATAGAAAATCTCTTATATCTAAAATTTGACAGTAATTTTAAGCAAATCATACTTTAGAACATGTTTTCAACCTATATACAAGCTGCAAAATTAGAAACTTAAAGCTTCTAACACAGTGAGGATCTATGCCTGAGAAACTGTTCTTGCTATTTTGAATCTGCGTTTGGAAGACAAAAAAATATGTAATAGATCAATAGAAACACTTTATGTTCAATAAATACAATAAAAATGAACTGAACTACCTAAGAAATGTAAAACAAAAGTAATAATGAGAACTCTCTTAATACTCAGAGACATGGCTATAATAGAATAATAATGTATCATTAGGATATCAAAAAGCAACTTGGCAATTTCTTAAAACATTAAACATACACTTACCATATAACTCAGTGGTTTTACTCCTAGGAATCTACCCAAGAAAAATGAAAACATATGTCCACACAAAGCCTTATATCTGAATATACAACAATATCATTCATAATAAGCAAACATAGAAAATAACGTATCTAGGGGCCGGGTGGTGGCGCTGGAGGTAAGGTGCCTGCCTTGCCTGCGCTAGCCTAGGACGGACCGCGGTTCGATCCCCCGGCGTCCCATATGGTCCCCCAAGAAGCCAGGAGCAACTTCTGAGCGCATAGCCAGGAGTAACCCCTGAGCGTCACAGGGTGTGGCCCAAAAACCAAAAAAAAAAAAAAAGAAAAGAAAATAACGTATCTATTATGAAATATTAAAAAGCAATATAAATAAAATATAAAGTAGCAATATAAAGAATATATCTTACAATATGAATACATTTTTAAAAAATATTCAAAAAGAAGTTAGAAGACTATATCCAGTATAATTCTATTTATATAAAATATACAGGTAACGAAGGTAGGATGGAAACAGAGGAGTAGGGAGGATAATTCGGTGATGGGAATCCCCCTGATATTGTTAATATGTACCTAAAATATTGTCAACAATATGTAAGCCACTATGATCAAAATAAAAATTATATTAAAAAATATACAGGAAACATATTTCTAAACATTGTCACCATATAAGCAATGGTATATCCCAGTAATTTATACTGTAAAGGGAAAAGCTTTTTTGAAAACTTCAATGCTGCTACTATTGACTTGTCTTACATTTCAAAATTTTACTTGAAAACATATAAGCAAATAGATTCTATAATAATCATTAGGCTCATCAGTATTCATGATTAGGCTGGTTTCTTAGCAAATGAAATGCTTTTAAAATCCTTTCTTGGGACGGAGAGAGCACAACAGTAGGGTGTTTGCTTTGCATACGGCCGACCCAGGACAGATTTGGGTTCGATCCCCGGTGTCCCATATGGTTTCCCAGCTTGCCAAGAGCCATTTCTGAGGGCAAAGTCAGGAGTAACCCCTGAGTGCTGCCGGGTGTGGCCCAAACCAAAATTCAAAAATTCAAAAAAATTATTTCTTGCTATGAAACTTGGGCTTATTTTATGGGGGTGAGGGGGATGCAACCGGATGTGCTTAGGACATACTCCTCGCTGTGCTCAGGGACACTCCTAGCACTAATCAGGGGACCACAGGTGGACCAAATCTGGGTCTAGTGTATACATGGCAAGTACCTTACCCACCGTGCTATTTTATTTCTCCAGTCCACAGGTTGGCTGATTTTAAATCAAGTATTTCAGACCTCCCCAACCTGTCTGACCTAATATGTCCTTTTTGAAAAAATAAAAGCTCAGAACTACCTGCGAAGTCTTTTTCATTTTTAGTTTTTGGGCCATTCCCAGTGGTTCTCAGAGCTTACTCCTGGCTCTTTGCTCAGGGATCACTCCCTGCTAGCTTAGGGACCACCCGGGGTACAGGGATTCAATCATGTACAAGATAAGCAGCCTATTTGCTATACTATCTCTTGGGCCTCCCAAAGTCTATGCTTTTTGTCTTTTTATTGCTCTGCCTGGAGGTGTTCAAGGACTATCACCAGTGCATTACTTGGGAGTTGTATTGGGAGACTGGCTGTGGAACTGATCGGAGGATGCACATGGTCTGGTGAATGATACCATGCCTCCCACATTCAAGCTCTCCTCCTTTGAGCTATCTCCCTGGCCCAGAAATATCTCTGTTTAAATGAATAAATAGAAAATGCCACCCAATTGGGCTAAAGCAACAGCACAGTGGGTAGAGTGCCTGCCTTGTTTGAGGTGTTTCATATGATCCCGAGTCCTGCCAGCAGTGATTCACCCCTGACCACCATTGAGGGCGAGGCCTCCAAACAAAACAATACCAAAAAAATGCCTTCCAGTTGGGTCAGTGCCCTGTTAACATCTCTATCTGTAATGGGAAAGTTAAAATAGGGCTGTCAAATCTGTAATGTAGTAACAAGTAGAAATAACACATTTTGTTTCTTTTTAGTTTTTCTGGGGGACCATACCAAGCAATGCTCTGGGTTACTACTGACTTTACACTCAGGAATTACTCTTGGTGGTACTTGGGGAACCATTATGTACAAAACATTTTTTTTGTCACACCTGGCGGTGCTCAGGGGTTACACCTTGCTCCATGCTCAGAAATCGCTCCTGGCAGGAATGGGGGACCATATGGGATGCCATGATTCGAACCACTGTTGGTCCTGGGTCCTGGATAGGCTGTGTTCAAGGCAAACGCCGTAGCGCTGTGCTATCTCTCCGGCTCCTGTACAAAACACTTTTTAAAACCATTTATTTCATGGGGCCAGACCGATAGCACAGCGGTAGGGTGTTTGCCTTGCACATAGCCAAACTGGGATAGATGTGGCTTAGATCCCCAGCCCCTGACCTTATATGGTCCCCAAAGCCAGCCAAGAGTATTTTTTGAATGCAAGGCCAGGAGTAACCCAAGTGCCACCACCAGGAGTGGCTCAAAAAACAAAACAAAAAACTCATGTATTTCGTGAACAGGAATATAGTTCAGTAGATGGATACTTCACGCATATGGGAACGGGACCCTGGATTTGATCACAGACATGTGAACATGTTTATAAATGAAAATACACATACAAGCACACTGCAGTAATTGATAGATAATCAAGAAATGGTTATTGAAAGTGTGCTATTTTCTCTGGTAAGAGAAAGCAGGTCTTAATGTCTACCAGAATGCAATTTATATGCCTTATTGGCTCTGATCATTGAGTATTGCTGGGCATGGTACCCAAACTAAAAATACACTAGAGCTCGTTTCTTTTATTTTTTTCAACTTTAAAATATTTTTCTTATGCATCTGGCCTAACTCCATCCCCTATCTCCCAGCCCCACTGGGGTGACTGGGACCCACCAACCTGGCCTCTACAGGTAGGCCCTGGCTTAGAACTTTTGTCTTCAAAAAGAGACAGTTTTGGGGGATGGTACCTGTACTGATAGTACAGGTAAGGTGCTCACCTCGCATGTAGCTGGCCTGGGTACAATACTATATGGTCCCCTGAATACCACTGTGGGAAAGCCCTGGGTGTGAGCCCCAGAATCACGTTATTCCTTAAGCAACACCAAGAATAGTCCCCAAAGCACAAACACAAAAAAATAATATAAAAAGAAAGTAACTCTTTCCCTTGCCAGGTTCCTCTACCTTTATTATTTATTTGGTTCTTTATTTGGGAGTTAATGAACATACCTAGTGGTGCTCAGACCTTACTCCTGGCTCTGTGCTGAGGGATCACTCCTGGTGGGGCTCTGGGAACCATACGGTGTGCAGGGGATCAAACCTGAAAAAGCCCCATGCAAGGCAAACCCTACAGCTGTGCAATCTCTCCGGCCCCACCCAATTCTTTATTTGTTAGAGGCGAGCTGAGGGCTATTCCAGCCTACACAAAAAAATGACTGTCACTTATGTGACTACAGGAATGGGAGGTTAACATCTGTTGTGACTCAACTGCAGGTTAAGGGTAGATTTCGTAACTAACTTTCTGCTATATGGACGGTAATAGTCAGATGTTTCACTAAGATTAAAGCCTGGGTTTTAAAAGGTTACTGGCTATAGATTTCTATAGAAATTTCCCTGAAGTGAAAACTTAAAGAGAATGCTTAAGGATTTTAATAATAAGGATGCTCGTAAAGAAGATAGCTTCCTATTATGTCAAAAAGCTCACTTAGGTGGTTCGACCATGTTTTAAGTTTCATTTCAATTCTTCAGAATTATTATCTGTGGGTAGGAGAGACAGCTCAACAGGTTGAGGCATGCTTTGTGTGCAGGATATCGGATTTGAAGCCCAGCAACCAACTGTCTCTCCTCAAGCACTACTGGGAGTAACCCAGAGCACAGGACTAGGTATGGCCCCAAGCCCCAAAGACAAAACAAGCAAACAAATCAATCTATTACCTGAGCACATAGTTCTTCAGATGTATAAAACTATACAACTAATTTGTGAGCACCACTATCAGAAAATAGATGTATTATTTAATTTGAGCCTTAAAAATGCAAATTTTTAAAAACTTAAAGGCACTGATAATGGTTAATTTGTTAGAAATCATACTCCTAATTAATGGTAGCAAGTAAGTTTGGAACAGAACCATCAGGGAAGCAAAGAAAATAAACAATGATATAAATAATCCTTCCTGTCTAGCTATTTCATTACTTGAGATAAAGACATGTTAATTTGTCGAAGTGACTGAAGAACCAAGGAATGAAACTCACTCTGGCAATTTCAGAAACAATTCATCCAAACTTAGAACAGAGCACTAATAAAAGACAGACATCTTCCCACTTTTGAAAGACTTCTGGCTTGTTTATTCAGAGCTGAGGAAATGTAGGTATATTAAAACAATAAGGATCAAGAGTAACTGGGCATAAACTGAGGAATAAATCTGCAACATATTTCAAAGCTCCTCTGTTTAAACACTTTGAATGGGAAAAGTGAGGTTGAAGCCCAACATTACCATTGCAGCAGATGGTGGATTTGACTGTTGCCTTTCACCGTCCCCTGCTTGCTGAGTTAACCCATGAGGATTTGAAGATTGTGGTGCAGGAAGCCTGGTACTAGCTGTGGGCTGCTCAGATAATTCTAGTTTATGGTTCTTATTTGATCCATCCAATCTGCTACTTCTCTCTGTGGCAATCAGGTCACGAATTTTTTGCAACTGCTCCACTGAAGCTTTTTTAGGAAAGATAAGATGTGTTTCTCCCTGAAATTTACAAAATAAATAAAAAATTCAACCTTTACTTTACATTGACAGTCATTCATATGTATATACCGAATGTATTCACAAACAGATGCTATGTTATTAATATATACAATACACATACAATAATATATATGTTCAGATATATAACATAAAGCAAAGATGACATTGCAGACCACATTTTTAACAATCCATCTGTTTTTCTAATATGGTATTTAAAAAAATGGCCAAAATACTAGCCAGAAACCAAAAATCTAGAACACTAAGTCTTACCAGCACATAAAACTTACATATTTTTATTTATGCAGAAGATCTTTAGAAAGTTGTTTTTGGGGAGGCCAGATTCGACAATGCTCAGGGGTTAATCTTGGCTCTGCAAGCAGGAATTTATTGGTGGTATTTGGGAGACTATATGGTATGCTAAGGATTGAACTCAAGTTGGCAACGAGCAAGACAAATACTCTACCCATGGTTCTATGGCTCCGGACCCCTAGAAAATATTTGTATCTTTTAAAAGAGCTAGAAATCTCAGGACTGGCACAATAGTACATCAGATAGGTCATTTACCTTGCACCAGTGTTTGATCCAAGGCATCCTAGATAGCCCTCTGAGCATTATCAGGCCCAAAAACCAGCCAAAGAAAACAAAAAGTCAAAGTCTCAGAAGAGCTATAAAAAAAAAAAAAATGGGGCCAGAGAGATAGTATAGTGAGTAAGGTGCATGCCTTGCATGTGGCCAACCTGAGTTCAAGTCCTGACCCTGGTGTAATTTATTCCTTGCTCTGGTGCCAGGGCAAAAAAAAAAAAGTCTGAAAAAATGCATTCCTATCTTCTCTGCGATCATACATGACATGCCTATACTATAAAATAATACTAGAGACATAGCTACAAAATTGAGTTCACATAAAACTAATAAAAATTATACAATCATCTTGGATCTTGTAAATTCAAGTCTTTAAACAGATACATAATTAGAAGTATGTATATGGGTCCCACTACTTTTCCACAGCAACAAAAAAGTATGCCCACTTAGTAAATACCAAACTATGGACAATAAAATATAATTTAATAACTACCTAAAATATAATCAGAATTATTTAACATACAGTAGCGCCCCCTATTTATGGAAGATTATGTTACAAGTCCCACAGTAGGTGGCTGAAACCATGAATAGTACCAATCCTACACATACAATGTTTTTTCTCTCTATAGAGACCTAAATAAGGCCTAATTTATAATTCAGGTACAGTAGGATATTAACAAAAATAACACAGGACATATCAAATAACAGAATATATCATACAACATATAACCATGTATAATACTGTCCAATAAAAATTAAGTATATGAATGCAGTCTATAAAAATATCTTATGTATATATTTTTGGAACACAGTTGACTAAGGGCAGCTAAAACTGCAGATAAGAAAGGGGGAATGGGGGGCCGGAGAGATAGCATGGAGGTAAGGCATTTGCCTTTCATGCAGGAGGTCATCGGTTCGAATCCCGGCGTCCCATATGGTCCCCCGTGCCTGCCAGGAGCAATTTCTGCGCCTGGAGCCAGGAATAACCCCTGAGCACTGCTGGGTGTGACCCAAAAACAAAAAAACAAAAACAAAAACAAAAACAAAAAAAAAAAGAAAGGGGAAATGGATCTATATACTGTTCAATAAACATTACAACAAAGCTCAAAATATCAAATAATGGACAAAATAAGGAAAGTGGGATGAAAATATTCAATCAAGTTTCAAAATGTTGAGAAGCAGTAACATTACAAGAGCCATTCCATGCACTGCAAATGAGATGAAATGGTAGAAAAATGTATAGCAGACAGACAGATCTTACAGGCTATGGGAATTTAATCTTCACAATTAAGAACTTATTTCTTCATGGTGGCAGACATCTTTTCAAGATCAGCCCCAAAAGAATAAAATGCCCATGGCTAGATGCCTGTACAAATAATCAATAGCACTGCATTTTCACACAAGGACAAAATGACAGGCTTAATATACTCAGTCCAATAACACTTTCAAGAAATTAACTGGAATCCTAGTATTTAATAAGCTTAAGACAATGATCGGCATTGAATGCTCTGCAAACATGGTCTCTATCCACAAAATCCAGGCAGTACTTTAGTGTCACTGAGAAAACAAAAATGGCCCACCTCTACTGGCCTGTGGTTCTTGGGTAAGTTAGCTGAATGAGTTATATTTTTAGTTTAGATTCCAGTTTTCCTCAGCTTGCTTCTTGAAATAAAAAGAATGCCATCCCAGAAGTAAATGGACAGCAGAGTGTCCAGGAATTTAGGATGCAGGTCAAAGTACACAAGTCGTTTTTTTATTTTCTGTCTGTTTATATTTTTGTGGGACACCTGGGCTATTGCTCAGTGACTACTCCCAGCTCCATGTATGAGAACCACGTGGTGTTGAGGCTGAAAAGTTTCCTTTAACAAAGAATGTTATCAACCTGTTGAACTATCACTTTAGCCTGGAAGAGATCTAAGATTCCTACCCCACCTAAAAACTCAACACATTTCTTTGTAGTAGAAGAAATTTCAGCTGCTGGTTCCTCCTGCAATTTAACCATTCAGATAAAGCATTTACTTTAACTGGACCCTAAGATGTCACATCTTGAAGCCAGCTAGAAAATAAGTCTGTCTTTTTGTTTGTTACTGGTTCACACTAGATACACTCAGAGCTTGGCAGCAGTGGTTCTGCACTCAGGGATCACTCCTGGGGAAGCTCAGGGGAACTTATGTGATACTAGAGATTGAACTCTGGAAGGCTGCATACAAAAAGTGTCCAACCCATTATGCTATTGCTGTGGCCCTAAATTAGTCTTATCAGAGCATCATCCTATCACTTTTTTTTCTAAAATCATCTTTTTACTTGAATCAAATATTTCTAGTTTCAGGCTGCCTAGCCTCCTGGCATTTGGCTGACCAATTTTTTCTGCTTTGCCTGAGACTAAGGAGTATTCTGGGATGCAGGACTATCAGGATGAAGGCCAGGACAGTTCTAGTCAAACAGGAACAGTGATCATCTCACCTCATAAACATTTGCTGACTGATGAGGCGTGGAGCAATAAGGCGTCTTGCCATGTTGGTGTTAGCCTAGGACAGACCACAGTTCAATCCCTCGGCATCCCATCTGGTCCCCCAAGCCAGGAGTAATTTCTGAGCTCATAGCCAGGAGTAACCCCTGAGCATCATCGCCCCCCCCCCCCAAAAAAAAAACACCTTTGTTGGCTGAAAGATAAATCTGAATTCCATAAATCTGTGACATTCAATAATATATAAGTAATATACCTGGCTAGCATTTTCCCAATCTTTCTGTCAGTTGATTCTTGAAAACCTGCCTTTAAAATTAAAAAAAATTTTTGAGATGCCATGCCTCCTCAGAGTTGTCAACTTTCCCACTGTGCTTCAATGTTTGTTTCAATGTTTCTGTGCTTAAATGCCTGTGACCCATAGTAGGTAACATATTTTGTACTTTGAGCTCTCTTTTGAGTTATAAGCTCATATTTGTCAGTCTAGTAACACCTGTATCTGAGTATTCAATAGCATAGAGGAAGTAGCTCAAAGGGCTCATGTATATGGTTTGCTGGACCATAGGATTGACCAAGCAGCCACCACGGAGAAAACTCTAAGAAATGCATCCAGAGCAGGCTCTGAGTACAGCAGTGTATGGCTCAACATCAATACCAAAAAATGATTACACAAAAGCTAGCAGTCATTTTTCCCTTTATATCTCTTATTCTCCAAAAATACTCAGTCTTTCGTTTGTTTGTTCCTGGGCTATACCTGGGCTATATATACCCAATGCTCAGGGATTACTCTGGGCTCTGCACCCAGGAATTACTTCTGGTGGTGCTTGGGAACCATATAGAAACTATGCCAAATGGCGCTCCGAACTTTGACCTGAACCCTGGACCCAAGAAAACAGCAATCATGGTGAGATTTCTGCTTTTCAGTTTCATTTTGGCTCTTTTCGGGTGCACTGAGCCCAAAACCCTGGGCCACGTGCAACAATGTTCAAAGATGGCCGTAACCCCTTCTAGGGGAAGAAGGGCAACTGAAAGAAGGGAGGTGGAAGCTTGCATCACCTCCAGCCCAGGCCCAGGCCCAAAACTGAGACTTCGTTACAAGAAACAAAAACCTCGGCCTCTTCAAAAACTGATTAAAAGTCTAAATTGGAAACAGAGGAGAAAAAAGACTATTGAAAATGGACTGATTTTCTGAGAATGACCTTTGGCTTGAATTTGAATTTCGACTTTGGAAATTTCGGACTGAACTTTTAGTTTAAATCACTTGGAAATCTGAACATCCAAAAGCTCCCTGTGAAGATGTGGGCCATAAGCTGCTTCCAAAGTGTGCCCGGAGGGAAGAAAAGGCAGCGGTGAAGCCGAAGCCCGTCCAGCATCAAAGAAGCGGCGAAAAGGTCCAAGCGGCGGCTCGGCTCCACCCTCAAAATCACAAAGGTGAAATGGCTCGAGCGAACCGGCGTGCACGAAGTTTACAGAAGCCACGTGGTGAGATCAGCGTGGAACAAATTAATCATCTGGACTTATAATTTTAGGTGTAGGAACTAAGGGGGTAGTCATATATTTCACTCATAGTTGGTGATGGGATAAGTTTTAGTAAGTTAGTGGTTTAAAAAAAAATTAGGGAGGTAATACAGCTTAGCCCATTTAAACATCTGATTTCTAACCACCTGCATCTTTGTCTTAGTCATTTTCTTTATAATTTAAATGTGTTTTGTTGTCTTTCATAGTTAATATTTTCAATTGCAAAATGTTTTACTGTGTATTTTAATGTAGTTAGCCTGTTTTTAAAATGTATGTTATGCATGTATGCTGAAGTACTTGTGTATAAAAAAGGTATAGGAAACAATAAAGTTCCCCCAATATAGTTTAAAAGTATAGGAACATAAAAGTTCCGAAATAGTGCTTGGTAAAAAAAAAAGCATTAATAAAATTTTAGGTTACAAGTGTATAGTATATATTGCAAAAATGTTATGTTTTTAAAAAGGGCTGGTATATTAATTTTCACTTTATTACGTTGGAGCATAAAAATATTAAGAAAAGGGGGAAATGTGGTGTACCTGAGACCCACCTATTCCTGGGAGGGGTCTTGGAAAAGGTAGATAAGGCTGGGACAGAGGGAATTCGGCCTTTTTTGGCCGTTTCCTTTGGCCCTGAAGATGGCTGAAGTGAGTTAAGACGCAGGGCTAGCCAAGAATGGCTGAATGCTTGAAAGGTTATGAGTAGGCCACACACATGTGGTGAATAGGGCATAAATAAAGTTAATGCTTCCTGACGCCTGCCTGTGAGTGAGTGATTTCGCGTTTCACCTGGGCCTGGGACTCGCCGGCTAGATGGGGGATAAAGCCACGTGGCTGGGGCCTAAGCACAAAGGCCTCCATCCATCACCATCCAGCCCCATTGTTATTTATTTCATACAACAAATGTATTTTTATATATTATATATATTTATATATATATATTTATATATATTATATTATATATATTATATATATTTATATATTATAGCACTTGCTGTGCTATAGCTCCAGCCAGATTTCTCAGTCTTAATCATTATATTCAATATTAGTAGTAGTAATAATAATATTATTACCACCTACATAGCTGCACAAACTAAACCCAGAAAACATTCCTGGTCCCTTTTTTTTCCCTTAAACTCCACATGCAACTCATAAGCAAGTGCTATATAGACTTTGCTTCAAACAGAAATCTTGGATTCCTCCGTATCTCCTTTATCTCCACGACTGTTTCATTAGTAAACTAAGAAAATGTTCAAAGCCTAAATGTACCAAGTCAAGAGATTCCAGGAGCTATTCACACAGGAAACAAAAAATAAGCCCCACCCTCCCAGACTTAAGACTCCTGGTTTCATTTCTCATTAGACTATGAAAGTTTTCTAACTTCATTTCTCTGCTTCACCCTTTGGTCAATATCAGAATATTCTCTTTATAATGGCTAAAGCAATCTCTAAAATATTCTTGCCTGCTGGGGCCAGAACAATAGTACAGAAAGTAGGCATCTGCCTTGAACAGGGTCAACCCAGGTTTGATCTCTAGCACCCTATATGATCCCCAAACCAACCAGGAGTGTTTCCTGAGCACAGAAACAGGAATCACTGGCAAATACAAAATCCCTACCTATGTACACGATGGCTCCAGCCCCTTGACAACTACTTTGAGTTGTACAATTAAACCAAGGCACCAACTTCAGAAGGAAGTTCTAGGTTTCTTTTAACCTAAACACCAACAAAATCATTGAAACTCTTGCTACAGAAGAAAATCCTTACATGTTGAAGAAACTAAATTTGGCTATTTATACCTCAAACCTTTTCCTATTTCTTTTCTTTTTTTTGTGGGGGGGGGCACAGCCAGTGACACTCAGGGGTCACTCCTGGCTATGAGCTTGGAAATCTCTCCTGGCTCGGGGGACCATATGGGACTCTGGGGATCAAACCAAGGTCCATCCTGAGTCAGCTGTGTGCAAGGCAAATGCCCTACCACTACCACTCCGACCCCCCTTTTCTATTTTTTATTATGTAGATAGGAGTTAGATTCTATTAGTGTTTATAAATAATCATAAATCAAAATTTTGCTAAAATTCTAAAGTAAAACATTTTATCTTCCCTATTCTATAAAACTGTGATGTACAAATTTTCCATGAGGGAGAGCTGTATAATTTTTTTTTGTGAGGGGGGCCCACACCCGGTGATGCTCAGGGGTTACTCCTGGCTATGTGCTCAGAAGTCGCTCCTGGCTTGGGGGACCATATGGGATTCTGGGGGATCAAACCACGGTCTGTCCTAGGCTAGCGCTGGCAAGGCAGACACCTTACCTCTAGCGTCACCACACCAGCCCCGAGAGTTGTATAATTCTACCATGATTTTTCAGCATATTTAATGAAACTTTTGAATGTGTAAAAACGTGAAGAAACAAGAACCAGTTCCATTGATTACAAAAATTATTAGCAAATACTTATCAATCAGTACTTCAATGAATGCTATCTGCATGAACAGAGAAGAAGAAATCCTTATATATTACATACCTCTTCAAAGCCCATTTCAAATAAGCATTCAACAGCTCCTCTGACAGGTAAGAGTCTAGTAGAAAAAGCAGCATTTCCAATCCGGATAGATCTATATTTTTCATCATTAGGGTTTCTGATAACAATAACAACAACAACAACAAAATATTAGATAAAGCAATTCACATTTTCAAAATGTTTTTACATTCCTTTTCATGTCTGAATCTGGTTATTGTCCTCTTATAAGTGATATAGAACTTTTAATTCTGATTTTGAGAATTTCTCAAGAAGAATGCTAGGGCCTGAGGATGTAACACTGCTGAGGGCCTGCAAGCAATGCTGGAGAACCACCAGTGCATCCTGGCAGTGCTCCAGGGTCACAATTGGTGGGTCATACCTGCAGGGCTACATCTCTGAGCAGTGCTGGAGAGACTTGTGGAACCAGGGATGGAACCAGGGTCCAGCATATGCAAAAAGACAACCTTAAGCCCTTATCTTTCCAGACCTGTATGTCTCCATTTTAAAAGACAAAGAATGGAAAGTCTGGGAAAGAAAATTCATTCCATTTTTCTTGTCTTGCTATACATTTACTACAGTCTCACTATCAGTTACATAAAATAGTTGACAGTACCATAAAAATTTCACTTTTAACAATAATGTATACCATTAAAATAATTGATTTTCTAAGACCAATAATTAATCATTGTTTTCTAGTATATTTCTGTAGGATGTATGATAATAAAAACTATGTAATGAGGATATTATACTCTTTTACAATGATCATAATTTTGAATAGCATATATGGAATTATAAAACACACGAAAAAGGGTTGGAGCACAGGTGCAGCGGTAGGGCATTTGCCTTGCATGCAGTTGACCTAGGACAGACCGTGATTCAATTCCCCGGCATCCCAAATGGTCCCCCAAGTCAGGAGTAACCCCCTGAGCGTCACAGGTTGTGGCCCCCAAGCAAAACAAAATAATAAACCACACATGAAAAGGATATTGTAATAACCTTAATTATAACAGATTGGCTGTAAGAAAACTCAGAAAGAAAACAAAGAAAAAGTTAAGGCAATCACTCTATTATACTCAAAAAAGACCTTCAGAACATAATTTAGGATAAGCAAGGATCAAATAAGACACCTACACTAAGAAGGATTCTGAGACTGTGTTGAGGGTCCCTTGGAAGAAATGCTGAACTTGATTGGAGTATGGAGTGGAGACCTGAGCAGATGCAGTAACTGATTAGCTATCTTGCCCTAACTATGCATGTTCTCTCTAATATAAAAATAAAACCAAAGAGGATTTTAAATTGTGGAGCTTCAAAATTTCATATTTATTGTCCACTAAGCAATTCTTTAATATCAAGTTGTACTAAATTCTGCATGAATCTTGTTTCTTGTTCTTTTTTTTGGTGGAGGGGGAGTGCGGAAATATACCTGGCAATACTCAGGAATGACTCCTGGTGGTGCCAGGGGTGTCCATGTGGTGCTAGATATCAAACAAACCCAGGCCTGTTGCATATAAAACATATGCACCTGACCATTTTGTTATCCCTCTGCCCAATACCCAAATCTTTTTAATATCTCTATATTAATTTCAAAAGCACACTAGTTTACTACAGAATACTCAGTGCAAAAGATCTATGTTACTTAAAATGTCCATCTTTTTTTTTTTTTCTTTTGGTTTTTGGGCCACACCCGGCGGTGCTCAGGGGTTACTCCTGGCTGTCTGCTCAGAAACAGCTCCTGGCAGGCACGGGGGACCATATGGGACACCGGGACTCGAACCAACCACCTTTGGTCCTGGATCGGCTGCTTGCAAGGCAAATGCCGCTGTGCTAACTCTCAGGGCCCAAATGTCCATTTTAGTACTGATCTATACACAAGCACTTTGCTAGCCAATTAATCTGAAGTACAGAGTGTTTGGTAAAGTTATTATATTAATTTATTATTATTTTTTTTTAATTTATCACTTTCAGGAAATGTTCACTTTATCTTTACAAAAGCCAAAGGTTGTGAGGGATAGGAATCTAAAAAGCAAAAACAATGAGCCGAGAGATAGAGAGAATAGTCCAAAGAATAGGGCACTTGCCTTGCAAAAGGCAGACCTAAGTTTAATCCCCTGACACCCCATATGGTCCCCTGAGCAGTCAAGAGTGATTGCTAATTACAAAGCCAGGTGGAAGGGAGTGAGAGAGAGAGAGAGAAGAAGAGGAGAGGGAGGGAGGAGTGGTGGGAGGGAGGGAAGAAGAGAGAGAGATGGAAGGAAGGAAGGAAGGAAGGAAGGAAGGAAGGAAGGAAGGAAGGAAGGAAGGAAGGAAGGAAGGAAGGAAGGAAGGAAGGAAGGAAGGAAGGAAGGGCGGGAGGGAGGGAGGGAGGGAGGAATGGAGGAAGGGAGGGAGGAAGGGAGGGAGGAAGGGAGGAAGGGAGGAAAGGAAGAAGGAAGGAAGGAAGAAAGGAAGGAAGGAAGGAAGGTAGGGAGGGAGGGAGAGAGAAAGGAAGGAAGGGAGGAAGGGAAGAAGGAAGGAAGGAAGGAAGGGAGGAAGGGAAGAAGGAAGGAAGGAAGGAAGGAAGGAAGGAAGGAAGGAAGGAAGGAAGGAAGGAAGGAAGGAAGGAAGGAAGGAAGGAAGGAAGGAAGGGAAGAAGGGAGGGAGGGAGGGAGGGAGGGAGGGAGGGAGGGAGGAAGGGAGGGAGGAAGGAAGGGAGGAAGGAAGGAAGAACCTATTATTTAAGAAAGAAAAATAAAGGGAGTGGATCTGGAGAGATCATCTTGTCCACACATGGCCTGGGTTCCATCCCTGGCATCTCAGATGGTCCTCTGAGCACTGCCAGGAGCAACCCCTGAGCACCACTGGGTGTGGATCAAAACCAAACTGAACCAAAAATTAATGAAATAAAAACCTTCTTCACCATAGTGATTTGAGAATGACAGCTAGCTAAAACACAAAGCATCTGCTATATTTTTTCTTCTGTACAGTATTTCAGGGTTTATTAATCATGGTCACTGACTTAAATTTAAGGCTTTTGGTGGGTTCCTCTCTGCCTAGCATTACTGGTTTCTATCTTGTACTATCACAAGTGTGTTGCCTTCCTACCACTTAATCATACACCTATAAAAGCTACTAATAAACAAAGGAGGCTTCACAGGTTTCAACTCATTCCACAAATTTTCAGAATCACCAATGATATAATCAATTGGCACAAGACCTCAAATTATTTTAATCTTTTATCCCTCAATAGATTAAAGATTTCATATGATTACCGAGTTTAACTTTCTACATTTCCTCTCTCACACAAAAATTTAACAATTCTTAGGAAATATAATGAAGTTATATCATTTTCATACGTTTCAAAGCAAGTACTGTAGAGTTGCTCTGCTATAAACTTCGTGTTTATAGATTTTTTTTTTCTTTTCCAGTCAGGGCTGTAGCTCAATGGTAAAGCACTTATTCAACATATGAGAGGCCCAGGTTTAGCACCACCCTCATACCCAAATCATAATTTGGATTTTGTTTGTTTATTTTTAGGCCACATCCGGTGATGCTCAGGGGTTACTCCTGGCTATGTGCTCAGAAATCGCTGCTGGCTTGGGGAACCATATGGGACACTGGGGGATCGAACCGCGGTCCATCCTAGGCTAGCGCCAGCAAGACAGATGCCTTACTGCTCCGTTCCACAGCTCTGGCCCCTGATTTTCTTTCGTTCTTCTTTTGTGCGTGTGTGTATGTGAAGATAGTTATTTTTTTGGTCTTTTGTTGTTGTTAAGCAAGATAGTTTGTTTGGTGGGGAAGGGGGTCTTGGGTCATACCCAGAGGTATTTAAGAAGAATTACTCCTAGCTCTGAGCTCAGAGATCACACCTGGAGAAGCTCAGGCAAGCATCCTACCTGCTTTGGCCCTAGCAAGATAGGTTTTATTAAAACTTACTTAGACACATGTGAGGGGAAAGAAAGGAGGAAGTGTGTGTTCAAGAGAGAACATGGGGTGCCAGAGAGATAGCACAGTGGTAGGGTGTCTGCCTTGCAGGCAGCAGATTCAGGACTGACAATGGTTTGAATGCATTCCATATGGTCCCTCAGCCAGCCAGGAGCAATTTCTGAGCACAGAGCCAGGAGTAACCCGTGCAAGCAGCTGGCCCCTGTTTGATCCCTAGCATACTATATGGTCCCCCAGACTGCCAGAACTGAGCACAGAACCAGAGAGTAACAAACTCCTGAGTACCTCTAGGTGTGGCCCAAAACCCAAACTATAAAACCGGAACAAGGTAACTTGAACTAACAACAAGTAAATTTCTCCTTTGAGTTTGTTTAAACTTATCCATAATGCCATGTCATTGTTTGAATGCAAAGAACTTCCATGCTCAAAATACCATTTCCCCCCAGAATTCTGAAAATGCTAAAGACTGAAAGCAGAATGGACTCCTCATGACAAAGCACCTCTCTTCTCACAACAGTTGGGTTTAAGGACATGGAAGGCTTGCCAAAAACAAGAGGTTCTGGAGATTTCAAGTCAGCCTGCAGAGTCCACTGGCAATCTCACAGGAGGGAGGAAGAGACCCAGACCCTGTCCCAGTAGGTCATCCCTGTGTGGGCTAAACATATGTGGCATGTCAAAGCCTCCAACACAGTAAGAAACCAGAATGTTTTTCCTTCAACTTTTGCAATCATTAACTTGGCCTCCACAAACAATACTGAAACTGCCCTGTGTCAGAGCACTCACTGCCTGTGTATCTAATGTTGCTCAAACTGGGTCACATTAAATTTATAACCCTGGAGTCCCCCAATCTGCAAGATTTGAGACATCCAGAAGCATGCATCCACTCCAGGGAACAGAACAGGCCTGACTGTTCTAACGGGGTTACTACCTTTATTTATTCGTTCTCTTTGCTTGGTGAGCACCCATCTGTCCTGAGAGCTTTCTCCTGGCTTGAAAGTCAGGGATTACTCATGACTGGGCACAGGGAACATATCCAGAGAGATAAGAGGGTGCTGGGGTTCAAACCAGCGTCGTCCACATCTCTTTACCAATGGTTACTGAATTCAAGGGGTGCTGGGTGGAGCCCCACCCCCAAATGCAGATGCCAAGATGAAAATGAAAAGTTGAATGCTTCATGATACTTAGATAGGTGGGGGGGGGGAGGAAAAGTGGGATCTAAGGGAAGAAAAAAGGAGAAAGCGAGTGAATCAAGGGTTGGGTTTCGTGGGGCGCAGAACTTGGCCAGTTGTGGGGGTGACAGGAGTTGGGGGGAGCTTTGGGCCCGGGGCAAGTGGAGGGGGAGACCCAGTTTCAGTTCCTAAGAGCAGGAGGCAGAAGTGGGGTTCGGGGCGGGCCCACTCACCTCTCGACCCCCGCACCCCAAGGGCCCCGCCCGGGGCCCCCCAACATCTGGGGCCGAGCCCCACGTGCAAGCCGAAACACTTCTTCTAGTTGGGAGGGAGCAGGGTCTCAGAAGCGGGTCCCCTCGAAACGCCCCCAACTTCGCCTCAGCGCCCCCTCGGCTCCGACCTACCTGAGGATGTTGTCGGCATAGGTGAGCAGCAGCCGGGACGCCTCCAGGAAGGTCTCGGGCGGGTTCTGGCAGAGCTCGGCCACCGCTGCGGACGCGGAGCCAGGCGAACCCCCCGGCGCCGCCGCCGCCGCCGCCATGCTGGAGTGGGGCGCCCCAGCAGCCGTCCCCGCCCCTCGCGAGCCGGGCCCGACGGAGCATGCCCAGAAGCGCGCGGCCGCCGCTGCGGCCAGGAGGGGCGGGGCTTGACGAGAGGGGCGGAGCTTTTATAGAGAGGGGCGTGGTCTTACGCCAAAGCTAACTAGGCAAGGGGTGGAGGGGCGGGGCTTGTGCGTGGGGCGGGGCTTATGCAGGGAGGGGCGTGGCCCTACTTTAAACCTAACGGGATATGGAGGTGCCGGGGCGGGGCTTACAGGAAAGGGCGGTGCTTATTCCAGAAGAGATGGGGCCCGGCCTTCGACCCAACATAGCCAGTGAGTGGCTGGAGGGGGCTTGAGGGCCGATGGTGGAGTTTCGGCCAGAAGGGGAGTGGCCTAGCGTTCAACCCAACAGGGAAAGGGAGTGGCAGGGCGGGGGCTTGCGGGCCGGGGGAGGAGCTTCTGCCATGAGGGGCGTGGCCTCACATTTAGCCCAAGGAACCAATAAGGGGACGGGAGCGGCGGGCTCCTTGCAGGCGAGATGGAGCTTAGGCTTGGAGGGGCGTGGCCCGGCGTTCCCCCAACGGACAAGGGAGGGTGGTGGGCGGGGCTTATGACCGGGGGTGGGGCTTCATCCTGAAGGGGCGTGGCCAGAGCCGCTGCGGGCAAAGTGTCAAGTCACAAAGGTGTGGAAATTCCCCTGGTAGTTAATTACCTGCGCCCCACACAGGAACCCCCCCGAAACTAAAGCAATACCCCAAAAGGAAGGAAAGTCACAGTTGAGAAACAAAGAGCCTGACTGGCTGTTCATGGCTGGATTCCAGAGAAAAGCAATCTTTTCAACAGGATATGAATAAAAATCCCATCCCTAAGTCCCAGTGGACATATCATGATGTCTTTGTTGAAAATGTGTTTTTTTTTGCTCTTGGTTTGCCAAGACAGCAAGGTCGGACTTATTAGTGGACCGAGAACTCAATTTATTGTGGGGTTATCAGCACCAAACACACACACACACACACACACACACACACACACACACACACACACACACGAATAAGAAAAAGGAGAGTGGTGGTGGTGGTGGTGGTGGAATTTGCAGCACGCATAGCAAGGGCATGCATTACTCAGTGACTTTGTTTGGCAGCTAGAGATGATCAGTGTCTTTTATTCCTCCTCCAAGATGGATTTTTACCTTAAATCCCCCTATGCATTGCTCTGCCCTTGGAAGTGCACTTGACCAATTGCTTTCTTTGCAGAAATACCGTTCTTAAGCTCAACACATAAGATGCTTTCTTCTTTGTTTGTTTGTTGCTGCACTCTGAAGCTCTAGGAGTTATTCCTGATAAGCACAGGAGATCTTCCGGATGGGTGATGGGGGGCCCAGTGATTCTGACAAAAGTACCAAGACTTAAGCATACATGTGCTCTGTCCTTTGAATCTCCCTGGCCAACAGACTTCTCTCTTGGTCTTGTTTTGTGAACATTTGGCTTTTATTTCTCTAAGTAGCTCTTTAAATGCTCTTCATGCATTATATTTATTTATTTATTTTAGTTTGGGGGTTACTCCTGGCTCTATTCTCAGAAATCGCTCCAGGCAGGCTCGGGAGACCATATGGGATGCTGGGATTCAAATCACTGTCCTTCTGCATGCAAGGCAAACACCCTTCCTCCATGTTATCTCTCTGGACCCCTATCTTTGTTTTTTTAGATCTGAATTTTTCTTCAAGCTCTGAGCAAGATCCTGAGCGATGCAATCCACTTCAATCACTAGATATATGTCCAGATATATGTAAGATTTTTTTTGACATTATTAAGTTTGGGGACTATTTCTAAGAAAAGTTGTATTTAACCAGATGTATGTGGTAAATTGCTTAACAAAATCTACAGTGAAGATAATGAAACCTTTCTTGATCATGTAACAGTTTACTATATAGGTGTCACTGATGAATAGTAGCTGTTCTCTATGATGATCTAGGCACCTAGATCATCCCTATAGAATAGAAGTCAAGGAACGGACCAAAGAGAACAGTGGTAAGAAGTTTGTCTTTGCACGCGCCAGACCCAGGACGGACTGCTGTTCGATCCCTGGCATCCCATTTGGTCCCCGAGCCTAGCAGGAACAATTTCTGAGTGAAGAACCAGAAGTAACTCGAGTGCCGCCAGGTGTGACTCCCCCACAAAAAGGGAACAAGAAAATTTGTTTATGTTATTTAACTCTGTCTCTGCATTTGTAATTTCATAGAAAAGTTTTGTAAGTGAATGAGTGTAGTTATATTTCAATTTCATGTAGCTAGGGAGATATCACAAAAGTTAGAGTACATGCTTTGCATGCAGAAGGCCTGGATTTGATCCCATGACTGCATGAATCTTCAAGAATGAACCTCTTAAAGTCTGATGTGCCCTCAAAATCAAGCACACAAAAATATGAAACCATAATTCTTCATCCTTTTCCTCAATCTCTCTTTCCCCTCTGCCCCCAGTCTCTAAGACACTGTCTGATACATGTAATTTAAGAAAAAACCGATTTTCTTCATTGTCTGGTGTCATATTAAGCATTTATTTCTTTAATAGAAGCTACACTTAGTAGTACTGGTGGGCCTGGGAACAGTCTGGCATTGTTTAGCCTGATGGTATGTGCCCAATACTTGGATGTTTATGAGGCTTCAAGGATATACCTAGGGGGTCTTCTAGCTTGGGAATTAAAACTTAGGTCATCACACAAGGTAAGCATGTATTCTACCACTTGAACTATCTTCCTGATTTTTCACAATCACTCAGTGAGGCTCTCTTTACAGATAATAAAAGTGGGGAAAGGGTGGGGTAGGCAACTTGCTGAGAGCTAACTCTTGCCAGAGAGTTTCAAATGTAATTAGTGCATTTAGTTAGTAGTTTGACAATGGCATGGCTCCAGAATAACAAATGTATTTTCTCTCCTTTATCATTTGAAAGAATGAGTCTATCTAGATAAAAGAAGAGATGCTGTGAAATTTAGTCCCGAGTTGGACAGTCACTACTTGTAATCCTAAATAATATATTAGGAGGGGATGCCAGTTATAACTGAATCAGCTATCACAAATAATTTTCCTGTTGAGTTTTCTATTAGATTTATCTGTGTAGTAGATGCAAGATTGTTATAGGCTATATAGAATTTATGATTTTTTAAATCAAAATATTATTTTGTTTCATTATACCTGGTAGTACTTAAAGGCCTCTTCCTGGTAGTACTTAGAGATCTCTTCCTCATTGGTGCTTGAGAATAAATCTGGTATTGAAGTGGCATTGGAGTGGAACCATGCCATTAGAGTCCTTAGGCCTATTGCATAAAGAACAAGTGCTCAACCAATAGCTATATTTTTGGCTCAATATAAAATATTCTGTAGGGGAGGGAGTTACATCTGACAGTGCTCAGGATTACTCTTGATGGGCTTGGAGAGCCATAATGAGGCTCAAATCAGATCAGCCACATGTAAAGTAAGAATCATATCAGCTGTATTATCACTCTGTCCCTCAACAGAACACTTTTCTTTTATCTTCATAGGATGAAAACTAGTATATACCAGTATATCCTAGAACTCCAAAGTGTGCTAGAATTAATACTAGAGTGTGGAAGGAAGAGGGTCATAAAATGATCAGCCAGTCTTTCCATAGTAGATAATGGTTTTAACTTACCTTTGTAGGGCTCTTTTAAGTACAGTTTGAAAACTAATGCCATGTCTAATATTGTAATAATAATGTGCATTCTATAAAATCAATCATTTCAAGAAAATTTTAAATGTTTCTTACTTAAAAATCACTTGACAAGTAAGATTTTCCAAGTGACTGTACTAGTCTTCTGGGAGGTTTGTGTTTAGGGGTTGTTCCCCTCATTGGTTGACAGATGAAGTAGAGCTGGGGATTAAACCTAGGCATCTTACATGCGGAGTGTGCACTCAGTATTTTGAGCTCTCTCACTGACCTCTGACTCAGGACCAACTACAGTTACATTTTTTGAGTAATGACTATTTATCTTGGGTACCATAATATAAGGAGGTGTTCCATGAATCTATTACAACTAGGAATTTTGACCTGTTCTTTTCCCTGTCTTCTTCCACTTGCCAATTAAAAGTCAAATTTTCAGTGCCCTTTAGAAAAGTTGAAGATAACAAGCTACAATCAATCTCTTTTTTAGCCATTATAACCAGGGAATGTTCTAGTAATAAGTGTGCTTTGAACTTACCGGGATTTTTTTAATTTAAAAATTGTGAATTTTTTATTATGAAATTCATTTCAGTGATAATAAAAGTTTTTTCCAGTATTTTAGTTTCATTGAAAATACCATCTTTAGAATTGACACATGGTGGCACTATTCTTGAATGTAACCGATTAAAGAAATAATCCACCAAAATCTTTCCCAAGATTGATTTTATATTTTAAAAAAAGGGAAGAAAATATTGGCCTCATAAGAAGTATCAGCAAAGAGGGATGAAGGCTTTCAGGAATTGATATATTTATTTATTTCATTATTGTGTAGTGAAATTATTGTGATCAACCATCACCTTTGTTTATGTAAAGGAATTTTGTTTATTTTTATATCTTTATTTAAACACCTTGACTTCAAACATGATTGTAGTTGGGTTTCAGTCATAAAGAACACCCAGTCTCATTCTTTATGTTTATTAGAACTTACTCCTGGATCTATGCTCAAGGATCACTCCTGGAAGTGGCTCTGGAAACAGATGGGATACTGGGTATTGAACCTAGGTTGGCTGTGTGCAAGGCAAGTACCTTGCCCACTGTACTTTGTACCCTAGCCAGTACCTATTTATTGAGCTCTTGTGTGCAAAGCAGATAGTTCCTAGCTTCTTAAACTATGAGTTGCAAGCCAGTATGAGGCCTTGTAATTGAATAGGAGCAATTATGTTTTAAAATAAGTATTTTGTTTGTGATCAGTAATTGTTCTACTTGTATACCTATTTATATTACAGAGAATCATGTAAAATTTCCTTGGGAAAAAATGGGTTATGAGTGAAACAATTTTAAGAAGCCCTGAGATAAATGGCATGAGGCTTATTTATTTATTTTTTGTTGTTTGCTTTTGAGCTACACTCCTAGGTGCTCAGGGGTTGGCCACACTGCAAGGAAAGTATCCTACCAGGTTTGCTTTCTCCAGTCCAGACATGAGATTTCAGGGGAGCACATCCAGTGGTTTACAGAGATTACACCTGGCTGTACTCAGGAATTACTCCTGGCAGAACTCAGTGAATCATATGGGGTGCCAGGGAGCAAATATTGGTTGATGCATACAAAGCAAACTCCCTACCTCCCATACTATTACTCCAGATCCCTCCACAGCAGACTTTTAATGGCACTAGCAAGAAAGATAAGATTAATGACAATACATATTTTGTAAGTTAAAAATATGAAAAGAAAAATCTTAATATAGAAAGCAATGCATTTATAGGAACTCATACATATGAGTGTTTACAATTTGAGCAAAGATTTGCTTTGAGACCACACTATGCAGAGTCTGGGGAGGCTATATTCTTTGCTCATCAAATATTTATGAAGTGGCTACTACATGTCAAGCACTGTAAGCATGTGAAGCAGTGAAGGATCTCGAGAAGCATGGATCCTGCTTTCAAGGAAGTGAAATGGGCCACGATCAGCAAGAGCAGTTACTTCAAAAACCACTCAAAAGGGGCAGGAGAGATAGCACAGCAGTAGGGCCTTTGCCTTGCATGCAGCCTACCAGGGAAGGACCCAGGTTCGATTCTAGGCATCCCATATGGTCCCCCGAGCCTGCCAGGAGCAATTTCTGAGCACAGAGCCAGGAGTAACCCCTGAGCGCAGTTGGGTGTGGCCAACAACAACAACAACAACAAAAACCCACTCAAACTCCACTTTGGGACTAAATATAAAAAAATAATTCCACTTTTAAACATGAGGCTCAGGGTCTTGGAGGGACTGGATATGGGTTAAGGAAGTCTCCTTTGTTATGGTTGACCGAGGTTCAAATCCCTAGCAGCACGTACGCTTCCCTGAGCACTACCAGATGCTTCTGAACAGAGACCTAGTTTGAGATGCTAGAAACTAATTCAGCAGAGTGGGTCATCTGCATATCCTTTCTAAGGTGGCCTGGTGTTCCCAGGCATGGTCCTCCTATTCGGTGGTCCTCCCTGGGAGCAACCAAGCACAGTACCAGTAGTAGCCCTCAGCACAAAACCTGTGCCCCCTCCAAACAAAAAAGGGGCAACTCCCAAAAATGCTTGAAAGGTACAGAAACAATCTTGGGCAGTGGTTTCCTTAATTTCCTTAATTCTCATCTAGGAATCTTGTAGATCAGCTCATGTCCTTTGGGTCTATTTAGGAAAAATCCTCCAAATCTGATAACGCAGCTAGCAGTTTGCATTAGCAGCAGGTTTTTTTTTTTGTTTTTGTTTTGTTTTGGGGGGTGACACTCAGAGTTACTGCCAGGAGTGATCCTTGATCATAGATCCAGGAGGAAGCCCTAATCACCACAGAGTGAGACTCCCTAAAAAATAAAGGCAATGTGCAATCACAACACTTTCACTGCACAATAATGAAATAAACAACCATATCAATTCCTGAAGGCCTTCAGCCCTCTTCACTGATATTTATTAGGCCAACTTTTTTGGGGGGGGGCCACACCCGGTGATGCTCAGGGGTTTTGGGGGACCATATGGGACGCCGGGGATCGAACCGCGGTCCGTCGTAGACTAGAGCTTGCAAGACAGACACCTTAGCGCATGCGCCACCGCTCCGGACCCCCGCGGACCGAAGTTACCGAGAGCTGCGCCTCGAAGCGCACTTCCCAGTCCCGTAATCCTTAGAATAAACAGGCATAAATAAGGAAACGTCCCACTGACATCAGCCAAGGTGACTCAGGAAGGAGGAACTGGCGGCGGAAGACGGGTTAGGAGGAGAGACGCGAGTGCGCGTGCGCTTGCGCTTGCGCAGACGCGAGTGTGAGTGCGCATGCACAGACGCGAGTGCGAGTGAGCGTGGACTGCGGCTGCGCGGACCCCCCTTGCTCGGGTAGGACCTTCCGGCTCTGAATTCTCCCTCCTCCGTGCCTTAAGCCCCCACTCCCACGGAGGGGCCGGAGCGGTGGCGCAGGCAGTAGGGCGTCTGCCTTGCACGCACTAACTAGACGGACCGCGATTCGATCCCCACTGCGTCCCATAGGATCCCCCAAGCCAGGGGCGATTTCTGAGCAAAGAGCCAGGAGTAACCCCTGAACATCACCGGTGTGGCCCCCAAAAGCCAAAAACCAAACAAACAAAAACCTTG
Source organism: Suncus etruscus (assembly GCF_024139225.1). Lineage (NCBI taxonomy): Eukaryota > Metazoa > Chordata > Mammalia > Eulipotyphla > Soricidae > Suncus > Suncus etruscus. Next base: position 15,003,176 of record NC_064867.1, on the reverse strand, counting down.
CTCACAGAGTATGCTTTTTTCAGCCCTGGTCTCCTTAAGGCCTGGGAGGGTTTCCCCAAAAGGTGGTTATTTCTCTACCTGGAAGATGAATTACATCTTGTGCCATTCTCCAAAGATGGGGTACTGCCCTTGGAAATGCTGTCTAGAATAAGGGCCCAGTAATACTGAAAAGCAAAAGACTGCACCCTGCACTTCTTATCAGACTTTATTTTTCTTTCTTTTGGACAATTTGAAAGTTAAGGCGTCATGAGTTTACTTTTTTCTTTTCCCCAATGTCTGAGACTACTGGAAGTCAAAAAAATTCTGTTCAAGCAGATGGTGTGGGGGCCTGGGAGATGGTATAGTGGGTAGTGCAAGCTCTTTCTTGATCTGCAATTGACCCCTGGCATCTCTGGCATCCCTTATGATCTTGTGGCTACCCCTTCCATACCTACCCTCTAGCACCTCAAAGTGTAGCCCCAAAACAAAACAGATGGCTTGATGATATGTGTACAATAAAATGATATAACATTATTTTCTCTGTGCTCTTTAACAGATCACATAAGTGCCTAAGAGCCCTTGGAAGTTGTTTTCTTAGGTGTCTACACTATTTAAACTACAGTGAATACCACCTCAGCCTGTTGTGTGTTACTGGAATGTGTTTTTGATCATCTGAATCTCAACGATGCTGTCAGGCTGCTTGCAAAATTTCCTCAAAGTGACAAACCCTCACCCCCAGTATTCAAGATTATGGCAGCTACGAATGCATAAAAGGTTTCTGGGAAACATCTCAACATCTAGGTCGCGTAGACGGGTTGTCATCACAGGCATTGGCTTAGTGACTCCTCTAGGTGTTGGAACTCAACTGGTATGGGATCGACTTCTCCAAGGAGCGAGTGGGATTGTTTCACTGGTTGGTGAAGAATACAAGAATATCCCTTGCAGTGTTGTTGCTTATGTGCCAAGAGGTAGCGATGAAGGCCAGTTTAATGAGCAGAACTTTGTGTCCAAATCAGATATCAAGTCCATGTCTTCTCCCACCATTATGGCCATCGGGGCTGCAGAGTTGGCCATGAAGGACTCCAATTGGCACCCAGAGTCGGAAGCAGATCAAGTCTCCACTGGTGTTGCCATTGGCATGGGAATGGTTCCTCTTGAAGTTGTTTCTGAAACGGCTTTGATGTTTCAAACAAAAGGCTACAATAAAGTCAGCCCCTTCTTCGTCCCTAAAATTCTCATCAATATGGCAGCAGGTCAAATCAGCATTCGACATAAACTCAAGGGCCCAAATCATGCAGTATCCACAGCTTGCACCACCGGAGCTCATGCTGTGGGGGACTCCTTTAGATTTATAGCTCAGGGGGATGCTGATGTGATGGTGGCTGGAGGTACAGACTCTTGCATTAGTCCTTTATCGCTTGCTGGCTTTGCTAGAGCCCGAGCACTAAGCACCAACTCGGATCCCAAGTTGGCCTGTCGACCTTTTCATCCCAAGAGAGATGGCTTTGTAATGGGAGAAGGCGCCGCTGTGCTGGTGCTGGAAGAGCATGAACATGCTGTTCAAAGAGGGGCCCGGATCTATGCAGAAGTTTTGGGTTATGGTCTTTCAGGCGACGCTGGTCACATAACTGCCCCTGATCCTGAAGGAGAAGGCGCCTTAAGGTAAAGACTTCTTGTTTCTGGAAATACGACATTGTTGGAGTTTTTGATCAGGCAGTATCATAGTGTCTGGTCTTGTTGAGTAGAATCTCTTTTCTATTTTATCTTTTTTTTTTTTTTTTTTTTTTGGTTTTGGGCCGTACCTGGTGACACTCAGGGTTTACTCCTGGCTATGCTGGTAACCGCCCTACCGCTGCGCTGTCGCTCCAGCCCTTCTTTTCCATTTTAAACAGTTTATTTCTTCCAAGTTGGCTTTCTGTTGGTTTACTGTAATATGGAGTTCAAATGTTTAGCTTCATATCTTTCTATGTGTATAATTCTCAACATGCCTATGACCAGAAGAAATACCCCTTTACTCCTTCAGCCACTTTCCCCGTTTCTCTTGTAATCATGGTAGATTTTATGAACTTAAGAGTTTTGTTTTTATTTTGCCACTTTGATTTAGTTACTAATATTCCATAAAAAGTGAAAACATGTCTTTCATTTCCTTATTTCACTTAGTATAATCACCTCATTGTATGTATCCATTTGCCTTTTTTGTTTTATTTTGTTTTTTGGGGCCACACCGTGTGATGCTCAGGGGTTCCTCCTGGCTCTGCACTCAGAAATTGCTCCTGACTTGGGGGACCATATGGGACTCCAGGGGATGGAACCGCCATTCATCCTAGGCTAGCGCGGGCAAGGCAGATGCCTTACCACGCACTCCACACCACCACCCTATGTATCCATTTGCCTTTTAAGGCAGCTTTTCATCATTTGGTGGTAGAGTAATATTTTATACATATATTTTGATATTATATGTAAATTAAAACATATACATATATATGTATATATAAAACATTTTTATCCAACTATCTATTGATGGGCAATTAGGTTGATTTCATACCTTGACTCCTGGAAATAATGCACTATGAGCATAGGGGAACAAAATTCTTGGTTTTTTTTTTCCCGGGCCACAACCAGTGGTACTCAGGGGTTACTCCTGGCTATGTGCTCAGAAATTGCTCCTGGCTTGGGGGACCATATGGGATGCCTGGGGATCGAACTGCAGTAAGTCCTAGGCTTGTGTGTGCAAGGCAAATGCCTTGCTGCTTGAGCCACTGTTCCGGCCGTGGAACAAATATTCTTTTTTAGTTGTTTTTTTCTTTGTTTGATTTTCTTTTTTTGGGGGGTGGGGAACAGACCCAGAGGTGCTCAGGGGCTACTCCTGGCTCTGCGCTCACAAATCATTCTTGGCAGGCTCAGGGAACCATATGGGATGCTGGGGATCCTTCCTTCCTCCCTCATTTCCTCCCTCCCTCCCTCCCTTCCTCCCTTCCTTCCTTCCTCCCTTCCTCCCTCCCTCCCTACTTTCCTCCCTCCCTCCCTCCCTCCCTCCATTCCTTCTTTCCTCCCTCCTTTCCTTCCTTCCTTCCTCCCTTCCTTCCTTCCTTCTTCCCTTCCTTCCTTCCTTCCTTCCTCCCTTCCTCACTTCCTCCCTCCCTCCCTCCCTCCCTCCCTCCCTCCCTCCCTCCCTTCCTTCCTTCCTTCCTTCCTTCCTTCCTTCCTTCCTTCCTTCCTTCCTTCCTTCCTCCCTCTCTCCCTCCCTTCCTCCATCCCTCCCTCCCTCCCTCCTTTTCTCCCTTCCTTCTTTCTTCCCTCCCTCCCTCTCTCCCTCCTTTCCTTCCTTCCTCCCTCCCTCCCTCCCTCCCTCCCTCCCTCCCTCCCTCCCTTCCTTCCTTCCTTCCTTCCTTCCTTCCTTCCTTCCTTCCTTCCTTCCTTCCTCTCTCCCTCCCTTCCTCCCTCCCTCCCTTCCTCCTTTCCTCCCTTCCTTCTTTCTTCCCTCCCTCCCTTCATTCCTTCTTTCCTCCCTCCTTTCCTTCCTTCCTTCCTCCCTTCCTTCCTTCCTTCCTCCCTTCCTTCTTCCCTTCCTCCCTTCCTCCCTCCCTCCCTCCCTTCCTTCCTTCCTTCCTTCCTTCCTTCCTTCCTTCCTTCCTTCCTTCCTTCCTTCCTTCCTTCCTTCCTTCCTTCCTTCCTCCCTCCCTCCCTCCCCCTTCCTCCTTTGGCCCTTCTTTCCTTCCTTCCTCCTTTCCTTCTACTCCTCTCCCTCCCCTTCCCTCTACTTCCCTTCCCATCCTTTTCCCTCCCTTCCCTTCCCTTTCCTTCCCTTTCCTTCCCTTCCTCTCCCCTTCCTTTCTCTCCTCTTCTCTTTCCTCCCCCCCTACCTTGCTCTCATTTCTTCCCTCCCCTCCTCTTCCCTTCCTTTCCTTTTCAGTTTTCAGGGAGCCTTGTGGTGCTGGGGGATTGGGCCCTGGCTTTCTGCATACAAAGCTTTGTTTCCATCTTCTCTGCTCCATTGAAACAACTTTTTTTTTTTTTTTTTTTTAGTTTTTGGGTCATACCCAGCAGCACTCAGGGGTTACTCTGAGTTTCTCTAAGCTCAGAAATCACTTCTGGCAGGCTCGGGGGACCATATGGGAAACCAGGATTCGAACCACCATCCTTCTGCATGCAAGGCAAATGCCTTATCCCATGCTATCTCTCCGGCCCCTCCATTGAAACTATTTAAAGAGGGACTAGACTGATAGCACAGCTGTAGGGCATTTGCCTTGCACGAAGCTGACCCAGGATGGACCTTGGTTGATATCCGGCCGGCCTCCCAGATAGTCCCCTAAGCCAGGAGTGATTTCTGAGCACATAGCCAGGAGTGAGTGTCATCGGTGTGGCCCCAAAACAAACAAACAAAACTATTTAAAGAGCCATAGTTTACTGACCCAACAATTATGAGAGAGAGAGAGAGAGAGAGAGAGAGAGAGAGAGAGAGAGAGAGAGAGAGAGAGAGAGAATGTGTGTGTGTGTGTGTGTGTGTGTGCGCTATTAAGAATCTTACCCATAACAATCAAATGCTCTACCACTAACTTATCTCCCTGGCCTTCTGAATTACACTTTTGAGTTTTATTGAGTAATTGTGGGTGATGGAAATGTCAAGCACAATAGCCAGCTAGATGAGGAAGTAGTTTAGAGGAAAACTTTCAGCACACTTCAAATTACCAGTATACACTGAGCTGCCTTTTGAGGAAAATATGCAGCTCAGAGGATAGGAACTGAAAAAATACCTGTTGAAATACTTCAGATTTTAAAGGCTTTCTCAGAGAAATATTTTACTTTTGGAAACTTTATTTTTTTTTCTGCATGACTTTATATTTATTTAAAATTGTTACAACAGAAGCAAAGAGAATTTTGGAATATAGCCACACATTACATAAAGATGTTTCAGGTGACTAAGAAATGCAGAAGTGGCAGGTGCCCCCAAATTCCTACCGCCAGTGACTTCGCACTTCTAAAATCTAATGTTTTACATCAAAGCACAGCAGACTCATTCATGCATCTTGTGTTTTTCTATATTCTGGCCTCCTTTCCCCCTGTGCTTGATTTATTTATATTATCTTATTCCTTGAGAGTCTGAGGACTTTACAGAATTCACTGATAATGACTAATTTCTCAGAACATCTCCTTTAATTCCTGAGGAAAGTGTGAAGGCTCACATTTAACTGTGAAAGAAAAATTAAAACAGGGTCACAAATTATTTTTCACAGTTTTAAATCTGTACATATACAACCCCCAAACAAACAAACAAATAAAACTCCTTAGAAGGGCTGAAGTGCTTGTTTTGTGTGCAGGAAGGCTTGAATTGATCCCCATCACCACATGGTGCTGAGTATTCTTTACCCCAGCACTAAGTCAGCATTAGAAGCCCCCTATGGATTATTGCCAGGGGTGGTGTAATTAAAAAAAAACACTATAAAAATAATTTAAAAAATTCCTGGAAGAAAAATTCTTGGCTTGTGTCAACATGATTTTTTTTCTCCGCATGGTAAAAGATCAACTCAAGTCAATGGATATATTTATAACAGGTCTTATAAAACCAATAGACTGAATATTTATTTTATGGTGATGAGTAAGATTAAGGGGCTTGGGGTCACTCATGTAGATGTCATTTGAACTCATCTGGTAATCAGAAATGCAGTTCTGGTATGAGAGTGAAGGAGTCTTTTGGATAGAGCTTATTTGGATAATTCTTTAATAGAACGAATCCCTGTTAAAATCAAACTCAGAAATCAGTTTTCTTATTTTACTAGGTGTATGGCTGCTGCTGTAAAAGATGCAGGGGTACAACCTGAAGAGATAACCTATGTCAACGCACACGCTACATCTACCCCATTGGGTGATGCTGCTGAAAACAAAGCAATCAAGCATCTTTTCAAAGACCATGCACGAGCACTTGCAGTGTCCTCGACCAAAGGAGCCACGGGACATCTGCTGGGAGCTGCAGGGGCAGCAGAGGCAGCTTTCACTGCGCTGGCTTGTTACTATCGAAAACTCCCACCGACTCTGAACCTGGATTGTACAGAACCAGAATTTGATCTCAATTATGTGCCACTAAAGACTCAGGACTGGGAAAGTGAGAAAAGACGAATTGCGCTCACCAATTCCTTTGGTTTTGGTGGGACTAATGCAACACTTTGTATTGCTGGTATATAAGACAAAGCAATTGTGATCAAACATTGATTAAAAAATATTTTAAGAAAACTATACTTAAGTGGGTAGATCTGGTTCATATGAATTTAAGTACTTCTATATTTTAGTACTCTGATACCTTTTTTAATTTTTGTTTTGGAGCCATACTGGTGCTGGGGATTATTGATGCAGGTGCTCTGGTCCTTTGATAAATAGAAAGGTCAAAGCATCCTGCCAAAATATGAACTACAGGCTCGGGACCTACTAAGTTCTCTAGCCCCAAAGTCTTTCTTTGTGGTCCCAGTAAAAGTTCTTCTCCATCACAGTTGTCACAGTCAGGTTTCTGTAATTAGAGATCTTGGTTTCTGCACAGATCCTATGTCAAAGTTGGTGTTACTGAGCATCCTCTGGTTTCATCTCACTATGAGGTGGTGATGCAGGGAATCCTGCCCTGAAAGCAAGTGGTGTTACCAAGTCATCAGGTTGTCATATAAACTCACTTTGCACTAGTCAGTGCCAGGGCCTTCGCTGGTAGAAGTTTGATTCCTGGTGCTGTTGCAGAAAACCGTGCCGGTTCCAATGCTGAGATCCAAGGTTCAGAAGTGAATGGTCAATATCCTATCAACTAAAGTCTAAGTCAAGTCATTATAACAAATGTTCAAGGTGAAAAACCCCACTGCAATATAAAATTTATGAGCTCCTATCCCTATCAGATAAGAACTTTCTATATGTAAAATTTCTCCATTTTAATGTGCCTATGCAAAAAGGAACAATTCTGGTGCATATGGGTTTAAAAATAACAAGGTAAACAATCCCTATAGCCTGGTTCTAACATGTACTCAGAACCCAAAAGAAACTTATCCACTAGAATTTCCTACTAAACAAATTCAAAAAAGGAACAAGAAAACTACATCTACATAAGGAAATATACAATGAGAATTATAAGAATCATACCGATTGGGGCTAGAGAGATAGCACAGCAGTGGGGCACTTGCCTTGCATGTGGTCAACCTGGGGAGGAACCTGGTTCAATTCCCTGTATCCCATATGGTCCCCCAGCCTACCAGGGGCAATTTCTGAGTTGCAGGGCCAGGAGCAAACCCTGAGTGCCACTGGGTGTGGCCCAAAAACTAATCAATCAATAAAGTTTTTTTTTTTAAAGAATTATACCTATTAAGGAAATACATCAAAAGAAATATACAAAGAAAATATGCATATCCTCTTAAGTCTTTTGAAAATAGGGGTGGGGGGAAGAAAATCCAGAGCACAGCTTCAATCTGTGACAAGGTTTCGTAGATTCTGAAAAACAGCTCTTAACAATCACGAATCAGGAAATGACCTCAAGCAGGGAGTTTCTCAAAAACTGAATCTGGTAGGAGCAATAGTCCACAGTAAAGGGAGGAGGGAGAAAGGGCTAACAAGAGCAAATCAGTAGCAGCGGTGGTGCCAGCTTTTTCTTGGGCTGTGGCAAGACGGGCTGGGAATCTGTCTTTTCACTTTGGGAGCTGTTTGGAAGATGATTGGTGTAGGAGAAATGTTCCGGTTCCTGAGGAGTTAATAACTGAGGATAAAAGGGTTAAATAGAAAGATCAGGGGTGAGAGAGTTAAAGGACAGAAAGTTTGTAGAGAGGTAAGAAGTGGGAGGATAGGAAGGGTTATATATAATGGGGAAGGACTATAAAAACATAGACATTATGTACATTATAAATGGGCATTAGACAAACAGAAAGGTGGCCAACACATACACTCACAACACAACACATACACATAGACAGACAATGAATATTGATTCATAGGTTGCAGTTGGAAAACTGACCCAAGTGGAATGATGGATCAGAACACTTAAAAAATATCAAGCCAAGTCAGATGGAAAAGTTTTTCATTTTTCTAGGCAAATCATCATTGGTGAGGGTAGACTTTACTGAAGAAAGGTTTACTGGCTCATATTTTGCATAGAGCACTCTTAAAAAATCATAATTTGTACTGCTAGAATACTAAACAGTATGATAATGAGCACTGTAAATGGAGTCTATACCATGAAGTATCATCTAGCTGGTCTTCAGCATCGAGGTTCCTGGAAGCAAACTGAAATCATGAGCCAAGAATCACTAAATATTTTCTTCCCCTTCTATTGGTGGGTGCAAGGAGGCATAATATTTAAGGAAGAAAATGAGATCTTGAGATAATAAAAAATAGACCAGCTCTTAAGACAATCTTTTCTATGTAGGAAATTTATTGGAGAAAACATTTGTGAAGGAAATAAAGAATGTAGCAAGGGTTTTCAGATTGCTGAGTCTTACATCTGTGAGGAGAGGAGAGCAAAACTGTGGGGTTGGATAGCAGGCACTCCTTGAAGTGTCATTCTGAGAAAGAATGGACCTAACTGATAAGACGATTGGCCAGCTAAAGGAGTCCCACGAGGGAATTAGTCGGTATTAGTATCTGCACGATGCAGTGCAGTGCTGGCTCATTGGCTGGGAGATGCCTAGGCATAGTCTGAGACCTGAAACTTTTCACAACCTCAAAACACTGTTTTGATGTAGCTGTTCAAACAGGGTTGGGTCCTCCCTGGTTTCTGTGGGACTCTTTTCAGAGAGAAAATTGAGAAAAGGAAGTAGTTAGTTTCAGATTCACACTGTGCTCTTAACTCATCCCACCCCAAACCCACCAGCCACTTTCTTGGGAGGCCTTGATTTGTTCCCTGGTGGTGTGACCCAGACCTTCAAACCTGAGAAGCAGAGCCCTTGGTAATCAGACTGTCACAGCCTATTTTGAATGCAATTGCAGCCAAAGTCTCAAAAGCACTGGAATCTGGAGGGAAGAGAGTTCCTGCAGATTGCCAAAAACTCCAGCTCGAATTACACCCACTGTCCCCCAGTTTTAGTAAGAAGCTTCCTCACAAGCATTTATGCTGCACTTAACTATATCTGCTCGAAGGCAACTGCGGGTAAAACAAGGAACTACTGACAGTTTCATTTGATTTTTCTACTAACAAAATAAGAAACCATTTTTTTAAACAGTATTTTCTAGGATAGAAGTATGTGATGTGGTTTTGCCCTCAATAAATCCACATTTCCATAAATTTGAGAATAGAAAAATGCAGGCTTAAATGATATAATACTATGACCAAACGAAAGACTTATGATCCAAATGCTTAGGTACATTCCACCTAAGAAAAGCAGTGTTTAGCAGAGAACTGTCACGAGTCTACATACTTTGTAAAAGGCATACAAAATGGTAATAATGCATGTTTCAAGATGTCTTTTTAAATACCCCTTTTTCTTTTTTAGCTTGTTTCTCTGTTATAATAGAATTGCCTTATGACTCATAAATTTTACCATAAAATTGTTTGTGGTTCAACTGCGCACAAGATCATCCTGTCCTCGTTGGAGGGCAGATCTCCAGCTAATAAGAGTCAAATACTACTACCAGTGCATGGACTGTTTTGGTCTAAGTTCATAGGGATTCATTCCGAAATTGTAGTTCTAGCTTGTTATTTAATAAGACACTTGCTGTGTGCCTTGATCAGAGTAGGTGCACTCTTTAGATATTCAGAGGTGGGGCTGGAAAGATTGTAGAAAGGGTAGGGTCTTTGCCTTGCACGTGGTCAACCTGGGTTCGATTTCTGGCATCCCATATGATCCCCCCAAGTATAGCAAGGAGTAATTCTTGTGTTTTAGAGCCAGGTGTGATCCAAAAACAATATCAAAAACTTAAGAGACCCAGAGCTTCTAAAACCACAGTACTCAGAAGCTAGAGAGACAGCATAGAGGTAAAGCATTTGCCTTGCATGCAGGTCAGTGGTTCAAATCCCAGCATCCCATACGGCCCCCTGAGCCTGCCAGGAGCGATTTCTGAGCGTAGAGCCAGGAGGAACCCTTGAGCGCTGCTGGGTGTGACCCAAAAACAAACAAACAAACAAACAAAAAACCACAGTGCTCAGAGTACAGCACTCTTCACCATATGGGATCTCTTGGAATCATGCTAAGTGGGTCTTTCTTATCATCTGCACTAGGTCTCCTTTTGATTTCTGGATACACATGCCCCAAACTTATGCTCATTTTACATGTTTAACTTAAGCACATCCCACAACTATAGGTTAGTTGTATCTCTAGCAGGCTTACTGCCTCTGGGTGGTATGTAATTCAGCCCAGGTACCTTTTGCCATTGGCCTCTCACAAGAACTGTGCATAGGTGCCCTTGCTCATATGTTACAGTGTGAAGACTTCTATACTTGTGACTCTGATATAGTAAAATCTCCATACTATGTTCGTGACTGAGGCTCTATGGTCTGGGAAAGACAAACCTACATTTGAAATAGTCATACTGTGAGCAATTTCCACAGACATTTATTTTTTTGAGCTAGGTTGGGTTTTTAGAGGTGGGGCAGTCGAACCACACTGGATGAACAGAGGCAGAATAGCTAGATCTCACAGTAGCAAATTCCCTGTGGTCACTGACAAAGCTGGCGAATGTTATTTGGAAACTTCATTTTGTATTCTTAGTTGTTGTTTTCCATTACTGGGGTGGATATGTTTTGATATAAATGTGTGATAGCAAAATCTTTTTATTTTTCAAGAAGCTTCTTTATATTTAGATGTGAATACACATCTGTTTTAGTTATCCTTATCTCTGACTTTCCAATAATTTCTTTTGCAGGCTCCTGATCGAGGCCCAGATTAGGAATCTTTATAGATTTTTACTTCCTGAGTTGCTTCTGTACAGAAGGATGGCCTGATGTATTGTTCCTGATATATTTTACATTTACATTACATTAAATATAATTACATTACATTACATTACATTAAATGTGAATTTTATGCAGACGCCATCCATTGCCAACTTGGACTACCACAGAAACATTCCAGTGAAATCAGTGCAGTCTGATTAGTTTTCCTCCATATCTTCCTCCTCCTCCTCCTCTTCCTCCTTTTTCTTCTTGTTTTTAGGCTATACTGGGCAGCACTCAGGGGTCACTCCTAGCTCCATGCTCAGAAATTGTTCCTGGGCAGGCTTAGGGGACCATATGGGATGCCGGGAATTGAACCTGGATTCATCCCGGGTCAGCTACGTGCAGGTAAATGCCCTACCATTGCTATCTCTCCAGCCCCCAAATTTTTTCTTACTTTTTATTATATTCTCCCTCCCTTTATTTAGTATATTACAATTACAGTGGGATTTTCTTGCTTATTTCACTGCTATAGTTCCTAGTGCCTAATCCAGAACCTGGTAAAAAGTAAGTCTTCAGTGTACAAAGATATGATTTAAATATTGCTTGACCAGTCACTTGGTTGCTCAGGTCACAAGACAGGTTAGGAATCATTCTTGAATGGGGCTGAAGTGATGTGCACCTAATATGGTGTTTGCCTTATACACAGACCACCAGGCTTTGACCTTCAGCATCCTAATATGGTTTTTCTGAGCTCACTAGGAGTGATCCCAGAGTACAGAGCCACGAGTAAGTTCTGACACCAGTGGATGTGGCTCAAATGAAAAACAAAACAAAACATTGTAGTCATCATCATCATCTTCTTCTTCATTATTTTTCTTCTTTTTCACTTCCAGTCCTTCAGTGATTATTGTTATAATCTCAAAACACCAAGAAGAATGATTACTTTTTGTCTATGCATCTATAATTATTGCTCCTGGAACTGGTACAACTTTTGGGTCATCTTTCTTTTACTTTCTAATGCTCCTGTCTTGGCTGACAAAAGAATCATTTTATGGTAGAAATCAAATCATGTCATTTTCCTCCTGGAAAGCTTCCAGAGACTTTTCACTTGACATAGGATGAAATTCTAACACTTTATCAAGCTCTCCAAATCCTTTCATGATCCTGCCCTAAGCTCTCTCCAATTTCACCTCAAGCTACTCATATTCAGGCCATACATTTTTTTCTCTCCTCTACTATATCAAGATCCTTTCTGTCCATATCCTGGCTCCTTGCTTGCCCTGGAACAGTATTTTTAAAATTTATGTACAAATTGTTTTTCTTTTACTATTTAAGTTTCAGACAAAGGACTCTTAAATGAGACCTTTCATAGCCACCTAATCCAGAGATATCCCTTCCTTCCTAAACCTCCTCTTTATTCCAAAGTCCTGTTTTGTATATTTTTTTTGCTAGATATGTTTGCTTTTACTGTTTTTACTAAATACATCATTTTTTCTTTCTTTTTTTTTAACATCTTGATTACACATATTATTGTGATTAGGTTTCAGTCATGTAAAGAACACCCCCTTCACCAGTGCAACATTCCCACCACCAATGTCCCAAATCTCCCTCCATCCCACCCCACCCCCACCTGTACTCCAGACAGGCTTTCCAGTTCCCTCACTCATTCACATGATTATGGTAGTTCTCTGTGTAGTTATTTCTATAACTGCACTCACCACTCTTTGTGGTGAGCTTCATGAAGTGAGCTGGAAGTTTCAGCCCTCCTCTCATTGTCTCTGAGGATTGTTGCAAAAAAGACTTTTATTTTTCTTAAAACTCATAGATGAGTTATATCCTTTATTATTTATTTCTTTGTTTGTTTTTGTTTTTAGACCATACCTGGTGACTCTCAGGGGTTACTCCTGGCTTTGCGTTCAAAAATCACTCCTGGCTTGGGTGACCATATGGGACACTGGGGGATCAAGCTGCGGTCCGTCCTAGGCTAGTGCTGGCAAGGCAGATGCCTTACCACTTGTGTCATTGCTCTGGCCCCTATATACTTAATTTTTGTTTTCAGCTGTGCTTAGGAATCACAGTAACTCTGTCAATATCCCTAAAGCTGCTAAAAACTCACCTTTTGGATACAGGAACTAAGACCTGAAGACCTTTAACTTGCACCAGAACAGACCCCACCAGAACAGATGGATACCAATCCTTCCCCTCAGTCTCACATCCAACCCCAGAGAAGCACTATCAGGAGTTAAGGCCAGGAAAATAATATTAAAGAAGACCATCAACTGATCCCAACCCTTCTTAGCAACCACCCTAGCAATGGGCTCTTTCTTACTTAGGTAGAAAGCCCTAAGTGGGGCAGGCTGTGAAAAACCCTATATAATCCAACATGGAGCAGAGGATGTTCATTTGCTGTCCATGCCTATGTTTTACCATCATGTGCAAGTGCTGCTAAAGTACGTGTAGATCAGACACAGGTGCTTTTCAAGTAAATGTCTCCTGCCTCTCCCCCTCTTGAGATATAGTGTCATACTTTAACACTTAGATGTGTACTGATGCTGTCCATCTTTGGAAAAGATCATGCTCTCCTTGAGACTTTCTTTCTCCTCTCTTTTTCTCTCTCAATTTTTCTCTCTTCCTCCTTTTCCTAAAAACTTCCAAACATAGCCTGTTTTTACTGCTTCCTTCCTTCTGAAATTCTTTTCTCCAAAGACAATGCAAGGACCCCCAAAGGCCAGGGTAAAGTTTAGGACTGTCTTTTCTTTCCTGCAAAAAGCAAGACACACAGCAGACGCTTATAGTCCTAGATTTTTCCAGCTGTCCCAGGGTGGCAGAGGTGGATAAAGAAAAAGCAGCAGATGCCTCTTTCCTATCTACTTCACACATCACCCAGGGAACTCCACTGGTATCTAAAATCTTACTGCTCTTAAGAACAAAAAATAGTATTCCCAGAACTCAACAAAATGTGGGACTCACACACGCATATACATACAAATAACAGTCGCAAACATAGAAAAGTTTTAGTCCCAATAGTGACTAAAATATTTCTGCTTCAGGATGTAAAGTAGTAGAGCAGAATTCATTTATTGTTTTCATAGAGTTATTACTGTCAAGGGCAAGTGTTGGGAATGAACATTTTAGTTATAATTAATAGAGGCTGTATTTCTTTTTCTTTTTTTCTTTAGATAGATTTTATTTTTTTTACTTTTTTCTCCCTCTTTTTTATTGTAAGAATTTATTCAAGAGACAAAATTGATTAACATAATGAGGTAAACTAACATAACATAATATAGTGATATAACAACATGTAATTGATATAATAATAATACATGTAAGTCAAAGAAAGTTTCTGATTAAAAACATATTTTTTCCATAATTGCTTACATATCTTTCAAAGTAGTATTTTAGATACATATTAACATTGAGTCAGGGGAATACCCATCACCAACTATGTCCTCCCCCATTCCAGTTCCCTTTCTACAACCCATATACCCCACCATCACCCCCCGGGCTGCTAGAGTAGGTGGACCCCTCTTTGTCTGGCTTATTATTAGTGATCACATATCTGTTTGGTCCTGGAACCCTCGTTTCCCCTTCTATTTAAGAGGCAGAGCTAGAAAAATCGAGGTATGTGGTTTTGTTTGAAGGCAAGAAAAGCAATAGAATGGGGTACAAAATAAGAAGAAAAAAAAAAGAAGTCAAAAGTCAAATACGCTGAAAATGGGCTGAGTCTCTCTAGAGGTTTCCAACCTCAGTTTGAGAGAGGATGTGAAAAAGGTAATTGAAATACCACAGCAATACAGAAAAAATTATCGAATTAAATAACCGGTGAGCACTACAGCAATAAAGATAGGCACCACACAATAGTCTCGGTTCTGAAATCAATTCATGCTCGAGTGCAGAAAGAGAAAGACAAGACAAAATAAAATAAAATAATATTGGAGACATCAACCGTAATCTCCACACCAAAATAAAGACGTCAAAAAATCTATCAATCGATAAATAAACATATGGAAAAATGATTGTTTTGTGCTTTTTTTTTCTCCTTTTCTTTATTTCCCTGCATAGGCACAGTAACTATTGGGGTTATTGTAGAGGGAATTTCCTTGACCCAGGAGACACAGGGTTTCTCTACCCCTGAAGTATACTGTCATGGGATTAACTCTAGACTCCTTACATGATCATTTACTCTCCCCTTGATGCTTTCGTGGTGTGCGAAAGACTGCTTTGTCTTGGATGGTAAAATCAGACCTCTGTTTCTAGAGATCTTTGTGGCTGTGCTGCTCAGGGAATGGAGTTTATGAAGTCTTTCTTTGTGGTTCTAGCAGTTATGTTTCTTCAGTGTCGTTTTAATCCATCTTCTGTAGTTGGTGTTCATGGTCGTTATGTTGCTCCTAGACTGGAGCCTGGGATAAAGTCTTTCGTTATGTTTCCGGAAGACCCGTTCAGTTGCGGTTGTCTCAGTCAACCTTCTGGAATTAGAGCTCTTGTTTGTTGAACAGATCGTATTCCAAAAGCTAGGCTAGAGCTTTTTGTTGCTGTTGTTGTTGTTGTTGGTCCCTGGATGTATACTGTCCAGTCTTGGTTGCAACGACCAGTATATAGCGATCTTCGCTTTTGCACATATCAAAGGGTGACCTGTTTTCTGATTTTGTCTTATTGATAGCTGATGAGGGAGGACAACTTGCTCTTAGATCAAGTTGTTCCCATTTCCTTGTCAGGTTATCAATTTAGGACTGGCTCATGTTGGTGTCAGAGCAGCGTTGTAAATGCCCTGGAGGGGATTTAGTTCCTTGAGCTGTTGCGGAGAATTCTGTCATATCTATGTCTGGGATCCAGGAGTTAAGGCTGAACGGTCAGTGTCTAGTTCCCTGGAGCCTAAGTTGTTTCCAGTTTTTTTTGTTTGTTTGTTTTTGTTTTGGGCCACACCCGTTTGATGCTCAGGAGTTACTCCTGGCTATGCGCTCAGAAATCGCTCCTGGCTGGGAGGGACCATATGGAACGCCGGGAGATCCAACGCTGTCCGTCGACACCTTACCTCTAGCGCCACCTTCCCAGCCCCATAGTTTTTTTTTTTAATTTTGCAAATCACGGGCATTTTATTGTGAGCATAGTGAAATTCATTAAATTGATTAAATTTATATATTTATATATGTTATAAATTTATGTTCTAGAGAAAACAGTGCTTTAAAGACAGCACATTTTCTATAATTTTGCTTATTGGAATTATTCATAAATATTATTATAAAAATTAGTCATGAATATTTCAGTGACCAATAGCCAAAATTATTCACATTGTATTGATGTTGCAAACATCTATGTTTGCAACTTCTATGTTCTTGACTCTGGGTTCTTGAGACTCAACTGTGATCTTTGGGCTAGAGGAGAAAGGGGTGTGTTTTCTGTAGCTCAGTTAGATTGCTGAGCACAAGCAATGTTGCTTGAATTACAGATTAACTGCATCGTTTTTTAACACAAATGCCTTTAACTCAGGCTTCAGCCAATTTTTCTCCTTACAAGAGAGAATAGTAAATTAATAGTAATGGTAATTAATAACCATTTTTAGACTTTGGGTCATGAAATCTCTTTGTGACTTCTGCTTTTTTTCCCCTTCTGGTCTTTAGGTCACACCAAGGTGATCAGGGGACACATTCTAGCTCTTTACGCAATATCTCTCAGTTGCAACTTCTTAAATCTGCTGTTATATACAGACAGAATTCACAAAGCACACAAGAATAAGCCTGGTCTTTAGGGGAGGGAATGGTCTTGGCCATTGTGTGTGTGTGTGTGTGTGTGTGTGTGTGTGTGTGTGTGTGTGTGTGTGTGTGTGGTTTTTGGGTCACACCCAGAAATGCTCAGGGGTTATTCCTGGCTCCACACTCAGAAATTGCTCCTGGCAGACACGGGGGACCAAATGGGACACTGGGATTCGAACCGATGACCTCCTGCATGAAAGGCAAATGCCTTACCTCCATGCTATCTTTCTGGCCCTGCCATTTTTTTATAAATAATTCATCCTTCAAGGAATAACAATTCTTTACTCAACTCAAGGAAACACATTCTTTGATAGAAAAATTAGCTCCCAAACATATTAAAGAATATGTTCCTTGAAGAGTAAGAAGAGTTAGCAAACTGGAACTCATTAGCCAAATCTTAACTTCACACCCATCCCGTCACATCTATCCAGGCCCATTTAATATGTATTAAAGTCTAGAGTCTAGACTAGAATCTAGAGGCAAGAACCTAGAAGTGTCTGATGGTTTGCAACACCAATACAATGTCAATAATTTTGGCTATTTGTTACTATGTTCTTTTATTTTTTTATTTTTTTGGAGGGGTCACACCCGGCGGCGCTCAGGGGTTACTCCTGGCTCCATGCTCAGAAATTGCTCCTGGCAGGCACGGGGACCATATGGGATGCCGGGATTCGAACCGATGACCTTCTGCATGAAAGGCAAACCCCTTACTTCCATGCGATCTCTCCGGCCCCGTATTTAGATGATTTTAATAACTAAGCTAAGCTTAGTTATTATATTGAGTTCCACAAATTGAATGAATAGTAGGTGGAGAATGCAAAGATCCAGCAGGTAATTTCTTCAGACAAGACATTACTAACTAGAAAAGTCATTCTTAACAAAGAATAGAGAATTCTCCAAATGTGTAAGTATCTTGTATCTAATAAGTAATTGGCATAATAGTTTTAAGAATGGGCTTTGGAGCCAGCTTTCTTGGATCCAGTGGTTCAGAATACTTTTTATGAATTATGGAGTGGAAGAAATTTATTTATATTCATTGTATTGTAGGCTCATCATCCATAAAATGGGAATAACAGTAGTACCTACTTTATAAGATTGTTTTGAAGATTCAGTGAGCTGATACATGTAAAATGGTTAGCACAGTGCCCGAATACAATGCATTTAACTATAGTGATTATTTAAAAATCTTAAATATTATTGTTTTGATTTTGTTTGTTGCTCTACCTTTTTTAGGCTTATTCTTGAACCACCCTCAGTGATGCTCAGGGCTTACTCCTGGTTCTGTGCTCAGGGATCATTCCTAGAGGAAATAATGGGACCATTTGTGGTGCTGCAGATTGAACCTCAACCATCTTATATTTTTTTCTATGGTTTTGGATATGTTTGCAATTTTCAGTCATAAAAATGTAAAGCAGGGACTGAAGAGATAGTACAGTGAGTAGGGTACTTGCTCTGTATGCAGCTGACCTCAACTCTATCCCTGGTACTGCATATATCTCTCTGAGCAATGTCAGGGCTTACTTTTTTGGGGGGAGGGGGTCTCACCCGGCAGTGCTCAGGGGTTACTCCTGGCTTCATGCTCAGAAATTGCTCCTGGCAAGCATGGGGGACCATATGGGACGCCGGGATTCGAACCGATGACTCTGCATGAAAGGCAAACGCCTTACCTCCATGCTATTTCTCTGGCCCCAGGGCTTACTTTTGAACACAGAACAAGATTTAACTCCTGGCACTGCAGACTGTGGGCCAAGAACCCCTTGCACCCCACTTAATATAAGTTATTGTTATAAAAATATCATGTTGTTCTAAGGCTCTCCCCTTAGGAGATATAAGATATTTACTAACATTGTTGGTTTTCCATAAGTGGCCTTTCTCTCTCCTCTTTTCTTTCTATCAGAATAATATTTTATTAGTTTAATTCCCATACATCCAATATCTCAATCTAAGGTGTAGAGGAAGGTTTTCCTTCACAGAATTGCTATGCCTATTCATTTACCTTTTGTATATGGATGATTGCTCAGTTCTGGAATAATTGGGTAGATGGGACATATTCTGATGCCCACAATTTAAAATATTAATGCTCTAGTTCTTTTTGGAAAATATCTACCAACTCTTATCCTAAAATAAATAAGGATACTCTTTTCAATTTATTTATGATCCACACCTGGAGATACTTAGGGTTTACTAAGATAAGTGGCAATGAGCTTAGTGGATCACTTCCGGTGGTGCTCAGAGGGCCATAAGAGATGCTGGGTTCAAACCTGGGTTGGCTGCTTGCAAGACAAGCACACTACCTGCTGTACTATCTCTCTAATCTCCAGCCTCTCTTATTTTAAATTATAATATGCAACTCATTTTTGCATATAAACAATGAAATGTTTAATGGTCAATACAATTGATATATAAATATTAAACTTCTAGTTGTTTAACTGTCCCATAAATGAGAAGGAATTACTAAAAATCAGAATCTTAAAGAGAAGTTCACCCTTTTATAAGATGCAACTCTGAAATAATTTTTAATTGAAAGGAGTCAGCCCTCTTTATCCTTTTGTTTTATTTATTTATCAAAGAGAGATCACATGTTAAATAATTTTATTTGTCATATAAATAGCCACATCCATTGTTATGTAGTTTCAAGACTATAGTGACATTTAATAGGTCCCTCTCTCTTCTGTCTAGAAATGGGAGGGTTAATATACCCCTCTTTTCTTATTTTCTATAAATTGAAAGTTAAAACTGGAAACCTGAATTAATCCAAGTTCATAAGACTATATGCTGTTCAGAGGTTTTAAGTTGTGCAAAATGGCTTTAGTTAATAAATAGGTAATTTGGAATAAAAATTAGCAGTGACAGTAATGCCTCTTTGAACATGTGAAGTTGTTCACACATAAAAATATTTTGAAATCATTCAAGTTTTTATTGAGTGATTAAGCATTATGGCAATGGTAAAAAGGTGGAGATTAGCATCTTTTTCCGGAGACCTCTGACTTTAATCCATTTTAATCACCCTCATAACTGAATTTTACCTCATTCTTATCACTCACCTTTAGAGATTTATTCATGAGTATTTTGTGCATCCTAATTTTGTAGCAAAGATAGGTGTGTTAATAAATTGTTTTTAAGTTGGCACAATTTTAAGGATGAAGCTTCACATAATGGTCGTACATCAACTTAAAAATTATTGTCATGATAGTTTAGATAACATGTTTGCATTAATGTTAATTTTTATGGTTTCGGTATACACATTTAGTGTACCTCACTACCATTAAAGTGCCTAACATCATCCAACACTGTCCTATGTTACTTCTAGTCCTCCTTTTCATTCTCCCTTTCCCACTGCCACTGCTTAGTAAACTAACTTTTGTAATTCAAAGTCAAGGGTTTGTTATTAGTTGATATATCTATTCTCTTGATTTGATGCTCTCTAAACCACAAATATAACATATAATCAGAATTTGTCCTTTTCAGTAGATTAATTTATCTTAATATGATGCCTTCCTATTTTCTCCAATGTGCAAGAGTTTATTTTTTTGTATGGCTGCATAGGATTCCACTGTGTATAGATACCACAACTTTCTTATCTACTTATCTATCATTGGACACTTGGCTGGATCCAAGTATTGCCTATTGTATTAAATGGTGCAAATAAATATACATATGTATATATTTTCAAATTAATGCTTTGTGTTTTGGGGCACATGACAAAAAGTGGATTGCTGGATCATATGGAAACTCTACTCTCACTGTGTTGGGAAAAAGCACTGTTTTTTCAAAGATACTGAGCCAGATGACAATTCACCAGCAGTGACAGCAGTGAATGAGGGTTAATTTTATCACCAAATTCTGTCAATCTTGATCGTTTCTGATCTTTTTTGATAGGTGTCATTCTCACTGGTATGAGTTATAGTTCATTGTCATTTTATTTGTGCTTCCCTGATAATAATTTTTGTTTGCTTTTTGGAGTTATAGTTGACAGTGCTGGGAGCTACTCATGTTTTGTGATTGGGATTGTTCTTGGCAATGTTCAGGAAATAAAGTGATACTAGAATAGAACATGGGCCTTCTGCCAGCAAACCTTGCACCCTACTTTTTTGCCAGAAAATTTTTTGTCATCAAATCTTTAATAATTATATGATGAAATACAAGCGTCTAAAATAAATTTGCTTACTATGCCCTGCTATTTATCTAAGATCAGAAGCTTCTTAGGAGAGTATGTAATTCTCCTTTTGCATTAAACCTTACTTACATATCTTAAAAAAAAAAAAAAAAGGAAGTGGCCAGAGGTATAGGTTAGCAGCATAGGTCACAATATGCTTGTACACAAACTGGATTTGATCACCAAAAATAAATTAAAGAAGAAATGATGAAAGTTCAGTAAGGACAGATATTTTGCTTTGCTCTACTGATATAGCCCAAAGCTTTGAGGGAATTTTTATTGAATAAATAAAAAAAATTACTATAGACAACCAAACTTATGGCAATTCCATTAAAAGCAAAAGCAATTGACTTAGTGCTTTCAGAGCCTAATGAATCTGAATTCTAGAAATACATCTTGCTAATTTGCATTTGTAGGTATTTGCATTCATTTGCTATACCTGAGTTTCATCATTTGTAAATGGAAACAAATTTTCACCTTTTTTTTTTTTTTTTTTTTTTTTTGGTTTTGGGGCCACACCCGGCATTGCTCAGGGGTTACTCCTGGCTGTCTGCTCAGAAATAGCTTCTGGCAGGCGCAGGGGACCATATGGGACATCGGAATTCGAACCAACCACCTTTGGTTCTGGATCGGCTGCTTGCAAGGCAAACGCCGCTGTGCTATTTCTCCAGGCCCATTTTCACCTTTTTTTAAGGGGTGATTTTAAGGACTAAGTGAGAGAGAACACGGAAACAACACAGTTCTTGGTACAAAAAATGATTGCCTTAGAGCAGAGAGATTCCTACACTAAACGTATTTAACCTACTTCCTCCTTTCCAGAAAAAAAAAATCACTCTACATATCCCTAAAATTTATCTTCTTTAAGTGAGCAAACAGAAAGAGTCCCCAATTAATAACAAAGCTACTGATCACTTTGGGGAACACTGACTTAAAGAATTAATGGCAAACAAAGAATCTGGAATTTGATTCTGAAGGCTTTCAGTCATGGAATTCATTTGAGTAATTTATATAGATTTATATAGATCTAGTGTCAACAGTTGTCATTCTTTCAGCAAGTATGTTTTAGGAACTTTCTGGGTAACAGACATTGATTTAAGAGTTTGGAATGCTTCCTGAACAAAACAAAGATCTATGCCATCAGGAAACATATGTTCTGTCAGGGACAAATAAAAATGTAAGAACAGATAAATCAACTAAGTATATTATAATATACTTTAGAAATTGAATAATATTATGAAGAACCTTAAATTATAATGTTTAAATAATAAAATTTATATAAAAATTTAAGATTATCATTGTCTCTTAACCTTTTTGATGTTGTCTGATGTTTCTTCCTATCTTGATGTTGTCTGATACTATTATAGTCACCCCAGCCTTTGAATTGATTGTTTAAAGGTTTGTATCCCAACCTTTGATTTTGAGTCTGTGTTTGTTTTGACTATTCAAATGTGCTTTTTTAGGCAGTTGAATGTTGAATTCAATTTTTAGCACATATTACACTCCGTGCCTCTTAATTGGAGCATTTAGTGTATTGACATTAAGAAAGATTTTTATCTTGGCATTTTGTGCCATCTTTTTGTATAAGCTTTGTGTTATTGTGACATTTGTTTTGCCTACTCCATTCAACTCTTCTTTTTAAGTTAATTTTGAGTCAGTGACGAAAATAAAAACATATTGGTAGAGATGGCACACATCTACAAGTCTAATTTCTGACTTTGAAAGAACAACCAGTGCAGGCATAGATGTGGGGAGAAAGGGACTCTCATTTACTGTTGGTGAGAATGTAGACTGGTCCACCCCTTTTTTCTGGGGGGGGTCATACCTGGTGACATTCAGGGGTTACTCCTGGCTATGCGCTTAGAAATCGCTCCTGGCTTGAGGGACCATATGGAATGCCGGGGGATTGAACCATGATCCGTCTTAGGTTAGAGCGTGCAAGGCAAACGCCCCATCCCTTTTGAAAAACAATATGGACATTCCTCATAAAACTAGAAGTTGAGTTCTCATATTGCCTGCAATGCCACTTCTAAGAATACCACACCTTAGAGGCCAAAAACACAATGTAGAAAAGGCATTTCCACTCCTCTATTTATTTTAGTGCTATTTACAATAGCTAGAATCTAGAAATAACTCAAATTCCTGAGGATAGATAAAGAAACTCTAGTACATCAACAAAATGGAATATCATTGCTATTGAAAAAATAAAGTCATAAAATGTATACATAGATGAATATGGAAAGTATAATACTGAGTGAAATGAGTCAGTGAGATGGGGAGACATAGAATGATCACATTCATTTGTGGGATATGTATATATATGTAACTAAAAGTAATGTAAATTATGTATAAATAAAGGTAGTATGGTAATAATACACAAAGTAATAGAGATGAGGGCCAGAGAAATAGTCCATGGCAGAAAGCTTACTGCAAAGTGGGGTGGATATGCAGATAGAATATAGAAGGGACCACTATGACAATGATATCTTGAAATTATCACTCTGGATAAGAACTGAGTACTGAAAGGAGGTAAAGCGATATGCATGATACTCCTTTAGTAACAATATTGCACACCATGGTGTCTAAAATGAATAAAAGAATAGATATAGAACAAGTAATTGAGTGAGAGACTGAAAGGGGAAGAGTGAGAGAGAGAGAGAGAGAGAGAGGAGAAAGAGAGAAAGAGAGAAGAAAATATCTACCACAGAGGCAGGGGTGTGCTGAGGAGGGTAGAAGGAAAATGGAGACATGGTGGCAGGAAATGTGCACTGGTGAAGGGATGCATGCTGGAACACTGTATAACTAAAACTCAGTCATAAAAACATTTATCTCTACCTCATGGCAATTTAATTACATTTTATTGATTAAAATGTTTAACAAAAAAAACCCTCTTCTGCTGTGTCTCACAAGTTTTGGTAGGTCATGTTCTCAGTATTGTTAGTTTCCAGGAATGTTTTAATTCCCTATTTATTTCCTCTATGAACATCTGTTTGTTTAGCCAGCCTATTTAATTTCCAGGTATTTGAGTTGTTTCCCATTTCAGTTTGTGATTACTCTATTTATATTACAGTATGCATAGATAAGTCCTTTGGAATGGTAGTTGCAGAAATATCCTAGCCTTCTAATCAGTATTCAAAATGCCCCAAAGAGTATCCTTGTAGAATTGTGAAGCCTTATTTGTTAAGATTATTTTTCTTTTTAACTGAAAGTACTATGTATTTCTACAGTGGCTATGTGATTTCTGACAGCAAGCTTCAGTCATATCCCAGAAGAAAATTAAATTGCTGGCTTGGAAAGTGATTCTGTTTCATATTGGTTGAATATATTTGCTAATAATTTTGATCTTACATAGAATCAGTCAGTAGAAATTAGAAATTTTAATAAGGGTTCTCATTAGCTGTTCCTCAAAAATAATGGGACTATAATTTAGCTCAGGATTCTTGGCAAAGCAATTCTTATTTCAATTCTCACAAGTAATTATTATTTAGTGTTTATATCACTTTGTGATAAAAATGCCTTCAATTATTTTTTCCATTATTCTTTGCAGAAAACAAAATCCTTTGTGGGCATTTTAGCATGTTAATCTCCATTTCACAGATGAGGGATTATAAGACAGTTCTTGAACAAACACCACTGTATCTTCTTGTAGTAACACAAAATAATGCAAAGCTCTCTCCTAATGAGTGGTCATAACTAGCACCAGCTGTTAAACAAGAAGTATACTTATACATACAAATGCACATATAGACATTCACATCACACACGGCTGAAAGGATGCCCTTTGACTAATTCTCAGTAGAGAACTAAGATGACAAGTTTATTCTCCAGAAAATTTATGTATTGAAAAAGCAAGATTTAAAGTGGTGATCTTATGATTTATCTGTTGGTTTCTTAACTTCATAACTTCTATAACCCCCACTATTTGCCATCTTCTATTCTTTAATCCAGTTTATTAATAATTTATTCAGTAATTTCTGTGTAACAACCATATAATTTTAGTTGCAGACAATTGTGTAAGTGCGTTTGACTCACATATTTGTGATTTGTTTGGGCTGGTTCTGATCCACACTAAAGACAGAACTTTCAACGGAACTTTTTTTCTTGGCAATGACCTTGTGTAATGGCATATGCTTACTGTGAGAGCACATGTTAATATTTTTCTGGTAGTATATCCTATCTATCAGTCAAAGCAAGACACAGAGTTTCTCCTAAAGTCTTCAGGAGGAGGACAAAAATTCCTTTTGCACCCAAGTAGTAGTAGTAGTAGTAGTAGTAGTAGTAGTAGTAGTAGTAGTAGTAGTAGTAGTAGTAGACATAGTAGACATTTAGAGATATTAGTGGAAGCTGGGAGAAAAAATAAAGTTCTTCAGACATAAGGACTATCTTTCAGTTTAGTTGGATGAGGGATCCCAAGCAATGCTTAGGAAGCCTGGGGACCACTTTCAGTAATATTCTGCTAACAGTGCCAGGTGGTTTGATACTAGGAGTTGACCATATAGTACTTTTCAGACTCATATTGTTGGATGCCACCAATGTCATCCAGTAGGGGCTTTCACTGTTCCATTTGTGCCAGAAATTGAAGTCAGAGCCTTGTTCATGCAAGTCACATGCCCTGATCTATTTCTCTGGCCCCTTTCTTCTCACTGTGCCTGTTTTCTTCTCTGACTTGTTCAATAAAGCAACAACATCTGTAAGATAAAGCCACAATAACATAATGTTTCAGCAGGAACTTGTTCTCCAAGGATATGCCAAAAATTGTGATGCCCAAGCAGACTATCCAGGAGTTTCCTCTGAGTCCTAAACTTTAATAATTTTCAACCCATATATTTAAATCTTTTAAAATGTAACTTTGAAGCTCTTCATATTAAGAATCAGAGTTTATCAGGGAAGCCATCCACGAAACATCCAGGCTGGTCTATAACATCACCTGGAAGCAATCCTTTACCACGGAAGACCTACACTGCTCAGACTTCGACCTGCTCAAAAGAGACTTCCCTTAACACTGAGAAGACTTAACAACAACAACGACCTGCTTACAGGACAGGGCTCCCTGCATTGCCCTTTGATTGTGAGGTGAAAGGAGAGGATGCTCCACATCCTGACTTCAATGTAAAATATGCAGATTCCAGGATCTTTAATACAGAAACATGATACCAACAACAGAGACTGTGTGAAAAATAAAAGTGTGGTGGCACTACAGACAATGTATTGGATTGGACGATCTAGCTTGCCTGGAGCCTAGACTTGGTCTTGTGCTAGGAAACTTCAGGGGTCTGGTCTCTTTGTACTTAGGCCAAGGTTATTTCTTTCCATGTCCCTCATATTTTGGAGGGCCTATGCAAACAACAATTGCCACTCTAACACCATTTTTACTGTGCTCCTTTGACTCTAATCCTTAAAAAGAACTCACTTAAAATTTGAGGTTAACTTAAGCTAATATGCATGTATATGGAAATGTAAGAAAATACTATGCCTGTAATGTTTAAGGAGTTATGTAAGTTTTATGGCTTTAGATTGTCTTGTGTACTGTTAAGAAATATTATAATGTGTTACAATCTGGGGACTTGAGGGACAAAGTAATTGTACATGGATTCTGTCTTATTTATCTTAATGTTCTTTGGCTGAAATTTCAAAGTTAAGATATCAGCAAGGGGACTTCTGAGAATTATGTTATGGGTGATTGTCCTTCCACTATAACTTTATCTTGTCCTCTTTCTTTGCACCCTTGTTCTCATAATTAAAAATAAAAATTAAAAAAAAAAGAATCAGAGTTTATTTCCTCATCTCTTTTGTTTTGTTTTGGGCCACACCCAGTGACACTCAGGGGCTATTCTTGGCTACACGCTCAGAAATTGCTCCTGGCTTGGGGGCCATATGAGATGCCAGGGGATCAAATTGCAGTCCCTCCTAGGTTAGAGCCTACAAGGCGAACACCCTACTGCTTGTGCCACCTCTCTGATTCCTATTTCCTCATTTCTTAATCCTACTTTGACTACTAGCATGAAACTGAGTTCACAAATTGCCAATTCCAGAGCTAGTCAATGAAGGGCTTTGAATGCTTTGGTTCTCTCCTTTCCTCTTTTTTTTTGAGAATAAGTCTGTTATAGCTTTCCAAGAAATAAAAGAACTATCTGTTGGGGTCTTGAGACCTTCTGTAGTTCTCAGGGACTACTTTCAGCTTGGTGCTCAGGGTCATTGCTAATTCTTTGGGAACTATGTGCCAGGAATTGCATAAACAAACCCAGTGACTTGTGCATAGTAAGCATATAGAGTATGATAGAGTCTCTATGAAGACTCTATGTCTTCCTAAAAAGACATAGAGTCTCTATGAAGATTATAAGATACTAATTGCTTTTGGAAAATGTGATTACTGGTATGATATGAAGGAAAAGCAAAAACATAGTGTTTTCTATTCAGGCTGTCAGATATATTACAATATCTGTAACAATGGTAATTTCAGTTGAGTTGAAGATTTATTTTCTTTGAAGAATTCAGGAATTATAGAGAAATTTGCCAGCAATTACTGTTTGAAATTTTAGTCTCTATGTAGGCAGCACAATAATTTTATAGTGACATCTAATACTCAGATAAACCAGTGCAAGAAAGAGAAAACTATTTGGCACTATTGTGAATTTCTGAAAATAGGTCATAATGGGTTTGGAATCAAGTAAGATGAGAGGCCTACTTTTTTCTTCCCTTTTTATGAGCACTCAGGCACCATATAAATTTAATATAAATAAATAAGTGTCATAGCATATACTTCAAAAACACATTTAAGAACATAATATTTGGGATTTGAGTAAAACACTTTATGAAATTGTCATAAAATATTACTGTTTCCCACTGTGTATTTTTTTCCGGGGGTAGTGTTTTGTTATCAATATTTTTTTTTCTGCTCAAATGGAACTATAGTAGACTTATTCTTGTTTATAGGCATGTTTCATTAGGAGTTTTTGAGTTTGTTTTTGTTTTTGTGTGCTGAGGATTAAAGTCAGTACTTTATACAATTGAAATGTGTATTTTAACAGGGGCACCTCCCACCTTGAGCATATGTCATGTGGGCCCAACTTAGACTCTAGGTGATTAGACACAGACCGTCCAACCTTGAACCCTGGATCCCAGACATAGAAATGACACAGTTCTCCACAATAGCTCCAGGAAACAAACCCCCTCTGGGACATCCTTAATACTGCTCTGGCACCAACATGTGCCAGTTTTGATATGATATCCTAACAATAAGGAAATGGCAACAACTTGATCTAAGAGCAGGTTGTCTACCTGACCATCCAACGATAAGACAAAATTAGAAGAATAGTCATCCTTTGATCTGTGCAAAAGCCAAGATCGCCCTCGACAGATGACTGACTGTGACAACCATGACTGGGCAGAACATACCCTGGGTTTAATAAAAAAGCTCTAGTCTAGGGTTCGACCTACAATCTCTACAACAACCAAGACCTCTAATTCCAGAGGTCTGACTGGGAAAATTGCAATTGAACAGGCCTTCTGGAAACATAATGAAAGACACTATCCAGGCTTCACCCTAGGATCAGTGAAATGACCAAGTCCACCAACTACAGAAGACTGATTAAAAAGACAGTGAAGGAACAGAACTTCTAGAACCGCAAAGACAGACTTCTTCATAAGCTCCATTCCTTAAACTGTGCAGATATCAAGATCTCTAAATACAGAGGTCTGATTTTGTCACCCATAACGGAACAGATGTCTTCCATACACCACAAAAGGATCTAGGGAAGAGTAAATGAACATACAAGGAGTCTGTAGTTATTCCCATGACAGTGTACTTCAAGGGTGGCGGAACCCTGTATCTCTTAGGCCAAAGGAATTTCCTCTCTAATTTCTTCAATATTTACTGTGCCTATGGGAAAAAAAGAAGCAACACAAAATAATATTTTAATTAATTAATTATTTTGGTCTTTGGTTTTATTATTGTTTTCATTTTTTGTACTCTGTTTTGTTTTTATTTCAGGACCGTGGTTATTATGTGGTGCTTGTCTTTATTGCTGTAGTGCTCATTGGATTTCTTGTTTGATTTTTCTTTTTTTATCGCTGTGGTGTTTCTCTTCCATTTTCCCTTACTTCTCTCAAACTGATGTTGAGAGCCTCTAAGGACTCCACCCATTTTTGGCTTGTTTGATTTTTACCCCATTTTATTGCTTTTCTTTTCTTCAAACAGAACCACATAACTTGCTTTGCCTCTCAAATTGAGGGGAAAATAATGGAGGGTACCAAGACCAAACAGTTGTATGATTACTAAGTAGCAATAAAAATGATCGGACTTGAACTCCAAATCCAAAGCCAACGACAAAAGAATCAATATCCAATCTACAACAAGCTAGACACAGAGGGGATCACTTATACTAGCAGTTCGGGGGGTAATGGAGGGAGATATGGGATGCAAGGGTGGAAGAAGGACAACTTTGGTGATGGGAATCCCCTGATTCAATGTTACTATGTACCTAAAATATTACTGTGAAAGATATGTAATCCACTTTGGTCAAAATAAAAATTATTATTATAAAATATGTATTTTAACAGAGTGGTAACCTGGGCTATTCACTAATATATTTAATATACTTTTTTTGTCAAGACAACATGATTTAAAAAGTTATTCATAATAGTTCAAGGCAAAAAATAGTTCAAGGCAATGTACGGAGACTGTAGTTATTCCTCCCCCTTCAAAAAAAGAAGCTGTGGTTTTGCAGGTTTGAATTGATGCAGAGCGGAGTTCACACTCATACATGAGTGCCATTAAGCACAAAACCATCCTGAATCGTGGACAAGGCAGTCTGGAAGTCAGACTATATCTGACTTCCTATATTTATCTATGCAACTAAATCTATACTTTTCCTGAACCATTAGCTCTACACAAAGTTCATTCTACAGCATTTATATGGTCTTTGGAAAAGGCATGGAAGTACTTTGCTGTAAGTGTTGAGTAATTATGTACTTCTGTAAATGACTGAGCTATGTACTATGCAATACTATGCAGCCTGTCATAAAAAAGCTTTCCTAGGATTTATACTATAATTACTACGTATGTGCAGTGACTATGTTTAGAAAAAATGACTCTTGGCTCACTTTCAACATATTTTAAGAACAAATTTATATCATTTAAAATCATGTTATAGGGTTTTATTGAAAAGCCTAGTTCTTGGAGTTGATTGAATGAAACTGAGCATTCTCTTTGAAAATAAAATAATCTAGAGACACATTTCTACCATTTATTCAGTTGCTACTATTTCTTAGTAGATTTTGGTTTTGTTTTTATGTTATACTTTTCTTGTTAATTTGAGGACATGATTTGTCAGCAATACTGGAAAAATGTGAGATTATTTTTAGTTTTGACTTGTATTTTTCTCTCTATTTTCCCACTAATTACATCATCTTTGTGAAAAAAGTGATGATATGCAATAAGTTTTACTAAGGTCACACAGGGACTAAAGTAGTAAACCTGGGACATAAACTTCTGTATTTTTTATCAGAAAAACTTCTTGACAGGTCAGTTTTAACTTAAATATTTAATAGCCTCACCAAAAAAATGAAACGGGGAGCAAATCTTTCCTAGTGAGTTCAAGGATCTAGACTGTTTTCTGATTTTCTTCCCCAAGCTAAAATATGAAAGCAACAGCTTCAAGCACATCTTCACATTACAGAATCAGTTCAGAGTCATAAGGGAAATATGAAACCTCTTCCTCATCTCCATCTCCCTTTTACTTTCTATTTGCCTTTCTTCTTTCCTCTTCTTTTCCTACTGTTTTTCTTCATTCCTCACCATTCTTTTCTCTGCTTTCCTCTTTATATTAGTTACCCATTTTTTTACATTATTTGATATTTTCCTCTCTAAGAAGTATGTATTTTAAAAAATAATTGTTTGGCTGAAGTGATAGATCAGAAAACTGAATAACCACATGTAAGAAACCCTGTGGATCCATATCTTACATCTTAAACAAAAGCTAGTTCAAAGTGGATCAAAAACCTTAAGAACAGATCTGTATCTAAAATACACTGAGGAAATATAGAGAACATTTCAAGATTTGGACCTTAAAGCAGTATTTAATGGTATGGTGCCATTGGCAAGGCAGTAGAATAAAAAATAAAATAACAAATAGGCTTATATCAAGTTAAAGAATTTTCGCATGGCAAAAGTAACAAGGGCTAAAAGATACCTTTTGTCCTAAATTTTGAGCTCTTTCTCACTGTGAGAAATATGTAGTGTACTAACCCTGCACTCAGATCATTTGCTTTGGAACATTAGAAATGTGATGCAAGAGTGTTTTGCAATTGGGGTTGCTATTGTCCTGAAGAAGACATTTCTACCTGACTGCTGGTTCCAAAAGGACCATGAAAGTTGAACTGCCTCCAGTTCTGCTAATTCAGTTGAGATATCAGTAAATCAGAGGCACCCAACTAATCCACAGACACTTGAATCAGTCTAGCACATTGCTAAACCACTAAATCACTAAATACTTGATTTTATGTGACAAGGAGAATTTCATGGTAGTTTATTTTATAGTACTAAGGTAAGCAACTTACAACATAATAGTTACTTTTGTTAGTATTTTATTAGATATTTTTATTAGTACATATATTGATTAATAGTTTTATAGAGCCTTGTTATATTTTTTTAGAATTATTCCTAGGTGCATTTTATTGAAGTAATAATGTGCATTAGAAAAAGACAGAATAAGACAAACACAAACACATATTTAATAGATTCTAGATCTCATTCTTATTTTTGCCGTTTCAATTTGTGCTAGTAATTTTTATATATAATAAAATATTTTAAATAAGAAATAAACCAAATTGAATCAAATTTACTTTCAAACTTGCCTTTAAAATTAATGTACTGATATTAAAAAGCCATTATATAAGTGCTCATAAAGGCTGTAATTTCGTTTTAGCCAAGGTGTACATTATTCAAAAAAAATTTTAGGCTATGGATCTGGCCTCATTTTTCTAACTCTGTGGCCATGGGGCTCATATGAATGTTTATGTTAAACTCATAGAAAGTTTTGATTCAGTTTTACTTTAGACTTTGGAATGAGATAATAAGTTCCCATAAATTAAGCAGAATTGATGATCCATTTTAAATAAGTCCTACATTGGTAGTTTCTCTTTAGAAAAGGAACTTCAATACATAAAATACAACAGACAATACTACATAGCATAGCCACCCACATTGGTAGGCCTCATTAACATATTGTTTAGTACTCAAGACATGAAACCTATGTGTATCCTAAACTGCTCCAGCCATTATTTAACCCTAAAATCTTCATTTAGCAGGGCCCAACCCCATCACTGACAAAATGCCTAGAAACTGGGAAAACCTCCCAATTCCGACACACCTACCCAATCTTTTTTATTTAATTTATTAAATTTTCTTTAATTTATTTTTACTATGTTTATCTATTTTTCTGTTCTCCTCTCTTATCTTTTGCTCTCCCTTTCTCTCTTTCTTAAGCTATACCTAAGCTTATTATTTATCCCAATTCAATCAGTCCTTAAGAGATCAGACCCACCCTATTAGGGTCAGACCTTTAACAATACCTTAAGAATAGATCACTAATGTATGTCTTTATGTGGGCATGAGTACATAGAGAGAGGACTCCTCTATGAGGGCCAAACCTAAATTGTAAACAATTCATGCCTATAATGTATATAGCCCATCCTATGCACTATCCCTCCTCCCCACTTCAGAAATCCTACTATCCCTTCACCCCCCCAATACCAAGCTGATACCCTGCATTATTAATGCTCTTTACCCTCAGTTCTTAACCCATTAGGTATCAAGACCGACCTCCTGCCCCAACAAGCCATCACCCAGCTCCCACGCAAAGGGAGACCCACTCAGTCCCACATCTTGTCCCCCGGCAAGAAACTACAACCAACATTCCTGCTGACTTATGCTCTGTGACCCTCCTTATCCCCCCAAATGTAGACTGTTGCTTGACACCAGACTCAGCTCAGAAGGATCCCCAATGCAAGAACTCTACCCAAGCCCTTTCTGCTGCAAAGCACTTCTCAAACTCAACAAGATCAGGGTGTGTGATGAAAATGTGTCCTGGATTCCACTCCCCACAAGAATATCCCAAAAGACAATGAGGAAGCCTATATTTTTTTTATAAGTTTAAGACCTCCAATACTACCTCTTAACCTGTTCATATCCAAATGAAAGGTAGACTTTGCATCACTTTGGTCCCTTAATTACTTTTCTTTTAAACTCGTTTTTTTCAAGTCTGATCATTTTTTTTATTTTTAAACTCATTTTCATTTATTTTTACCTTTATATATGTGAGTCCTGTTCTTCTTCTTCTTCTTCTTCTTCTTCTTCTTCTTCTTCTTCTTCTTCTTCTTCTTCTTCTTCTTCTTCTTCTTCTTCTTCTTCTTCTTCTTCTTCTTCTTCTTCTTCTTCTTTTTTAATTCCACCTGTTTTGGTTCTGTTTGGTTCAAAAACCTACAAAAAAGTCTTGCCTGGAATAAAAGCTCAGGTCAGAACCAGGGCACAGAGATGATAGTGTCTGACACTCTTACACCCAAATGCACCAACAATATGATATAGCACCATTTCTTTTTGCACAGGCATACTAAAAAGGGGGAAATTTTATATATAGAAACAAGCTCATATCTACTAGGGATAAGAACTCACACATTTTAAAATACAGGGGCACCTCCCACCTTGAACATGTCATGTGGTCCCATGTGATTAGACAGTGGCTGTCCAAACCCAAACCCTAGATATCAGACATAGAATCGACATAGTTCTATGCAACAACTCCAGGAACCAAACTCCCTCTGGGACATTCTTAATACTGCTCTGACACCAACACGCATCAGATTTGATATGACATCCTGACAATGAGGAAATGACAACAACTTGATCTAAGAGTAGGTTGTCTTACCTGATACATCATCCTTTGATCTGTGCAAAAGCCAAGATCACTAACTACAGAAGACTGACTGTGACAACCATGACTGGACAGAACTTATCCTGGGAATAAAAAAGTCCCTAGTCTAGACTTTGGCCTACGATCTGTATAACAACCAAGATCTTTAATTCCAGAGATCTGACTGTGACAACTGAAATCAAGCAGAACTTCTGGAAACATAATGAAAGACTTCATCCTAGGCTTCATCCTAGGATCAGTGCAAAAATCAAGACCACCAACTACAGAAGACTGATTAACAACAGTGATGGAACAGAAATTCTAGAATCATAAAGAAAGACTCCATCCTAGTCTCCATCCTATGACCTGTGTAAATACCAAGACCTCTAGTTACAGAGGCCTGGTCTCATCATCCATGACTGAGCAGATAGTTTCTAGTCACCACAAAAGGATCTGGGGGAGAGTAAAAGAACAGGTACAGAGGCTGGAGTTGTGCACATTACAGTGTACTTCAAGGGAGGAGAAACCCTATCAGTGGTTAGCAACCTTTTTTTTTTCAACTGAGCCAAATCTCGCCAAAACCACGATTGAAATTTATTTTGAGAGCCACACAGGGGCGCACTGACAGAGGCTAGGAGCAGAGTCCTGACTCCTGGAGGGGCCGCCCGGCACACAGAAGACCCAAATTATAAGTGTAAAGAGTCACATGTGGCTCGCGAGCCACAGGTTACCAACCACTGTGACTTAGGCCAAGGGAATTCCCTGTGTAATCTCCCCAATATTTACTGTGCCTATGCAAAAATAAAAAGCACAAATTAAATTTTTATTGTTATTGTTTTTGTTGGTTTTGTTTTGTTTTGCTTTGTTTTGATTTATGTTTTTCTGCTCTGTTTTGTTTTTATTTTGGGACCAGGATTATTGTTTCGTTGTCTTTATTACTGCAGTGCTTTTTTGGGTTTTTGTTTGATTTGTTTTTTGTATTGTTGTTCTTCCTTTTTCCCTTTCTTCTCTTGAACTGATATTTATAGCCTCTAGGACTCCTCCTGTTTTTTGCTTGTTTGATTCCCCCCCCCCTTTATTTCTTTCCTTCAAACAGAACCACATAACTTGAACCATCTTGTTCTGCCTCACAAACTGAGGGGACAAATAATGAAGAGTACCAAGACCAAACAGTCGTATGAACGTTGAGTAGAAATAAAAAATAGAAATAAAATAAAAAATTAGGTACCAAATCCAAAGCCAATGACAACAGGATCGATACCCAATCTACAACAAGCTAGACACAGAGGGGACCACTTATACTGGGCAGGGGAGGAGGATATGGGATGCATGCTGGAAATGGAGTAGAGGGAAGACATTGGTGATGGGAATGCCCCTGATACAATGTCACTATATACCTAAAATTTCACTGTGAATGATTTATAATCCACTTTGGTCAAAATAAAATTTATTATAAAAAATTAAGCAGAATTGAATTTCATAACATATTCATTCCAATTATCCTTGAAAAACACAGATAATCCTACAGTCTCCTTTAAGTGATTGGTATCCATGTTTTTCTGTGCCAAATCTTTCACTCAAAATTGCAGTGGAATAAGAATGGATGCTACCATTTTACCTCTTTGTAATTTCTCAAACTTGTCTAGAGTCAGGCGGGGGGCTTGGGTGGGGAGGAGGGAGATTTGAGACATTGGTGATGGGAATGCTGCACTGATGAAGGGGGGGAGGTGTTCTTTACATGACAGAAACCCAACTACAATCATATTTGTAATCAAGATGTTTAAATAAAGATATTAATGAAAAAGAATAGTGGCTTTGTGGCCAGTGTGATAGATAACACAGTGGATAGGGCATTTACTCTGTAAGCGGCCTACTCAGATTCAGTCCCTGTCATCCCATATGATCCCCTGAGCCTGCCAGGAATGATTTCTGAATACAGAGCCAGGAGTAACTGCTGAGCACTGTCAAATGTAGTCTAAAACCAAAAACCACCATCACCACTATAAAGATTCTCATAGTATCTCTGATTATTTTTTTTAAATTTCTGTAGTGCCTGTTGTGATGTCCTTATTTTTTTTTTTTTATCGCCGATAGAGTTTATTAGGGCTTTCTCTCTTTGTAAGTCTTAGTAATGTTTTATCAATCTTGTTTATTTCTTATAAGAACAACCTATTGCTTTCATTTATCCTTTAAATTTTTTAATTTCATTTCATGACTTTTTTATATCAAAATTTAGAGAGAGCAATGGTAAAAAACAATTTGTTATTTTACAGACTTAAATTATAAACCATTCATGATAGTGAAAGAATGGCAAAATTCTGATGTAGAAAGGAAAATATGATCTTTATAAATTCTATTAGGGTATATTTATAATAGCTTCATTTACTACGACTATCTAAGCATTATAATTTTATTTGAAATAGACATGATTAAAATACCCCCTCAGAAATAATTATTTGTATATTTACACTTTAGGAAAAATGTTGCAGAGGCTACTATCATAGTACGGGGAGTAGGTATTTGCCTAGCAAGCAGCTGAAGCAAGTTGGATTGCTGAGCACTGTTTATAATTCCCTCTACATGTTAGAAATTATTCCTGAGCACAGAATCAGAAGTAAACCCTAAGAATTACTGAGTGTGGACTTACTCCTGCCCCCATCCAAGAAATTGTGGTAAAATTAACATAACACAAACAAACATTTAAAGTGTATAACTCAGGGATGTAGTTTAGTGATAGAATGTATGCCTTTTATGTATGAGACCCTGGAATTAATCCCTGGCATCCCAAAAATAAATGATTTGGAAAATCATGTGACATTTGAATACATCCACCAATGTATGATAATTGCCTCTATCCAGTTCAAAAAGATTTTAACCATAAGAAAATCCCATTCTTCTCAAAAACATATTTATTGTTCTTTGAAATTACTAATATGCTTTCTCTTTCTATGGCATGGCCTATCTTGAAAGTGCATACAATAGAATCATGTAGTATGCAAACTCTGTGTCTGTAAAAAGATAGTACTTTCAAGGCTCTTCAGGTTGTAGTGTGTATCGTACTTCCATCTTAGTTTTAACTGGATATTATTCTATATATGATAATCTGCATTTTTCTTTCTTTTTTTGGTTTTTGGGTCACACCTGGCAGCGCTCAGAGATTACTCCTGGCTCTATGCTCAGAAATCACTCCTGGCAGGCTTGGGGGACCATATGGGATGACGGGATTCGAACCACCATTCTTCTGCATGCAAGGCAAATGCCTTACCTCCATGCTATCTCTCAGGCCCCGATAATCTGCATTTTTATTTGTCTATTCACTAGGCACTTTGAGTTGTTTCTATCTATTGGTAGTTCATATATCAATATTTCTGTATAATTTTTTGTTGGAAATAATGATATTTATTTTGAATATATACTGGAAAGTTGAATCTTTACTCATTTTCTACTGGAAGTATATTTTGCGTGATAAAAGTATATAGAAAACATTAGATAAAATAAACTAACTGAATATTAACTAACATGAATAAAGTTACAATTTAATATGAGAATGCAAAATTTTCAAATGATTTGTAAACCACAGGGTCTATGTTGTTATAGTTAGATTAAAAATTTGAATCTTAAACACCTGCAGAGACTTTTCTAAGAAATGAAACCCAGAAATAAGATATTTATACAAGTCCTGAAACCTCCAAGACAGGTTTGACTACAGAGAAATAAAGAAAATCTATACAATAAGAAGAAAATAGTTTAAAACTATTAGGAAACTTAATGAAACTATTTGTAGCACCAGTAACTAAAGTATATTTTAATTATTTTCTATACTTAAATGCTACTGAAAAATCATTAAAATATAATTCAATGTATATATGTATACATACATTTTCTTTTATTTTCTTTTTGCCACATTTGGTAATACTTGGGGGCTAATCTCAGTTTATTGATTAAGGGACTATATGTGCTGTCAAGGACTGAACATAACCTTTTGCATGTTAAGTGTGTTCAGAACCCTTTGAGCTATCCCTTGACCTACATCCCAGTATATTAAAAGGTAAGCAGGTAATTTGAAAAATAAAAGGTTTTCAAGATGGGGAGGAAAGTCTAACTGATTGGAAAATGTTTTAAGGCATAAAATTCAGTGTTAAGTGAAATAAGAAGACAAAGTAAATGTAAACAATGTTGATGGACATGTATATTGGTAAACCTTTAGTGCAGGGTGAATTGTAATGCTGGAAGAATAGACTTATAGATCATTTATCAATGGGCTAGATCAAGGAGATCAGAAATAACACAGATCTCATAGATAAAAAAGCAAAGGCCATTCTACATAGAAAGGGCCATCTTTTCAACAAATGTCATCAGAAAAATAGGAGTCCATAGTTAAAAAAAAGAAAAGTGAAAATTTAAGTTCATATTTTATACCTTTCACAAAAATTAATACCTTGAAAAAAATTTGGAAGCAGTAAATATCACAAAGAAAAATTTAAAGACCTCTAGCAATTAAAAACAAAGAGATAGATCATGTACAATGGAAAGATTGATATCAGACTTCTCATTGGCAGTAATTGTTGTATAAAACATATCAGAGTATTTAGACTTACTGTGGAGCATTTGGTGGACAGAAGGGAAAGGACATCAATATAATTTATAAGTAAATATGTCACAAGAAGTGATATTGCATTCAGCAGTATGTAACTTTAGACTTGAACCTGGCAAAAAAACAGAAGTTTAGCTAAGTTGTGGATGAAAGAACAATACATTTCTAAGAAAAAGAGGTGAAAACAAGGCATGCTAAGTGATGGAATGATTGATGCATTCCTTCTAAGTCAATTAAGTAATGCACGTCTGATACCTATAATTTTCCTCAACTGCACATTTATTCTCTTTCCACCAATTGTGGCAGAGCAATTATCAAAGATAGTCTTTGAATTCCTGTGACTTACTTTCTTTTCTATAGAGCCTGATGCAGCTGATGAGGTTTACTTAAAAACAAAACAAAACAAAACAAAAAAACCACTTTCTGGCCACAGTGATTGCTCAGAACATGACAAGGTCCTCTGCCTTAAGACCAGGATTTCAATAGAAAAGTATTTGAAACTAGTTTTTCCTTGACAGTTAAAGAAAAAACATAAAAAAAAAAAATGCAATCTTAGTATGTGAAAAACTTCTGATGCATTATCTCATCTACTTGCCAAATGCAGTCTTGCAATTAAAATCACCCCATATACCACCAGATGGAATTTTGCGCAATCACACATTGATGGGAGCCAGGATAGTAAGGGAAGTTTTAAAGCGCAGCTGCCAGTGCTGCCTCACACAGGTTTGAAAGAATTAAATTTCTAAGCATGTTCTTGCCAGACAGCAGACCTCTACGTTTAGCCAATTATGTAAATGGAACTTGAAGAATGATTTGTACCGGGCACAGTTTCGGATGGAAACCCTGCTGTTGTAGTGGTCTAGACTATCTTCCAAGGTTTGTTTCCTTCCCAGTTTTGATTTGATTGGATTTTTCTAACTGATGAAGATGCTCTCTTTGAGCAACCATGAACATACTGATTGAGACCTTTGTTGAGAGCCTTTATTAGAATCAGCACAAGCAACTGCTTCCAGGTGACAACAGAGGTGGCGGCAGTGGAGGCTGCAGCTTTGTGACCCAGAAGCCACGTTGGTGGAGCTCAGGTGAAGAGTCAGAATCCAAGAGAAAGAGCCAGTGGAGAACAACTGCTCCACTTCACTCCATGTCTTCGTGCTCCTCCGAGTCAAGGAATACCAGCACTGGACATAGAAAACACCACACTACAACTGCAACAATGAGAAAACAATGCATGCCTCCACTGTGCTTAGAGAATGAAGATGGTAGATCCAATGACTCGAAAAGTACCAACCACCTCTCAGAAAAGGACTTTAGAGAACAAATACGCAGCATGTTCAAGGAACTCAAATCAAGTATGGAAAGAACTGGCACAAATAAGAATCAAGAAAATATGAAACTATAAAGGAGAAAACTGCAAACTGAGATAATAAGGCTGAAAAACTTGGTAGGTGAAATGCAAACCTTACTGGAAAGCCTATCCAACTGAGTAACAGCAGCTGAAGATAGAATCAGTGAACTGGAAGAAGAGACACATAATAACTTCATACAACAGAAGAGGTTAGAGCCTCAGAACAAATTATCAGACAACAGGAAAAGTCCACAAAGAATGTGAATAGATAAAAATAAAAGTCTTTGATAAACTCAACAGAAACAAATTTAGAATCACTGGAATCTCAGAGACATAGGAAGAAAACACTCATGCATTAGCAACAGTCAAGGACATAATTGTAGAGAAACTATTGTGCTGAGTGAAATAAGTCAGAGGGAGAGAGGTATAAAGACAGAATAGTTTCACTCATCTGTGGTGTTTAAGAAAAATAAAAGACAGTATAGTCATAATATCCAGAGACAATAGAGTTGAGAGTTGGAAGGACCATGATATGAAGCTTACCCCCAAAGAATGTAAGTGCATTTAGAGAAATAACTACACTAATAACTACCATGACAATGATAGAGAAAGGAATACAATGCTTGGGAACTGGAGAAATAGCACAGCAATGAGGCATTTATTTGCCTTGCATGAGGCCGACCTAGGATGGTAGTTCAATTCCCACATCCCCATACGGTCACCTAAGCCTGCCAGGGACAATTTCAAGTGAAGAGCCAGGAGTAACCCCTGAGCTGAGCATCGCCAGGTGTGACCCAAAAACAAAAAGAAAGAACGAATGAATGAAGAAAGAAAAAAGAAAAAAAGAAAAAAGAAAGAGAGAAAGAAATACAATGTCTTGAAGATAGTCTGGGGATGGGGGAGGAGAGAAATGACGAGGCATTGGTACCGGGAAAATTGTACTGGTGAAGGGGCCTCAATATTGGCTCAAACCCAATTATGAACCATAACCATGGTTTGTAACCATAGTGTTTCAATAAAGTATTTAAAAATGAAACTACCTCCAAGGGTAGTGGGGATTATATTATTGAATGTGTATACAAGAATTTTGTCCTTAACCAGAATTGTAAAATAAAAGTCAGTACAAGCAATGGAATGTTAATTGTTCATGATGATATGTTTTTAGCACCTATGGGTAGGATTTCTTAAGAATTAATTAAGCAAATTTTAGAATACATGGTCACAAGTATTTTGCTTTCAGGCCCTTTAAAGATAAATCAAAGCCCAGAGTGTGATGACCAGAGAACATTCCACTAGGGTTGGGAGAAAACACCTTAGATTTTTATCTAGTGATTATCAAAGGCACTGCAAAAAAAAAGTAAGTTTATGAGAGGTATATGCAGTCTAGAAAATGGTAGGGCCTAAGAAAAATAATTTTGAGCTCAATCCCAAGAGGGAAGAGGAGAAAACTATCAGGTCTTTCTTGATGCTTTGTTTTGAGAAAGTCTCCCTTTCCTTTGAGAAAGTTCTCTCTAACAGAAGGGGTATCTTCTCCTACCTATGGTTTCTACATGATCCACTTAAGCCCATCTTTACCTTGTCCACCCAAATTCTCTGTCTCACACCAGTAACAGTTTAGACATGATGCTCTTGCTCAACATTTAATTCGTAGAAAGAGCTTCCTGTTTAAATAGTGTATGAACATTGTTGTCTGGATCTAGGGGGATTCTAGAAATCTTCATCCAGGGACCACATCATTACCTATTAATTTTTCAAAACTGCCTCATTTCCGAATCTGTGTCATTTTATCGCTCCATATTTACTTTCCCAGGTGTTTGGTCATAAAATTCTCCCTGGACTGCAATGATAGTTAACAGATTCTCTTAGGCATATATCAAAAGGACATAACTTAAGGCATAGAATTGGTACTTACAGTTAGAAAACTACTAGATACAATCAGATATACTTTATATAGACATCCAATTTAAATACAAAAATAAGTAGCGTATTTTGTTTGTTTTGGGGTCATATCAGCTGTGTGCAGGAGTCACTTAGTGTTGCTCAGGGAATCATTTAGTGTCAAAGGATTGAACCTGGTCTTTCAAAATGCATAGTATAACACACAAGTATTTTGAGCTACTTCTCTAGTCTGGCCCAGCAGCAAATGTTTTTATATATAATAGTAATAAGCATTATAAATTTATATAGCAATAGATGTAGAAAATATAATGGAGGAATTTATGTCATTTATGTTGGCTAGAAGTTAACAGCAAAAGAAAAAATCTTGGGAAAGACACTTTAAAACTCCATTGAGGGACTATAAAAAAAGTCTTTTTTTTTTGGGGGGGGTGGTTACACCCAGTGGCACTCAGGGGTTACTCCTGGCTCTATGCTCAGAAATCGCTCCTGGCAGGTGCAGAGGACCATATGAGATGATGGGATTCGAACCACCGACCTTCTGCATGAAAGGCAAACGCCTTACCTCCATGCTATCTCTCCGGCCTCAAAAGAAGTCTTAAACAATTTTGAACTATGACCCTCAATGTTTATCATAATTACACATTGTGAATTTTTTAAGACAATTTACTAATTTTTACTGGTTGGATAGAATCTTATTAAATTAATACATATAGCTATACCCGTTCCTAACTGCCAAAATTAGATTGTTTCAAATTTCCCCTTTTGGAAACAAGTGTATATTGTAAACAATATAAAATTGCTCACAAGTATATATTTCTATATGTCCATAGTGCTTAATATATTACTAGACATAGAATTCCTTTTTTAAAGGCTTCCATATTTAACTTTGGCAAGTCCTACTAAATTACCTCCCAAGAAAGGTGAATAAAAATATTCACCAACATGGTTTTAGCTTTTTTTCTACATGTTCCTATTAACACTTAGTTAACCCTCTCTAAAACTTTTTCTCAATTTACTGAACTACCCCAGTGTACTTACCTTTTCCCACAAAAATTGCTTTCTTACCCTATAATATATTGTATTGGTTTTTTTTATTATTATTATTATTATTATTATTACTATTATTATTTATTTAGCATAACCAGTGGTATTCAGAGACTACTCCTGACTGTGCTCATGAGTGACCCCTACTGTTCTTGAGGACCACAGGTGATGCCAGCGATCAGTCTGGATAGCTGCATGGAACTTAAGTACCATAAACTTCTCCCCAGTACTTAGTTGTTGTAAACATTCACTAGCAAGTGCTTTTTTGTGTATTATGAACATTAATCTTTAGTTAATTATGTTGCAAATATATTTCAGATTCCTGTTATCCTCATGAAGTAAATTTTGTCTTTTAGGTTTCATGATTTGTGTCAACATTTTACTCCTGGATATCATTTCTAATTTAGAATTGCCTTGGTATCTGCCAGGTATGTAGGAGTCAAACTCTCAGTCTAATTGTAGCAAACAAATAAAATTTATGTCTACAGGTTAATGATTTCAGTTTAGTGTATGCTCAGGTAAGCAGATTTTATCTATGACTCTACAGATAACTGACTACCCAGATTTCAGGATGGTCTCTGTCTGGCTACCTCAATTTTCTAATGGATTCAAGAAAAGTAATTGACTTCATTCATTCTTCTTTTTTCATAGTGTAAAATAAAAATAACAACTTCCAATCTGTTTCCATATTGTATTTGCACACAGTATAGGACAATCTTATTGCTATAATTATTTTTATGTAAGTGCTGAATATATTATATTGATGCACTTTGATAAGACAAGGAATTCTGGCTCAGGATCAGATATTAGGGGGTGACATATAAAAAATTAAAAAAAATTAAAAATATATTTATTATATTTCTAAAGGGAACTCTTGGACATTCAAGGGAAGTTCTGCAGTGGTTGAATAGGCAGGTTTAAATTAGGGGAAAGTCTGGGTTGAAGATAAACAATTCAGTCTGAAAAAAAAGTGATATTTAATATGTCTGTTAGTTTCTTATCCCCTTAAGCTGAACACTCTATAATATTAAATAATCTGGTTCTTGTTATGTCTCTGAACCTCATGTCTCTCTTGCTGACTTTTCACTGTGATTAAGACACACTGACCGCGTTGCAATTTCTTAAGCAAAAAAAAGCTGCTCCTTCCTTATAGCCTTTGCCCCTGTTTTTACCTTGCCTGCTGTGATGTTCCTCTGGGCTCTTCACTTACTTTATCTGGGATGCAAAAGTCACCTACCCAATGTTATCTTAAAAATTGCTTGCCTAAAATTCCATTACTTGTCCCAATATCTCTGATACCAGTTCTTCCTAAGAGGTGGCACAATGTTACAGACTACATCTGGTCCATGCTATTTACCATCTTCCACATCTTCCACAAGATTGCAGACTTCAGGGGAAAGAAACTTTTCCTATTAACTTCAGTTCACCTCTACCTTCTAAGTTCACATTACAAAAAAAAATTAAAAAAAAGTAGGTGAAAACAAGCTTACTAACTTACTGTACTTAACCTTTATATTCCAGAACTTTTTGTTTTAATATGTAAATATTATAAACATTATTAGTTGTATAATTCTCACTGCTATTTAATGTCTATAATCTTCAAATATTGGGGTGTATTTGATAACTAAAAGCATAGTTTATTTGGTCTAGCCACATCTTAAAGCCCACTAACCACCTATGACTCTACGCAGTGGTCCTCAAACTTAGGCCCGCGGGCCACATATTGTATTTG
The DNA here is from genome assembly GCF_024139225.1 of Suncus etruscus. Taxonomy (NCBI): domain Eukaryota; kingdom Metazoa; phylum Chordata; class Mammalia; order Eulipotyphla; family Soricidae; genus Suncus; species Suncus etruscus. The sequence goes on along the minus strand of NC_064867.1, from coordinate 14,958,944 downwards.
TTCCCATTTTGTTTCTTCACTTCAAAATAAGATATATGCAGTGTGCATAGAAATTTGTTCATCTTTTTTGTTTTTACTATAGTCCGACCCTCCAACTTCTGAACTGATCCCCTGTTTAAGATGTTTGAAGTTTCCCTGGTATAGATCTTTCACTTCTCTTGTAAGGTTGATTCCTAGGTATTTGATATTTTTTGATACTATCTTAAATGGAATTGTATTTTTAATCTCTCTCTCCTCAACTTCATTGTTTGTATATAAAAACGCTACTGTCTTTTGTGTATTGACTTTGTATCCAGCCACTTTACTGTATTGGTTGATTGTTTCTAGTAGTTTTTCTGTGGATTCTTTAGGGTTTTTGATGTATATCATCATATCATCAGCAAATAGAGCTAGCTTGTGCTCCTCTTTCCCTACTTGAATTCCTTTGATTCCCTTCTCTTGTCGGATTGCTATTGCTAGGACTTCTAAGGTTATATTGAATAAGAGTGGAGAGAGTGGACAGCCTTGCCTAGTTCCTGACCTTAGTGGGAATGCTTCTAGTTTCTCGCCATTAAGTATAATGTTGGCTGTAGGCTTTTCATAAATAGCTGTAACTATCTTAAGGAAGGTGCCTTCTAACCCTATTTTGCTGAGTGTCTTTAACATGAACGGATGTTGGATTTTGTCAAACGCCTTCTCTGCATCGATTGATATGATCATGTGGTTCTTTTTTGCACTTGAGTATGATTTGATTTCAGAACCGAGATTATTGTGTGGTGCCTGTCTTTATTGTTGTGGTGCTTATCGGTTATTTAATTCGATATTTTTTTTTTGTGTGTGTGTGGGTATTGTTGTGGTATTTTAATTACTTTTTTCACATCCTCTCTCAAACTGAGGTTGGAAGCCTCTAGACAGGACTCTGCCTATTTTCAGTATATTTGATTTTTGATTGAGAAGAGGACATATTAGGTGATGGGTATTCCCCTGATTTAATGTGAATATGTACCCAAAATACTACAGTGAAAGATATGTAAGCCATTATGGAAAAAAAATTGTGTTTTTAATCAGAAACTTTCTTTGACTTACATGTATTATTATTATATTAATTATATTATATGTTATGTTATGTCACTATATTATGTTATATTAGTTTACCTTATTAGGTTAATCAATTTTGTCCTTTAAATGAATTCTTACTTAAAAAAAAAAAACAACTTTAGTTTGCCCTGAAGAAAAAAAAAATAAATAAAAGATAAAATAAGGCCTCCCAATTCTTACCACAGGCTGTGTTCTTTACACTGGCTGTATAGAAAGAGGAGGTACAGTAAAGGCACCCCATATACACCTCAACACAGGCCCCTTGCCGGGTATGTATTGTGAATTGGGGGACAAAAAAAAAAAAAAAAAAAAGATGTTTGAGGACCACTGTTTGTTTGGAATTTTTGAACAAATGTATGAGATTACAGGTTAGATAAGGTTTGGGGCCTTAGAGTTTTAGGTAGCATTGTGAAGTTTAAAAATTACTAATATTAAATAATACAAATCACTGGATAGAAAATGAATTAAAGAGAAATATGTTTGTGTAGGGAAATCCATAGGAATTATGAAATAAATTATTTGAGAGACAGATAACAACATCTGGCTTGGCAGGTGGGTAGTAGCAGAGAAAGACAGAAGACAAAATATTCATCATACATCTAGCTAGTAAATTCCACAGAAGTTCACAACTGGATCAAAATGGGTAAGCTAACTTTATAGACTAGAAAATGATTTGTTTATAATATTTTCTCCTATATCAAAGAAAAATTATTTGAAATACTATCTTAAAGTTTCTAATTTTTACTCACCAAAATATAGAAAAATGTCTGATTTATGGGGTTAAAGCTGTGATACAGAACATTTAGTTTTTAAAGGATGAATCTAAATGGCCACATGATGGTGCCAAAACCTTGATAGTTACTATGGCTTTTCAGAGCAGCTTTAAAACTTGCTACAGCAATATTGCCACTGTGGCTTATTTTATTTTAAATACAAATTCAGAGAGCATAAATGCATTTATTTTTGTATTTGTTTGTGTCTGTTTTGGTACATATCCAACTGTTCACAGGGCTTACTCCTGACTATGCTCAGAGATTACTCCTGGCTGGTTGGGGAAACCATATGGGATGCCAGGGGATCAAACCCAGGTTAGCTGCATACAAGGCAAACATCCTATTCACTGTACTATTGTTCTGGCTCCCAAGTAATTAATAAATAAATTTATTTATTTATTTATTTATTTATTTATTTTAGACATTGTGGTTTACAGAGTAGTTCATGATATTTCTGGCATTCAATATTCTAACGCAATTCTCACCACCAGTGTTAAGATTTCCTCCACACTGGTTTCCCAATCTCCCAGAAGACTGCCTCTTGGCAGGTACAAAAATTTACTTAATAACAGTGAAATGGTGATGGATTTATAGAAAACAATGCATTAAAATTTTTGTGAACATTGTCATATCTTGCAATGGGAGGGTCTTATGTCATTGTCTTATGTCATTAAGTTGCCAATCGAGCATTCTGTTGTTGATTCTGTTTGGTGATGTTATGTGACTTCTATGATAACTTCATATCAAATTTGTATTCCTATTGGGAAAGCAATATGAAAATTATGGGAGTGTTGTGCAGCTATGTAAAGCCCTCAGTGTGATAATCTGTGAGACTGGTTTATAACCATGAGTTTTTCCTGCAAGTGGGCCTCTCTTTTGAAATTTATGAGTCTGTGGTGTTGGCCACTGTGCAGATATGATAAAAAAAACTTTGAATCGTGAGTGTGACTGCTAGGAACTTCTAGAAGTACAGAGGCATGGGGCAAGGTGGTCCTGCCAAGCTCAAGGATCCCCAGAGATGTCAGCAACAAATCTAAGAGTCCTTGAAGAGATGAGTGGAAAGTAGTGAAGCTAAGTGGAGTGGTGGCTCTTGTAGGAGAAAGTAATTTCATCCTTAATATTTTAAAGTCATAGGCCTCAATTGATCAGACATCAACCATCCAACACTGAGCATGGATCCCATCCATGGAACTGACACAGCTTTCTGTACCAGCATCAGGAATCAAACTCCCCCTGGAGGAGGCCCTAATGACTTGCTGGCAACAACTTGCTCCAGGGTAGGCTCATATGATACTGTGACAACAAGGAAATAGCAACAACATGCTCTAAGAACAGGTTTCCTTGCCTTGACACCTAACAATAAGAAGAAATCAGAAGAATCTCCATGACCACCACGGCTTCGATTTAGGAGCTGTGCCAACACCAAGATCTCTAATTATAGAAGACTAACTATGACAACTGCAACTGAATAGAAATTTTCCTGAGACCATTAAGAAAGACTTTAGAGTTGGACAATTAGCATGCCCAGAGCCTGTATTTGGTCTTATGACAGTTTGCTTCATGGGTAGAAAATCCTGCTTTATTATTAGGCATGGGTATTTCCTTTCTAATTTCCCCAACATTTACTGCACCTATGCAAAACAAAATAAAACAAAACAAGACAAAAACAAAAAACCCTGCCACACCCTCCCACCATTTTTTCTTTCTTGTTTTAAAAATTTATTTATATCTTATAGGTAGGGGTGCCCTCTGTTTACATGGAACCTTGGAACATGAATCCTTTGTTTTGCCTGATATTCTATGTCTTTCTACAAATTGAGAAAAGAAATAAAAAAAACTGGATTGGGCCCAGGGCCCAAGTCGGCTCAGTTGCACTGGGTAGGGAAAAATTGGTCAGAACTAAATATCCAAGCCAAACTCAACAACAATAGAATCAAGAGACCCAAACTATTACAAACTAAACACGAAATGGACCCGTTACACTAGTAGATCCTGGGCTTATGAGTAGAGGTATGGGATGCATGCCGGAAACTCTAGTAGAGGGAAATCAACACTGGTGGTGGAAATGGCCCTAATTCACTGTCACTATATGCCTGAAATACAACTATGAAGAACTTTGTAATTCACCTGGTATCAATAAAAATTAAAAAAATATTTTGAAGTCAAATATACATGAATTATTCCTAATATTCTATATATTTAAAATGAAAATTTGTTAAAACCCAGTTGCATGTTCTCTGGGTGCTGAGAAAAGATATAATTCTTTGTTTGTTGAAGAATGAGACAAATAAGATCTTATAAAATTAAATCTCTTTATTTGTGACCACAGAATGTGTCTTTAGTACTTTGAGAAGCTCCACCATGTTTCAGTAAGAAATGTACTTACAGGTGGTGAATGTAGGTTGTTTGATATGACACAACATAATTTTGAGATAATATTGTACCTAATAAGTGGTAGATTTAAAATTAATATTTGATGACTTCTGACTATATACATGCACTGATAAAAATTTAACCCAACTTTTACTATCTGCTGGTTGACCTATAGGTAACTTTCTCAAATTAGCCAGGTTTTGTTGAATGAAAAATATCAAGTGTATACATTTGTAAACATTAGAGACAAAATCCAAAAAAATGCTTTAGAATTTATTTATTCAGAGAAAGTGCATCACATAGTTTACATAATTGATCACAATACATTTGTTTCGAGATAAGTGAAAGCTAAATAATTAAAAATAGAAAAAAATTATATCAAAGAGAAGAAAAAAGGAAAAAGAAAAAGTACAATCATAAAAATTACTGTAGCTCCAATGAAATCATTAATATAATGGCAGAAGGTTAGTAAGCTCTTATTAGCTGTCTATTCTGTTAAATTGAGTTGTTCCTTTGGAGATGACAGCATAAATAAATGAAACTTTCCAGAAATTCAAAGCACTATTCCTGAACTACAACTTTTAGGCGCATGAACTCAGCTGTCAGGCTTACTGAAAGAAGGAAGATAAAGGGGAAGGGTGCTTGCAATTTCTCCAAAAAACCCTGGTGATATCTGCCCCCCCCAAACCAGCGTATTTGAAGTATGGTCAGATTAGTGTCCCCAGAGGAAATTGTGGAAGATCAGAGACGAGATAGGGCTATTGGGAAATAGTGATTCTGGTTGATGGAGGCAGCAGGTATTGCTTCAGCTGGATGGAGGCTTGCCTTGCACTCTCCTGAGATGGCCAGTTTTCTGCTCTGTGCCCAGTGTATCCATAATTTTTATGGCTCAGTTTATGTCTTGTTAAAAAAAAGAGTAAGTTTATGGAGCTGGCCCAGTTCGAATTTGGTGACTGTGTTTCTGGGCGTGGTTACAGCTATGGGGAACCCGAAAGAAGAATGATATAGGGAGAGAGCCCACATTTGCTCCAAAAATCCCTGGTGGTATCAGCCTCCATACCGACATACATGAAGTGTGGTCAAATTGATGTCCCTAAAAAGAATCGTCAAGAGTCACAAATGAGGCAGGGCCATTGGGGAAGTGGTGATTAAAGGCATAATATTTAAAAACTTATTTTGGAGTTGAGAGAGAGAGAGAGAGAGAGAGAGAGAGAGTCATATGTTCACTCAACAAGCATTGTCTTTGAATGTTTTCCAGGTCCTACTAGACATTTGATTTCAGTATTGGCAATTATTCTTAATGCCAGTAACTATCACCTTCTAGAAACTTTAATCCCATGAGAACCCGCAGTCACAAAAACAAAGCATAAAACATTCAGTGCCATCAAACATAAGTGCCATAAAGTCCTTAGAAGCTGGCAGTAGAGAATAGCAGAAAGCACCAAACCTAGAACATATGCCATCCAAATTATCACGTGCTACAAAGTTCAAAAAAACTATGAGTGTTTTGACATCAAGAATTACATATTTCTGGGGCTGGAGTGATAGTGTAAGTGTGTACGGTGCTAGTGACTTACGTTGATATCCAGCATTCCACATGGTCCCCTGAACAACTGCAGGAGTAAATTCTGAATGCAGAGCCAAATCCTGAGCGTGATTGGGTAACAAACAAAAAGTAATGAATATTTTACTTCTTCTATACAGAGGTCATCAAACCAGAGCCTGCAGACATTATCATCTGCATTTGATAATGACTTCCTATTGGAACACAACTACACCTACTCATGTATATGTTGTCTATGGTTGCTTTGATGCTAAATATCAGAGCTGAGTAATTGCAACAGTGACCTTTCTGCAACGCTTAAAAGCTTCAATAATTGCCTCTTTCCAAAGAACATTGGCTGACACCTGCTCTACACCCGCCCATTTAGAATTACAGTTTCTTTCATTTTTAGAGTTATATTTACCTCAAATACTTTCAATGAATATTGTTACCAAATGCAACCATAAATAAGGAAACTGAAGTAAAAGAGCTTAAGTACTGGCAAAAATGAGCAACAAAATTTATAAATTTGTATTTAAATTATAACATGATTATGGCATGCAGACGCAAATAGATTTAATCAGAATTTTGAAGCTAATGAGTAGTGACTATGATTTTGATCTTTTATAGAGATTTTTAAAGAAATGAAGAGTAAGAAGTGTTACTTTAAAAATATATGTGAGTTATTATTGAACATTAATTCTCGGTTTCAGGAGTACTGAGTTCATTCACTTTGAAATATGAGTGTGGATAAATATTGTAAATGTAAATGAACTCAGAGTTAGACCTTGTCAACATTTGCTTTAAATAGCAAGCTAAAGACTGTCAGAGGGAAAGGGTTAGTGTGGCAAGTTTGGTGACTAGAGTTATCGATAGCAGGGCTAGAAGACACAAATATTATGTCTTACAATGCTTATTTTGACTTGTTTAATTAGAAAAAAGAAATTGTGGGGTTATTTTTGGACATAGATAGCAAGATTAGAAATAGGTAAATTGAACTCCAGATATAGTATTTTCAGAATACTATAAAACCTTCAAAAACAGCCAGGCATTGCCTCATACCTTCCCTCCCCAAAACAATAAAAACAACAACCTGAAAACAAAACCTTGCAGATCAAATCAAATGCCTCTGAAATAAACAAAGAAAAAGTGATTTAAAGCCAGAACTACCTACCATACAGCAGGTAGGCAGCTTGCCTTATGTGCAACCAATCAGGGTTTTATCCCTGGCATCCTCTGCGATCCTCTGGGATCTTTACAGGATGATTCCTGAGTACAGAGCTAAAAGTAATCCCTGAACATTGCTTGATGTGGTCCCAAAATAAAAACAATGATTTATACCTTAAAAATATTCAGGACAGGGGCCGGGCGGTGGCGCTAAAGGTAAGGTGCCTGCCTTGCCTGTGCTAGCCTTGGACGGACCGCGGTTCGATCCCCCGGTGTCCCATATGGTCCCCCAAGCCAGGAGCAACTTCTGAGCACATAGCCAGGAGTAACCCCTGAGTGTTACCGGGTGTGGCCCAAAAATCAAAAAAAAAAAATTCAGGACAGGAACTGGAGCAATAGCTCAGCAGTAGGGCATTTGCCTTGCATGCTGCCTACTTAGAACGGACCGGGTTCGATCCCCAGCATTTCATATGGTCTCCTCTTGCTAGCCTGTCCTGCAGGTATCGAGATAATGGGCATCAGCAATTCAGCTGAAACCTAACAAAAAGGGGGCAGGAGGTCGACCTGCAAAATGGCCACAGAGTTTATTGTTCTAAGCTCAACTTTTAAGGCAGAGGTTACTTAACATGGTTACCTAAGGATCACATGTTAGGATTACATAGCCATGAATGTTTACATTTTTCATCCTATATAAGGCATCATGCATTCAAACGGCTACTTCCTGGAGTGTTCTGCTCTTCACCAAATAAGAGAGGAATAGCGAGAACTATGACTACACAGTAAGAGCTATGTCATTCTGTGCCATTTGACACATGGGTACATGGACCCCTTACTTAGGGCAGCTCCTTCTGCATGTTCCCGGCTAGCCAGGTAGCTCCCAACAGTCCCCTGAGCCTGCCATGAGTGATTTCTGAGTGCACTGCCAGGAGTAACCCCTGAGCACCGTGGGGTGTGGCCCCCCAAATATATTCAGGACAGTGCCAGACAGTACAGAGGGAAGGCATTTGCCTTGCTTGCATACTGCTGACTTTGGTTGGATTTCTGGCATGCACATAGGCCCCTTAGTCTGCCAGTAGTGATCTGTAGAGCCAGTAGTAAGTCCTGAGCACAACTGGGTATGGCCCAAACCCCCAAACTAAAAATCAAAACAATTTCCCAACCTCTACCAAATTCGGGACATTCTTGGTGCTATCAATGTAAAATAGCAAAAGATAAACATTTAAATCTGAATGTAAGTGTATTGCACTGAGAAAGACAGGCATCTGCTCTTTTTGGGAGCAGAAGGTTGGGAGATGACACATTGCTGGGGATTAAATTCAGGCCTCATACTTGTGAAGTTAAGCTATTGGCTTGGCAAGGCCAAGGCGCTTAAAAATAAACTTTGGTTCTTCATAAAAATAATCACTAAGTCTCATCTTTTTTATTGTCATCTGCATCATCTTGATGGATAAGTTTTTACAGGTCACCTTAACATAAACTATACTTTTAAATCCTCATGGAAAGCATAGTTTTATTTTTTTCTCTTATACAGATGTAAAATATAAAATGAATAAAGTGACTTTCTTAAAGTCACATAAGTTTGTTTCTGTGACATAGCTGTGCTGAATTATGTTTATGCTACGTGTTAATGCAATCCTTATTGTAACATATTCAAACATGATTGTTGGCATTTATGTAACTTATTAATTGATCAGGTTTTTTGTGAGGGAGGGGACATATCCAAAGGTGGTCAGATCTTATTCCTAGTTCTGCCCTCAGGAATCACTCCTGATAGTGCCAGGGGACCATAAGTGGTGCCAGCATTTGAACCTGGGTGAGCTGTGCAAGGCAAATGCCTTACTTTGTGATATCATTTCTCTGGCTCCTGGCATATTTTACTTGAGACAAATTTCCAAATAGAGTGTTTCCAAATCAGAGTGTTACAGTGCTTTTAGTTGGAAATCTCATTTTCAGGTCTATCATAAGGAAACGACTAAAGTTACTTATTACAGAATATTTATTTTATTTTAATCATATTATTATAATTTTATTTTAATTTAGGCACTGTAGTGTGCAATAGTGTTAATATTAATGTTTTAGAACTACAATGTGCCTGCACCATCCCTGTCATCAGTATGCCAACATCCTTACACTACAGTTATGAGATCCCTTATCATCCCCACAATCCTCCATTTAGCAATCTCAGTTCTATAGGAAGACTCTCAGTATTTGTTATCAATGACTATTATGAATTCCCTTATTGTGCTTCTTTTTGTACCACATATATATGAGATGATTTGGTATCATTTTCCCTTGACTAATTTTACTCAGCATGATAGACTTCACTTCCATCCAAACTGCAGAAAACTGCAGGGTTTCATCTTTTCTCATAGCTGAATAGCGCTTCAATATGTATAGATAGCATCCTTTTGTCATCCACTCATCCATTGTTGAACACTTCTGTTATTTCCAGATTTTCCTACTGAGAATGATGCTGCAATAAACAGGAGTGCAAATATATTTCCAAATTAAAGTTTTGTGTACTTTGAAAAGATGCCAAGATGCAGAATTTCTGTGCCACATAGAATTTCTATTTTTTAATATTTTGACACGTCCTCACGATATTTTCCATAGAGGTTGATCCAGTTGACATTTTCACAATAGTGAATTGGGTTTTTTTTTAACCATATCCCTGTCAATATTGGATTGTGTTTTTGTTTTTGATATAATTGCAATATTGTTATGGAAAATAATTGAAAACTTTTCAAACTCTTGGCTAATAAGTAAGAAAAGTTAAGTAGATAAAAATATTTGCATATTAGCAGCATATAGACAACATTTAATTATGAGAGTCACTATTAATATAGAATATGTTATAAAATGGAATACATAATCTTATTTATACTATAACCTAATTCAGTGAAATCTTATAAATATGTGAAAAAAGAGTAGGGAATAAAACGTTAAATATTTTTTCTTATGATAGATTAGGATACATTTTCATTTTATTATTGCTATTCTAAGCTGTACAGATAGTGAATTAATTTGGAGCGCTAATAAACTTACACATATGCTTGCTGTCTATATCTCCTAGGATCATTGTGATGATCAGAGAAAAGACTGAGTAAACTATACATTTGATGAACTGGGAGAACATTCAATTGCTATCATATACTGCCATCTCAGAAACTCTTGTAATCAAATAAACAAAATTCAGGACAAGAAAGTTCGACTACTTTCTTTACACTGGAGGGCTAGAGCAGAAAAGCAAATAAAAGGCTTATGATCCAAATATTGCCTGCATGTTTCTTTAACTAAAACAACCAAGAAAAAATATTATCATACATGAAAATAATATGAAATTTGGTTTTTGGTACTATATATAAATTTGTCGAATACACTTAATACCTTTTATTGGCAAATTATCTATAGCTGCTTTCTTACTACAGCAGGAAAGTTGAGTTGTCTTATGGCCCATATGGCCCACAAAACTTAAATTATTTACCATTTGGCTTTTTACTAGAAGTAATTGCTCATCCCTGATCTTGGCCAACTTTAATTTCCCAAGTTTTATGTTTGTCTCAGGGAGATTTTGTTCTATAGATTTTCTTCCTCAGCTGCCCATAAATATCTCAAAGTATTATTAAATTTTCTTAATAATTAATAAATTAACATTTCAATGTTAATTTAAAAAGATTTCAAATATTAACAATGTTTTAAAATATTAGGAATGGTGATATTTGCTGATGGGTAAATACATGTTTGGGCAGCCCTTGTCAGTGGAATCTAATCTTGGCTCTGCTATTCTCTTTGCAGCAAGGAAAATGACCAGATGGTTTCTAAGTCCTTTCCAATTCTACTTTTTTTTTTTACAACGATGTGTCATTTGTGGTTCTTTATGACTGTTATGAACATTTTTGCTCCTTTAATGAGCAGACTGACTTAATATAAGTCATCAATGGAGTAATGGAGTTTAATGCCAGGAATTAAAACTTCAGTGTTTGGGGATGAAAAAAGGTCACAGGAAGCAGGTGGCATGCTTATGTACCATTTAAAGGGAATAACTATAACTAGTTTCCAATTTATTATTGGTGCTATCTCTTTCATATTTTCAAAAGTACTAATGTTGAGATAAATGATCTAATCTTTCAATGCAGATGACTAATTACAAAAGTTAAAAATACATCGTCTCTTTAGTGGCTGGAAGGATAGTACAGTAGATAGAACAATGTTTGATTTCCCAGTGTCCCATATGGTCCTGAGACCTCAGAAATGATTCCTGAGTGTAGAGTCAGGAGTAACTCCTAAGCACAGCTGGATGTGATCCCAAAACAAACAAACTAACAAACAAAAAACAAACAAAATACATTTTAGCATTCAGCATTCCCATTTCTGAATACAGAATGGAATTTTAAGAACTCTTACCTCTGTACATAGAAAATTCTTACATAGTTTCCTACTAAGGATGAACGGTAAAGTTTTTCTAGGAATTCTCCATCACAAACCCTCTTTCCTTCTCTTCCTTCTCCTCCTTTCTCCTCCCCTCCTTCTTCTCTTCCTCCTCCTCCCCCCTCCTTCCTCTCCTCCTCTTCCTTTTCTTTCTTATGTGCTTCTTCTTCCTTCTCCTTGCACATCCTGTGGTACAGCGGACTGAACCTTGTACTCCGGCGTGCACTCTATTTAGTCCATGGAGCTATTTCCTGAACTCTAAAAACTTTTCTTTAAAATTGCTATCATAAGAGAACTGAACATGTGTCTCTAAGTGGACGTGAGCTTTGAAGTCACTCAGAATTGCAGAATTAAAGAGGCATTATATGGCAGAATTGGGTCTCAGCAATTCTTTTTCAGAAGCTTTCCAAAATTTATGAACTCATCGAGGAGTTGATTTTCTTTCCTTGTTTCATAATTATAGCTTTAAAAGACTATTAAACTTGGATAGAATGGGAACCTAGAGCCTTTACTGCTATGTAAAAAAACTTCTGAACACACTAACTTTTTGGCTCACAATTGTTATTTTTCATTAATGTATTATTGATTTACAATATTACGGAACTTCAGGGATGTAACTTTACATTTGCATATGTATCTAACTCATTATACTTACTATGAAAATTTCAACACCACCCCACTCCCTAAAGAGCCTTATGGTCATTCTTCCAATTTCCTTTCCCTTTCTCTCTGGTAACTACCATTTTTTCCATGGATTTTAGAGTTAATTTTGTTAGCATTAACCAGTTTATTTGCTTTAGTAATTCATACACCACACATAAATGAAACAATCTGATAGTTTACTTTACTTGATTCACTTACTGCAATTCCCTCAAATTTTATCTTTCTCCTAGAAGGCAAAATTTTATCTTTATAAATTGATTCTTTAAATTTTTTTTCTTTAATTTATCTTTTTAAATGGCTTCTTTGAAAATGTTTTTAGAAAATATTTTAGAAAATATGGTATCTCTATAAATAATATTTCATTGAGTATATGTACCAAGTATAAAGAAGTATAGCTTCTTTATTCAGTCATCTGTTAATGTGCATTTAGACCAGTTTCTTTGTGAATAAAGCTATGCATATAGAACATATCATTTTTAATTTATATTTTCATTTACTTTGGCTAATTGCTTAGACACATTATCATGTTTTTCTGACCATGGAAACATGTGATGGACTTGTTTATTTAATAAATGTTTATTATGTGTTTACTATGAGTAGGAATTATTGAATGTACTGGGGATGCAGCAGTGAATTAGTTACAATTTTGTTCTAATAGGACTTATTTTCTAGAGGGGAAGATATGCAGTGCGTAATGTTAAATAGTAAAAAGTTCTGGGAAGAAAAGTGAAGCTAATTAAGTAAGAGGATAGTACTTTCAATGTTGTGGGTATGGGAACATTTCTGAAGAAGTGACATTTAAACAGCGTCCCAAATGAAGTAAGTCATTGAAATATTTCTGGCAAGAAGAGAGCATATGTTAAAAGCCCTGAGTTAAGTATTGTGTTTGAGGTATGTCATTAGAACAAGTACAGATGGAGACAAGTCAGCCAGAAAGAGGTCCTAAGAAATGAAATCTAAGTAGGTATCCAATCCCAGATCAAACAGATTTTTAAAGATATGGCAGAACCTTTGATGAAAGAAAGAGGAAAGCCATTGGAGGTGGGAGACTTACCTTTCAGAGATTCACCCTGGCTATAGCTGGGGCAAATGTTTGCATCATGGAGACCTGTTAGAAGACTATTAATTAGTTCCAGGTAGATGGATTGTGGTCAGTTTAGTAGAGCTGGATATATAGAGAAGCAGTAGACATTTTTTTAGGGAGCAGAGGTAGTAGCTTCTGTTTATTGATTTTTTTTGTGGTTCTATGGTTTGAACCTTTGGCTTCCCACATGCAAGCAAGGCCAGAGTTCTTACCCTGAGCTATATCCCTGGTACATTGTTTAAAACAACTCAGGTTATTTTCTCTACTTTCTTTAAGTTTACTGAAATTCTTTATTATGTGTATATATCTATATCTTTCTACTTGTGCATTTTTTTGTTACCCAGGACAATGTCTTTTTTCTAGTGTGTGACCATGTTTGCACTTATTAAATACTTGGTTTTATTATTTAAATACCAAATATTTAATTAGTGTCTGTTGAATGAATGCATAAATCAATGAGCAAATAAAGGAAATGTTGGAAAGAAGGAACTTGATAGGGAAAAAAGTTGACCGTAGTATTATTACATCATTTTTTTTCTTTTGGATTTTGGGTCACACCCAGCAGCGCTCAGGGGTTACTCCTGGCTCTATGCTCAGAAATCGCTCCTGGCAGGCTTGGGGTACTATATGGATGCCAGGATTCGAACCACCATCCTTTTGCATGAAAGGCAAATGCCCTAGCTTCATGCTATCTCTCCAACCCAGTCATTTTTGTTTTGGACAGGAAGCTTTTGTGATTCAATAATCCTTGCTTTGCTTGGTGGTCTGGATTTTCTTAGTGATCCACTCAGATTCCAACCAAATAGACTAAAAGTTTCCCCTCAGATATAATAATATAATCTCAAGATACCTTCTGAGTTTATGATTCCATGATATAGCAAATCTATGTAAGTTCTGAAATTTCATAAAAACACTTCAAAAATTTTTCCACCTTTGAGAGCAGATAATTTGAAACTTATTGATGGCTAAGAGATAATTATAGACATGTCATTTATCTCTCAGCTCCTCTGAAACTGAAGCACTTAAATAATGTGCTATGTATTTATACAGTCCCACATCCCATGTGTCAAATTTCCTTTCCTTTTGATGTAAGATATAGATGAAAGTTTCAAAAATGATCTTACTAGAGAAAACGCTTTGACTACTCATTTTCATGTGATAATATTGCAATAGGAATAATATGAACATGCCTTTGAAATGAAAAAGAAAGAATAAGGTGAGATATTTGAGCCAAGGAGATAGAGAGCAGACTGTGAGAGACTTTCTTCTCACTACTGGTCTACTTTTTTGAATTTGACCATGGAAGTTGAGCAACATAAAAGAACTACCTCTTTTTTTCCCCCTCAATCAATAAATTATCATACAATTTCTGAGGCATGGCATTGACATCAGAAGTAGAAAGGGCCAAATAAGGGTGGATTCCATCCATTAGGTCTATGTTTCTGGCAGGTCACATAAATTCAACTAGAGGTTAACTTTTTTTCTTACACAATGAAAATACCAGAAATAAGTAAATGAGGCTGGTAATTGCATTTCATGTTGACATTTCTGGGAATCCAATTGGGGAGCACAGCAGAGCATGTGTTTTGCCACTTATGGGCCATCTTGCTGGTCCCAGGCAGTGACTGTTGTCCTCTGAGGTCTCTTTCTGGTCCTCTCTTTTGTATTCTCTTAGAGTGTTGCTTTCATTTTTAGGGCGATAAAATTCTTTTTTTTTTTCTTTCTGGTACTATAATAGCCTTCTAGTTATTCTTTTTGCGAATCTGTTACCATGAGAAGTTCTCACATATTTTTATTGTTATTTGTGTAGGGGAATCTGAAAGTGCTTAGGGGCTACTTCCAGCTTGGGGGTTGTTCCCAGCAGTGCTTGAAGTAATCATTCAGTACTGAGGATCAAACCTGGGTCTCTGACATGTAAAGTCCGTGTCCCAGCACTTTGAATTATCTCCTCAATCCTCTAATATTTATCATAAACACAAATAATGCATAAGAATGTGAAGCACATAAGCTCAGAAAAATGAAAATCGAATTTTCTAAATAATTTAATAACCCATTATTGTCAGACAATCTGAGCAATTTATTTTTGCATAGTGGCAAGCTAGGTTCTCTGCAAGTAGAACCTAAGATGCAAAAATGTTGGAGGCAGCATTAACAGGAGTTGGCATGCAGGCCCTATGAGACTTTTGGAAGCAACTCTCAACAAACATGGTCAGTATGAATATTCTGACATTTGTCTGGAAGAGCTGGGTTTCTCTCTCTCTCTCTCTCTCTCTCTCTCTCTCTCTCTCTCTCTCTCTCTTTGACTCTACCTTCTATCATATTATTCAAGCTGACTCTGATTCTGCAGTGAAAACTGTAAAGGAGTTGACAGCTACAAATTTCACGGTGATTTCACTCCCTACAAGTCAGCAACAAGTCCTTGTTTAAAGAATGAGCTGGGTGGTATTGCTCCTTATTTGATGCAGAATTATATTTCTCTTGCTTGTCACAACTCACAATGAAATAACAAGATACAAGAAAATCAAAAGTAAAAAAGAAGAAGCAGGTGGTATAATTAAAGCAAAAGCTCATCTCCAGGAAAGACTGATGTTCTACTGCTGCTGAAATTTACTTGTGGCTTTGAGTATAGAGCTGTACGTAATATTTACAATGAAGGGCTCTCATTGAAGAAGCCTGTAGTTATCAGTTCTCATTATCAGCAAATTGCATCTAAACTAATTGACTGGAAGATTAAGGTTTAAAAATGAGATTTTTCATGTACATTCCCCACTGTGGACTCTAAGCTTGTAGAAACAGTTCCCCAACTTGTGACTACAACTGAAAGCAGTTCATCTCTGAAAATGTATTGTTTGTTTTCTTTTCCTTAACAGGTTGTGATAAAAGGATGATTCCTGAATTTCGTAAGTGCATATTCTTTTCCCTGGAAGTTGATATATTTATTTGTGCATATATCTAAATAATAATCTGTACTTGCTTTTATGAACCCTTTTCACTTTGCCTTTCTTTCAAGACACTTCCTGTTAGATCTTGGTATACTGTCTCTTACATGCTATATGCTTTTTGGTCACTTCTTTTTATCAGTTAATTATGACCAATCCAAGACTAGCTGAGCTTGACTTGAGGAGTATTTCCTCTTAAGAAAGAAAACCCCGACCAGAAAGAGGGAGAGAGAAAAAGAGAGAAGAAAGAGAATTCAAATTACTGACTGAATGGTTCCCCCAAGTACCAAAAAGGAACAGTGCCCTAATACTGAGCCAAGAGTAGTCCCTGCCTCTTGGTGAGGCAAATAGATTTAGTTACCCAAGAAATAAATTAATATAGGTGTTTGAATTAATTTAGGTTTTATTTTGACTACTCTGACTAGAGGTGGAAGACTTGAGAAGTCTTCTTGTGACTTGAGAAGAGAAGAGCTAAAAGAGAGGGATCAGATTTTTAAAATCCAACTCAACCTGTGCTACACTGATAGGAAATAAAAACATGTAACTAGCAAAATTTTAGTCTCATGCTATTTTGTAAAATATTGTGGATATATTGTTTTTCCTTTTCACCAATCACAATTAGTAGATAATAAAAACACTCTTAAAGATACCAAACATGATCATGAAAGCACCATTTAAGGAAGCAAAAATAAAGTCTTTTTGATATTGCCATTCCCAAATCAAACTATTATTGAAGAAAAAATAAGTGGCTTAAAATGAGTAACTATGTATTTTTAACTAACATCCTTTGTTGTTAATGAGATGACCTTGTTTTGATTTCTTTTACTTTAATTTCTTTATTGTCTGTGGAATGCAATTGTTATTATTTGTGTTATTGCTTTTGAAGATTGAATAATGTCTTAATTATTTTGGTAGGAACTCATCATCAAAAGCAAATTGCTCTTATTAGAAATATGTTATTATGGGCTCCCTGTGTGTGACACCAGGCGGGGAAAATCCGCGAAAGTACACCGGCCCAGTGGGGCTCAGCTGTGAAAGACTGTGAGTGTGACCTGTCTATGTCTGTCTACTGTCCTCTTGCATGAAACTCTTGCGAGTGGGGCAAAAAGAGCCTCCAGAAACCTCGCTCGCCCAGACGCCATTTTCAGGGAGGGACTTCAGAGCATAAAAACCGGCTAACCTTTGCAAAAGCTGGCTCCCTGTGTGTGACACCAGGCGGGGAAAATCCGCGAAAGTACACCGGCCCAGTGGGGCTCAGCTGTGAAAGACTGTGAGTGTGACCTGTCTATGTCTGTCTACTGTCCTCTTGCGTGAAACTCTTGCGAGTGGGGCAAAAAGAGCCTCCAGAAACCTCGCTCGCCCAGACGCCATTTTCAGGGAGGGACTTCAGAGCATAAAAACCGGCTAACCTTTGCAAAAGCTGGCTCCCTGTGTGTGACACCAGGCGGGGAAAATCCGCAAAAGTACACCGGCCCAGTGGGGCTCAGCTGTGAAAGACTGTGAGTGTGACCTGTCTATGTCTGTCTACTGTCCTCTTGCGTGAAACTCTTGCGAGTGGGGCAAAAAGAGGCTCCACTTCGCTACGCGGCCGTGCACTCTTTCTAAGGAAAAAACTCCATTGCAACAAGAAGGAAAAATCACACTAAGAACGGCGCTATATCACAGAAGCAAACATTTCTCTCTGGACTGTCTTCTCTGTTGCATGCTCGGGCCTAAGATTTGACCCAGTGTGAGGCTTCATCCACGGAGGACTCCCCTCCCTTAGAGGCAAGTCAGCCCATCCAGAAAGGGAGGAGCCAGAGGAGTGTGCTGCCTACATCATATAGACAATGAATACCACTACAACACGTAGAAAAACCCACAATACAAGTGTGACAATGGGGAAACAACGCAGGCCAGCATCAGACATAGAGAATGAAGATGACAATTCTGAGGACCAGATAATGACTGAACAACTAATCAACCTCTCAGATAAGGACTTTAGACTAGCAATATGGAAGGTGCTCAACAGACTCCAAGAAACCATGGATCGAGTTGAACAGAACACTAATAAGAACCAAGAAAATATGAAGGCAGAAATGACAAAACTCCAAACTGAAATAACATGTCAACTAACAGGACTGAAAAAGTCAGTAAACGAAGTGAATGACAAAATGGATAAGCTCTGGGACAGGGTATCAGAAGCTGAGAATAGACTTGGTGCTGTGGAAGATGAGATACATAACAATTCCATACAGCAGGAGAGATTGGACAAAAAACTTAAAGCAAATGAGCAGACAATGGAAAAATTAGTCAAAGAATGGGAACAGACGAAAATAGAAGTCTATGATAAGATCAACAGAAACAACTTAAGAATCATTGGAGTCCCAGAGACCCAGGAAGAAAATTTCCAGGAAGAATCAATGGTCAAGAACATCATTAAAGAGAAACTTCCAGAGCTAAAGAATATATGTGATCAAATCCTGCATGCCCGAAGAGTACCAACCAAAAGAGACCCCAGAAAAACCACCCCAAGACACATCCTAGTCACAATGACAAATCCCACAGATAGAGACAGAATTCTGAAAACAGCAAGATCAAAAGGGGAAATCATGTTCAAGCAAGCTTCCCTGAGATTTACAGCAGACCTGTCACCAGAAACGCTCAATGCCAGAAAGCAGTAGTGGGATATTGTGACAAGACTGAATGAAATGAATGCTTCACCCAGAATACTATACCCAGCAAAACTCACTTTCCGGTTTGATGGAAGAATACATGGTTTCACAGACAAAAAACAGCTCAGAAACTTCACAGACACAAAACCAGTCTTAAGAGAAAAACTGAAAGACCTAATCTAAGACAAGACTACCCAAAAGACACACCAAATTTTGAAATAAAGATGGCGTTAAATCCCAGGACAATTCTTTCTCTCAACGTCAATGGACTAAATGCACCAGTTAAGAGACACAGAGTGGCTAAATGGATCAAAAAACTCAATCCAACCTTCTGCTGCCTACAAGAAATGCACCTGAATAGTCAGAACAAACATAGACTCAAAAAAAAGGCTGGAGAAAAGTTATCCAAGCAAACAACACCCATAAAAAAGCTGGAGTGGCCATACTAATATCAGATAATGCAAACTTTATACTCAGGAAGGTTGTAAGGGACAAAGACGGACATTTTATATTAATCAAGGGGTACGTAGAGCAGGAAGAATTCACTCTCCTAAACATATATGCACCGAATGAGTGGCCAGCAAAATATTTAATACAACTGTTGACAAATCTGAAAAATAATATCAACAACAACACAATAATTGTGGGGGACCTTAACACGGCTTTGTCAACACTGGACAGGTCAACCAGACTGAAACCCAACAAGAATATACTAGACCTGAGGAGAGAAATGGAAGAAAGAGGCCTAGTGGATATATATAGGACACTCCATCCCCAGAAACCTGGATACACATTCTTCTCCAATGTACATGGGACATTCTCCAGGATAGACTACATGCTGGCACATAAAACATACCTCCATAAGATCAAGAGGATAGAAATTTTGCAGACTACCTTCGCTGACCACAAGGCTCTGAAATTATTTGTGAACTCCAAAGGGACTCAGAAGAAACACTTTAACACCTGGAAGTTAAACAGCCTCATGCTCAATAACCAGTGGGTCCGAGATGAAATCAAGGAGGAAATAAAAAGGTTCCTGGAAAAAAATGACAATAAAGACACAAACTCTCAGAACTTATGGGACACAGCAAAAACAGTACTGAGAGGAAAATTTATAGCTTTGCAAGCACACATCAGGAAGGAAGAAGGAGCTTACCTGAGTAGCTTAATGACACAGCTAATAGAACTAGAAAATGCTCAACAAAAGGACCCAAGAATAGGAAGACAGAAGGAAATAACAAAGCTGAGAGCAGAAATCAACGAAGTGGAAACCCAAAAAACAATCCGAAAGATCAACGAAAGCAGAAGTTGGTTCTTTGAAAAAATAAACAAGATTGATAGACCACTGGCAAACCTAACAAAGAAAGAGAGAGAGAGAAACTTGATAACTCGTATCAGGAATGAAAAAGGAGAGATCACTACTGATATGACAGAGATTCAAAGGGTAATCAGAAACTACTTTGAAAAACTCTACGCCACTAAAAATGAGAACCTGGAAGAAATGGATAAATTCTTGGACTCTTATAATCTTCCACGGTTGAAGGAAGAGGATGTAGCATATCTAAACACCCCCATCACCATTGATGAAATTAAAACAGTAATCAAATGTCTGCCGAAAAACAAAAGCCCAGGTCCAGATGGATTCACTAATGAATTCTATCAAACTTTCCAAGAGGAACTACTGCCAATCTTGGCAAGACTCATGAAATTGAACAAACAGAAACACTTCCAAATAGCTTTTATGAAGCCAACATCACCTTGATACCTAAACCAGACAGAGACGCTACCAAAAAAGAAAATTACAGACCAATATCACTGATGAATGCAGATGCAAAGATCCTCAACAAAATCCTGGCAAATAGGATTCAATGCCTCGTTAAGAAGATCATCCACTACGATCAAGTAGGTTTCATCCCAGGAATGCAAGGCTGGTTTAACATCCGTAAATCTATCAACATCATACACAACATCAATAACAAGAAAAATAAAAACCACATGATCATATCAATAGATGCAGAGAAAGCATTTGATAAGGTCCAACACCCATTCTTGATCAAAACTCTCAGCAAGATGGGAATGGAGGGAACCTTTCTCAATATAGTGAAGGCCATCTACCACAAGCCAGTGGCAAATATTATCCTCAATGGAGAAAAACTGAAAGCCTTCCCTCTAAATTCTGGCACAAGACAAGGCTGTCCTCTCTCACCACTCCTATTCAACATAGCACTGGAAGTACTTGCTATAGCGATTAGGCAAGAAAAGGATATCAAGGGAATCCAGATAGGAAAGGAAGAAGTCAAGCTCTCACTGTTTGCAGATGACATGATACTCTACTTAGAAAACCCTAAAGACTCTATCAAAAAGCTTCTAGAAACAATAGACTCATATAGCAAGGTGGCAGGCTACAAAATTAACACACAAAAATCAATGGCCTTTCTATATACCAATAGTAATAAGGATGAAATGGACATTAAGAAAACAACCCCATTCACAATATTGCCACACAAACTCAAATATCTTGGAATCAACTTGACTAAAAATGTGAAGGACCTATACAAAGAAAACTATAAAACTCTGCTCCAAGAAATAAGAGAGGACACACGGAAATGGAAACACATACCCTGCTCATGGATTGGCAGGATTAACATCATCAAAATGTCAATACTCCCCAAGGCATTATACAGATTTAATGCCATCCCTCTAAAGATACCCATGACATTCTTCAAAGAAGTGGATCAGACACTTTTGAAATTCATTTGGAACAATAAACACCCTCGAATAGCTAAAGCAATCATTGGGAAAAAGAATATGGAAGGAATTACTTTTCCCAACTTTAAACTGTACTACAAAGCAACAATTATCAAAACAGCATGGTATTGGAATAAGGATAGGTCCTCAGATCAGTGGAATAGGCTTGAATACTCAGAAAATGTTCCCCAGAGATACAACCATCTAATTTTTGATAAAGGAGCAGGAAATCCTAAATGGAGCAGGGAAAGCCTCTTCAACAAGTGGTGTTGGCACAATTGGATAGCCACTTGCAAAAAATTAAACTTAGACCCCCAGCTAACATCATGTACAAAGGTAAAATCCAAATGGATTAAAGACCTCGATATCAGCCCCAAAACCATAAGATATATAGAACAGCACATAGGCAAAACACTACAGGACATTACAGGCATCTTCAAGGAGGAAACTGCACTCTCCAAGCAAGTGAAAGCAGAGATTAACAGATGGGAATATATTAAGCTGAGAAGCTTCTGCACCTCAAAGGAAATAGTGCCCAGGATACAAGAGCCACCCACTGAGTGGGAGAAACTATTCACCCAATACCCATCAGATAAGGGGCTAATCTCCAAAATATACAAGGCACTGACAGAACTTTACAAGAAAAAAACATCTAACCCCATCAAAAAATGGGGAGAAGAAATGAACAGACACTTTGACAAAGAAGAAATACGCATGGCCAAAAGACACATGAAAAAATGTTCCACATCACTAATCATCAGGGAGATGCAAATCAAAACAACGATGAGATACCACCTCACACCCCAGAGAATGGCACACATCACAAAGAATGAGAATAAACAGTGTTGGCGGGGATGTGGAGAGAAAGGAACTCTTATCCACTGCTGGTGGGAATGCTGTCTAGTTCAACCTTTATGGAAAGCGATATGGAGATTCCTCCAAAAACTGGAAATCGAGCTCCCATACGATCCAGCTATACCACTCCTAGGAATATACCCTAGGAACACAAAAATACAATACAAAAACCCCTTCCTTACACCTATATTCATTGCAGCTCTATTTACCATAGCAAGACTCTGGAAACAACCAAGATGCCCTTCAACAGACGAATGGCTAAAGAAACTGTGGTACATATACACAATGGAATATTATGCAGCTGTCAGGAGAGATGAAGTCATGAAATTTTCCTATACATGGATGTACATGGAATCTATTATGCTGAGTGAAATAAGTCAGAGAGAGAGAGAAAAACGCAGAATGGTCTCACTCATCTATGGGTTTTAAGAAAAATGAAAGACACCCTTGTAATAATAATTTTCAGACACAAAAGAGAAAAGAGCTGGAAGTTCCAGCTCACCTCAGGAAGCTCACCACAAAGAGTGATGAGTTTAGTTAGAGAAATAACTACATTTTGAATTGTCCTAATATTGAGAATGTATGAGGGAAATGTAGAGCCTGTTTAGGGTACAGGCGGGGGTTGGGGGGGGAGGGAGATTTGGGACTTGGGTGATGGGAATGTTGCACTGGTGATGGGTGGTGTTCCTTTTATGACTGAAACCCAAACACAATCATGTATGTAATCAAGGTGTTTAAATAAAAAAAAAAGAAATATGTTATTATGTTTGATTTTGGAAAAGAAGTATTCAAAAAAGATTCTATTGTCTTATAAAAGAATATTGAGTTTTAGGTAGCCTGCAAGATATTCTGTTCCTTAGTTACCTGTGCTCCCAAGATAAAAAATAACAAAACTGTTCATGCCCATTGAAGAATGCACAGGAAACACTGTCTCCTTTTATTTTATGAAAACAATACAGTCCAATTTATTATGGAAACTTTAAAAGAACAACATGTATATACAATGTAAAAGTTTCTTATAACTCTTCTACCTAAAATTTACTTTATCATTTTGGTGTGTGTATGATGAGAACCAAAGTTATGCTAGTTATAATTTTGATAAATAATATTACAAAATTTATGTCATTTTGATCTATTTACTGTTATATAGATAAGTAGGACAATGTATTTAATTATTAGTCTGACTTTCAATTGATTATTTAGACTACTACTATTTTCTTATAGCAGACTTTATATTAGTTGCTAAGAATTATAGTCTGAATATATTATCAGACATGTGCTCTATGCTTGAGTCAGAAACCATATTTCATGATTTGCAATTGCTATTTTTTGATGGTGGGGGCACACCTGGTGGTGCTTAGGGGTTACTACTGGCTCCACACTCAGGAATTATTCCTGGAGGTTTCTAGGAGCCATATGAGATTCTGGGAATACAACCTGGGTCAGCCATATGCAAAGCAAATGCCAACACACTGTACTATCTCTCCAACTCAGCAATTGCTATTTTGGGCCCTAAGTTGTTTTCAATTTTTTGAGTGGTGAGATTTTGATCCAAATTGCTGGTGCTCATGGCTTACTCTGACTCTAGAGTTAAGGATCACTCCTAGTATGGCTCCAGGGACAATATAGAGTGCTGGAGATGAACCATGTTGTCTCTGTTCAATGCAATCACCTAATAATAATTTATTATCTCTCTGATGTTTTTTTCAGATTTTTCTGTTTTCCGAATGATTTTGCACACTCACATTCTAATATATAATCTTTCGGGTATAATTTTTATTGTACAATGTACAGTGTAAGTAAGCAATAAGTAAATAAGTGTAAATGTTGGGCCAAAGTGTAGATGAATGTTTACATATTTTTATGCCATTGTGTGATAAAATATGTAACATTCTATATGCTCTCTTGAAATATGTAGGAAAGAATTTCTTACCATACCTTACAAACCCAGTGTATTGTCATTAAAATATGAGAAAGTTTGATTAAAATAATGGTAAGGTTATTAATTAAGATATATTTTCCCACATAGATTTATTTGCAAATAAATGCACTTATCTTCTTTTCCTTTGCCTTCCTCCTCTTCTTTTTTCTTCTTCTTCTTCTCCTCCTTCTCCTCCTCCTCCTCATTATTTTCCTTCTCCTTCCCTTTCCTTCTCCTTTTCCTCCTCCTTCTCCTATTCTTCCTCCTTTTCCTTCTCCTCTTTGATTTTTGGGCCACCCATCAACAATGCTCAGGGTTAGGGCTCTGCACTCAGGAATATTTCATAGCTTTGCTTGGGAACCGTATGGAATGTTGAGGATAGACAAGGCATGGCTGCATGCAAGGCAAACACACTACTTGTATTATTGCTCCTCCTGTTTTCTTCTTTTTTATTTCTAGTTTTCCGGTACTCAGGGTTTATACTAAGAGATATACAAAGTTCTATACTGAGATAATTCGTGGCAGTGCTCAGAGGACCATATGCGGTGCTGAGATTAAATTATGGTAGGCGCCCTCCCTCCCTCCCTCCCTCCCTCCCTCCCTCCCTCCCTCCCTCCCTCCCTCTCTCTCCTTCCTTCCTTCCTTCCTTCCTTCCTTCCTTCCTTCCTTCCTTCCTTCCTTCCTTCCTTCCTTCCTTCCTTCCTTCCTTCCTTCCTTCCTTCCTTCCTTCCTTCCTTCCTTCCTTCCTTCCTTCCTTCCTTCCTTCCTTCCTTCCTTCCTTCCTTCCTTCCTTCCTTTAAAAAAAAAGAAAAAATTATGGTAGGCTACCAAGTGGCCTGTGTGCTGTATCTAGCTCTCTGGTCCTGCCCTTTTGTCTTGAGCAGTTCATCTTTTCTTACCATTTAACTATTGTGGATTTTATTTATAACAAATGTGATTTCTGGTTTAATTTCATCTTTGACATTATTTGCTAATATTATTTAATTTTTTTTGTAATACAATATAGCTATTTTTCTTTTTAAGCATTTCAGGCTGCCAGAGAATAATGTGCTTGTTTTTTGTAAGTGGGAATTGTATTATGGCTTCAAATACATTTCTGTTTCAGCATCGGACTTCAGGTGAGTGCTTTACTGTTGAGCCACACATTTAACCCTGTGTACCTCATTTCTTCTTTTGTTCATCTTTATAGAACTAATGACTTTTTTTCGCTTCTCTGTATGCCATGAGGAAGTAAAGCAGTTTTGGAGTTTTAAATCCATCTATGTTGTTGCAAATGGTAGAATTTTATTTATTTTTTTCTTTTTCCCATTTCTAAAAAATTAATCATTGTGGTTGCAAAAATTTTCATACTGGGATTTCAGTCATGGAATATAAACCATCCTTCACCAGTGCATTCTTCCCACCATCAATGTGCCACCATTTCCCTCCTTCTTAACCTAACCCCCTGCCTGATTCTGACAGGCATTCTGCCCCTCACTGTCACTATTATTGTCTTGGTAGTTGCCATTGTAGTTAATGCTCTAGCTGCACCCAACGTTCTTTGTGGCAAACTTCATATTATGACTCGTCCTCCCAGCATTCTGCACTATTGTCTCTGGATATTATTGCCATACTGTCTTTTATTTTACTTATAAACTACAGATGAGGAAGTCTGTTTTGTGTCTATCTCTCTCCCTCTGACTCATTTCACTCAGCATGATAGTCTCCATGTTCATCCATGATAAAAAAATAGCTGAGTGATATTCTTTGAGGAATATGGCTCAGAATGCTCACCTTATACTAAAAAAAAAACCTATATAGTTAGGTATTATTATATATACCATTAATATTTTTAAATCCGAACTGCTTATTTGTTTTTATCTACTAATCATTTTTCAGTGAAACTTTCTGATGTTTCCACTATGCATAGTTTTGTTGTCTAAAACGAACACATGGGAATTCAGAAGAGGGAAAGAAGATAAAACATACTAAAAGAGGTTGTGAGAGATTTTGAGGCCGGTAACAGTTATTTCTGGTGGCAAGTTGCAGCTATGCATTTAAAATTTATGAGCTATTTTTTTTTCTTTTGCTATTATTTCTTTCTTAGACCACATTCTTATTTTCCAAATAGCTCTCTCCCCTACTAAAACCAAACAAGAAAGAGGATATTCAGCTTGGGTTTATCTTCCATGAACATTAATGTTAGTAATACCCTGCTTTAATCAAGTTGGACTGTTACTTTCTTTTATTAAAATTTAAATTTCTTTATTTTAAACACTGTGTTTTACATAATTGTTCACAGTACAGTTATTTCTGGCATTCAATATTCTAACATCAATCCTACCACCAATGTAAGATTCTCTTCACTCTGATCACCAGTTTCTCAACTTCCTTTGGCAGGATTACTTAATATTACTTACTTAATATTTTGTGTATTCCTTCTGGGAAATTAGAATTAAAATCATGAAGATGATATATGGCTGGACAGTCCACTAATTTGAGGATTTTCAGTGCTGAAGATTTGGTGACAGCAGTAGTTTATGGGGGCCCTCTGAAAGATCCCAGTGAGATCAGCTGCTAGGATGATACGCCCATAAGTTTTTCCTATGAGTTGGGTCTCTTTTTTGATTTATATGAGTCTATGGCATTGACTGCTTGTGCAGATATGGCAAAAGGCTCTGGTTTGTGAGCCTGACTGCCAGGGACATCTGCAAGTGCAGAGCTATGGGAGGCCCAGTTGGCTCCAAATGTTAGCCACAAAACCGGCATACCTGGAGTGTTTAGCAGCTAAGAGTCTCTGCAGAGATGACTGGAGAACCAGTGAAGCTGGGCCATTGGTGTGGTGGCAGTTCTTTACAAAGAATTATAGAAAGGAAGGAAGGAATAGATTTTCCAACGTGATTAAATGTGATTTTCTGTGTCCAGAACATTGTTTACATTTTGTAGGCCCTCACTTTGTACACCTGTTTTTTTCCTGACAACTGAACTTGTATGTTGACTTATATGTTGACTATTGACTGCCAAATCAACAAGTTCTATTTTCTGAGAGTTACTATGTCTAGCTTGAAGTATCCTTTCAATTCTTCCCTCTTGTAATAAGTGTTTGGACTTATGAACTCTTTGACTGTAACTGGTGCAATTTGATTTTCTCTCCCCCAAATTTACTGGTAACCCAGGAGTGATAGTAAGCTGGAATTAGATTGAAAGCTAAATCAGCACATTAAACTGGAGCTCTTCAGCTCACAAGACATCTGTGATTTATCAGCATCTTGAGGTCAGGAGGGCTTGTGTGCAAAGAGAGAATATTAAAAAGACCTCAAAGGGACTCTGAGATGATATATATATATATATCCCATGAGTTTC
This sequence comes from Suncus etruscus, assembly GCF_024139225.1. NCBI lineage: Eukaryota > Metazoa > Chordata > Mammalia > Eulipotyphla > Soricidae > Suncus > Suncus etruscus. The sequence continues at coordinate 14,931,377 of NC_064867.1, read as the reverse complement.
TGGAAACTTTCTAATAGATTCTTCATAATTCTGGGGTAGGCTGCATTTGTGTATTATTTTAAAAATCTCTTACAAAAAAAGTAGGGGTCGGAATAATGGCGCAATGGTAGGGTGTTTGCCTTGCACGCAGCTGACCCAGGACAAATAGCGTTTTGATCCCTGGGCATCCCATATGGTCCCCCAAGTCAGGAGCTATTTCTGAGTGCATAGTCAGGAGTAACCCCTGAGTGTCACCTGGTGTGGTCCAAATATCAAAAAAAAAAGTTAAAGTATTATAAAAAGTTGCATGAGTGAGACATTAGGTATGGTGTGGCTGTATGCTAATTCTTAAACTTTACATAAAAATGTAAAGTATTTTATTATATTTTGTAATATAATACATATATATATGTAAAGTATTATATTACATTTTGCTTCTGTTTGTATCTAAAATTAGTTTCTACAACAACCCCCTTCCTCACAGATGGAAATTTTGGGGGCAAGTATGATTTTACTAATTATTGAAAGTGTACCACCCCAGTATTAGATGGAACATAGACAGACATTACTAGTCTCTAATTTTTTTTTGTTTGTTTTTGGGTCACACCCGGCATTGCTCAGGGGTTACTCCTGGCTGTCTGCTCAGAAATAGCTCCTGGCAGGCACGGGGGACCATATGGGACACCGGGATTCAAACCAACCACCTTTGGTCCTGGATCGGCTGCTTGCAAGGCAAATGCCGCTGTGCTATCTCTCCGGGCCCTCAAGTCTCTAATTTTTAAGTGTTCCATATCAACTTAATCTTCCATGTATGCAGATGACTTTTTCTTCAAGGGGTTTTATTTTCTAAATGACTCTCTAGTTCTTGAAACTCTTTTCTTTTTATCTCATGCTTTTATATTCTCAATGTCAAATAATCTGTTTCACTCTACTTTTAGCTGACCATAAATTACAGGTGATTTTGATTTCTTCAGACCTTCATTTATGTAAAAATAAATGTCTAGTGTCATGTTCTTTTATCTTAACTTACATTTTAAAACTTGTATATGTAATAGAGGTATTTTTGAACTTTGATTTTGTTCTTCTCTTGCCTGTGTATGCCAAAATTGATATTACTGCAGCAAAATGTATTCCACAATGATTACTGTTAAAATAAATTTGTGCATAGTAATTAATTAGTCTTTAGCATTGTCTGTGTGCTCTATGATTTACAACACTCTGAATTCTATTGTTGCATCTTATGTGCTGCTTGCAAATGCTTCTATAATTTCATTATATGAGAGATTGTAGACTAATTTTATATTTACCTCTTAGTGTTCCCATAAGATTGTCAGACTGTAGAATGAAATTCAATTCTTTGTTTAATTCCAGCTGTCGTTTTAGAAGAAGACAAACAAGATTTTACCAAAAGAGAATTAAAACCATCTGCCTAGAGTTAGGTCTCTTAGTTAACGGGTAACTCACCACTACAAAGGTTTTAATAGGGAGCAATAATACATTGCATTGCAGACCACTTATATTTACCATTAGTATTGCAAATAAAATCTAAAGCAATATTGGTAGAGATCTGTCCACCCACATTAAAGCCCATATTTGGCAAAGGGCTTTGTGCATGGTATACGTTCTTTAATAATGCCTCTAAGTGTTTTTACCATTATTAGAGGCCTACTTTTTTATATAAAAATGGTCAAATTTTCCAAACAAACTTCAGGAGACACATTAGTAGGATTTAAAACTTGAGCAATAATAAAAAAAATTTCTAGGTTTCCTGTTCATTGTACCTTTCAAAATGAACTGTTGTAGTCTTCCCATTCCCCATTCTATTTATGAATATGATGCTGCATTGCTGATACTATTTGCTTAAGTTCCTCTCACCTCTAAGGCTAAGCACTTAACCTGGTAGGTGAAACTGTACATTAAAGAAAGTAAAGTAGGTATTTTAAAATAGAACTGGAGAGTAGCATGCTGACTGAAGTTAGAAGAGGGACATATACAGAATGATTTATCTCTAAAGAATCATAGTAAGGAAATAATAAATGGCCCAAAGCAACATAATCTGTAAACTGCTCTACAGAACTGAATCTATCATGGAAGTAGAGATGGGGGTATGAGAGTGCAGAACTTTGAGTCAGAGAACACTCAGTATTGGAATGCAATAATTGAGGGAAGCAGATAGTGGTGGGGAGTGTGGAATTGGGACATTGTAAGCATGAAACCCTATTATTGGCTGTATTCTAAATGATAGTGATGAAATAATATTCTAAATCATAGTAATTAAATAATAAATAACATATTTACATTATGAAATCAAAATCACAGATTAACTAATGCTTAAAATGGGGATAGCTTATGTAAAGAAAAGCAATTCTGATAGAAGCAGCTCACAGGGAAAACAAGATTAACAAATTTTTTTTTTTTTGGTGTTTGGGCCACACCCGGTGACGCTCAAGGATTACTCCTGGCTATGCGCTCAGAAATCGCTCCTGGCTTGGGGGACCATATGGGACACCAGGGGATCGAACAGCGGTCCATCCTAGGCTAGTGCAGGCAAGGCAGGCACCTTACCTCTAGCGCCACCGCGCCGGCCCCAAGATTAACAAATTTGATTCTAGAATTATGCTCCTAATGTAATATGAAATAGAAAAAGTTGAAAGGAAGTTGATCTTTATGAGCCTTAATTTTTTTTTTTTTTTACAAAATAAAGATAACAGAATCTTACAGCATTTCTGCAAAGGTTAAATAGGATAATGTGTGCGAAGAATGTAAATATGATTACAAAAGTAAACACAATTACAAATGTTAGTATAATAGTGTATACTGTTTTGTTCCACCTATCCCAAATCTTCAGAGAAATATGTTGTGTATTTAGATAGGAAAGAACTCTTTTGTGAAGTTAGAAAAATTATAACTAAAGCGATTAAATTTCCAGATGTTTCCAAATGTCAATGCAGCCAATATTTAAGCAGAGCTTTCGTGAACTGAACTATAATTTCATAAGCCTTGGAAAATTGAGGATTGTTTGTAAACCAAGAAGCTTTTTATGCTGTGAATTTTGTTACTGCATTAATAAGGACTGAACAATTTAAGGTTTGGAGGTAAATGGAATTCTTTGCACTTGCAGTATTTCAGACAGAAATGAAAAATATATATATAAGCAGCAAAGTTGCTGGTATTTAATTGTTTTAAAATGGTCTGACTTATCTCTTCAATAAAGTTCCCCTGTGATTGCCAATTATCACCAGAGTGTGGATTCTCTAAGGTGTTTAGAAATCACTCAATTATCTTCAGTGCTTGCTCTCCATCCTGGCTTATTAATATAGGCTGTTCCACATTTCTAATTGTCAAATCTCAATTACATGCATCAAAATGCCTTGTGGAGATATGGCAATAAAACTACCTGGATAATTTAAAATGTCTATAAATTTGCTCTTCACCAAGTGGTAGGGTTTGTTTTTTTCTGAGGCGGGGAGGAAAACAGTGAATTATGAGTCTGCTAGGGGGAGTAGTTGTAAGTGACATGACCCAATATAACTAGCTATCAATAATTTTCCAAAGCACTCCGTGTAATACCAGGCACTGATACTTTATTTGATAAGTAAAAGCTGCTTTAAAGCCTATGACTTAAAAACAACAAGTTATGACGATTTCTCCTAGTTTCATGTAGATTGGGCTCAGCCTGAAGTCTAGCTGAAGTCACATAGAGGTTGAAGATTTAGTTGCATCAGAGCGTCACTTAAGTCACTTAACTGGCAGTTGATGTTGAAAGAAGAGATCTTTTGTGCACTTACCTATGGCCTTTCCACATGACTTAGAGTTATCATAAGATATCAGCTATTTTTTTGTCGTAGCATCCTACCTTTTAAGCTACCAGTTGAAAGTAGGATTTCTTGTGATCATGTCTCAAAAGTTTCCAAGTGTCACTTTGGCTACAATATAGGTTGCTAAAGCTATACCCAGTTGGAATAATAAAGCTTCTCTCTCTGTCTCTGTCTGTCTCTCTCTGTCTGTCTCTGTCTCTCTGTCTCTCTCTGTCTCTCTCTCTTTCTCTCTCGTTTTTGGACCATACCCGGTGACACTCAGACTCCTGTCTATGCACTCAGATATCTCTCCTGATTTAGGGAACCATATGAGACACCGGGGGATGAAACTGTGGTCCGTCCTAGGCTAGCGCGTGAAAGGCAGATGCCTTACCGCTTACACCACCGCTCTGGTCCAAAGCTTCTCTCTCTCTCTTTTTGTTTTGTTTTGTTTTGTTTTCGGTCACACCCAGCAGTAACTTAGAGGTTACTCCTGGCTCTGAGCTCAGAAATCGCTCCTAGCAGGCTAGGGGGACCATATGGGATGCCAGGATTCGAAACCCCGTCCTTTTGCATGCAAGGCAAACGCCCTACCTCATGCGATCTCTCCGGCTGGCTCCAGCTTCTCTTCTTGATTGGAATGTGGCAAGGTTTTATTGTAGGAGAAAGTTTTTTTTTTTTTTGTGTGTGTGTGTGTGTGTGTGTGTGTGTGTGTGTGTGTGTGTGTGTGTTTGGGTCACACCCGGCAGTGCTCAGGGGTTATTCTTGGCTCCATGCTCAGAAATTGCTCCTGGCAGGCACGGGGAACCATATGGGACGCCGGGATTCGAACTGATGACCTCCTGCATGAAAGGCAAACGCCTTACCTCCATGCTATCTCTCCGGCCCCATAGGAGAAAGTTTTTAATGGGAAATATTGTGGTTGGTCATCTTTAGAACATATAGGTTGACACACCAGTTCATCTACTCCTGTTCCAAGCCTCAACATAACTCACTTCTCTCTGGAATGTTCCTGAATTTTAGAGATTTTAATTGTCTCAAACAATTTACAGTTACTAAAATGCATTACAGAAGCCGGAAAGCTGCTGGTCTTAAAAATTATCTTTATTTTATAATTCAGACTCTAGCATTTTTTTCTGTGACCTGTCTTGAACACAGCGACTCAGAGTCCAGTATTTATGTCTAGATTGAGCATTGAAATATGTTGTCCTCCTCACCTCTACGTTGACTTTTCACCTTTTAAGTGCCAATACTAATGTCTGATATTTGAACTTCTGTTTCTACTCCCCACAGTTCTGTAGCTTCTATTCTTTTTCCCCTTGATTTATAGGTAATTAAGTATAATTCATCTAGTATAGACTTAACATTGATTATTTCTTTTTACTTTTTTCTTTTCTTTTTTCGGGGGTATGCACATTCAATAGAGCTGGCCTATATCCCTAGCCCAGTTCTTTGGTTGCTATTAGTGATGCTTGGGGCATCATGAGGTGCTAGGAATTGAACCCAGGGTCTCTCATACATTGAAGGCAAGTTCTCTGACATTAAGTCACATCCCTTGTCATTTCCATAGTTCATGGGTAGTCTGTAGTCTGAGTTCAGCTTGACATCCTGTCCAATTGAGTTCACATAGAGAAAGTTTAATTGCATTAGATTGTCATTTGATTGGCACTTGATATCAACTGCTGAAAGCTCAGTTGAGCTGCCCTCTTGTGGCCTTTTCACATGGCCTTTTTTTTTGTTACTGAATTTCTTTCTTTCTTTTTTTTTTAAGTCCTATTGCAGTCTTGTTCATAGCTTACTTCCATTGGGATTACCTAGTAAGGATGAAGATATATTTATGTCCATACTTTGAATTTCTCCTTTAGCGAAAAACTGATTCCTTGCTGAACCCTCTATAGTCTCAGTGCTTTTAGACTTTCCAATGCCTTTAATCTTTGGCATTTCATTCTAAAGACATAAAATCTATGTTTTTTTAGCCTGTTATTCTCCTTAATGTTTGCTTTTTCTTACTTGAATAACTTCAGAGGTGATTTTCTATAGTCTCAGTCATTTATTGTGTTTTAGTAAAGATTCAGCAAAAGGTTCAGTTACTCATTTAACATATTGAAGGAAATACTTTTAGGAAGGGAGGTAGGGGAAACCCCAAGTATTTGAGTAAGTGTTTTAATAGACTATAAATAACTAATGTAAATGAAACATAATTGGATAAATGGTAAGAATCATTAATCTATACTAACTCCTGATGGGTCTTTAGCCTTAGAATGGGATGATAACTACAATTTAATGCCCACTGGAAAATTTCCCTTTGGTAGTTTCTTATTGAATTTCTCTTCTTGACATCCAAAACTCTGTTTTCTATATATGAAAAATCATTTTATAAATTAATGTATTCTACAACAGAACACTTGGCAATTTTTTAATTTATTTGATAATTTTTTCTGATTATTTTGGTTAACTAATTTACTTTTTTACTTAGATTAAAGTGAGATACAAAGTTAAAAAGTTGATGACAGTTGAATTCCAGTCATACAATGTTTTAACACCCACCCTTTCATCAGTGTTCATTTCCTGCCACCAATTTCTTCGGTTACCTTCCTGTGCCCAACACTCCATCATCAGCTTGCCCCTATGGGAGACACTTTTCCTCTTTCTCCCTCCCCCTTTACTTTTTTTCCTTTTTTTGGGGGGAATACTGTTATTGAAGGAATATTATGCATATCACATTACTTCCTTTCAATCCCGAGTTCTTATTCAGAGTGGTTATTTCCAGCTAGTATTATGATAGTGGAGATGGAGGACATTGATGGTTGTTGCATTGGTCAAGGAGGATGTTCTTATTATGACTACAAACATGTTTGTAATCATGGTGCTTAAATAAAGATACTAGGGCCGGGTGGTGGCGCTAAAGGTAAGGTGCCTGTCTTGCCTGCGCTAGCCTTGGACGGACCGCGGTTCGATCCCCCGGTGTCCCATATGGTCCCCCAAGCCAGGAGCAACTTCTGAGTGCATAGCCAGGAGTAACCCCTGAGAGTTACCAGGTGTGGCCCAAAAACCAAAAAAAAAAAAAAAATAAAGATACTATTAAAAAGTTCATTAGAATAGGTCGTATGCTATCACTCAAATAGCATTTTTATGAGATGTTTATTATTAGAAGTATAAGTTTTATTAGGTACCATTTGAGCTATATCTTGACAAACAGGCTGTAATTTTTTCAGGGGTAACTGGAGATAAGGTATTCTAAGTGTCAAGAACAGCTTATTGAAAAGCATAGGGGCAGATCCTCAAGTTCCTTCGGATAAATTAAAACTATATGAGTTTTGACAGGATGAAAGATATATTTAGGAAATCAAAGGATTGTAAGACTGGAGGGATAGTTTGGTTCACTTTGTAATGGAGTTGAATGTCCTCTATTGTTTTTTCAGGTGATAATGAACTTGGAAAAGTGTTCATATTATTCAAGAAAATTTAGAAGGTTGTTCATAGTACATTTATGGTAGGTAGCTTTCCAGGGGTCTCAAACTCATGGCCCGCGGGCCGTTTGTGGCCCTCCATACAACATTTTGTGGCCCTGCCCTAGAGGAATCTTTTTTGTTTTGTTTTGTTTTAGTTGTTTGGGTCACACCCTCGAATGTTCAAGGCTAACTACTGACTTTGCACTCAAGGATCACCCCGACTTTGCCTCCTGCAGCCCTCAGGTAAATTGAGTTTGAGACCCCTGCTTTAAACATTTCTCTTGGAAACATAGAATAGTGGTAAAATTTCTTGCAGGATTCCTTTATCATTATTACATATCTGACACTGCGAGTGTTGGCTATTAGGAAAGAGTAGGAAGTGAGAAAAGGTGAAACCAAGGTCCTGAAAAATAAATCTATTCATGAAATCTATTATGAAAAGGAATGGGATAGGAATATTGAAGTGGATGGAAAGACAATGTGAAGCATCTGAAAGAGAATCAGATAATAATGGATTGACATTTAGGCAGAGGAACAAAATCCTAGAGTAACCCCATATAAGAGTCACTTTTTTTAAAATAAATTTTTATTGTGACCAAAGTGCATTACAAATCTTTTACAGAATTATTTATGGCACATAGTGACAATGAATGAGGGGCATTCCCACCACCAGTGTTGTCCTCCCTCTACCACTGTTCCCAGCATGCATCCCATATATCCCTTTTTTACCCCCCAGAATACTAGTGTAATTGGTCTCCACTTTACAGATTGTTGTAGATTGGGTATCTATTCTGTTGTCATTGACTTTAGGTTTGGTGTTCAAGTCTGATTATTTTTTATTTTCAATACATGTTCATATGACTGGTCCTGGTATCATCCTTTTCCCCTCTCAATTCATGAGGCTGAATAATTCAAGTTATGTGATTCTGTTGGAGATAAAAAGGATAAGAAAAAGAGAAGAAAAAAGTTAGTAGCTACTACCCCCCCCCAAAAAAAAGAGAAAAAAATCACTAAATAATAACCACAAGAGTGAAAAAGAAAGAAAAAAAATGGAAGAAAAAAGAGAAGGTAAATAATATCAAAAACTAACAAATCAAAACAAAACAAGAAAAAGAAGGGGTGCTGGAGTGGCAGGGTTTGGTGTTCCCCCACTTATTTATTTATTTTTTTTGCATAAGGCACAGTAAGTACTGGGGAAGAAAGGGAATTTCCGTGGCCTAAGAGATTCAGGATTTCTCCACTCTTGAAGCATACCATCATGGGATCAACCACATTCCAAGGGCTTTTTTTGTGGTGTCAGGGAACTTTCTTCTCAGTTGTGGGTGAGAAAATCAGGCCACTGTAGCTAGCGATCTGGGTATTTGTGCAGGTCTTAGGGCAAAGTCTAGGATAGAGTCTACGGTTGTAGAGGTTCTGTTCCATCATTGTTGTTGTGTTCAATCTTCTGTAACAAGTGCTCCCAGTTTTTGTTCAGTCCCTAAGCCAAAGCCCAGGATATTATGGTTCCAAAGGTTCTGTTCAGTCTCTTGTCAAAGTTGGGCCTCTGTAATAAGAAATCTTGATTTTTGCAAGAGTCCTGGGCTACAGCCTAGGGTAGGGTTTTCATGTCCCAAGGTAAGTTCTGCCCAGTCACGGTTGTCAAAGTCAGGTTTCTGTAGTTAGTGCTCTTATTTTTCACAGTCAAAGGATACATTTTCTGATTTCCATTTAGTGTTAGGTGATGTGATAGGACAACCTGGTCTTAGGTCAAGTTGTCATTTCCTCGTTGTCCTCGTTATCGTATCAAAACTGGCACAAGTTGGTGCCAGAGCTATGTTATAAATCTCCCAACGAAGCTTAGTTCCTGATGTTGTAGGGAGCTGTATCAGTTCTACGTCTGGACTCTGGGGTGTGGATTGAACTAACACTGTCCAATCTCCTGGAGACTGAGTTGTATCCAAATGAAATGTCACTTTTTTAAAAAATAATTTTTATTGTGACCCAAGTGAATAAGGTACACAGTGACAAAGAATCAGGGCCATTCCCACCACCAGTGTTGTCCACCCCTGTTCCCGGCATGCATCCCTCATCTCCCTCGTTTGCCCCCTGACTGCTTGTATAACTGCTCCCCTCTGTGTATAGCTTGTTGTAGATTGGGTATCGATTCTGTTGTTATTGACTTTGGGTTTGGTGTTTAAGTCTAATCATTTTTTATTTCCACTCAATGATTGTTTGGTTCTGGAAATCTCCATCCCGCCCCCCCCCCCCCCCCCCCCGCAATTCATGAGGCAGAGCAAGATGATTCAAATTATGTGGTTCTGTTGGAAAAAAACAACTGGGAGGATTCCGTCTAGAGGTTATAAATATCAGTTCAAAAGAGATAGAGAAAAAAGAAGAAAAACAAAACAACCCCCGCCAGAAACTACGTAAAAAAGCACCCAGCTGTTAAAAACAAGCACCATCATATAACAACCACAAGAATCAAAGAAAATTAAAATAAGAAAATAATAGAAAAGAGAAGAAAAAGAAAAAAATAAAAAGGAATAAATAAATGAAGGAAGGAGGTCTGGCGTGTCAAGGTTTGTGCTTCTTTTATTGGCATAGGCACAGTAAGTATTGGAAAAATTAGAAAGGTAATTCCCTTGGCCTAAGAGATAGGGGTTTCTCCACCCTTGAAGCATATTGTCATGGGAACAACTACAGGCTCATTTTCACACCCCAAGTTCTTTGTATGATGCCAGGAAACTTTCTGCTCAGTTGTGGATGATAAAATTAGGCCTCTTTAACTAGAGATCTTGCACAGGTCATAGGTCGAAGGTTAGGATAGAGTCTTTATGGTTTTAGAAGTTCTGTTCCATTACTGTTGTTATAATCAGTCTTCTGTAATTAGTGGTCTTGTTTTTTGCTTAGATACTAGGACAAAGCCTGGGATGGAATCTTTCTTTATAATTCCAGAAGTTCTGCTCAGTCGCAGTTGTCAAAGTCAGACCTCTGGAATTAGAGATGTTGGTTATTACACAAATCCTAGGTCGAAGCTTAAGTTAGGATCTTTCTTATTGGTCCCATGATAAGTTCTGCCCAGTCGTGGTTGTCAAAGTCTGTCTTTTATAGTTAGCGATCTTAGTTTTGCTCAGAGCAAAGGACAACATGTCTTCTGATTTCATCTTATTGTTAGGTAATGAGATAGGGCAACCCTCTTTTAGATCAAGTTGTTACTATTTCCTTGTTGTCAGGTTGTCATATCACAGAATCACAAATCTGGACCTGAGATTTAGTTCATGCTTTACTTTCAGGAGCTCCAACTTTATCTCCATCACCACATGGTCCTTGTAGCATCATGGGGGAATGACCATATAATGTAGAGCAGGGGGTATCCTATAGGCTCTACCACATGTAGCCCACCCCAAAATGGAGATCATAAATTTCACATTTTGTATAAGAAAATTAGAGATTTTTGTGGTTATGAGAGGAATAGAAAGTTAATAGTGTCATAATGCATACGACAGATATGGGACTGAAATGTGTTTATTTAGAGATCAAGTATGGAGATCAAGTATGGAGAAAAATGCAGATTTTTGAGGATAGTGAGTAAAACATAACACTCATTGGATGATGTAGCCACTAATACTTTGGGAACTTGTTTATAATTGATTCAGGACAGGTCAGGATGCAAAGAGCCTTTGTCCTGAATAGAACTAGTTAAGTCAAGGACTGGCCCATAACAGATCCACGATCAGTCTTAAAATACCATTACAAGATCATAGCAAGGAGGCATTTATCAACTAATCAATTATAATTAACAATTTTAGTTTTTATTATTCTAAGAAACACATTGTGGGGCTGGAGTGATAGTAAAGTGAGTAGGAACTTGCTTGCATGTGACTAATTTGATTTTAATCCCTGGCATTCCAAATGATCACCTGAGCACTACTAGGAGTGATCCATATGTACAGGGCCAGGAATAAGTCCTGAACTCTGGTGGATGTGGCCCCAAACAAAAAAAAAAATCCCAAAGAGCAACAAAAGCCATTATGCCCTTTGAAAATATTTCTTCTTTTCTTCCCCTTCTTTGAAGTGTAAACTGATCATTAGCATTTACTTAATTTTTATTATAAAGGTATGTTTTCATATAAAATATTGGCATTTTGTTTGTTTTAAATATTAAATTAAAGTGAATATCTTTAGCTATACTTTTTTTTAACCTTGATTTTCTTCTGGTTTTACATTTAGAGATAATTCCTAGCATTGCTCAGAGAACAATATATGGTGCTAGTGATGAAACCCTAGTAGACTTTGTGCAAAGCAAATGCCTTCATTCCATTTGCCATTTTGTTGTAACAAGCAATATGGAGTAAATTTGTTAGTGCTTCCTCATATGGCAGGTTTGGAGGTTGCTTGGAAAACTTGGAACACTGTTGGAGGGAAAGTTACACTGGTGAAGGATTGGTGAAGGATTCAGTGAATGCCTGAAACAACTGTATTATTGATAATTTCTCAGATCACAGTGTTTAAATAAAAATAATTTTTATTTTGTCACATCAAGCAGTGCTTAGGTGACTTCTGGTTCTGCACTCAGAAATTTCTTCTGGTAGGCTTTGGGACAAAATGGGATATTGAGATTGAACCTGAGTTGATCATGTGCAAGGCAAACACTCTAAATTTTCTCACTAGAGATTAATACTCTATATATAATAAAAATCTTCTTTTGAATGAGCATATTTGGGACACATCCAGAATTTCTCAGGAGTTGCTCCTGGCTAAGAATTTGAGGGTCATTTCTAAAGTAATTGAGGGGCCATGTAATGGTGCTGGATATCTAATCCAGATTGTGCATGCAAAGCATATATGCCAATATTTATAAATGTTAACTTCAGAATTAGTTCTACATTTTAATGTTTAATATATCTAACATACAGTTTTGTGTGACATGGATAAGGTAGTACATTGTTTTTATTTTTGTTTATTTTTAAAAATAATATGATTAAGCACCATGATTAAAAACATAATTGTAGTTAGGTTTCAGTCATAAAATGAACACCCCACCTTTACTATTGAAACATTTCCACCACCATTGTCCCCCAGCTCACTCCTCCCCCAACCCTGCCTGTTTTGATATAGGCATCTACTTCTCTCAATCATTTACATTTTCAGGATAGTTGTTAGTGTAGTTATTTTTCTAACTACAATCACCACTCTTTATGGTGAGCTCATATTTTTTAATAATATCTTTATTTAAGCACCATGATTACAAACATGTTTGTAGTTGGGTTTCAGTTATAGAAAAGAATATCCCCCTTCACCAGTGCAACCTTCCCACACTAGTGTCCCCATTTCCTTCCTTCCTCAATGCCTGTATTCAAGACAGGCATTCTATTTTTCTCACACAAGGTAGTACATGCTTGACTTGAAATTTTTATTTTAGGATTGTAGATATGTCTTTCTACTCTCTCATTTTCCATAATTTCTGCTTATAGGCTTATCAATTTTTTTAAAATATATTACATATTTTTAAACATTGATTTTTGATAATTCTGGCTTCCAAGGACATTTTTGTTGGTTTTATAAAGGAAATGAATAGAGAAAAGGGTTTTTTGTAAATTTAAGATGGTTTTGTTTAAATCCTAATTAGAGCTACAACTATTTTTATTATGTTTTCTTTTCTTTTCTTTTTTCTTTTTTGGTTTTTGGGCCACACCCGGCGGTGCTCAGGGGTTACTCCTGGCTGTCTGCTCAGAAATAGCTCCTGGCAGGCTTGCGGGACCATATGGGACACCGGGATTCGAACCAACCACTTTTGGTCCTAGATCGGCTGCTTGCAAGGCAAACGCCGCTGTGCTATCTCTCCGGGCCCTATGTTTTATTTTCAATTGATAATAAAAACTTTAAATATTTATTATATAATCCACAAAACTAGTACTCATTATTACTTGACACATACATTAAAACATTCTATAAATATTAAAGCACTATAAAAGTTTGTTAATTATATTTAGTTTCATGCTAATAATTTTTTCGTTTCATGCTTCAAGACTGTTTTAATGATTTTGCTCTGTAGTCAATTTATGAAGGAAGGCTGTTTTAATAGATTTTGTTCCCTAGAACAAAAGTTCTATTTCTAAGTCATAGAAAAGTATATGAATTACTCTGGTTTGCATTTTAATACTATCATTAAAGCCTAATTGACAATTGCTACCATCTTATTAAGCAGTGAGGCAAGCAATCATCATAAACTCAAGACTGGGTACTCATAGTCCCTAAATTAATAGTATTTAGATGGGAAGAACTGAATATTTCATCAGTTTTTGAAATAATAGAATAAAATATGGCAGAACTATAAGGGACTTTGGATACATGAAATAAGTTCTTACTTTGATCAGGCCAATCCAACTAGTGGTTGATTCCATCAAAATGTAAATTGCTGAAGTAGATCCAAAGTAATCTTGAGACCTTGGATTTTTCATAGCAATATTTTTCTTTCCCCATAACTCAGGTAGAATGACTGAGAATTTATAAGAACGAGCATGTTCTTCAGAGCAATAAAGAGATAATATTTTAAGTATTGAGCTTGTAATATAATGAACTTTTGACACTTTTTTGACTAAGACTTTTTGGGAGAGGGCTACAATAGACCAAATCAATTGAAAATATCTGTTGAAAATTGTGATGCCTGGTTACAGTTTGCTTTTCATCATTGTATTTTATTGAGGACATAGTTTCTGTAAAAGGCTATTATATTTATGAACTGTTGTTTGATCTTAGAGGTTTGAGCCAAGATTTATCAGTCTTAAAATTCCTATTTGATATTGTGAGTCAAATTTTCAACCTTCATTTAGATGATTAAATGATTTTACTTCTTCAGTTTGTGAAATTTTAATGTCTTTCTGTAGTGAAATAATTGTTTTCCATGGTTTGTTATTTGAATATTATGCTCTCATACACCATATATAATGCCTATGACAACATCATGTGAATATTGTGATAAATATCTTGTATGCCACTTCAGAACTCAAAAGGACTGTTTACTTGTATGTGCTCAATATTTTTTCACTTATTAGCACTAAATAGGAGTGGGTTGGAAGCAGTGGTCTAGAGAATCAAAAGAGCAATTAGGCTTACTTTGAGATTGTGGCAAAAATACATCAGAAAAATAGCACTTTTTATTTTAAGTCAGTGACAATAAATGCATTCATAATGTAGTGCAATCCACACCACTATCATTTCTAGAATATTTTCATTATCCACAATAGAATTTTTATATACATTATTTTAAAAACATCCCTTATTCTTTCCTCCAGTCCTTGGAAACATCTAAATTACTTTATGTTTCAATGAGTTTGACTTTTTCTAGGTATCCCATTGCAATGAATAAAATGTTTGTTCCTTTGTAAACCTGTATGTTGTATGTATGCATGTATGTTGAAGCCCTAGTCTCAAAATGTGCTGGGAAGAACTTTGGAAGATAATTAACTTATGAGGGTAGATGCTTCAAGGAAATGTGAGGTGATCCTATCTTTTCACTTGTAAAGACATCGAAATAGCTAAAAGTTAATAGTCTGCAAAGCAGAAAGTGTGTACTCTTCAGAACTAGACTACACTGGTGCCCCAATCTCACTTGTCTAAGCCTCTAGAACTATGGAAAATAGAAATAGGGATGACAGCATCAAACAAATGAAGTTGTCTAGGAATTCAAAGTACTATTACTGATACTGTGGCTTTTATGAGGCAAGTTTTTAGCTGTCAGACCTCCTAGAAGAAGGATGAGAGGGTACCTGCACTCACTCCAAAAAAATCTCTAGTAATATGAGCCCAAATACCAACGTTCCTGAAGTTTGATCAGATTGGTGTCCTCAAAGAATAATAGAGGTATGATGATGCAGGGCCACAGGCAAAGTGGTTATTCTAGGTGAGGCATTCAGCAAGAAAGGTATCTGCAGGGTTGGGGCCTGACTTGCCCTTTTCCACCAAGATTGCCAGCTTTCTGCTGGTGGCTGGTGTACCCAGGATTTTTCATGGGCACATTTTTACATTTTTTTATGTCTCTTTCTAGGAAGGAGAAAATCTGTGGAGCTGGTCAGTTGTGAACATGGAGACTGCATTTGTGAATGTGGTTCAGAAATGGGCTATTTTTACTTAACATAATGCTCATAAAAATTCAAGATGTAGCATGTATGAGGATTCCTATATTAAATTAATTATATATTATTATATATGTAATATATATTAAATATATTAAATAATGTAGCTGTTTAATTTATACTTAAGGCTGAATAATATTTAATTATATCTATATAAACATTTTATTTATTGATTTTTCTTTGATGGACATTTAGATTGCTTAGTGAACACTTGTACTTTTTAATTTTATTTATTTATTTATTTATTTATTTATTTATTTATTTATTTATTTGGTTTTTGGGCCACACCCAGCGGTGCTCAGAGGTTACTCCTGGCTGTCTGATCAGAAATAGCTCCTGGCAGGCACGGGGGACCATATGGGACACCGGGATTCGAACCAACTACCTTTGGTCCTGGATCGGCTGCTTGCAAGGCAAACGCCGCTGTGCTATCTCTTCGGGCCCACTTTTTATTTTTTATATGTCGAAAAACTGCTACAATAAACATTATCTGTTTGACTCTACATTCAATACATTTAAAAGATCCAAGAAACACTATTATTGACTTAAATGATAACTATGTTTAATATCTATTTTTAGAATTTTTTTCCACTAAAATAGTAATTTCACTATTTCATATTTACATTAGCAGTGAGAATTTATGTTATTTCTTCTCAGGTTTTAGTTATTATTTTCCTTATAAATGTGAATGAATATTTTTGGCATTAATTTCATTTATTGCTACGATATTGAACATCTTTTTTCATCATTATTTATTTATCTGGGGGGGCACACCCGGTGATGCTCAGGTGTTACTCCTGGCTATGCACTCAGAAATCGCTCCTGGCTTGGGGGACCATATGGGTCACCGAGTGATCAAACCGCTGTCCATCCTAGGCTAACGCCAGCAGGGCAGACACCTTACTGCTCCATGCCACAGCTCCGGCCCCACATCTGGAATTATATATTTTAATTTAACTTAAATGGAATGAATGTGCTTAAAATAACATTTATGTCTCTAATATAGCAACAAGAGAAGAGAATTTAAGAAGACTGAAAATGAAATAATAATTCTAGGCATTAATGAGCTTATAAAAGGTATGAAATTTGGTCTCTGTTTTGTGGTGAACTCAGTGATCAGAGGCTATGAAAGTACTTGAGAAAATGTTAACAGTAACAAGGAATTGAAAACTTCGTCTTGTATATACAGGGCATACTGATTCCCTGGGACCTCTTTGGTTTACATGTCTTGCAGATATAATAGGTGCATTTGAAGCCTGATCTGAGGCAAAATTATTTTAAATATAAAGTAGATACACTAATGCTTATGTCCACAGAGACCATTGAAATAAGCAACTGCACACCATAGACTTTTGTTACAGTGCCCGTTCATTGAGTATATTTTTGCAATTAAATCTTTTCAATTCAAGCTGTTTGCTATTATATTATAATGTCTATGTTGTCAGTTTCCTTTTATAAAGGAACCTGAATAATCAAGACCCAGTAGATGATACTTTATGGGTAGTCTCCTCTTACAGTGCTCACTACCATATTGTTTAGTACTCTAGATGAGAAAATTGGAATTGTTATAGGAATGCTCCATACACAATCCACCCTGGAAGCTTTTATTTAGCAAAGTTTACACTCACTAATGATGATTTGCCTAGAAACTGGAAAGATCTTTCCTCCTGATAGCTGGCCTCATATATTTTAAGCTTTCTGACCCATTCCATAAGGGTCAGATCTTCAACTGCAACCTATGATCCTATCTCCAATATCTATCTATGTGGGTGTGTATGAGGAGACCTCGACGTCTGTCTGTATTGTACATAATGCTTGTCTGTGCTGCATGTAGGCCGTTATATATAACTTTGCCTTTTCCCCTTCTCTACCTATCACCTTACAAATGCTCTTCTGTCCTCTCACCCTCTCAACCTTGATCCATATTCTCTCCTTATTTAACCCTCTTCACCCTCATTTCTTTACTCCTCAAGAACCGGAACCTTCTTCCTGGCCCAGTGAGCTCCCAGTTGGCTCCCAAAGTGAAAGGAGAGCTTCCAAGCCTTCCTTGTCTCCACCTACGAAGAAGCTGCCACCATCGTTCCTGCTGACTCATACTATGTGCCCCCTTTTCTTCCATCTCTCCTCATTCTGGACTATTGTTTGCTACCGGATTCAGCTCCAGGGAGACCCCTCAGCTCGAGAAGACTGATCCCTGGCTTTTGCAAACCATTTCTAGTGGACTCCACAAGACCACAATGCAGGATGAAGCTGTGCTCTAGATTTTATATGCCCCAGACTATCGCAAAAGACTTAAAGGGGATATCTATATTTCCTTTGTATATTTCTATAGATGCATTTACTTAATAGTTATAATTATTAGTGTATATTTCCATACGCAGAGATATCTTTCCCCATCCCTTTTTGAATCTGCTTAGTAGAAAATTCTGATAGATAAGTCTC
Organism: Suncus etruscus; assembly: GCF_024139225.1. Classification (NCBI taxonomy): domain Eukaryota; kingdom Metazoa; phylum Chordata; class Mammalia; order Eulipotyphla; family Soricidae; genus Suncus; species Suncus etruscus. The sequence goes on along the minus strand of NC_064867.1, from coordinate 14,913,593 downwards.
TCTTGGGATCTGAATTCAGGGTAGAACCAGGTTATAGAGATTATTTAGCTTGTTATTTTTACCCCATATGCACCTGTAGTATCATGTGGCATTGATCCTTTTAGCATAGGCACATTAAAATGAAGAAAATTTTACGTATAGAAAGTTCTTATCTAACAGGGATAGGAACTCATATATTTTCTTTGTATTTTTATCTCTTTTTTATATTTTTATTTATTTAAACATTTTGATTACAAATATGATTGTGATTAGGTTTCAGTCATGTAAAGAACACCCCCCATCTCCAGTGCAACATTCCCACCACCAATGTCCCAAATCTCCCTCCATCCCACCCCCCCACCTGTACTCTAGACAGGTTTTCCAGTTCCCTCATTCATTCTTTTTTTCATATATTTTTTAAGTAACATGATCATATTTGGGTTACAGTCATAACCAGAACACCCCCCTTCACCAGTGTAACATTAGCCCCTTCCCCCTTCCTATCCCTTGCCTGTATTCAAGACAGGCATTCTACTACAATTGTTTTTATGTTCAGTAAGTTGTATTTTTTTCCTTAAAGAATAAAAGTAAAAAAAAAGTAAAGGTGTGATAGTAGCAATCGCCGTGTTTGCATAGGTCCAGAAAAATGGGGAAAATGGAAAAAAATCCTTGACCTGATTACTAAAAAGGCCTCACCTCAGTTTATTGGCATAAGATAGACTCTGGGTTCCAGGCAAACCAGTCCATCCAACTCCAGTCATTCTCAAGGTCCCGGTGAAACTTTTTCACACTTTAGCTGTTGTTGGTATCAGATTCTTATATTTAAAGACCCTGGATTCTGTGCATTTCTTTCATCGATGTTAGCCTGATGTGGAGCATCCTCTAGTTTCAGCATACCATTAATTGTGGAGGAATCTGCTCTGCATGCAGAGTGTTGCTGAGTCGCCTGGGTGTTGGGAGCACTCTTTGGAGTAAGTTACTGCCAAAGCAGTGGTAGGTCTTCCCTGGTAGAGGCTTGGATCCTGGTAATGTTAAAGACAATTGTGGTTGTTTCCATAGATGGTATCCATTGTTCAGGTGTGTATGGGTGATGCCCATTCTTCTGAGGCCTGAGCCAAATCATTATGCAATGGAACTCATATATTTTATAGCTCAGGGGCACCTTTCATCCTGAACATTTGTTATAGTGACTCAAATTAGGTCTCAGTGACCAGACAGCAACTGTCTAATCCTGAAACTTGAATTTTATCCTGGAATTGGGACGGTTTTCTGCGCCAGCACCTGGTATCAAACTTCCATTGGGGGAGGCTCTAGTGCCACCCTGGCACCGACTTTGCTTCAGATTAGGTGCATATGCATCCTGACAACTAGAAAATAGCAGCAACTTGACTTGAAGGCAGGATTCCCCCCCCCCTTTTTTTTTTAGTTAGATCCATTTATTTTATGCTTAGTTTATTCCCGTGCCATAAGTTTTTGCTTCTTCAGTTTCTTCTGTGAGATCTTTTTCTTCTGTGCAACTTCCTCTTCAGGTTTAGGAACTATCTGCTCTTTCTCAATCAGAATCATCTCAATGTGGCAGGGAGAACTCATGTATGGGTTAATACGCCCATGAGCCCTGTAAGTTCTGCGGCGCATCTTGGGTGCTTTGTTCACTTGAATATGCTCAATGACCAGGGAATCAACATCTAAACCCTTAAGTTCAGCATTGCTCTCTGCATTTTTAAGCATGTGCAATAAAAATTCAGCACTTTTTTTTGGGCCAACGACCCTGTGTCCAACCCCACTCTTTGGCCTGGGCACACCTGCCAACACCACCATTGTAACGCTGGAAGGGCACACACTGCTTTTGCAGGGTGACGTCTTTCAGATACGTAGTGGCTTTTCGGATATGCATGCCTTTGATGGCCTGAGCTGTTTCCCGAGTGTTCTTGAAATGAACGCGAAGGTTCGAGCCTCTGGACTTGCATGATTTGGTCGGGTTTTCGGGGTCCAGCGAATAGCGCACCATCTCGGCGGGATCACCTACAGCCGCTGGCGGAAGAGCAGGATTCCCTTTTTTGCCACCTAACAGTGAGATGAAATTAGAAGACAATCTATGACACCCTGGCTTTGACATTTGATTTATGCAGAAACCATGATCTCTAAGTCATAATCACGATTGAATAGAACTTTTCTTGGACATTAAGAAAGATCTTGGGGTTGAACAATTAGTATTCCCAGAGCCTCTAGTCGGTCTTATGAAAGAATGCTTCATTGTTAGAGACACCCTGTTTCATTTGGTCAAGGGTATTTTCTTTCTAATGTCCCCAACGTTTGCTGTGCCTATGCAGAAAAACAAAAACAAAAACAAAACAAACCCCGCCAAAAACTTGCCACCCCTCTTATTTTTTTATTCAATTTTATTTGTATCTTCTAGATAGGGGATTTCACTTTTTACATAGAGCTGTGGAACATGAATTTATTTTACCTCATATTTCTATGCCTTTCTGAAAATTGAGAAAAGAGAAAAATTGTGGTGGGGCCCAGGGACCAGGTGGTCTCAGATGCATTGGTGGAGAAAAAAAAGGTCAGAACTAAACACACATTCAAAGTTAATGACAATAGAATCAAGAGACCCAGATTATAACAATCTAAACTAAAATGGATCTGTTACACTGTTAGGCCAGAGGCAAAAGGTGGAGGTATAGGATGCAGGGAACTTTGGTAGAAGGAGGTCAACACTGGGGGTGGGGATGGCCCTAATTCACTGTCACTGAAATACAACTATGAGCCTGAATGACAACTATGAAGGACTTGTAAATCCTAATGGTTTCAATAAAAAGTAAAAGAAAGATATAAATCTGTTTGTTCGGCTGGCAGTATATAGACTCTCAATGTTTATGCTCTGACAAGAAGCTTTGTATATCAATTTAAAAGAAGAGAGAAAAAACAAACTAAAAAACAACAACAAAGAAATACACAAAAGCAACAACACAACAATAACAACAAGAAAGAAAAACAAAAGGAAGGAGGGCTGGTGTGGCAAGATTTTGTGTTTTTTTTTTTGTTTGTTTTTGTTTTTGTTTTGTATAGGCACAGTAAGTATTGGGGAAATTAGAAAGGGAATTCTTTTAGCTTAAGAGATACATGATTTCTCCCTTGAAGTCATACTGCTACCCTTGAAGCATACTGTCATGGGAACAACTACAGCAGAGCTAGTATATTCTTGTTTGGTTTTAGTTTGGTTGATCTATCAAGGGGTGACAATAAGATGTTGAATTCTCTCACGATTCTATGTTGCTATTGATGCCTTCCTTCAAATTTGTCAGCAATTGTGTTGAATATTTTGCTGGTCCCTCATTGGGACCACTTAGGAGTGTGTTTTCTTCTTGTTGTCGATATCCCTTGATTAATAATAAATGTCAATCTCACTCTCTTAATACCTTTATAAGTTTTAAGTTTATTTTATCTAATATTAGTATGGTCACCCAGCCTTTTTAAGGGAGTTATTTTCTTTTATGATTGTACTCCACCTGTGAGTTGAATCTTTGTTTGTTCTGACTATTTAGATGTGTTTTTTGTAGCAAGCAAAATGTTGGATTCAGTTTTGTGATCCTTTTTGCCATTTTCTATCTCATAATTTGTGCATTTATTTCATTGAAGTTGAGACAGATGATTGTCATGAGATTTAGTGTCATCTTTTTTGTAGGAGTTTGGCTTGTCTGTTGGTTTGTCTTTTCTTAAAGTAGAACTTTGAGTTCATCTTTTTAGGGCTGGTTTTAAGTCTGTAAAATTCTGAGCTGCTGTTTATCCATGAATATGTGTATCCTTCCTTCAAACCTGAAAGTAAGTCTGGCTAAGTGAAATATTGTGAAGTATGGTGAAGCATTCATTTCATTGAGTGTTGTCACTATATCCCACCACTGCCTTTATGCTGTAAATCCTAGGAATGCTCCTCTGAATGCAATTTTTGATCTTACTGATTTCAGTATTCTATCCCTATCTGTGGGATTCATCACTGTAACTAGGATCATTGTATCATCATTGAGTGCTTTTCTTTTGATCTCTTTTAGCTGGTAATCTTCAGGCCCACAATCTTTAGCTCTGGGAGTTTCTCTGCAGTGATGTCTCTGACTGTTGAATCTTCTTGGAGATTTTTTCCTGGGTCTTTAATGATTCTTATGTTGTTTCTTTTGAGTTCATTTTCTTTGAGATTTTTTCCCCCATCATATGATTGTTTGTTTAAGTCTCTTTTCCAATCTTTTTTTTCCCCATATGGAGTTGTTAAGCAGCTTATCTTCCAGCTCACTAATTCTGTCCTTAGCCCCTATTACTCTGTTGGAGAGTCTTTCCAGTGAGGTTTCCAAGTTTTCAGACCGGTTATTTCTGTTTGGAGTTTTCTATTTCTACTTTTGTATTTTCTTGACTGCTATCTGTGGCTTGTTCAGTTCATTCCATGTTTTCTTTAATTTTTATGAGCATTCTCCATATTTCGTAAAATCCTTATCTGAGATGCTAAATGGGTGGTTGGTAGTTGTCAGATCATCAGAGATACCACATTCATTCTCTCAGCATGGTGGAGGCCTGCATTGTCTCCCCATTGTCATGCTTGCAGTGTGGTGTTTTATATGTACCATACTGGGTTTTATTGACTCAGAGAAGTGCGTGGCTGTGGAGCAGAATGATGTCAACTCACTTGGAGATGGTGTGCATTCCTGGTACCACTGATGGTAATACTGGTGGGGTAGCAGAATCTGCTCTTTGTGGTGGTGTCTGTTAACTTGTGTTGCTATACACACTGCTGATATGGGAGCAGGCTTCACTTGAGGTGATGTGTTTTCTGGGCACCTTTGGTGGGTCAGGTGACATTGATTTTCTTGATCATTGCCTTACTCTGACATTTTCAAAACTCTTTGTAGATGGTTCAGCTTGATCTTATCCACAGGCTGAATTAGTTTCTATTGATTGAATCAACATTACTCAGGCCATCAAAAGAGAGTTGTTTATTTCTACACATAAATTACATAATTTTATTTTTTGTTTTCAGGCAGATCAGGTTTATTTATTTTGTATTTTTATGGGATCATTGATGGATTTTATCTATCTCTTCATCACTTTTGGCTAATATTCTATCTCCTTTGTTTGCATGCTCAAGATCAGTAAGATACAACATATGTGTGGCTTATCCTATTGAATAGTTGTCTGTATTTCTCTACTTCTGCTATGTTTAGTGAAAACCACTTCTTCCCTTCTGTACTAAATTGGCAAATTTATTCAACTAAAGGGAAGGTAATAAGAAACTTAGTTTCCTTCTCAGGCCCAAACAGTGCCTTTTAATTTAGTCTGGTAGTCTTCAACCTGACAATTTGACTCCTGCCTGTCTCCACTGGATACTTCTTAATTGTTTCAAAATGCATAAAAAGAAGAGATGTGATGGGAAGTCTTGTTATTAGTTCACACAGCAGATCTAGCCTGCCTATAATAATTATCTCGTCTGAGTTATCATTCAGAGGGTTTACTTTGCACCATCAAATGACAAAATAATATAGATATAAGACACTTATAGCTGAAATAGGATATATGTGGAAAATGTTATGTTTGTATTCATCTTAAAAATATATCATTTACATAGGCAGGAAAGAGTAAGAAAGATTCAGAGGTGAGTTATTTGGCAGTCTAAGAGAGGTTTGGGGAGAGATGTGGTTAATGTTGAGGAAAGCTCAACCCAACGAGCAGATAAATCTGATATTGGGAAGGTTTCATTTGGGTAGTGGGAATTAAGACAAGAAAGTGGATGAGAACTAGATTTATTTTTTGTACTCATTTTAATAATGAAAGTACATTTTGAAAATATATAATATTGTCTCATGAATTGGGGAGCCTGTAACTAGGAGGCTATTTATTATTAATAATAATAATAATTATGATGATTTTTAGAATCATTTATTATTTAATTTGTTTTCTCATCTTGTTCACTGAAAGTGGTTTTTCTCTTCTCTCCTCTCCTTTCCAATGAACATAATAAAATAATTCTTTTGGAGGTACTTAAATATTTTCATCTAATGCCCATTAAATGATTCACATATTCAATAAAGCTAAATACTGCTGGCTCCACTGACAAGTAAAAAGAAGAGGAAAATAATATTGAGCAAAAGAAAACAAAAATTATCATATTGGAATTCAGCATTTCACTCTGGTTCTGTCATGGTTGCATCAACAAAATAAGACAAAAATATAGAATTATAGAATTTTATTAAACTGTCAACATTTCAGAGTTAGCCAGTTTTATTTCCTTAGCATGCAATCAAATAGCTTGTTTCTTTTCTTTTGAATCTTGTATAACAATGTATCTATGATTTTAATCATTTGAGATAAATTACTACAATGGCAAATGTACTCTTTGCTAGAGAAAATACGTTGAGGAACCCAAGTTAATTAAAACATTGTAAAGAAACAATCTAAATTTATTTATGAAAATATAAATATTACCATACCATATTTACCTCAAAATTGCCAATATACCTCAACCACAGCACATAAAATTCTTTTACACTTGCACCTCTTGGTTATCTCAGGTTTTTATTTCATGATTTTTGGAGTTTGAGCCATATTCCTCCATACTTAGGAGTTACTGCTGGTTCTTATATAGCTTATATTTCATTAAATATTATATATTCGCTTGTTTTATTTCCTTATATATCACTTATGAATGAGAACCTCTGATTTTTATTCTGACACATTTAACTTGACAGAACTCCCTCTATGTTTCATTCATGTTGTAGCATGTGTGATTTCTTCCTGTTGTAGATATCCCTTGATTAGTAAGAAATGTCCATCTTTGTCCCTTACAACTTTTCTGAGTCTAAAATTTGTGTTATCTAATATTAGTATGGCCACTCCAACTTTTTTATGGCTGTTGTTTGCTTGGATGATTTTCCTCCAGTCTTTGATTTTGAGTCTATATTTTTTCTGACTATTCAGGTGTGTTTCTTGTAGGCAGCAGAAGTTTGGGTTCAGTTTTTTGATCCAGTTAGCCACTCTGTGTCTCTTAACTGGTGCATTTAGTTCATTGACATTGACAGACATAATTGTCATGGGATTTAGTGCCATCTTTATGTAGAAGTTTGGTGTATGTTGGTCAGTCTTGTCTTAAAGTAGACCTTTTAGTTTTTCTTTTAAGTCTGGTTTTGAGTCTGCAAAGTTTCTGAGTTTTTGTTTATCTGTGTATAATTCCTTCAAACCTGAAAGTGAGTTTTGCTGGGTGCAGTATTTTATGTGAAGCATATATTTCATTGAGATTTCTCACTATATCTCACCACTGCCTTCTTGCCTTTGAGGGTTTCTTGTGACAGGTCTGCTGTAAACAGACTGCTGCTCCCTTGAATGTAATTTCCCTTTTTGATCTAGCTGTTTTTAGTATTCTATCTCCATCTGTGGGATTAATCTTTGTGAATAGGATGAGTTTTAGGGTGCTTTTTCTTGGGTCTCTTCTTGCTGGTATTCTTCATGCAGGCAGGATTAGGTTGCATGTAGTCTTTAGCTCTGGTAGTTTCTCTGTAATGATGTCCTTGACTGTTAATTCTTCTTGGGGATTTTTTTCCTGTGTCTCTGGGATTGCAATGATTCTTATGTTGTTTCTGTTGATCTTATCAAAGACTCTATTTTCATCTGTTCACATTATTTGAGTAATTTTTCCATTGTCTGCTAATTTGCTTTAAGGTTTTTTTTTTCCAACCTTTTCTGATCAAAGGAGTTGTTATGCATCTCATCTTCCAGCCCACTGATTCTATCAGTGAGTTGTTACCCTGTTGGAGAGACGTTCCATTGAGATTTTCAATTCATCTATTGAGTTTTTCAGAACTATTATTTCAGTTTGGAGTTTTCTAATTTCTATCTTCATATTCTCTTGATTCTTATTTGTTCCATTCAACTTGATCTATGCTTTCTTTGAGTTCTCTGAGCATCTTCCATATTTCTTCTCTAACCTCCATATCTGAGAGACTAACTAGGTGTTTTGCCGTTTTTGGGTCATCAGAGTTGCCATCTTCATTCTCTATGCCTGTTGTTGGCCTGCATTGTTTTCCCATTGTCATGCTTGTATTGTGGATTTTTCTACATGTTGTGGTGGTATTCATTGGGTAGAAGATGTGCGGGGCCACTTTGTTTCGCAGCCATACTCCTCTGGCTCCACCCATTTTGTGAGGGACTGCTCATCTCTGAAGAAGACAAGCCCTCAAGGAAGAATACCGAAAAGGATAAAAATCTCAGGCTGCAGGACAGCAGAGAGAAGGTCCAAGCTGTCTGTTGTGCTTCTGACACAGCAGAAATCAGCTCCACTGTCTCACAAAGTTTCTTGACAAAACAGTCTCTCCTTATTTGTTTTTGTTTTTATGGGCCACACCTGGTGGAACTCAGGGGTTACTTCTGGCTCTGCACTCAGGAATCTCTCCTGGATCAGCGGACCATATGGTATGCTGGTATGGCATACCATATCAGATGGAGGTATCCTATGCTCTAGCATCAAGGTAGCACATCTAGAATTCTCTTGCCTCCAAAATGTGGAAGAACATTGGAGTCGATCATTAATTGTGGGTATTTTTGGAGTCTTGACAGAAAGAGTTTTCCTAGAGAAGAGAGAAATTTTTTGTTTTTGTGTGAAATGCAGGACTAAAATTATTGTAATTCACTTTGACTGCAATACTTCAGAATAGTTCATGATGTGAAGAATATAAATTAGGTAGACTAATTTTAACCCTTGGATTATTAATTAATTGAAGATAATATAATTGGAAATCCAGACCAGAATAGCTTTTTGAGTATGCACAACATGTTTAACATGAAGTATATTAAGAATACTTTTTATTTGGGGGATGTGTGCTCATAAACATTGCTCATGGACTGTGGAAGCACTCCTGATGAATCTTGACAAACTAGGATGGAAGTTCAGTGTGTAGGATGGAGAATGCAATGCTTCTGAGGACTTGCAGTACTGGAGATTACTACGGACACCCTTGTGGTGCTTGAAAGCTTCCAGGACCATACTTAGGGCAGTGCATAGTAGACTGAACTCAGACCAGTGCATGGAATTAATCTGATGCAAAATACGCATCCTAACCCCTGCACTTTTTCTTTGGACACAACTAAATACATAAATAAATAAATTTATTGATTAAATAAATGAAATTAAATATGCATGGTTGGCAAAAGTAATTGTATAGTCCATGTCACCAAATGATTGTATAAAAATCTGATGGGTCTTACTACAAATAGCACCCTAAATAGAACATGTATCTGAGAATTACTTCTAACCCTCTTACACTGAAAATTTGCTCTTCTATCATTTTATAAGATTAGATTATCTTCTTCAAATAACTTTTTCAGCTTGACTTTAAATTTCCAACTCGTTCTGCATATTAATTGAATATACTTTTTGTATTATTTTTACTTTTAAATCCTATCAGAAAGATCAGCTATAAGAAGGCATCATTCATCTTCTTGGAAGAAAGAAAAAGGGCATTGCCCCCAAAGTTTTATATAAACCAATTTGAAGAATTTAGACCAGAAGGCAAATAATTGAAAATATTTGGATGCCACTAATACAATGACTACAACAAGTTTTATGGCTTTGTTAAACGATATTTTTTGTTAAACAATATTTTTTGGGAGTTGCAAAATTTAGCTTGAGATATGTTTTGTAATCCATCATCTGTCATAGAAGTTGAGGAGAAGAAGCAAAAAGTCTCCACCTATAACTAATGATATTTTTGAGGGGGTAGTTTTTGGGCCACACTCAGCAGTGTTCAGGTCTTTCTTCTGGCTTTGTACTCAGAGATAACTCCTGGCAGTGGTGGCGATCAAGGGATCATATATGGTGCCAGGTATTAATTCTAAGTCAGTAGCATGAAAGAAAATTGACTTGCATGTTGTAATATCTTTTTACACATTACCAAATTAAGAATATTTCTAAATGGAAGCTATTGGTATCATTTAAAATGAAAGATTGGATTGTATCATTATAAGTTAAGTGAAATATTACAATGATACAGGAATTCCAAATGAGAAGAAAAATTTTCTGGTAACTTTAATGCGATTGAATTATCTGTAGCTCAAGTGCTTTGTTAATGATGATTGGCACCAGAAGACCACTCTGAAGACCATTAGTAGATATCTATGTATTTTGGATTTTCTTTTCTTTTCTAGATCTGCACTCAGGACTGATTTCTGATTATGCTCAGGTGACCATATGTGATATTCAGGATCAAACCTGGATTGGTCATTTGCAAGGCACGTGCTTTACCCTCTATACAATATTTTTAGTCCTAAATTCTGGATTTTCTGTCCCCTACTTTTCTACCTTCTACCTTTCTTCTTCATCTATATTATCTTATTATTTGTGCTTTATATTTTATATTTAGTCTATGGAATTCCATGGTACAAAAGACCAAGTAAAATTTTGACTTTCATTTAGCTAAAGCAGGTGGACTCTAAAATAATCCCCTGACTCTTAAATTTTCAGAAGTTTATTTGGAAGTTTCTTCCTATAGTCTCCAAAGTCACAGACTATTCAGAGGAATAGCTAAATGAGAGTTAATTTCTAGGAAACTATCTCTACTCTCACTGCCAATTACCTCTAGCCTAGAGCTAAGTATATGATGTGTGGATAAAACATTTTCCCCTTGTAGCACAAGACACAAAAAAGCAATTATAGTGTCTTTTTCTTATAACAAGCTAAGTGGTATAGGAAATAGATCTGTTACTAATTACCACACTCTACCCAACTTCCTCCATAATTCAATAGGCATAAGATTCTTCTAAACCTTAAATTAACCAACAATTTATTTAATTTAAAACTTAGATAAATTGTTCTGCATTTTCCTAGACAAACCAAGTTTAATGGTGAAATAAGTATAGACCTCAATTAGAGAAAACATTTTATCAGAAATACTTAAATGCTATTTAATTTTTCAGTATATAAAGTCACATTTAAAATCCAAAACAACTAATGTTTCCCATGTCATGTCTGAGTATATTGAATTACAGCAATCTGTTGACATAAATGAGTGGAAAAACTTAACTATTTATCTTGGCAGGAATATAAAATGAAAATTGCTTGATAAATTAAATAATAGTTACTACTTAAATTTTTTCTTTTTCTTGGTACTGCGGATGTAGCTTATTGGTAGAATACTTGCATTGCAATTGTGAAAACTCAGGTTTGATCCATGGTACTCTCCCATTTTTTCTTCTTGAATCACAGAAACAAATTTTTCTTCTTAAAAACTCCACTTATTCAGAATATTGCCAATATATATAAAAGATTTGCATTTTTTTTCTGGGCAGACAGCTGGCCAATGGCCTTCTGGACTTACCAGTTAGTCCAGGAGACCGAGATCCCCCCACACCAGACTGGCCTTCAAGGCCAGGTCTGGCAACTGGGCTCTGGGGGGATGGGGAGGTGGGAAACTCCTCCCCTATGCATACTGGACCCCCTGCAGTGGTGTCTTTTCTTACTAATACTCATATTCAAAGTGCACCCTCACGAAAAATATACATTTAGGGGCCGGGCGGTGGCGCTGGAGGTAAAGTGCCTGCCTTACCTGCGCTAGCCTAGGAGACGGACCGCGGTTCGATCCCCCGGCGTCCCATATGGTCCCCCAAGCCAGGAGCGACTTCTGAGCGCATAGCCAGGAGTAACCCCTGAGCGTCACCGGGTGTGGCCCAAAAACCAAAAAAAAAAAAAAAAAAAAAAGAAAAATATACATTTAAAGCATTATCTAAAAATGTTCTTTATTCTAGATAGTTCCTAGGAAAGGAAATGGAATGCCAAAGATTTGGATGATAACACTCAAATAGATCTTTAAAATCAGTCTTTATGTGGACGTGACTTTCCGCACTGACTCCAAACAGAAACCATAAACAATTCATATATATATTGTATATAGCCCCTATCATGTATTGCCTCTCCCCTACCCCCTCATCTCCCAATCCTGATTCGTTATCTTCCCCTAATTTAACCCTCTTTACCCTCAATTCCTAACTGGTAGGCACCCAGACTGACCTCCTGCCCCAACAGACCACCTTCCAGCTCCTTAGTGAAAGACACACTCTGGGTCCCTGTTCTCATGCCTCAGCAAAGAACTACAACCAGCATGCCTGCTGACTCATGCTTGAGGCCCCTTTCACCCCCACCAAATAATGGACTGTTGCATGATACAGGAATCAGCTTCAGCAAAACCCCCAGCTCAAGGACACTATAGGGTTCCGTAATGCCGCAAAATATGTCTCAAATTGAACTCCAAGGCATGTGATACGAAAAGTACCTTGGCTTTTACTCCCCCCCACAAGAATATAACAAAAGACCTAATAGGGAGTCTTAGATTGCTCATGGAAGCTCAATACCTGTGTAATAATACATCTTAAGATGTATATTCCTAAATATACAGGTAGCCTCCTCCACCACTTATTTTATTAGAATACCTTTTCTTTTTAACTCAGTTTTATTTATTTGTTCAATTTTTTTTTTTTAGGTTTTTGGACCATACCCAGTAACACTCAGGGGTTACTCCTGGCTATGCGCTCAGAAGTCACTCCTGGCTTGGGGGACCATATGGGACACTGGGGGATCAAACCTCGGTCCATATTAGGCTAGCACTGGCAAGGCAGATATGTTACCTCTAGCACCACCACGCCGGCCCTATTTGTTCTATTTTAATATATACATTTTTTCTCTATCCTTACCATTTTTGGTGCTGCTTGGTACAAAAAGCCTTGACTGGGATAAAAGCGCAGAACAAAACCAGACCACAGAGACTGTGTGTCCAGCCTGTCATCCTTACCCAGAATAGCACCAGCAACACAGTATGACACCATACGTTTTTGTATGGGCACAGTAAAAAAAAAAAAGGGAAAACCATAGATACAGAAATGAGATTTATCTTCTAGAGATAAGAACTCACATTTTTTTTTATAGCAGAAGGGTTCCTCCCATCCTGAACATGTGTCATGTGGATACAACACAGTCTCCAGGAGATTGGACAGTGTTAGTCCAATCCCAAACCCCAGATCCCAGATGTAGAACTGATAAAGCTCCAGGCAACACCACCAGGAACTAAGCTCCATTGGGAGATTTATAACACTTCTTTGGCATCAACTTGTGCCAGTTTTAATATGACAACGAGGAAAGGACAACTTGACCTAAGACCAGATTGTCCTATCACATCATCTAACACTAAATGGAAATCAGAAGAGGTATGGTCCTTTGAGCTGTGAAAAATAAGAGCACCAACAACACAAAACTGACTTTGACAACCATGACTGAACAGAACCTACCTTGAGACCAATAAAGAAAACCCTACCCTAGGCTATAGCCAAGGACTCCAACAACAACAACAACAACAACAACAACAACAACAACAACAAGATGTTTTATTGCAGAGGCCCAACTTGGACAACAGAGACTGAGCAGAACCTTTGGATCCATAATATCCTAGGCTTCAGCTTAGGGACTGAACGAAAACAGGGAGCAAGTGTTACAGAAGACTGAACACCACAACAACGATGGATAGGAACCTCTAGAACCTAGAGACTCTATCCTAGATCCTGACCTATAACCTGCGCAAATACCAAGATTGCTAGCTACAGTGGCTTGATTTTCTCACACACAACTGAGAGGAAAGTTTCCTGGCACCACAAAAAAGCCTTTGGGATAGGGTAATGAGTATATATGGAACCAGGGGTTGATCCAATTATGGTATGCTTCAAGGATGGAGAAACCCTGAATCTCTTAGGCCAAGGGAATTCCCTTTCTTCCTCAATGCTTACTGTGCCTATGCAAAAAAAAGTGAGGTGAAAGCCAAACCCTGCCACTCCAGCACCCCTACTTTTTCTTGTTTTGTTTCAATTAGTCTTTGACTTTATTTTCCTTCTCTTTTTTTCCCACTTTTCTCTTTCTTTTTCACTCTTGTGGTTATTATTGGGTGATTTGTTTTTATTTTTATTTGCCAGGTGCATTTTTTCTTTTTTCTTCCATTTTTTTCTTTTTTCTTTTTTTTCTCTCTTTCTTTTTTTGGTAGTTGTTACCAATTTTTTTCCTCCCTCAATCTACAACAAGCTGTAAACCAGAGACCAGTTGCACTAGCATTCTGGAGGGTAATGGAGGGAGATATGGGTTACATGCTGGGAACAGGGGTGGAGGGAGGACAGCACTGGTGGTGGGAATTCCCCTCATTCATTGTAATTATGTACCATAAATGATGCAGTGAAAGATTTGTAATGCACTTTGGTCACAATAAAAATTAATAAAAAATATTTGCATTTTACAAACTAAAAGAAAAGAATTCCTAACTATTTGATAAAAGCAAGTTATAAGCATTATATTGGAAACAACTAAGTAATTTTATTTTTTACTGTCTTAAAAAGGAATTTTGAGTGAGATTTAACAATAGAATTAAGAGTTCTCATAACAGTGCGATGAAAGCAATTATAGGTTGAAAAAAATTCAACTTGTATTCTTGTGAGCAGTCCAAGAAGAAGCTTCTTGAAAGTAGGGCATCTTATACATTTGGCTATGTTTGTTCTTATCTTCCTTTCAACATTCATTGGATTTTATAGACTATACTTTCTTTTAATATTTTTAAATGCTCTGTTATTCATTGATAAAGTATATCCATCTTTTACTTCACAACCTATTTTACTCGAGATGTCACTGATTTAAATCTATTTTGTAGAACCTGTTAGAAAACTGTTGCATTCAGAATCAAAATACCAAATCTACAACAAGGTATATACAAAGGGGACCAGTTATACTAGCAGTCCAGGAGACAAAGGATGCATACTGGGAATAAGAGAGGCAGGAGGACAACACTAGTGATGGGAATGGCCCTAATTCAGTATCACTATGTACCTTAAATATAGCTGTGAAGGACTTAGTCTTTCACATTGGTCACAGTAACAATCATTTAAAATAAAAAAAAAAGAAAACTGTTGGGGCTGGTGAGGTGGCGCTAGAGGTAAGGTGTCTGCCTTGCAAGTGCTAGCCAAGAAAGGACCGCGGTTCAATCCCCTGGTGTCCCATATGGTGCCCCCAAGCTAGGGGCAATTTCTGAGCGTTTATCCAGGAGTAACCCCTGAGCATTAAACGGGTGTGCCCACCCCAAATAAAAGAAAATAAAAGAAAACCGTTGTGTTAAACGTGAAGTATTATGTCATAGAGTAAATGCTCAAGTTTCAACAGGTTAGATTCACTGACACTCATATTTATAAAACCATAAAGATGAAAATCTCTAGAATTATTCCTAGGCTATTGAGAAGCATTGAATATTAGCACAAATTTTAAACAATATCCAGTAATAATAATTCTTCCATTTAATATATAAGTGAAATATAGAAGTATAGTCATATAGAAATGATTAAGACTAAAACAAAAGTAATTTTATTTGTTGTTATTATTATTCTTTTGTTCTGGGCACACCTGGCAGTATTCTACTCTATGTGGTGCTAGGGATTGAATCCAGCTCGTTGGCAGGAAGACCAGTTCTTCAGCCCATTCAACTCTCTGGCTTGGCTAAAGACATTTTATACCTTGAGGGATTTTACACCTGAGATAACATTCATGATTAGCATGTCAGAAAGATACTGAAAACATCTTTTAAAATATTTTAGATTCATTAAAGAACTGTGGTTTACAAAGTCTTTGATTAAATGAGTTTTAGGCACATATCAACACCAATCCTGTTACCAGTGTCAAATCAAATCACCAATGCTCCCATAACTCTATCCCACAAATCCCAACCAACCTCTCCCCTGCACCTGCCACTTTGGCTGAAAAATTAATTTCCATGGTTTCAGCTTAGATCTCATGTTTCCAGTGTTGTTGAGTCTGTGCTTTGGATATATAGAAATTATACTTCCACCTCCACAATATAACTGATGCCAGACCCCTATACCCCATTATTTCCCTTTTTCATCTTCTTTGTTCTTATCTTGATGTATTTTTTTCTCTGTGCTTTTCCTCCCTAGGATCTGGTGTCAAGGTGTCTAGGATCTAGACATACTCCCTACCACATGACATTGGAAGTGTAATTTCAAGGTACTTTAATTTTATTAATTTTTAAAATATTTTTTAAAAATTCAATCCCTGTGAGATTCACAGTGACAAAGGTGTTTATGATTTAGTTTTAGTCATACAATGTTCCAACATTCACCCAGTTGCTGATTTTACCAGTGCTGATTTTCTGTAATCAGTGTACCCAATTTCTCTCCTACCCTCCTCCCACTATGGCAGATTGTTTTCCCGCTATCTCTTTTCTTTTTTTCCTTAGGCATTGTTTTGCCATATTGTTATTGAAAAGGTATCATGCATATTACTTTACCCTTTCTTCAGCATTCAGTTCTTGTCCAGAATGATCATTTTCAGCTGTCACTGACATAGTGGTATTTCTCTCGCTCATAATTTCTCTCTTATGATGGTTTCTTTGTGACAAGCTTCCTACCATGAAGTAGTCCTATTGGCCCTCTTTTATATTGTCTTTAGGTATTATCACCTTTTGGCCATCTGTATTTCTTCTTTGAGGAAGCTTCTGTTCACTTTTTCTCCCATTTTATGATGGAGCTTTAAAATGTTTTTTTTTTTATTGAAACCATTATCAACTCCAAAGTCATTCATAGTTGGATTTCAGGCATACAGTAACAGTGAATTAGGGTCATTCCCACAGCCAGTGTGACCTCCCTTCATCGAAGTTCCCAGCATTCATCCTATATATACCTTTACCCTTACCCCCTGCCAGTGTAAAAGGCCTATTTTAAGTTTATATTGTTATAGTTTGGGTCTCTTTTCTCTATTGATGTTGACTTTGACTTGGATATACATTTTTGTCCTCCACCAATGTACCTGAGACCACTTGATCCCTAGGCCCCACCTCTTTTATTTATTTTTTCTTGGTACATTCTACAAGTGCTTTATGTATTTAGATATTAAATACAATCTGTGGGCAAAAATATAGATGGCCAAAGAACATATAAAATGCTTCACATCAGGAATCATCAAAGAGATGCAAATCAAAACAACAATGAAGTATAATCTCACAGTACAGAGACTGGCACACATCATAAAGAATAAAACAACCAGAGCTAGTGAAGACACAGGGATAGAGGGACTCTCTTTCAACTGCTCTTTCCAGCCTTTTTGGAAAACAATATGAATATTTCTCAAAAAACTAGAAATTGAGCCCCCCTCATCTTGGCACTTCTCTTTCTCTTGAGGCACTCACTGACTTAGGTGTGAAAATGGCGCTTCTGAGTCACAAAAAGGAACCACGGCTACTCTGTCTGTCTAAAAAACTGCTCTTAGAACTGTGTTGAGAAATATCTCTGTGTTTTTTGTTTGTTTTATAAATTTCAGGCCACATCTGGTACTGTTCAGGGCTTATCCTGGAAGTGAGCTCAGGGATCACTTCTGGCAGTGCCTGTAATTGAACTCGGGACAGTGGTGTACAATGCAAGTTCTTTACCTACTGAACTATCTTGCTGTCAACCTCTTGATAACCAACCATGTTTATTAAGAATGCAAGTTCTTGGGGTCAGAGAGATAGCATGGACGTAAGGCATTTGCCTTTCATGCAGAAGGTCATCCGTTCGAATCCTGGCATCCCATATGGTCCCCCGAGCCTGCCAAGAGTGATTTCTGAGCATTGAGCCAGGAGTAACTCCTGAGCGTTGCTGGGTGTGACCCAAAAACCAAAACAAAAAACAAAAAAACAAAAAAACAAAAACAAAAACCAAAAAAGGTGGTTAGAGCACTTGTCTTGAGTGCAGTTGAGTGGGGGTACATTCAATTCCTTGCATTTCATATAAATTCATGAGTAACCTCAGGATTGAGTCCTAAATGCAGAATCAGAGTAACCTCTGAGCATTGTAGCAAGCTTCTAGCCAAAACTAACTAAAAAGAAAGCAGATTCTGTGCTACATTTCAAAACTATTTGGTTTGTATTCTCTCATAATTCCTGTGTATTCTAAAGTTTCATATCCTCGACTGTCTAATGACATAAAGCTTTTGTTACCAATAGTTTGGTGTGGTTAATCAGTTTACATTAGTGGTAGATCTATTCACTCTCAAAATGTGAGGAATATATGTTTTCATATATTAAAGTATGATTTTAATAGTGACTTTTCAGTAACACCTTTTAGAATTAAATTCTATGAAATATATTAAATTCCTTTTCAAATGCTTTCCTTCCCAAAATGTTTTGCCAGGAGGAATGTGATGGTTAAAAAGAACATAGGGATGTGAACAATAAGGATTTGTACCTTTCTATTTTATTATAATATATTATGTCCTAGATACAACTTTAAAAATAAAAGCAGGTAAAGAAATAAGTATTTGTTTTGATAGATTAATATGTTTAAATATGTAGACACTGAAACATTGTAGTTTTGTTCCTTACCATTCTGTAAGGTAAGTGTTGACTTTGATGTGGGTAGATCATTTTAAATGGAAACTACACTTTGATCTTCAGTTTTAAATCATGATCCTTTGAAGAATATTCTCAGTGCTGTCAAACCTGTGATGATGTTCAGAACAAATATGTCCTAATCTATAGCACCTTCTCACATTAAATGTTTAAGCTTGAGTTTGAAAAGATGTAGGCACAAAAGATTTTGGACTGTCTTCTCTTTTGTCCACCTTTCTTGGGGTGAATCTGAAAACTCATAGACATTCCTTCTACCTCAAGGAAAGAAACATTTTTGCATCTGGAGGCAAAGGACCATTGAGAAAAATCTTATTTTTCTTCAGCTGTGTGAAAAGGATATTTTTTATTTTAATATTTTTATTTATACAATTTTATTTTAAACATGATTGTAGTTTGGTTTCAGTCATATAAAGAACACCCCCCCTTCACCAGAGCAACATTCCCATCCATCACCAATGCCCCAAATCTTCCACCTCTCTACCCCCTCACCCCCCACCCCTGCCTGTATTTGAGACAGACTTTCTACTTCCCTCATTCATTTACATTGTTATGCTAGTTTTCAGTATAATTATTTCTCTAACTCTCACCATTCTTTATGGTGAGCTTCATATCTTGAGCTGGACCTTCCAGACCTCAAATATTGTCTCTGAGAATTATTACAAAATATAATTTTTGTAAAAAAATTTTTGCAAAAACAAAGTGAATTTTTTTTGCATGTAAGTACACATGCAAATTAAGACTGCCACTTCTATCATTTTAATTTGAAAAAACTAGGCCTAACATCTGAGTGATAGCACAGCAGTATGGCGTTTGCCTTGCATGTGGCTGACCCAGGACAAGCTGGAATTTGATTCCTGGCATCCCATATGGTCCCCCCAAGTCGGCCAGAAGTGATTTCTGAGTGCAGATCCAGGAGTAAACCCTGAGGGCCCCAGTATGACCCCCAACCCCCAAAGGCCTAGAGTCTAAAAGTATTTGGGAAAACTCTTGTCCATCTCTATAAATTCTGTCTCCATCTTACAACTCATACTCACACCAAACTCTGTCATCTCTACTTCCCTTGCCCTCCCTCAGACTGCTACTCTTTCCTTAACATAGTATGTTTACTATATTGAGGGACCATATAAAGTATATTTTAACAAAAATAAATCAATGTAACATGTAAGCCCTAGGGACAGATTCCAATCTGGATTCAAAGGTAGAGGCTACCTCTAGACTATCTTAAATTAGTAAAAGAAGTAGAGGTCCTACAAAGTGAACAGCAGAAACTTTGTTTCAGGGCTGTTCTAATTCTCATGGAAATAAAGGTTGAAATTTCACTCTGGTTAGAAAGTTCAGAAAAGAATGATTCCATTTTTCAATTTAATCTAATGGATCATTTATCAATCAAGAAGGTTGAATTTTCCCACTTAGAAAGGCATTGAAATGACCTCTGCATAAATTAATCATTGCTGTAGTTCAATTTCAGTAATTTTTCACTTAATAATACCACTTAAATTGTAGATAGTTAAAAATTGAATTTAATAAATATGGCAACAGAAATGCTAACTAATATACAGTTACTACTTCTTTACCATACCAAAGTGTCCAAGACCCTCCATTATTGTCCCCTTATCATCTCTAACTCCTCTTCTTTTCCTCTTTTCTCCCCACACTACCTGGTAAATAAAGATTTTAGACTCAAGATCAAAGATTTGTCCAAATTCAAATGGTCATTTCCTTGTTTTGCTTCTATGTACATACTTCAAATTAATGAGATAATTTGATCTTTTCCATCTCTATTACTTATTTCATTTAGTATGGTACTCTCCAACTTTATTCACATAGCAGCAAATTGACAACTTTCATCTTTCTTCTTTCAACTTTCACCTTTTCTTGTAACCATTTCATTACAATAAAACTGTATTATGCATTTACATACTATTAGACATTTGGATTATTCCATATCCTAACTATAGTAGTTGGCGTTGCAATGAACATAGGTGTCATACAGTTTTAAATTAATATTTATATGTTTTTGAGATGAGAATTAGGAGATAACTGGTACCTCTGGAAGTTCTGTACTTAGATTTTAAAAAAAGGAAGACTTGATATTAACTGTTTTCCATAGAGATTATACTAGATGACATTCCCACTATATGTGAAAAGGGTTTTCTTTTTTACCATGTCTCTGACAAAAACACTATTTTCAATATTTCTGATATATGCCATTCTCACTGGTGTATCCTGTTTTAATTTTAATTTATCTGATAAAAAGTGCTGAACACTTTTTCATATACCTGCTGTGTGTCTCCTTTGGGGAAATATTTGTTTACCTCTTCACATTTGTGAATAAGGTTGTTCTGTTGTTGTTGTTGAACTTTGTGAATTATTTATATATCTTGAATTGTAGCCATTTATCTGATATATGGTGTGCAAAGTTTCTTTTTATTTTAGTCCAAATTTCTTTTGTCATGCAATTTTTTTGGTTTGATATAGCCTTATTTATTTACTTAATCTTTGCCAATGAAGTTGAATCATCAAACACATTTCTAGGTCTATATCCTGGGGAGTTCTGCCTATTCAACATTTCTTTTATATAACTTATGGGAAGTATCACATTCCCTGATTTTAAATCACATTATAAGTGATAGTAATCAAAATAATATGGTATTATGAGAATATGAAAATCTATTCTCAATGTTTTAATCCACATTATATTAATTATATATACTGTGAGATATAAATGCAGTTTTATTTTTTGTACATGTGACTGTCAAGTTTACCCAATACCATTTATTGAAGAGGATTTTCACTTTTGCTTTACTTCAATTACTTTTTTTTCAAAGATTTTTCATAGATTAACTATCTGGATCTTTATTTTATTTTATTGTTCTAAGAGACTATTCCTTAGTCTAATACAGACCATTTTTTAATTTATAATTTTTATTTTAATCATAGTGGCTTACATATCATTCTCAGTAATATTTTAGGTACATATTAACATTGAGTCAGGGGAATTCCCACCACTGAATTGTCCTCCCTCCACTCCATTTTTGTGTTTTTTGTCTCTTTTTTAAAATATATTTTTTAAAATATATATTTTTTCCCCTCCTGCATAGGCACAGTAAACATTGGGGTCATTCGAAAAAAAAATTCATTTGGCCTAAGAGATACAGGGTTTCTCCATCCTTGGAGTATATTGTCATGGGTTTAATTATAGGGTACTTTCTAGTTCATTTTCTCTCCCGTTGGTGTTTTTGTGGTGTATGGGAAACTTCTGTTCCGTCCTGGGTGGTAAAGTCAGGTCTCTGTATCTAGAGATCTCAGTCTCTGCACAGGACAAGGAAGGAACTTATGGTGAAGTCTTTCTTTGTGCTTCTAGAAGTTCTGTTCCCTTAGTATCATTTTAATCTGTCTTCTGTGGTTGGTGGTCTTGGTCCTTGCGCTGATCCTAAGATGGAGCCTAGGATAGCGTCTTTCGTTATGTTATCAGGAGACCCATTCAGTTGCTACTGTCTCAGTCAGACCTCTGGAATTAGAGATCATGGTTGTTGTGCAGGTCGTAGATCAAACCCTAGACTAGGGCTTTTTTATTGGTCCCAGGACACATACTGCCGGGTCATGGTTCTATCAGCCAGTCATCTAGTACAGACTATTTTGATTACTATAGTTTTATAGTATGATTTAAAACCAGGGAATGTGATACCTCCCATCATTTTTTTAAAATAAGAATTATTTTGATACTTAGAAAATCTTGATTTAATATTCATTTTAATATAATTTGTTCTTGAGAAATATTATTATTATTGAAAAGGGGATTACATTGAAAGTGTGTAATGTTTTGGTCACTTTGATATTTCACTCATTATATTCCTTGATTATGGAATATTTTTTTCATTTCTTGGTGTCCTTTCTATTTCTTTCAAAAATTAATTTTTTAATGTACAATTTTTTGCCTTCTTTTTCAATTCATAACATGCATCTATAAATATAACAGATTTTTGTGTATTGATTTTTTAACCTGCTACTTTGCTGTATAAGTAATTGTTTTAAAATTTGTTTTCAGTGGTGCCTTTAGTTTTTTTTAATGTATATTAACACACCACCTATGAAAAATTCTTTTTTATAAGACTGTATGCAGAGGACATCTAAAACTTTTTGAGCAATTGTGAAGAAAGTGGACATCATTGTTTTGTGCCTGATCTCACAGGGAGATTTTCAGATTTTTAGTCATTGAGACTTATGCTTCAGAGAGATGCAAATTAAAACAACAATGAGGTACCATCTCACACCACAGAGTCTGGCACACATCACAAAGAACAAGAACAAACAGTACAGTGCAGTCAGGTATGTGGGGAGAAAGGAACTCTCTCATTCACTGTTTGTGGGAATGCTGTCTAGTCCAGCATTTATGGAAAACAATATGGAGAGTCCTCAAAAAAATGAAAGTTGAGCCCGCATATGATCCAGCTATACCACTCCTAGGGATATACCCTAGGAAACAAAAAACAAAAACACAATACAAAAATACAAAAAATGCCTTCTGCACACCTATATTCTTTGCAGTGCTATTTTTAATAGCCAGAATCTGGAAACAACCAAGATGCCCTTCAAAGATGAATGGCTAAAGAAACTGTGGTACATATACACAATTGAATAATTTGTAGCCATCAGGAGAGATGGAGTCATAAAAATTTTCTATGCATGGATGGACATGGAAACTATTATGCTGAGGGAAATAAGTCTTGTTGTTTACTTTGTATCTTATCTTCCTCCATCAGTTTTTTTTTCTGTCCTTCTCTCTATACTTTGGTGCCAAGGATGATATAGGCATTCCTCATTTTAAATATGTTTCCTTGTTCAGCTCTAGACAACACATATGAGAGAGATCATCCTGTGTTTGTTCTTTTTCTGGCTTATTTTATTTAACATGAAACCTCCCAGTTCCATCCAAGATGCAGCAAATTTTATGATTTTATCTTTTCTAACATATCATTCTATTGTGTATATATACCACATTCTTATGATCCACTTATCTATTTTTGGATATCTGGGTTGGTTCAATATCTTAGCTATTATATTAAGTGCTAAAATGAATAATGGTGTGCATACATCTTTTTGAATTAACTGTTTTTTTTCCTGGGGGTAGATACTCGGAAGTAGCTCATATTACAACTCAATTCTTAAGTTACTGAGATATCTCCATAATATTTTCTTTTAGGTTGAATCAGGCAGCATTCTCACTAGGAGTGGATCAGAGTTTTCTCTTTCACTATGCTACACTAAGACATATATTTCTCAGTATTTTTAACGTGTGTTATTCTCATTGGGGTAAGATGATTTCTCATTGTTATTTTGAATTGATTTCCCTAATAATAAGTGACAAGAGCATTTCTATATGCTTATCTTTGGTCTTTCCAGTAAAAAATTATTCAAATTTTTTACTTATTAATGATCATCTGATTTTTATCTTTACTTTTGTTGAAAGGGTTAAATTGCAAATCCCTGATTTATGGGATAAATCCTTGCTTTATGGGATAAATACAACTTATAATTCTTTTTTTTATAATATTATTGGACTTGGTTTTCTAGAATTTGGTGAGGATAATTGCATCAATGTTCATCAAGGATATTAGTCTTACTTTTTTATGTTTAGTAACCATTTCGTCTAATTTTGATATTTGGGTAATGTTGACTTCCTGAAAGCTGTTAGGAAAAATTTACATTTCCTTGATATTTTGGAGGAGTTTGTGGAGTACAGATAATAAGTCTTCTTCAGAGTTTTGTTAGAACTCACTGATGAACCAATCTGGACCTGAGAATTTGTTCTTGAAAAATTTTAAATTATTCTCCTAATTTCCTTGCTTATGAGTAATCTGTCCAGGTTTTCTACTTCTTCTTGGTTACATCTTGGGAGGTTGTGTTATTCTGAAAATGTATCTATTCCTTCTACCTTCTTCTATGGCTTATTGCAATAAAGTTATTCACGGTAACTTCCTATGATAATACTGTATTTCTGAATATCTATTGTAATTCATTCCCTTTCATCTCTCATCTATTTTTGTTTTCTTTTTTCT
This sequence comes from Suncus etruscus, assembly GCF_024139225.1. NCBI lineage: Eukaryota > Metazoa > Chordata > Mammalia > Eulipotyphla > Soricidae > Suncus > Suncus etruscus. The sequence continues at coordinate 14,889,109 of NC_064867.1, read as the reverse complement.
TGGAATCAATGTATTTTAAATTCTGTTTATTTTTCAAAAAAAATTAGCTCTTGATTTTATTTTTGCTTTGAATACATTGTTTTTTAACACTAACACACTTAGCTGTGATCAAGAAACAATGCTAATGGGACTTGGTGAATCATAAGGAAAGTCTGTAATTGCATTCTATCCACTGTGCTACTTCCCCGGCCTCCAATTTTTGAATTATTGTTTTGACTTATGTATAATAATTTATACTCTTCTTTTTAAATTTTTCTTTCTACTTACTTAGGGATTATGTTTTTTTTAAATAATTATAAATAAACTATTGGGTCACACCGGCAATGCTCAGGGATTACTCCTGGCTCTACGCTGAGAAATCACTCCTGGCAGCATCGGGAGACCACATGGGATGTCAGGATTAGAACCACCATCCTTCTGCATGCAAGGCAAACGTCCATCTCCATGCTATCTCTCCGGCCCAGGATTATATTTTTTTAAGTTCTGAAATTGTTATGCTATGCAATTTATTTGAGTTTTTAATTTGTTTCCTAATATAAAACTGCATTTCTATGTTGCTATGACATTTCTGTTTGTGTCTCCATGCATATTTTATTGAGAAATTTTAACATTTTCTTGTTAGTTCTGTCTTTGATTCAATGGTTGTTCAAATATGGTGTTCAATTTCTAAATATTAGAATTTTGTGAAAAAATTTTAAAATTACTGTAAGATAGAGTTAAAGAGTTGTTGAGATGTCAAGGCTGGGGAGAAGGAGAGGGAGAGAAAGAGGTAGAGGAAGAGGAAGAGGGAGAGAGGGATGGAGAAGGAGAGTGAGAGAGAGAGAGTGAGAGAAAGAGAAAGAGAGAGAGAGAGAGGAGTCCACCTCGAGGTGGTGTCAAATCCAGGATCTTTTACATGCAAGAGATCAAACAGAAGTCTTCCAAAGGGAATTCTTTGAACCAAGAAGATTCTGTGATTCTGCGTGTCAAGCTGGTTTTCACTGCCTCCCTCCCTTCCCTGACATTAGGTTGAAAATCACTTTCTCTCAGATATGAACTACATCAGAAATACTGACAGAATTTTTACTACATGCTGATTTCTGAGAAAATGGGCAAACATCATTAGTATTAATACTATCAGTTTTCACTCCATTACAATTCATCAGAGGAAAATTAGGGAGGGAAAATAAAAAACCTTTCCCTGGGAAGATCGAGTGGCATAAGTCAGAAAGGAAAACCATAGCCAGTTTGAATTGAGCCAAGGTGTGTGAGACCAGCGCTGTGGACTTGAGTCCCTTTGACAGTAACTGATTTAATGTCTTTCTGGTCTGTCATACCATCTAGCCTGTATTGCTTTATTAGAAAACTTAGAATAGTCTTCATCTGTTTATACCTTCCACTATTGAAAGCAACCCAAACACCAGTACCAACCCCAACATAGAGACTCTATGTTCTTTATTTTATTATTCCCAGTTTAGTCAGCCAGGCACATATAATATGTTTTATTTACATTTGCACTAGACAATGCAAAGAAAGATAAGAAATGATAGGAATGATTTACTATGAAAATATAATTACTTAAAAATCTTAAATATGTCTAATTTTGACCCTATGAAAAGAGTTTTATATTTATACCTTCCAAGGAATTTTAATTTCTCAAAAAAATTCTTGTAATATTATGCTACAAAGTATAATTTCCAACCTGATAGGTGGCTACAATTCGTGTCTAATTAACACACGAAGAGATCGTAGTATTATGTCTCTATCACTTTACATTTTGGAGAGCAATTTCAAATTCCTTTAATTTTTCCATGTTTGTGGAATAAATTTTGCTTCATTCTTATCTTGTGAAAAACAAGTTTCTTAACAACACTATTGGTAACTTCAGTGAGACACAGTAGATGAAATATTCCACATCTGCGTTCTTTAAGAAATGTGGGAAGTTTTCTCGCAGATTGTGGGAAAGCAACAGTTTCTCATTAACTTGGTTTGAAATAAAAACCACTTAGTCTTTTGAACAGTTTAATGAGTTATTTTCTTGGTTTCTTGGCTGGAACATTTCTCTGCAGTTGAGCAAATACATTAGAGTCATGTATAAATACATCAAGTTTGGTGTGCGAACTTCTTTCAGACTTTGTTATTAATGATTTCTTAATAAGCAGTTCTTTAATCCTCCTGGTTTTATAGACTGAACCATTTGAATATCAAAGAGAGAGAGACAGAGCAAATCCTTCTGTAAACACTTCGAGGGAGTTGGTAGAAGGCTCTCTAGGCCTGATGTGGCTTGCAAAACACATCAAGGGGACTGAAAGAAATAATAAACATAATCAATACTTTCAAATTTGTGTTATTCATTGATTGTGCAAATTTTATACCATTACATCATTTTCAGGAATAATTGGAAATTATCACAAATAGACTTTACTATTAATAAACCATGAAAAATTTTATGATGAGCATACTAAAAAGCTTGTAGTTCTTTTTTATTTCTCTTTAAAGTACTTTTATTGTGATTTTATGGTTTTTTCAGTAAATTCCTATTCCTTAGGTAAATTCATCTACTCCATTTGCAATGATTTCATGAGGGATACCATGAGTATGTCTGTCTGCCACCAGGTAACCCATTGAACTTGTGGTTGTTTTTATTGCCAAAGTGCAAAATTTGCTGAGTAATTCTTGGCTAAAAAAGGAAAAATAATAAAAATAAATATGATTTGAAATGTCTTAACATATAATGACATTACATAAAATATTCTTAATGCTTACTTTTTGAAAAAGCAACATTTAAAGGAGTAAAATTCAGTTGGCATTTCAGGTAGTTTCCACTTTTCTTAAGCTCTCAAGACTCTTTTTGATACACATACTATTAATTTTATAAAGTGAGCAGAGAAAATAGAAATTTATTATTATGACTAGATTAAGTACTTTGGCATGGTACAGAGAAAAACAAGCATCCCTACAGATGAGAATGTGGTCACGTAATGTTTTCAGCAACAGATTTCTATATAGAGGTTTTGGCATGAGACACAAATGTTCATAGTGTGAGAATTGCCATATGAGTAATATGAGAGATATTTTACAAGAAACTGGAAAACATTAATTTTTATATTTTATTTATTTATTTAATATAATTTATTTAAACACTGTGGTTACAAAATTGTTCATGATTGAGTTTTAGTCATACAATGTACACCATCTTTTGCCAGTGAGCATTTTATACTTCCAATCTCGCCAGTTTCCTTTCAACCCACCTCCTGCCTGTGTCTGAGGCAGGCATTTTTTAAAGTTTTTTATTGAGACCATTGTGAATTACAAGTCCTTCATAATTGTATTTCAGGCATATAGTGACAGTGAATCGGGGCCATTCCCACAACCAGTGTTGACCTCCTTCCACAACTGTCCCCAGCATGCACCCCATACCTCCACCCTTAGCTGCCGGGTCTACAAGTGTAACAGGTCCATTTTGTGTTTAGCTTGTTATAATTTGGGTGTCTTTTTTCTGTTGTCATTAACTTTGGTTTCTGTATTTAGTTCTGACTGATTTTTGCCACCCAATGCAACTGAGACCACTTTTTTCTTTTCTCAATTTGTAGAAAGACATAGAAATATGAGGTAAAACAAAGTGATTCATGTTCTAAGGGTCTATGAAAAAGGAAGGCGTCCCTACCAAAAAATATAAATAAAATTTAAAATATGGGGTTGTCAAGGTTCAGGGAATTAGAAAGAAAATACCCATGCCCCACCCCCAACCAGGCTGTCTCTACCCATATAGCATTTTGTCAAAAAATTCAACTATAGGCTCAGGGAATGCTAATTGTCCAACCCCAAGGTCTTTCTTTATGGTCCCAGGAAAAGTTTTACTCAGTCATAGTTGTCCAGTTGTCATAATCAGTCTTCTGTAATTAGAGATCTTGGTTTTTGCACAGATCCTAAATCGAAGCTGGGTGTCACAGAATGTCACTGTTCAGTGGAAACCTGCCCTTAGAGCAAGTTGTTGTTTCCTTGTCTTCAGGCTGGCATATGAACCTACTCTGGAGCAGTTTGTACCAGGGTGGCATTAGGCCCTTCCCTGTTTTTGATTTCTTGTGCTGGTGCAGAAAACCAAGTTTCAAGAATGGGATCCAAGGTTCAGAGTTGGATGGTTGATGTCTGATCAAATGAGGCCTAAGTCAAATCTCCATGACAAATGTTCAAGGTAAAATGTGCCCCTTCACTATATATGGGTTCTAATTCCTACTAGATAAGAACTTTTTTCTTATGTAAGACTTCCCCATTTTAGTGTGGCTATGCTAAAAGGAACAATGTCATATGATACTACTGGTGTATATGGGGGTAAAAAAAAAACAAGGTAAACAATCTCTATAACCTGGTATTAACCTGAGCTCATATCTTAAGCAAGACTTTTCTACTAGAATTTCCTACTAAGCAGATCCAAAAAAGTGAAGGGGGAAGCTACCTCTACATATGGAAATAAACACCAAGAATTATAACTATTAAGAAAATGTGTCTACAGAAACATACAAAGAAAGTAAGATTTCCCCTTTAAGTCTTTTGAAATAGTTTGAGGGATATAAAATCCAGAGCACAATTTGATCCTGACCATGGTCTTGTGGAATCTGAAATATGGTTCACAGAAGTCAAGGATCATGTAGTATTCTCAATCTGATCTGAAATTCTACTGAGTAGCATTCTGACTTCGGTCTTTCCAGAGTGAGGCAGGCATTTTACCTCTCTCTTTTTCTAAGTTTTGATGTGTATTGGAGGCCAACAAAAATATAGGTTGTTGATAGTTGTATTCTGGGGCAGTTTTAGGCCAGATTCTTATGTTTCTAAAATAAATTTAAAGATAAATTTGGAAATACCACTCAGAAATTGCTCCTGGCTTGGGGGACCATAAGGGATGCCGGGGGATCGAACTGCTGTCTGTCCTAGGTTAGTGCATGCAAAGCAAACACCCTACTGCTTGCAATAGAGAGCCTTTTATTTAAAATTACTATATTACCAATGAAGTCATTAATACAATGGCAGGCTTAGTAAGCTCTTGATGTTAGCTATCCATTCTTTTAAATTGGCATGTTTCTCTAGGGATGACAGCATCAAAAATTGATGTTGTCCAGGGACTTAAAGGACTAATCCAATACTGTGATTTTTAGGGGTCTGTACTCAGCTGCCAGACCTCTGAAAGTAGGAAGATATTGGGTGGTGTGTACCCATACTTGCTCCAAAATGTCCAGTTAATTTCAGCTCAGAAAAAAACCACTAATCAATGTATCTGAAGTAAAATTGGTATTCCTGAAGGGAATCATAGAATATTGATGATCAGGGCCATAGGTAAAATAATGACTCTTGATGATGGAAGCAGTAGACACATTAGTAAGAAGACAATTTTTTAACTCCATTGAGTAACACTGAATAAAGTATTACTGTTAGAGAGCTCTGAGAATAAGGTTACAGAGGAAAGAAAAATGACATTATAGTATTATAGGGGAGGCTGAAATTATATTGTTTCATTGAAACTCCAGACTTCATTTTCTTTTTCTTTTTCTTTTTAACTTATAATAATACATTTTTAGGAAGACAAAAGCAACATGTTTTTACAGTTCAGGATTTTTACCAATCTAGTATTTATATTGTCATAAGATGGTTTTGAAATATCATAGAGGTTTAGCTAATTTGAGTATTGATAATTCTGTGCTCTCTGGCTCAGCATCTGGGACATAAATGCTCAATAAGAAACTTTGAAATGGATCAAGTGGTTGATTCTTTCCTTTTAGAAATATGACATAAGACACTATTCAGAACCAGAAGGAGGCAGAGCAGGTTCATGCTTTGGATTTTCAATTAACTGAGAACACAACTGAAGTTTAGTTTTAGGATGATTTTAGGTGGCTAACATTAAACAAGACCTATAGGAGGGGGTCTTAGAGTTCTAAGAAACTATTTTGAGGAATTGGGCTTTAAAGTGATAGTGTGATTCCCCCGCTTTTTTTCCTTTTCTTCTTCTAATTTCATATTTACAATGCCTAGACGATTTCTTCTAGGTTTTTTTCTCTTTTATTTCTTCTTCCCCTTTTTGTTTCTTATACTTTCAACAGAACCACATTACTGAAATCATCTTGCTAAGCCTCATAATTTGAAGGGGAATAATGGACGGTACCAGGACTAGACAGTCATATAAACATTTAGTGAAAATAAAAAATGATCAGACTTAAACACCAAACCCAAAGTCAACAACAACAGAATCGATACCCAATCTACAACAAGTTGTTCAAATGGGGACCAGTTATACTAGCATCCTGGGGGGCAAAAGAGGGAGAAGTGGGACACATGCTGGGAAAAGGGATGGAGGGAGGACAACACTGGTGATGCAAATCCCCCTTATTCATTATCACTATGTACCTTAAATATTACTGTGAACGATTTGTAACTCATTTTGACCACAATAAAAATTAAAAAAAAGTGAAATTTAAAAAAAATGTGAAAGTGTCAGTGGTTTGTAAGTGGTTTATATGAGTGTATGAGTGGTTTGTATGTAGGACTGGAAAGCTGTGAAAATCAGTTAACTATTCTCATCATGAAGTTTTGAATCTATTATAAAATATAAGTTAACATTTAATATGTAATATATATATATATGAAATATAAAATAATGTTGAATAAGATAAAGGTTTAATGTATTACTGCTCCAACATCACATCTCCCACCAGTATCCATTTACTTCCACCATTGTCTTAGATTGCCCTAAATCCAAGTACCTCTTCTCATGCCAATGGTAAGTTCAATTCTGTAGACCATATTTTGGTTATTTTTTTATTCCCTTACTATGTTTCTTTATATCCTTTACATGAGGGAGATTATTCTATATCTGTCCCTCTCTTTTTGGCTAACTACTCAGCATGATGTCCTTGAGTTATATCCTCATGATAAAATTGCGTGATTTCATTTTTTCTTATAGCTGAATAGTATACAATTGTTAATATATAGTGTAGTTTCTTTATTAATTAATCTGTTGTTGGACATGGGTTATTTCCAAATTTTGCTTACTGTGAGCAGTGCTATAGTGAACATAGGAGCAAAATATCTTTTCCTTATAGAGTTTATGGACCTTTAGTGAAGATGCCAAGAAATGGAATTGCTGAATTATATGAAAGCGCAATTTTTAATTTTTTATAATAATTTTTATTTTGACTGAAGTGGATTACATATCTTTCACAGTAATATTTTAGGTACATATTAACATTGAATTTTTAGTTTTTGAGAAGCTTCCACATTAGCAAAAGGTTAAGCCAGTCAACATTCTTACTAGCAGTGAATGAGAGTTCCTTTTCACTACATTATAACCAGAGAGATAATAGAGTGGGTAAAGCTCTTATTCTTCCTTTCACATTCTTGCCAACATTGGTTGTTCCGTTCTTTTTGATGTGTGCCAGTCTCATCAGCATGAGATATCTCATTGTTATTTTGATTTCCATTTCTTTTTATAATATATGGTTTAGGAATTCTAAGCTCTATTGATGATAGTGCAGCTTTTGCGGGCATAGTTTCTGTTACCAGGACTTCTTGAAGTGCAAGACCTCTGAGGGAGGATGCCTGTACTCACTTCAAAAATGTTCTGTTGATGTCAGCCTAAATATTGACATATTTGAAGTTTTGATCAGAATAGAGTTTTTGTCTCTGTATAGAGCTGTAGATGAGAAGTGAATTAGGATCATGTGCAAAGCAGTGATTGTGGGTGATGAGTGCAGCAGGTGTGTTTATGTTTCTTGATAAAAAGTGATGCAGAGCATTTTTCATATACCTATTGGTATGTTTTCTTTGAAAAATTTTCTGTTTATCTCCTCTCCCCATTTTTGAATGGGATCATTTTAATGTGCTTTATATAATATGAAATAAAAAACTCCTAGTAATAATAAAATTGTACAGTAATGTGAGAGGCTACAAAACCAACACCTAGAAACACATGACATTCATGTATGCAAACAATGTGCTGGAAGCAAGATAAATATCAAAAAATTATATTCAAAGTTTGACTTCACCTGGGAATTCGCTTAATACAAGAGATAAAATATTTATATAAAGAAAAACTATATAACTATATATATAGACTAATAACCCTCATCTAAATAGTCAAAGCAATCTCAGTGAAAATGAAGATTGGAGTCTTTTTTTTTTTTTTTACAAACTTAAGTTATGCTGTTTAATATAATAGTCAACACTGTGTGGTTCTAGAGTCTCTCAGACCAATGAAATATAATTGAGAGCCCAGAAATAAATCCTTGGGTATATTAATATCTAATCTTGGCAAAGGAGCTTGGAGTATGAAAAAAAGCAGTTCTTTAGATTTAAATTTTTGAAAATCTTAACTTACCTGACAAAGTATTAGAGGCTGAATGTATATACTATAAAAATAGGAAAGACATGAGGACTGCATAATTTAAAACATGGAAACTAACCCTTTAAATATCAAGAAGTTCACAATAAAAATTATAAAAGATATAAATATGAAGAAGTTATTTATACTTGTTACCTTGTCTTCAAATATTGTAAACATGGTATCATGGAAATTGGCATGCTCTCTTGATAGTGATTTATTTTCCAAAAAGATTATTTTTTTATCTTAGAATTCAATAATATTCTATTTTTGGTATTTCAAATATCTGTTATTCCTTTATCCGATTTATATTTTATGTCTCTGACTTTATCCTGTTTCCTTTTGTTTGTTTGTTTACTTATGTTAAAACTTTCCCCACAGTTTTCCTTTTGCCCTTGGGTATCAAGTCTCCTCAGAAAAGGTACATCGGAAAGCAGTACTCCTTGATACATTTGTTCTTGTAATGACCTTTCCTGTGTTTCCCACCCCACCACCCGTGTTTTCCAGTGCCCTCCATTAGAAGGAGCCAAGCATTCATTTGTCCATCATGTGTTTTATTTTTGTAGCTCCTGAGGTTTCCAGTTCAGAGGATGCATTCCAAGCCGGAGGATCCTTAAATTACTTTTTAACAAACTGTCCTCCAAACTCTCCTTCCTGGGTGTGAACTGAAAGATCTTTTGATGGAAAATGCAGCATCCAGCACCAGAATTTGGAAGAAAACACTGGTAATTTGAATGAGCTGGATGTCTAGCTTTACTGAGTTAGTGCAATTGAACTTGTGAATACCCTTAATTTGGAAAGAATTCTCACTTAAAATTTGATTGTATAGAGAATCATTTTTGTTTAGGGTTACTTGTTTGAGTCATTTTTGTTTAGGGTTACTTGTTTCTTGGCAGAGTGAAAAAAGATAGTAACCATGTTTCTGTTTTCCCTTTCTCTTTTAACTAGAAACTTTTCAGCTTAACCCACACAGAAGAAAAGTTCATGTCTGAATATAGAACCTTTGTGGATTATGACTTTTGCAATCCTAGCTTCAAGAAACTTTGGAGGTCTTCACTCTTTTTCGTGAATATAGCCAGCCACTACAGAAAAAAGCCCGAGAGCAAGATGGAAGAGAACCTGTATTGACCAAAATGGAATTCTCCTGGTTTTGCAGGCTTAGTTAGCCAAGGTCTGCAAGCAAGCTGGATCTAGAGGAGTAGGATAAAATGATTGCAGGCTGTAGATATACTAAATGGTTGCTAAAATACTAAGTTCTTTAGTGTTTTATTATGCATAAAATGATCTAGTTCATTTGGGGTTTTATAAATCTATCAATGCACGTTACGTTAAATTGATTGTTTTTATTCAAAGAAGACAATGGTAAGGATGGACAACAGTGATGCCCATTGAAGAGATGAGGCTAGAGATTATAATTTTAGTATACAAAGCCCTTTATAAAAGTGTCCAGTTTACATGTCTTCAGAATTTAAATTCTTCAGGAGATTTGCTGCTAAAAATCTTTGAAGGTTAATGATTAATGTTTTAGCTTAGGGTATCTCAAACTGTAGGTTTTCATGCCCTAGGATATCTATATTGTAGAGTGTGGTGACAGGCATACAGGAAAAATCGGATAAAGACTGAACTGGTTTGGAGGATACATTGAATGGACAAGTTTCACGAGTTTATTTGAAAAATTTTATGTCTTTCTCCTACTATGTCTTTAATACATTTTTGTTTTACTAATATTTTTGAAGGATCTCATTGGGCTATATTGAGGGACAGCTCTATGCTCAGGGATCATTCTTGGGGGTGCTTGGAAGATTGTGTGCACTGCTGAGCATTTAATTAAGTTTGGGCTAATAAAAGGCAAGCACTTCCATTCTTGAAATAGCTCTCTGGCTCATAAATGACATATAAAAAGTTTCTTCCCAAAAACTCAAGAGCAAGAAATGGAAACTCATAGTTTAGCTCTTGCTCACTCAGTCTGTAATCTGTGTTCACTGGCCATTAAGAGGCATCAAATGTCTATAATACTGAGTCTGTGCATAATGAAACAAATTCTATATAATAATTTATTTTATAAAGTTTTTATTTCTGCTCAATACATTATTTTCTCTTCACTGAGAGTTAATGTTAAATTCAAGCCTCCCGCCCATTAAAAATATTTGAGGGAAGATTTTCTTTCATTGGTGACAATATTAACATATTCTTACTTTTTTTTTTGAAAAAAGGCAATTTGTCATTCCTAACCAAACTAGAAATATTGTGTAAAATTTGGTTAACTGATTTAAAAGTGATCATCATATATCTGAAGAGATTTCTGTATTTGTTTTTCATTCAGAAAAATTTTAGAATTAATATAAATTAATATTTTGATCTAAGAAGGCTGTTTTACAGTTTATAAATAGGGTTACACAAATATTCCTTATTAAAATGATAGTTGAGAGTTAAGTGATATTTATATAAAGAAAAACACTGTTATGAATCATATGGTTTTCTAAAAGGAAAATGTTCCAATTATCACTGAGCTGCATTCTGTTGGATTGGTCAGCTGTGCCAAGATGAGTTTGGAGATTTGCCCATCAAGATCCTTGGCTTCCCAGAGCAATCTTGTAACCAAAGCGGCAGTAGGGTTTTTGCTATTTATTTAAGGCAAATATCAAGACAGAAGTATACATTTAAAACAGAGAATCAGAGAGAAACTAGTCTTGAGAAATTAGTAATATTAAACTTATAGTGTCATGCCAAAGACTCACTTTTGACAGGGCTCATAAAAATAGACATTATCCAGTGATGATTATTTGTGAAGACAAATAGATACTAGTATCTAGATACTAGTTTTAGTATCTAGAGTAGAACCAAGAGTAGAACAGGGCACTTCCTTCCTTTAATGTCATTGTAGAACCAAGAGTAGAACAGGGCACTTTCTTCCTTTAATGTCATTTCATGCTGAGCATTTAGGCATTTAATGTAGGTAGAGAGATGAAATGCTATAAAGTTTATCCTTTGGAGGACATATTTGTATGCAAAGAAAATATGGCTTGATCATGGAATATAACATGGCCATCTTCAGTGGCCACAGAATCATTTTCTGAAGAGGATCTTTATTATCCATTCCACATATGACCAGTTTTGGTTCTCTGTCATTTTTATTTTGTACACAATCATAGTTTTCAATACCTGAGCCTAATGAATATCATTTAAAATTCATGTAGTCTATAATAATGAATAAACAAAAATTATTAAATTCCCTACTATTGTTTGTCTAATTTGACTAGTTTGATGTGATTAAGTTATTTATCTAGGCATCTAAGAAATAATTTAGGGACAATCAGTGAAACTCATGGAAATATATTCAGCGCTCAGTGTGATATTTGTAAATGCATTTTTTCCTCAGAAGTTCTAAGCTTGTCAGAGATTCTCACAAAGATATACTCTTCCTCGAAGCGAGAGCACTATCACAAAGTAGACATAGTAATTAAACATTGTACACTGGCAGTGACTCATGGCTTCTTCCCAGAGCAACTGGCTTAATGGGGCTCATTGTCTAACAGCTTATAATTAGAGCTATACACAATTATTAAAAAATTCTGAGTAAATGTACTGACCCCCTGAATATTATAAAAGGGTAGATATGAAAAGAGATTCATGTGATATGTGATTGAACTTTATGAAGGATGTTACTTTGTGAAGCACTCACAGTTAATTGCTATGAAGTTGCCAATTTTATTATGACAATGGATTATAAAATTCTACACAGTGTGGGACAAAATATTTTTAATAACAGTTAAGATGCTTTCTGTCTGTGTTTACCAGCCACCTGCTTAATAGAGAGTTAGATGAAAATAGATTTTACTATCTCACATAATAGAGAATGGAACTGAAGCTTCCAGAGTTCCATTTGCAGCCTAACAATGTAAAAATTTATTATGAGTGGATTATTTGTATATCTCCAATTTTGAAAAATGCAGCTTTAGTCCCTCATATAATAGTATTTGGATATGTTATCTTTAGGAGGTAGTTAGGGATAAAGGAGGTCATGTGAGTTGAACTTTCATGATAAAATTAGTGTCCTAATAAAGATGTGCCAGAGAAGCTTTCTCCTCTCCTCTCTCTCTCTCTCACTCTCTCTCTCTCTCTCTCTCTCTCTCTCTCTCTCTCTCTCTCAAGAGAAGAATTCATTCCAGAGGAATAGTACAGCAGGTAGGGCATTTTCCTTGCACATGCCAACCTGGTTCAATCACTGGCATTCTATATGATCCCCTGAACATCACTAGAGTAATGCCTGAGTGCAGTGACTCCTATGCATCTCTAGGTATGAGAGAGAAGAGGTTATGTGAGTACACAGCTATGCTATGGACACTTTTAAGCCAAGAGAATAGGTTTTAGAATAAAATGTATCTTGCCAGCTTCTTGACCATGGATTTCTTAGTACCCAAGCTGTGAGAAATAAATTTCTGCTAAGCAAAGTAGTCTCTGATATTTTTTTGTAGAAGCCTAAACTGACTAATGCAGCTGTCTAGATTGACATTATTCATTGCTTGTCCTTCCATTTATAGTCGTAAATAGCTGCTACACCATCATACTGTCTTAAGAGACTTTAGCAGCAAAATGTTGGGGTATAGCCAGAACAATGAGGATGATTTATCTTCACATTTTTTTCTTTGGTTAAGGAAGAAAAAAATCCCCAGAAAAATTTTCTTTATAGCCACTCCATAAAGTTTTTCTTTACAATTTGATGAATAGAATTGGGCCCCATTACCATTTATTTTTAATTAAAAAATAAAAAAAACTATTTTTAATTGTTGAGATTCTGTGATTTAAAAAATTGTTAATATGCGTTTTTGGTTTTTTTTGGGGGGGGTCACACCGGCAGTGCTCAGGGGTTACTCCTGGCTAAGGCTCAGGGAACCATATGGGATGCTGGGAATCGAACCCGGGGTCTGTACTAGGTTGGCTGCGTGCAAGGCAAACATCCTACTACTGTGCTATGGCTCTGGCTCCCATAAATATTGTTAATATGCTAATGATGGCTTTCCATATACATAAATCCAATACCACACCCTCACTAGTATACTCACCTTCCTCTCCCAAGGACCCTAGTGGCCTCCCTTTAAAGTTCACTTCACCCCAGTTCACTTGTGTGATCAGTTCTTCCATTATATATGTATATATGCCTTTATTTTACCTTGCTGTGTCTTTTTAAGTCCCACATATAAAGAAATAATTTGGTATCTATTCCCTTCTTTCTAACTGACTTCACTCAACAGATGCTCCCTGCTTTGTATCTATTCCTTTCTTTTTCTTTGAACCCAAGCCCCCACCACCACCCCATCTCTGTGAATTCCCCCCTTTCACCTTCTTGAAACCCCTGAGCAGCAGTGGCAGGCTTCATACTCTAGGAGGAATATAAAAGATATTTGACTTCTCATCTTCTCTCTGTCTTCAGCAGGCAGTTGCTACATGTTGGCTTCCCCAGGTGAGCACAAAGTCCCATCCGGCATGTAAACCTTGCAGAGCTGGGCCCTGGTAGCCTTGGGCTTTTGCAGCTTGCAGCCATGCAGTCCTGGCAGCCTTGGGCCCTTGCAGGAGATCAAGAAAGTGAATCATTGATTTTTCCAGTATTTGCAGTGGGAAGTGTGAGATGGTAAGGTTTATCATGAAATGCTATCAGGCAGCAACTATGGTGTATATGATATGATTGATGTTGCCAAAAATTAAAAAAATAGATTTCACATAGAAGTTTGTGTTACTTCATTTTTTGAAAATTCTGGAAACATTGGACATGCTGTCATGGGAATGAAATGCCAACTTTTAGCAACAGATGTTCTACCAAGACTGAAGAAGAGTTATATTGACTTTGTCCCCTATTTTTGTCCAATCACTGAGATTATATTGTTTGTCATTCTTTGTTGAGCTTGCTTTCTTTTTCATATGATATAAGTCCTTTATCTTTACCTTTAAAAAACATGTTATAACTGGTTTACTTTTATAGGCATTTACTTCTGTGGGCAGTTAATCTGGTTTATTTCTGAAGGCAATTCTATTGATTTACCTTAAGTGGTAGGGCAAGAACAAAACAAAACAACAAAATATCAAAAATACTTCAGCATATCAGAAAAATTTAATTTTGACTCCTAGAATTATAGAATATTTTTTAAAAGGAAAATTTCTAGGGCTTCAACAGATTTAGCATATATGAGTTGTATATCAAGTTAGAGTAGTGTGTTGTACTCATGTTAAAATAGTGTGTTCTAAAGAGGGCATAGGAATCAATTTGTGTCTTCTTAAAAGATGATCAGACTTGGAGCAAAAGTAATACAATTCTTTTGTTGTTTTATTTTTCTGGCCATGATGTTCAGGAGTTACTCTTGGTTTTGCACTCAGGGATTACTCCTAGAGATTCATGGGGAATCACATGGGATGACAAGGAGTTAGAAAACTTGGTCATATTGAGAACTGTTGAGGATAACAGGATGAATGTTACAGAAATTCCTCATAAACAGAGAAATAGTATCATGAAGTTGGGAATTTTTACTTTTTTACAATACTTTCTATTAATTTGTACTTACATTTTAATTTTTAGAACCCAGAGTATTGAATTTGTACTATTGAATATAAAATGATTTAGCAGCACCAATACTTAACTTAAAAGTGAAAAACATGTAAGAGAAAGACTCAGACATATTTATTGAATGGATCCTGCTATTACACACACCTGGATCTTTTCAAACATATTTAAACATTGCTTTTATAAGATAGTCTATCTCTTTAAAAGTCTTTTTAATTTTTAAATTGTATAATTGACAGTCAAATTTTTATTAGTTTCAGGTGTACAACATAATGATTTGTAAACATTAGTAAATATACATCACCATAAACAGTTCAAGAATTTTCTTTTCACGTGTAATGAGGATTAAATCTGGGGTCACCCCTGGCTTACAAAACTGTTTTTTACAAATGAGTAATATTTATTTGTGTATACACACATACATGTACATATACATACTACAATTTTTTTATTCAACTCTTGTTGGGAACTTGGGTTGTTTCCAGATCATGCCTACTGTGATTAGAGCTGCAATGAACATAAGAGCGAAAATATCTTTTAAAATTAATGTTTTATGTTTTGGGGTTGATGCCAAGAAATGGAATAGCTGAGTCATATATAAAAGCTCTATTATTAGTTTTTGATACTTTTCTCAAGTGTTTTTCATAGATGCTGAACTAGAGGATAGTCTCACCAACAATGAATGAGGGTTCACTTTGTCAGTGATGGTTGTTTCTGATCTTTTGGTAGTATGTGGTTCTTGGTAGTGTGAAGTTCTCATATTGATTCACATTTCTCAGATGATAAATGTTGAAGAGCAGTTTTTTCAGATACATATTGGTCCTCTATAGGTCTTCATCAAGGAAGTGTCCATCTCTTCCCATTTTTCATGGGGATATTTGTTTTATGCTGTTGTTAAGATTTATAAAGGCATTATAAATGTTGTATACTAGTTTTTGTGAGATGTAAGGTAAATGCACATTCCTACCATTTAGGAGAGTGTTCACTAATTCTATATAGTTTTTGGAGCTGAGTTAGTGTTGCTTCTGGCTGCTGGAGAGACTTTGTAGTAAAAACCTGTGCTGCCTCTTTGTGTTTCTTGTGTTTCTTTCCTTGGAGCCATTGTCTTAGTCCTTGAGTTTGAGCAGTCGTACTCATCAGAACTAGCCCTTCTTAGAACATTTTGGATCAAGACCCCTCTCCATGTCTGAGTGAAAGTTTGCACTATCAGATGTGTTGTGGAGAAATTGGTAATTTTAGTTTTCATTTGGAGGTTATCAGACTCTGCCTAGAATGTTGGTAGGTTAAGTTCCTGCTTGGCATCCACAGATAATTGCTCTCTACAAATGTGAGCCTGGAACTCTGCCAAGTCCAGACTCAGATCCCAATCAGGCCTTGTGTGGGTGGAGGTTTATAAGGCTGAAGGTGAACTTTCTGTCTGTTTTTTGCTTGTCTGCTTCTCTTAGTCTTAGCTTAGCCCCTCCCATTGACTCTGTGCTTTTGGAGATCCTAAGCACTCATTTTTTATTTTTAAAATAATTTTATTACTAAAATTTTAATAATTTTAATTTTGTGGGGGTTTGAGTCACACCCAGCTGTGCCCAGAATTACTCCTGACTGGCTCTGCACACAAATCTCTCCTGGCAGGCTTGGGGGACCATATGGCATGTTGGAGATTGAACCTGGGTTCATCCCAGGTCAGCCACGTGCAAAGCAATTGCCCTACCCCTGTGCTATTGCTCTAGCCCTAATTTTAATATTTTTAATATTTTTATTACATTTTAAAATAATTTTATTGATACCAATGTGAATTACAGGTATTTCACAGTTGTATTTAAGGTACGTAGTGACAGTGAAGTAAGGCTATTACCCCCCACCACTGTTGATCTCACTCAGCCATAGTTTCCAGCATGCATCCCATACCTAGACCCTTAGTCCCCTGGTCCTTTTGCAAAAATTCTCAGAGAGCCTTGACTGGAGAGACATTATGAGGTGGAAAGTTTTGGGTAGGGTGAAGGTAAAGACCTTGCCTTATATGTGACTGGCCCACTCCCTCTCCAATTCCCTGACTTTCCCAGAGTATTTGTTAATAATGTTATCAGCATTCTTTCTCCGAGGTTACATTTCTGGGTATTGTTGCTATTTTGGTTTAATGTAATCTCAAGGGATACTCTTCTGCCATCTTCTGCCATCACACCACTATTCTCACTTTACTTACATTAAATATTTTTTCCTGTGCATCATGTCTTATTTAATTTTTTTAATTATTCAGGGAACATATGAATAATACATTTCAAAAATTGCAATACAGAATGGAAAGGCAATAAGCATTCAATAAAATATAAAATTATATATATTAGTGTACCACCTAATTGAAAGAAGGCCATTTGAAAATTTCAGACAATTTAAAGTATATGAGCAAATAGCTCATAAATATAAGATTCTTTCTTTGTTTCCGAAGAAATGATACAAATATTTTTGTAAATGTGTAATACATATGTGCATATTGATTCTCATAAAAACAAAGTGTTGAACTATTTGCATTTCCTATAACTTATAAAACAGAATTTCCAAATTCTCTGACCTTTGAGAAGGTAGTGTGTTCACTAAATATGAATATGTTATGTCAATATTGATTTCAACTTGGAACTAAGGAATCTTCCACAAAGTATGTTTTATATAGAATGTTTTATTTAAATATTTATAGGCACTAAATTTTTTTGGTGGGGTCACACTCAACTGTCTTTACTGCTGGTTGTGCACTTAGGGATCACTACTGATGTAGTGAGAAATTATATGGAGTGCTGGGTATGGAACCTGGGTCAGCCATGTACAAGGCAAGCACAGTATCCATTGTGCTATCACAGTTCCTAAGCACTAAATTTGAACTTCTCTGCTCAATTAATAATATTTGATCCAAGCCATCCTCTACCATTATTGCTTTAATTTTGGCTCTTGCTCCGGGAATATTAACTTCTTTACTGTTCCAGGAATACATGGGCTTTCTTACCCCATGTTATCTCTCACCCATCCTTTTTCTGAAAGTCAGGTATTATACCTGCATTTTTCTGTCCATATCAAAACAAAATTTCAAGACTCAGTTAAAGATTTCCCTTTGCCTAGGAAGCTTACATCACTTTTGGCATCATTAATATCCTCTTTATTGAGATGCGACACTCTGGACAGCCTTGCGGCAAACGTTATTGCTCTCTGGATGGAGATGATATGTTCATCAAGGACAAGGATAGAACATTTATTGGTTCTGTAGCCTTCAAGCTATCCTTCATAGCACTGAGCACAAATTAGGACTCAACAAGTGCTGGTGAGTATTACTTCCCTGATGTCCCCAAGCAGAATTCACTGCTTCCTGTTTTATCTGCTTCTGAAGATTTGATCAAATTTCTATCAGAGCTAACAGTGGGCTCTAGATACATGTTTAAAACCTCCAACCCTGAGAGGCAATAATCCTTGATGCTCTGCAACTGTATTCTCTCCACCTCAAACTTTCAGTATCTTTCCTACTGCAATATACAATTCAATAAATATTTGTTGATGAATTATGTGCATGTATTTGCTCAGATTAGTATATCAGTAGTTAAAATGTAATTAAAAAAACCATCTTGTCTTCTACAGCATTTTTAGATGTTTGTCTCAAGCCTGAATCTCTAGTATTAAGAAATATTGCTGTGGGGCCTGCGAGGTGGCGCTAGAGGTAAGGTGTCTGCCTTGCAAGCGCGAGCCAAGGAAAGGACCACGGTTAGATCCCCCGGTGTCCTATATGGTCCCCCCAAGCCAGGGGCAATTTCTGAGCGCGTAGCCAGGAATAACTCCTGAGAATCAAATGGGTGTGGCCTGAAAAACCAGGAAAAAAAAGAAATATTCCTGTAATGAGCTAAAGAGAAAGTATAATAGATGAGGCATTGTCCTGAAAACAGCTGACGTGGACTTGTTTCCCAGAAACACCGTGTGGCCTCTCTTATCCCAAAAAACATCCCCTGAGCAAAGAATCAGGTGTAAACCCAGAGAATCACTGAGGTGGCCCCAACGCAAAAGACGACAAAAAGAAATGTTGCTGTATACTAGGTGCTTAGTATAAAACTAGGATCCAAGAAGTCAGAGAAAAAGAACAATCAACCAATTATTTATATCTGTGATAAGATCATATAAACTATTGCTTCTTAAACTTTTCTCTACTTACGATCCCTTTTCTCTGAGAAATCTAATGAGGGTAAATGCTTAAAGGATACACCTTAGAGCATTATATATTTGATTCATTTTTCCCCTTTTGTTTCCCAAGTGGTACTTGGAGGTACCAGGAGAAAAACCCTTCCCAATAATTCTTGGCCAATCAGATAGATAATTTAATACACGGGCCTCAGGATGCTGTGTTTCTTAGAGCATGTGATGCAGGGAATATGTGATTTTGAATTAAGTTTGAAATTAATTTTAGGATTAATGTTCAGAGACATTTCATTTGTTGTTAAATATTTGTGATTCCTCACCTCTAGTTATACAATCCCATGGGGGTTCTGACTCACATTTTTAGAAGCTAGAATTTAGAGCACTAATAGCCAACATTATATAGTGGGATTCTCTTCATTTTTTTCAAAGATTACTTGGGCATGCCCTGCTGTATTAATCAAATCAGTGGCATAATCAGGTTGCTGTACAACTAAATTAGAACCTCCTTACCATTTCACTATGCTCTCTTGCCTTTGTTTAGCTTCTTCACTGGCCCTTGATAAATTTAAATCACAGCCTCAGTGTAGATGGTTTAAGGATAAATTTTTTTATTTTATTTTTGTTTTTAGGCCACAGCCTGTGACATTTAAGGGTTACTCTTGGCTACATCCAGAAATTACTTCTGACAAGCTCAGGAGACTATATGAGATACCTGAGATTGAATCTATGTTGGCCACATGCAAGGTAAACCTCCTACCTACTTTGTCATTGCTCTGGTTGCCACCATCTTTTTAGATAGCTTTCACATAAATTACCTGCCCCTCACCTTCCTCTCATCAACTCTTATCTTCTGAATATTTATCTTTGACCAACGAACACCTGGACCTTGAATTCATAGAATTTGGGATAATAACTCACTTAATATAAGCGACCTTTGCAGCACTAGCTTCCTGCGACATAAAAATGTATATAAAATAGGGAATTCTGATCAGTACAGAAGGATGCTGTAGTGAATAAAATGCTATAATTTCAGGATAAGTAGTGTATTTGGAGAAATAGTCTTATTAGAGATTTTGGGTTGTGAATACAGCCCTTGTGATACAAGGATGGGAATATTTTGTGTCATGTCTTTTGTTTTTTTTTTTTTGGTAAAAATTCAAATGTATAAATTGAATATTCATGACTTGGTCTGTAAAATACTTAGAAGAATTATGAGGAGAAATGACTGAATTCTTACCTTCTGATGGCCACAAAGAGAGAAGGATGATCTTGGAAGATTTGGATTATGTAAAAGAAAAACTCAACAGAGTAAGATAATGGGCTAAATAATGGGTAAACAGGGTTAAACCACATAATTTGAGCCATCTTGTTTCACCTCACAGATTGAGGGGGAAATAATGGAGGGTACCAAGACCAGACATCTATATGAACATTAAGTAGAAATAAAAAAAAAAAAAAGATCAGACTTAACCACCAAATCCAAAGCCAATGACAACAGAATCGACACCCAATCTACAACATGCTAGACACAGAGGGGACCACTTATACTAACAACTTGGTGCGGGGGGGGGGGGGATGGAGAGGGATATTGGATGCATGCTGGAACAGGGGTGGAGGGAGGACAACATTGGTGGTGGAAATGCCCCTGATTCAATGTCACTATGCACCTAAAAAATTACTGTGAAAGATTTGTAAACCACTTTGGTCAAAATAAAAATTAAAAAAAAAAAAACAAACAAAAAAAACAAAAGAACCTTGCATGGAGCTTCTTGCTGCTTTAACTTTTCTGGACTATGAGAGGAAACCCCAAACACCACTCAGAGGACCTGGATGCCACTCTGGTTGTAGTTATTCTAGCGCCTCTTAGCACTAGCAGTGTTGAAGGCTATTGAGCCACTTTGGTGATGAAGAAGGGTCATGCAACGTCAGAACTCAAACTGAGTTTCCTTGTGAAAAGTATGTGTGCTCAGTCCTTCGAGCTATCTTTCTGGCCATTCTGCTGGCTTTATCTTAATGTGAAAAAAAGATAAGTTATAAATGCTAGCCTACTCTGATCAACCATCTATAGCTTCTCTCCTTATATAACAAGTGGATTTTAGAGAGGCATCAAAATCCTCTCCAAATATTATACTTTTCAAACAACTTTGCAGTAAATATGTACATGGAACTAAGAGTCTGTGATATGTACTAGATTGTTAAGTGTAACTCTTCCATATTTTTCCTTTTTATGAAGAAAATGCTTTAAGTTATTTGACAGCCATAAAATATAATGAGCTCAGGTTTTAGAGTCAGTAAATAAAGAGTACTGTCAGTCATGTACCTGTTTTGAACCCTTTTGTGAATAACAACAACAGTAATAATAACTTCAATTTTGTACCACTTACTATTTTTATGTCCCCTTCCTACATCTGGCAGAACTTAGGGAGTGTGATCACTTTCCAGGCTGCTATGGGGGAAACATTTAGTGCCCAGGATTTAACCTGGGCTCCTGCAAACAAAGTATATGCTCATTTTGTTGAGGTATGTCTCTGAACCTTAATATTTTTGGGGTGTGTGTATGGGACTCCGTTATATTAGTTCAACATCACTAAACCAATCAAATGCTTCAGAACTAAAACAACCTTGTCTGCATTTCTGTTGACATTCCATGGATGAAAAATCCTAGACTTGTTCCTTAGTTTGGTTATCAGAAATTGGAACATATACACTTGTGTCTCATCCAACAATAATAAAAGGTTAGGCCTCCCTAGGATCCTAAAAGCCAGTGCTATCCAACCACCTGTCTATGCACCATTGCCAGTTCATAGGTGCAGAAAGTTGAAAGTCACTTGTCTACTGTCATGGTTATAACTACTGGCTCATGGACAGGTAATTAGTGCAGGGACTGGTCTGCATAAAATATTGATGAACACTCGGATAGGCTAATAATGATTAAAGTGAAGCTAATCAATAGATATTGGCACCACTTTTGGAGAACCCGAATTCTAGTAACATAATCTGCATTTACAATAAGCCCATCATGCTGTTGAAAAAATATATAGTCACAAAATTAAAGTAAATTAATAGACTACAAACATATGTCAAATGTCAACAAGCACTTGATGTTTCTAAATGTGTTTCCAATCAAGGCTGCTGCAATGAAAAATGGGAACTGATATGTAAAGTGGGCACCCAGACAGAGTGACTATTGAAAAAATATAAGTCTCCAACACTCTATAAAGTGTTTGGAAGTGTTTTGAACTATTTGATATAAAGCTAGAACATCATAGTGTATAAGTTTTAAGGAAACAGATTCAAACAGTTATCAGTGCATTGGCCCTTAGTGGATTTGCTTATCAGTTCTATTCTCATTTAAATTTATTTTCTAGAAGAAACTTAATTTAAATTAAGTTTAGCATAAAGCAAATAGTAATAAAACAGTATTTATTAGTTTATGTACTTCTTACTTTCTAGTTGTGTTCTTATTGATATTATAATCATACCACAGCATACTTAACACTTCCCAAAGTTTCTTGAAACTGTTTTTGGAAGTCTGATAATGATATGTCCTATAATGGCATATTCTCAAATCTATAGTATACATTTGAATTTAACATTCTAGATATCAGTAACATGATATTGTTAGCCCCTCAAATTCATTTCAAAAGAAGGTCCAAGTTCATGCAACTACTGTATAAATAATATATATTATATACTGTATTAATACGGCTATTGGGAACAACCCTCAAATTTCCCTGGATCAGCTGTGTATGTTGGAGACAACATAATCCAATTGTCTCTTTTGGGTCATGTGAATTATTCTTGGGGAAGACAAGGCCAGACCCCTGGATTGGCAAATCCACTAAGGGCCTATTGAATCTGGGGGGAGATGCTGTTCAGTGAGGCATGTGTTACTGATAAAGTAACTTATGGAAATAAAAATAATCTTATTACATTGACTTGAGTAAGATTCTTCATCATTGAAACTTGTTCTGAAATTTACAAAGAAAATTTTTTTGACTTAGCTTTCAGTAAGAACTGAACATTTTGTTGGGCCAGCTTGCTCATCCTTGAGAAAATTATTTATTTTTCCCCAAACATTTCAGCATTGGTCTAGAAGCTGTCATGCTAAGTTTTAGCTCAGGATAATGTAGGATAGATTTATAACCATCTGAGATGCTAGCATTATAATGAAAATGCTGATGACCCAAGTTTGCTGACAGATATGACATAGCAATGGTATAACTAGGAGATGAATGGAAATACAAGGTCTCATCCTTGGGGAGCTGTCAGAGTTTAAGTCAAACAGAAACAAGTCCAGAGCTCAAAAAAAAAAGACCCTCTAACAAACTGGCAATATAAATTTGAAGTTGGTTTTAATTTAATTGCATTTTTTCCCATGACTTAAAAATAAGCCCCTGCCCCTTCAAATTTTAAGGTAGGCTATTATAATCATTTAAAATTTTTATATTATCATAGTTTAGGTTATAATACAATAACATTAAAGTTTCTTGTATTTATGTAAAAACTTACTCCACATCCCCCACCACTGCATCTCTGTGCATCTCTGTGCCCTATGTCACATCCAGACCAACGTTCCTCAACTTGAACCATTATTTGTTGGTTACCAGTGAATGATTCTCCTGTTATTTCCTGTAAAGAAATGTCATTATTTTAAAAAATTACTTTACTTTTGATTTACTGCTTAAATTAAGAGTCAGCAAAGTAGAAACAGCTCTGTTCATTTATGTATCATCTGTAGCTATCTTTGCACAATGGCAGAGGTGAGTATTGACAAAAATAATATGGCTTATGAATTCTAAACGTTTACTCTTGGGGTTCTCTACAGAAAAAGTGTGTCAACCTTGATTTAAATAATTTATTTTGTCATTTTACAGTGCAATTTAATAATCTCATATCATATATATAAATCTACCTTTTATATATTGTTATAGTTCTACCAAAATATATGGTAATGTATTAAAAATAAAGAAATTAGATTTATTTATAAACTTCTTTATTGTCCTGAAGATAACTGGAGGTAAGTGGAATTCTAGTATTGAGCTAGCAAATTAATTTTCTAATAAGAGTAGTGGGTGAATCTCAGCAAAGTTGAAAACACTATGCCTAATTAGCCATTACCTAACTTAAATTATTTGAATATTTTTATGTTTATGACTTGGAAACGGGACAAAATAAAGGAAATATACTAAACCTCCTTACAGTTTTATTTTCTTTGTTAGTTCTATGAGGAAATAACATAACACAGAAATCCCACAGGTGTTTATGAAATGCCAGTGGTATGTTAGAGATTGTAATAGGCATTTACACTTAATTTAATATTATTTTAACCCTTGTAAGTGGGTGTTAGATCGCAGGCTTAAAAGTTAAGGGATGCAACTTTTATCTAGATTACATTGCTTGCAAATAGTAGTATTGAATTTGAATTAAAATTTTTTTTGTATTCCTAAAAACATGGCTTAATTTTTTATTTTATTATCTAAATTGTGAATTTGATAAGCAGTATATAGAATCTTTCTGATGTTAATTTTCCTTTCATTAACACAAGGGCTGTAGCAGAGCCAATTTCAAAGTGTGTATCCCTTTTGAGTATACATAAAAGATCACAAGTTTTGTGAGGGGGTGCTTGGACCACATTCAGTGTTTTTCAGGGATTATTTCTGGCTTTGTGCTCAGGTACTAGCCTGGTGGTGCTTGGGTGATCATCAGACGTGCCATACATCTAAGAGGAACTAACTATATCCAAACCAAGCACCTCTTATACTATCTAGTACAAACATTTCACATTATTTGACATTTTTTAAACTGCCATTTCTTCTTCTTAGAAGTTTTCTAAAAGCTTCATGCTATATAAGGATATCCTTGTTTTGATGAATAATGGCATTTTGTGCTTATATTAAAAAGCACTTTGTACTTTTAATTTTAATATAATAAATATAAATCACATAAAAGCTTGTTTTGTTTGTTATATACTTATTTATTATTTATACTTAAAAACTGAAATTGTGACATACAGAGCTTCAGAATTATTCATTATTAAGTTCAGTAGCACAATGTTCTAACCAAAATCAATCATTTCACCAGCGTCCACTTCCCTTCATCAATGTCCCCAGTTTCTCTTCAGCATCCCAACCTGCCTCTTTGGCAGGCACTGTTCTTTCCACTAGAGTCCTAGAGTTTCCTAACTTATCCTTCACTACTACTTTTGTGGCAGGTTTCCTATTGAAGAGCAGTTCTCCTGCTCTTCATTTCTATTGTCTTTGGGCATTTTAAACAAATTTTTTTTAACATCTCTAATATTTATAGAAGTGTAAAGCTCTACACAAAGTATTTGAGAGTATTTGGAGAGGACATTAAATTTTCTCTTACTCAACACTTCAAGATAGACTTCCTCATTTTAGAACTCAATTCTACTACTCCAAAAACATTTTGGACCTTGGACAAGTTATTTCATAGAACCTATTCCAGTTTGTCATTTATGTAACTAGTTTTTTGCCTGCTAATACAAAACAAGTATCTTTATTCCAGAATTGTTCAAATGCATTGATATTTACTATTGACAAATACTTATAAGTAATATAATAAAACTTGAGGTTTAGAGCTTTGACATACTTTAATTTCCCAAGAGTAATCACCTCCTCTCTTTGCCTTCAGGAGAGTATAAAATTGCATTTTAATAATATACAGTTATGGAATAAATAAATTTTAAACTTTAGTTTATTTAAATTTTATTATAGAACAATGCAGATAAAATAAAACAAATTAATCATCAGTATATTGCTTATTTTTACTAATTGAGTACATAAACACAAATATCCATATATCAAGAAATTGAACATTACTAAATCTCAGAAAGGTTTCTTTCTACCTTTTAGTTACATTCCATGCTATTTCCAAAACAAATATCATCCTGATTTTGATAGATTGAGTTAATCATGCCATATAATACATATATATGTATTATAACTAATACATATAAAACAGTACAGATATGTTATAAAATAGACATTGTCTAGCTTGTGTGATTTTATTTCTGAGCTTCTTTTAATACATTAATGTCTGTAAGATTTACATGTATTGCTAGATATAGTTTAAAGTTAGTGCTTTTTCAGATCTTGAATTTTTTTATTTTATTATTTTTTAAATTTTTATTTTTTGAAACCATTGTGATTTGCAAAGTCCATCATAATTGTGTTTCACACATACAAAGAATAAGAGCAAATCTAAACATCATTATCGACCTCCCCACCCCAATGTTTCTCAAATACATCCCATACCACCCTAGAATTTTATTTTATAATATGTATATATACACTCTTTTAGATGAAAAATATCCTATCCTACTCCAGATGCATATTTAAATTATTTTCAGATTTTTGCTACTATCATTAATAGAGATACCGTGAACATTCTTTTTTTGTTATTGTTCTGCTTTGTTTTGGGCCCGCACCTGGTGGTACTCAGGGGTTACTTCTGACTCTGCATTCAGAAATACACTTGGCAGACTTGGGACTATATGGGATGCTGGATATTGAACCCTGGTCAGCTGTGTGCAAGGCAAATGCCCTATTTGTTGTGCTATTGCTCATGCCTCACTATGAACATTCTTGTTTATGTTTGGACAACTAATTTTTTTCTGTACTCCAGCCTGTTGAGCAGTCAGAAAAGCAATCTTTTTTTCTCACTTTTTTTTAAGTGTTAGAAAATGTTCCCCTTTTATTTGGAAACAAATTCTGGCAAAATTATGTAGTTAACATTAGGGGTAGTAGAGCATCTGGGTGACTGTTAACTAATGAGGAAACCATCTAGAGACAATCTTGGTAAGAAGAACAGAAAGAATTTTACATTCCAACTTAATTTTGAGGGCCTTTCAATTCCATGATGTGTTTTAGAAATTAATCAATAGTTTTCACTTCATCTGAAGTCTGAACAGAGATCCAACTAGAGAAATAAACTGCTATTCCACAGCACAATTCCCAAGCAATTTCACCATGTAGTTATAAGAATAAGTTTAACTCTATGGTCTGTGAGTATATTTGTGTGAGAACACCTAAGTTAAAGGTGTTGACCTTAAAACTACTAGATACCAGAATATCTAACTAGTACTCTAAGCTGCCTGTCCTTGTTGAGAAGATAAAACAAACCAAGGCTATGTATATGCTTGATTTGCTTTTACTTTTTTTTTTCTTTTTCCAGTATTCCCAGATTATCCCCTATTTCCTACCCTATCCTTTGTGGTGTACCCCAAGACCCACCCATATCTGGGAGGAGTTTTGGGAACCGGATAATAGGTGTAACTACCTGCAAGACCTCCCATTTCTGGGAGGGGTCTGGAAAAGGATAGATAAACCTCTGAGCCAGGGGATTCGGCCCTTTTGCCGTTTCTCTTTTGGCCCGGCTTGGTTTCCTGGCTTTTGGATCTTTGGGCCGCATGGAGCCCAAAGGGAAGATGGCTAACAGGAGATAAGATGCAGGGCTAGCAAAATATTGCTGAATGCTTGAAAGGTTGACATAGGCCACACACCTGTGGTGGCTAGGGCATGAATAAAGATGATTCTTCCTGAAGCCTGCGTGTGAGTGAGTAATTTCACCTGGGCCTGGAACTCGCCGGCTGCATGGAGGTTGCAGAGCCATGTGGGCTGGATGGCATCCTCCACCATCCAGCCCCATCGTTAATTATTTAACACAACATCTGGCGCTCCGAACTTTGACCTGAATCCTGGACCCAAGAAACCAGCAACAATGGTAATATTTCTGCTTTTCAGTTTAATTTTGGCTCTTTTCGGGTGCACTAAGCCCAAAACACTGGGCCACGTGCAGCCATGTTCAAACATGGCCGTGACCCCTTCTAGGGAAACAAGGGCAATTAAAACAAAAGAGGTGGAAGCTTGCATCACCTCCAGCCCAGGCCCAGGCCCAAAACTGAAACTTTGTTACAAGAAACAAAAACCTGGGCCTCTTCAAAGACTTATTAAAAGTCTAAATTGGAAACGGAGGAGAAAAAAGACTGTATTGAAAATGGACTGATTTTCTGAGAATGACCTTTGGCTTGAATTTGAATTTCAACTTTGGAAATTTCGGACTAAACTTTTAGTTTAAATCACTTGGAACTCTGAACATCCAAAGTGCTCCCAGAGGGGAAAAAAGGCAGCGGTGAAGCCCCTGCGGCAAAAAGCTCCAAGCGGCAAGCTCCAAGCAGCTCGGCTCGGCTGGGATCTCGGCTGGAATCGGCTTGGCTGGGCTCAGTTTGGCCCGGAAAAGCGAAAAACCTGGAATCCTCGCTCCAAATCACAAACCGGCAGCAGGGCCTAAAACTAAAAGGAAGCCACGTGGTAAAATCAGCGTGGGACAAAACATCTGAACTTTAAAAGTTTACAGAAGCCACATGGTGAGATCAGCGTGGAACAAATTAATCATTTAAACTGTGATTTTAGGTGTAGAAACTAAGCAAATAGTCATATATTTCACTCATAGTTGGTAATGGAATAAGTTTTAGCTAGTTAGTGGTTAAAAAATAAAAATATAGGAAGGTAAAACAGCTTAGCCCAACTAAAACATCTTATTTCTAACCACCTGCATCTTTGTCTTAGTCATTTTCTTTATGATTTAAATGTGTTTTGTTGTCTTTCAAAGTTAATATTTTCAATTGCAAAATGTTTTACTGTGTATTTTAATGTACTTAGCCTGTTTTTAAAATGTATGTTATGCATGTATGCTGAAGTACTTGTGTATAGGAAAAATATAGGAACAGTGAAGTTCCCCCAATATAGTTTAAAAATATAGGAACATGAAAGTTCCGAAATAGTGCTTGGTAAAAAAGCATTAATAGAATATTAGGTTACAGGTGTAAAGTATATTTTTCAAATGATATGTTTTTGAAAAGGGCTGGTATATTAATTTTCACTCTATTACGTTGGTGCATAAAAATATTTAAAAAAGGGGGAAATGTGGTGTACCCCAAGACCCACCCATATCTGGGAGGAGTTTTGGGAACCGGATAATAGGTGTAACTACCTGCAAGACCTCCCATTTCTGGGAGGGGTCTGGAAAAGGATAGATAAACCTCTGAGCCAGGGGATTCGGCCCTTTTTGCCGTTTCTCTCTTGGCCCGGCTTGGCTTCCTGGCTTTTGGATCTTTGGGCCGCATGGAGCCCAAAGGGAAGATGGCTAACAGGAGATAAGATGCAGGGCTAGCAAAATATTGCTGAATGCTTGAAAGGTTGACATAGGCCACACACCTGTGGTGGCTAGGGCATAAATAAAGATGATTCTTCCTGAAGCCTGCGTGTGAATGAGTGATTTCACCTGGGCCTGGAACTCGCCGGCTGCATGGAGGTTGAAGAGCCATGTGGGCTGGATGGCATCATCCACCATCCAGCCCCATCGTTAATTATTTAATGCAACATCCTTAGCCTGTTGCATTTTTAAGTTTGATTGTGGACATTTCTATATTTTATTTTTTACTGTTGTTGACTCTGTGGTATGGATAATTAGCTATATTACACCTTTTGTTTTGGTAAGTCTATTTCAATTTTTTGCAGCTTCTTTATTAGATGTAAGCATGCATAAGTATGTCACATATTTTATACATACAGATATACACAAATTCATACAAGTTGTGACAATATTAGAGCATGAACACAAGATCATCTGAGATCAAATAAAGGCCAAATTGACACCTATAAGTCATCTGCTCTACAAATTGAACCACATCCTTAGCCTCTTCCTCCACCTCCTCCTCCTCCTCCCTTTTCTCGTCTTCTTTTTTAATCTTTTCTTCTTCCTCTTTTCTTCCTCTTCTTCCTCCTCCTCTTCTTCCTTTTTCCTCTTCTTCCCCTTATTTCCCCCTTTTCTTCTTTTTCTTTCCCTTCTTCCTCTTCTTTCTCTTTTTACTTTTCCTCCAACTCCTTTTATTATTATTTTCCTGGGAGTCCCCAGAGGTGACTCCAATTATTCCTATGTTATTTCTGTTTAGTTTATCAGACTTCTATTTTCATCTGTTCACATACTTTGAGTAGTTTATGCATTGTCTTATCGTTTGCTTTAAGGTTCTTTTGCAATCTCTTCTGTGCAGAGTTGTTCATCTCATCCTCCATCTCATTGACCCTGTTCTCAGCAGTTACTCCATTGGAGAGGCTTTCCATTGAGGTTTTCAATTCATCTACCGAGTTTTTCAGACCTGTTATTTCAGTATGAATTTTTTTGATTTCTATCTTCATATCCTCTTGATTATTAGTGTGTTCCATTCAACTTGATCTATGCTTTCTTTGAACTCCATAAACATTCTCAATATTTCTTCTCTAAACACCTTATCTGAGAGAATACCTAGCTGATTGATACTTTTTGGGTCATCAGAGCTGCCTTCTTCATTCTCTATACTTGGGGTTGTCCTGTATTGTTTCCCCATTGCCACGCTTGTAGTGTGGTTTTTACTATGTGCTGTAGTGGGTTTCATGGCTTAGATTAGAAGATGTGAGCAGCGAAGCAGAGCAGCAGTGCTTCTCTGGCTCCACCCATATTGGGTGGGGACAGTTTACTGGGTTTGGGACCTGAAGAGATTCTGTTGACTGGCATCTTTTTGGCTGCCTCATGCAGAAAAAAAGGCAAGGAGCAAGGCAGCAGTCCCTTATAATGTCTCTCTTGTGCTCAAACACCTTTTTCTCATTTTTTTGAAAAATATTTTTTATTTAAACAACATGGTTACAAGGTTGTTCATAATAGTTGGTTTTTTTTTTTTTTTTTTTTTGGTTTTTCGGGCCACACCGTTTGATGTTCAGGGGTTACTCCTGGCTAAGTGCTCAGAAATTGCCCCTGGCTTGAAGGGACCATATGGGACGCCAGGGGATCGAACTACGGTCGCAATCTTTCCTGGGCTAGTGCTTGCAAGGCAGACACCTTACCTCTAGTGCCACCTTGCCAGCCCCAATAGTTTTTTTTTTTTTTTACAGAAAAAAGTTGTTCATGATTAAGTTACAGTCATACAATGTATAACTACATTCACCAGTGTGCATTTACCACCACCAGTGTCAACAGTATCCCTCTCACCCTGCCTCTGGGCTAGGCATTTTACCCTCCCCTCTCTTAGTCTCTCCTCCCACTTTCTTTATTTTACCTTCCCCTCCCTTAGTCTCTCCTCCCACTTTCTTTTGTGACATTATGGTTGTACTACTGAAAATGAAGGGGTGCCATGCTTGTCCTTTTAATATTAGATATTTTCTATTCAAACCGCACACTCTGCTCTTTGTGGCAAGTTACCTACCACAGAATTGTCCTCCTGGTTTTTCATCTTTAGTCTTTCTGGATATCTTCCCACACTGTCTACTCTCAGGTCTTGATTCTTATTTGGGGTTCATTTAGTTCATTCTATGCTCTCTTTGAGTTCTATGAACATCTTCTCTATTTCTTCTTTAAAGCCCTTATCTGAGAGGGTAAATAGGTGGTTGATATTTTTAGGGTCATCAGAGCTACCCCCATAATTGTGGTTATAGAGTGGTATTTTCTATTTCCTGTGCAGGCATTCCTTGACTAGGAGGAGTGTGTGGCCATGAAAGCTCCACTGGCTCTTTGTCTTCTAATTGTATTCTGTTTCTCACCTGGGCACTGCCAAAGTGACTTCTGGGTCAAAAAGCCTCCAGGTCTAACTCTTGCAGCCTTGTTGCCTCTGGCACAGGTTCAGCTGCTCTTGGTTCCCTGCCTGGGCTTCCATTTCTCACCAGATGCTGCAGATATCCCAGTGGTACAGTTTAAAAAATATTTTAACTTAATTATTTTTTATTTATTGGGCAACATTCAGATGTGTTCAGTGCTTACTCTTGGCTCTGCATGCAGGGATCAATCTTGGTAGGTTTTGGTGAACCTTTTAGTATCCCATATATCAAATCTGGTTGGTGTCAAGCAAGCTGTACCATTTCTTCAGTCCCAGTGGTACAGGTTATTCCTATCAGAAATGTGTAGAATTTAGTGGACAACAAATGATGCTGTCTATTTAATTTTAGTTATTTTTTATGAGAATTAGAGGCATAGGGATCTCATTATTTTAAATCTTAATTTTCTTCATGTAATATTTGAAGCAGTTCTGGATATTGTGTATGGAACCATTTCATAAGTTTTAAATATTTGGTTGTCTTTTTTCTTATTTGAAGAAATTATTCATATTTCCTATGAATATAATATGAATACAATTTTCTATAAATAAAATTATTTTGATAGTTTAGGTCATTTAGGTCATTTTCTAACTTAAGATTTTTTTATCATTAAAATGGAAAAGAAACTGTTGATAGAGTAATTTCAAACACATCACTACTAACTTGGATATATTACAAGACATGCAAGAAGAGGTTTAGATGAAGAATGCAAAAGAAAATTTGCTTTTATAACCTAGAGGTATAACAAAAAATAATAGCATATTTAAAAAGAAATAATAGCATATTTAAACTTGTCCATAAATATGCCCCATGGCACTTTACTAATGACTAGAAAAGAGTTCTCTGAACAGATTCCTTAGAGTAAGATTTATATGTTAAAATATTATATTTCAAATTACTGAGAAATATTGTGAAACAATGTTCAAGTTAACATTCCAGTCCAACAGCATAATCTGTATTATGGAAAAGTGATTATTCCCAAATGAACTTCTTATTCACTTATCAGAAACTTACACATAAAGTATAAGGGCTTTTGTCAGCATGGGGCACTGAGAGACTTCATGTTGAATGCCTTCTCTCAAGCTTAAAAGGGGCTATGGGGCTCCTGCTGCCCCCTACACCTTTCCTTTCCTTCCTCCCAGACTCCAGAACCATCCCTGGGCGCCCTCCCAGGGTGCTAGCGAGGACTTTAAAGGGGACCCCAGGCCAGCACAAGAGGTGCAGGCTTGGGGAAGTTGCCGGCAACTTTCCTTCCCATCAGTCTCCATTCTCAAAACCGTTAGCACCCCTGCACATAAAGTATAGATAGTTTAACAGGATATCATAGGGCTTATAATCTTAGAATGCTTTTAGGAAAGGAAATGATATGTTCAGGACACACTGGACAGTATTTCATGGTATAAGCTCCGCATACAGGGTCTACTACCATATCACTTAGCTTTCTAGACCAGAAAATGATGGATTTTTTTTAAATGCTCTAATGCTCTATATACAATCTAATCAATGAAGACTTTCTTTAGTAACATTTACCATCACTAATCATGATTGGTCTAGAAAATGGAAAACCATTATACCAGACTAACCGGCTTTATTCCTAGTATACGCCGATATAAGCACATGAGTGTATGTATTTGCCATGCCAATGTCTTTTCAATGTCCTCTGTGACATATGTTTATTTCATGGTATTGCTTCCACATAAGTGCTCATTACTATTTCACTTAACTTTCTTGATTCGAATACTCAGATTTTTTTCTAGAAAGGCCCTAATCCATGAAGCCTTTCTTCAGAATAGTCTACCCTCACCAAGCATGACTGGCCTAAAAAAGGGAAAACCTTTATATCAGACTTGCCTGCTTTATCTTATTTTATTTTTTAAGCATTCTGTCCTTTTTCATATGGATCAGCTTTTTGCCTGTAACCCATGGTTGATTCTTAGTTTCTGATGATATATGCGCATGAGCGTACAGGTCTGCCATACCTATGTCTGTTTAATGTATATTTTTAATATACAGAATGCCTATGTAGTATACTGTCCTTCCCCGCTTTGCTCACCACCTTACAAGCTCAGTTCTAGTCCTTCACTTTCTCACCCCCACCTGCTATTACCCCACATCTAACCCTTTTTACTCTCAGTTCTTGGTTCTTAACGAAGCAGATCATTACCCCCCACTCAAGCCAGCTGCCAACCAGCACCCAAAGTGAAAAAATAGACTCAGTCTCAGAAGAAACTAATACTCTGTTACTATTGACTTACTCTCAATGGCCTCCTTTCCTCCACCAACCTTCAACGTGGACCTTTGCTTGCTACCAGACTCAGTTTCTGAGAAGTCCCCAGCTCAAGGACATTTCCTGTTATGGGACTGCTAGGAGCACTTTTTCAGACTCCACAAGGCCAAATCACAGATGAAAGCGGTGCTCGGATCTTACACACCCCCTCCTATTTCTAAAGACTTAAAAGGGACATGTTTACCTCCTTTGAATATGTTAGATGTATCTATCCCCTTAACAGGTATAATCCTTATTGAATATATTCCTATATAGTGACAATTTCCCCCAATTGTTTATTTTTTGTGATCTGTTCAATAAGGAATTCTGGTAGAAGAGTCTCTCTGTTTATAGTTCATATTAGAATCAAGTTGCGGGGATTGTTGGTCTTGTTCCCTCAGCCCCCATATGCACCAATAATACCTTGTGGCATTGTTTCTTTTTTGCATAGTCACATTAAAATAGGAAAATATTACATATGCAAATAAGTTCTTATCTAATAGCGATAGGAACACACAGATTTTGTAATGCAGTGGGGCCTTACTTTCTGAACATTGTCATGATGACTTGGCTTAGGCCTCAGAAGAACTGGCATTGTCCATTTACTCCTGAATCATGGATACCATCTACAGAAACAACCACGATTCTATAACATCACCAGGAAGCAAACCTCTGTCAGGGAAGACCCTACCGCTGCCCTGGCATCGACTTATTCCAAAGAGGGTCCTTTTTAACATCCAGACGACTTAGCAACAGCAACAATCTGCTTCAGAACAGGGTTCTCCGCATTGCCCTCTAATGGTGAGGTGAAACCAGAGGATGCTCCACATCATCCTGACTTCCCATGTAGGATATGCACAGAAACCAGAGTCTCTACAGAAACTACACAAACTTGACACCAACAACAGCGATTGTGCAAAAAAATTGTACTGGGACCACAGAGAATGACTCAGGGAGAGGGCAATCTAGTATGCCTGAATCCCAGAGTTGGGCTTATGTCAGAATACGTCAGGGATAAGGTCTCCTTGTATTTAGGTCCAGGCTTTTTCTTTCTATTTCCCCCGTATTCTGCAGGGCCTATGCAAACAACAATCGCCATTCTCACACCTTTTTTTTTTAACTGTATTTTCTTAACCCTTACTCTTTAAAAATAAGGCATTAAAAAGAAAGAATAATCTCACAGAATTGATTTTGGATTAGAATGATCTTTTTAAATTTTCACCACTAGTTCTATGAACTATAACCACATGAAAATCATCTTAGGAATGTTTAAACATTATTGTTGAATTGTGACATTTGGCATTAGGTATTTAAAAACTCTTTAGGTAAATCTAATTGCAGTCAGATTTGAGTAATAACTTAGATGCAGTAATCACTTTTTTTTGTAGTAATTACTCTTCTCTGCAGTAACAGTACTATAATATTTAAAAAAAATGTAGAAAGTTTATTTGTCCTATTCTGTGATTCTTCCAAAGTATAACATAGGGCCTGTGTTTACTAGGTTTTATTTACAAATTTAATTTACATTTACAAATTTAAATGAGGCTCTTTCTATGTCTAATTTTTAATATTTGAAAATTACTAATATCTTCTTCATTTATCTTCCCCATTTCTTTCAATTCTCTTTATTTTATAAGTTATATTTTATTATAGTTTTGGTACCTTAGTTACAATAGTATTCATGTTTATAGTACTGTTGTACTACTGCAAGTGACTGCACTTGAACCACCACCAAAGGGGCTCTTACCTGTCTAACTCTTTTTATGCCCTCCAACCTCCTGTCCCACCACTGCTTAGTATTCTGAGTTTCTAATCCAAGACCAAATGTTTGTCATTTTTATACAATTTATTCACTTGTCTTGTGTTCTAAATACCGTAGATGACTGAGAAATCTTTGATTTTTATTTTTTTCTTTCATCCCCACCTCTTCTGTCCCAGAGATCTTCCTTTTCTGATGCCTAGCCTTTTGAGAAAGCCATTGTACGCTATTCCTGATTCATTTCTACATTAGAAGTGCACAGGACTTCCATCTTAGGGGTAGATTTTGAGCTGTCTAGGGAAGATCAGACATTTAGCAAAAATCATACTTAAGATGGAGTATAAATACCTTAAAGGTACTTTGCATTTGTTTTATATATGCTTAAGTGGACTTATATATACATATATATAAAACATGTATATATGTAACATGCCACTACATTTGTTACATGTATATTTATTATATATAAGTATATTGTGTTTGGGCCACATCTAATAATGCACAGAGTTTACTTTTTGCACTGTACTCAGGAATTACTCCTGGTTGGTGCTTGAGAGAACATATGAGATGCTGGGGATTGAACCTGGGTTAGTTCTGTGAAAGGCAAATGCCCTACCTGCTATAATTTGATCTGCATGTAATGAAGAATGAGTCCTGCCTTTTTCCTACTGAAATTTCATTTCTAAAGTTCCCTTCTGTTATCTTAGTTTTGGTGTGTAAGTCATTCAAGGAAATATTTGAGAATTCAGGATAGGGGAGATTCTGTCTCTGAAAAAAGGGAAAATAAAAAAAAAATCAAACCAGAACTAGTAGAAGATATTAGTAATTTTCTAATATTAAACAAATAAACCAGTCATCATTTATGACTTTATGAGAATAACTTTTATTTATGAGAATAACCTTTATGAGAATAACTAATGCTGATTGCATCAATACACTTTTGAGGAAAATACCAATTATTTATTTAACTCCATTTGTCAGTTTGAACTTCACATCTATGAAAGGGGTCATTAATCATTCTTTTTATAATTTATCAAGGAAAATAATTTAAAAGTAAAGAAAGAGCTTTACCTTTACAGATGCTTAATGTGATTTTACTACTAATGCTAAAAAAATTGATACTAGACTAGGAGAACAGCAGTAGGAAAATGATGAAGCAAAAATAAAATACACATCTGCAGATACATTGTGTGTATTTTAATGATATTCATAAACTTTAGTTTTAAAGTGGCATACTTCTAGAAGTTCTTAAAGTATTCTTTTCTAGTAAAACACCTATAATACCCATCATGGAGAGACTAAACCTGCATATTATGCATGCATCCAGTTTTTTTTTTATTTTATTTTATTGAAACCCTTGTGATTTACAAAGTCCTTCATAGTTGGATTTCAGACATACAATGAATCTGTACCAGTCCCACTACCAGTGTCAACCTCCCTCCTCTAACATTCCCAGAGTACATCCTATACCACCACCCTTTGCTCCTGGCCTGCCAGTATATAGGCCCATTTTAAGTTTAGATTGTTATAGTTTGGTTGTTATAGTATTGTTGACTTTAGCTTGGATGTTTAGCTCTGTCTTTTAAAATCTTCACCAATGCACCTGAGACCACTTGGCCCCACTTGGTCCACAGTCCATCCTTTCTCTTTTGTCCTCCCACTTTACTTTTATAGAAAATGCAGAAATATGAGTTAAAACAAAGTAATTTTTGTTTCAAGGTTCTATAAGAGAGGTGAGAGCCCCTATCTAAAAGATAAAATAGTGGTAGTATTTTTCCATAGGCACAACAAAAGTTGGGCCTAAAAATAGGGTGTCTCGACCCATGAAGCATCCTGCCATAAGACTAACTACAGGATCCAGGCATACTAAGTTTTCTAACCTCAAAGTATTTCTTCTTGGTCCCAGGAAAAGTTCTCATCAATCACGGTTGTCGCAGTCAGGCTTCAGTAATTAGAGTTCTTGGTTTTTGCACACTTATGTTGAAGCAAGGGTGTCAAGAGTGTCACCTGGTTTCATCTCACCATTTGGTGGCACCTAATGAAAACCAGCACTGAAAGCAAGTTGAAGTTCGAGTGTTGGTGCTGGTACAGAAAACCTTAATGGTTCCAAAGACGGCATCAAAGGTTCAGGAGTGAATAGCCTATGTCAAATCGACTGAAGTCTAGAAGTCAAGTCTTTATGCCAAATATTCAGGTGAAAGTTCCCACTGTAATATAAAAATTATGAGTTCCTATCCCTATTAGATAGGGACTTTCTATATGTAAGATTTCCCCATTTTAATGTGCCTATGCAAAAAGAAACAATGCCATAGGATACTACTGTGGTGCAATAAAGGGGTAAAAGTAACAAGCTAAACCATCCCTATAACCTAATTCTAACATAAACTCAGAACCCAAGAGAAACTTATCTTCTAGAATTTCCTACTAAAGAAATCCAAAAAAGGGGTGGGGAAAACTACATCTACATAAGAAAATACACAATAAGAATTATATCTGTTAAGGAAATGCATCTAAATAAATATACAAAGGAAGTATACATATTCCCTTTAAGTCTTGTGATATAGTCTCGGGATGTGAAATAAAATCTGGAGCACAGCTTCAGCCTATGATGTTGTCTTATGGATTCTGGAAAATGGCTTGCAGCTGTCATGGATCAGAAAATGTTCTCGAGCTGAGGGTCTCCAAGAGCTGAATCTGGAAGCAAGCAACAGTCCATGGTGAAGGAAGGTGGGAGAAAAACGGCCACCGAGAGTAAATCATTATCATCCTCAGCAGCAGCTCCTTCCCAGGCTGAGGCAGGAAGCAGGCTGGGAGACTTTAGGGACTGGTTGGCAAAGGAACCCAGTTTTTAATTTCTTCCAACCAAGGAAAATATACTCAAAATAAATAACTCAAAAATATATATAAAATATACTCAAAATAATAACTCAAAAATACATACTCAAAAAAATAACTTCCTGTTATAAAGCCCACTTGAAGAAAAGGGATTCTCTATCACTAACAAAAAACAAGGGCTTTGCCTTTTTCTTGGCAGAAAAAGAATCATTAGAATTAGCATTATTTGGCAACTTATTAGAAATACAATTTTTTAAGCTTTATCTCAGGCTTACTGATTCTGAGACTCAGATGGGGGCATAGGCTCTATTACAGGTCAATCTGATGCAAAATATTAGAGCTAATACTGATATTTTGGGCAGTCAGATTGATCTTTCCACATCTTGACAAACTATCATAGAAATTGATGTCAAAGAATCTCAGGGTATCAGTGTCATTGTGGTATATGTGGTTTCCAAAAAAAGGAAATGCTAAGATAGCAACAGATAGGTGAACAGACTTGGCACTGAATTCTTTGAATGGTAACTTGTTTTTACTGATTTAGAGAAACAAAGAATGAAGTATAACTGTAAAAGGGAGCATTACATCAAAAAATGCACAACAGTTATGATTATTGCTTTAAGTGGGTAGTAGCTAGAAATTTGCAATTGGGCTGGATTTTGGACATTTCTTTCATGGTCAAAGCTGGTAAACAAAATTTTCTTATTAAGGAAATAAAGGACAAAACCTACAACCAACACAGACCTAACATGACATTATATAGGGTATTGGAAATGAACAGACTCTACAAAGTCTTTGAGAAAGTCTTTGTCTCTAGGAATGATCTACTGTAAGGTTAAGAATAAATTGTAATCCAGAGACAATAAAGAAGAGGGCCAAGAGGACCACTCCATTATAAGAAGCTTGTTATGAAAAGCAGTGATTGCCCTTAGGGTAGAGAAGGGTCCAGTATGCCAATGATAGTTGGAACTGATCACTCTGGACAAGAACTGGATGATGAAAGGGGATAAAGTGACATGCATAGTACCTATTCTTTAACAATAGTGCAAACTACAGTGTAAAATCAGAAAGAGAGAGAGAGGGGAGAAACAGAGAAAGAAAATTAAATTGCCTGCCCTGGAGGCAGGTGGGAGTGGGTGGGTGGGAGAGAATTTGGGGCATTGCTCTGGTGAAGTTTGGTGTACATTCTATGACAGAAACTCAATCAGTAACCACAGTGCTTAAATAAAGTAATAATAAAAAGAATAAATTATAAAAAAATGACAATTCTCAGTAATATGCAAGGAGGCATGATCTCTAGGGAATAGCTGTCAAAATTTTATAATAAAGAAAACTGTCTTATGAAAAGACATTAAGGTGAAGTGTAAAGGAAGGCGGATAACATTAAAAAGGTCTGCAAGTACACAACGTTCAAAATGAATGAAAGTCAAATTGTAAGCAAAAGTTTCATGACTTGTGTACATTTGATAAAAATGAAAAATAATAAGATAATATAAATGAAAGGCAATTATTATTCAATAAATAATTTGTGTTCATGAGAGGGATACTGGAATAAAATAAATTAACATAAATGTAAAAGAAGAGCTAGCTTAGGGACACTAAAATATTCCAGCTTGATCCTGGATAAATATTTGAATAAATATCCATATTCAAACTCACCCAGGCAAAAAATATTGAAGTAGGTGATGAAGAAAAGCAATATGATAATCATTTACCCAAAGGAGATAAACAAACTGACAAAGGCATAAAGTGTACATAGCACTAGAATTATAATTTTAATATTATTACTCAACTCTTGTATGGTACTTAACAAAGAATTCAAAATATAATTGAAAGAGAAAAGTGAAAGTAATCAATAAAAATACTTTGTAAATAAGCCATGAATTGAGATGTTGGCAAGTAGTGTAGTAAAACTGAAAGGACATTTTTGAGCCCAAATCCCCTCATTTTACTGGAAACAAGATCAATAGCTAATAAATTGTTAGAGTGAATAAATGAAGAACAAAGTGGAGAATCCAAATAGACATACTGTTTTGCTACTAAATTCTAAATTTTGTCAATGAATGCAAATTTTGAACAAAATTTACTATACATAAAAATAACTTCGAACCAGGCATAAATATTTGTAACTTTCCTTCAGCTTTTATATAAGTTATTTTCAACAGAGAAATGTCTTTTAATGGAGTAGTTCATAGAGAACAATTATAATAATATCTGCTCTTGGAAATGACTACAAATATTCTAAACATATGGGCTTGAGATGATCACTATCTTCTTACATACAAAGTTTTATTTTACGCACTTGTATCTTTTTCTAGACATTTTGGCTCATCTATGTGACTAGAAGATAACAGATCTTGATAGGTTTTAGGTTTTCATTGGCACATCTAATCCCATTCCAGGTAGAAGATTTTGTTACCCCTGGATTGAGAGGTTCTTTGTTGAAGCTCCCAAGTGCTAAAATCTCAGAAGTTCAATTATGAACAGACATTTATTAGCTGGAGTACATTGTGCCAATTTGAGACAATGTAATAAAAGTAAGGGTATAAAAGTAAGCTATTTATAATTGCTATTTACTGACTCTTTTTGTATCATAATGTTCTTTTATGCATGATGATGACAGATATGTGCTCCTTAATTAGAAAAATTAGAAGTTGGGAATATTATGTTCATCTCCAAAATGTTTTTGAAATCTTCCTGTCTTGTGAAATTTCACATCTGAGAATTACTTAATATTAGGTATAAGTGTGAGTTTAGAAGGCTCAAGTTGGAACCTTGATAAAATTTTAAATTTAAGTCTTTCTTTCATAAGTAGTAAACCAGAAGAGATAACATTTTTCTCAGTTATTTTGTTTGTTTCTCACTCCATTGGTTATGCTCAGGGATTACTCCTGGCTTTGCATTCAGCTATCACATCTGGCAGTGCTGAAAGACCATATGGGGTGCTGGAGATTGAACCCAAGTCAGCTGCATGCAAGGTAAGTTCCTTTTGTGTTCTACTATTTCTCTGACCCAAGATTTCTTAAGGAAGTTTATATATTCTCGTAATAATTATGGAAAACTGATATACCTGCTTCAAAGTAAGTACATAAAAAGAAGACAGTCATTATTTGGACACTCATTTTCTGAGAAAACATAAATCAGTAAACGTTGGTTCTATTCCCATTTGCTGTGCAGCTATTAAAAAGTCCATTAGATAGTATCTTGATGAAAAGAATATTTTATAATTTATGTTTCTCTCACCACAATATTATATTTTATATTTTACAATACACAATACAGTATTATATTTTATCCTGGGGTCTATAGAACAATGCTCAGAGGCATAGGGGAACATTCTGTTGATTCTTAGACAACTAGGACAGTGGTTTATGTAAGTGTCTGAGAATTTGGTTACACTTGGACTCTGTGATGCCAAGGATTACTTGGGCCAACCCAGTGGTGCTCAAGAGTATCTAACTACACTCAGAGGTTCTTATACCTCCTTATGGCACTAGGGATTGAACCTGGATATATGCTAGGCATGTGTCATGGCCCTTATAGCTCTGGCCTCTTATTTTATTCATTTGTTCATTAATTTACTTATTTATTTAGGCTTTTGGGACACACCCACTATACTCTGGGGTTACTCCTGGCTCTGCTCTCAGAAATCACCCCTGGCAGGCTCAGGGAACCTTATGGGAAGCCATGGATCGAACCCAGTTTTGTCCTGGGTCAGCAGAGTGCAAGGCAAATGCCCTACCACTGTGCTATAACTCTGGCCCCTGGCCCCTTATTTTAAATATATATTTCATAGCTATAATTTTATAATATAAAATTAGGTTTTGAAAAATTTATTGTGTGTTTTTAATCAATTTTCTAATTACTGTGAACTTTAGGTGATTCTATTCTACTCTGTTCAAGTACATTTGACGTGGTAGTAAAATAAGGGCAAGGGCCTGCTTTCCATTGAGCAAAAGCTGGCAAATAGTGTCCAGTGTTTGTGGAATAGTATACTGTTAGAGATCAATTTATCTAACACTTTTATTTTACACACATTAATCATGATGCCTTAGTTTTTTGGTCTCTGAACTTGCCTTGTTTTTTTGCTGTACTTACCATTCTGTCTTACCAATGATATCTTCTTTAATGCAAAACAATGAAACACCTTGCCATCTCAATTTCAAGTTAGTCTCTTTTTATTTTTAAATACTTCTTAGGTTTTTGTCAAGTACTGCTAACAAAGAAACTCTAAAATCACATCTACTCAAGAAGACAACTCTGACAGATTGCATTGCCATATTAAATTATTTTTCCTCATTTTTTCCTGATGAA
Source organism: Suncus etruscus (assembly GCF_024139225.1). Lineage (NCBI taxonomy): Eukaryota > Metazoa > Chordata > Mammalia > Eulipotyphla > Soricidae > Suncus > Suncus etruscus. The sequence continues at coordinate 14,846,227 of NC_064867.1, read as the reverse complement.
AGAATTTTTCTTTTAATTTTATTTAAGCACCGTGATTACAAAATTGATCATTGGTGTGTTTTATTCATACAATGTACAGCATTCTTCACCAATGCACTTTTCCTGTCATGGATGTATCCCATTTCCCTCCCATCCACCCTTGCCTTGCTCTAGCGCAGCAAATTGCTTATTCTCTCTCTTTCTCCCTTTCTCTTTCTGTCTCTCTTTCCTTTTTAACACTGTTACTATTTTGCACCATTATTAATGGAGGGTTGCCTTGTCTCTTAGTTTCCCCTCTTTCAGGGTCAAATTCTTGTCCGGAATGAACAGTGACCTGAGGGAAGATATTTAGACCTACTTCTTCAATAAGGAGAAACTATTTCATTATATTAAAGAAATATCCATGTTTTTGAGAGTTTTTAGGGTCAGGTTAATTTTGGACATGATTTATTCTTACTTTTCCTTGTTTATTTATATTATTATATTATAATAATATATAACATATATAATTTATAAGATAATATTATATTTTATCTTCCTTGGGAGACTTTGTGTGGGAATGACTATATAATTCTTTGATATGCCTTATTCTTTGATATGTAAATATAACACAATAATATACTCAGTTAAGGACTCCCTTCCATTATGTTGGGGGATGGTTACCTCTCTAATGAAGCCTAAATTTGTCCAAATAGTGTTTATAAGCATCTGCTCTGTATAGATCACTAAATTAGAAAGAGTTGAATTTAGTAGCTTATAGTGTCAACCAATGAGTATGATAATAAAAATACTGTTTTAAAAATCATAAAGAGAGGGTATTTTTTAAAAGACTAGTACACAAATCCTCAAATTTATTATAGTAGTCAGTGCATTGTGGAATGTGTTGTTAGCTAATATAGAACAAATGGTTTCTAGTTGAAGAAGAGTAAACTCTTTTATTCAATTTTTGCTTAGTTAAACCCAGTGGTGATTAGGACTAATTACTATGTGGGGCTTGGAGGTCTGTGTTGCCAGGAATTGAATGCAAGGCAGCACCCTACCAGCTGTACTGTCTCTCCAGCCCTGGAAGAATAAGCTCTTAACATGTTCTGTTGTAGGTGTTGTAGCTTTGACCAATGGGACCAAAGACTGCTGAACAATGAGAGACAGATATCTGTGGGGAAATGTTAGAGATTGAACCTGAAAAAATGTGCAAAAAAAGGTTGAGAAATTAATTATTAAACAATTACTATGGGTGAGACATTCTACTACATGTTGAGTATGAATGATGATGTATTCTTGTATCTTCAGCATGTAAGGTGAATAAAAATAAAACATGGGCAGGTTGGTGTTTAGAGATAAAAAGTGTTGTAATAAATAAATTTTGTTTACTTAGGTAGAAGACGTCTTATATAACACTATATTCTTATCTTAAAGCTAGATCCCATATTGTAAAAGGTTTGGTCGAAAATAATATTTCCACACTCTGTTTTTCTTTTTCTTTCAGTCTTATTAACATATATTGACTGAATATATTGAGCTATTTTTAAAGTTTAATAGTCTGCTTCTTTAAACAAGCCTGATAAATAATGTCTTTTCCACCGACATAAGCCAGAAGCAATGTCCCTTGGTACTACATAAAGCTTAACAGTTTCTAGTGTCCCATGGCATGCTACGTGGAACTAGTGGACAAAGCCCAGAATGCCAGCAGGCATCATACAAATTTTGTTCTCCCACAGGTGGTCTAGTGCTCAAACTCTGCAGGTGTCGCCAATTTCAGATGCTCACGTTGAAGGAAGAGATCTATAGTCTTTGATTCAATGTGGGTGGGCAATTTGTTCAATCCCAGGGGCCATTGGCCTTTAAAATATAGATGGAGTGAGTCAGTTATTTGAAATGAAGGTGTCTGGCAGAGACAGGCTGAGGGCCCAGCAGGGAGGAGAGGAAAGGAATAGAAAGCCTTCCAAAAAGAAGCTGAAAATTGACCTAGTTATTTTGATGGCATGCTCTGCTACATTTCCCCTTCAGGCCAAGACCAGACTCTGACATGAAATTGAAACTCTCACTGCCAAAAATCTACAAAGTTAGGGATTTTTCAAGTGCTTTATTTCTTTTGCTCAATCAAGGAATATCTGTCCTCAAGCTGAAAATAGCAGTCATAATTAGAATTACTTATGTAGAATCATGGGTTCAGAGAACAGTGGACAAGCAGAGGGTGAGAGGCAAGGCCATCTGGTTTCCATGCACCATTCCTTTCTGGATCCGGAAAAACTATGGGGACATATGGAAAAGAGTGTGTGGGCTGCAAAAATGGAGGCAGGTTGCTGTCCTGCCCTTTTGTTGTTCTGGGTTCTCTGCCAATCACATGCTCCTCAACAGTTTAGTAATCAGAACAACGTTTTTTTCCACCCTTTTCAAATTAGTTATATTTTTTTGAGCCATTACTCGAGCTTATAGGCAAATTATAGTGCAAGATTCAAGAGTCTGTTCTGTGCTCAGGGGATAATGCAGTGCCACGGATTGAACCCAGGACTTGGGGATGAAAGTATATACTCTGCATATTGAGCTATTGACCAGTCTTATTTAATACAAAAACTTAAAACCACAATATTGATATTTTGGCTCAAATAATTTTGGAGCCAAATAATTTTTTTTATTTTGAAGAGATTTTCTATGTGTTGTTTAGTAATATCTCTGACCTCCCAAATAATCACAAATGTCTTTAAAAGACAATCTCTTTTTTTTTTAAAAAAAACTTACTACTAAAAAGCAAACAAAACAAAACAAAACAAAAAAGAAACCAAACCAAATTAGTCCATCCTTCCTTGAACAAATATATTCACCCTGTTGAATCTGGGAACAGAAAATTTTCATTATTTACTCAAATTCTTTGTTTTGGGGGGGGGGGACAGAGGGAATATCTGCTGGTGATCACAAATCACTACATTGGTGCTTAGGGCACATACGATGTAGTGCTTTGAATATTTTCTTTGGTCTTCTTTCTTTAAATTCTTAAGCCATTTGTAAGCAGAAATAATCAGAAATGAGGGACCAACGATATAGATCAGTGGTAGAGAGCATATACATCATTCAGGAAGTAGAGAGACTGATTAAGCAGGGAACATAGAAATGCTCTAAAACTTTATAATTTCTTTTTCTTAAAATTAGTTTTAAAGTATAGTTACCACAAGATGCAAACTTGCGTTGTTTATGATTGAGTTTGTTATATAATGTTTGAGCACTCATCTCTCACCAGTGTCCACTTCCCTCCACCCTCCATCAGTACTCCCAGTTTCCTTTCTGCCCCTCGCCCTCAGTTCACCTCTGTGGTAGATATTTTAGTTTTTCCTTTCTTTCTTTTAGGCACTGAGGTTTGCAGTACTGAAATGGCATTATGCATATACCTTTACATTCTTTCAGTACCAAGTTCTTGTCAAGAGTTATCACTTCCCACTCTGATTATCATGTCCTCCCTTCTCTGACTTCACCACCCTCTCCACCCTATTTTGGCAATCTTTCTACTAAGGACTAGTGTTTTTGAGCATCATTTCTATTATCTTTGGGCATTATTCTTCTACTACGTATCTTTATATCACACAAAAGAGTTTGATTACTCTATGTGTGTTTCTTTCCCTCTGATTCATTTCATTCAGAAGGATACTCTGCATGTTAATTCGATTGTCAGAAAATTTCATGACTTATGGAAGCTCAATTTCTAGTTTTTTTGAGGAACTTTTTTTTTTATTGAAGAAGGCTAGACCTTTCAACATCCCATCAGCATCCATACCAACACGATTTTTTTGTGCCAGATACTCATACTAGTACTAGTGTGAAGGAAATCCACATTCACCATGTGATTTGCTTAATTGTTATTTTAATTGCATTTCTATGATGATCAGGGAGGAATACAGACATTTTTAATGTGATTTTAGCCATTTGCATTTTTTAATGGAGCAAATTCCTGTTCATTTCTTCTCCCATTATTTTTAATGGGGTTGAATTTTTTTCTTGTAAAGGTCTATCAGTGCTTTATATTAACCATCTATCAAATGAATGGTGGAAAAATAAGTTCTCCTATTCTGTAGGCTTTGCTTTCTGATATTCATTTACTTTGAGGTGCAAAAGCTTATTTATTTTATGTTGTTCTGTTGTTTATCTTTTCTTCCACTTGCTTGGTCAGTGGTATTTTATCTTTAAAGATGACTAGTTTTAATATCAAGGAGAGTTCTGTCTGTTTTCCTTTATGTACTTTATAGATTCAAATTTGATATTGAGTTTTTTAGTTAGTTTTGATTGGACTTTTGTGCACAGCAAAAGAAAGAGATTTAAGTTCACTATTTTGTATGTGACTGACAAATTTTCCCAATAGTTCTTGTTGAAGATACTTTTTTGGCCTTATTTTATAATTTTTATTTTTTTATCAAAGATTAACTGATCATATACCGAAGAGTCTGTGTTTGGATTTTGAATTCAATTCCATTGATTGGAGAGTCTGTCTTTATTGTATGACCATGCTGTTGAAATTACTGGTGCTTTAAAGTTGGAGAAAGTTATGACTTCCTTCATTTTTACCAAGGAATGATAAGGTTATTTAGTGCAAGTCATTTTTATATGAATTTTAGAAATATTTGTTCTATTTCTTTAAAAAAGAAGTGTCATGGTATCCTGATAAGGACTGCTTTGAATCTGTACAATACTTTGGCGGGTTTTGCCATTTTGATTTTGTTAATTCTCATAACCCATGAGCAGGGGATGTGTTTTCATTTGCTTCTGTCCTTTTTTAGTTTTTGAAGTTGTGCTTTGTATAATTATGGTCTGTCATCAATTTGGTTATGCTGATTCCTAGGTTTCTGATTTTCTGAGGCATGATTATGAATGAGGCTTTAAAAAATTCTATACTTGGGGCCAGAGAAATAGCATAGAGGTTTGATCCTCTTCTTTGAAAAATGTCATGGGTATCTTCAGAGAGATCGCATTAAATCTGTAAAAATGCTTTGGGGAGTATTGCCATTTTAATGATGCTAATCCTGTCAATTCATGATCAGGGTATGTGTTTCCATTTCCACGTGTCCTCTCTTATTTCTTGGAGCTGTGTTTTATAATTTTCTTTGTATAGGACCTTCACGTCTTTAGACAAGTTGACTCCAAGATATTTGAGTGTGTGACATTAATATGAATGGGGTTGTTTTCTCAATGTCCATTTCTTCTCTATAATTATTGGTGTATACAAAGGCCATTGATTTCTGTGTATTAATTTTTGTAGCCTGCCACCTTGATATATGAATCTATTGTTTCTAGAAGCTTTTTGGTAGAGTCTTTAGGGTTTTCTAAGTAGAGTATCATGTCATCTGCAAACAGTGAGAGTTTGACTTCTTCCTTTCCTATCTGAATTCCTTGATAACTTTTTATTGCCTAATCGCTATAGCAAGTACTTCCAGTGCTATGTTGAATAGGAGTGGTGAGAGAGGACAGCCTTGTGTTGTACTTAGAGGAAAGGCTTTAGTTTCTCTTCATTGAGGATATTTGCCATTGACTTGTGGTAGATGGCCTTAACTAGATTGATAAAGGTTCCTTTCATTCTCATCTTGCTGAGAGTTTTGATCAAGAATGGGTGTTGGACCTTATCAAATGCTTTCTCTGCATCGCTTGATATGATCATGTGATTTTTATTTTTCTTGTTGTTGATGTTGTGTATTATGTTTATAGATTTATGGATGTTAAACCACCCTTACATTTCTGGGGTGAAACTTACTTGATTGTAGTAAATGATCTTCTTAATGAAGCCTTGTACCTTATTTGCCAGTATTTTGTTGAGGATCTTTGCATCTATGTTTATTAGGGATATTGGTCTGTAATTTTCTTTTTTGGCAGCATCTCAGTCTGGTTTTGCTATCAAGATGATATTGGCTTCATAAAAGCTATTTGGAATTGTACTCATTTTTTCAAATTCATGAAAGAACCTAGCCAGGATTGGTAGTAGTTCCTCTTTAAAGGTTTGAAAGAATTCATTAGTGAATCCATAAGGGCCCGGGCTTTTGTTTTTGGGCAGACATTTGATTACCAGTTTAATTTCCTAAATAATGATGGGGTGTTTAGATATGCTTCATTCTCCTTATTCGACTGTGGAAGGTTTTAAGAATTCAAGAATTTATCCATTTCTTTCAGGTTCTCATGTTTGGTGGCATAGAGTTTCTCAATGTAGTCTCTGATTACCCCTTGAGTCTCTGCAATATCTGTAGTGATCTCTCCCTTTTTATTACTAATATGGATTATCAATCTCTCTCTCTTTTTTTGCGAGTTTGCCAATGGTCTATCAATCTTGTTTACTTTTTCAAAGAACCAATGTCTACTTTCATTGATCTTTTGGTTTGTTTTTGGATTTCCACTTCAATTTTGATCTAAGCTTTGTTGTTTCCTTCTGTCTCCCTATTTTTGGTTCCTTTTGTTGACCATTTTCTAATTTTATAAGCTGCATCATTAGGCTATTGAGGTATACCCCTTCTCTCTTCTGATGTGTGCTTGCAAAGTTATAAATTTTCCTCTCAGTACTGCTTTTGTTGTGTCCCATGGATTTTGATAGTTTGTTTCTTCACTGTCATTTGCTTTCAGGAAAGTTTTGATTTTCTATTTAATTTCATCTCAGACCCACTGGTTGTTCAATAGCAGACTGTTTAATTTCCAGTTGTTAAAGTTCTTCTTCTGTGTCCCTTTGTAGTTCACATCAAATTTCAGAGCCTTGTGGTCAATGAAGGTAGCCTGCTAAATCTCTGTACTCTTTGATTTTATGGAGGTATGTTTTATGGGCCAGCATGTGGTCTATCCTGGAGAAGAATGTTTATCCAGGTTTCTGGGGATGAAGTGTCCTATCTCTATCTATCTATCTATCTATCTATCTATCTATCTATCTATCTATCTATCTATCATTTATCTATCTATCTGTCTATCTGTCTGTCTGTCTATCTATCTATCTATCTATCTATCTATCTATCTATCTATCTATCTATCTATCTATCTATCTATCTATCTATCTATCTATCTATCTATCTATCTATCTATCTATATTCAGCCTCTTTATTCCACTTCTCTTTTTTCAGGGCTAGTATATTTTTGTTTGATTTCAGTCTGGTTGACCTATCAAGTGTTGACAGGGCTGTGTTGAGGTCTCCCATAATTATTGTATTGTTATTGATATCCTCTTTCAAATTTGTCAATAATCATATTAGATATTTTGCTGGTCTCTCATTGGGTGTTTATATTTTTAGTAGTGCAATTTCTTCCTGTTGCACATATTCCTTGATTAGTATGAAGTATTCATCTTTGTCCATTACAACTTTTCTGAGTCTAAAGTTTGTGTCGTCTGATATTAATGTGTCCACCCCAGCTTTTTTAAGGGAGTTGTTTGCTTGGATGACTTTCCTCCAGCCTTTGATTTTGATTCTATGTTATTTCTGAGTATTCAGGTTTGTTTTTTTTTTAGCCAGCAGAAGGTTGGATTAATCATTTTGATCTGTTTAGCCACTCTGTGTCTCCTAATTGGTCTATTGACATTGAGGGAGTTGATTGTCATGGGATTTAATGTCATCTTTGTGTATAAGTTTGGTGTGTCTGTTGTTCTGTCTTGTCTTAAAGTAGACATTTCAGTTTTGCATCTGTAAGTTTCTGAGCTGTTGCTTATCCATGTATCTTTCCTTCAAACCTGAACGTGAGTCTCACTGGGTGCAGGATTGTAGGTAAAGTATCCATTTCATTCAGTCTTGTCACAATATCCCACCACTGTCTTCTGGCCTTGAGAGTTTCTTGTGATATGTCTGCTGTGAATCTTCAGGATGCTCCATTGAATGTACTTTCCCTTTTTGATCTTTCTGCTTTCAGTATTCTATTCCTATCTGTAGGATTCATCATTGTGACTAGGATGTGTCTTGGGTTGTTTTTCTTCAGGTCTCTTTTAGCTGGTACTCTTCTGGCTTGCAGGATTTGATTGCATACAGTCTTTAGCTTTGGGAGTTTCTCTGTGATGTCTTTGACTGTTGATTCTTCTTGGGGATCTTCTTCTGAAACTCCAATGTTTCTTACGTTGTTTATGTTTAGTTTATCAAAGACTTCTATTTTCATCTGTTCACATTCTTTGAGTACTTTTTCCATTGTCTGATCGTTTGCCTTAAGGTTCTTTTCCAATCTCTTCTGCTGTATGGAGTTTTTCTGTATTTTATCTTCTAGATCACTGATTCTATCCTTGGTTGCTGTTACCCTGTTGCAGAGGCTTTCCATTAAGGTTTTCAGTCCAGTTACCATGTTTTTCAGATTTGTTATTTCAGTTTGAAGTTTTCTGATTTCTATCTTTGTGTTCTGTCTAGCTTGAGATATGTTTTCTTTGATTTCCATGAAGACCCTCCACATTTCTATTCTAAACTCCTTATCTTAGAGATAAGATAATCAGATGGTTGGCATTTTGGGGGTGATCAGAGCTATCGTTTTAATTCTCTGTGCATGGTGTTTGCCTGCGAGTTTTCCCCCATTGTCACGCTCACATTTTGATATTTTTCCTGCGTTTTTATGGTGGGGTTCATTACTTAAATAAGAGTGTGTGAGTGGAGCAGCCATGATTTTCTGGATCCTCTAAAAGACAGTTTTTGCAGAGCCCTTATTGGTCCTCTCTATAGAAGTTCAGGAGACAGAAGAGTAGAGAAACTTGGAAAGGCGACAGATCTCCTTAGTCTTTCCCAATTGCTAATCTCACAGCAGGGGCAGATTCTTCCCACCTGCCTTCACACACAAAGGATCTGCCTTTCTTCCTGGATACCTCTGGTAGCCAGTTTTTACTCACTCAGTATTTCTTGGCTTTTTGGTTTGAATGTCTCTAGGAGAGAGTTTTTGATGGGCCCTTCTTGGCCCTCTCAGGAGAGATTCACGTGACAGAAGAGTAGAGAAACATGCAAAGGCGACAGGTTCCTTCAGTCTCTCCCACTTGGTAATCTTGCTATAAAAATCTTATACAAATTATTTTTCTAGGAGCTTTCTGATAGAGTTATGGGGGCTTATAAATAATCATGTCACCTGCAAATAGTATTTGATATGCTTGATAATTTTGTCATATCCTTCTCCTGCATAATTTCTTTGAAAAGTACTTCCAGTACTGTATCAAGTAGAAGTGGTGAGAATGAGTTACTTTGTCTTTTTCTTGATTTTAGCAGGAAAGAGTTTAGTTTTCCCTCATCAAATACAAAAATTTTTGGTATACTTGTGATTCATGGCTTTGACTATAAAGAAAATCTCTTTGATTTCCATTTTGCTAAGTTTTTGTCATGAATGAGTGTTGGATCTTGTAAAGTGCTTTATCTAAATCTGCTGATATGATATGATTTTATTTTTACTTTTTATTAATATGGCATATTAAATTGTTTGATTGGAATATATTAAAACATTCTGGCATCTTCAAGCTCTATAAATTGGTCTTGGATATGATTTTTATGATAGTTTATGATTTTTTATAGTTTGATTTTATTCATTAGTATTTTGTTGAAAATCTTTGTATATCAACAGGAATATCCACCTGTATTTCTCTTTTTTTGATAGTTTTTCCTTCTACTTTTGGTATGTATATTATATTTGTGTCATAAAAATTGTATGGGCATGTTTCTGTTTCTTTAAGTTTTCAAAGAGCCTGAAAAGGATTGGCAGTAGGTCTTCTATGAAGGTTTGAAAGATCACACTACTATTTGGACCTTGGGCTTTTAATTTAAATTTTATTAAACACTGTAGTTTACAAAGTTGTTCATACACTGTGATTTACAAAGTTGTTCATAATCCAGTGTTTTTTCACGTAATAATTGTTCCAACACCAATCCCTTCGAAAGTGTAACCCTACCTCAACTATTATCTCTAGTTTCCTCCCACCCTTACCTCCAAGCTCTTGTACTAAGTGTAGCAATGTATAATAGCATGCATTCGTCCTTTTGAATGAAAGTTTTAAAGTCCTCAGGTAGATACCCAAAAGCCAAATTTCTGAGTTTTATGGCAGCTCAATTCTACATTTACTGAGAATTATCCATACCATTTACCACAGGGGTTGAACCAGACAGCATTCCCACCAGAGGGTTTCTTTTTTATGGTGTTTAAGCCAGCCCATATTGCTCCAACTATTTTTGATATGTGCCATTCTCACTGGTATATGATGATACCCCATTGTTCAAAGCCTTATTTTTGTCTTTCTCTAATGATTATGAGAATGTTGTTTTGTTTGCTTGTTTTGTTTGCAAAAATGCAGATTTTGTTACCCAAAAACATGATGCTGAGAACATTTTTAAAGTTTCAACAGGTGGTCTGCTTGCCTCTTGTCTACTGAGACTGTCTTTTCATTTTTTCTCACCATTTTTGGTAGGATTAAATTTTTTTGTAGGGGCTGGCATGGTGGTGCTAGAGGTAAGGTGCCTGCCTTGCCTGCGCTAGCCTAGGAGGGACTTAGGTTCGATCCCTTGGTGTCCCGTATGGTCCCCCAAGCCAGGCGTGATTTCTGAGCTCATAGCCAGGAGTAACCCCTGAGCATCACTGGGTGTGGCCCAAAAACAAAAAAAAATTTTTTTGTTGACTTTTAGTTGCATTTAATTTTTATTTCAAAAATGTGGATTTTATTACAATAAAAACGTGATGCTGAGCACTTTTTTAATGTTCCCATAGGTGATCTGCTTTTCTTTTGTCTTCTAAGAAGTGTCTTTTCATTTCTTTTCACTATTTTCTGATAGAATTTAATTATTTTGTTGATCTTTGTGAGTACTTTACATATCCTGGATATCATGTCTATATCTTCTGTTGAGTGCAAATATTTTTTCCAATTTACTTAGCTTTATTTTAGTTCTAGTTCTTTTGCCATGCAGAAACTCTTTAGCATGATCTAGTATGTTTGCTTTTTGTTTCCTTTGCCAATAATATCAGATCATGAATATGCATTTAATATCCAAATCATGGAGCATTCTGTCTATATTTTCCATAGTATACTCCATAGTTTCCAGTTGGATCTCAAGACTTTTGATTTGCCTAATCTACTTTAGTTTAAGATGTGAGATATGGATTGAGCTTGAATTTCTTAGACATAGTTATCTAATTTTTCCAGAACCATTTGTTGAAGAGACAATCTTTACGCCACATTATGTTCTCAGCCCCTTTATCAAATAATAAATCTATAGAAATATGGGGTTTATCCTTGGGTATTTGATTCTTACCCATTGCTAATAGAATCTATCTTTATTCCAGTACTGTGTAGTTTTGTTCACCATAGCTTTATAATGCAGCTCCAATTAAGTAATGAGACATCTTCACATTTCTTATTTTTCAGTATGGATTTGGCTACTGTTGGTCCCTTATGACTACCTAAAAACGTGAATATTGTCTTTTCTCGGATCGTAAAGAAGATCATTTGAATTCTGATGGAACTGTATTGCATCTATATAATAGTTTAGGTAGGAGACTCATTGTACCACTATTGACTATTTCATTCCTAAGCATAGAATATTTTCACATTTCCTAAGGTTATTTATATCTTTCTTAAGTGATTAAGAGTATGATGATACAGATTTCCCATATCTTTTCTTAAGTTGACTACTTGATTGTTTGTAATAGTATTAAAATGGAATAGAATCCTTGATTTCTTTCTCTGCTGTTTCATTTTCTGTACATAAGAATGAAATAGATTTTTGTGTACAGCTACTTTGTTTTATTAGTTTACATTCTCTAGGAGGATTTCTGTGTGAACTCTTTATTGTATTCTATGCATAATTTCTATGTATAATGTCATATACAAATAGTGATAACTTGACTTCTTTTCCAATTTGGATCATTTTAATTTGTTTTCCTTGCCTGAAGCACTATAGCAAGGATTTCTAATAATATATTGAATAAAAGTAGAAATAGTGGAAAAAGTAGAAACTTCTCTAGTGCCTACTCTCAAAAAAAATGGTTTCAGTTTTTACCATTAAAAATGATGCTGTCGGCCAGAGTGATAGCACAGCAGTAAGGCATTTGCCTTGCATGTGACCAACACAGGATGGTCCCCGGTTTGAATCCTGATATCCCATATGGTCACCTGAGCCTGCCAGGAGTGACTTCTGAGTGCAGAGCCAGGAATAAACCCTGAGCACTTCTGGGTGTGACACAAAAACCAAAATAAATAAATAAATAAAACAATAATATCTGTGATTTTTATAGATTGTACCTTAGTATTTTGAGGAAATTTGTACCAACAAATATTTTGTTGAGTTTTATTTTTATTATGAATGCATGTTTTCTTGTCAAAAGCTCTCTCTTTTGATTGATATGATCATATGGTTCTTATCTTTCATTTTAAATATGTGGTATATTATATTAATTTATTTGTACATGTTGAACAGTTCTTGCACCCCTGAAATAAATTCCATTTAATCAGAGTGTATGATTAATACACACACATATATACATATATATGTATATGTGTGTATATATCTATAGTTGAATATAGTTGAATTTGGGTAGGTAAGATTTTCTTAAAAACAAAATAAATAGTGTGGTTTACTATCGATGACAATAGAGATAAGGGGTATGAAGATTCATTCATGGTACAAAACTCCCACAAATAGTGGGATAGTGAAATTAGGGAATAGATTGGACCATTCTGACAATATAGTTGCAAATGATCACTCTGAACAAGAACTGGGTGCTGAAAAGAGGTAAAATGTCTTTTGAAACAGTTCAGGGTTGTTACACACAATGCATGGCTTAGATCTGTGATTAGGATTGTGCAAATACTGAAGTTAAAAAGAGTAATGTGGGTTAGTGATGTTTGAAGCAGGTGAGAGAGTTAAGGTGTGAAAGTGAGCTTTGAAGGGGTGTGGGAAAGGGCAGAATACAAAATGGACATTCTGGATACACAGAACTGTTTCAAAAGACATATAATGGACACGGATGTCTTTAGAATATTTTGTGTTTTTCCCTGACAACTATAAGTCTTACTAAATATTCTCTTATACAATGACGATTCTAACCATTTTTTTTTATCTTCTCTTTATGAGCTGTTCAACAAGGAATTTTGGTGAAAGAGTCCCCCAGTTTAATGCTTATGGTTGAACCATGTCATGGGGATTATTGGACTTGTTCTTATGGCCCCCATATGCACCAATAACGCCACATGGCATTGTTCCTTTTTTGTATAGGCACATTAAAATGAGAAAATACTATACATACAAATAAGATCCTATCTAATAGAGATTGGAATACACAAATCTTGTAGTGCAAAGGGACCTTACACCTGAACATTGACATAATGACCTGGCACAGGCCTCAGAAGAAAGGGCATTTTCCATTCACCCCTGAACCAGGGAAGCCATCTACGAAACATCCAGGTTTGTGTATAACATCACCTGGAAACAATCCTCTACCATGGAAGACCCTACCACTGCTCAGACATCGACCTGCTCAAAAGAGACTTCCCTTAACACTGAGAAGACTTAACAACAACGACCTGCTTACAGGACAGGGCTTCCTGCATTGCCCTTTAATGGTGAGGTGAAAAGAGAGGACGTTCCACATCCTGACTTCAATGTAGGATATGCAGATTCCAGGATCTTTAATACAGAAACATGATACCAACAACAGAGACTGTGTGAAAAGTGTGTTGGCACTACGGACAATGTCTTGGATTGGACGATCTAACTTGCCTGGAGCCTAGAGTTGGTCTTATGCCAGGAAACTTCAGGGGTAGGGTCTCTTTGTATTTAGGCCAAGGTTATTCCTTTCCATGCCTCTGATATTTTGGTGGGCCTAAGCAAATTAACAGGAGAACAAATGAGTGTATCCCCCCAAAAATGTTATTTTTAATCTATGTTTATGTCTTACAACCTACTAATAGACTGTACAGATAAGTATCTGTGCTTTGATCTTACTGACTCATATTATTCAAAGGTTCCCTTTTGGTGTAATAGCAAAGTCAAATTGGGAAAAGACTTTTCTTACAGCATTTAGAGCCAAGACATTAGGAAAACAACAAACAATACAGTATCAGAATCAAGAGAAAAAAATTCCTCTATGGAATTCTGGGATGCTGGCCACTCATAATATATTTTTATTAGGACTATAGGCTTTCAATGGGTCAAAGGTAAATACTTTATCTAAGGGAGAATTTATTTCTAAAAAAAGGTTTTTTTTGGCCACACCCAGCGGTGCTCAGGGGTTACTCCTGGCTATCTGCTCAGAAATAGCTCCTGGCAGGCACAGAGGGACCATATGGGACGCCGGGATTCGAACCAACCACCTTAGGTCCTGGATCGGCTGCTTGAAAGGCAAACACTGCTGTGCCAACTCTCCGGCCCCTCTAAAAAAAGTTTATTGTCATTGTTTTTCTTTCACTCAGCTAAAAGCAGGTTTTGTTTAAAGGTGGAAACTACCCTTATAAAAACTGAAATCTCTGGATCAAGTGTTGCCATATCTCAGTACCCAGTAAAAAGACCCAGCATCAGGCTTGTCTCCATACTTCCTCCATTCTTCCTCCTTCCATCTCTCCCCTCATCCATCCTATCTTCTTCCCTCCTTCAATCCCTCCCTACCTGCCCTCCCTTTAATCCCTCCCTCCCTGCCCTCCTTCCTCCCTGACATCTTTCCTCCCTCCCTCCCTCCCTCCCTCCCTCCCTCCCTCCCTCCCTCCCTCCCTCCCTCCCTCCCTCCCTTCCTTCCTTCCTTCCTTCCTTCCTTCCTTCCTTCCTTCATTCCTTCCTTCCTTCCTTCCTTCCTTCCTTCCTTCCTTCCTTCCTTCCTTCCTTCCTGAATAAACTACATTCATTGGAAAATGAAGTCCTGGTCTCTTGAAAGTTTTGTTAAATATTGATATTCTTTAGGAATACATATATAGATCAATTCATTTGTTTGTACTTCTGATTTTTGTTTTATTTTATTGTAAACTTTTTTTTTAAATTATGACAACAAAGATGCAAAGAAAGAGGACAGGGTAAAGTTACAGTGGAAGCACAATCACCCATAAACAGAATTCTCGGTAGTCCCATCGATGATATCCCAGCTTTGAACTTTCAGCCAAAGAACATTAAGAAAAACAAAACTGAACCCATGTACAATACAATTACTCTGTCCCTCAAATCCCCAGTTGTAGTACATACTATTTCTTAGCAGCACACAATATAATCTAAAGACATTAGACTTATGTAACTCCTTAAACATTGAGGGCAAAGTACATTTATCTAGTTCCATGCACATGCTTACTAGTTTAAGTTAACCTCAAAAGTTTTAGTGGGTTGTTTTTCTTAAGGATTGGAGTCAAGGGAACATAGTAAAAAACGGTGTTAGAGTGGCATTTGTTTGTATAGGCCCACCAAAATATAAGTGACATGGAAAGAAAAAATATGGCCTAAATACAAGGAGACCCTACCCCTGAAGTTTCCTGGCACAGGACCTACTCTGGGCTCCAGGCAAACTAGTTTGTCCAATCCAAGTCATCGTCTGTAGTGGCAATACACCTCCATTCCTCACATAGTCTCTGTTGTTGGTATCATGCTTCTGTATTAAAGATCCTGGAGTCTGCATATCCCATATTGCAGTCAGGATGGTGCAGAGCATCCTCTCGTTTCACCTCACACTTAAGGGGCAATAGAGAGAACCATGTCCTGTAGAGCAGGTCATTGTTGTTGTCAAGTCTTCTCAATGTAAACGGAAGTCTCTTTTTAGGAGGTCGATGTCAGACCCTTGGTAGTGTCTTTCCTGGTAGAGGATTGCTTCCAGCTGTTGCTATAAAAGACCTTGATGTTTCATAGATAGCTTGGCTGGTTCCGGTGTGAATGGAGGATGCCCATTCTTCTGAGGCCTGTGCCAGGTCATTATATCAATGTTCAGGGTGTAAGGTACATTGTATTGAGATTTGTGTGTTCCTACCTCTATTAGATAAGAACTTATCTGTATGTGTAGTGTTTTCCCATTTTAATGTGTCTATGCAAACAAGGATCAATGCCATGTAGCGTTATCGGCGCATCTGGAGGCAATAGGAACAAGACCAGCAATTTCCATGACATAGTTCAATCATAGGCATTAAACTGAGGGACAGTTCCACCAACAATCCTTACTGAACAGCTTAAAAAGAAAAGACAGGATGAAAAGTGGATAGAAACATCATGGTAGAAGAATATATAGAGAGTTATAGCTGTTAAAGAAAATACATATAAAATATTCAAAAGATATATGTGTTCAATATGTGTTCAATTTATGTCCTTCTAAATAGTTCTGGGATTGTTAGATCCACTGTATGTCTTTGGTCTGAGATTAGAACTGTGTGTTACTGAAGTTAAGAAGGGTAAATCTGGGGGTACTGTTGGTTGGGAGGAGTATATGTTTGCAACATGTAGACTGGTATAAAATTGCCAGTGACAGCCTGAGTATAGCTGAGCAGCTATCTGCCACCCCCCAGATCAAACTCCACCCCCTAAGCCGATCTCTGGAGCCGGCCTGGAAGTGGGGAAAACCCAGGGTGCCCCATCAGGTCCTCCCAGGAACCCACCTGGAGATCTGAAGGAAAGAGGGAGAGGGGGGTCGGGTGACCCAGGTCCGGGCCCCCCTACCCTAGGCCGGGCCAAGAGGCCTCTGGCACATACGGAGGTCTGCCAGGCCTGCTCCAGGAATTATTGTAACCTTTTTTGGATCAATGATTCCCCCTATTTTTTGGTTATGTAACTTTTGGTATTCTGCAGCCTCTGTATTTAGGCTTATTTTATTGAAAAATACATAATTAAATTTTAAAGTGTCACATTTATTATTTAATTAAATTTAAAAAATTGGTAGGCTACATCCATTTGTGTTCAGGAATTAATCTTGACTCTGCACTCGGGATCACTCTTTGTGGTGCTCATGGGAACAAATATGAAATCAAATCTGGGTCAAACAACCACTTGCAAGGCAAGTATAACACCTGCTGTATTTTTACTCCAGCTCCCTAATTTTGTTATTTTTAAATAAGGTTTCAAATGAATGTCATATACATCTGAAAAATCCCACAAGGCATAAGAAAATTAGTAAATGATTACAGCATGAGCCCAATCACTAGACCAAGAAACAGAACTTGGGAGTTCTTGCAGACCTAACTTACAATCCACTGATCATTGTCCCATCCAAATATAAGACTTAAACACCACAGGTTACACTTGATTATTTTTTGAGCTTTATAGGAAGGGAATCATAATATATATGTGCATTACATACCTATATACACATACATACATATTTTGGGTTCACACCTTCTGGTGCTTTGAGTTTACTCAGGGTTAACTTTTGGCCATGCTCAGAGGATCATATGGGATGTGGATGCCAGAGATTGCATCTAGGTTAGCCATTGGCAAGGTGACTGTCCTACTACTTGTCATTTAGACCCCATATATTTCTTTTTAATTTTGAGTGTTTTCCTCCTGGATATTAGGTTGTAAAATCTATCCGTGTTGCATGCAGTAAAAGTTAGTTTAGTCTCACTCTTCTACAATATCCTATTTGGGGGAGATACTATATTTTCTATAGCCATTTATTGCTTATGAACACTTGTGTAGATCCTACTCTGAATTTTTCTGCCTCAATATTTTTGTCTGCTGAATGCATTCAAATATTTCATTCTAATATGTGCTTAGAATAAAAATTTCTGGGGGATACAAATTCAGCATTGAAAAAATTACTTCCCATCCACCAACTCTTTTTTTTTTTTTTTGGTTTTTGGGCCACACCCTGTGACGCTCAGGGGTTACTCCTGGCTATGCACTCAGAAGTTGCTCCTGGCTTCTTGGGGGACCATATGGGACGCCGGGGGATCGAACCGCGGTCCGTCCTAGGCTAGCGCAGGCAAGGCAGGCACCTTACCTCCAGCGCCACCGCCCGGCCCCCCATCCACCAACTCTTGTCAGCAGTGGCTGAGAGTTTTTGCCAGTATTTTCTTTCTGTTTTTGACGTTTTAATTTTAGGCATCTAGAAGTTATGGTGCCATAACTCATTGTTGTTTCAGTTTGTACTCTATAAGATTAGTGAGAATGAGCATTTTTACTAGCTTCTGGGATATGCGCTTTTGTGAAGTTTCTCTTTTAATCATTATTTTGTAGAAAGCTTTATGGAGGTATAATAGAAAAATAAAGCTGTAAGAAATTTTAAGTGCCCACTGTGATGATTTTTCTATACATATCCATTGTGAAAGAAATGTTCTCATCTGGTTAATTAACACATCTTTCATTGCATATATTTACTGTTTTGTATGATAAAATGTAAGATTTTAGTTTCTTAGTGAATTTCAATGTAAAATTGAGTATTTTAACTATTGTAGTTATTTTATATATTATATTATCAGATATTTTATGCTCTATATCATAATATATTATATTATATATGTATAGATGAATATTTTTACTCTTCTACCAACTTCCCTCTATTTATTTTATTCTCTACTCTGGAAAAAATTCTAGTTTCTGTTTACATGAATTTAGAACATTTTTTTCTTTTCAAATTCTACAAATAAGTGCCACTGCAGTTTTTGTTGTTCTCTAGTTTATTTCATGAAGCATCATACCCTGTATGATTAAGTTTGACATATTTTATAATATTATTTTAGGCTGAATAATGTGTGTATGAGTAGAAACATATTAAGCATGTTAAAACATGAAGTATTAACTGTTTAATTACCATGTTCTGGGTATCAAAAAGTCTCAGTGTACTCAGAGTCTAAGTGTACTCAAAGAGTCTCAGATTACTAAATTTTTTTTTGTTTTTACTTGTTAAAGTAAATTTTAATTTTAAGGACTGCATTTTTTAGTTCAGTTTTATACCACTCAAACTACATGTTACTGTTTCATAATACCAAAGTTTCATAGCAGTCTACCACAGTCTATGGGACTCCATTATCCTCCTTCTAACCCCACTTCTCTCTGGCACTTAAGTTCTGTGATAAATCTAAAGATCATCTTCATTTCACTGCATGTTTTCCTGCTTAACAAGAAAACATCCCATGTATGAATGAGACCATTTGGTAATTGAGACATTAAAACACGTATCCAAAGACATTTCGGCAGTGAATGCAGGGTTTACATCTAAATACAGATCATCTAATTTGCAAGTTCAACCTCTTCGTCTCACGTCTTAAATCCATCCACTTGAATTTAGCTTCAATACCAACTCCATCGAAACCAGTTTTCTTTTTAATTTTAAACCAAAATACATACATTAACAATTTATCGGGTTGCAAAAACATTAGTAGTAGTATGCTTTTAAAAACTCATGTGATTCCTAATGATAGAAGGGTCAATTCGGTAAAACAGGTATTATTAATAATAAGTAAAAGGAGATAAGTAAAAGGAGATGTCAAAAAATAACTTCCCAAAGTCATCTAGGAATTAGCTGGGAGAACAGAATTGAACTTCAAGTGCTTTGTTTCCATGTCCATGCCTTTGACTGCTCTATTTTATGGTCTTACTCTGCAGAGCATTCTATAGAAAGAACAATGTTAATTTATTTTGCTTCTGAGAATTTGATAAAAGTGATGATAAAATAGAATTTTTTGATTGACTTTTCAGGGAAAATATTTATAACTTATGGCAATATAAAAGCATTAAAAGACAGAAATATAAGAAAAATTGAAAATATGACTAATTTGATATTTATAGAAATAAGAAAGGTTTAGATGATAAAAAATCATAGATCATATAAAATGGATGATCTGTTTATATCACAGTAGGAACTCTAAATAAGAGTAATTATTCAAGATCTTAACTATTGGCCATGGACATATTAAGTGAACTTCAGAATAGTATTCTATAAGTGTGTTTGATTTTGACTTAGAAGTCAGGATGGTTAAATATATTTTTAAAAATTTATGGTTATTCTTAAACATTATAACTTTGCACTCAATATTATCTTAATTTAGAACTTTTCATTTTTCTTACACATATTCTTTTTGTCTCTCCTCCTCTTACCACCCTTTTTTAGATAACTATCCTCATTTTGGAAGTAGTTACTTTGACATTCTACTGTTTGACCAACAACATGGTTGAAATTACTAGTTCCCAGGCCATACCTACATAATCATTTTGAATTCTCAATCTCTTCTAAGATGTTTTTAAAGGAGCTGCTCTATTGTAGTGAAGCTCAAGAAACTTTCTTTTGTTGAGGAAAGGGAATCAAATCCCAAAGATCAAGTGGAATTTTTTTTTATCTTTTGAATATTTTATGTGTATTTTCTTTAACTGCTGTAACTCTCTATATATTCTTTTTTTTTCATAATTTTTTTTATTTAAACACCTTGATTACATACATGATTGTGTTTGGGTTTCAGTCATAAAAGGAACACCACCCATCACCAGTGCAACATTCCCATCACCAAAGTCCCAAATCTCCCTCCTCCCCACCCAACCCTCGCCTGTACCCTAAACAGGCTCTACATTTCCCTCATACATTCTCAATATTAGGACAGTTCAAAATGTAGTTAATTCTCTAACTAAACTCATCACTCTTTGTGGTGAGCTTCCTGAGGTGAGCTGGGACTTCCAGCTCTTTTCCCTTTTGTGTCTGAAAATTATTTTTACAAGGGTGTCTTTCATTTTTCTTAAAACCCATAGATGAGTGAGACCATTCTGCATTTTTCTCTCTCTCTCTGACTTATTTCACTCAGCATAATAGATTCCATGTACATCCATGTATAGGAAAATTTCATGACTTCATCTCTCCTGACAGCTGCATAATATTCCATTGTGTATATGTACCACAGTTTCTTTAGCCATTCGTCTGTTGAAGGGCATCTTGGTTGTTTCCAGAGTCTTGCTATGGTAAATAGAGCTGCAATGAATATAGGTGTAAGGAAGGGGTTTTTGTATTGTATTTTTGTGTTCCTAGGGTATATTCCTAGGAGTGGTATAGCTGGATCGTATGGGAGCTCGATTTCCAGTTTTTGGAGGAATCTCCATATCGCTTTCCATAAAGGTTGAACTAGACAGCATTCCCACCAGCAGTGGATAAGAGTTCCTTTCTCTCCACATCCCCGCCAACACTGTTTATTCTCATTCTTTGTGATGTGTGCCATTCTCTGGGGTGTGAGGTGGTACCTCATAGTTGTTTTGATTTGCATCTCCCTGATGATTAGTGATGTGGAACATTTTTTCATGTGTCTTTTGGCCATGTGTATTTCTTCTTTGTCAAAGTGTCTGTTCATTTCTTCTCCCCATTTTTTGATGGGGTTAGATATTTTTTTCTTGTAAAGTTCTGTCAGTGCCTTGTATATTTTGGAGATTAGCCCCTTATCTGATGGGTATTGGGTGAATAGTTTCTCCCACTCAGTGGGTGGCTCTTGTATCCTGGGCACTATTTCCTTTGAGGTGCAGAAGCTTCTCAGCTTAACATATTCCCATCTGTTAATCTCTGCTTTCACTTGCTTGGAGAGTGCAGTTTCCTCCTTGAAGATGCCTGTAATGTCCTGGAGTGTTTTGCCTATGTGCTGTTCTATATATCTTATGGATTTGGGGCTGATATCGAGGTCTTTAATCCATTTGGATTTTACCTTTGTACATGATGTTAGCTGGGGGTCTAAGTTTAATTTTTTGCAAGTGGCTATCCAATTGTGCCAACACCACTTGTTGAAGAGGCTTTCCCTGCTCCATTTAGGATTTCCTGCTCCTTTATCATAAATTAGATGGTTGTATCTCTGGGGAACATTTTCTGAGTATTCAAGCCTATTCCACTGATCTGAGGACCTATCCTTATTCCAAAACCATGCTGTTTTGATAACTGTTGCTTTGTAGTACAGTTTAAAGTTGGGAAAAGTAATTCCTCCCATATTCTTTTTCCCAATGATTGCTTTAGCTATTCGAGGGTGTTTATTGTTCCAATGAATTTCAAAAGTGTCTGATCCACTTCTTTGAAGAATGTCATGGGTATCTTTAGAGGGATGGCATTAAATCTGTATAATGCCTTGGGGAGTATTGACATTTTGATGATGTTAATCCTGCCAATCCATGAGCAGGGTATGTGTTTCCATTTCCGTGTGTCCTCTCTTATTTCTTGGAGCAGAGTTTTATAGTTTTCTTTGTATAGGTCCTTCACATATTTAGTCAAGTTGATTCCAAGATATTTGAGTTTGTGTGGCACTATTGTGAATGGGGTTGTTTTCTTAATGTCCATTTCATCCTTATTACTATTGGTGTATAGAAAGGCCATTAATTTTGTGTGTTAATTTTGTAGCCTGCCACCTTGCTATATGAGTCTATTGTTTCTAGAAGCTTTTTGATAGAGTCTTTAGGGTTTTCTAAGTAGAGTATCATGTCATCTGCAAACAGTGAGAGCTTGACTTCTTCCTTTCCTATCTGGATTCCCTTGTGATCCTTTTCTTGCCTAATCGCTATAGCCAGTACTTCCAGTGCTATGTTGAATAGGAGTGGTGAGAGAGGACAGCCTTGTCTTGTGCCAGAATTTTAGAGGGAAGGCTTTCAGTTTTTCTCCATTGAGGATAATATTTGCCACTGGCTTGTGGTAGATGGCCTTCACTATATTGAGAAAGGTTCCCTCCATTCCCATCTTGCTGAGAGTTTTTGATCAAGAATGGGTGTTGGACCTTATCAAATGCTTTCTCTGCATCTATTGATATGATCATGTGGTTTTTTATTTTTCTTGTTATTGATGTTGTGTATTATGTTGATAGATTACGGATGTTAAACCAGCCTTGCATTCCTGGGATGAAACCTACTTGATCGTAGTGGATGATCTTCTTAACGAGGCATTGAATCCTATTTGCCAGGATTTTGTTGAGGATCTTTGCATCTGCATTCATCAGTGATATTGGTCTGTAATTTTCTTTTTTGGTAGCGTCTCTGTCTGGTTTAGGTATCAAGGTGATGTTGGCTTCATAAAAGCTATTTGGAAGTGTTTCTGTTTGTTCAATTTCATGAAAGAGTCTTGCCAAGATTGGCAGTAGTTCCTCTTGGAAAGTTTGATAGAATTCATTAGTGAATCCATCTGGACCTGGGCTTTTGTTTTTCGGCAGACATTTGATTACTGTTTTAATTTCATCAATGGTGATGGGGGTGTTTAGATATGCTACATCCTCTTCCTTCAACCGTGGAAGATTATAAGAGTCCAAGAATTTATCCATTTCTCCAGGTTCTCATTTTTAGTGGCGTAGAGTTTTTCAAAGTAGTTTCTGATTACCCTTTGAATCTCTGTCATATCAGTAGTGATCTCTCCTTTTTCATTCCTGATACGAGTTATCAAGTTTCTCTCTCTCTCTTTCTTTGTTAGGTTTGCCAGTGGTCTATCAATCTTGTTTATTTTTTCAAAGAACCAACTTCTGCTTTCGTTGATCTTTCGGATTGTTTTTTGAGTTTCTACTTCATTGATTTCTGCTCTCAGCTTTGTTATTTCCTTCTGTCTTCCTATTTTTGGGTCCTTTTGTTGAGCATTTTCTAGTTCTATTAGCTGTGTCATTAAGCTACTCAGGTAAGCTCCTTCTTCCTTCCTGATGTGTGCTTGCAAAGCTATAAATTTTCCTCTCAGTACTGCTTTTGCTCTGTCCCATAAGTTCTGAGAGTTTGTGTCTTTATTGTCATTTGTTTCCAGGAACCTTTTTATTTCCTCCTTGATTTCATCTCAGACCCACTGGTTATTGAGCATGAGGCTGTTTAACTTCCAGGTGTTAAAGTGTTTCTTCTGAGTCCCTTTGGAGTTCACAAATAATTTCAGAGCCTTGTGGTCAGCGAAGGTAGTCTGCAAAATTTCTATCCTCTTGATCTTATGGAGGTATGTTTTATGTGCCAGCATGTAGTCTATCCTGGAGAATGTCCCATGTACATTGGAGAAGAATGTGTATCCAGGTTTCTGGGGATGGAGTGTCCTATATATATCCACTAGGCCTCTTTCTTCCATTTCTCTCCTCAGGTCTAGTATATTCTTGTTGGGTTCAGTCTGGTTGACCTATCCAGTGTTGACAAAGCCATGTTAAGGTCCCCCACAATTATTGTGTTGTTGTTGATATTATTTTTCAGATTTGTCAACAGTTGTATTAAATATTTTGCTGGCCCCTCATTCGGTGCATATATGTTTAGGAGAGTGAATTTTTCCTGCTCTACGTACCCCTTGATTAATATAAAATGTCCATCTTTGTCCCTTACAACCTTCCTGAGTATAAAGTTTGCATTATCTGATATTAGTATGGCCACTCCAGCTTTTTTATGGGTGTTGTTTGCTTGGATAATTTTTCTCCAGCCTTTTATTTTGAGTCTATGTTTGTTCTGACTATTCAGGTGCGTTTCTTGTAGGCTGCAGAAGGTTGGATTGAGTTTTTTTGATCCATTTAGCCACTCTGTGTCTCTTAACTGGTGCATTTAGTCCATTGACGTTGAGAGAAAGAATTGTCCTGGGATTTAACGCCATCTTTATTTCAAAATTTGGTGTGTCTTTTGGGTAGTCTTGTCTTAGATTAGGTCTTTCAGTTTTTCTCTTAAGACTGGTTTTGTGTCTGTGAAGTTTCTGAGCTGTTTTTTGTCTGTGAAACCATGTATTCTTCCGTCAAACCGGAAAGTGAGTTTTGCTGGGTATAGTATTCTGGGTGAAGCATTCATTTCATTCAGTCTTGTCACAATATCCCACCACTGCTTTCTGGCATTGAGTGTTTCTGGTGACAGGTCTGCTGTAAATCTCAGGGAAGCTTGCTTGAACATGATTTCCCCTTTTGATCTTGCTGTTTTCAGAATTCTGTCTCTATCCGTGGGATTTGTCATTGTGACTAGGATGTGTCTTGGGGTGGTTTTTCTGGGGTCTCTTTTGGTTGGTACTCATCGGGCATGCAGGATTTGATCACATATATTCTTTAGCTCTGGAAGTTTCTCTTTAATGATGTTCTTGACCATTGATTCTTCCTGGAAATTTTCTTCCTGGGTCTCTGGGACTCCAATGATTCTTAAGTTGTTTCTGTTGATCTTATCATAGACTTCTATTTTCGTCTGTTCCCATTCTTTGACTAATTTTTCCATTGTCTACTCATTTGCTTTAAGTTTTTTGTCCAATCTCTCCTGCTGTATGGAATTGTTATGTATCTCATCTTCCACAGCACCAAGTCTATTCTCAGCTTCTGATACCCTGTCCCAGAGCTTATCCATTTTGTCATTCACTTCGTTTACTGACTTTTTCAGTCCTGTTAGTTGACATGTTATTCAGTTTGGAGTTTTGTCATTTCTGCCTTCATATTTTCTTGGTTCTTATTAGTGTTCTGTTCAACTCGATCCATGGTTCTTGGAGTCTGTTGAGCACCTTCCATATTGCTAGTCTAAAGTCCTTATCTGAGAGGTTGATTAGTTGTTCAGTCATTATCTGGTCCTCAGAATTGTCACCTTCATTCTCTATGTCTGATGCTGGCCTGCGTTGTTTCCCCATTGTCACACTTGTATTGTGGGTTTTTCTACGTGTTGTGGTGGTATTCATTGTCTATATGATGTAGGCAGCACACTCCTCTGGCTCCTCCCTTTCTGGATGGGCTGACTTGCCTCTAAGGGAGGGGAGTCCTCCGTGGATGAAGCCTCACACTGGGTCAAATCTTAGGCCCGAGCATTCAACAGAGAAGACAGTCCAGAGAGAAATGTTTGCTTCTGTGATATAGCGCCGTTCTTAGTGTGATTTTTCCTTTTTGTTGCTCCTCTGAGCCTCTTTTTGCCCCACTCGCAAGAGTTTCACGCAAGAGGACAGTAGACAGACATAGACAGGTCACACTCACAGTCTTTCACAGTTGAGCCCCACTGGGCCGGTGTACTTTTGCGGATTTTCCCCGCCTGGTGTCACACACAGGGAGCCGGGTTTTGCAAAGCTTAGCCGGTTTTTATGCTCTGAAGTCCCTCCCTGAAAATGGAGTCTGGGCGAGCGAGGTTTCTGGAGGCTCTTTTTGCCCCACTCGCAAGAGTTTCATGCAAGAGGACAGTAGACAGACATAGACAGGTCACACTCACAGTCTTTCACAGTGAGCCCCACTGGGCCGGTGTACTTTCGCGGATTTTCCCCGCCTGGTGTCACACACAGGGAGCCGGGTTTTGCAAAGCTTAGCCGGTTTTTATGCTCTGAAGTCCCTCCCTGAAAATGGCGTCTGGGCGAGCGAGGTTTCTGGAGGCTCTTTTTGCCCCACTCGCAAGAGTTTCATGCAAGAGGACAGTAGACAGACATAGACAGGTCACACTCACAGTCTTTCACAGTTGAGCCCCACTGGGCCGGTGTACTTTCGCGGATTTTCCCCGCCTGGTGTCACACACAGGGAGCCGGGTTTTGCAAAGCTTAGCCGGTTTTTTATGCTCTGAAGTCCCTCCCTGAAAATGGCGTCTGGGCGAGCGAGGTTTCTGGAGGCTCTTTTTGCCCCACTCGCAAGAGTTTCACGCAAGAGGACAGTAGACAGACATAGACAGGTCACACTCACAGTCTTTCACAGTTGAGCCCCACTGGGCCGGTGTACTTTCGCGGATTTTCCCCGCCTGGTGTCACACACAGGGAGCCGGGTTTTGCAAAGCTTAGCCGGTTTTTATGCTCTGAAGTCCCTCCCTGAAAATGGCGTCTGGGCGAGCGAGGTTTCTGGAGTCTCTTTTTGCCCCACTCGCAAGAGTTTCACGCAAGAGGACAGTAGACAGACATAGACAGGTCACACTCACAGTCTTTCACAGTTGAGCCCCACTGGGCCGGTGTACTTTCGCGGATTTTCCCCGCCTGGTGTCACACACAGGGAGCCGGGTTTTGCAAAGCTTAGCCGGTTTTTATGCTCTGAAGTCCCTCCCTATCAAGTGGAATTTTTAGTTCTCAACCCAAGTAAAGTGAACCAAACTGGAGTTAGAATCTCTGTCTCAGTTGAACCCATGTTCAACCCATTTGCTTCCTATGCAAATTATACACTAATGAGTGACTTAAATGATAGTGACAGTTTCAGAAAAACAGAAAAAATGAGATATGGTCCTCAGAATTAAGCTGAAATTTTTAGTTCTTGAATAAAGTTTTATAGGATACTTGCTCTGCTTTTTAAAAGAGGTGCATTATTCTTGTCTTATATATGTGGAGTTTTACTCAAAGGAATTTTCTCAAAAATTGGTTAAAGGTAAAAGATTATCTTTTTGGTTTGTTTGTTTTGGGACACATTCTGCAATGCTCAGGGGGAAACTCTTGGCTTGTTCTCAGGAATTATTCCTGGTGAATTCACAGGAATATATGGGATTGACCTGGGATGACTACATGCAAGGCAAATGTCCCATTCACTGAACATCAGCCTACCTAAAAGACAGTATATTGATTTCTTTAAAATACTTTTGCTGATAAAGTTCTATTGAGAATAAATAGTTAGAAATACTTGAAAAATGGGGCCGGAGCACTGCCACAGTGGTAGGGCATTTGCCTTGCAAGCGTTGACCTAGGACAGACGTGGTTTAATCCCCACCATCCCATATGGTCCCCCAAGCCAGGAGCGATTTCTAGTAGCATAGCCCGGAGTAACCCCTGAGTCTCACCGTGTTTGATCCCAAACCAAAAAAAATAAAATTAAAATAAATAAAAAATGGTTGAAAAACAGGCATAAAAGAATGCTCAACTTTTATTCACATTTTATTTTTAATGCTACTTGGCAATTACTATTTTAATTAATACATTTTAAATTAAATCACTGTGCAGTATACAATTACAAAGTTGTTCATGATTTTCAGTCACACAGTGTTCCAATACCCATCCCTTCAACAGTGCACATTGCCCATCACCAATATTCCCAGTTTCCCCCATTATGGCAGATTTCCTCCTCCTCCTTCTCTTCCTCCTCCTCCTCCTCCTCTTCTTCCTCCTCCTCTTCTTCTTTTCTTCTTCTTCTCCTTCTCCTCTTCTTTATTCTTCCTCATTCTTATTCTTCTTCCTCCTCTTTTTCTTTTTCTTTTTCTTCTTCCTCCACTTCCTCCTCCTCCTCTTCTTTCTTCTTTCATCATCTTCTTCTTCCTCTTCTCCTCCTCCTCCTTCTTTTCTCTCTCCATTATCTTCTTTTAGTCACTGTAGTTTGCAAGTATTGTTACTGAAAGAATATCATGCATACCACTTTATTGCCTTTCAGCACCCAGTTCTACAGAGTGATCATTTCCAATTATCATTGTCATAGTCGTTCCTTTTCTGACCTAAATGCCCTTCCTCCCTCTTGTGGCAAGCATAAACTAGTCCTCCTGGCCTTCCTCTCTATTGTCTTTGACTACTAATATTATCTTTTTAAAAATACTTCACAGACGAGTGCAATAATTCTTTTTTAACTTCATTTAAAAACAATAATTTACATAGTTGCTCATAATACATTTTTATTTTACCATTCAATAATTAAACACTAATCCCATCACCAGAATAAAATTCCCTCCATCATTGTCCCATATTCTCACGCATCCCCAAACCTGCGATTATAGAGATGATAAAGTTTTATATAAATATAAAATATATTTTATATTTAAAATATAAATATTCTATATATTTATAAAATATACATATTTTATATACTTATAAAATATACATATTTTATATACTTATAAAATATACATATTTTATATACTTATAAAATATAACTATTTTATATACTTATAAAATATAACTATTTTATATTTATAAAAAATAGGGCAGAGATTATAAATTTTTTTAAATATAATTTTTATTTTGATCATAGTGGTTTACCTGTTGTTGACAATAATATTTTAGTTAAATATTTACATAACATCTGGTGATGGGGGATTCCCATCACCAAATTGTCTTCCCTACACCTCCGTTTTTGTCCTATCTCCCGTATCCTCTTCCCTCACCCCCAGGGCTGCTAGAATATGTGGTCCCATATGTACCTATCCTACTACATAGTAGTCTTGCATCTGGTTGGTCTAGGTGTCTCCCTAATTTCCCCCTCTAACTGGGAGGCAGGCCTAGCTAGTTAAATTTGCGTGGTTTGGTTTGAAGAAGAGAAAAGTAGTAAACTGGGATAAAAGTCTAATACTCCGAAAGTGGGCGGAGTCCTTCTAGAGGCTCTTATCATCGATTTGAGGGGTGAAGGAGGAAAAAGAAAATGAAACATTCCATCAGTACAAAAAAAAAAAACAGAACAAACAAAACAAAACAAAACAGAAAAAAAAAAAACCGCCATGGTCTTGAGATAAGAAACATGACATAGCCCATAAAGAAAGAAAAGAAAAGAAGAGAAAAAAATAGGTATATCTGGGGACAACAACTTCAATAACCACACCCAAACAGAGAAATTGGCCAAAAATAGTTAGGTAAGTAAAAAAAATAATAAATGAAGGTAAAAAATAATATATAAAAAGTAAACAATGTTTTGTGCTTTTTTTTTCCCCTCCTGCCCTGGCACAGTAAATATTGGGGTCATTTGAGAAGGAATTCACTTGGCCTAGGAGTTATGGGTTTCTCCGTCCTTGGAGTATATTGTCATGGGATCAACTATAGACTCTGTTCAGGATCATTTACTCTCCCGGTGGTCTTTTGTCGTGCTTGGGAGACTTCTGTTCTGTTCTGGGTGGTACAATCAGACCTCTGTGTCTAGAGATCTCAGTGTCTGCACAGATTCAGGGTTGGGACTTATGATGACGTCATACTTTGTGGTTCAGGAGTTCTGTTCCCTCAGTGTCATTTTAATCCATTTTCTGTGGTTGGTGGTCTTGGTCTTTGCACTGTACCTAGGATGGCACTTAGGATAGCATCTTTATTTGTGCTTCCAGAAGCCAGATTCCATTACAATAGTCTCTGCTAGACCTTTGGAAGTGGGGTTCATGGTTGTTGTGCAGGTCGTAGTTCAAACCCTAGACTAGGGCTTTTTTATTGGTCCCACGGTGTATACCATCTGGTCATGGTTCTAGCAGCCAGTCATCTGTAAATCGCGATCTTGGCTTTTGGATCTACCAAGGGTGACAAGTCTTCTGATTTTGTCTTATTGTTAGCTGGTAAGGTTGGATAATCTGCTCTTAGGTCAAATTGTTCCCATTTTTCTCGTTGTCAGGATATCATTTTGGAGCTGGGACTTGTTGGTGACCCTGCCATATTAATGCTGTCCTGGCTGGGATCTGATTCCTGTAGTTGTGTTTCTATGTCAGAGATCCAGGGTTCAAGGCTGGACGGATGGTATCTAATCACCTGAGGTCTAAGTTGATTCCACATGACATTTTTTCGAGGTAGGAGATATCCCTGTATTGTAAACAACTATGGGTTCCCATCTCTAGTAGATAGGAGCTCTTTTTTTGTATGTAAGATTTCCCTTTTTTTTAATGTGCCTTTGCAGGGGGAAATGGCGCTACATTATATTGTCGGTGCATTTGGGGGTGGACAAAGGGGAAAACAAAAACAGGTCACATACCCAGAGAAGGTAAAAAAAATAATAATAAAAAAATAAAAAATAATAATAATAAAAAATAAAATAAATGTATATATATGTATATATATAGGAATAAAATATATGTGTTCACATATGTATATGTAGGACAGACACATTTAAAAAATATAGTAAAAAACAAAACAAACAAACAAACAAACAAAAACAGAAAAACAAAAAACAAAAACGAAGTAAAGAAGTATTTAAAGGACCAAAGTGATGCAATAGACTACTTTACATTTGGGGAGAAGCAAGTAAACAGGTGGTGTAATACAGGTCTTATGCTTATGTTAGAAGTACAGTTTTTCCCCATTGTCTTTTGGGTTTTTCTTGTGGTGTGTGGGTTCCCAGGCACCTTTCCATCACGCCCCCTGACCTTCTTCAGATTGGCAAAAGGTTTGCGGCAGGGAGGTTCTGGAAGAAATCTTGCATTGGGGCTACTTTTGGGAGTAAGAGGAGTTTCAAGTAAAATATAAACCTCACTCTTTGTGGTAAGGTTCCTATTATATACTAGTCCTTCTGGGTGTCATCTCTATTGTCTCTAAACAGTATTACTGTATTATCTTTAACAGAATATTTGATATCTTTTAAAATATTCTCAAATAAGTACAATCATTCTGTGTCTATCCCTTTTGTTCTGATTCATTTCATTCAGCATAAATACTCTTCATATTTATTCATGTATAAACACATTTTATAACTTCTTTTTCACAAGAGCTCCATAGCATTCCATTGTGAAGATATGTAATAGTTTTTATTCTCTCATCATTCTTGGACACTTGGATTGTTTCTAAATTCTGGCTATTATAGACAGTGCTGCAATGAACAGAGGAATGTGGATAGCTTTTCTGCAATGTGTTTTTTTTTTATCATTTTGAGGAAGTTCCATATTGTTTTCAAAAAGGCTGGACCACTATCACACCTTTACTATATTTTTTTACTCTTATCCTTTAAGGAAAAAAATACAACTTACTGAACTTAAAAACAAATTACTGTAGTAGAATGCTTGTCTTGAAAACAGGCAGGGCATGGGAAGGGGGGAGGGGGTAATGTTGCACTGGTGAAGGAGGGTGTTCTGGTTATGACTGTAACCCAAATAGGATCATGTTACTTAAATAAAAAATATATTTAAAAAATAAAAAGGCTGGACCACTCAACATTTCCACTTTCAGTGAATGAAAGTAATCCTTTCTCCCTGAACCTACACCAGCACTGATCGTTCTTGTTCCTTTTGATGTTTGCATATTTTAGGTGCCTTTTAGCTACCTGTATTTCTTCTTTGAGAAATTTTTTGTTTATCTCTTCTCCCCATTTTTCATTGAAGTTAATGTTTTATTCTTGTTAAGTTCTACCAGTGTCTTTAAAGATCTATGAAATTTAGAAGGCAGTAAGACTCTTGCCCAACCTCCCCCAAATTCCTATCACCCAACTCCTCCAAGTTCTAGGTAGTTGGCTTTGTCCTGGGAGTTCTAATTTAGATTTATTCTGGATGAGTTTCATTTACAGAAAATTCCTGAGGACTATCAAATATATATATATATATAATTATACATAAAATTTAGATATCAAAGTGAAATCATTGGTTCATTTCATTTTTTCTGTGAACTAAAATTATTCTTTACGTTTTTTTCTTAATTATTTTGATTATAAAACAGACATGTCTAGCTCTTATGCCCACTTTTTAATTGTTGTTCTTGCTAGTAAGCTTTATAAGGGCTTTATTTATCTTAGATATTAATCTTTTGTCAGATGAATGGTGAGAAAATGTATTCTTCTGGTCTGTAGTTTCTTTTTATTGTAATTATTGTTTTATTTGTAGCACAGAAACTTTTATTTGATATCATTTTACTTGCTTCTCTTTGTTTCTGTTTGTAGAAGTGCCTTAGAAGGAAAGATACTGAAATACTCTAAATATATTCTTAGATTTAACTTTATGAGCCTTGTACTTTGAGGTGGTTGACTGTCTTAGGGCCATGTTGCTAATGAAATTTTGAAACATTAGTCTTCGTTCAAGTTTTTACTTTCTAGCACATTAGTTTTATTTTGGATATTTCCCTAAGCTACTAAGTTGTTTACTCTGAACCAGGGTAATTCTTTTTTACAGTGAAAGTTTAATCTGATCTGTTTATAGTGAGATGGTAAATTCCTGCAGATACGATTCTAGCATAAAAATCATGCTGTCTTTCTTTATATAACAGATTACATGGAAGTTGCCTTTGTCTGGGACCATGGTTCTTTCCCCATTTTATTTTTTTACCTCACTGTTTCTGCTTATTCCCCTTTCACTAACTGCTTTTGGGAGCTCTCTTTACTCCAATTGTAGATGCTTTAAGGATGTATATGACAGCCCTTACAAAATCTTTACAGAAACCAGTAATATCAGCTCTGCCTGTGTTCCCTGACCTTTATCTTTCCAGCAACTGTGTATAGAATCAGATTGCTAGTACTTGCAACCTTATTCTTAAGGACTTCCTCTCCTCCAGGTACAAAGATGACTGAAAGTGCAGGGGAATGATCATTTTCCTCCTCCAAAGATGAACAAGTGCAGAGTGAGATAATTATTTTCTTGTATACTTTATGATGTTACCCAGAGCTCTCAAGTAGAAAGGTCAAACCTCATTGTCTACTATGGTAAGTTTTGGTAGTGTTTTCTGTTCTTTGTACTTTTCTGTTTACCTAGTATGCTTCCTGGGATTGCTGCCCCAATAAACCATGTATATTCAAAACTTTGTCTTTAATCATACTTTCCAAGAAATCATTAAGACACTGGCCATTTCTCCTTCTGGCAGTCTAAGGATTCCAATATGTGCATCCTGTTGACTAATCAGATTATGATGTTATTTTAGGCTAGAACTGAGACTTCTGTCTCTCAATCTGAAACAATAGACAGTCTTGTGTAAAACTGATACACAGACTTGTCTCAGTGCAGATAGATATCCTGCAGTTGCTTTGCATTTACCTACATGTCCCTCATTAGAATCCCTTGCACCTCATATGGTGCCCTGAGAAGTCCTGGAGTCACAAAGCCAATAGCCACTGAGCACCGCAGAGAGTGCCCTACTCCTTCCCCTCCAAAGTGGGATAAAGTCTTTGACTAGAACAGTTCTGATAAGTCTTTCCTTACTAGGTGTAGGATTTAGTGAGGGGTACAAGGGTAAAGCCAGAGGAGGTCATCCTTCCTTCTGTTTCCTGCATATCCTGTGGTAAACATCATGAAAATATTTGACTACATCTTATTCTGAATCAGGATCATGTGAAATACTGCTCTGGAATTTCAAAGGAAAAAATGTACAGCTATCCTAATTTTCAGCACCAACCTTCAAATTAAGTAAAAAGGTGTAATTTTAGCAATTTATTATACAAGATATTTTAAAGAGACATACTCTATTGTGACCTTTTCAAATTTAGGAAATTTAAAAGTTTGGAAAAGCATGTAGCTATTCTAATGAATCCTGGTATAAAGAAGTAAAAGAGATGGTATTTAGACATTTATTATCCCTAGTTTAAACAGTATGCATACCAAGATTATTTTGGTAAAGGTAGACAAACTAATTTACATGCAAATACTGATAAAAGCTTATTAGTATATCAATTATCTTATTGCAATTGTCAATCATTTCTCTATTTGTTGGAATTATGTTCTTGACTAGTTGATTAGTTTTGTGGTTAGCTTATAAGCTGATGTCATGTACTTCACAACCCACCTGTAAGAAAAGGTTGAAATTTTGTCACTTGACCTACCTTATTATCTGAGTTTTAATGAGGTTCATTTATATATAGGATAAAACATCACCATATGTTGAACTATTGCCATTTTGGTGGTGAATGTGTTTACATTGTATCTATTACACTTATAAGCATTGAAGTCAATGCTATTTTAAAAATGAAATTTAAAGGTAAATAAAATATAAGCATATAAAATATAAATGTTCCCAAATTAAATTAAATTTCCTATAATGGTGGATAACAGGATGACTATTAGTATGTTTATTTTTATACAGTCATTATTATAGTTCCATTTTTTAGGGGTTTCTGTCACTCCAAAAAAATTCTATTGTATTTATTTGTTGTAATCAACCTATGTGAACACTTTCAGCTTTTTAAAAAAATTTTGTAAATAATTTTCATTTTGACCAGTAATATTTCACAGTAATATTTTAGGTACATAGTGACATTAAATCAGGGGCATTCCCACCACCAATGTTGTACTCCCTCCATCCCTGTTCCCAGCATGCATCCCATATTCCCCTCCTTTACCCTCCGGGCTGCTAGTATAAGTGATCCCCACTTATACTAGCTTGTTGTCTAGTGTCTTGTGTCTAGCTTGTTGTAGATTAGGTATCGATTTTGTTGTTATTGGTTTTGGATTCAGTGTTAAGTATAATCATGTTTTATTTCTACTCAATGTTCATACAACTGTTTGGTTTTGGTACCCTTCATTATTTCTCCCTCAATATATGAGGCAGAACAAGATGGTTCAAGTTATGTGGTTCTGTTTGAAGGTAAAAAAAAAAAAGGGCAAAAATCAAACCATCAAAAATGGGAGGAGTCCTTCTAGAGCTATAAATATCAATTTAAGAGAAGAAAGAAAAATGAAGAAAAACATAACAACAATACAAAATAAATCAAATAAACAAACAATAAACCTGAAAAGCACCACAACAATAAAGACAAAAACCAAACAATCACCATGGTCCTGAAATAAAAACAAAACAAACAAAAAGAAAAAAAACAAACAAGCAAAAAATAACCCAACAATAACAAAAAATTAATTTGTGCATCTCTCTCTCTTTTTTTGCATAGGCACAGTAAATATTGGGAAGATTAAAAGGGAATTCCCTTTTACTAAGAGATACATGGTTTCTCTGCCCTTGAAGTATACTGTCATGGGAATAACTCCAGGTCCGTATATGCTTTTACTCTCCCCTATGTCTTTTTATGGTGTCTGGAAACTTTCTGCTCAGTTGTGGATATTAAAATTAGGCCTCTGCAACTAGAGATGTTGTTATTTGCACAGGTCATAGAATGAAGTCATTCATTACAGTTCTAGAAGTTCTTTTCTATCACTGTTGTTTTAATCAGTCTTCTGTAGTTGGTTGTCTTGTTTCTTGCACCGATCCTAAGACAAAGCCTAGGATAGAGTCTTTCATTATGTTTCTAGTTCTGCTCAGTTGCAGTTGTCTCAGTCAGACCTCTGGAATTAGAGATCTTGGTTGTTGTACAGATCGTAGGCCAAAGCCTAGAATAGGGCCTATTTTATTGGTTCCAGGATAAGTTCTGCCCAGTCATGATTGTCACAGTCAGTCTTCTATAGTTAGTAATCTTGACTTTTGCACAGATCAAAGGATGACATGTCTTCTAAATTCATCTTATTATTGGGTGGTGAGATAAGACAACATGCTCTTAGATCAAGTTGTTGCCATTTCCTCATTGTCAGGATGTCATATCAAAATTGGCGCATGCTGGTGTCAGAGCAGTATCATGAATGTCCCAGGGGGAGTTTGATTCCTGGAGAATCTGTGGAGAACTGTTTTGGTTCTATGTCTGAGATCTAGGATTCATGTTGGACTGTTGCTGCCTAATCACATGAAGTCTAAGTTGGGGCCACATGGCATATATTCAAGATAAGAGGTGTCCTTGTATTGCAAAATGTATGAGTTCTTAATCTAGTAGATAAAAGCTTGTTTCTATATGTAAAATTTCCCCATTTTTAGTATGTCGTTGCAAAAAGATTGATGGTACATTTTGGGGTGAGAGTGTCAGACTTCATCATCTCTGTGCTCTGGTTTTGACCTGAGTTTTTATCCCAGGCAAGGTATTTTTCTTGGAGTTTTTTGTACCAAGCAGAATCAAAACCGGTGAAGTTAAGAAAGAGAAGCGAACAAAACCAAGTATATATAACACACACAAACACAGACAAATATATATAAAGGAAGAAATAAAAATAAATTTAAAAAGTGATTAAAGGAACAAAATAATGCAGGAGACTTACATTTGGGGATGAACAGGTTAAGAGGTAGTAATATAGAGGTCTTAAACTTATAAAGAAAATATAGGCTTCGCCATTGTCTTTTGAGATATTCTTGTGTGTGTGTGTGTGTGTGTGTGTGTGTGTGTGTGTGTGTTGGAATCCAGAGCACATTTTCATCACACACCCTGATCTTGTTGAGTTTGAGAAGTGATTTGCAGCAGACAGGGCATGGGTAGAGTTCTTGCACTGGGGGTCCTTCTGGATCTGAATCCGGTATCAAGCAACAGTCCACATTTGGGAGGGAAGATGAGGAGGGCCACAGAGCATGAGTCAGCAGGAGTGTTGGTTGCAGGTTTTTGCTGGGGGATGAGATGTGGGGCTGAGTGGGTGTCCTTTAGCTTGGGAGCTGGGTGATGGCTTACTAGGGGCATGTCAGTTTTGATACCTAATGGGTTACGACTTGAGGGTAAAATCATTACTAAGGCTGGATATCAGATTGGGGATGGGGGGGTGAAAGGATAGTAGAATTTCTGAAGGGGATGAGAAAGAATAGTATACAAGAGGGCTATATACACTATAGGCAATTTAGGTTTGGCTTTCATAGAGGAGTACTCTCTATGTACTCATGCCCACATAAAGACATAGATTAGTATGCTATTCTTAAGGTGTTGTTAGAGGTCTGACCCTAATAGGATGGGTCTGAGCTCTGAAAGACTGGTTGAATTAAGATAAATAATTAGTTTAGATATAGCTTAAGAAAGGAAGGAAGGGAGAGCAAAATATAAGAGAGAGGAGAAAAGAAAAATAGGTAAATAAAGTAAAAATAAATTAAAAGATTAATAAATCAAATAAAAGAGATTGGGTCAGTGTGTCAGAGTTGGGAGGTTTTCCCAGTTTGTAGGCATTTCATCAGTGATGGGGTTGGGCCTTGCTTAATGAAGGCTTCAGGGTTGGATAATGGCTGGCACAGTTTAGGATACACATAGGTTTTGTGTCTCGAGTACTAAACAATGTGGCAATGAGGCCTACCTACGTAGATGGCTACCCTATGTAATATAGTCCACTGCATTTTATGTATCAAAGTTCCTTTCCTAAAGAGAAAGTAACAGTGTGGGTATTATTTGACATAGATTGAATTGATGAGGAGGAGGAAGAAGAAGAAAGGGGAGAAGGAAAGAAAAAGGGAGAAGAGAGAGACAGAGAGAGAAAGAGAGAAAGGAAATGTTAATTTGTCAAAACATGTTCAATGAGTAGGCCCTGTAACATAAATCTGTGACTCGCTGTTGATTGTTTCAGTGGTATGAATGATTATATGCTTCAGTCCTAATAGAGGACATAAACCAGAGGAAAAGGGTATACTGGAGTGTTTTATCAAGATATTTTCATAATGCAAACTGAATATGGTATTTAGTATGACTGAGCACCAAGGTAAAATTAGGGTGTTTACCCTTTGTATCCAAGAATCCCTGTGGACAGAGAAGCTGAGAGGTTATTTTATACCTAGGAAGTTTAAGACATTGAAAGATATTTTTAGGAAATGCTGCCTCTGAAGTGCTCTGGCTTCCAATCATATTCTTCACCTGTATCTGTGTATAAGCTCCTTAAGACATTATTATAGACCTTAGTAGTAAAAGGCTGATTACATATCTGTTCACTCTAAACAGTTGTTTCCATTGTTGCTGGTTTCCTTATGGTATAATGGATAGTCGAGGCTTTGTTTTGTTCCTCTTCCACTTGTTCTGAATTTTTCTCCCCAGTAAATACAGACAGCTACAGTGCTTGGAGTTTCTATTCTATTAGACCACTTTATTTGTTCTTGTATTATTATATGTATATATGGTGTATATTCTAAGTACCTCAGGAAAGTGCTGTCATTCTGTATTTATCCTTCTTCTTTTGGATTACTTCATTTAGCATAATATTTTGTAGCTACATCCATGTTGCTGAAAAATCCATGTTTTTTTGGTTTCTAAATGCTATGTAGTATTCCATTGTGCATAAGTACCATATCTTCATGATCCACTCATTCGTTGTTGGGCATCCAGGTTGGTTCCAAATCTTGGCTATTGTGCTGAGTGCTGTTATAAATTTTGGAGTGAATACATACTTTGGGATGAATGTTCTTCTGTCTTTGGGATAAATACCCAGGAGTGGGATTGGTGGGTCATATGTCAGCTCAATTCTGAATTTACTGAGCACTCTCCAGACTGTTTTCCATAGGAGTTGAATCAATGGGCATTCCCACCAGCAGTGGATGAGAGTTCACCACATCCCTGCCAACAGAGATTGTTCCCTTTATTTTTGATGTGAGTCATCCTCACTGGTATAAGGTGATACCTTAGGCTTTCCCTAATAATGAGTGAAGGTGAGCATGTTTTCATGTCTGTTGGCCATCTTTCAGTCTTCCTCTGAGAAATGTCTATTCATTTCTTCTCCCCATTTTCTATGACTTTATTAGATTTTGTGGGGCTCACCTTTCTGAGTGCTTTGTATATCCCAGATATCAGCCCTTTATATGATGTGTTGAGTGCAAAAAAGTTTTTCCATTTCAAGAAATTAATCTCTCTAATTGAATCACTGTGAGATATGACAGTCAGAAAGTTGTTCATGACTTTAAGTTGTACAATATATAACACCCTTCACACTTCCTACCAAGGATATCTTAGTTTCCCCCCTGCCTACCCATTATAACCCTCCCCTACCACTATGATAGCTATTCTCTCTCTCTCTTTCTCTCTGCTCTCTTTTTTCCATTTAGACACTGATTAGAAATATTGTTACTGTAGGAGGATCATGCATATCACTTTATCTCGTTCAGCACCCAATTCTTTTCCAGAATCATTTCCAACTACCATTGTCATAGTGGTTCCTTTTCTGCACTAACTTTACTCCCCCATGCTTTGTGATAAGCATCCTCCTATTGGGTAGTCCTCCTGGTCCTCGTATGTATTGCCTTTGGGTATTATTATCATACAATCTTTTTTTTATATCTCACAAATGAGTGCAATCACCTTATGTTTATCTATCTCCTTTTAACACATTTCAGTCAGCATAATACTATATATATGTATATATATATATATTAATCCATATATAAGCAAATTTCATGGCTTCATTTTTCCATTGACTGTATAGTATTATTCCATTGTGTAGAGGTACCAAAATTTTTTTATCCACTCATCTGTTCTTGGGTACTTGAATTGTTTCCAGATTCTGGATATTGTAAATGGTCTAGTGCTGTGTAGATGACTTCTCTGAATTGTTTCTTTTTTCTTCTTTCCTAGAGCAGATATTGGTTTTATTGATTTTCCCATTGCTATTCTTTTTTATGGCTTACTCATTGCATTCTAATTATTACTAATTCCATATTTTACTTACATTATATTTTCTATTCAATTTCTAGTTTCTTTAAATATTGATTCCTTAAATAAAATATTTTTATTTATGTTTGAGATACAGATTTTTTTCAAAGCATACATCAGTCATATCCAGAAAATTTTATTGTTTTATTGTTTATTGAATCTTTAGTTTAATGTACTTATATTTTAAGTAATTTACAATTTAAATCCTTTAAAATTTATTAAAAATTATCTTATGCAACAGCATGTGACACTTCCTGGACTATTATATATATGTATATATTATATATATAATATATATTATATATATGTATATATATAAATATATATATATAAGAGGGTATTTACAAAGACCCAGAAAAGGTTAAGAAAAATCCATTTAAAATAGTACAACATCCTAGAAATGCTAGTAACCAATAAGTAAAGAGTAGATACAATCACTCATTAGTTGCTACAATGGGGTGACAGCTATTATGTATAAAAGAGCTGCTTACAACAGCTGTGGTTTTTGATTGGGAACTCGGATTTATAGCAAGTTCCAGGATGAGTACTTGAGGAATAAACCTCGACCTTATTCTTTTTCCCTTATGATTTCCTGTCAGTGTCCTCAATTTGTAAACTCTTTTTTGGGGAAGATAGAGGGCAAAGAATCACATTTAGTACTG
Organism: Suncus etruscus; assembly: GCF_024139225.1. Taxonomy (NCBI): domain Eukaryota; kingdom Metazoa; phylum Chordata; class Mammalia; order Eulipotyphla; family Soricidae; genus Suncus; species Suncus etruscus. Next base: position 14,805,907 of record NC_064867.1, on the reverse strand, counting down.
CAATGACAATTTAGAGTGTCGTAAAGAGTTTAATTAAAGAAATAATCAAACAATGTTTCCCTAAATAGAGAATTTTGAAGGTATATAACTACACTAAAAAAGACACAGATGATCTAAATCATTGACAAATTTTTTGAAAATTAATAGACTAGTTATCAAAGAAATTGAAATACTGATTAATTTATTTTCACAAAAATATCTGGGTCTAAAAGACTTTACTAATTAATTTTATAAAATATTTAAGAAAGTAATAACATTAATATTTCATAAACACAGAAAGCAGAAGAGCTCATCTTTGAGGCTCACACTATTAAGTATATTGGAAGAGGGCCCAGAGCAGTAGTAAACCAAGGAGGGCACTTGCCATGCATGCAACCTGGGTTTGATCTGGGTTAGATCCCCAGAACCCCATATGGTGAAGAAATGGCTGACTGTGGGAATTCCCAGGTGAAGTGCTTATTGCTCCACCTGCAGAGTCTTTGCCCTGCTGTGCTTCTTCTGAGGAAACTGAGGACCTGAAGGGAGCCATGTCCTACACTTGATCTTAGCCAAAAGGCCGAGAAGCGATAGGGAGCCATGTCCTTTTCTGAATTCTTGAAGCTCTCCTTAGAGCCTTGGAAAGCAAACCCCCAAAAAACTGCATTCTGAAGCTACCCAGCGAGCAAGTGAGTGAGTAAGAAATGGCTGACTGTGGGGACTGCCAGGTGGAGTGCTGATTGCTCCACCTGTGGAGTCTCCGCCCTGCTGTGATTCTTCTGAGGAAACTGAGGACATGAAGGGAGCCCTGTCCTGTGCTTCTCTGTCTTTTCTGAATCTTTGAAGCTCTCCTCAGAGCCATGGGAAGCGAACCCCCCAAAAACTGCATTCTGAAGCTACCCAGTGAGCGAGTGAGTAAGAAACATCTGACTTTATAAGCCTAGAAAGGGGAAGCCGCTGAACTCTGCTGGAACTCAGATGCAAGCACCCCTATCTGCCTGTCTTCTGTGCTGTGCTCCATTTTCAGCCTGATTTCACCCTGTGTGCGGCTCATCTGCAGATGGCTTGCCTTCCCTGGAGCCTTTCCTGGAGGTGAGTTTACAAGCCCAGAAAAGGGAAGCCACTGAATTCTGCTGGAACCCAGATGCCAGCACCCCTAACTGCCTGTCTTCTGTGCTGGGCTCTATTTTTGGCCTGATTTCATCCTGCGTGTGACTCATCTGCCGACAGCTCACCTTCCCTGGAGCCTTCCCTGGAGGTGAGTTTACAAGCCCAGAAAGGGTGGAGCCAGAGGAGCACGGCCACTCCACTTCACGTCACAGCCATGAACATCATTTAGCCAATGAATACAACCACAACACGTAGAAAACCCCACAATACAAGTGTGACAATGGGGAAACAAAGCAGGCCAGCACCAGACATAGAGAATGACGATGGCAACTCTGATGACTTGAACATGACCAACCAACTAGACAGTCTCTCAGATAAGGAGTTTAGAGTCACAATATGGAAGATTTTCAAAGAACTCAAAGAAAGTATAGAAGAAAACACTAATAAGAAACAAGAGAATATGAAGATAGAAATCAGAAAACTCCAAACTGAAATTTCAGGTCAAATAACAGGTCTGAAAAACTCAGTAGATGATTTGAAGAAAAACATGGTTGAGCTTTCCCACAGATTAACAACAGCTGAGGATAGAATTAGTACACTGGAAGATGAGATGAATAACAATTCCATACAGCAAAAGAAATTGGAAAAAAGCTTTAAAGCAAATGATCAAAAAATGGAAAAATTACTCAAAGAATGGGAACAGATGAAAATAGAAGTCTATGATAAGCTTAACAGAAGCAACTTAAGAATCATTGGAGTCCCAGAGACTCAGGAAGAAAATCTCCAGGAAGAATCAATGGTCAAGAACATCATTAAAGAGAAAGTACAGAGCTAATGAATACATGCATGCCTGAAGAGTACCAACTAAAAGAGACCCCAGAAAGAACACCCCAAGACACATTCTAGTCACAATGACGAATCCCACAGATAGAGACAGAATTCTGAAAGCAGCAAGATCGAAAAGAGAAATTACATTCAAGGGAACATCCTTTAGATTTACTGCAGACCTGTCACTGGAAACACTCAAGGCCAGAAGGCAGTGGTGGGACATAGTGACAAAACTCAATGAAATAAATGCTTCGCCTAGAATACTGCACCCAGCAAAACTCACTTTCAGGTTTGAAGGAACAATACATGGTTTCACAGACAAACAACAGCTCAGAAACTTTACAGACTCAAAACCATTCTTAAAAAAAAAAAACTGAATGGCCTATTTTAAGACAAGACTGACCAATAGACACACCAAACTTCGATATAAAGATGGCACTAACTCCCAAGACAATTCTTTCTCTCAATGTCAATGGACTAAATGCACCAGTTAAGAGACACAGAATGGCTAAATGGATCAAACAACTCAATCAAACCTTCTGCTGTCTACAAGGAACGCACCTGAATAGTCAGAACAAACATAGACTCAAAATAAAAGGCTGGAGGAAAATCATCCAAGCAAACAACACCCATAAAAATGCTGGAGTGGCCATACTAATATCAGATGATGCAAACTTTACACTTAGGAAACTTGTAAGGGACAAAGATGGACATTTTGTATTAATCAAGGGATATATACAGCAGGAAGTAATCACTCTTCTAAACACCAAATAGGGGCCAGCAAAATATTTAATACAACTGTTGACAAATCTGAAAAATATTATCAATAACGACACAATAATTGTGGGAGACCTCAACACTGCATTGTCAACACTTGACAGGTCAACCAGACTGAAACCCAACAAGAATATACTAGACCTGAAAAGAGAAATAGAAGAAAGAGGCCTAGTAGATATATACAGGAAACACCACCCCCAGAAGCCTGGATACACATTCTTCTCTAATGTACATGGGACATTCTCCAGGATAGACTACATGCTAGCGCATAAAACATACCTCCATAATATCAAGAGGATAGAAATTTTGCAGGCTACGTTCGCTGACCACAGGCCCTGAAATTATATGTGAACTATAAAGGAACACATAAGAAAAACTTTAATACCTGGAAGTTAAACAGCCTAATACTGAATAACCAGTGAGTCTGAGATGAAATTAAATAGGAAATCAAAACCTTCCTAGAAACAAATGTCAACGGAGACACAAACTATCAGAACCTATGGGACACAGCAAAAGCGGTACCAAGAGGAAAATTTATAGTTTTGCAAGCACACATCAGGAAAGAAGAAGGGGCATACCTGAATAGCTTAATGACGCAGCTCATAGAATTAGAAAGTGCTCAACGAAAGGACCCAAAAATAGGGAGGCAGAAAGAAATAACAAAGTTGAGAGCAGAAATCAATGAAGTGGAAACCCGAAAAACAATCCAAAAGATCAATGAAATCAGAAGTTGGTTCTTTGAAAAAATAAACAAGATTGATAGACCACTGGCAAAACTAACAAAGAAAGAAAGAGAAAAACTTGATATCTTGTATTAGGAATGAAAAAGGAGAGATCACTGCTGATATGGTAGAGATCCAAAGGGTAATCAGAAACTACTTTGAGAAACTCTATGCCACTAAAAATGAAAACCTGGACAAAATAGATAAATTTTTGGACTCTCATAATCTTCTACTGTTGAATGAAGAGAATGTAGCATATCTAAACACACTCATCACTATTGAGGAAATTAAGACAGTAATCAAATGTCTGCCCAAAAACAAAAGTTCAGGCCCAGATGGATTTACTAATGAATTCTTTCAAATATTTTAAGAAAAAATTCTACCAATCCTGGCAAGACTCTTTCTTGAAATCAGAAAAAACAGGAATACTTCCAAATAGCTTCTTTGAAGCCAACATCACCTTGATACCTAAACCAGACAGAGATGCCACCAAAAAAGAAAATTACAGACCAATATCGCTGATGAATACAGATGCAAAGATCCTCAACAAAATCCTGGCAAGTAGGATTCAATGCCTCATTAAGAAGATCATCCACTACGATAAAGTAGGTTCCACCCCAGGAATGCAAGGCTGGTTTAACATCCGTAAATCTATCAACATAATATACAACATCAACAACAAGAAAAATAGAAATCACATGATCATATCAACAGACGCAGAGAAAGCATTTGATAAGGTCCCACACCCATTCTTGATCAAAACTCTTAGCAAGATGGGAATCGAAGGAACTTTTCTCAATATATTTAAGGCCATCTACCACAAGCCAGAGGCAAATATTGTCCTCAATGGAGAAAAACTAAAAGCCTTCCCTCTAAATTCTGGCACAAGACAAGGCTGTCCTCTCTCACCACTTCTATTCAACATAGCACTGGAAGTACTTGTTATAGCAATTAGGAAGAAAAAGATATCAAGGGAATCCAGATAGGAAAGGAAGAAGTCAAGCTCTTGCTGTTTGCAGGTGACATGATACTCTACCTAGGAAACCCTAAAATCTCTACGAAAAAGCTTCTAGAAACAATAGAGTCATATAGCAAGGTGACAGCTACAAAATTAACACACAAAAATCAATGGCCTTTCTATACACCAATAGTAATAAGGAAGAAATGGATATTAAGAAAACAACCCCATTCACAATAGTGCCACACAAACTCAAATATCTTGGAATCAACTTGACTAAAAATGTGAAGGACCTATACAAAGAAAACTATAAAACTCTGCTCCAAGAAATAAGAGAGGACACGCGGAAATGAAAACACATAACTTGCTTATGGATTGGCAGGATTAGCATCATTAAAATGGCAATACTCCCCATAGCATTGTACAGATTTAATGAGATCCCTCTAAAAATACCCAAGACATTCTTCAAAGAAGTGGATCAGACACTTTTGAAATTCATTTGGAAAAATAAACACCCTAGAATAGCTAAAGCAATTATTGAGAAAAAGAATATGGGAGGAATTACTTTCCCCGACTTTATAGTGTACAATAAAGCAATAGTTATCAAAACAGCATGGTATTAGAATAAGGACAGGCCCTCAGATCAGTGGAATAGGCTTGAATACTCAGATTATGTTCCCCAGACACACAGTCACCTAATTTTTGATAAAGGAGCAAGAAATCCTAAATGGAGCAGGGAAAGCCTCTTCAACAAGTGGTGTTGGCACAAGTGGCACACCACTTGCAAAAAATTGAACTTTAGACCCCCAGCTAACATCATGTACGAAGGTAAATTCCAAATGGATGAAAGACCTCAATATCAGACCCGAAACCATAAGCTATATAGAACAACACATAGGCAAAACACTTCAGGACATTGAGACTAAAGGCATCTTCAAGGAAGAAACTGCACTCTCCAAGCAAGTGAAAGCAGAGATCAACACATGGGAATATATTAAACTGAGAAGATTCTGCACCTCAAAAGAAATAGCGCCCATGATATAAGAGCCCCCACTGAGTGGGAGAAAGTATTTACCCAATACTCATCAGACAAGGGGCTAATCTCCAAAATATACAAGGCACTGACAGAAATTTACAAGGAAAAAAAAATCTAATCCCATCAAAAAATGGGGAGAAGAAATGGGCAGACACTTTGACTAAGAAGAAATACAAATGGCCAAAAGACACATGAAAAATGCTCCACATCACTGATCATCAGGGAGATGCAAATCAAAACAACTATGAGGTACCACCTTACACCCCAGAGATTGGCACACATCACAAAGAATGTGAACAAGCAGTGCTGGCTGGGATGTGGAGAGAAAGGAACTCTTATCCACTGCTGGTGGGAATGTCTAGTTCAATCTTTATGGAAAGCGATATGGAGATTCCTCCAAAAACTGGAAATTGAGCTCCCATATGACCCAGCTATACCACTCCTAGGAATATACCCTAGGAACACAAAAATACAATACAAATATCTCTTCCTAACACCTATATTCATTGCAGCTCTATTTACCATAGCAAGACTCTGGAAACAGCCAAGATACCCTTCAAATGGCTAAAGAAAATGTGGTACATACACACAATGGAATATTATGCAGCTGTCAGGAGAGATGAAATCATGAAATTTTCCTATACATGGATGTACATGGAATCTGTAATGCTGAGTGAAGTAAGTCAGAGAGGGAGAGAAAGATGCAGAATGATCTCACTCATCTATGGGTTTTAAGAAAAATGAAAGACATTCTTGCAATAATAACTTTCAGACACAAAAGGGAAAAGAGCTGGAAGTTCCAGCTTACCTCATGAAGCTCACCACAAACAGGGATGAGTTTAGTTAGAGAAATAACCACATTTTGAACTATCCTAATAATGAGAATGTACGAGGGAAATAGAAAGCCTGTCTAAAGTCAGGCAGGGGTTGGGTGGGGAGGAGGGAGATTTGGGACATTGGTGATGGGAATGTTGCACTGGTGATGAGTGGTGTTCTTTACATGACTGAAACCCAAACACTATCATGTATATAATAAAGTTGCTTAAATAAAAAATTAAAAATAATCCATATGGTTCGCTGAGTAAATATAAAGAGTAATTTCTGTGTTATTTAAGAAGTTATTGATAATAGTTTTATGCATATAATGTTTTAATTTTAATTAATATTTTAACTAATGAAATATTTTAATTTTTTTCTTTTTCTTTTGTTTTTTTTGGGGGGGGCACACCCGTTTGATGCTCAGATGTTTCTCATGGCTAAGCGGTCAGAAATTGCCCTTGCCCGTGGCTTGGGGGACCATATGGAACGCTGAGGATTGAACTGCAGTCCTTCCTTGGCTGGTGCTTGAAGGCAGACACCTTAATTTTAGCGCCATCTCTCCAGCCCCAATTTTAATTTTTAATATTTAAATGTTTATAATATTTATGAATATAATATTTATGGAATCCCTCTCTCCATGTTAACTCCCATCATCAGTGTTTCCATACTCTGTCAACTCCCAGCACCCAAAAGTCTCCCCCACTACTCTGCCACCTTGGAAGTCATATTAAAGTTTGATGGTTTCATTTTATATCTCTTCTTTTTCTTTTTTTGTTTGTTTGTTTTTGTTTATGTTTTCAGGCTACACCCGTTTGATTCTCAGGGGTTACTCCTGGCTAAGCGCTCAAAAATAGCCCCTGGCTTGGGGGGTCCATATGGAATGTGGGGGGGATCGAACCGCGGTCCTTCCTTGGCTAGCGCTTGCAAGGCAGACACCTTATCTCTAGCACCACTGCGTCATTTTATATCTCTTATTTTCAATGTTTTTGAGTCTCAGCACTTTATAAAAAATTAACTATCTATATATATATATATGGGGTTTTGCCATTGAATATTCAATTCTGACCCAATGACCGAGAGCCTATATTTATTCCAGGTATTAGGAATTTTCAGACCTTTAGTAATTTCTTGGGTTCTAAAATTTGTCCTATATGCACTCATCATGTATTGTTAGATCAATTTAATCTTTTTGCTTTGTTTTGCTTTGTGGCCACACGTGGTGATGCTGAGGGCTTGTTTCTGGTTCTGTACTCAGGATTTACTTCTGGTGGAAACTGGGGACCACATTTCTCATAACAGATAGTGAGATCTTGCAAAGGTAAGGGTAGTAAGAGTAAATTTAGGATAAAAGAAGTAATTTAAACACCTAATATTTTTTATCCTATGATCATACTAAGGACAGATTAACTACATATGGCAATTGTTTATAAATACATTTTCAGAAAAAAATGTGTACTTAATGGTCTAAAAAAATCAAGCTTTTAATTTGTTTGTATAACTAAGTTATGATCCCAAAGATCCATTGAAATAGGTTTTGAAAAGGCAAGCTAAGGCAAAAGCTGGCTCCCTGTGTGTGACACCAGGCGGGGAAAATCCGCGAAAGTACACCGGCCCAGTGGGGCTCAGCTGTGAAAGACTGTGAGTGTGACCTGTCTATGTCTGTCTACTGTCCTCTTGCGTGAAACTCTTGCGAGTGGGGCAAAAAGAGCCTCCAGAAACCTCGCTCGCCCAGACGCCATTTTCAGGGAGGGACTTCAGAGCATAAAAACCGGCTAACCTTTGCAAAAGCTGGCTCCCTGTGTGTGACACCAGGCGGGGAAAATCCGCGAAAGTACACCGGCCCAGTGGGGCTCAGCTGTGAAAGACTGTGAGTGTGACCTGTCTATGTCTGTCTACTGTCCTCTTGCATGAAACTCTTGCGAGTGGGGCAAAAAGAGGCTCAGAGGAGCACGGCCGCGTAGCGAAGCGGAGCGGCTGTGCACTCTTTCTAAGGAAAGAACTCCATTGCAACAAGAAGGAAAAATCACACTAAGAACGGCGCTATATCTCAGAAGCAAACATTTCTCTCTGGACTGTCTTCTCTGTTGCATGCTCGGGCCTAAGATTTGACCCAGTGTGAGGCTTCATCCACGGAGGACTCCCCTCCCTTAGAGGCAAGTCAGCCCATCCAGAAAGGGAGGAGCCAGAGGAGTGTGCTGCCTACATCATATAGACAATGAATACCACTACAACACGTAGAAAAACCCACAATACAAGTGTGACAATGGGGAAACAACGCAGGCCAGCATCAGACATAGAGAATGAAGATGACAATTCTGAGGACCAGATAATGACTGAACAACTAATCAACCTCTCAGATAAGGACTTTAGACTAGCAATATGGAAGGTGCTCAACAGACTCCAAGAAACCATGGATCGAGTGAACAGAACACTAATAAGAACCAAGAAAATATGAAGGCAGAAATGACAAAACTCCAAACTGAAATAACATGTCAACTAACAGGACTGAAAAAGTCAGTAAACGAAGTGAATGACAAAATGGATAAGCTCTGGGACAGGGTATCAGAAGCTGAGAATAGACTTGGTGCTGTGGAAGATGAGATACATAACAATTCCATACAGCAGGAGAGATTGGACAAAAAAACTTAAAGCAAATGAGCAGACAATGGAAAAATTAGTCAAAGAATGGGAACAGACGAAAATAGAAGTCTATGATAAGATCAACAGAAACAACTTAAGAATCACTGGAGTCCCAGAGACCCAGGAAGAAAATTTCCAGGAAGAATCAATGGTCAAGAACATCATTAAAGAGAAACTTCCAGAGCTAAAGAATATATGTGATCAAATCCTGCATGCCCGAAGAGTACCAACCAAAAGAGACCCCAGAAAAACCACCCCAAGACACATCCTAGTCACAATGACAAATCCCACAGATAGAGACAGAATTCTGAAAACAGCAGATCAAAAGGGGAAATCATGTTCAAGCAAGCTTCCCTGAGATTTACAGCAGACCTGTCACCAGAAACGCTCAATGCCAGAAAGCAGTGGTGGGATATTGTGACAAGACTGAATGAAATGAATGCTTCACCCAGAATACTATACCCAGCAAAACTCACTTTCTGGTTTGATGGAAGAATACATGGTTTCACAGACAAAAAAACAGCTCAGAAACTTCACAGACACAAAAACCAGTCTTAAGAGAAAAACTGAAAGACCTAATCTAAGACAAGACTACCCAAAAGACACACCAAATTTTGAAATAAAGATGGCGTTAAATCCCAGGACAATTCTTTCTCTCAACGTCAATGGACTAAATGCACCAGTTAAGAGACACAGAGTGGCTAAATGGATCAAAAAACTCAACCCAACCTTCTGCTGCCTACAAGAAACACACCTGAATAGTCAGAACAAACATAGACTCAAAATAAAAGGCTGGAGAAAAGTTATCCAAGCAAACAACACCCATAAAAAAGCTGGAGTGGCCATACTAATATCAGATAATGCAAACTTTATACTCAGGAAGGTTGTAAGGGACAAAGACGGACATTTTATATTAATCAAGGGGTACGTAGAGCAGGAAGAATTCACTCTCCTAAACATATATGCACCGAATGAGGGGCCAGCAAAATATTTAATACAACTGTTGACAAATCTGAAAAATAATATAAACAACAACACAATAATTGTGGGGGACCTTAACACGGCCTTGTCAACACTGGACAGGTCAACCAGACTGAAATCGAACAAGAATATACTAGACCTGAGGAGAGAAATGGAAGAAAGAGGCCTAGTGGATATATATAGGACACTCCATCCCCAGAAACCTGGATACACATTCTTCTCCAATGTACATGGGACATTCTCCAGGATAGACTACATGCTGGCACATAAAACATACCTCCATAAGATCAAGAGGATAGAAATTTTGCAGACTACCTTCGCTGACCACAAGGCTCTGAAATTATTTGTGAACTCCAAAGGGACTCAGAAGAAACACTTTAACACCTGGAAGTTAAACAGCCTCATGCTCAATAACCAGTGGGTCCGAGATGAAATCAAGGAGGAAATAAAAAGGTTCCTGGAAACAAATGACAATAAAGACACAAACTCTCAGAACTTATGGGACACAGCAAAAGCAGTACTGAGAGGAAAATTTATAGCTTTTGCAAGCACACATCAGGAAGGAAGAAGGAGCTTACCTGAGTAGCTTAATGACACAGCTAATAGAACTAGAAAATGCTCAACAAAAGGACCCAAGAATAGGAAGACAGAAGGAAATAACAAAGCTGAGAGCAGAAATCAACGAAGTTGAAACTCAAAAAACAATCCGAAAGATCAACGAAAGCAGAAGTTGGTTCTTTGAAAAAATAAACAAGATTGATAGACCACTGGCAAACCTAACAAAGAAAGAGAGAGAGAGAAACTTGATAACTCGTATCAGGAATGAAAAAGGAGAGATCACTACTGATATGACAGAGATTCAAAGGGTAATCAGAAACTACTTTGAAAAACTCTACGCCACTAAAAATGAGAACCTGGAAGAAATGGATAAATTCTTGGACTCTTATAATCTTCCACGGTTGAAGGAAGAGGATGTAGCATATCTAAACACCCCCATCACCATTGATGAAATTAAAACAGTAATCAAATGTCTGCCGAAAAACAAAAGCCTAGGTCCAGATGGATTCACTAATGAATTCTATCAAACTTTCCAAGAGGAACTACTGCCAATCTTGGCAAGACTCTTTCATGAAATTGAACAAACAGAAACACTTCCAAATAGCTTTTATGAAGCCAACATCACCTTGATACCTAAACCAGACAGAGACGCTACCAAAAAAGAAAATTACAGACCAATATCACTGATGAATGCAGATGCAAAGATCCTCAACAAAATCCTGGCAAATAGGATTCAATGCCTCGTTAAGAAGATCATCCACTACGATCAAGTAGGTTTCATCCCAGGAATGCAAGGCTGGTTTAACATCCGTAAATCTATCAACATAATACACAACATCAATAACAAGAAAAATAAAAACCACATGATCATATCAATAGATGCAGAGAAAGCATTTGATAAGGTCCAACACCCATTCTTGATCAAAACTCTCAGCAAGATGGGAATGAAGGGAACCTTTATCAATATAGTGAAGGCCATCTACCACAAGCCAGTGGTGAATATTATCCTCAATGGAGAAAAACTGAAAGCCTTCCCTCTAAATTCTGGCACAAGACAAGGCTGTCCTCTCTCACCACTCCTATTCAACATAGCACTGGAAGTACTTGCTATAGCGATTAGGCAAGGAAAGGATATCAAGGGAATCCAGATAGGAAAGGAAGAAGTCAAGCTCTCACTGTTTGCAGATGACATGATACTCTACTTAGAAAACCCTAAAGACTCTACCAAAAAGCTTCTAGAAACAATAGACTCATATAGCAAGGTGGCAGGCTACAAAATTAACCCACAAAAATCAATGGCCTTTCTATATACCAATAGTAATAAGGATGAAATGGACATTAAGAAAACAACCCCATTCACAATAGTACCACACAAACTCAAATATCTTGGAATCAACTTGACTAAATATGTGAAGGACCTATAAAAAGAAAACTATAAAACTCTGCTCCAAGAAATAAGAGAGGACACACGGAAATGGAAACACATACCCTGCTCATGAATTGGCAGGATTAACATCATCAAAATGTCAATACTCCCCAAGGCATTATACAGATTTAATGCCATCCCTCTAAAGATACCCATGACATTCTTCAAAGAAGTGGATCAGACACTTTTGAAATTCATTTGGAACAATAAACACCCTCGAATAGCTAAAGCAATCATTGGGAAAAAGAATATGGGAGGAATTACTTTTCCCAACTTTAAACTGTACTACAAAGCAACAGTTATCAAAACAGCATGGTATTGGAATAAGGATATGTCCTCAGATCAGTGGAATAGGCTTGAATACTCAGAAAATGTTCCCCAGAGATACAACCATCTAATTTTTGATAAAGGAGCAGGAAATCCTAAATGGAGCAGGGAAAGCCTCTTCAACAAGTGGTGTTGGCACAATTGGATAGCCACTTGCAAAAAATTAAACTTAGACCCCCAGCTAACATCATGTACAAAGGTAAAAATCCAAATGGATTAAAGACCTCGATATCAGCCCCCAAACCCATAAGATATATAGAACAGCACATAGGGCAAAACACTCCAGGACATTACAGGCATCTTCAAGGAGGAAACTGCACTCTCCAAGCAAGTGAAAGCAGAGAGATTAACAGATGGGAATATATTAAGCTGAGAAGCTTCTGCACCTCAAAGGAAATAGTGCCCAGGATACAAGAGCCACCCACTGAGTGGGAGAAACTATTCACCCAATACCCATCAGATAAGGGGCTAATCTCCAAAATATACAAGGCACTGACAGAACTTTACAAGAAAAAAAACATCTAACCCCATCAAAAAAATGGGGAGAAGAAATGAACAGACACTTTGACAAAGAAGAAATACACATGGCCAAAAGACACATGAAAAAATGTTCCACATCACTAATCATCAGGAGATGCAAATCAAAACAACGATGAGATACCACCTCACACCCCCAGAGAATGGCACACATCACAAAGAATGAGAATAAAACAGTGTTGACGGGGATGTGGAGAGAAAGGAAACTCTTATCCACTGCTGGTGGGAATGCTGTCTAGTTCAACCTTTATGGAAAGCGATATGGAGATTCCTCCAAAAACTGGAAATCGAGCTTCCATACGATCCAGCTATACCACTTCTAGGAATATACCCTAGGAACACAAAAATACAATATAAAAACCCCTTCCTTACACCTATATTCATTGCAGCTCTATTTACCATAGCAAGACTCTGGAAACAACCAAAGATGCCCTTCAACAGACGAATGGCTAAAGAAACTGTTGGTACATATACACAATGGAATATTATGCAGCTGTCAGGAGAGATGAAGTCATGAAATTTTCCTATACATGGATGTACATGGAATCTATTATGCTGAGTGAAATAAGTCAGAGAGAGAGAGAAAAACGCAGAATGGTCTCACTCATCTATGGGTTTTAAGAAAAATGAAAAGACACCCTTGTAATAATAATTTTCAGACACAAAAGAGAAAAGAGCTGGAAGTTCCAGCTCACCTCAGGAAGCTCACACCAAAGAGTCATGAGTTTAGTTAGAGAAATAACTACATTTTTGAACTGTCCTAATATTGAGAATGTATGAGGGAAATGTAGAGCTGTTTAGGGTACAGGCGGGGGTTGGGTGGGGGATTGGAAGGGAGATTTGGGACTTGGGTGATGGGAATGTTGCACTGGTGATGGGTGGTGTTCCTTTTATGACTGAAACCCAAACACAATCATGTATGTAATCAAGGTGTTTAAATAAAAAAAAAATTAAAAAAAAAAAAAGAAAAAAATAAAGAAAAGGCAAGCTATGGTAAATTTTAGATTTGATTCTTTTAGATCCAACTAATAATGCTATATGACTGTCAAATTAAGCAAAACATCTGATACTTAAAAATGACTGTCAGGGACTAGAGCGGTGGCGCTAGCGTAGGATGCCTAGGACGGACTGTGTTTCGATCCCCGGGCATCCCATATGGTCCCCCAAGCTAGGAACAATTTCTGAGCAACATAGTCAGGAATAAACACTGAGCGTTACCCAGTGTGGCCCCCCCCCAAAACAAAGAAAACAAATGCCACAACATTTCAAAAATTTACAAAAATGCAACAAACTATACTCCAGTTTGGAGATATTTGATTGAATCTGCACTTAGATATCTACACCTTTTTATTTTTATAATTGCTGGCTAATATTCTATTATAACCATGATCTAACAATGTAATTCATAGCTATAGATCTATATTTTTTCAAGCTATTTATGTATATTTGCAGTACTGGGGATTTAACCCAGGATTTCACATGTCCAAGACAAATTTTCCACCACTGAGCTATATTCTCAGCCCCAATATTTCTGTTTTGAAAACATACTCAAGTAACAGTCTTGGTTGCTGTATTTGTTGAGTTTAAAAAGATAAAATTTGACTAGTGATATGACATCTCAATCAGTAATTGCCCAATCGTCAGGCATTCTGAATGATGTTAATGACAGCAACATTCTGTGAATTTCTCCAGCTTTGTTTTTGACTTGACAGGCATATTTTTTTTTACAGTTAAGTTCTCACTTTCTGCTCTTTAGTAGGTGGGTTGGATCTATGATCGCAGTGATCACCATCCGTTTAATGATACTTACTTGAATGTAACTGAGGCAGCCAGGAATAATTTTATCAAACCATATGTATTCCTAAAATAGTTTTTGTTTCTTAGAACAAAACAAAGATTCTGATTTTCTCTTTTATCCTTATATTATTGGTCTTGTTGCTGTACTGTCATTTTGCATTTATTTTGAAGACTTTTAGAGCCTGAATGAGATCGAAAGTAACTGAATTAATATGAAGTTTTCTTATGAATTATTCCTATCAATATCTATTTCTTTGGCACTCACTGCTGCTACATAAAATACATAGTGTGTGCAACTATATTTATAATTTTTAATTTTTATGTACCATTTACAAATTACTTGATAAAAATAGAGAAGCCCCTCCTAAAAGAAACAAAAGCATTTCATTTTTAAAGGAAGATTTTTTACTATCAAAAGCATTAATTATTTGAACAACAGTACATCTTTTTTTTTTACCATTTTAGTCGTTATTAAATGTTTTAAGATCAATTTTATTTTATTACCACCTACATTTTTCAATGAATTATTGAAATATTATTGCTGCTGTTTCCAACTGAGAAATTACATTTATTATTAAACTCCTTGTGAATACTGTATTAGTTATCGAATGTATTATATAATACTGTATTAGTTATAGAATGGCTCCTGGAACTGTATTAACTTCACATAATTATAAGAACACCATATTAACTGCATACTATTTTGTCCATATTATTTATTGTACTATATTATTTATTTAAATAGCAAGACTCGAGTTATATGTTTGAGAACTGAATCTTCCTTTTATTACCTTATATCTTGAGGTCATAGCAGACCCACTCTCTATTAATCTAATGTAAAAAATGCCCATATTTACTGCTTCTAGAGGGCAAACAGTCATTATAGCTGATAATAGAGAAACTGAAGAGAGGTGGTTCAATATGTGCATCTATCTACTTTGTCAATCCCAAATCCTGGTGTGACCAACTCTGAGGGGCCATGGTTTGCTGACTGCTTTAGCTCTTTGGGTGCAACATTAAAAAGAGGAGGAAGAGAAAGAACCATGATCCTATATAGCAACCTATATCACCATTTGAGCAATTTAGAAAATATAACAATATTAAAGTTGGATCAATGCACCTTTGAAGGGATATTAATTTTTGCTTTTGTATGACCCTTCAAAGAGAAAAAGTATAGGTAGATGGTGGCAAAGCAGTAATGACAAGTCTTCAACTCTTTCTGAAATTCAATTTCTACTATATAAAGTTGAGAAATCTAGTTAATATAAGGTTAAATTTTTAGACAGTTAAAATTAATGTTTTTATTACTGAGAGCAGGATCTAGTTCTTTAAAATAAGGGAGCACATTTCTCAATTATTTTACATTATTGCTGAAAGGGAATGTAGGAACTTATATAATGTTTCTAGGCTTATGCTTTGTGATGGGAAGGTGCTCAGGTCTTATTCCTGACTCTGTGCAGAGAAATCACTCCTGGCAGACTCAGGAACTATATAGGGTGTTGAAGATCAAACCTGGATCAGTCTATGCAAGAAAAATGCCGTACCTGTATACATCTCTTCAGTTCCCTGAATCTCCTTTTTATTGACTAGTTAAATTCCAGGATATTAGGATGGCCTCAGAGTCACATAAATACTTAGTGATTAAAATATTTGTATATAAAAGAATTATTATAACTTATTATGACACAATGCAGAAAACTCACTATTAATATTATAAATGTATAATGACAATTTGTAATGTATAGTAACACACAAAAGGAGTAACTGCATTTTCATTGGATACTTATATTATTTTTGGAAATTTAGCTTTCTTCCCTTATAGACAAGTAATAGTTTTTTTGTGCAGTGAATGATTATCAGTGGAAGTTCCATGAAATTTTGTGTAAAATACTATAGTATGTATAGTATGTACATTATGTTATATGTTTGCTACACACACATGTCCAAACAACATGATTGATGAGAAGAAATGAGTAGGCCAACAGAGTAAGATATGAAGTACTTTTTTCTACACAGTGTAAATTAAGGTAATGGCAATGAATTAACGTATCGTTTATAGTAAGTCTACTGTTAAACTGTAAACATTTTATTTCTTATATTTTACCATTTCTATCTTTATCAAAATACATATACATGAGTGAAGGAAAGTGTTGGTTACATAAGATTGTTGAAATAGATTTGTTTGTTTCTTATATTTTTAGTCTGCGATGTCCAGGGTTTACAATTGGCTCTGCAGTAAGGAATTATGCTTGGTGATGTGGTGAAGATATGTGGTGCTGGAGATCCAATCAGGGATAGCCACAGCAAAGCAAGCCCTTTAACCCTGTACTGTCTCTTTGGCCTAATGCAATTTTTCTTATGCCTGTTATCTCTACATGCATTTTCACAAATATTACACAGGCTTCATCTCTTAGACTGAAATATATACAGTTATATATGTGTGCTTATTATTTATATTTATAGCAATAGAACTTTTATTTTATGGTTTTTATCTTATTTTTTATTTACTTAAGCAATATATTACCTCATTTCAAGAGCTGAGGATTTAGGCTTTTTTTTCCTTCCACAATATTACCACATATGTCACTCCTGATTTTTTTTCTCATCACAAAACAACTTACATTTATTTCAGATTATAATACCCCTGAATTAATTTTGGATCCTGGGGTTAATATTTAACTCCCTAAAATCTCTAAGTCCAAGCTTGCATTAGAAGATGAGTAGCATATTGACCTCACTGCCCCTTCCTTGCATCAGTCAGGAAGCAGAACTGCTCAGAACCTCTCATTTTACTTGTGGAAAATTCACTATGTTAGCTTTTATTCTACTTGATTTTACATCCTTTCTGGAGGAATCCATTTTATATAAGAGAAAGATTATCAGATTAAGTATAATTCTAATATGTCAGTTCATTTTCTGGTGGTGAAGTAACACAAACTAATTCTTACTCTCTGCCAATAAAGCATGAACATAGTTTGCAACTACTTTGTCTTAACAAAGTTAAGTGACTTAACAAGATGATAAGTGACTTGTATTTGAATTCTTTTTTTTTCATTTTATTTTTTAAATAATTTTTATTGTGATCAATGTGAATTACAAGTTTTTCACAGTAAAATTTAAAGTACAAAGTGACATTGAATTCTTTTTGTTGTGGTTCTTGGATAAACTTTTTGGTCCTACCATCTTCTAGTTTTCTATCAGAGATAGAAAGTATATACCACACTGTTTAATTTTGACTTTAAATTAATTATAATTTTAAATGTGCCACAGAGTCATTGGCACATAATATAATGCATATAACATCGCTTAAACATTTGAAAGTAATTTAAGAATTGAAAATGAAACAAAAAACAGTCATTGTTAAAAGTTAAGCCTCTTTTTCTAAGTAGGCTACAGACTAATGAATGCATTAGCTAATTATTTTTTTTCAACATTTCATTTTATTTTATATTAATTGCAAACTTTAAAGCAGATCACAATTATGTTTTAGATTCATGAGCTGTTCATCTTTAATGAGTACTGAGTTAATTAGCAAGACCTGTCTTTTTGGATATGGCATCTGTTCTGCAACATTCATTTCAGTATTTATTATTTTAAGACAGTGATTCTCTTTTTCTAAAATATTTGGAGAAGGAAATGAATAATTACTCTCCTATACCCTGTCACAAAGTTTCAAAATATAAAAACTGAAAATATGCTTCTATGACATGCATATATCTGAAAATTAATGATATATTTTATTATGTATGAGAAATATTTTCTTGCTTATTGAATTGGTACAGTTCATTATTTTCTATTCTATGAACTATTTTTAGACTGTTTCAGAATGCTAATTTGTGCCTCTCTTTTCTTTCCTAAATGTCAATATAATTCTACTCTTGTGAAGCTGTAAATCATCCCAATAGTCTTCCATTTTCAGATGGACCAATCGTCACTATATAATTAGGTCACTATAAGTTTAAGGAATTGATAATTTTCTTCATATTTTCAAAGAAGATCCCTCATCCTTTTAATACTGTTTTTTTCCAACAGGGAATAGCATTGGCTCTACATAACAGTCCATTAATTTCCTAAGAAATACACATATACTTATATATACATATACATATATATGTATGTATATACATAAATATACATATACATATATACTTATATATGCTTCACATAAGCAACTATATACATTCATGCAACATACACACAAACCAATAAGTTAACAGTAAGAACCAATTATAGAAATCTTGTTGCAGTAGTGGTGGGTGAGACTTAAGTATTATTAGTTTTTATTAAGTTTATCTAGGCTAATGTACGCTTTGACATAAGTAACCTGTCTTAGCACCCAGCACAGTGTCTTGCATCGAGTGACCTCTTAATAAATGACTGAACCATTTTTTTTACAGCTAGCCTTCATATATATGTTTCTTTTTCTTTGCTTTCAGAATGACCTATTTTCCAAAGACATGTAATAGCCTATATACTTTCTTTGTTCTCTTCATTTCTCTCACCTCAATTGAGATAGATTTTATTTTCTATTTATTTAAAAATCTTGAAAGAAGGGTACCAGCTCCTCAGCACTCACCTCGAAGGGAGCCAGGAGTCCGGCCTACAATACAGACCAGGCAGGACCAGCATATCACAGCACTTACAGGCGAGTAGAGACTGCCCACTAAGATTAAGAGGCTGGGGTCGCACCCCAGTACTCAGCACCAGAGTATTTGGGAGCCCAGGTTGAGGTACTGTGGCCACAGCACATCACGGAGCTTGCTGCAAAGAGAGCAGAGTCTAGTCCCCGAGGTGGAAGAGGCAGGACTAGCTTGCCCCAGAATCCAGCAAGAGGGGAGCCAAAGCTGGGAATCTGGTCTGTGAAACAGAAGAGGCAGAATCAGCATGTTGCAAGAAGAGTACTCTGCTCTGTGGCTGTGAATTTTTCTACAAAACATACAAAGCATTTTCCCACAAAACATACTAAGCACCACCACACTGTAAAGATCACGAAAGGGAAACAGTACAGAACGCCAAACTGCTTAGAGAATGAATATAGTAGTTCGGGGGACCCAACTAGAACCAGCCACTTATACAGCCTCTTTGATAAGCACTTTAGGGAGAGACTGTGGAGGATGTTCAACGAATTCAAAGAAACCATAGAACGAACTGAACAAACCGCAAATAAGACTCCAAAAAATATGAGAGTAAATTTCAATTAGAAATATCAGGACTGAAAAGCTTGGTAGGTGAAATGAAAAATGCACTGGAAGGCTTCACTATGGAGTAACAGCTGTTGAGGACAGAATCAGTAAGTTGGAAGATGAGCTGCAAAACATTTGCATACAACAGAAGAGGTTGATAAGAGACTTAAAATAAATGAACAGAAGAGAGAAGAAATCCTCAAATTTAGTGAGCAGATGGCAATAGGACTCTTCAATAAATTAAACAGAAACAGAAGAATAATAGGAGTCCCAAATACCTACCAGGGGTCCTCAAACTTTTTAAACAGGGGGCCAGTTCAATGTCCCTCAGACCATTGGAGGGTCTGACTATAGTTAAAACAAAACTTCTGAACGAATTCTTATGCACACTGCATATATCTTATTTTGCAATGAAGAAACAAAACAGATACAAATACAATATGTGGCCCGCGGGCCATAGTCTGAGGACCACTGTAAGACCCTATGAAAAATCAATATTCAAGGACATCATCACTGAGAAGTTCTCAGAGCTAAAGAGTGTATGCAATACTCCTGAATGCCTGAGAGGATATCAATTAGGACCAGAAACAGTAAGAGAAGCAGCAAAAGGCTGCAGGAGCTACGAGTCCAGTAAACAGTTTCTCCAGCAATTTGATAGGGTCAGTGGCCACATAGATGGTGCCAATGGCAGAATTTTTTCGCCCCCCCCCCCCACTCCAACACTTTAACCTGGGCCAACCACTTTATATACCCCTAAGTCAACTATCATCCTGCAGCAATTACAAGGGGCAGCTTTCGGTAATGACCCCTTAAAGGAAACAGTAGCTGTTTATGGCTGTTTCCTTATAAAATAGATTTAATTAAAAGGCTTCTTAAGGCACTCAGTGACAATGGTGAAATCACAGGTAGAGATAAAATGTTGAAGCATAAAGATGAAAAGGGAAATCAATATAAAGATGTATCCTTAAGGATTTACAACAAATTTATCATAAAACAACCCCTCCAGCATTAAAGGCAGTGATGGGATATAGTGAAAAACCTCAACATAATCACACTTCTAACTAGTTTTTTCACTCAATGAGGGACCAGAAAAATACTTAAAAAAAAGCTGCAATTAGATTGAAGAAAACATCAATAGCAACACATATTAGTGGGCAGTAGAGTAGTAGAGCTAACAATCCTATTACACACTTTTTATATTAACTTAAGACTTAACAAGTTAATATACTGGGTTTGAAAGAAGAAACGAAAGAGATCAGATTAGTAGACCACATACTATGTACATATATATGGTTTTTCATCTCACAAAGCCTGAATATACATCTTTCTCTAATGCACATGGGATATTCTGCAGGATAGATAACTGCTGAGCCACAAACGCATCTCCATAAAATCAAGAAGATAATTGTAATCAACTAACTTCTGAGACCATAATGCACCGAAAACGGAAGTCAATTTAAAATATGCACAGAGAAATAACTTTAACATTGGAAATTAAACAGATCAATATGAACAGAGAGGATATCAAAAAGAAAAATCAGAAGATTCCTGGAAAAGATGAAAATGAAAATACAAATTATCAAAATTTGTGGGACACAGCAAAAGTGCTATTAACAGGGAAATTTATACCTTTGCAAGCATTCATCAGGAAGGATAATCCTACATAAATAACTTAATGAGACAACTAAAAAATGGAAAATGTTCAACAAAATGAAATAAAAATAGGCAAATAGAAGAAAATAATAAAACTTAGAACAAAAATTAATGAACTGCATAACCAAAATATGATCAATGAAAGAAGAGTTGATTCTTTGAAAAAAAAATAAAAGATAATATTAGCAAGAATCAAAAAGACATAAAAAGTTACTGAATCAAATAGAAAAATGAAAAGGGGATGTTACTACAGAAATTCAAAGGGTAATCAAGGCCACAAGCCCAGGCAAACATACTCAATGGTGAACAACTATTTCTTTCCTCTAAGATCTGGCACAATTCAAGGTTGCCCCCTCTCTTCACTTCTATTTAATATAGTACTGAAAGTTCTTCCCATAGCAATCAGGCAACAAGCAGATATCAAAGGCATCCAAACAGGAAACGAAGAAGTCTAGCTCTCACAGTTTGCGTAAGATATTATACTATATTTAGAAAATCCTAAAGTTGCTACCAAAAGGCCTCTAGAAACAATAGATTTTTATATATTAAATGGCAAAATCCTTGGATTTTGTATATACAATAATAAGAGAGAAAAGTGACTTTAAAAAAACAATCCCATTCACTATTTTGTCTCAGAATGTCAAGTACCTTGGAGTATCTTGTCAACATAACTACAGGGGTGAAAGACCAATATAAACAAACTATAAAACATTGTTTCAAGAAATAAGAAGTCACAAGGAAATAGAACATATTCCCTGCTCATGGATTGGGAGGATTAATATCATTAAAATGGCAGTTCCCCAAGTCGTTGCACAGATTTAATACAATTTCTATAACATGACATTTATTTCAAAGAATTGAATCAAAAACTCTTGAAATTTATTTAGAACACTAGACACCCACAAATATCTAAAGATGGGACTCATCACTTGCCCTAAATAGGAAGTATAATTCCCAGCTGAGAATATGTATGATGGAAGGAGTATTATGAGTCTGTGTACACAGATGTATAAAATAGTTATTGAATAGAGTGGAGGAGTCAGAATCAGGAAAAATTTCAGAAAGAAAAATAAGGTTATTGCCCTATTGAGCTTTCTTTCTTTTTCTTTTGTAATAAGTTTTTTAATTGAATCACCATGAGTTACAGAGTTCCAAACTTGTTCATAATTGAGTTTCAGTCATATAATGTCCATCTATTTCTTCCCTATTGAGCTTTCTTAAGTTAGTGATTATGACCGTAAAGTATAGTATATAGGTTTGATTTTGAAATCTCATCATATTCAGCTGTTGACATTGAGCCAAATGGGAAAGAGAGAGATAGTATCAAATTTGGGCCTTCTTGATTATAATGTATGTGAATTATACTTTCTCTCTCAGTATAATTTTGGGCCAGGCCCAGCAGCGATCAAACTTACTCTTGGCTCTGTAGAGGTGACTTCTGGCAGGGATTGGGTGAAATATGAGGACTAGGGGGTAGACTATATAAATGCAAGGTAAGAATTCTACTTAGGTTACTATATCTCCAACAAGACACATTAAATTTGAATTACTCCACTTCAAGATTGACTGGGCTGATATGGTTCTCAGTATTGAGGTGATGATGGTGTTGAAGGCAGTAGAGGTCTTCCCAAGAACACAAGTCAATTTCCTTTTCTTTCATGCTGATAAAAGGTGTGAAGGGTGCTATTTATTTATTTATTTATTTGATATTGAGGGCTACCTTATCGCTTTTCCAACTTGTATTAGATTTTTATAACTATTAGATACAGTCACTATAATTATTAGACTTTTTTTGATGAAAGGCCTACAAATCGGTCATCAGGGAACCTGGTGGCCCCTCTTGCAATGCCTGATCTACTAAGTCTACTGAGGCCTGACAAATAATAGGGAGCAGATAACATAGACAAATAACACTATAGAAGCAAAGTTTATATAGCAGGGGACAGGGGACATAGATATGTAGCTATATAAAGGTGAGGTATATACTTTTTTCTAAACCACAGAGCCAACAATGCTGGAAGCTTGAGACCCAAAATAAAATAAACAAATCCTAAAGCATGTTGAGTAACAGCCTGGTGGTGGAAAGGAATCCAGGGATACTGGTAGAGAAAGTGGACACTAATTGCTGTTGGACCATTGTGTGACAGAAAACCTACACTGAAAAACTTTATGAATCATCGCACCTTAGTAAAATATAAAAATTATTGTCGCTTTTTTATTTTGTAAATTTCTTTGAAATATAAATCTGTTTATCCAAGAAATCCCACTAATTTTGCAAATCATATTTAGTTGTGCTTTGTAGTTAATAAATTTTCCCATACATGAGATTTTACTGTGTACTCTATTAAGTATACAGGCCAAATTTGGGCATATTTAAGCATTGACATTAATTTATTTAGAGGATAGAAAATGAGCTTGGTATGAGTATGAAGTAAAATTGTGAGATATCTGAGATATATATGAGATATACTCATAAAATTTTAATTTCATGCTTAATTTTATTTATTTAAATAAATGTTAATTTATGTATTTAAAACTATTCTTATATTATTAGGAAGACAGACCAGAGAAAAAATTGCATGACATTTATTCTGGCATATTTTCATTCAGCAGTTATAATAATCTATGGTATTTTAAGTTGACTATTTTAGACTTGGTTTTAAATTTTAAAAAAATATATGGTAATGGTAGGAAGCATTTCAACCCTCCCATTTGGCCAAACTCATTCTTATTTTTATTGATGAATAAGCAAAATATTTAATATACTACAGATTTTTTTAAAAATGTGAATGCTTTGTTCAATGAATTTTTACTGTTAACAGAAACCTACAGAAAGTTAGCTATAACATCTAAAATGAGTTTTCTTTAGTTGTTAAAGAGAAAAATAAAATATAATTCTGGAAAAGATGTAATATCTTTATCTTGTGAAATATTCTATTATTAATTGTTTCCTCTTGTTTCAGTGAAATACATTTATTTATTTATTTATTTGTGATATCTGTTTATTTTATTTTATTTTAAAATTATTTTATTTAAACATTGTAGATACAAGGTTTTTCATAATACAGTTGTTTTTTTCCCCACAGATACAAAGATATTCATGATTGAGTTTCAGTCATGCCATATATAACACTCTTCACCAGTGCACATTTCTTAGTATCAATATCTCATGTTTCCCTCCCATCCACCCACTACTTGCCTATAAGGTCCTTCACTCTCACAAACCCCCATTTTAGACATTGTGATTGTGTTGTTGTTACTATTATTTCCTTTCAACACCCAATTCTTGTCCTGAGTGATCATTTCCAATTTTTATTATCATAGTGGTCCATTCTCTGCCCTAACTGCACTCACCCATTATTTGTGGGAAACTTCATATCATTGACTGATACTATTGGTCCTTGTCTCTATTGTCTCTGAATGTTATTACCATACTATATATTTTTATATCCCACAAATGAGTGAGATAGTTCTATGCCTATTTCTCTTTCTCTGACTTATTTCACTCAACACAACTCTTCGTATCCATATATATCTATTCATGTAAAGGCACCTTGTTTAGATGTACCACAGTTTCTTATTTACTTATCTGTTCTCAGGCACTTGGGTTGTTTCCAAATTCTGACTTTTGTGAATTGTGCCACATATGGAATGAACACAGGGATGTCGAGGGCTTTCCAACTTCTTCTTCTTCTTCTTCTTCTTCTTCTTCTTCTTCTTCTTCTTCTTCTTCTTCTTCTTCTTCTTCTTCTTCTTCTTCTTCTTCTTCTTCTTCTTCTTCTTCTTCTTCTTCTTCTTCTTCTTCTTCTTCTTTTCTTCTTCTTCTTCTTCTTCTTCTTCTTCTTCTTCTCTTCTCTTCTTCTTCTTCTTCCTTCTCTTCATCTTCTATCCTTTCTTCTTCCTTCTTCTTCCTACTCCTCCTCCTCCTCCTCCTTCTTCTTCTTCTTCCTTCTCTTCATCTTCTTCTTTCCTTTCTTCTTCCTTCCTCCTCCTCCTCCTCCTCCTCCTTCTTCTTCTTCTTCTTCTTCTTCCTCCTTCTTCATCTTCTTCCTTCTTCTTCCTCCTCCTCCTTCTTTTTCTTCTTCTTCCTCCTCCTTCTTCTTTCTTCTTCTTCTTCTTCCTCCTCCTCCTCCTCCTCCTCTTTTTTCTTCCTTTTGTTTTTGGGCCACACCCGGTGATGCTTAGGGGTTGCTCCTGGCTATGGCTCAGAAATCGCTCCTGGCTTGGAAGGCCACATGGGACGCTGCGGGGATCCAACTGCGGTTCTTCCTAGGCTAGCGCGGGCAAGGCAATGCCTCACAGCTTGGGCTACTGCTCCAGCCCCTTGTTTTCTCATTTCTACTCTCATATTCTCATAAATTTTATTGGATGTGTTCCATGGTTTCTTTGAGTTCTGTAAATATCCTTAACATTTTCTCTCTCAAGTCTTGATCAGAGATGATATATAGGTGGCTAATATTAGTTGGGTCCTCAGAGCTACCATCTTCATTAGTTAAGTGTGGTGGGATTCTGATTTGCTTTTTTTTTTTTTTACTTTTTTAAAAAATTAATTTATTTAAAGAAAATGTATCACATAGTTGTCATAACTGATCATAATATATTTGTTTCAGGATGACAGAAAGTAAAATTATTACAAAATAGATAGAAAACACAAAAACTAAAACATAATAATAATAATAAAATATGGAAAAAAGAAAGAAAAGTTCATTAGCAAATATATTCGTGAACTTATTCTATCTCCAGTAAAAGCCATTATTACACTAGAAGAGGGTTTCTGCTTTGCTTTCTAACCGTGACCTTTGAAGAGTGTTAGTGTTTTTTTATGTATTGTAGTGCGAATCCTTGACTAGAAGAAATGCGCAGCTGCAAAGCAAGGCAGAAGCCATTCTTTTGTCGGGGTGTACTCACTCCAGGTCAGTTCAAAATGGTGTTTAGCCTAAAGTTGTCCACAGCTTGCAACTGGTCCCTCCACTGCTGATCACAGTATTTTTTTTCTTTCTCCTGGCCACACTCTTGTCTGTGCGCATTCACCTCAGTTCAGTTCAATTAGTGCCTTTTGGTCAAAAGCTGCCCACAGTCTGCAGTCGCTTCGGCTTTTGCTGGTCACCACTTCCCTTTTCATCCTGACCATGCTCTCATCTGTGCGCACTCATCTTAGTGCAGTTAAGAAAAGCACTTTTTAGTCCAAAGCCACCCATAGCTCCCAGCAGTTCCCTCCAGTACAGGTCAAGTGTCCCTTCTCCCAGCGATGCAAGATCTTATCTACACACGCTCCCCTAAGTTCAGTTCAAAATGCACTTTTTAGGAACCAGAGTGACAGCACAGCATGTAGGGTGTTTGATTTGCATGCAGTCAACCCGGGTTCAACCCCCCAGCATCTCATATGGTCCTCTGAGCTTGCCAGAAACGATTTTTGAGCACTGCTCAAAAATGCCCCAAGGAGTGTCCTAAAGTCCCCCCACCACCCCAACCAAAACGTGTTTTGTAGCCCTGAAGAAATGTAAATGTGTCTTCTTTGATATCTCTTTAAGGCTAGTTTGCTTGCTTGCTTGATTTTCTTGAAACTAATATATCAATGTCCTTGGTTTCTTCTTCCTTTCTTGCCTAACATGGTCTAGTGAGTAACTATTTTTCACTCATCTTAGTTTCATGCTGAGTCTTTTAATTAAACCTGTATCAATATTAATAATTGTCAGTTCATTGTTTTACCTCTTGGACTGCATAAAAGTTGAAACATGGCTGTTAGAGTCATATATTTCTCTTTAGGATAAAGAAATGTGATTCAAAGGAACTTTTAAGTCCTGTGATATTGTGGTAGATAATATGTACTGCTGCTAGCACAGTTCCTTGTAATTATCCCATTCGTAATTCATACCACGCCAACTGTTGGCTCAATTCCCGTTTTTAGTTTTGTTTTGTTTTTAGGCTAAACTATGAATGCCATGGTGGTACTAAATTTGTCTTATCTCAGTACATCTCGGATTTAATATTCAATTTGTTGAACAAATAAATGGTTTATTATAAAGAATAAATTAATGATTCAGAGAACTACTGCTTAGAAATGATTAGGTTCCTCATTTACATAGTGAATAAGAAAAATGAACAATGACTTTGATAACTTCCACTCAAAAGTATTGTAGAAGGTACTGTCCTCCTATACTTATACTTTTAACAAATTTAATTAAAATATTAAAAAAGGTAGAATTGTGGTTGAGTGTAGAAGACCCTGGATTTGAAACTCAGTATACATGTTTCTGTCCACACACACAGCACACAGATGTTAAAAGTTTTCATCTCCCTTAATCGCACTTGGATAAATTGAGCTAGAAAATTGGTTAGTATAAAAATGACATTAGATAGAAAGTTTTATGTCTAATAGTGCACAGTAAAAAAAATTTCAGACTTTCATTTTAAACATTTTCTTTTGAACTCATGTTTTACTTGAGGGTGAAGTACAAAAATAGTATAAGTATTCTAGCATCTCTTTTATCATTTCCCCATAATGTTAACATCAGACGGGATCACAGTACTATATAATTATTGAGGATGGGAGATTTATATCACCACAGTATTATTAATTAAACTATAGACCTTATTCAAAATTCTTCATTTTTCTATTAATATTCTTTTTCTATTTCAGGACACCACATTGAATTTAGTTTTGCTGGCTTCTTATTTCTTGCAGTCAATATCACTGTTTTAGACTTTACTGAGCTTAATACTTGCTCCTCACTCTTTGTACCAACTCCTACTTCCCTCTAATCAGGTAACATTAAATCTATTATATATTATTATATATATTATATATTGTATTAGTTTTTATTTTTGTTTATCAATTTTTGGCCACACCTAATGATACATAGGGGGTGCTCCTGGTTATGAACTCAGATATTACTGCTATGATGCTTGTGGAACTATATAGTGTTTGTGGAATCATATGGGGTACTGGAGATGAAACTTGGGTCTGCTATTTGCAAAGCAAATGCCTCCAGGTCCCAGTTCATCCATTATATACTTTTGTATTGAACACTGAAGTAAAATTATCAAATACTCGCCATTACCTACTAATATTTTTGTATTATTATCTGGACCTTTTACATGATATTTCACATGGAAAATTTCCATTGTTTATTAAAAATTTAAATTAAAGCACCATGATTTACAAAGTTAATCTCAGTTGTTCCAGCACCAATCCCACGACCAGTTTTAACCACGCTCCAACAATATTCCCAGGTTCCATACCACACTGCCACTCCCAGCCTGACATCATAATAGGCACCTTTTTAAGTTCGATTGTTAGATGACCAACAGGCACATGCAAAGATGCTCATCATCACTTATTATTAGGAAAATCCCAATCAAGACAACAATAAGCTATCATCTTATACCTGTGAGGATGACACATATAAAAAATACTGGTAACAATCTCTTGCCTGGGATGTGGTGAAAGGAACTCTCTCATTCACTGCTCATGAGAATACTGCCTGGTTCAACCCCTGTGGAAAACAATGTGTAGAGTTCTCAGATTCCTCAAAATTGAGCTACCATACAACCCATCAATTTCTCTTTTGTTCATCTACCTCCAGAACAGAAAAACATTCATACCAAAAAAGATGTATGCATACCATTTTTCAATGTATGAATAGCAATACTCAGTAAAATTGCTAAGACTTGTATTCAACCTATATGTCCAACAATGGACTAGTAGATCATAAAGATATATGCAATGGAATACTACATAGCTCTTAGGAATGATCCAATATGCAATTTACTGCAACATGGATGGAACTGGAAGATATTATGTTAAATGAAGTAAGCCAGAAGAAGGATAAATAAAAAATGATCTAAATTATATGTGGTATTTAGAATAACTGCATGAAGAAATGCAATGGTCTAAAAGGGAGTTGTCTAGAACACCCTTGTTCCCAGAGTATAGTGAGAAAAAGGAAAAAAAAAACTGAGTCAAGAAGGAGAAACACAAAAAGGAAAAGATGGGGGTTATGAGCCAAGCAATCTCAGGTGCATTGGTGGAGATGAGGAAAAAAAAGAACAGAACTAAATATCCAGCCAAACCATGAAATTCCATCCATGCTGCTCAAGTTGATGATGTAAGGATGATCACATCATTCCTTACAACTATTTTTGGCTCTTTATTCCATTGCTTCTTTTAGTTCCTTTAACATCCTCAACATTTCTTCTATAAAGTTCTTATTACTGCCTGGGTCTTTTTGCTTACTAAGTCTAGTGGAGTTGTGCATTACTATCCCATTATGGCTTTTGTAGTCTGGAGGTGTTTCCTTTTGTGTATGTTATGGCTTATTGACCAGAGTTAAGATGACTTTGTATGCTCATTATTAGGTATAAATATATGAAGAAATGCATAGCCACAAAGCATAGCTTAGAGGCCCAGATCTTCTTGGGTTTCTTTACCTGGGGCCAAAATAGTGCTTACAAGTCACAAAGAGGACCTTATGCTGCTCTGGCTCAATTTCTTTGGAATCTTAATATTATCTGATTTTTTGGATACTGAGTCTTAAACATCTTACCACCTAGCTGCCAAACACACTCCATCACCAGAAAATCCATTTATATTTTGACTATGGTTCAAAGTTACTGAGGAGAAATTTTAGAGAAGCAAATATTAGAACTAGATTTCATTTGAAAAAACCATTATAGTAAGAGAGAAACAAAAGATGGATATTAGGCATTTGACATTTCAGTATCACATTTTGATTTATGAGAAAAACTTAAACTCACATGTATACATTTATTTATATTAATACTCTGAAAATTGAAATATAATCTAGTTTTTAAACCACATTTGCATGGTAATATGTGACCAATGTAATTTTAACTTATAGTCAACATACCTAATATCTACCTTCTATAAAAGAAAAATTGTAGAAGTTGAAGTATATATTTTAGCCAGAGCTATGGATAATTTGTATTTGTACCTTGATAAAAATAATTTAAAGTGAATTTTGTGGCTAAGAATATTTCTCAGTGGTAGAGCACTTGCTTCACAGGTCTGAGGTACTGGGTTTAATCTATTGCATATGTGGTGTGCTGACACACACAGCCTGTTGGCAGGTGACATAAATTCTGTTTTTATCTAGATACTCTCAAGTGACAAGGCTGAAAAATTCTGTATCTTTTATTTTGGAAGCAGATTGGGCAGAATGCCCCACACCAGCTCTGCCATAGTAAAACCCAGCAGTCCTTGACTTGCCATCATCTTGGTATAAAAATATTTAGTGCCTTATATTATGTATAAATTTTGTTTTTATGTTTTTTGTATTTTTCTTGATATTGCTTTGTTGTTATTTGTTTAAATTTTTTTGTTTTGTTACTTTTTCTTCTTTTTTCCCTTCCCTCTTCTAAATTGATATTTATAACACCTAGAAGGACCCTTTTCTCTTTCTTTCTTTTTCTTTCTTTCTTTCTTTCTTTCTTTCTTTCTTTCTTTCTTTCTTTCTTTCTTTCTTTCTTTCTTTCTTTCTTTCTTTCTTTCTTTCTTTCTTTCTTTCTTTCTTTCTTTCTTTCTTTCTTTCTTTCTTTCTTTCTTTCTTTCTTTCTTTCTTTCTTTCTTTCTTTCTTTCTTTCTTTCTTTCTTTCTTTTCTTTCTTTCTTTCTTTCTTTCCTTCCTTCCTTCCTTCCTTCCCTCCCTCCCTCCCGCCTTCTCTTTCTTTCTTTCTTTCTTTCTTTCTTTCTTTCTTTCTTTCTTTCTTTCTTTCTTTCTTTCTTTCTTTCTTTCTTTCTTTTCTTCTTTCTTTCTTTCTTTCTTTCTTTCTTCTTTCTTTCTTTCTCTCTCTTTTCTTTCTTTCTTTCTTTCTTTCTTTCTTTCTTTCTTTCTTTCTTTCTTTCTTTCTTTCTTCTTTCTTTCTTTCTTTCTTTCTTTCTTTCTTTCTTTCTTTCTTTCTTTCTTTCTTTCTTTTTCTTTCTTTCTCTTTCTTTCTTTCCTTTCTTCCTTTTTTCCTTTTCCTTTTTCTATATATCACCAGAACCACATTGCCTGAATCATCTTGTTTAGCCTCACAAATTGAGGGGGAAAATGAATGGTATCTGGTCCAGACACTCGTATGAACATTTAGTGGCAATAAAAAAATTATCAGACCTGAACCCAAAGTCAATGACAACAGAATCTATACCTAATCCATAACAAGCTGTACAAGTGGGGACCAGTTACACTAGTATTCTGGAGGGTAAAGGAAGGAGATATGGATGCATGTTGGGAACAGGGGTGGAGGGAGGACATCACTGGTGGTGGGAATACCCCTGATTCATTGTCACTATGTACCTGTGACATTGCCACATTGTGTACCTGTGAAAGATATGTAACTCATTTTGGCCACAATAAAATTAAAAAAAAAAGAAATAAGTAAAAGTACTATTATAAATTTAAATATAGAGAGAAAACAGCAAGGTTCAAGTTGGGAGTGGAGATTTGCCAGATTGATACTAATAGAAGAAATATCTAGGAATAGGAAATAGTCAGAATAATGCCATTATAACAAGAAAGTGAGTGGTGGATGCAAAAAAAAAAAAATAGCAGCCAGTGTCTGAAAAGGAGAAACAAGGAGACATGATGACATCAGAAAGGTAAAGATGGTGAAAGACATTCCTCATCATGACTGGGACAGAAAATTTTGAAGGGTTTTGAGTAGACTGATATCATGCAGGTTACATTCAATTTGCTTTGAGAAGAGAGTGGCAAGCAAAAATATAACTAGGTTTTCCAGTTAGTTAACCAATTGCAACAATTTGCAAAAGATAACCCAAGAAATGATGCAAAGAGATGGTAGTTCAAGCTAAGATGTAAGGAGTGGAAGTGTTGAAAAGTGGACCATTTGTGGATCTAGCATATAAAAACAATGGAACAGTCAAAGATGGCTCCAGGTTTTTTTGGCCTGAGATATAAGGATATACCTCTGGTATCAGGATAAATTAAGTATCAATTCAAGCTAGAGAAGATTGTCAAAAGAATAATTTTGGGGGAAGGATCAAGAGTTCTATTCAGGTAATGCTATATTTGGGGCATTATTTAAATATATCTAAGTGGAAACATTATGGAGACAGTGTAAGAGTATAAAGATAAGAAGAGAGAAAACTGAGTTAGAATTATAAGTTTTAGAGAGGAAAAGGGAGAGAGAGAAAAAGAGAAATATCGAGAGAGATGGAGAAAGAGAGATTAGGAGGAAAGAAGAGAGTGGTTATAACCTTGCCATCTTCTTTTTTTTTTAGATAGATAGAAAAAAGAAACCAACCTAAGAAACTCTGAAGCAATGGCCAGTGACATTTTTCTAAAGAATTTATGAATCTGAAAAGGAAAGTACTGAAAGAAGTTTGTTGAATGCTTTAGATAAATCATGTACAAAAAGGACATAAGCATGTCTAATGAATGGTTTGAGTCAGACATTTTGTCTTTACATGTAAATAATGTCTGTGAAGTTTTGTATCCTCTAACTTAAGGGTAAATACATATTTTTTCATAGCATACATCAGGAGATTACAATGCTAAGTGAGTGCATTTTTACAAAAGATCAACCTTTTTTGTTTCTCTTGAAGGTTATTAGAGAATAGAAAATTCATCTTTCTCCCTTTTGTTCTTCCAAATTAGATTATTATAACTTATATACTGAATATATTCAATGGATAAATAATTAGTTGTAGGAACATAGATATAAACTTACTGGATTAATGATATATTATTTGATTAAGCAGATCTAGCCTGCTAAAGCTTTTTTACTTGTGTAAGATGGTCAGAATATACGATACTACAAAATTCGGTGTGAAAATTATAACTTTCCAAATGCACAAATGATTCAATCTGATCTGTATAAAATTCTTGTAAGTGGCTGGGAATTAGTAATTTTAATAAAATTTGGATAACCTATATATCAGATGCTCAATTGTCCCTAATAACAAAATAACCAAAAGTGGTGCATTTCTGATTGAAATCTTGGCATTGCATCACAATTCCAGATGGGGTTTGACTGCCAACTGTCTGCCTCTAGCACGAATGTATGTGCTGAGTGAATCTTCGCTTTATTTTCCTTTCTTTCATTTTCTTGGCTGAATTCTTCTTCCAAACTCATGAGCATTGGCAGACTCTCATTTGGCTTGTAATGCACAGACAACTTGGAACTGCTGAAGAATTAACACTACTAAGGATGAGTAATTTTATGTGTCAACTTGACTAGGACATTGGATGCTCAGATATTAAGGATTGTGCTGAGTGTCTGTGAGAGAAGTTTGGATTTGATAAAATTTGTAGTTTGAGAAAAACAGATTGTTCTTCCTAAGATATGTGAACCCCAGGCAATCAACAAAGGTTCAAATAAAACAAGGTTGACTTATCCCACAAAGGAAGAGAGAACTCTTCCTGCCTGATGGCCCTTAAATTGGCACACTTTTATCTTGCATTCAGGGTGGAAGTGAAAATTAGTTCTTTCTGGACATGCACCTGTCATTTGCTGTTCGGAGCCTGTTATTTATGGTACTGCACTTGTACCATGGACTGGGGTTCCAGCTTATTGACTCAACCTACATACATGCCCTCTAATCACAGGCAATTAAAGACTCACGCAGATAAGTACACACATGTCTTATTGGTTATATTTTTCTAGAGAATTCTAATAAAAAAGGAATTCAGGGATCATTTGGCAATAGGAGTCAAGAGATATTTCTTGGCCTTCCATATCTTCGATGAATAATTTTCTGACTCTCAGGTGATCCTGTTTTTCCACAGTGGGTACTTCGATAACACTCTCTTACCTGAACTTTGCTGTCTTTCCTACACCTTCCAAATAAACTTTCTATATTCAGATACATATCATGCTGTTTTGGTAAAATCCAACTTTGAACTATTTTACCACTTGCTGTTCCTGGTATTAATTGTACTGGTTTGGGCTATATTTTCTCAACCATCACCCATCTATCACGACTTCTGCTGAAATATTTATCTTTCCATTGATCTTGATAATAAGTTTATGACATTATATATAGGGAGATAATATAATTTATTTTCTTTTTTTTTCTTTTTTCTTTTTGATTTTGGGACATACCTGGTGACACTCAGGGGTTACTCCTGACTATGTGCTCAGTGATTGCTCCTGGCTTGGGGATCATATGGAATGCTGGGGAATCAACCTGCGGTCCTTCCTGGGTCAGCTTTGTGCAAGGCAAATGCCTTATCACTGTGCCATCGCTCCAGCCCATAATAGGATTTCTTAAGTACAGGAATATAAGATATAGGAAATAAATATCACCTCTTTAAAAGGGAGACATTTGGGATCAGAGAGGTAGTATATAAAGATTAAAGTATTTTCTTACATGCCTGGACCCCAATTTGAATTACTGTACTGATTATGGTTCCTCAAGGCCTACCAGGAGTAATGCCTGAGCACAGACCATAAGCCATGAGCATTGCTGTATGTGACCAATTTTACTATATTCTTCTCTAGACTAGTATATTGGATGTCTCTTGAGATCAGTCTGTGACATCAATTTTGCTCTGTGTTACAGTTTTCAAATATTGAGTCAAGGAAATCTACTGGTTCCAATAATGATACCAGGCACTTGAATACAGGTATTATCTACCATCAGAATTCAAAATATATGTGTATATATGTGGGATATGATATATGAGTGAATTGGGATATGCTCAATCCTTCTTCCTTATACTTGACTTGGTCAGTGAATAAAAAATAAACTGAAGGAGCAGATTCTCTTCTCATAAAGTCACATAATATCTTTTTTTATTTTTAATACATGACACTGTGCCCCTATTCTTTGTCCTTTTACCAAATTGTCTTTGTTTCAATATCTGAGTGCTCTAGAGAAAATGTTATTGGTGCCCTGCTCTATTATCTCTCACACTTCACACACCTGAGGTATACTAGAGATGCTTCTGAGTGCTCTTAGTTTTCCATCTGAAGTGTTAGTGTTTTGTCTATTCTTGTTTCTTATGTTTTTGTTATCATGAGCGCCTTATTGCTTGTACACGGGTACAGCATGGAATTACACAATGTTAACATCCTTGTGCTCAGCTGTTAGCTAGCAGGTTTGAAAGATATGTGTCCTAATGTTTTTCTTGTGTTTTGGTGAGAAGATCTGAATGAACCTTCTACCATATTCAAAGTGTTTCTAGTCAATTTCAGCTTCAATTATGCCTATAGTGGTAATCAGCTCATCAAAACACCATTTATTTACTTTACTTTCTTCTCTGTTTTTTCAATGTCCCACTTGTATTTTCTGAAGTCCCATCCAAAATTACATCCCAGTCTTTGACTCAAGGACAAAAGTCACTCTCTTGCATAGGTGGGTAAAACTTCTCTTTACACATTTCTTTGAAGCCATCTTGTGATAAGAAGATTATGCCTTTTGAATTTAAAAGGCCAAGGATTTTTAAATTTCCCTCTTGTTCTTCTTAAAATGCAAATGGTCAGTAGTTATTTGTTAAATAAAGACCATAAACAGTCGTTTCCTATTGTGTGTGTTTGATTATGAGTTGTTAACTGTGACAAGCTTCCAAGATTAAATTTAAAAAACCTGTTGTTGGTGGAAAGCGTTTATGTAGTCATCTCCCACATAGAACTTCTGCTCTTGGCATAGTTATCCTCTAGAGATCTTTAGCCCATCTGTCATCCCTTGCGATGAGGAACTATTCTCAGGTTATATCTGCCTTTGCAAATAGGCCAACAGCAGGTATCCCTGAAGTAAATGGACACCATTTCCCTGGACAGCTGCTGCTGTGTACAGGTGTGGGCAATAGAGCAGCAAACAAACTGTTTTGAATAAGTGCCTGACGTAACCATTCAAAGAAGATTGGTTTGATTTCCTGCTGGGTTTCACACTGAAGAATATTCTCCACCAACTTGCTTTTGATCAAGTCAAGAGAATTAAAAATGATTTTTTTCTCTGAATAGGGGAATCTTTCTGTTAAACAATAAACATCGTGTGCTAAAAATCAGCTATTTTCTCTCAGTACTCTTCACTTACACATATTAGCATGCACCAAGGTCATCCACAACTATTTTAAGTAATTGGCTCAATTAAAAGGTATAAATTGCAGAGAAAAAAGGCAATTGAGTTTAGAGAGATATAGGTCATTTCCTTAGAGTTTGTCTATTTTTAAAATATAGAGAAAATGAGCAAAGATGTTTTCGGGGAATTTTTTTATTAGATTAACCCTAAAGCAGTCCTGTGAGAGTTTATTTAGGAAGAACAAAGAGGGAGTGGAAAGTGAGATGGTTTCCAATAATTAAATAGTGTTTAGCAAGTAGGCTATTGCTTGGTTCCATTAAACTAGGGGATTAAAAAACAGAGAAGAAAATTCTTTAGTTAGTCCCCCCTCTGTTTGATTCTGAGAGATGAGTAAGCCAGTATAATTTTTTTCCAAGTCCCATCTGTCACTGTCTGAAGACTGCTTTCTGGAACATGACAGAAACGACAATGTTGGCTACTGTTTCTACTCCCCTTACAATAGTTCAACCTCGGTTAGATGGGTCTGCAGCAGGATCATCACACAATAAAAAATAAATTCAAGAGAGAACAACATAGAGCTCTGGGGACTTCCAGATTCCTGAGCTAGATCAAACTTTCCCTGCCAACTTTTATTGACTAGTACAAAGGTAATTCACCTGGGCATAATTAACAAACCAAAAAAGTATGTATGCTAATTAAGCCTATGTGAGTCTCACTAATCAAGCCTCTATGATTTTTTATATTACAACTGAAAAAGGTGAATGGAGAAAAAAGAAATTATCTATGATTTACCTCCAGAAATCTATAGGGTACCATCTTGAATCTCTTTTAAGGAGATATCATTTTTCCACCTGATAAGTACTATGAGTGGACTATCTTCTACTGTCAATCTATACAATAAATATATAAATACTCAAATTCTGAGTGGCATTTGGTAAGTCATGCTTTTCAATATCCAGCATCTGAAGTGGGGATGCCTGAACATTTGTGCTTAATTTAGGATAATTTTAAGTTGGCTTCAGAACTTCTCTTACATTTCTCTGAGGCTATTTCTGGATTTGTGATGGAGAAGGGAGGTGGAAAAGGAAAAAAGACAGTATGATTTTATGAAAAAATGTATGGAGATAGAGTTCTAAAGAAGGTATTAATGTCAAGAGACACTGTAATATTGGGTCCTAATCCAATCTGATATAGGTACACAGGAAAACTAGAAATGTCTGAAAAGAGAGGGAAGTCCATTCTGAAACAGAATTAATGCAATTCAATGCAAGAAGACCTCAATATAAACCAAGTCCTCTAAATCAAGAGAGATAGTAAGATGGTAAAAGTTGTCAGGTTCAATCCCTGGCACATCCTATCATCCTTGAACAATTTCAGGAGTGATCACTTAGCAATAGGGTCAGGAATAATCCTAGAGCATCTCTAGAGTGATCCCCAAATAAGCAACAGAGAAAGAAGAAAACGATAGTTTCTAACACTTTGATCTTGGACTTATAGCTTCTAGAACCAGAAGAAAACAAATTTTTTCTACCCAGTGAGTGGTAGTCAGTTATGTTAGCTCTGGCAAATAAACACTCTATTATACTAATTTTAACTTGATAATTATTCAATTACTTAGAAAATCCTGCTAATTATGCTTCTAAGTGTCTTATTCCCTTTAACCTTAGATTTATCAGTCTGTTTAAATCTCATTAATTTTCTTTTTCTGGAGCTCCACAGTAGATAACCTACTCTGGATGTAGCTCTCCTATTTATTCTCTCTGCAAATCAGACAAATAACTTGATTTTGTGCACATTTGTGCCATTTCTGCCAGTTTAAGAAGTCAAATTACTCCTGATTATTCTGAAATAATTTTCAATTAAGATCACTGTAGCTCCCAATAATTTGCTTTTAACTAAAATTCAGTTCTCCATCATTTTCTTCATTACAAGTTCACTGTATTGACTTCTGCTTTATTCTTTCTTTACCTCTGCACCTTTCTTTGCATTGACATTTCTTTGCGTTAACATTTTTTCTCCCCATTTTTTGATGGGGTTAGATAATTTTCTTGTTAAGTTCTGTCAGTAACTTGTATATCTTAGATACTAGTTCTTTGTCTGATGGGTATTGGGTGAATAGTTTCTCACATTCTCACATCTCACATTGGATGGCTTTTGTATACTAGGTACTATTTTCTTTGAGATTCAGAAGCTTCTCAGCTTAATATAGTCCCATCTGTTTATCTCTGTTTCCAGTTGTATCAAGAGTGCTGTTTCCTCCTTGAAGATGCCTTTAGTCTCAATGTCATGGAATGTTTTACCTATGTGTTGTTCAATATACCTTATGGCTTCAGAGCTGATGATCAGGTCTTTAATCCATTTGGATTTGACCTTTGTGCATGGTGCTAGATGGAGGTCTGAGTTTGCTTTTTTGCAAGCTGCTGACAAGTTACTTCAACACCACTTATTGAAGAGGCGTTTCTTGCTCCATTTTGTATTTCTTGTCCCTTTATTAAAGATTAATTGATTGAATATTTGGGACACATTCTCTGAATACTCAAGTTCATTCCACTTATTCCAGTACTATGCTGTTTTAGTAACTATCTTTTTGTAATACAATTTAAAGTTTGGGAAAATGATGCCTCCCATACTCCTTTTCCCAAGGGTCACTCTAGCCATTCATGGGTGTCTATTGTTCCAAATGAATTTCAGGAGTGTTTGATCCACTTCTTTGAAGAATATAATGGGTATCCTTAGAGGGATCACATTAAATCTGTACAATGCTTTGAGGAGTATTGCCATTTTAATGATATTAACCCTACCAATTCATGAGCAGGGTATGTGTCTCCATTTCCATGTCCTCTTTTATTTCTTGAAGCAGGGTTTTGTAGTTCTTTGTATAGATCCTTCTCATCTTTACTTAAGTTGACTCTGAGATATTTGAGTTTGTGTGACACTAAAGTGAATGAGGTTGTTTTTTAATGTCCAATTGTCTATCATTATTGATGTATAAGATGGCCATTGATTTTTGTGTGTTAATTTTGTAGCCTGCCGCTTTGCTATATAAATCTATTATTTCTAGAACTTTTTGGTAGAGTCTTTAGGGTTTTCTTATATATATTTTTTATTTAAACATCTTGATTACATACATGATTGTGTTTGGATTTCAGTCATGTGAAGAACACCACCCATCACCAGTGCAACATTCCCATCACCAATGTCCCAAATCTCCCTCCTCCCCACGCAACCCCCGCCTGTACTCTAGACAGGCTTTCTATTTCCCTCGTACATTCTCATTATTAGGATAGTTCAAAATGTAGTTATTTCTCTAACTAAACTCATCCCTGTTTGTGGTGAGCTTCATGAGGTGAGCTGTAACTTCCAGCTCTTTCCTCTTTTGTGTCTGAAAATTATTATTACAAGAATGTTTTTCATTTTTCTTAAAATCCATAGATGAGTGAGACCATTATGCATTTTTCTTTCTCTCTCTGACTTATTTCACTCAGTCTTTAGGGTTTTCTAAATATAGTATCATATCATCTGCAAACAGTGAGAGCTTGACTTCTTTCTTTCCTATCTGGATGCCCTTGATATCTTTTTCTTGTCTAATCGATATGACATTTAATTCCAGTACTATATTGAATTGGAGTGGTGAGAGAGGGCATCCTTGTCTTGTACCAGATTTTAGAGGAAAGGCTTTTTAAACTATCACCATTGAGAATAGTATTTGCCATTGGCTTGTGGTAGATGGTCTTGACTGAGAAAAGTTTCTTCTATTCCCATCTTAATGAGTGTTTTTTATCAAGAATGGGTGGTGGACCTTATCAAGTGCTTTCTCTGCATCTATTGATATGATTATATAAATTTATTTTTTTGTTGATATGATGATTTATGTTGATTGATTTATGTATGTTAAACCATCCTTGCATTTCTGGAATGAATCCTACCTGATCGTGGTGTATGACCTTCTTGATTGAGGCATTGGATCCTACTTGCCAGAATTTTGTTGAGAATTTGTATCTGTGTTCATCAAGGATATCGGTCTGTAGTTTTCCTTTCTTGCAACATCTCTGTCTGGTTTGGGTATCAGGGTGATGTTAGCTTCATAAAAACTATTTGGGAGTGTTCCTGATTTTTCAGTTTCACGAAAGATCCCGAAAAGAATTGGTAGCAGTTCCTCTAGAAAGATTTGAAATAATTCGTTAGTGAATACATCTGGGCCTGGGCTTTTGTTTTTGGGAAGACTTTCGATTACTCTTTTAATTTCCTCGTTGTTATGATTCTATTTAGATATGCTAGATCATCCTGCTTTAACTGTGGAAGATTGTAGGAGTCCAAGAATTTATCTATTTCTTCCAGGCTCTCATGTTTCATGACATAGAGTTTCTCAAAGTAGTCTCTGATTACCTTTTGAATCTCTACATTATCTGTAGTGTTCTCACCTTTTTTTTTTCTAATCAGGTTTATTAAGTTTCTCTGTTCCTTTGTGAGTTTTGCTAGTGGTTTATCAATCTTGTTTATTTTTTCAAAGAACCAACTTCTGCTTTCTTTGATCTTTCAAATGGTTTTTTAAATTTCCATTTCATTGATTTCTGCTCTAAGCTTTGTTATATCCTTCTTCCTACCTCTTTTAGGTTCCCTTTGTTTTCATTTTCTAATTTTAAAAGCTGTGTCAAACTATTTATGTAGGACCCTTCTTCCTTTCTGATGTGTGCTTGTAAAATTATAAATTTTCCTCTGAGTATGGCTTTTGCTGTGTCCCATAAATTCTCATAGTTTGTGTCTTCATTGTCATTTGTTTCCAGAAATGTTTTGATTTCCATTTTAATTTTTATCTCTGAACCACTGGTTGTTCAGCATTGTGTTGTTTAATTTCCTGGTGTTAAAGTTTTTCTTCTACGACCCTTTATAATTCACTTCTAATTTTAGTGCCTTGTGATCTGAGAAGGTAGTTTGTACAATTTATATCTTCTTGATTTTATAGAGATATGTTTTATGGGACAGCATGTGGTCAATCATTGAGAATAACCCAGGTGAATTGGAGAAGAATGTGTATCCAGGTTTCTGGGGATGGAGTGCCATCTATATGTATATCTACAAGTCCACTTTCTTCCATTTCTCTTTTCAGAGCTAGTATAGTCTAATTGGGTTTCAGCCTGGTTGACCTATCAAGGGGTGACAGGGCAGTGTTGAGGTCTCCCAATATTATTGTGTTGCTTTTGATATCTTCTTTCAGGTTTGTCAACAATTGTATTAAATATTTTGCTAGTCCCTCATTAGGTGCATATATGTTTAGGAGATTGTTTTCTTCCTGCTGTACATATTCTTTGATTAGTACTAAATGACCATCTTTGTCTCTTACAACTTTTGTGAGTCTAAAGTTTGTGTCATCTGATATTAATATGGCCACTCCACCATTTTTAAGTTGTTTGCTTGGATGATTTTCCTCTAGCCTTTAATTTTGAGTCTACGTTTGTTCTGTCTATTTATATGTGTTTTTTGTAGGTAACAGAATGTTGGCTTCAGATTTTTAATCCATTTTGCTAATCTGTGTCTCAACTGGTGCATTTAGTCCATTGACATTTGAGAGAGGTAATTTTCGTGAAATTTAGTGCCATCTTTGTGTAGAATATTGTTGTGTCTGTTTCTTAAAGTAGACCTTTCAGTTTTTCTTTTAAGGCTGGTTTTGAGTCAGCAAAATTCCTGAGCTGCTGTTTATCTGTGAAGCTATGTAAACTTCCTTCAAACCCGAAAGTGAGTCTGGCTGGGTGCAGTATTCTAGGTGAATCATTCATTTCATTGAGTTTTGTCACTATATCCCACCACTGCCTTTGAATCTTGAGGGTTTCTTGTGTCAGGTCTGATATAAATCTTAAATTCCCTTTTTGATCTTGCTGCTTTCAGTATTCTGTCCCTATCTGTGGGATTTGTCACTGTGACTAGGATGTGTCTTGGGGTGCTTTTCTTTGGGTCTCTTTTAGCTAGTACTCTTTGGGCATGCAATTTGGTTGCATGCTGTATTTAGCTCTGGGAGTTTCTTTTTCAGTCTCTTCTGTTGTATGTAGTTGTTCTGCATCTCATCTTCCAGCCAGCTAATTCTGTCCTCAGCTGCTGTTACTCTATTAGAGAGGCTCAACTCCATTGAGTTTTGAATTTCATCTACTGTGTTTTTCAGTCCTATTACTTCAGTTTGGAGTTTTCTGATTGTATTCTCTTCAGCTTGACTTATTCTTTCTTTGAGTTCTATGAGCATCCTCCATATTACTACTCTAAACTCCTTGTCTGAGAGGTTGACTATGAAATTGGTACTTCCTGGGTCTTCAGAGCTGCCATCTGCATTCTCTAGGGTTGTTGCCCCATTGACACACTTGTAGTGGAGCTTTTACTGTGTGTCCTGGTGGAATTCGTGCGCTAGGAGATGCTTTTTCTGGTTGGCGAGCTTTGATGGAATTAAGTTCTTTGTGGTCTTGCTCAGCAGTCTCCCGCTGGAATCAGGAAGCCAAAAATGGAGGGATGCAGAGGCTTTTAAAGGTACCAGGCAGGAGATGGTACCCACCTTTTGGGCTGGGACCTCCTTTCCGGCCTTCGAACCTTGATGGGTCTAAGTTCACTGGGGTCTTTCTGGGCAGTCTCCCGCAGGGATCAGGAAGCCCCAGTCTTCTTTTTAAACAGACTTTGTCTGGAAGAGTTAAACAAGCGATTTATTTGTTTTTATTTTATTTCATTGAATCTAAAATGTTATTGATTTTAAAATGCTGTGTCATCTTAAGATCTACGGTAGAAAAATAATGCTGACAAGGTTAAAATACTATTGATTAAAGGTGGGGTCTAATATCAGAGATGCTAAAGTATAAAATGTGTATATTTCATAATTCATAATTCATAAGCAAATGATACACTTTGAAAATGTGTTGGACTCAAATTATACTCACTCTATAAATCTTTTCTTAACTAATGAAGCAGATTTCCTATATTCCTGCAGAATATAGTTGCACTTTGTCCATTTGCCGTTACTTTCTTTCATTCTCCTTCCTCTATTTCATAAATGATGACTGAAAACCTTTTGTGCATCTGGCAGTGGGTGCTCAGTGATGAAAAGCACTTAATTCTTGCCCTCAAGTTCTTTTTTATAAAGAAAAAAAATCACACAAGTCAGTAATTACAATATATAAAATGCTATGAAGAAAATGGTGCCAAAGTCAGAAAATAAAGGCAAGGTGATGAAGAAAAATCTATTTAAATAGATTATCTTTCACTTAAACCCCACTCTCTTGCTACAAGTCTAATTCTTTTAAAAACACAATTTAAAAATTTTATCCCCCCTAATATTCAACTTCCTCTCCCCACTATTCTATGTATTGCCTCACAAAATTTTTCTCTCCTCTAATCTGATTTTGTGTTTTTCCTTTGATAGTGGCA
The DNA here is from genome assembly GCF_024139225.1 of Suncus etruscus. Classification (NCBI taxonomy): domain Eukaryota; kingdom Metazoa; phylum Chordata; class Mammalia; order Eulipotyphla; family Soricidae; genus Suncus; species Suncus etruscus. Next base: position 14,762,196 of record NC_064867.1, on the reverse strand, counting down.
GTGTAGTATAATATCGATATCATAGAATTTTTGGGAATAGTCTCTCAGACTTTGGCTCTTTTGGCACTGTCAGTGGTTGTCTAAATGACTTTTTAGTAAATATTTATTTTCTATTTTTCCTATTCTTAAAATGAAGAGAGAAAAGTCATATCCCTATTCTGATATTGCAGTACAGTTTTAATGAATAATATGGCATGTTAAATGTTTAGAGGCGCATTGTGCATATAGAAAGCATTATAAGAGTCAATGTGTATATACTATACTTGATTTAATTCATGTTTTCTCTGTTCTTTTAGAGAGAGTCTAGGCTAATTATTGATAAGAGCAAAAGATTTGGCATCACAAGAAAGGAAATCTCAAACCTGTTTGACATGCCTGGAAGATAGCTCAGTAGCTTAAAAAGCCCTTTCCCAGTTTTTGCACATTGAAGTGAGCCTAATAGCCTCACTGTCTGGGAATATGGTAAAAAAAAAAAAAAAAAAAAAGAAAAAGAAAAACGAAAATAGAGCAAAAAGAAAATTCCAGTTGAATGACTTTTTCAGATACATAGGCTTGGGCATATCACTTGACCTTTCAGTATCTCATTTCCTCTCTCATTAAATAATTAATAGCAATGGCTACATTTGGGGTTGTTTGGGGAAATAAAATAAATAATACAAAATAGCATGATATATAGATAACTCTCATTGGAGACTACTGTAATTTTTATCTTAATTCAGGAAGGACAAGGTCCAGCTTAATTTTTTTGTGTCCTCCTAGTACTCAGCAGAATTTACTATTCATGATATCAATTATTTGAATTAAATATTTGCTGACAACTCATTTTATGAGTGATGGAGTGAGCAAGTGGCTGAGTCTAATAGAGACCTTGTCACAGAAATCATTATGAAACTTACATTTTCATTGATAATTTGGTGTATGAGGGAGGATAATGTCGTATATAGGGACTCTTTGAAAAGAGGCCATATCTCTACATCATACTAGGTATCCTAGAATAATTCATTCTCCTATGTGCTAGAATGCTTTTGTTTTTTTTTGCATATATTCAACATGTCCTTGTTTCTTACTCTCCTGTATTTAATATTCATGAGACTTTAATTAGGGACTTAGAGAAGCATGTTATTTTCTTTTTAAATGTAACCCAAGTTACATTTCTTACCAGAGATTTCTTACCAGAGACCACAATTTTCAAGACCCAGGAGAAAAACTTGTTCCAACTTCAGTTTTCGAACTGGAACCTTTGCACTTGAAGGCTGCCATACTATATAACCATGAAGTGCTGGGACAATTTTAGTAAAGCATGTTTCTGCAATCCTCCTAATCTATAAAATTTTATCAACAAATGCAACATTTGATTTACAGTCCCCTTCAGTTCTTTTGTGGCACTATTTACATGCTATTTTGTGACACCCCATTAAAACTGGCATCTGGTTTTCTGGCTTTTATTAACTACTAATTTATTTTGGACAACTTTCAGGGCTAATCAACCAAAAGTCATATCCATATGGCTCTGGGAAAACATTCCTCTTTTCAACTCGCCCACGGCATATCATTTAGAATAAAATGCTTCATTAAACCCAATCTCGGTGACAGACATGTGTCATAAGATATTACATCTTGTAACACTCTCAAGTGATCAATGTAAGATGAAACTGAAACTAAAATTAAAGTGGGTCAGTTTGGGCAATAAGTACATTTTAAATGTGTATCATCTTGTTCCTTATATGCTCTTATTTCCTTCTTTGCACCCACTAGTCATTTTGTTTGATAACAAAAGTATGATCATTTACAGCTTAAGAAATATTATGCCAAATACTTGACTGCTCCTTGCCATCTCTCCCTTTTTTTCTACTCTTCGTTACTTCACTATTCCTAGCTTGATTTCTTTTTCCTTTCTCATACAGCTTCCAAGCTTCAATTCACACTACCTCCCTCCTCACCCCTGACCCCACTGACTTGGGCTATGGGAATAGAATCCACAGTAGTATTACACCAGGTTGGTTCATTTCTTTTCTCCTGCAACTCTAGTGGAGAGGGATCTTGCTGCTTTTTCTCCTTCTTTTGGTTTTTGGGTAACCAGCCAGTGGTGCTCAAGACTTACCCTTGGCTCAGTCTTCAAGAATCACTGTTAGCAGGCTTAGGGGACCATGTGAGATGCCAGAGATTAAACTTGGGTCAGTGGAATACAAGGCTGAATTCCCCAGTGAATCATTGCTCTGGACCCAGAGGCTACATTATAGCTGCAATTCTACATGGCACGCATACATATTTGCAATGTGATTGCAGTTTTTCTTATTAAAGAGAGGAATCAACTTATTCTCATTTCTTACGTATTACTTAGATGTATGCCTTGCAAAGGTTGACAGTGTTAGAGAAGTGAAAGAACGTCTGTCACCTGGTAGCCTGAGACCTCTGAATTCTCTTGCCATTATCATGAAGTCAAAGTCAGGATATTCGTCTGAAGTTTGAGAAACATTTGACATTTGGGGAAGAATGATGTTTACACATTCAGTTTACAAATCAGTTTAGATATCTGTCAGCCCTTTATAGGCATAATAATCTAGCCTTAGCTTAGCGTTAGGTATTTATATATTTCTATCTTTGTCTCTCTCTATCTCTGTGGAGCAAACAGCGAAGTCACTCAGTCAAAGTTCAACTGAATTTAGAAACTGCAATAATATATATTTGGTACAATGCAGGAGTTTATCATTGTAATAAGGTGTAATATTCAAAAGTAAAATTTTGTTACTTATTTTTTCTACAAATATTGGACTATTCTTTTACTTCTATTCCATATGATATTAGTCATATTGTTTGTGCTTTTCTTAATGTACATGTTTTTTTGTGTGATAAATTCCCTCTTCCAATGCCATTTACTATCTCATAAATTTTGATTGCATGTTTCCATTTGCTTTCAGGATGTGAAAGTCTCTATTAATTCTTTGATCTATTGGTTAATCAGAAGTATATTTGCTTATATTTCTACATCTTTTTTATTTTCCAGTTTTTCTTTTGTTGATTATTTCTAATTTTGTAACATTGTATAGTCTTAATCTTAAGTTTGAGACTTAATATTTTGTGACTTAATGCATCACCTCTCTGAAAAATGCTCCATGTGCAGTTAAGAAGTATAACAGGCCAGATAGTACAGAGGTTAAGGTGTTCACCTGACTGTACCCTGTACAGTCTCTTACACTGCATAAGGTTTCCCAAGCATGCCAGAATGACCCTTAGCTCTGACTTAAAAATAAACCTTAAAAACCACTTGCAGGGCCGGTGAGGTGGCGCTAGAGGTAAGGTGTCTGCCTTGCAAGTGCTAGCCAAGGAAGGACCACGTTAGATCCCCCGGCGTCCCATATGATCCCCCAAGCCAGGGGCAATTTCTGAGCGCTTAGCCAGGAGTAACCCCTGAGCATCAAACAGGTGTGGCCCGAAAAACCAAAAAGCAAAACAAAACAAAACAACCACTTGCATAATTCTGTACAATATTTAAAACTCACTTAAACACCAGAGGGAACACTATGTAAGTTATACTTCAGTCACACTATTTAAATAGTAGCAAGAAAAATAATACAGCTAAGACATTTCTCCAGTTTTTTAGTAAATGAACATAGGAAAATAAACCAGTATTATATTGATTGTATGTAAAAGTAAAGTAAAATAAGACATCTGATTTTAAAAAACCTTTTTTCCTTTGATTCTTTGGCCTTCTCTTTTCTTCCTTTCTGGAAGGAAAAATAGATATTATCTGGAAGCATTCCAACTTGCACACATGGAGCTGAAAGTCACATACTATGGTAGAGTTGCTGAGACACCTGATATTTGATGACATTTTTAAGTTACTACATCAATCAAAAAAGTAAGTAAGAATATGAATACTGAGTATGTGAAGCTTATATCTGTTGTATTGATTATAATATTATATAAATAAATTATAATAAATTTCTATTGTTGGTAGCATACAAAAAGAAAAAAACCCATATCCTTTCAAGGACATTATACTGCTCATAATTAAAGTTAAATTCATTAACCATAGCTCAGTGATCTTTTTTCTTTTCTTTTTTTTCCTTTATTTTTTTATGATGTCACAGTCATGGCCTTGAACTTAAATTTCTGACCTCAGAACATAGAATTTTGACCTAAAAAGCAAGAAATTTTTTGTCTAAATTACTAATCAGATTATGACAATTATGATGTCAGAACTATGACTCATGGTGACAGAGCTTCAGAAAAAACTACATTCTGAATTCAGCATCATGAATTGTGATGTCACAGTTATGGCCTAGAATTGACATTTCTGACTTCAGAACATTGAATTATGACCTAAGAAGCAAAAAATTAGTTGTCTCAATTTTGACCAGATTAGACAATTGTGATGTCAGAATCATGACTCATGCTCACACAGGTTCTAAAAAATTGTCCATTCTGAATTCAGCATCATGATTTATGATGTCACAGTCATGGCCTAGAATTGACATTTCTGACTTCAAAACATTGTATTATCACCTAAGAAGCAAGTAATTTGTTGTCTCAATTTTGGACCAGATTAAGACAATTGTGATATCAGAATCACAACTCATGGTCACAGAGGTTCATAAAAATAAGTGCATTATGAATTCAGCATCATAAAATATGATGTCACAGTCATGGCCTAGAATTTATATTTTTGACTATAGAACATGAAATTATTTTTTTTGTTTTTTTTTTTTGTGTTTGTTTGTTTTGCTTTCTTTTTAAAAAGAAAAACATTTCACCAGTGCAACATTCCCATCACCAATATTCCAAGTGTCTCTCCTCCCCACCCCACACCAGCCTGTAGTCCAGACAGGCTTTCTACTTCCCTCATTCAGTCACATTTTGTTATGATAGTTCTCAGTGTAATTATTTCTGTGACTGCACCCAACAATCTCTGTGGTGAGCTTCATGTTGGGAGCTGGACCCTCCAGTCCTCCTCTATTTTGTCTCTGAGAATCATTACACAAATGCTTTTCATTTTTCTCAAAACCCATAGATGAGTGAGACCATTCTGTGTTTATCTCTCTCCCTCTGACTTATTTCACTCAGCATAATAGATTCCATATTCCATGGCTATTGTAAACAATGCTGCAATAAATATAGGTGTGAGGAAGGGATTTTTGTATTTTATTTTTGTGTTCCTAGAATATATCCCTAGGAGTGGCATAGCTGGATCATATGGGAGCTCAACTTCCAGCTTTTGGAGAAATCTCCATATAGCTTTCCATATAGGTTGGACTAGATGGCATTCCCACCAGCAGTGAATAAGAGTTCCTTTCTCTCCACATCCCCGCCAGCACTGCTTGTTCTCGTTCTTTGTGATATGTGCCAATCTCTGTGGTGTGAGATGGTACCTCATAGTTGTTTTGATTTGCATCTCCCTGATGATTAGTGATGTGGAGCATTTTTTTATGTGACTTTTAGCCATTTGTATTTCTTCTTTGTCAAAGTCTCTGTCCATTTCTTCTCCCCATTTTTTGGTGGGATTAGATGATTTTTTTCTTGTAAAGTTGTGAAAGTGCCTTGTATATTTTGGATATTAACCCCTTATCTGATGGGTATTGGGTGAATAGTTTCTCCCACTCAGTGGGTGGTTCTTGTATTCTGGGCACTATTTCCTTTGAGGTGCAGAAGCTTCTCAGCTTAATATAGTCCCATCTGTTTTTAGATATTGTTTAGATCTTCTTTTTAAATCTCAAAGTTCTGCATGTTTTTATGTATTGTAATTAATGATTTTATATCTTAGTTTTGTATTTCATTAAGGTTTTGCTTAGGGTTTGTGGGTTATATGTATTGTTACATTGTTTATTATTGTTGTTTACTAAAAAGAAGGAATTGTAGAGTATTTTTGTATTTATTTTATGTATTGTATTTATTTTGTATTTATTCTATTTGTTCTTTGTCTGTCATCCCATCTGAACTTTCCAGGTGGGGGTGATTGATTAGGAAATAAAGGAGTGTGGAGGGGAGGCTAAAGAAGACGATTGGGCAGAAGCACTTGGACAGAGGTGATTGTGGGAAAAGAGATAGAAGGATTAGGGGAAAGGAGAGAGACTGGGAGAGGGACAGAGAGACACAGAGAGAGATACACAGAGAGAGACAGAGAAATACACAGAGAGAGACAAAGAGACACAGAGAAAGAGACAGAGACAGAGAGAAAGACAGGGAGGAGAGAGACATAGGGAGAGACAGATAGAGAGAGAGAAGAGAGAGAGAGGGAACCAGAGAGAATTAGTGTCTTTTGGCCAAACCTTTGTCCCCCCAAAATTCTTTGTCTGGATCATTCATTGCGGACGAAAGAATGGGAGTTGGTCTTTCAATTTGGGAGATATTTGGGGACACTGAATATATCAGCAGGGTCAATTTCATGCCACAGGTAAAGGTCACAGTCAGTCATTACTAGAAATAGGTCTCTTTTCTTGGCTTCTATCATTCTCATTTTTTTGCTAGCCTACTGCTCCAATTGAGCTTGATCCTCAGGCTTAGGCCATTTCCATGAGGTGCTCACCAAGATATAAAGATTATCCTGGAGAGAATTCAAGTCTAATCTCTTTTTTTTTTTTTTTTTTTTTTTTTGTGGCTTTTGGGTCACACCCGGCAGTGCTCAGGGGTTATTTCTGGCTCCAGGCTCAGAAATTGCTCCTGGCAGGCACGGGGGACCATATGGGACACCGGGATTCGAACTGATGACCTCCTACATGAAAGGCAAACGCCTTACCTCCATGCTATCTTTCCGGCCCTAAGTCTAATCTCTTATGGCCTCCAGTAAGCAGGTAAACTGGTGACCTGATTCTGTTATTTTAAACCCTGAGCTACTTATTTGGAGTGGAGGGTGATAGGTTTTTTGCTCTTGTTTAGTTTCTATTTTTTATTTTCAGGAGTATTAGGAGAATCAGTGGAAATGCCATGGCTGTTATCATTTTCAACTATCCCCACTCTTGTGCATATCCCACTGTTTTATAAAGAGTATCAGCAAAGCAGTCAGCGTACATGTATTGGAAAGTGTATTTGTCGCATTGGTACTTTGTCCTGGTATTTTTCAAGAGAAGACTTTTGGGAAGGAAGATGAGCACTGTACCAGATAGTTTAAATAAAACTTTATTGACAAAAACAAAGATGACTATCACCTTTCACCATTATCCTTTCTAAGAGTTATTTTAAAATTTAAATTTAAAAAATTTTCCTCTCATTATATAGTCTCCAGCAAAAAAAAAATGAAGGTTGTGAGCAAGGATCCATTGTGTGATCAAATATTTTTAAAATTTTACTTTCTTAGACTTACACAGACTTTTAAATATTTAAAGACAAAATGTTGGGTATATTGTTAGATGCTATCATTCAAAAATTCTTATTTTGGGTGTTAAGAGCAAGAGCAGCTGGCTGGGGTGCTGTGCTTAATAGGATCGTTGGAGGAAGACAGCATTGAGAACAGCTAGAGGGGGCTCCTCCCAAAGCTGCTCGATCAGGTGCAATTCTTAATAGGACTGCTAGATGGAGACATTAAGAACAGGGGGAGGGAACTCCTCCAAGAGCTTCTGGCTGGGGTGCTGTGCTTAATAGGATTGCTAGAGGGAGACATTGAGAACAGGGAGAGGGGGCTCCTCCAAGAGCAGCTGGCTGGGATGCAGTGCTCTTAATTTACCGCCAGAGGGAGACAGCATTGAGAACAGGCAGAGGGGGCCTCCTCCAAGACCAGCTGGCTGGGGTGCAGTGCTTAAATTGACCGCTAGAGGGAGACAGCATTGAGAACAGGGAGAGGGGCTCCTGCAAGAGCTGCTGTTTTGGGTGCAGTGCTTAATAGTGCTTAATTAGTGTTGTTGTTGTTGTTGTTGTTGTTGGTTTTTTTTTGTTATTTTTTTTGGATCGCATACAAGGCAAATGCATCGCTCAGGTTCCTGGGTTTTTGTTTTTGTTTTTGTTTGTTTGTTTGTTTTTTTGTTTTGTTTTTTGGGGGGTTTACACCCGGCAGTGCTCAGGGGTCACTCCTGGCTGTCTGCTCAGAAATAGCTCCTGGCAGGCTCGGGGGACCATATGGGACACTGGGATTCGAACCAACCACCTTTGGTCCTGGATCGGCTGCTTGCAAGGCAAAAGCCACTGTGCTATCTCTCCGGGCCCTAGTGTTGTTTTTATGTTTTTTTTTTCCATAAGCACAGTAAATATTGGGGAAATTAGAAAGAAAATTCCCTTGGCCTAAGATATACAGGTGTCTCTATTCTTGAAGCATACTGTCATGAGACAGAGTACCAGCTTCAGTCACGTTTGTTGTCAGACCTCAAGGTCTTTCTTTATGGTGCCAGGAAATATTCTGCTCAGTCACTGTTGACAAAGTTTGTCTGCTATATTATCTCTTCAGTCCCTAAATTATTCAAACAAAACTTTACCCAATGTACAACAAACTCCAAACCATTATATTCTATTACTGTTGGCAAGAAGTTTAATCAGGGCATCCAAATGTTAATAGGTTGCTTAATCTGCATATGGAGGGACCTTTCTCCAATCCTTGGCTTTTAGTTTCTTAAGAGTTTTTTGCTTCTCCTTATGTGTCTGTTTGAATACCTTATTTTCCACATCCAGCTCTTTGGACTGCTTCTTAGGCTGCTTCAGTGACTTCTTGCAGTCTTTATAGCCAAACATGGGGCTTGCAGTAAGCTTGTATTATTAAAGAGAATAAAGGATATGAGACACATACGCCAATTCTTCATAATATTATTCATCACTCTGGATGTCTGGCCCACATGTTAATATGACCTATTTATTGAAATTCTTTGAAATCTCAGCCTGGAAACTGGCACTGATAAGATATCTGCTCTGCATTGGCAAGTGGAAGAATCTATTTGATTCATTATTAGTGATAAATCTAGTTTGTTTTCTCTAAGTCTTTGTTCAAATTTGGACTTCTCATTTTATTTCCTTTTTGGAATTGCATTTTTGTTTATTCCAGAAACCTCTTGAGTCTCTCATTTTGTCCCCCATTTTAGTCCCAGAATGCCATGCAGCTGGTACAGCTGGGAAGCCTATCCTATTCCCCTGCTGAGGGCTGATTATAGCAATTAAAGCCTAGACTAGTATTTCAAGGGAGCAATATATTCACATCATCGTTAAAACTGGTTTAATTTGCCATGTGGCTTGAGTGGTAAACACTTTTCCCAACATAGTGAATTTAAAAAATATTTCACCATCAATATTAAAGACATATAAAACATTGTATATCTTGTAATGCCATATGACTAGAGTACAAACAGAAAGACTGATTTACCTTATAAAATTATATGGAATATTTCGAATGTATAAGGAAGGTAATTTAACCATTTGAATAAAGATAAGTAATACACCAGAACTTCTGTTGAAACAACAAATAACAATGACAATGAACAAAAGATAGAAAAATATTACAGGAGGTAAGGTGCTTGCCTTGTATGCAGCTAGCCCCAGTTTAATTCTTGATACTGCATATGACTCTTGAGCCCCTGAAGGGTGTCACCCTTGAGAACAGGGCAAGAAATAGCTCTTAAACTCTGTCAGATGTGCTCTCCAAATTCCAAAGCAATATAACACCCACAGCAACAACAACAACACTAATAATAATGTGGAAATAATAGTATATTTAAATTTTTTAATTTTGATTATTGGGACACACCTTGCAGCACTCATGGGTTTCTCCTGGCTCTGCACTCAGAAATTGACCCAGGCAGGCCTGGAGGACCATATGGGATGTTGGGGATTGAACTGGGTTCGTTCTGGTTCAGCAGTGTGCAAGGCAAATGCCCCATCATTGTGCTATCATTCTGGCCTCTATTTCAAATAATTTAAAGATGAACTGGAATAAGAGGTTTTCACTCTAATGTAGTTTGGTACAAATTTTCTTAAACTACACATAAGACATTAATGACTAAAGAACTTACTTCACAGAATGACAGTCACTCGCTACTTTATGGACACAACTAATTATAATCTCACAGAGCTAATGAGTTCCTTAGAAGCATTAAATTCACGAACTATGGAAATGAGAATGGGATAATAAAGAGAAATTTGTCTTACTGTTCTTACACTAATGAAACTAACAGAAGTGCCATTAAAAGTCATTTTATCTATGAGGATATTTTCTTTTAATTGCTTCATATATTCCTACAATTTACTCAGGTAAGTAATAAACTGTGATATACTTTCTTATAACATTTTGAAGGTTCTAGCAAGTCACTTATAACAGGAGCTGAATTTTTTAGAGTTAAAAAAATTGGTCAGTATTGGGAAGATATGTAGAGTTTGGGGCGCATGTCTTGCACGCATCTATTCTAGATTCAGTCCCTTGGTTACAAATCAAACATAAATCCAATTGTTTAAAGTGTGAAATGTGATTTAATTTATGTTTATATTGCAAAATGATTGTCACTTATATTGCAACTTGATTGCCACATTAATGTTAGTTAATAAAAGCAGCACTTCCTAAAACATTTATTATGTTGGGTATGGTTAAAAACTTTCAAAAGCTAGTTTTTAGAATTCTCAATTATACAGTACAGTATTTGTTAGCTATGGTTATCTAGTTGTACTCACATTTTTTACTTAAAAACAAAATAAAATTATAGTTTTATGACTATATGATATTGGTAGACATAATGAAAGACATAATTATCAAATTAATAAAATTATAAACACATAAATACAATATTACATTTTACTTCTTTTATTTTTTACAACAATGCCAAGACAATTCAGCAAGGAAAAAAATAGTCTTTCTAATAAGTAGAGAGGGAACATCCAAGAATCCACATTAAAATTACAAAGTTGGACTGTTATCTTTTGCCTTATGTATGAATTAACTCAAAATGGATAAAACTGTTAATGTAAAAGATAAAGTATTGTGGAAAATATATTGTAGAATGCATCCTTTTTTTTTTTTTTTTGGTTTTTGGGCCACACCCGTTTGACGCTCAGGGGTTACTCCTGGCTATGTGCTCAGAAGTTGCTCCTGGCTTGGGGGACCATATGGGACACCGGGGGATCGAACCGCGGTCCGTCCAAGGCTAGCGCAGGCAAGGCAGACACCTTACCTTTAGCGCCACCGCCCGGCCCCTGTAGAATGCATTTTTAATATCATTGATTTTTAATGATATTCAGTATCATTGAATAACAGCGTTGTTTCTTAGATATGACAGTGAAGCATGCACAACTAAACAAAGCCAAGTAAATTTGACTTTATTGTAATAAAAATTTTGTGTTTTGAAGCATGGTGCCTAGAAAATTAAAGAACAACCTGTAAAATGGAAGAAAGTACCTTTAAAGTATGTATCTATAAGGGTCTAGAATTCAAAATATATAGATAAATTAAAAGCAATAATAAAAGTTAGAAATTCAATTAAAATTTAAGTAAAATTTAAAAAATTTAAATAGACATTTACTTAAAGAAGATATACAAGTGACCCAAAATAACTCATCCCTCAATACATGCAAATAGAATTTAAAATAAATATCTACTTAATATCCCTAAAGTCTATAAGATAGATTCTATCAGGTATTGACAATGATGTAGAGGTACCATATGTGCTAGAAGTAATGGGCTGAAATATCCACTTCTCAATTATATTTTAAGAATTGGAACCAATCCTTTTGTATTAAAACAAATTGGGATAGTGATGTGATCTCCAGAAGGAAATCTATATTTTCTGATAGTAAAACAGGTTAGTAAAACTAATTACTAACCAATGAATCTATTTCCTTATTGTGTTTCGAATTGGTCATACAAAGGGATTAAAGGAGTAGTGTTGGGACAAGGTGTTGGAATGTCAGATCTGCTGCTTATAAAAATTATAAAACTTCAAAATACCAGGGTATATGTGGAATACAGTAGTAAACAGCACGATGCTATAATGTATGTACAATTCAAGTTTCTTGTTGTGATATTTTATTCAAGGCAGTTAAAATGAATGTACAGTCCTCTGGGGGTAGCATTTGATGATTGGATCATTTCTGGCCCAACTTCCATGACATGATGGACATATTGGTACCAGAAATCTATTCTGATTTTTCATTTGCAAGTGATCCAAATATTCCATTTGAATCGTAATTTTAGTATGGTAAAATATAGTTAATTAGATGGCTTTAACTTTTTGGGAGAGTATTTTTTTCTTTTACATGAGTCCATCCTTTCAGGAAATGTCAGACATTTGAATATCAGAAGACTATATGTCACCTAGTTGTTTCAGTCTGTTACCTCATCTGTCTCATGAACACTGGGCCCCTGTGAGTACTGCTTTTGTGGTTCTTATCACAAAGTTCTTAAATACAGGGAAATACTTGATCTTGAGAAAAGACCTCTGAATGTGTGAGTAAAAAGCAATATGAAATTTTATCTTTTCTAAAGGTCAGTGATAAGGGCTTTTTTCTTCTGCAGTTATTTCTAAAGGTTTTAGAAATTTATGACAAATGCTATTCCAAGATTACAGGACATTTTAGGGACATAGTGATTTCACTTGTAAGTGGTCTATAAGTGGTGGTGAAGTTTTTGTACAAATATTTTCAGGTGCTACAGCTATTATTCATAAAGTCCAATTTAACATTGACATAAGCTGGCTTTTTTCCAACTCAACTAGTGTGAGAATAAATATGGAACTATAGCAAAATTTTTACATCATTAAACATCAGGGGAGCTTGAAACAGACTGATTAAAATAGATTCCTCAGCATGTTTGCTTTCCTAATCATTATTCAACAAAGTTTAATATTAAGAATGTTTGCAAAAATTGTGTTCAATAAGGGTGTGTGTGTGCAAGTGTTTGTGTGTGTTTATGTAACTTTAGTAGATATTGAAACCCTTTGGGAAGGCTGTCAAACATGTCAACATTCATGGTCTGTTTTGGAAATTTAGAGGGCTCAGTTATATAACCTGCTATCTAGCCTCATTTATGAATAGGATAAGCAATTTAATTTCATATAAGTGCTCAAACTAAATTCTTTGGTGTTCCCCTGCTTACTTACCTTACTTTCAATTCCAAAAAAAGCAGTAGAGATAGGCATCACACTGTCTAATAACAAATATTTCTTGTGAATTATTTAAAAAGTGCTAAATGAGTGGGTTTTTTATAATTCATGGCAGGCTATTTGATTAATTAATAAAATTAATTCAATTTTGGGTTGTGAGGCTGAAGTTATAGGTATTTTATTCATTCAGTTAACTGTTTGAGACTGAGTCTTACTGACCCATATTTATCAAATATGGAGATGTTTGATGTAAATCTTCCAAATACCTCGATTTTGAAGCATACACCAGGTTGAGCTGAACTTTTGTGTCTTTTGTAACAGAAGTCATTTTAGTATTTTTTCTAATTTGGGATATCATAGGAATGTGCTCTTCATTAAGAATATAGTAATAGTTCCTCTTTTGTTCCTCTTTTTTAGGTTCCTTATTTCCCCCCAATTATATCCAGTTAAATTTGGACAGACTCAAAATTCTTGTTCTAATTATACTGTGTGCTCTTTCACTATGCTACTAGATCTGTCTCAGTCAATCTTTAATTCCCTCATTTTGAATGAACAAAAATCTCTATTTCCATCCAGGTATCATGTATGTTTGTATTTCAGAGGAATATATTTAAAGTCAAAATTTATTTTTATCATTCTAAGCAATCTTAGATTTTTGTTCGAAATAATATGTGCTTTGTAGTGAAATTTATCCATATTATTGCACTTACTGGTAATACGTTATTTTATATTACTGAAAAGTATTTTATAGTTAGCTTGATCATTTTCCTGTTTTGAAGATTTTTAACTTGTGCTGATTATAAATAGTCTCTATGACATTTTCCATAAATTAGTATTTGCATATGCTCATCTTTGGAGAATATTTAGAATTGGACTGGCTGAGACATAGTGTTTGTTAAAAAACATAAAGTGGAAGCTGGAGTGATAGCGCAGTATAGGACTTTTGCCTTGAAAGTGGCTCACCTAGGACGAACCTGAGTTCAATTCCTAGTGTCCCATATGGTCCCCAAAAGCCAGGAACGATTTCTAAGTGCCGAGCCAGAAGTAACCCCTGAGTGTCACCATGTGTGGCCAAAAAACAACTAAAACCAAACAACCAAACAAAAACAACAACAAAAAGTAAAGTAATTGTCAGACTTTTTAAAAATGTTTGCTTCAATTTATACTCTTCCAAAGCATAAATTTTTGGTGTTGTCAGAAAATTTGTTGTTACTTTTAAGTTTTAGCAATTTTTATAAGTGTTATTTTAATTAGCATTTTCTAATGATCACAGACATAGAGCCCTCACTTAACATAGTTATTAGCTACCTTCTTTTGACAGTGCACAAATATCTTGCTAAGTTAAAATTATATTATTTATATTTTTATTTAGCTACTGATGTTTGTATTTAAACATATCTTCAAGTGGTTTATCATAAACTATAAATTGTCTAATTTGGGTGATGATATATATTGATGTTGGTGCTTTAAGAACATTTTATTTTAGACATTGTGTGATTTTTAATACTATTAATTCTATTAATGGTAGGCTTTATGCCTAAAACATTCTAGCACCATATCCTTAACTAGAGGGTCAACTTCCCTCCACCAGTGGCTTAATGATTTGCCTCCATATCTCAACCCACCCACTTTGGTAAGCTTTCTACTGAAAACCAATTCTAAGTTTCTGTGTGTTTTCAAATTTTTGGTCTAATTTGTCAATTTTTTGATCACTTTGGATTTCAGTGTATTAAAAAATCAATCTATCCCCAGGCAAATATTTGCTCATGTAATCTATTATTCCTATAGCTTTTGGTTTTATAATTTAGTTTGAGAACCATTTTGAGTTAATTTTGGGTATAGTGTGGAACTGTTAAGGTTAACTTTTTTCTCTTTGGCTATCAAGTTGGTCAATGCCAGTTGTTGTAAAATTTTTCTTCATTAAATTGATTAAGTGACTGTTGAAAATCAATTGACTGTATGTGTAATAATTTGTTTGGTCTCTTAGCTCCGTTCCATTGATCTTTTACTTTATTCTTATGACAGCCATTTACACAGCTTGATTACTATACTTCTATAATACACCTAGAAGTTAGGTAAGTGTAAATTCAACTTTCCTTGATATAAGAATCTTCCTTTTAAAACACTTAATCTTTTATTTATTTATTTATTTATTTATTTATTTATTTATTTATTTATTTAGGTTTTTCAGCTCCTCCTGGTGATGCTCAAGGGTTACTCCTGGCTATGTGCTCAGAAATCGCTCCTGGCTGGGGGGACCATATGGGATACCTGGGGATCGAACGGAGGTCTGTCCTATTCTAGCTTGCAAGGCCGACACCTTACTCCTTGCGCTACCATTCCAACATTTTTAAAATACCTGTATATTTTACGTGTTTTATGTAGTTATTATGATGTTGATAGTGCCTCAAATATTAAAGATTAGAAGTAATGTAATTCTCAGAATTCCTGGTTGTGGTAAATGTAACTTCATAGGTCAATTAAGTTTTGCTCTAATCCTTTCATCAACCTGTAATGTCTCTGCTTACACCTATCCCTGTTAAAATTTAACACATTCATCACCATGATGAAGCAGAAATCTTCCATACACCACAAAAGCACCTAGGAGAGAGTAAAGGAACATGCAAGGAGTCCGTAGTTATTCCCATGACAGTATACTTCAAGGTTGGAGAAACCCTGTATCTCTTAGGCCAAGGGAATTCCCTTTCTAAGGTTCCCATACTGTGCCTATGCAGGAAAAAAAAGTCAGCACAAAATAATCTTTTTTGTGGGTGTCCCTTCTTGTAGGGACACCGATTAAGATGTGGTTATTCTTTCTTGGAGGGAGATCGTGCACACATAAAGACACAGACACGGAGACAGACAAAAGTGGGAAAAGGATTCTAGCCAAATCCGAATCCAATTCTGTTTATTGAAACTCAAAGCCCGACTTAAATACTTTTTTGTGGGCGTAGTTCCACTCGTAAATATGTTAATAAGAGGTAGATATATTGAACAGGTCAAATAACAGGACCCATTGGCAGGTGAGATGAAATGTGCAGATAATGAGATCTGTCTCCAGGGTGGGGATGTACTGATAATGGAACCTATCTCCGGCAGGTGGGATATACAAATAAGGGGACCTTATAGACTAGACTTAGTTTCCCAGGACCAAAGTCCTGTGCCTTCTTTGTTTCTAAATGTTTATATTTAATTCTCGAGGCTACCTGCTTTGATCATGGCTCTCTGTTTGGTGCCCCTTAAGCCTTGAATCTTAAATGTTTACTTTTAATTCTCAAGGCCCCCTGCTTTTATAGCTCTGTGTTTGTTGCCCTTAAATGTAAAATGGTTAACATTCAATTCTCAAGTCTGCCTGCTTTTAGCAAAATTCTGTGCCTGTCACAAGGCCCTGCATTTTCTTCCTGTTCTTAAAAGCGCCCATCATTTTTTATTTAGTCATCTATTTTTTATTTTATTTATTTATTTTTATTTTTTGGTTTTAATATTGTTGTTGTTTCCAATTTTTATGCGCTCTGTTTTTATTTCAGGACCATGGTTATTATGTGGTGTAGTGCTCATTGGATTTTTTTGATTGATATTTCTTTTTCTATTGTTGTGGTGTTTCTCTTCCTTTTTCCCTATCTTCTCTCAAACTAATGTTGAGAGCCTCTAGAAGGACTCTGTCCACTTTTGGCTTATTTGATTTTTCCCCCATTTTATTGCTTTTCTTTTTTTCAAACAGAACCACACAACTTGAACCATCTAGTTCCGCCTCTCAAATTGAGGGGGAAATAATGGAGGGTACCAAGACCAAACAGTTGTATGATCACTAAGTAGTAATCTAGACTTATACTAGCAGCCTGAGGGTATGGGTGGGGGATATGAGATGCATGCTGGGAACAGGGGTAGAGGGAGGACAACTTTGGTGATGGGAATTCCCCTGATTCAATGTTACTGTGTACCTAAAATATTACTGTAAAAGATATAATCCACTTTGGTCAAAATAAAAACTATTTAAAAAAATTTTTTTTTTATTGCTCCGGCCCCATAAGTGGTATTTTTTTTTATTTAAACACCTTGATTACATACATGATTGTGTTTGGGTTTCAGTCATAAAAGGAACACCACCCATCACCAGTGCAACATTCCCATCACCCAAGTCCCAAATCTCCCTCCTCCCCACCCAACCCCTGCCTGTACCCTAAACAGGCTCTACATTTCCCTCATACATTCTCAATATTAGGACAGTTCAAAATGTAGTTATTTCTCTAACTAAACTCATCACTCTTTGTGGTGAGCTTCCTGAGGTGAGCTGGAACTTCCAGCTCTTTTCTCTTTTGTGTCTGAAATTTATTATTGCAAGAATGTCTTTCATTTTTCTTAAAACCCATAGATGAGTGAGACCATTCTGCGTTTTTCTCTCTCTCTCTGACTTATTTCACTCAGCATAATAGATTCTGTGTACATCCATGTATAGGAAAATTTCATGACTTCATCCCTCCTGACAGCTGCATAATATTCCATTGTGTATATGTACCACAGTTTCTTTAGCCATTCGTCTGTTGAAGGGCATCTTGGTTGTTTCCAGAGTCTTGCTATGGTAAATAGTGCTGCAATGAATATAGGTGTAAGGAAGGGATTTTTGTATTATATTTTTGTGTTCTTAGGGTATATTCCTAGGAGTGGTATAGCTGGATCGTATGGGAGCTCGATTTCCAGTTTTTGGAGGAATCTCCATATTGCTTTCCATAAAGGTTGAACTCGACGGCATTCCCACCAGCAGTGGATAAGGGTTCCTTTCTCTCCACATCCCCGCCAGCACTGTTTGTTCTCATTCTTTGTGATGTGTGCCATTCTCTGTGGTGTGAGGTGGTATCTCATTGTTGTTTTGATTTGCATCTCTCTGATGATTAGTGATGTGGAGCATTTCTTCATGTGTCTTTTGGCCATTTGTATTTCTTCTTTGTCAAAGTGTCTGTTCATTTCTTCTCCCCATTTCTTGATGGGATTAGATGTTTTTTTCTTGTAAATTTCTGTCAGTGCCTTGTATATTTTGGAGATTAGCCCTTTGTCTGATGGGTATTGGGTGAATAGATTCTCCCACTCAGTGGGTGGCTTTTGAATCCTGGGCACTATTTCCTTTGAGGTGCAGAAGCTTCTCAACTTAATATATTCCCATCTGTTAATCTCTGTTTTCACTTGCTTGGAGAGTGCAGTTTCCTCCTTGAAGATGCCTGAAGTCTCAATGTCCTGGAGAGTTTTGCCTATGTGTTGTTCTATATATCTTATGGTTTGGGGTCGGATATCGAGGTCTTTAATCCATTTGGATTTTACCTTCGTACATGATGTTAGCTGGGGGTCTAAGTTTAATTTTTTGCAAGTGGCTAGCCAGTTGTGCCAACACCACTTGTTGAAGAGGCTTTCCTTGCTCCATTTAGGATTTCCTGCTCCTTTATCAAAAATTAGGTGAATGTATGTCTGGGGAACATTTTCTGAGTATTCAAGCCTATTCCACTGATCTGAGGACCTATCCTTATTCCAATACCATGCTGTTTTGATAACTATTGCTTTGTAGTACAGTTTAAAGTTGGGGAAAGTAATTCCTCCCATATTCTTTTTCCCAATGATTGCTTTAGCTATTCTAGGGTGTTTATTGTTCCAAACAAATTTCAAAAGTGCCTGATCTACCTCTTTGAAGAATGTCATAGGTATCTTTAGAGGGATAGCGTTGAATCTGTATAACGCCTTGGGGAGTATTGCCATTTTGATGATGTTAATCCTGCCAATCCATGAGCAGGGTATGTGTTTCCATTTCCGCGTGTCCTCTCTTATTTCTTGGAGCAGAGTTTTATAGTTTTCTTTGTATAGGTCTTTCACATTTTTAGTCAAGTTGATTCCAAGATATTTGAGTTTGTGTGGCACTATTGTGAATGGGGTTGTTTTCTTAATGTCTATTTCTTCCTTATTACTATTGGTGTATAGAAAGGCCATTGATTTTTGTGTGTTAATTTTGTAGCCTGCCACCTTGCTATATGAGTCTATTGTTTCTAGAAGCTTTTTGGTAGAGTCTTTAGGGTTTTCTAAGTAGAGCATCATGTCATCTGCAAACAGTGAGAGCTTGACTTCTTCCTTTCCTATCTGGATTCCCTTGATATCTTTTTCTTGCCTAATCGCTATAGCAAGTACTTCCAGTGCTATGTTGAATAGGAGTGGTGAGAGAGGACAGCCTTGTCTTGTGCCAGAATTTAGAGGGAAGGCTTTTAGTTTTTCTCCATTGAGGATAATATTTGCCACTGGCTTGTGGTAGATGGCCTTAACTATATTGAGAAAGGTTCCTTCCATTCCCATCTTGCTGAGAGTTTTGATCAAGAATGGGTGCTGGACCTTGTCAAATGCTTTCTCTGCATCTATTGATATAATCATGTGGTTTTTATTTTTCTTGTTGTTGATGTTGTGTATTATGTTGATAGATTTACGGATGTTAAACCATCCTTGCATTCCTGGGATGAAACCTACTTGATCGTAGTGGATGATCTTCTTAATGAGGTATTGAATCCTATTTGCCAGGATTTTGTTGAGGATCTTTGCATCTGCATTCATCAGCGATATTGGTCTGTAATTTTCTTTTTTCGTAGCATCTCTGTCTGGTTTAGGTATCAAGGTGATGTTGGCTTCATAAAAGCTATTTAGGAGTGTTTCCACTTGTTCAATTTCATGAAAGAGTCTTGCCAGGATTGGTAGTAGTTCCTCTTGGAAAGTTTGATAGAATTCATTAGTGAATCCATCTGGGCCTGGGCTTTTGTTTTTGGGCAGACTTTTGATTACCATTTTTATTTCATCAATGGTGATGGGGTGTTTAGATATGCTACATCCTCTTCTTTCAACCGTGGAAGATTATAAGAGTCCAAGAATTTATCCATTTCTTCCAGGTTCTCATTTTTAGTGGCATAGAGTTTTTCAAAGTAGTTTCTGATTACCCTTTGAATCTCTGTCATATCAGTAGTGATCTCTCCTTTTTCATTCCTAATACGAGTTATCAAGTTTCTCTCTCTCTCTTTCTTTGTTAGGTTTGCCAGTGGTCTATCAATCTTGTTTATTTTTTCAAAGAACCAAATTCTGCTTTCGTTGATTTTTCGGATTGTTTTTTGGGTTTCCACTTCGTTGATTTCTGCTCTCAGCTTTGTTATTTCCTTCTGTCTTCCTATTTTTGGGTCCTTTTGTTGAGTACTTTCTAGTTCTATTAGCTGTGTCATTAAGCTACTCAGGTAAGCTCCTTCTTCCTTCCTGATGTGTGCTTGCAAAGCTATAAATTTTCCTTTCAGTACTGCTTTTGCTGTGTCCCATGAGTTCTGATAGTTTGTGTCTTTATTGTCATTTGTTTCCAGGAACCTTTTGATTTCCTTCTTGATTTCATCTCGGACCCACTGGTTATTGAGTATGAGGCTGTTTAACTTCCAGGTGTTAAAGTTTTTCTTCTGAGTCCCTTTGGAATTCACAAATAATTTCAGAGCCTTGTGGTCAGCGAAGGTAGTCTGCAAAATTTCTATCCTCTTGATCTTATGGAGGTATGTTTTATGTGCCAGCATGTAGTCTATCCTGGAGAATGTCCCATGTACATTGGAGAAGAATGTGTATCCAGGTTTCTGGGGATGGAGTGTCCTATATATATCCACTAGGCCTCTTTCTTCCATTTCTCTCCTCAGGTCTAATATATTCTTGTTGGGTTTCAGTCTGCTTGACCTATCCAGTGTTGACAAAGCAGTGTTGAGGTCCCCCACAATTATTGTGTTGTTATTGATATTGTTTTTCAGATTTGTCAAGAGTTGTTTTAAATATTTTGCTGGCCCCTCATTTGGTGCATATATGTTTAGGAGAGTTATTTCTTCCTGCTCTACATACCCCTTGATTAATATAAAATATCCATCTTTGTCCCTTACAACCTTCCTGAGTATAAAGTTTGCATTATCTGATATTAGTATGGCCACTCCAGCTTTTTTATGGGTGTTGTTTGCTTGGATAACTATTCTCCAGCCTTTTATTTTGAGTCTATGTTTGTTCTGACTATTCAGGTGCATTTCTTGTAGGCAGCAGAAGGTTGGATTGAGTTTTTTGATCCATTTAGCCACTCTGTGTCTCTTAACTGGTGCATTTAGTCCATTGACGTTGAGAGAAAGAATTGTCCTGGGATTTAATGCCATCTTTATATCAAAATTTGGTGTGTCTTTTGGTCAGTCTTGTCTTAGATTAGGTCTTTCAGTTTTTCTCTTAAGACTGGTTTTGAGTCTGTAAAGTTTCTGAGCTGTTTTTTGTCTGTGAAACCATGTATTCTTCCGTCAAACCGGAAAGTGAGTTTTGCTGGGTACAGTATTCTAGGTGAAGCATTCATTTCATTCAGTCTTGTCACAATATCCCACCACTGCTTTCTGGCATTTAGTGTTTCTGGTGACAGGTCTGCTGTAAATCTCAAGGATGCTTGCTTGAATGTAATTTCCCCTTTTGATCTTGCTGTTTTCAGAATTCTGTCTCTATCTGTGGGATTTGTCATTGTGACTAGGATGTGTCTTGGGGTGGTTTTTCTTGGGTCTCTTTTGGTTGGTACTCTTCGAGCATGCAGGATTTGATCACATATATTCTTTAGCTCTGGGAGTTTCTCTTTAATGATGTTCTTGACCGTTGATTCTTCCTGGAAATTTTCTTCCTGGGTCTCTGGGACTCCAATGATTCTTAAGTTGTTTCTGTTGATCTTATCATAGACCTCTATTTTCATCTGTTCCCATTCTTTGACTAATTTTTCCATTGTCTGTTCATTTGTTTTAAGTTTTTTTTCCAATCTCTCCTGTTGTATGGAATTGTTATGTATCTCATCTTCCACAGCACCAAGTCTATTCTCAGCTTCTGATACCCTGTCCCAGAGCTTATCCATTTTGTCATTCACTTCGTTTACTGATTTTTTCAGGCCTATTTTTTGACATGTTATTTCAGTTTGGAGTTTTGTGATTTCTGTCTTCATATTTTCTTGATTTTTATTAGTGTTCTGTTCTATTCTATTCATGGTTTCTTTGAGTTCTTTGAGTATATTCCATATTGCTACTCTAAAGTCCTTATCTGAGAGATTGATTAGTTGGTTGGTCATTAACTGGTCATCAGAATTGTCATCTTCATTCTCTATGTCTAATGCTGGCCTGCGTTGTTTCCCCATTGTCACACTTGTATTGTGGGTTTTTCTACGTGTTGTGGTGGTATTCATTGGTTATATGATGCAGGCAACACACTTCTCTGGCTCCGCCCTTTCTGGATGGGCCGACTTGCCTCCAAGTTAGGGGAGTCTTCCGTGGATGAAGCCTCACACAGGATCAAATCTTAGGCCCAAGCACGCAGCAGAGAAGACAGTCTGGAGAGAAATTCTTGCTTCTGTGATCCAGTACAGTTCTTAGTGTGGTTTTTTTCTTCTTGTGATGGTGTTCTTTTTTTAGAAAGAGCGCACGGCTGCGTAGCGAAGTTTGAGCTAAGTGCCTTCTGGAGCCTCTTTTCAGCCCACTCTCAGGAGGTTTACGCAACAGGATAGCAGAGAGACACACACAGGCAGCACTCACAGTTTTTCACAGTCGGGCCCCACTGGTCAGGCGTAGTTTTCACTCGCTCGCTGGGCAGCTTCAGAATGCTGTATTTTTGGGGTTCACTTCCCAGGACTCTGAGGAGAGTCACTGGCTCACTGGGTAGCTTCCGAATGTAGTTTCTTTGGGGTTCGCTTCCCAGGGCTCTGAGAAGAGCTTCCAGAGTTCAGGAAAGACAGAGAAGGGTAGGACAGGGCTCCCTTCCGGTGCTCAGTTCCTCAGAAGAAGCACAGCCGGGTGGAGACTCTGCAGGTAGAGCAATCAGCACTCTGCCTGGAGACCCCCACATCCAGCCATTTCTTACTCACTCACTGGCTTGCTGGGTAGCTTCCGAATGTAGTTTCTTTGGGGTTCGCTTCCCAGGGCTCTGAGGAGAGCTTCCAGAGTTCAGGAAAGACAGAGAAGGGTAGGACAGGGCTCCCTTCCGGTGCTCAGTTCCTCAGAAGAAGCACAGCCCGGTGGAGATTCTGCAGGTAGAGCAGTCAGCACTCTGCCTGGAAACCCCCACCTGCAGCCATTTCTCACTCACTCCTATTTAAAAAAATTTAACTCATTCTTTAAGGACTAAATTAAGTGATATTAAAAATTTACTATTTATTTTAGTAGGCTGCAATAAATATATTTCCTTGTATTTCATGATGGAATTTTTTGTCGTCTCATTATAATACTTAATAATTTTGATTTGCAAACGTTACATTGTATGCTATTTATCTCTATGTATCATCTATGGTACCTAAGATGTCACTTAAATAGCTAAATAAATCACCCACATAAATAGTGGTTGATTATATCTTAAATATATCCATCAATAATTTTTACTGCATCCACTGGTAGTAAATAGTTTGTTAATATAAATGATTTGACCTATCATTGACATATTTATTGATTGAATGTGTAAGATCATTTAATTAGGTGATCATTTAAATGACTATCTATTGGTCCCAAAGATTCAATTTACCATAAAATTTGGGGATCAGCTTTGCATCCTCCTTTTCCCTTAGACTCTTCTCAGTCTTTAGTTGTAAATATCTATATGTTATTCGTGTTTGTACTCTTCTCACATACATTTTTTTCAAGCCACTTTAACATGATAGCATTCTGAATTATTGTAATGTATTTCTGTATATAGGTTTGTCTTCAATCCCTTTTCACCTCTTGATTAGATTTGGTTCTTTCTATAAAAAAAATCTGACCATCTTACTTTCCTGCTGAAAGGCATTTCCTGCTGAAAGGTCTGGAGCCAACGTGTCATTTTGACAATTGTTTACCAGCCATAGACCCTCCACCCAATGCTATCATTTCCAAATTTCTTGCTTCAATTTGGAGACAGGTGGAAATGTATTTTTTTTTTCGTTTTGATGACAGTGATTGAGTACGGGAGTTATCAAAATGAGAAAAACAAAGAGAAAGAAAGGAGGGAACCAGAGAATGTCACTAACACTGTGTCTTTCCTACAGAATCTAGTTTCTAGCAAAGCAATTAACATGCAGATCAGCTCCACAGGGTCCTACACACATTAGCAATTGAACACTCTCTTTCCAAGCCTTCTCTGCTTCACAAATTCACACACCTTCTGGATGCTCTTACACAGCCCAGGTTTAGAATCCATTAAATGGAGATTTAGTCCATGAACAGAAATGATTGTGCATGCTCATGATTAATGAGAAAGCTCTTTCAAAATCAAAAGGCTCCCTACAGTTTAACTACTATTCTTTTTATCATCGTTACACTGAGAAATGTTTCATCATAACAAAAACAATTGTTCAAATTGGCTTGCTTGGGTTGAAAGTGTACAATGCATCATATTGAAAAGCAAATATTTTCTGCTCTTTCTGATTTATGATGATAATCATGAAGATCATAGCCAGTTGTATATGCTTATAATAAGTGTTACTTTGCAATAAGATTTTTTTAAACTTTATTTATTGATTGGTTTCTGGGCCACACCCAGTGGTGCTCAGGTGTTACTCCTGGCTCTGCACTCAGAAATTGCCTCTGGCAGGCTGGGGAACCATATCAGATGCCGAGAATCTAACCCGGTCCCTCCTAGGTCGGCCGCATGCAAGGCAAATGCCCTAATGCTGTGCTATGTCTTCGGCCCCATGCAATAAGTTATTAGTATCCTTTCACTTATTTAACCCTCATAATATCCCTACATGACCTGTACTATTACTATTTTATGTATGAACATATTGTGACAGGGATTAAGTTATGAATATATGAAAAGTGGTAAAAATTGGACTGAAGCAATAATTTATTGGTTGAGCACACATTTTCATATATATATATTTCATATATATTGTGTTAAGAGAGAAGACCACTCGTTAATACCTTATCTTAATAATAAGAAAAGCCCTAGACCAAGTTATTCATTGAGAACTTCCAGTGGGGCAGTGTGGCATCTCAGGTAAAATCAGCCACTGATAATTTGAGGAAGAAGTAATTTTAGTAAAATATAGTTGATGCTCAAAATTTCCAAATGTCTAATTGTGTAAGAAGATAATGGATGATTTTACGATTGGCAGCACAGTGTTCTCCAACATATATTTCAGATTGTAGATAGTTATCTAGCTATAATCAAAGGTCCCAAAGTCTCCAGCTTCTATAAATTGAAGTGGAGAGAAAGGTTCCAGAAGCTAGAGTTCAAAAGAGTTTTGATATCAGATTGGTGGTTCAGGATGTTGTGTTCTGAGTCATAGAACAGAGATTCAAATCTTAGTTTAGGAAATTATGCTTGAGTTTAAGCAAATTCCTTAACCAATTCAAATTTTGTTTCTTCACCTATAAAAAAGCAAACCTCCCTAACTAAAATGGTTGTTGAGTATTAAATGAAATTTACAAAGCTTCTGATACAAACCTAACATAGGAAGTACATATATATTAAAAGAAAGTGTCTTGTTGGAAGTGAGCTGAGATAACTGTAAACTAGGACATAAAGATCAATAGCATTTTAAACATATTATCTGAATTTTGAACATTTATTTTTAAAAAAGAGGTGTCAAATAACCATGAGGGAAGTCATGATAAGGAAAGTGACAAAATACTCAATCCTCAGTTGATTGGTTTGGACTTCAAACCTAGGTTCCATTGCCTGAGGAGACATGGTAGAAAGTTAGGCAAGGACACTCATCATATGTTGTGATGAACTTATGAGACTGCATGTTGATCTCCCACAAACCTCTACTGCTCCAATCTATACCTTTGTCAATCAAGATGGCAGACCCTTTGAAAATTTTGAAGAAACACTACATAGCCATCACAAAAACTTTGTTGGTTTATGTGCTTAAATTAGGTTTTCAATTGTGTACAAGCACCAGTCCCTTCTATGTTTCTTAGAATTTTCTCTGAGCCTGATTTGGAATTTACTTTTGAGAAAAACGTAAAATAGGAAAATGAAGATTAAGAAGGCGCATAAGAAGGGGGCCACAGGGATAGCATAGAGGCTAGGGTGTTAGCCTTGCACATGGTGAGCTGGGTTAAATTCCTGGCATCCTATACGGTCCCCTTAGTTACCAGGAGATTTTTCTGAGCACAGAGCTAGGAGTAGCTCCTGAATGCATCCAGATGTGAACAAATAAATAAGCAGGCACATTAGTTCTCTTAATTGATTGTTAAACATTTCCAGTTTCCACTAGCCTTCTCCTTGGGATTGTGTAGCCAAGTGTATTGGTTCTTCAGGGAGTTTGATGAATTCTGCTTTGTCTATTCATGCCAACATTAAAAGCTACAGTTAATAATGACTTAAAAATAAATTTGTGGGGGAACTAGAGTGATAATACTGGGAAGGAACTTGCCTTGCTGACCCTGGTTCCATCCCCAGCATACTATATAGTTCCCCAAATACTGCCAAAAATAATTCCTGAATGCAGTCAGGAGTGTCCTCAAGTACCAACATGAGTGACTCAAAACAAAACAAAATAAAATCCTGCTTGTAATTATTATGAAAGGTGATACTATTAGTGTTATACCTATTCTACAGGAATTTAACTTTTTTATTCAATCTCAAAAATTAGATGTCTTGTACTCCCATCTCTCTAATTTAATAGATAAGTGGGTTGGATGCTTGTCTTGACTACAGCCGACCTGAATTTGATCCCCAGAATTCTATATGATTCTCTGTGCACCACGTGGAGTAATTCCTGAGTGTAGAGCCATGAGTAATCCCTGTGTGCCTTTGGATGTGGCCATCCTTAATCCAACCAAACAAAAAAAACAAAAAACAAAAACAAAAAAAAAAGGAATGCAGAAACTCTGGAAAGCCAAAAAGTTTATAAAATTGTTATAAAACAGTCCAGAGTCTGAAACTTAAAACTTTAAGCTCTTTGCTCTATACCTCATAGGAAGCAGTTTTATTCCTTTCTTATCCAATCTCTTCCCTTCCCTTCCATACCCTTCCCATCCCATCCCTTCCCTTCCCTTCCCTTCCCTTCCCTTCCCTTCCCTTCCCTACCCTTCCCATCACTTCCCTTCCCTTCCCTTCCCTTCCCTTCCCTTCCCTTCCCTACCCTTCCCATCACTTCCCTTCCCTTCCCTTCCCTTTCCTTCCCTTCCCTTCCCTTCCCTTCCCTTCTCTTCCCTTCCCTTCACTTCCCTTCCCTTCCCTTCTCTTCCCTTCCCTTTACTTCCCTTCCCTTCCCTTCCCTTCCCTTCCCTTCCCTTCCCTTCTCTTCCTTTTCCTTCCCTTCCCATCCATTCCCTTCCCATCCCTTCCCTTCCCTCTTTTGTCCTTTCCTTCCTTTCATCTTTGCTCCTTTTCTCTTCTCCTTCCTTCCCTGCCCTACATTCTTTTCTCCTTCCTCGCTCCTTTCACCTCCACCTCTCTCCCCTTTCAACCTCCTTTTCCTCTCCTCTCTACCCCTTCTCTCCCCTCACATCTTCTCTCTTATGCCATTAAATCACATAAGAAGAAAAGAATTCAGGGTATTCTGTAAGAAAATTGAACTTAAGTCTTGGGAAAAGATAGAGATGGAAAAAGGGAGGCACAGCTGCAAAATGAAATGCTCAAGTCTTGTTTTAATACCTGTGTTAACCAATAAGCTGTGAAAAAGCATTCTAAATATAATTGGTAAATTTGATCTTAATTTGGTCCAAAAATTAATGTTATTTTTTACTTGACGTGAAATGGCATGTGTAAAAATAATTGAAATTATTAAAAAAATGCAAGGGTAAAATGACACAAATGTGAAATATGGAGAGAATTTCAACTGAAAGTTGCTCAGGATACCCAAATACCCCTTTCAGTGATCTTGGCAAGCTAGATTAATGATTCAATATTCAGTTAAAACATGCAGTACTACTCTTGCCCTGCATTGTACCTGGAGTACCATGCACCTAGTTGATGTTGGGGGGGGGGGATGTATTGCTAGAGATAGAACTGACATTTGCTATGTGCAAGTTAAATACCTTAGCCCCTGTACAATATCTCCAGGCCCACAATAAATAATATGTGTAGAATTTTTAAACATACAAGGTAAATTATTAAAATTGCTACCGGGTGTGGCCCTCCTCAAAAAATAAATTAAAATTTGTTGCCGAAAAAGTCTCAAAGTCTGACTCATGTTGTAGGCCCTCTGAATGTGAAACAAAAGATTAAAAATGAATAATAGAAAGATAGAATTGATGAAGTGTTGATTAAAATTACAAAGAATAGATTTGCAGAGATTAGGAGGTCTTATGTAGTGTATCAGGAAAAATAGTTCTGAAAATCAAAACTTCAGAATAACAAGAACCCAAGTATGTTTATACTGTGCTACTCTGCTACCTATATTGATGCATTGAACTAAAATAAAGTTTAAAAATAAGGATATTCTTTTAAAAAGGATAAAAACATGGATTTATTAACTATTCAACTTTCCTTCCTTTGGAGTAAAAGGTAGTAAAAATAATTCTAGAGTCACAAATCATAATTTAGTTCAGCTGGATTTATACATTTTAATGTGGAAAATATTAAATTATTTAAAAAAATACTGGCACTGCTTCAGAGTTCATAAAATGTTTTAAATATATATATATTTGTAATTGATAATTTACACCCCAAATCAATAAAGTTAGATTTCAAATCTTGCTAGGTTGTTTTTGTTTTGTTTTGTTTTGTTTTTTATTTTGAAGCCACTGGAGTTGCTCAGGAACTACTTCCAGCATGAGACTTGCTCTTGTTGGTGCTCCGTGTGTGCTGATGGATCTACCACATCCAAAGCATACACACTAGCACTTTGAGATCTGCCTGGCAAGTTTTTTCTTTTATTAGTTCAACTCTACTTTGTAAAAGAAGTATGAACTTCTTTTTGGTGATAGCCCATCCCGTAGAATTTTCATGGCACTGGGTAAATGTTGGTAGTTACAAATTTTTAAAACCATATAAACTGGAATCAGTGATAACAGGATATTCTTCATGTGAATTACATTATGTTATTAAGTTCATAATTGTGTGCTATAGTCTATGAAATTGGTATGGGACCAAAGTTTAAGGAAAATTTCCAAAAGTTTCATTCTTAAAACAAAAAATATAAACCCATGATGGATAGTGGAAGCCCAGGACAAAGAAGCTATAGGTGGAAGTTATGGAATTAAACCTCAAAGAGTATTTGATTTCAGCTGCTTGTACCTTACTGTTGGGGTACAAAGGGATTGGATCCATTTATAGTACCAAAGTAGAAAGGGTAACTCATTCCTCCAGACTTTCTCTTCTGTGAATCTGAGGTAGGGTAGAATTTTTCCCAAGTTTGCTTAATGATCAGACTGAAAGAGTTTAAATCATTAAGTATGTTTTGGTAATAGAATAATATATTCTTGGTTTCTGCAAGCAACATCCTTTTCTGGGCTTATAATGATATTTGTAAAACTGTACAGCAATTCTTTCATGACTTTCTCAAAGGTATCATATAATATGGCTAGGACTAAATACTCATATTATTGGATAAGGGTTTTGTTGAATAGAGCCAGGTACAACAGGAATGATGAAAAATGAAGGCAAAAGTAATGGCAGATAATGAGTTGTAAATGTATAAATGTATAAATTTGCTGTTAACTTACCCAAATCAGTGTCATTATAGGTAGTGGTGTGAATCTTCTATTTGACTACATTATTCTGCTTGCCAGTTCCTTTATATGTGTATGTTAGAATAAGTTTTGAGTAGTATTTATGTTGTTGCTAAAATTTGGGTATGTACCACAAAATGTATTATTAACCTTGGTTAGAAGTAATATAATCTTTTTTTCTTTTGGTTAATAGGATAGCTATTAGGTTATGATAGAACAGGTTTTCCTCAAAGATACTCTTCTTCCATTGGGTATCACTTTGATGCTTTTCTGTGGAGTAATAATTATGGGGATATGCCTCCCAAAACAAAACAAAACCTTGATCTTTGTATCTTTTTCGAGGATAAGAGAATTCCACACACTGTTTTCAACTGTATTTTCTTGGGAGGTATCTGAGACCTATTATTAAAATCATTACCTGATCTTCAGTACAAAGACCATTTACATTTTGTCTCCAATCCAAGCTAAAGTAAAGCATTTTAATGACTATTGATCTCATATCAGTACATTTAATTCTAGATAGAAAGCTACTACTATATCTCTATTTGAAGAAAGACAAATCAGTCTGTAATCTATGTTAATAACAACCCACAATTCTATAGAAATCAACCTCATACAGGTGGTCTCACAACTTTGAAGATAATTGTCAAAAATATACATTTCATCAATTATTACTCACAAAATACACAGAGAGTTGAACACATTCCCCCAGTTCAAGGATTGTTAGATCTTTTCACTATGGGCAGTTATCAGATTTCAAATTGAAGAGATCAACAGAGACAAAGGTCTGCCAAAATCAGAGACCAAGTGAATAGTTTTTTAATTAATACTCATTTCATATTTGATCTTTACTATATTTTATATAGTAAAATTCCATTCTGATACCCATCCTCAGTCCTAGAACTTTATTAGTTCTCCATGGCAAACTCCCCCTTTTAGGTGTATTCCTATAGATCTTTGTATATTTTATATAAAAATGAAAAAAAATTCCTCTATATAATCTTGTTACTCATTATTTTACTAGTATATTTCTCTAATTTAATAGCATACTTTCTTAGCTTTCTAGGATTTCTGTAATAAAATACCACAGACAAGGTGGCTTAAACAAATTAATTTCCATACTATTCAGGTATCTTGACACCCTGATTTTAAAGATTGTCTGAAACTTCTCTCTTTGGCTTGCAAATGGCCACCTTCTCATTTTCTTCCTGTTTATGCACTTCCTAGTTTCCATCTGGGTGTTCACTTCCTCTTAAAGATCAGGAGTCAAATTAGATTATAACCCATTCTAACAAGTTCATTTTAACTTAATGTATCCTTAAAGACTCTGTGTTCAAATATAGTCATATATACACATTATATAAATGTATATATGTAAATCATATATACATATATAAACTATTGCTCCAGCCCTACAGACATACTTTTAAGTACTAGAAGTTAAGGCTTGAACATGAATTTAGGAGAGTGGAAGCAACCTGTTTATCAGTTAAGGAATAGCAAATAACGGAGATATTATAAGAAAGTATTTTTCATTCCTATTTCAAAAGGTGGGAATTAACTGTTCTTAATTGTTTTACTTAATTTTTATTTATTTAACCTGGTAAATAAATTTTCACGTGCTCTATGATGCTATTGTCAGAGACTCAGCTTTCTTTCAGCTTATTGCTTTATGGTGTTTTATGTCCCATTTCAATACCAATTCCTTGTAAGGTTCTGGTGCTGAGTCGTCACCCCTTCTCACGAGGCCTATGCAAGGCTGGGTAAGGGTCTCTTCCAGCTGGTAACCTCAGAAGCTGGACTCAGTAGGAGGAAGAATTTGAGCCACAGACCACTCACAGAGTGGTCAGTGCAATAGACTTTGCTTATTGAAGGTAGGGACAAAGCTTTTAAGGTAAACTTTAGGAGGGAAACAGAATGTAGGTAACACAGCTTAGATATTACAGAAACAAGATGGTATACAGAGACAACAGTCACAAGGTATATGACATCATTGATTTGGATGGTATGCAAAGATAGCGATTACAATGCCCATGGCATCATTAAATCAGGAAATATGTAAAGATAGTGTAGCCATTTGGGTGACATTGATTGTGCACCAAGCAACCAGACAACACATACACATAATTTTTGGGGGAGTGCTGTACCCAGAATCATCAGAAGTTCTTCCTGACTCTATGCCCAGGAGTGACTCCTAGTGGAGCTTTGACTACCATAAAGGTAATTTGAAATTTAGAAGCAAGTCAAACACCTTATTCCTTTACTTCCTCTTTGGAAAGAATTATGCTAATCTTCTTATTGTTGGGTAGCTTAAGGTGAGTTTTTTAAATCACTTCTAGGGAAGAAAATACTGTTTTTAGTAAAGGGGAATGTCTTTACAGTTGTTGTGAATTCCAGAAACTGTTGACTACTCAAAATTTTTCATTATATTGGACATTTCTTACCTATCCTTCAAAGTTTAATCCTTATCATTCTCCTCACTCTCAATTACGCCAGGGTAAGCTGCCTGTATAGATGATGCCTATGAGTCGTTTGCCTGGCTTCCAGTTGGGTTGATCTAAATGGAAATTCTGAGATGATCAAAAAGCTAATAAAGAGTGATGTCAGAGTTTTACTACCCATGCTTCAGACTTGCTATGTCTCATGATTAAAAATCATGGCACTTTCAAACCTCTCTTCAATACATGAGTTTTCCCATTATTCTCCATTCTCCATTATTCTATTTCTTTAGGTCTATGAGTGGTATAGGGCCTTCCACTCTTCCTACTCTGAGTTATCTCAAAGTTTTCTTACATTTAGCTCCTATATGTAAATAAAAAAATCAAGGTTAATCAAATAAAAATAAAATATCAAGGTTAATTTAATACTAAAAATATAAATTTGAATACTTTGGTAAAACCTTATAATAAAAAGTATTGAAGTCTGAAATGATGGTTTCATCGTATTTCAATAGCAACTTTTCTTTTGTGCTATGTGAAATCTTAGTTCTGTTTATTCAGTCATGTCCAATGTTTTCTTTTGTGCCCAACAACTCAGTGTAGATTTGTTAATAAATATGTGGGAGTCAATAAGTGTTAAGGTCTAAAGCATATATAATGTCATTCAAGGAACATTCTCCGACTCGTTGGGTAAACTATTACAGCCAGGAGAGCACTTTTTTATTTGCTCTAATGTATTGAACATCAACCCATTGTACACACTGAATTATGTTGTACAAGCTTCCAATAATTATATTGTCCTCAGTAAACTGTGTTCCAGATCTACTGGATTGTGTGCAAGTATTCAATCCTTAGATGATACATCAAACCACTGCCAACCTGGGCTCATTAATGTCAATTTTTTATTGACAATGAGCTCAACGCCAAACTCAAAATACTTCCAATATTTAACTGCCTGGCTATTTAATTATCTCTTACCGTTTGGTCCATAAAAGGAAAAAAAAGAAGTCACACACAAATATGCAGGCATATTACAGATTTGCTTTTGATTCCAATTTCTAAAGTCTTCATTCACTTTTCTTCTGACTGACTTTACTCAGCATATCCTCTAGTTTTATCTATATCATTACCACATTTTATGGTTTTGCTTTTTCTTAGTGCAGCATCATACTCTACTGTATATATTTACCTTTGCTTTTTGATCCAGTCATTTATCCATATTTGGACATATTTGGGTTGTTTCCACTATTTTGGCTATTGCAGTAAGTTCTACAAAGAACATAGATATGCAAACATCCTTTCAAATTACTGTTTTTGTATTTTGATGATGAATGCTAAGAAGTGGTATTGCTGGGTGATTTTTTGGGGGGTAGGTGGTGAGGTTTTTCTATTTGCTTGAGAGATCTTCATATTAGTTTTCACAGAGGCTCAGCCAGATAACCACAACAGCTGGAAAAGGGGCTGTTGGCAGACGGATTAAGTATTGAGCTTTACTCCAGCTGTGTCATCTTGTCCTTAGATTCTGGATTCTAATATTTATTACCTTTAAGGGGAATGAGGCTGTGGAGGTTGGAAGACTCTTCCCTTTCCTCCTAGCTTAGGAAGTACCACTGTCGGTTATGAATCATTGCAAATGTTTCTGCTTTCTACTTGTGGTTTTATCCTTCATTTCATAGAGTTACTGCTGTGTGAAAATTGAAGCCAGCAAACACTGTGGGACTCTAATAAGTTTCTCAGTTTTGCAAATGGTGTGACTTTTCTCACTGTGGCAAAAGATACCACGGTGAAACTCTAAACAACAAACACATTCCCACCAACAAAATCTGTAAAACTATGCAATGTAAACTAGCTCCAGAAGTCTTCATTTAGTCCACTTGAGAGACTCATCTCTCTCTTGTTTGCAAGATGAATCATTGCTGTCTCTGTTACTTCATATCTTTTTACTATTATTATTTTCTTTATTTAAACACCGTAGTTATGAAATTGTTCATTGTTGGGTTTCAATCATAAAATGTGCACCCTTCACAGTGCACCCTTCCCAGTGGTGTTGAAGTTGGAGTGATAGTACAGTGGCTAAGGTACTTACCTTATAGTCAGCTGACCATTGTGTCCAGTACAGCCCCTGAGCAACACCAGGAGTGATTCTGAAGTGCAGAATTAGGAGTAAGCCCTAAATATTGCTGGGTAAATTACCCAAAAAGCAAACAAACAAACAAACAAACAAAAGAAAGCTTTGGCGTTTTAGGTAGAGAAAATATTTTAATCCTCCATGACTTAGAGACTTTTAAACTAAGAGAATTTTAAACAATTATCTTTCCTAAAATTAATATCTTTATTTAAACACCTTAATTACAAACATGATTGCGGTTAGTTTTCAGTCAACATTCCCATCACCAATATCCCAAATCTTCCTCTTCCCCACCCCACCACCACCTGTATTCTACACAGGATTTCTACTTCTCTCATTCATTCACATTGTTATGATAGTTCTCAATGTAGCTATTTCTTTAACTAGACTCATCACCCTTTGTGGTGAGCTTCATGTAGTGAGCTGGAACTTCCAGCCCTCCTCTCTTTTGTTTCTGAAAATTATTTCAAGAATGTCTTTTATTTTTCTTAAAACCCATAGATGAGTGAGACTATTCTGCTTTGATCTCTCTCCCTCTGACTTATTTCACTCAGCATAATAGATTCCATGTACAATCTATGTATAGAAAAATGTCATGGCTTCATTTCTCCTGAAGGCTACATAATATTTCATTGTGTATATGTACCACTGTTTCTTTAGTCATTCATCTGTTGAAGGGCATCTTGGTTGTTAAACAATTATCTTTATTGGCATGTGGGCTGTGAAAAGAAGGGATATATGTCACACAGATCCTATTCTGAACAACAGTAACAGCATTCACAAGGTTGCTCCCTTTTTTAATCTTAGAATTAGGAGGCTGAGGCAGAAGAATGAACTAAAGGAATGTGTGTGTGTGTGTGTGTGTGTGTGTGTTAACAAAACTTGTTACATAAGGATGTAAAACTGACAGAGGTTTCCTTCTAAAGAAGAGACTCATAATTCTATTATCCTATTAAAGAGACAGATTCAGTGATCACTGAATCAATTAAAGTGAATCAATTTTAGTGAATCAGATGAGGTTAAAAAACATCTTAATGAATCCCCATACAGTGGCAAATCCAAGAATTCATGAACAGAACATGTAAGATATCTAAAACTGTGTCTATAAAAATGTCTTCTTTTTGAAAAACAATGAAAACTATGTATTCTCACCATTTCATGAAAAACGATGGTAAATTTATTTAAGAGAGGGGAGAGATTAAGAGTTTCTGTTAAATGTCACCTTCTTTGGGAGGTTTTCCCTACTTTTTTATAGTTATATCTCTCTGGACTCCTTTTGTATTTTTCACTTATTAATACTAGCTACCCTGGCTGCTATCGCAAAGTAGCACATATCGGATGATTAAAATAACAGGAATTTATTTTTCACATACCTGTGTCTGAAAAATCCAAGATAAAAATTCTGGCAGATTCAGTTTCTTACTAGGAAATTTTTGACTTCAGAAGAGCAGCATTTCTCTGAATCCTCACAATTTAGACAGAATGCAAGCTCTCCATCTTCCTCTATTTATAAAACCACCAATTTTACTACAGAGACTCAGTTCTCATGGCCTCACTTGATCCTAACTACTTTTCAAAAACTCTATCCCAAATATTACTGCATTCATGGTGATATAAATAAAAAAGATAATTTTTAAGAGAAGGGGATATTGAGGTTAGAATATGGTGTGCCTTTGCTTAGCAATAACAATGCTTTGACTTCGGTACTTTGCTTGCTTGAGTTAACTACTGTAAACCTGGCTTTGCTGTGAACCTAAGTGCAGCCATGACAGGCTACAGTTTTAAGGCATAAAGACTAGGCCCAGGGGCCAGAGTGGTGGCACAAGTGGTAGGGCATTTGTCTTGCAAGTGCTAACATAGGACAGACTGTGGTTAGGTACCCCCCCTGGTGTCCCATATGGTCCCCCAAGCCAGGAGCAATGATTTCTAAGTGCATAGCCAGGAGAGGCCCCTGAGCATCACCAGGTATAACCCCCCCAAAACAAAACAAAACAAACAAAAAAAGACTAGGCCCGTAACAGCTGGTTGCTGAAACCAGACCCTAGGGGTAAATGCCAGGAAATACATCCATATAAGGCTAAACAGCAGCTGACAGAAGGCCAGATGACACCACACTAGTTTTGGGGGCTACAGGTTCTGGGGGCTACAGGCCACCCAGATGTCTGTCTGATGCTACAATTGAACTACAATGACTCCAAGCCCAAGCTTATACTAAAGATCAATAATATTCAGAGGCAGAGATCCTCTGGACTGAGCTCTAAGTGCCCTTTAAATTTGGCCTATGAGCTATTCTTATTATCCTCATTTCTTAGGAGCTGTTGGACCCTAGCATGCTGGAATAAATTCCTGTGCATTTACATTACCGCCTGTCTCCTTGTGATCTTTTGGGTGGCGGATCCTGACTTCTGGACTTAACAGGCACAATTTAGTTAATCGAAAAATTTTCTATACATGTATGTACTTGGAATCTATTATGCTGAGTGAAATAAATCAGAGGGCTAGAGATAGACACAGAATAGTCTCACTCATTTATGGGTTTTAAGAAAAATAAAAGACATTTTTTTCAATAATCCTCAGAGACAAAGAGAGGAGGGCTGGAAGGTTCAGCTCACAACATGAAGCTCACCACAAAGAGTGATGAGTGCAGTTAGAGAAATAACTACACTGAGAACTATCATAACAATGTGAATGAATGAGGGAAGTAGAAAGCCTGTCTAGAGTATAGACAGGGGTGGGGTGGGGAGGAGGGAGATTTGGGACATTGGTGATGGGAATGTTACACTGGTGAAGGGGGGTGTTCTTTACATGACTGAAACCCAACTACAATCATATATTGTGACCCCCGATGGGGGACCCCCGACCCGCGGGGGTGTGAGAATGAGGATCACGAAGTAATTCGTGGATCACAAGCGGGATCCGACCTGAAATGGAGGAAAGAGGCTGAGAAAGAAATGAGCTCAAGTCAAGCTGGCTGATCAAGAGCTAAGGTTTATTGAAAGGGGGCTAGTTTTTATAGATAAGCAAAATACGGAAGTAACAGTCATTACTTTTCCGTGGTATCTATAGAAAAGTAGGGGAGTCGTACAGGATGGACTTTCCAGTTTTACAGCATACCCTTAGATCATACAGACATTCTTTCACAATGGTAGCTTAACAGGATGTGATCTATATCTTATCAACTCAGGAGGTTTATTGGAGCATCTTGTGACTATTGCTAACTGAACTATGTGGCTATTCTTTCCTTTAGGCCCCTGGGGGAAATGCCACAGTACAGCCTGTCAGGTACACAGGCCTTTGGTTTCTCGGGCATCAGAGACTCCATTTTGCTCTCTAAGTCTTATGGCTTCCAACAATATATGTAATCAAGGTATTTAAGTAAAGATATTAATATAAAAAAGAAAATATAACTTATATTAATCACTGTTTCAAATGACTTTTTCTTTTTACTTAGCTTCTTTCACTAGAGAGTATGCTACTTCAACCCAGATATTCCATCTTTTCTTTTTGCCTAGCATGGTAGGTGGCAGAGTTGAATGTTCAAAATGTTTGGTGTTTAGTAAATAGTGGCCTGGATTGTAGCCAAGTGGACTCATAGGCATTCTATAATTGAGTTGCAGAAAGCTCTGAAACCTTGGGATCAAGTTCTATTGCCAATACCTCTTCTGTCACAGAAAGTTCAAGCATTTCTGAACTCTACATTACAATTTCTCTGAAGAGGTCTGAATGACAGATGTTTTCTGCAGATTAAAAGCTAGCATTGTGGGACTGGAAGAATAGTATTGTAAGTAGGGCGCATGCCTACTTGTTCCTTGTTTTATCCCTGGCCCCTTATGTTGTCCCCTGCAGCTTGCCGGAAGTAATTTCTCAGTGCTGAGCAAGGAGTAAGCCCTGAGACCTAAATAAGGATTTTATAAGAAACTTAGTCTTTGTGTAGGTCTTAAAAGGTTGTTTGCATTTTTTTTAATGAATTGATAGGAGAGTTATAAAGAATACAATGATCTTGCCTAGTGGTCTTTGAGTCTGGCCATTAGGCATTACTCATTATCTTGGTCTCTGGTTGAGCCTAAATTCTGAGACAAAATATTATGGTTTTAGAGCAGTGTTTTTCAACTTTTATTTGTGCAGAGGCACACTTTTTTCATGAAAAAATTACGAGGCACGAACATCTGTCCTGCTGCATCTGGACTTGAGACACTCCCCACATCTGCCTGTCTTGTCCACCTCAACCCTTTCTTCAAACAGCAACCATAATTTTACAAAAATAAGACTGCCCTGGGGTCAGTTCCAGCTGCAGCAAATATGGCAAAAGCTAAGATTTGACAATATTGGTTAGCAATTATTCAGTTTGTTTCATTATCATTTATGCCTTTCTGAATGCATGAAATGTTTAACTTTAAAAACTTTAACATAGAACCTTTGCAAAAGCTGGCTCCCTGTGTGTGACACCAGGCGGGGAAAATCCGCAAAAGTACACCGGCCCAGTGGGGCTCAGCTGTGAAAGACTGTGAGTGTGACCTGTCTATGTCTGTCTACTGTCCTCTTGCGTGAAACTCTTGCGAGTGGGGCAAAAAGAGCCTCCAGAAACCTCGCTCGCCCAGACGCCATTTTCAGGGAGGGACTTCAGAGCATAAAAACCGGCTAACCTTTGCAAAAGCTGGCTCCCTGTGTGTGACACCAGGCGGGGAAAATCCGCAAAAGTACACTGGCCCAGTGGGGCTCAGCTGTGAAAGACTGTGAGTGTGACCTGTCTATGTCTGTCTACTGTCCTCTTGCGTGAAACTCTTGCGAGTGGGGCAAAAAGAGGCTCAGAGGAGCACGGCCGCTCCGCTTCGCTACGCGGCTGTGCACTCTTTCTAAGGAAAGAACTCCATTGCAACAAGAAGGAAAAATCACACTAAGAACGGCGCTATATCACAGAAGCAAACATTTCTCTCTGGACTGTCTTCTCTGTTGCATGCTCGGGCCTAAGATTTGACCCAGTGTGAGGCTTCATCCACGGAGGACTCCCCTCCCTTAGAGGCAAGTCAGCCCATCCAGAAAGGGAGGAGCCAGAGGAGTGTGCTGCCTACATCATATAGACAATGAACACCACTACAACACGTAGAAAAACCCACAATACAAGTGTGACAATGGGGAAACAACGCAGGCCAGCATCAGACATAGAGAATGAAGATGACAATTCTGAGGACCAGATAATGACTGAACAACTAATCAACCTCTCAGATAAGGACTTTAGACTAGCAATATGGAAGGTGCTCAACAGACTCCAAGAAACCATGGATCGAGTTGAACAGAACACTAATAGGAACCAAGAAAATATGAAGGCAGAAATGACAAAACTCCAAACTGAAATAACATGTCAACTAACAGGACTGAAAAAGTCAGTAAACGAAGTGAATGACAAAATGGATAAGCTCTGGGACAGGGTATCAGAAGCTGAGAATAGACTTGGTGCTGTGGAAGATGAGATACATAACAATTCCATACAGCAGGAGAGATTGGACAAAAAACTTAAAGCAAATGAGCAGACAATGGAAAAATTAGTCAAAGAATGGGAACAGACGAAAATAGAAGTCTATGATAAGATCAACAGAAACAACTTAAGAATCATTGGAGTCCCAGAGACCCAGGAAGAAAATTTCCAGGAAGAATCAATGGTCAAGAACATCATTAAAGAGAAACTTCCAGAGCTAAAGAATATATGTGATCAAATCCTGCATGCCCGAAGAGTACCAACCAAAAGAGACCCCAGAAAAACCACCCCAAGACACATCCTAGTCACAATGACAAATCCCACAGATAGAGACAGAATTCTGAAAACAGCAAGATCAAAAGGGGAAATCATGTTCAAGCAAGCTTCCCTGAGATTTACAGCAGACCTGTCACCAGAAACGCTCAATGCCAGAAAGCAGTGGTGGGATATTGTGACAAGACTGAATGAAATGAATGCTTCACCCAGAATACTATACCCAGCAAAACTCACTTTCCGGTTTGATGCAAGAATACATGGTTTCACAGACAAAAAACAGCTCAGAAACTTCACAGACACAAAACCAGTCTTAAGAGAAAAACTGAAAGACCTAATCTAAGACAAGACTACCCAAAAGACACACCAAATTTTGAAATAAAGATGGCGTTAAATCCCAGGACAATTCTTTCTCTCAACGTCAATGGACTAAATGCACCAGTTAAGAGACACAGAGTGGCTAAATGGATCAAAAAACTCAATCCAACCTTCTGCTGCCTACAAGAAACGCACCTGAATAGTCAGAACAAACATAGACTCAAAATAAAAGGCTGGAGAAAAGTTATCCAAGCAAACAACACCCATAAAAAAGCTGGAGTGGCCATACTAATATCAGATAATGCAAACTTTATACTCAGGAAGGTTGTAAGGGACAAAGACGGACATTTTATATTAATAAAGGGATACGTAGAGCAGGAAGAATTCACTCTCCTAAACATATATGCACCGAATGAGGGGCCAGCAAAATATTTAATACAACTGTTGACAAATCTGAAAAATAATATCAACAACAACACAATAATTGTGGGGGACCTTAACACGGCTTTGTCAACTCTGGACAGGTCAACCAGACTGAAACCCAACAAGAATATACTAGACCTGAAGAGAGAAATGGAAGAAAGAGGCCTAGTGGATATATATAGGACACTCCATCCCCAGAAACCTGGATACACATTCTTCTCCAATGTACATGGGACATTCTCCAGGATAGACTACATGCTGGCACATAAAACATACCTCCATAAGATCAAGAGGATAGAAATTTTGCAGACTACCTTCGCTGACCACAAGGCTCTGAAATTATTTGTGAACTCCAAAGGGACTCAGAAGAAACACTTTAACACCTGGAAGTTAAACAGCCTCATGCTCAATAACCAGTGGGTCCGAGATGAAATCAAGGAGGAAATAAAAAGGTTCCTGGAAACAAATGACAATAAAGACACAAACTCTCAGAACTTATGGGACACAGCAAAAACAGTACTGAGAGGAAAATTTATAGCTTTGCAAGCACACATCAGGAAGGAAGAAGGAGCTTAC
Organism: Suncus etruscus; assembly: GCF_024139225.1. Classification (NCBI taxonomy): domain Eukaryota; kingdom Metazoa; phylum Chordata; class Mammalia; order Eulipotyphla; family Soricidae; genus Suncus; species Suncus etruscus. The sequence goes on along the minus strand of NC_064867.1, from coordinate 14,720,941 downwards.
CTGAGTAGCTTAATGACACAGCTAATAGAACTAGAAAATGCTCAACAAAAGGACCCAAGAATAGGAAGACAGAAGGAAATAACAAAGCTGAGAGCAGAAATCAACGAAGTGGAAACTCAAAAAACAATCCGAAAGATCAACGAAAGCAGAAGTTGGTTCTTTGAAAAAATAAACAAGATTGATAGACCACTGGCAAACCTAACAAAGAAAGAGAGAGAGAGAAACTTGATAACTCGTATCAGGAATGAAAAAGGAGAGATCACTACTGATATGACAGAGATTCAAAGGGTAATCAGAAACTACTTTGAAAAACTCTACGCCACTAAAAATGAGAACCTGGAAGAAATGGATAAATTCTTGGACTCTTATAATCTTCCACGGTTGAAGGAAGAGGATGTAGCATATCTAAACACCCCCATCACCATTGATGAAATTAAAACAGTAATCAAATGTCTGCCGAAAAACAAAAGCCCAGGTCCAGATGGATTCACTAATGAATTCTATCAAACTTTCCAAGAGGAACTACTGCCAATCTTGGCAAGACTCTTTCATGAAATTGAACAAACAGAAACACTTCCAAATAGCTTTTATGAAGCCAACATCACCTTGATACCTAAACCAGACAGAGACGCTACCAAAAAAGAAAATTACAGACCAATATCACTGATGAATGCAGATGCAAAGATCCTCAACAAAATCCTGGCAAATAGGATTCAATGCCTCGTTAAGAAGATCATCCACTACGATCAAGTAGGTTTCATCCCAGGAATGCAAGGCTGGTTTAACATCCGTAAATCTATCAACATCATACACAACATCAATAACAAGAAAAATAAAAACCACATGATCATATCAATAGATGCAGAGAAAGCATTTGATAAGGTCCAACACCCATTCTTGATCAAAACTCTCAGCAAGATGGGAATGGAGGGAACCTTTCTCAATATAGTGAAGGCCATCTACCACAAGCCAGTGGCAAATATTATCCTCAATGGAGAAAAACTGAAAGCCTTCCCTCTAAATTCTGGCACAAGACAAGGCTGTCCTCTCTCACCACTCCTATTCAACATAGCACTGGAAGTACTTGCTATAGCGATTAGGCAAGAAAAGGATATCAAGGGAATCCAGATAGGAAAGGAAGAAGTCAAGCTCTCACTGTTTGCAGATGACATGATACTCTACTTAGAAAACCCTAAAGACTCTATCAAAAAGCTTCTAGAAACAATAGACTCATATAGCAAGGTGGCAGGCTACAAAATTAACACACAAAAATCAATGGCCTTTCTATATACCAATAGTAATAAGGATGAAATGGACATTAAGAAAACAACCCCATTCACAATAGTACCACACAAACTCAAATATCTTGGAATCAACTTGACTAAATATGTGAAGGACCTATACAAAGAAAACTATAAAACTCTGCTCCAAGAAATAAGAGAGGACACACGGAAATGGAAACACATACCCTGCTCATGGACTGGCAGGATTAACATCATCAAAATGTCAATACTCCCCAAGGCATTATACAGATTTAATGCCATCCCTCTAAAGATACCCATGACATTCTTCAAAGAAGTGGATCAGACACTTTTGAAATTCATTTGGAACAATAAACACCCTCGAATAGCTAAAGCAATCATTGGGAAAAAGAATATGGGAGGAATTACTTTTCCCAACTTTAAACTGTACTACAAAGCAACAATTATCAAAACAGCATGGTATTGGAATAAGGATAGGTCCTCAGATCAGTGGAATAGGCTTGAATACTCAGAAAATGTTCCCCAGAGATACAACCATCTAATTTTTGATAAAGGAGCAGGAAATCCTAAATGGAGCAGGGAAAGCCTCTTCAACAAGTGGTGTTGGCACAATTGGATAGCCACTTGCAAAAAATTAAACTTAGACCCCCAGCTAACATCATGTACAAAGGTAAAATCCAAATGGATTAAAGACCTCGATATCAGCCCCAAAACCATAAGATATATAGAACAGCACATAGGCAAAACACTCCAGGACATTACAGGCATCTTCAAGGAGGAAACTGCACTCTCCAAGCAAGTGAAAGCAGAGATTAACAGATGGGAATATATTAAGCTGAGAAGCTTCTGCACCTCAAAGGAAATAGTGCCCAGGATACAAGAGCCACCCACTGAGTGGGAGAAACTATTCACCCAATACCCATCAGATAAGGGGCTAATCTCCAAAATATACAAGGCACTGACAGAACTTTACAAGAAAAAAACATCTAACCCCATCAAAAAATGGGGAGAAGAAATGAACAGACACTTTGACAAAGAAGAAATACGCATGGCCAAAAGACACATGAAAAAATGTTCCACATCACTAATCATCAGGGAGATGCAAATCAAAACAACGATGAGATACCACCTCACACCCCAGAGAATGGCACACATCACAAAGAATGAGAATCAACAGTGTTGGCGGGGATGTGGAGAGAAAGGAACTCTTATCCACTGCTGGTGGGAATGCTGTCTAGTTCAACCTTTATGGAAAGCGATATGGAGATTCCTCCAAAAACTGGAAATCGAGCTCCCATACGATCCAGCTATACCACTCCTAGGAATATACCCTAGGAACACAAAAATACAATACAAAAACCCCTTCCTTACACCTATATTCATTGCAGCTCTATTTACCATAGCAAGACTCTGGAAACAACCAAGATGCCCTTCAACAGACGAATGGCTAAAGAAACTGTGGTACATATACACAATGGAATATTATGCAGCTGTCAGGAGAGATGAAGTCATGAAATTTTCCTATACATGGATGTACATGGAATCTATTATGCTGAGTGAAATAAGTCAGAGAGAGAGAGAAAAACGCAGAATGGTCTCACTCATCTATGGGTTTTAAGAAAAATGAAAGACACCCTTGTAATAATAATTTTCAGACACAAAAGAGAAAAGAGCTGGAAGTTCCAGCTCACCTCAGGAAGCTCGCCACAAAGAGTGATGAGTTTAGTTAGAGAAATAACTACATTTTGAACTGTCCTAATATTGAGAATGTATGAGGGAAATGTAGAGCCTGTTTAGGGTACAGGCGGGGGTTGGGTGGGGAGGAGGGAGATTTGGGACTTGGGTGATGGGAATGTTGCACTGGTGATGGGTGGTGTTCCTTTTATGACTGAAACCCAAACACAATCATGTATGTAATCAAGGTGTTTAAATAAAAAAAAAATAAAATATTACCATTAAAAAAAAATTACGAGGCACACCACCATTAGAAAAATGTTAAAAAAAATTTAACTCTGTGCCTATATTGACCATATATAAAGTAATTCTCTTTAATAGGAATAAAATGCACACAAAGAAATTATTTTATAATTACTTTAATAAAGTCTTTTATAATTGTTCATATTTCTGTTGACTTACTCAGTGAGAAACCTGAGCCTGTTTGGCTGAACACAAAGCTGATATTCTGGCAGGAATTGAAGAAAGACACACACATAGCTTTTCCTCAACAGCTCTTAGTTTCTCTCTGTCTTTAGTTTTTATAGCAACCAGGCTTGGAAAGCTCATCTCACACAGATAATGTAGTGGAAAATGGGAGCAATGTCAAAATAGCTTTGTTTGCCAGAATGGGGAACTCCTTGGCAGTATCCAACCAAAAACTGTCCAAAGGTAGATCAGCAAATCTTAGCTAGAAACCATGATTTTGTCTTAGTTCAACTAGTTCCTCCTGCTCTTGTAAAGTCATGTCCTTTCCACCAACTGATGCTGAGCTTTAACCCAGTCAGGGACATTCAGTGGAATTACAGTTGGCAAGAGGAAATTGTGGGTTTCTCTTTAATAGTATTCATCTTCTTTTTATCATGACATTGCATTATTTTCACTCAGTACCTACTTGTCATTCCACATCTTAGCCTATATCTTGTCTCATCCCCAGGAACAGATCAACTTAAAGGTCCATGATGTGGATGTTTCTCTTCTATTTATACCTTTCCCCATGGAACTCATCTTCTTTCAGAGCCTAAACTACTCTTTACACATGGATTAATGCCTAAACATGATTTCAGTCTGAGATTCTTTCAGTTATTTGCAAATTAACAAATTAAAACACATAATTTTCTACCTTTTCTGAATATGTCTTTATTTTGCCCTAGTAGACAACCCTATTAGAATTACCTAAAGTATGCTTCTGTGTTTTGCTAAACTAGTTTCAAGTTGTGGCAGGCCCTGTCTGATTCCGTTTCAAGAGTACATTTTTGATAGGCATAAGTTTTTATTATTTGTTTTTATAAATTGAGTTTGACATACTCTTTTTTTTAAGTTCATCAAAGTCTCAACAGATTTCTTTTGTTTCTGTCCTTGTTTTCAGCAAGGCTCAGGGATTACTCCTGACTCTGTGCTCAAATTCACTCCTGACAAGCTCGAGGAACCAGATGGGATGCCAGGAAACGAATGCAGGTCTGTCCTGGGTTGGCTGTATGCCAGGCAAATGTCCTACAGCTCCAGCCCCTATCTCAACGGATTTTTGATATTTTTCTTTTCTCCCTAATTTTAACAATTTTTTTTTTTTTTGTTAATGGACTCTACGAAGACATTTGAATTTGAGATTCTGGTCAATAGCTATTTTGTCTAACCCTTCCATCTTTCTTCACACGCTCCATCTACTATATTCCTTTTCCATCATTCTAGGCAAGCAGCCCCAAGCAAATTTTAAACAGTTTTCTCAGTGTCACTAATTCTATGCTAGTCCTCTGCTACTGCATTACTTAAACTTCTGCAAGAGAATCCTAGTTCTATTCTGGTGACCTGTGATTAATAATTTCAAAAGCTACTTAGGACAGCGACAACTCCTTGAACTGATGCTCTTAATTGACTTCACATTTTGACCCAGTTAAGTCAATTTTATTTATCTAGACAGGAGAGGGAGTCCATAGAATATTAATATTCTGACAATTTGTCTCACGTACCCTTTATCTATTTTTAAATTTATTTTATTTCTGAGCTCAACCAGATTTCTCCTGATTATCTTTGTTATAACTGGCGCATCTCTGCTTCTGTACCTTTTAATCTGGTCTTCCTTTGCCAGCTCTGTGTATTGCCAATCTCTCAGTCCTTTAAGGCAGACTCATGTACATGTGGGAGTGGAATAAGCAATCAGAAGCAATGCAGCAGACCAGGTGTGGGCACAAAGGAGAATGATGGGAACTGTGGCCAACTGGAAAAACGATCTGATTTAAAGGAATGGCCCCTATTCCACTCCAGGTGGTTCTTTTCAGACTGCAATGCAGAGTCCTATGTCTTTTGCTTTAGTAAGAAAAGGCAAAAATTCAGTTGTTTATAAGCAGTGTTGCAAAATACTAATGTTGACAAATTTACAGAAAATATTTTTTAGGTATCATGTGAGTTGAGTAAAATACCCGAGTCTTATCTTGCCAGCAGGTTTCTATTGGCCACTTAGAATTCAACATACATAACATACCTGATTCTCATTATGAGTTCTTTATTTTTTTTTTGACAGAACTGTTTATCCTTTGTCCTCTTATTGGCTTTGTTTGTGGACCCTGTTCTGTACTGATTGTATTTTACCAAGAAATTGCTTTAAAAATTAAAAGGCACTATTGCTCAGCTAAATCTCATAGATAACCAGAAATTGGTATACTGCTTTGCATACCTTAATGTTTGAGTAGGCATGTTATCAAATGAATTATTTAACTGTAACCCTTGCAGTATTTATTTCTAATAACTGTGATCTAATAATGGAACAGAATAATGAAATCCAATAATGTACCTACTGTGATAAAAAATCTATATAAATTTCTTAATCATCAACTATATTTTGCATGTGTTTTTGATGTACTCAGTCTTAGAGCACCCCGAACATTCTACATTGGAATATTATTTTGAAGAAAGATATTGTGTACTCAGTTTCTCCAACTTTAGTTCACTTTAATACTAGATTTCTATTGTGAAACCTGAAAAAAATTAGCATGCACACACACAGACACAGACACACACACACACAGACACACACACACACATACACACACACACACACACATACCATCTGATTTGAGCTTGAATCCAAAATTAGAACTGCCCAAAGTTAGGGTGATGTATGTATATATGTAGATATGTATGTCAGGATATCCTAACTGCCATGCATTATTTTATTTTGGGTATGTTCAGAAATAGCACTTTTACCTTATAAGGAGCACTTCCCAGATATATTGTAAATAAGAGAAAAAGAGAACACCCAGGAGCCTTTACCCTTGAGAAAAGGGAGTAATTAAGACAACCTCTTAAATTAGATGTGTAAACCTTGTCTGGGAGTCTAGGATACCGTAACCTCTGTGACCTTACTACACCTCAGTGAGGTAGGAATGTGGCATTCATGCTTTTGTGTATATAATGTAGATGCAAGAGTCTGTCAGGATCTCAGGACTCTGGCCTGGGATCCTCAGTACTCATCTATTTAATAAACTTTATATTCTTTATCTATCTCTGCTGTCTCTGTGGCTCTCTGGCTCTGGCCTAACATCATCTAGAGAATGATAGGTTTAAAATATCCAGTTTTTAGCTATACTGTTAAAGAGAGGATCTGTTAGTTATTTTAAAGAAAATTTCTAGTTATAAAGAAAAAAGATTTAAAGACAAAGTCTTATAAAAGAGTCTTAAAGTGTTTCTTATTATTATGGACTTAAGTTGGGAATTTCTTTTTCTATTAACTTTGGACATTTAATGCATTTTAGGCTCTTGAAATCTAGCTCTGGTTGTATTTTGAAGCGAACCTAACAAGAATCTATTTTTCTACTTCTTTTGCTCTGTATTTCGTGAAGTGAAAAATGAGAATATAAGGTCAAACTAAAGTGTTTTGTATTAGCATTAAAATTCAGTAAAATTGCATGTCTTATAAAGTACAAAAAATAAAAGAGGAGATGCAGACTATAAAGGACGCTGTGCCTTCAGGATGAATGACTGAGTACAGCGACCGAACCCCATTTTCATAGCCTACCAAGACTGAGAAATGGAAATGCCACACAAGCCAAAGTGTTTGCTAAGACTGTAAAAATTCCACACAGTTACCCCCATGCCCAGGGTAATAGCTTAGAGAAACCTGAAAATAATGAAATGCGATTGATTACACTGGGGAAACATAACAAGTGTGTTGAAACCTTTATAAAAATAGCATTACATAAAACAACCCTAGAAATAATCAGTGTTGAGGTTAGGTCACATTGTGTGAAATAACAGGACGTTTTTTTTTCTGATTAATTTGCTCACTGACTGCATTTGCTAGGTAATCTTGCTGTGTGTGTGTGTGTGTGTGTGTGTGTGTGTGTGTGTGTGTGTGTGTGTGTGTGTGTGTGTGTGTGTGTGTATGCTAAGTGCATACTTAATAGGAATTCAGCCATTCTGTTTGGCAAGCAGAAAGCTAAAGCTTGTAGCTGATTTATAGAGTATTTCTTTTCCTTAATTGTACATCCTTGGTACAAATCCCATTTTGCGAAAGTAGAAGCTTTGCATAAACATCAAACACAATGAATCTTTTTGTTAAGGTCATATTTCATTTCTTTTACATTTTATAGCCCCACCTCCATCTCCCAGGGCACTTTACAAAGGTTGAATTTGAAACAGCTAGCCCTGTTCTCCCTCCATTTCCTGTCCTTTTTATTTTCCCCAGAGCTGCCTCCGGAACCAGCCTATTGTGCTTAAGGAGGATTAGCTGTAGATTTCTTCCCATACGCTGACTTGCTCTAAATATCTCTAGTTATGTTCCTTTCCTTGTATAAGCAACTATACTTTGATGGCTTGCAGTAGATACTCATTCTGGCTAGCTTAAATGAGAATCAAATTAATTGAACCAGTAGAAAGCACTTGAAAAAATGATAGAACAAGCTAGTATAAAGGAACCAAAAGTTTTCTGGAAATTGAGGCAGTGAAAACAAATATTCTTTTTATGGTACCACTAACAGGCTAAATGAATTCCAACAATCTTCTATTATTAGGTTATATCACTGAAAGAAAACTTTCAGAAAAATTGCTGGTAGAGATAAAAATGCAAACTACTGCTCACTGTATTTTACCACTATAGATTAGGCATTCACACTGCCACTTTAATTCACATTTCTATGCCAAAGCAAATCTCAGAGCCAAGTCCAACACCTGTGGGACTCAGCTCCATTTATTGACACTAGTAGGAAAAACAGAAAAGACAGGTGAGAAAGGGCATGGATATGTAGAGGTATCCATAGGCTAATGATGTTGAGAGGAGTGTGGATGTAGCAAGGAAAAAATGTCAGTGATATAAGATGCTATTTATAATTGGTCTGCACATGGGGAATACCTGTGAAGCTTTTTTTGCTATGTAAAATTTAGGATGTTAAAAGAACTAAGTGACTATCAGGGAGCATAGCTTTCCAGTGGGAATTAGTGTTGGATTTATTGGTGAGAAGAGATGAAATAAGTTGTTCTGAGCATCACATTGATGCTGCAGAAGACAGGTCTGGAATTCATATGAAAGCAGCTCTTAATTAAGTGTCCACAACATCCAGATGACCATGTGATGCAGTTTGCATTCTGTTAAGATTGTTTTTGGCTTTTATTTTAGCTTTTATAAAGAGCTTTTAAAATGACAAGGAGACTTACACCATGGGCACTGATTGTTTAAGAATGCTATGGTGGTATTTTATTTTGTTAAAAAGTCACAAACTTTAGTGGTATTAAAGAATAATATATTATTTACATGGATGCTTTGGGTCAGGAATTCAGAGATTAGCCCTCAGAAGATTTGCCTGTAGCTCTTCCCTGTCTCGGATTTCAGATGGAGAACTCAGGAACTAGGAATGGTTGACAACTAGAGAATAGGATCATCTGAAAGTTCAGCCACTCATATGTTTGCTTATTTATGATTGCTATTGTGTGAGAGCTAAACCCTGCTAACTAGGACATCTATGTAGTCCTCTTTATAGCCTGGACATGGATTCCAATGGTAGGTAGATTTCTAGAGCAGCAGAGCATCCTAACATTGTCAGGTGAAACCATATGCATTTTCAAACCATTGCGTTAGAGTTGACCATGCAGTTTCTTCTACAGTATATCAGTTATATAGGCTTACTCAGTTTCAAGGAGAGGAACATGGATTTTATCTCTTGGTAGAAAAGTAATGGAAGAACATTTGAAACTGAAGCAGTGATGCAGCTATTTTTAGGAAAAACAATTTCTCAATCCTTGCACATCTACCTCTCCACAAAAGCCTGCAAGTTTCATTTGCTTATATAACAGATTCAAACTAGAAACCCTGGATTCTGTCATAATACTCAGGTTTAGACCAGGAAGGGTTGATGCAGGACTAGCTGTGTAAGTACCTGCTTACTTTTGTATCCAGAGATCCTTAAAGAGGTTCATATATTGGTCAGCCATCAGCTGGAGAGAGATATAAAGGCTGGTTCAATTCAGCATCTCTTCTAGGAAAGCATAAGATCCAGTCACCTCGGCAAAGATTTGGAGTCTACATTCAACATAGAGCAGAAAATCAGTTTGGAATGGGCCGTACATCTTAGGATATATAGTTAAGGATGTTAGGTCCTAAGCTTTCATGTTTGCATCAGGGTCCTAGGAAATAAATAGTATATCAGCTCTGTGAGTAAGAAAGACAAATTTTGTGAAGCTATGCCAGAGCTGAACTCAACTCCTCCCTGCCAAACATGAGAGAGATAATAAGACTTAAGAGCACAGTGCTGATGCTATGCTCAGAATACTAGTGATGATCTTGTCTTGTTTTGTGGTTTAAGTTGTTCTGGTGGGTATATAATTAGTCCAGCTTTTAAGTGTAATTTTCTGGGTGAATGAACTACATGTAGATACCCTTAAAAGGCACTAAAGCATTGTCATGACTCAAGTTTAGCTGCAAAGAGATAACTCCCCCGTAAATTGGATACTGTGCTGGCAACATTTTTTCTTGACCCTAAAAACCTCTCAAGTATTGCTAAATGATATTCCTCAAGTCACATATCTTGAATCAGAAAATCAAAGTGATAGTGGGAACATCAGTGATCACTGTGCCCAAAATATGAGAGCAATCATACAAGTTGCAGTATTCTCCCGATATACATCTGCTAAGGAGTTAATATCTAAAATATATCAAAAGCTGGTAGAGTTTAGCAAGAAAAATATCTAACCCCATCCAAAAATGGAAAGAAATAATGAAGAGACATTTCTTCAAAGAAGAAATACTGATGACCAGAAAGCACATGAAACAAAAATGCTTTACATCATTTAATATCAGGGCGATGCAGCTATAACAATATTGAGATATCATCTCACTACACGGACACTAGAACACATTAATAAGGACAAAAAACCAGTGCTGGCATGGATGTGGGAGAAAGGGACTCTATCATTAATGGTAATCAACTGGTTCAGCCTTTTTGCAAAAAAATATGGTTATTCCTCAAAAAACCCAGAAATTATGCTTTCATCTGATCCAGCAATACCATTCTGAGGAATATAGTCTAGGTGTCCAAAATTACAATGCAGAAAGCTCTATTCATTCATTTTTTCATCACAGCACTATTTACAATAGCTGGAAACTGGAAACGAGCCAAGTGATCGAGAATAGATGAGTGGATAAAGAACTTGGTACATCTACACAATGGGTATACAGCAATACACAATGAAATATAGTAATTCAATTGTTAGGGAAAATGGAGTCATAAAATTTGCTTATACATGAGGATATAGAGAGTGGTATGCTGAGTGAAATGAGTCAGAGAGAAGTTATAGATATAGAATAATAACACTCATTTATTGAATATAAAAATAAGATAATATTGTAATATTATCTAGAGACAACAGAGATGAGGTCCAGGAGGACCAGTCCATGGAAGGAAGCTTGCCATTTGGGCAGAGAAAGGATTACTATGACAATGATAGTTGGGAATAATCACTCAGGACAAGAACTGGGACTCAGAAGAAATAAAGTGATATGTATGATACCCTTTCAGTAACAATACTGCAATCACAATGTTTAAAAGGAAAACAAAGGAGAGCTAGAAAGAGAAGAAACATGTTTGCCACAGAGGCAAGCAGGGGTGAGGATTTGGACAGGATGGAAACTGGGGATATTGTTGGTTGGAAATGTGCACTGGTGAATGGTGTTGTATTAATGAAACTCATGCATGAACAACTCTGTACTGTGATAATAATTCAATTGTATGACGAACCTTGTAAACATGCTGTTTAAAGTAGTTTAATAATTGCAATGTTCTCTAAGAAAACATGATGATCTGTGTTTGTAGAGCTTTTTAAAAATTGGTTTAAGAAGCCAATTGTTTTACAGTTATGCCAATTTGTTATTTGTTTGTTTGGAGTCCATACCTGGCTGCGCTCAAGACATGCTCCATTATTCTTGGCAGTGTAAGACCATATGTGGCTCAGGAAATTGAATCTGGTTTGGCTACATGCAAGTCAAAGACTTTTCCTGCTGGAAAAACAGTCAAACTATATTGTGACACTTTTCTGTTATATTTGTTGTTGTTTGTGGGCTACACCCATTGATATTGGGGGGAATGTCGGTTACATGTGAGGGCTAAACTTTGGGTTCTGGGCTGATGCGGTAGCACAATGGTAGAGTGTTGGCCTTGCATACTTCTGACCCAGGCCAGAACCGATTCAATCCCTGGCATTCCATATGATCCACCCAGCCTGCCAAGAATGATTTTGAGTGCAGAGCCAGGAGTAATCCCTGAGTGCTGCTGGGTGTAAACTCCCCCCCCCCCCCGAAAAAAAAAACCTTCTTGCATATAAATCATGTGTTCCAACCTTTTGAGACATCTTCTAAGCCCTATGGTTTGTTGTTTCTGAAAAAAAAAAAAAAAAAAAAAAAAAGCCCGTTCTCTCCCTTACTTTGTCTGTTGCTCATGCTGAACTGGCTGTGGCAGGGATTAGGTAAGGGCAAAGAACTTTCCAGCTTTTTTTCTGTTCTTTCAGGGAACATAAGTGTCATGGGTCTTTTATTTCAAGATTTGATTCATGACAGAAGGAAGATCACAAAGGAAAAATCAACACCTAGGAATCTGGTTCACTTGTTAAAAACACAAGTTTAGCAACAATGGCAGAAGTGTGTACTCTTTTTTGGATTTCAGATCACAATATTCAGGATGTAAGCTACAGAACCAAAACTAACTTTTGGGTCTTCAGATCATAATCTATAGAAGACTGCTACCAGGTTTATTCTGGTTGCTGTACTTCTTTTTCCATATTATCTTATCTCTTTTTAGGATCCAAGTATATGAAGATGAGGAAAAATTAATCCATATCCAAGTTCCCTGGTACACTTTTCTCATTTACTGTGAGGCTTTAGAATGTTCATATTGAAAAATGTAATAGGGCAAACTCACTTTACAAGTGAGGCAAGAAGTATTACATTTATTTGCCACTCTCAATAGTTATGCTGAAACTGCAGGATTAGTTGATTCCAAGTCCTGTGCTTATTATCCTCAGGTCCAGTGGTTTTACTCTCATTCCCATTTGGATGTGCAAAGGAATTTTGACAATGCTGTATACCTTGGAATGTAGGATATGGTCTTCATATGAATACATTGATCTACCTTTTTGCCAACTGCCTGGGACCTTTCAAAGAGAATTACTATCTTCTCTGCTCAGAAGACCCTCCTCATGAAGACTTTTCTCCTCCCACTTGTTACAGTGAGCTTAAGTGCCTCATATCAACCAAAGATTTTTTTTTAAACAAACATCATGTCAGTAAATATGTCACACAAGCTGTTTCCAACAATTGCTTTCTTCTATCTACTTGATTTTGGAAAGTACTCTGCCAGGAGCCCATGTAAATATATATTTTTAATGCATCATTTAAAGAAAAATCTGAATAAGGCTCTATTGGGAGAGTTCTTCCTAGCATTAGCCTGTAGACACTGTTCTCAATGACATCTGGAAACTTTGTCTGATGAACTATAAACATGTCCTCTTGAGGCCAAAAGATGTATATGCCAATCTAGATTTTCATCTATGAAGAATTCTTTGTTTGCCTCTCTCAGAAGGAGAAAGCAATTTTAATTGCCCAGCTGGGCTTGAAGTTGCTAAAGCTAAGTGACCTCTTGAGGGGATAGGTTTGCTATATTTATTTAAATTTTTACAAAAGATCAGAATTGAATATCATATCGTTTAGTTTCAGTGCCCTTTTGCACCTATTGCTATATGAATGAAAATCAATCTTTTTCTGTTTACACATTAACAATATTTATAACATGACCTTTATAATTCCCATCTCTTTATGAATATATGTAGATAACTATGCTTCTATAAAATAGTTTGCATATAGGCATATAATTATATATAATACTATGTAATGAGTTCTTTTGGGGGAGGTAAAAGCAGGTGTTGTACTGTATATACTGTATGTACTTCTATACTCAGGAGCTATTCCTGGTAATAACTATTCCTGTTTAGAAGAGACCCTTGGCCTTGCTCAGAGGACCATTTGTGGAATCAAAAATTTAAAACAAGGTTGATCACATGCAATGGAATACCTTAGCTCCTAACTATCTCTTTGGCTCCATTGCTATGTGATGAAAAATTGAATTATTTGCATATGTTTTTATCCTCTGTAATATTACTTGTACATAGTGGCTTTACACGAATTAGGGACACTTCCATTTTCTCTCACAGAAATAGGCTGAATAGTTGTGTCGAAGGTGGTCTATCCAGGTTCTAATCCTTAGTTCATGACTTCCTAGCTCTCTGATTTTTTATTTTAGTTTTTGGTTCAGACCATCTCATCCTCAGGGGCTCTCAGCAATTACTTCGGAGGTCATAGGGGAACATAAAGCATGCAATGGATTGAACTCAGACTGGGCATGTGCAAGAAAAGTGTCTTATCCATTGTACTATGTCCCTGGCCCTAGCTTTGTGATTTTGAACATATTTCTTTAGCTCTGTACAGTACATTTCTTTTCAATATGATGGCAATGATGATAATATCCCTTGCTCTATTGGAATGTGGTAATAATACATCACTGAGAACAGGAATATAAGATGTAAAAATCAGAATTCCTAGAACAACTCTATAGTTTGCTTTGTATTTCATAAACATAGAAATGCAAGACAATGTTGGAGAAAACATGTAAATAATAATATTGTTTTTTTAGCTAAATCAACCCAGGAAACAAAACAGATCATCAGGGTTTCTCCCATTATCCATCTTATCTAATTTGTCTAAAGTGATAAGTAATGCAAAACTTCACAACCTGGGCTCAGCCCCTGGCTTATTTCTACCTCCTCTAAACTCCATCCACACTAGATTTCTGTTCACATGTATCTTTCCTCAAGTAAATTGAATATGTGAAAGGTTTTATGCCTTTTTTTATGGCTTTCCTCTCTGGGAGTCTGTCTCATCCTTTTTTCCCTGTGAAAATCTTTCAAATGTTTTAGGGTTTGTTTAGCATTTTCTTTGTGCAGTCTTCCTACCAGAACAAGTCAAAGATGCTGGCCTCATTAATCATGATAATATTTAAGTGCACAAGTTAAAAATCAAACATCTATTTGCTTGTTTATAAATAATATTTCTGTACTTATTTTCTCTATCTAGTTTCATGAGTATTTATAGATTTGTACTTTCAAATTATTTGTAATTTTCTATTATGTTTTTTTGAAAAATTTTAAAATAGTGTATGAGAATTTGAGAGAAGAGAGGAATAGAACAAGAAATGCAACCCCCAAATCACTTCTACTCCACGTTTGTTGTCATGTTGACACATTTTCTCTTTGTTTTTTTCACTGACACATTTCAATGTGTCAGTCATCATGTCACTTTATTCCTAAATTAGCACACAGCCTCAAACATAAGGGAAAACCATCTCATATCATCCTACGATGAACACTAAGGAAATTACAATTTCTTAGTGTCACCTATTAAGCAGTTCATATTGTTTTCCCCAATTGCAAAAAGAACATGTCTTCATTCCAAGTTATATTTTAGCAGAGAATGTGACTTTCTGTGGAATTGAAAAATCTGAGTGCAGATAGTGTCATTAGGAGTCATTTTCTTGCAGAAGTAGCTTCTTTTCTATTGTATTTTTTGTTGTTAAGACTTTTCTACTTTTTGTGGGAGACTTCTACTTTTATTGAAATGGTTTTTGTTAGGTTTCTTAGGCTAAGTTTTGATTCTCTCTCCTTTTCTCTCCCTTTCTAACTCCTAGTTTTTCCTTCTCTTTCTCCCTGTGTCTTTCATCTCCCGACAAATGTTGATGGTATGTTCATGAGATGAAAGTGATTTTACTTAGAAATGGAAATTTTAGCAGAGGGAGTTGCATTTTCTTTCTATTGGCACAGCAATTTTGTTCACTTTTCTTATAGTTCTAGTATTGTTTTATTTTTTTAAAGTAATAATCCTGGAGGCTACAACAATATAATCAACTCTAATTCAGGAATTGGTTTTTCAGCCAGTGGATTATGCTCCTCTTGTTTTCTCCTGGCTGCCTTCGGGCTATTTCACTTACTGAAGATTTCTACAACAGTGAAAATCAAAGGAAAGAAAACTAATTATGCATATCCTTATATATTTTAGCAGTTCAGTTCAAAGAGGGGTAATGAGTGAATCCCAGGCCAAATTTAGATTATGACTCGATCTTTCTTTCTCAGAATCTTCTTGTTCCCACCAGTTAGAAAAATCCAGAATTACTTTTAATAAATAAAAGCATGAAAAATGTAAATGTATCAGCACGTTACATCATTTTAAATAAATTATTTTAAATATTTTTTTAAAATAAATGTCAATTAGGAAATAATCTTAACATTATTAGAAATAAAGTAGCTGGGGCCGATGAGGTGGCGCCAGAGGTACGGTGTCTGCCTTGCAAGCGCTAGTCAAGAAAGGACCGCGGTTCGATCCCCCGGCGTCCCATATGGTCCCCCAAGCCAGGGGCAATTTCTGAGTGCTTAGCCAGGAGTAACCCCTGAGCATCAAATGGGTGTGGCCCCCCCAAAAAAAGAAATAAAGTAGCTGACGAGGATAATTCAGAGACTTCTTCCCACTGATGTGTCCAGAACTAAATCCAATTCTTTTGGTTGAGATTCTAATTAATTTATTTTAATATATTTATTTATTGATTGAGCTTTTGGAGCCATATTCAGTAGTTTTTAGGGCTTAGTTCTTAGTTTTTCAGCAGTGTTTAGAGACCCCCAGTATTGGGTGTCAATTATTGAACTGAGTTGGCTGCATGCAAGGCAAGTGCTCCAACCCCTATACTATTTTGCTATCCCTGATTCTAATCATTACTTGCCACTGTTTTTTTAATTTTTTAATTTTCCTGACCCCCACTGTTTTTATAGGTTTGTAAATTTGCATGACGCACATTACCTACAAATATATTAATCATTAAATATTATTTGTACCTTTCTGTGTAGCCTGTTAGAAGAGAATATTAGAATGTTAGTTTAGAAGTAACTGCTCTTTTACTTCTTAACCTTGATTTGCTTTAGACATGAAACATAAAGGGTACATTCTGAAAAATACCATGTTGGTCAGATAGTTCAAGTAAAACAGCAGTAAACTAAGGAATCTAATTGCACCCTGGGACTAATTATTTCCGGGAACCCATGGACACCCAAATGGAATAGGGCCTTAAATTGATCTAACTAGCAAAATCTATGAAAGTTAGCTGGTGCCTGAGTTTTTCCTTCGCTAACCAGTTTACCCCTAACCAATCCATTCTAAAATTGTATAAAAGCAAAAATGTAAGATGGCCGGGTTTGCACCTGCTGAGGTGTGGTCCCAGTATGTTGGTATTTTAAGATAAACTCCTTTGCCTTTTTGCTGTACTGGCTTGTTCTCGACGTTTTTTGGGGACAAATCTTGAGTCTGGAACTAACAAGCCTAGTGAAAATACATGCTTTTGTTTCTGTATTATATCATTTGCAATTCAGCTTTTGTACCATTGTATCATTGTTTTTTTTTTGTTTGTTTTTGCTTTTGTGGTGCTGAGTATCAAACCTAGGGTCTCACACATTCAAGAATTATTTTTTCCTTCAAGTCATGTGCCAAGTCACATTCTTGACCCCATTGTATTATTTGATTCCAAAACATTTGTCTCTTAGTTTACTAACACCTAAACATTTAAATACAAAGTATTAAGATATGTTGACATTATTTTTCACCAAAACCATTTCAGAAGAAACACAGTCATAGCTAATGCCAATGTGGTTCAGAAAAAATAGAACAAATGAATTAAAAATGATAAGAAAATATTAGAAATAAATCTGAAAAATAAAGCAAATATCTTCAAATATATATGCTAAGAAAATGTGCATCCATTGTTAGTTTTTATGTCAATTACACAATTTGTTTTGATTTCTATAATACTCTATTTACAAAGCATCAAAGGTAGCAATAATTGGAAATATAGTCATGTTTGTTTTTCCATTTAAGGTTTAATAAACCCAAGAAGTCAGAGAGAGTCTCTGCAATTGTTTTCCTGTGCCTGTAGAAAAGGACCAGTTTCATAGCATGCATGGCTTGTTCAAAGTCTACTGAATATATAGGTGATTGAACCATTTATATATTAACTTGCTCAATGGTTAAATAAACACTATTAGATCCATTAAGATAATTCTAAAATAGGGGTTCTTATTGTTGTTGCTCAAATCTTAATTTTTTTCTACTTCAATAATTTTTAGGACATTATGTCCAAAGAGCTTAGAATTAGTCATATAATAGAAGTCAGATATCTAAGTCAGATATCAATTAAGGATTCCTTTGACTTTTTAGATATCCATTGTCTAAGCTCCCTCCACCACCACCACTCACACTCATTGGGTAGTTAAGGTCAGGAATCCTGGGTTACCTCTTACATTTGTTATTCAATATTATCTTATTTATAGTGTTGTTGTGGATCAAATTTAGGTTTTTACACATACAAGGAATGTGCTCTCTAGCTGTACTGCCAAATCCCAAGTTTCATTTTAAATGCAAACTATTTGTGAACATTCCTAGCTTTTCCAACTTCTAGAGGCAATTGATAATATGCTCAAACAGGTAATATTTCTGCTAAAATTTGAACCTGGAATTACTATGAGTTGTGTCCCTTTTCTCAGGTAAGATGAAGGGGCAAGAATTTGATCATGGCATATTTCAGGAGACAGAAATTCTTCACATTTTCCTCACTGCCTCTTCCTCATGGAACACAATAATTATATCTACAATATTTGGTATATCAGAGGTATCCCTTATGCAGTAAAATTGGTCTCAATATGTTACTACAAAATTGTGATAATTTTTGTATATTCTATTTATCGATCCTTCCTACATATACTACTTACTATTGAAAAATTAGTTACAAATTTGGTGATATTTCCAAGGCCGAAGAAAATTTTTTTCACTTTACTTACAAGAGCCAAAGCAGTGGGACAGCAGTAGGGTGTTTGCCTTGCACGTGACTGACCTAGGATGGCCTAGGATGTTCTTTGGTTCAATTCTCAAGTTTCCCATATGGTCCCCAGGCCAGAGACAATTTTTGAGCACATAGCCAGGAGTAACCCCTGAGTGTCATTGGGTGTGGCCCCCCAAAAAAAACAAAAAAAATTTTTTCTAGGTCATTGATCACTATTGTCATTTTTTTCTTCTATGAAGTTTACGGTAAAGTTTTTAATTCACAAGAAAGAGAGAGCCTAAATTATTTTCTCTAAATTCATGGTAGGGACACAAAACAGGTGTATTATGCTTGCATGATGATAGAAAAATAAAATATTTTATGGGAGGTTTATGTTGAAATTTTTTACAATAGTATAGTTGCTCCTTTTAATTTTCATTTTACTTTTTTTATTTTTGGTTCAGCGGTCATGCCCAACTGTGTTCAAAGTTTACTTTTAGTGTGCTGCTCATTAGGATCACACCTGGTTGGCCATATTGCAAAGTTGGGGATCAAATCTGGATCAGCTGCATGCAATGCAAATGCCTTACCATCTGTAGTGACTCTCTAGTCTACTTTCTCCTTTTAAAACACAATTTGAAGCTCACCACAGAGTGGTGAGTGAACTCAGGGAAATTACTACACTAACAACTAGCATGACAATGTTGAAGAATGAGAGAAGTAGAATGCTTTTCACAAATACAGGCAGGGATAGGGGAGAAGGGGGGCATTGGTGGTAGGAATGTGAAGGAGGGTATTCTGTTTATAACTGAAACCCAACTACAAACATGCTTATAATCATGGTGCTTAAATAAAGATTTTATTGATCTTTAAAAAATTTCAATTCTCACCTAGAGAAATAAGCAGCTTCTTTGACTATGACTGGTAATTTCTGGATCTCCTTCAACTTTGTTCATCTCTAAAACTTCCTTCTTATTTTTTGTTATCACTGAACTATTTTGAGTTCTCACTGTTAGAGCTTGACCTTGCAAATAACAGAAATGAACTTAGTGATTTTCCCAGCTTCTTCATCTTACAGCTGAGATCTCATTTTGGACATCAAATTGCTTCAACTCCGGTGATGTATGACCCTGTCGATGCCATTGGTCACAGGATCGATGGGGTCAACAGGAAAGGTACACTCATTCAGTGTCTATTTCTTACAGTAAGCCCAAGTAATGCACAAAGGATAAATTATCTCCTCTTACATTTTTGGAGACATGGAAACTCCACTAGCGACATCTGATACATTGAGAATGCATATTCCTTTTGATCTCCATCAAACTGTAGGATCTTTCTTTCTTCTCTGTTTTACTAAAACAGCATGTCCTGACTTTCTTTCTGCTTCTTTCATCAGGCTCTAAAATTCCAACACACAGAATGTTATATCCTAGGTTCAAAATCCTTTTCAAAAAAGAATCACTAAGGTTGATATGATTCTCAAAGCAGGAGGCAGTCTGTGGGTGCTATGGTTTGCTATCTTTCTCTTACGAAGAAATACATCTTTATGTGTGCCTGATTAGACCCATGTTAATCAAGCTGTCTAACTCCATTAGAATAGACTGACAATGTCTTGCTTTCATAAAGAAAAGGAAAGTTCGGATTTTATTTTATTTTATTTTATTTTGGTTCTGGAACCACACCTGATGACACTCAGGGATTACTCCTGACTATGCACTCAGAAATCACTCCTGGCTTGGGAGATCTTAATGGGACACTGGGGATTGAACTCAGGCCTGTCCTGGGTCAACCGCATGCAAGGCAAAAGACCTACCACTGCACTATCGCTACTGCTCCGAAAGTTCAAATTTTTAATTCTCTTTAGAACCTCAAGCAGTGCTTGGCTCAGAGAAATAAGCATTGAGGACAACAATGAGGTTCTCTTTCCCCAAAGAGTAAGGTAGGGAGAATGTAAGTCAGAATAACTTTTTTCCTGGCTTTGTTTGTTTATTTCTTTGTTTCTAAACCTGAGCTAAGATAAGGGTTAAAAAATTCTATAAGAGATTCAAATGACTCAATAATTTCTACTAAACTAACAAAAAGAGCCCGGTGCTCTATATACAGCAAAGGAACTTGATAGATTCTGCTGGCTGTGTGAAAAAACAAAAGATAACAATGTGGAAGTTGAGAAAATTTATTTTAATATAAATTCATGATTTTTATCAGCAAATGCTTGGTTTGTATATCTATTATGTATATGTATATACCTAGGGTCACATAAAAATTTCTTTGACATTGGATTAGACAATTTCTGATGCAAATAAACCCTGAGACATAACTAAAAACTTAGAAATGAAGATGCTGAGGTGAGAGCATATAGTGGGCGGAAACTGGGGGTATGGTGGTGGAGGGATTGGTGTAGAATTCCACAAATATAAAAATATGACTTCAATACTATTTCAAACTATAATATCTTGATAAAAATTAATAAAATATTCATACAAAATGATTAAAAATAGCTAATAAACAATTTTTTGGATAGAAAGGTGCTGTGGGCATAAAAAGTTTAGGAAATTCTATTCTAAGCCATCTGTCCTATTTCTTCCATCAAGACCAGGAAAAGTTCTTTTGTTTTGTTGGGCCTGCACCTGCTATTTTGGAGCATCATGGGTAAAGATTTTATTTGCCAATCTTTCTTAGAAACACATGATGGGGGAAGTAGAGACCAGCTTTCCTTCTTTGTGGTCTGTCTTTTTGGAAAAACACATGAAGATTGTTTCTTTTTCCTTTCCAGTTTTTAGATTTTGCATCTGAATGAAGCTTCTCCAGAAGGATAGAATCTATTTATCTCAATAGAAACATCAGATGGCAAATTTGAATGATCCCCAATACGGGAATTTTTTTAAAATTTTGTTTTCATATTCTTATTTTCCCATTTAAGTTTTACTAATAAATTTTTCTTTCAGCTTGTTTGCTAGGGTTGGTTTCTGTGGTCCTCTCTCAAGGAAATCCTGGCCACCACTTATTCAGGCTAATTACCTCAATTATAGTCTTGATTCTGCATTTCTACAATTATAGAAACTGCCTATCATACAGAATGGGGTGTGGATAAAATGGGAAAAGAACTAAGTGCTTAGCACTGTGCTTGGCAAATAGGAGATATAGAATAGGTGCATTTAAGACCATGATGAATGCCATTTACACGCTTTAATTGGAAATCCTATCTCTGGGTGATTCCTTTCCCAGTCTGTTCAGCTACACATTTCTCCTTTGGAGGTGACCTGGCAGCCTGCATTTATTAAAAGATCGCAGGTTCAGAAATAGAAAAGTAGGGCCTGAACCTCAAAAGCAGTGAGGAAACCGACTGGGAAGCGAGATGTGAGGAAGCTGAGGTGTCAGTTGGGAGGGAAGGGAGAGCAAAATGGGAGGGGAATTTAAGAGGTAGCTTAAATAAGGCTCCTTTATTTATCATCCCCAGAGTTGAAAGTTTGAGTCTTGTTATAGTAGATAGATCTATCCTCTTTATTCTGGAATAATTATGCAAATGGCATTTCATTTTTTCTGAAATATGCGCATGGTCATGGGTATTTTATCAATCTCCTTGTATCTTTCTTAATTTGGAGAGATAGCAGCTTCTTGATTTTATACAGTAAGAAGTAGCAAAATCTTTTAATTTTATATATTAATTTTCTGTGTGTCTCTTTCTCTAGTCTTAAGAAGTAACAAAACTGATTTTTTTTTCAGAGAAGAAACTCTTTTAAGGGTACAAAAGGGGCTAAATTGCCTGCAAATTTGAGCTAATCTTATTAAATTTAGATCATAGCTTTTCCACCATTAACTGCCTGAAGAGAAAGTAACAACCTTTATTTACCTCACTTTTATCATTTTAAAGTCCAGATAATAATTGAACTAAATTATAGAAATTATAAAAATTATAAAAATTAAAACCACATGATCCAGTGTGAGACTATAGTAAATACTCAATAATATTCTTATTGTTATTCTTTTTATTGCCACCAACTAACATGGACATTGCTTAATTAAATGCTAACTAAATTACTTAACTAACTAATATGGATGTTGCTTTACTTAGGCTAAAAAAAATAAGCTGACTTGGAAAGGTGCTGGGACACTGACAGCATTTAAAACAGAGTTGGTTACTCTGAGAGAAGAAAGAGGGAACCCAGGCCAGATTGAACCCTTGGGAGAGTTACTGGATAATTCATTTTGGGGATCCTGCCATCACATTGATACAAACCTGCCCAAATAAACCTGCTGGACTCACAGTTCCTCTTTTCAAATTCACCATCTCTTAAATATCAAGCAGCTAGAAGAACCTATTAAAACCAGATCTATCACCCGGGAGAGACGGGAGAGACGGCTTTACGCTCATGTGATGCTTAGCCTTTGGAAATGCATAAACTTTGCATTCCCTCGCCTGCTTATCAAACATGGAATCAGTGTTCATAAAGGGCAACGCTTAGGTTGAACTAGCAAAAGAGAAGAGACCTGCAAATACTGAGCTCTTTTCAAATCCTCACTCTCGGCAGAATCCCCCATAGAAAAATGTTTGTAATTAGTCCTGAGGAAGTTCAGATAAACCCATATCTTTGCCCTAAGCACTTTGACCAATCAAAAAGTTTTCGTATTTCCTACAGGAGACTATTAAGAAGTTCTGTCAATTGCTGAACTATCTTTGTTTTACTTTGTCTTGTTCTTAACAGTCTGTACTTTGGTAGTGGAAATTTCTAAGTAGGGGAAAAGTTTAGAAAAACTTTCTAAGCATTATCTAGGAGTATATAAAAAAATCAAGAGGTTCCTTTCAGTAAGTAATCTGTAACTATAATTTAGAGCCTTTGGAAGGAAACTTTTTAGGGAAAAAGTGCACTGAAGCATTTCTTAATTAAATATTATGCCAGTGGCCAATTGAGTTTGACACAATTTCCAAAAATATCAAAGGCTCAATTAGACAGTAATGATGATGATAGCAAAAACTAATGTTTGTGATCCATGCCATTTTAAATATATTGCACATTCTAATTTACCAATTTCTCCAAAAACCCAATGAAGTAATAACTGTTGTTATCTCTTTTATAGGTAAAAATGACTGCAGCATAGAGAGGTGAATTAACTCAAAATCACATAGGAAAAGCTGTGTGACAGCTATTTATGCGAATTTGTGCACTCTCTGGCCAAAGTCTAGCTGTCCTTCATACATTCTACAGTTGTTTGTAGACTGGAACCATTATATCTCAGAGTTAGGGGAAAAGGGACTCAGAAATAAATGAGGTGCAGTGTGTACCAATATACAAACATTATTTTGCCTTTTCCTTCCATTACTTCTTTGAAAAAAGTAGTTGTTCTACCAGTTCTATCAGAGATATACTAAAGAATATAAAAAATTAAAAATTATATGTGCATGCAATGTAGCATACAGAAAAAAAATACAAAAAGCCAAAATATCATCTTGATTTCATTTAGATTGCAGTTGGTAGGAAATGTCTAGAGTCTATCAGATGAGATATTTTTGATTCTTTTGTTTTTGTTTTGGGCCCACACCCAGAAATGCTCAGGAGTTATTACTTGCTCTGCAATTGAGAATCACTTCTGGCAGGCTTGGGGACCATATAGGATGCCAGGGATTGAGCCTGGGTCAGCCATGTACAAGGCAAACACCCACCCTGCTGTGCTATCACTCGGCCTCAATCAGATGATTCTTAAAATTCCATTTCTGGGAGAGCAGAACTAGTGACTAAGTAAGTCAGGTTTGATATGGAACTAAACATAAACAACTTCATTTTGGGTATATTGTCTTATATTTTTTTAACAAGCCTTAAAAAGAAGCTACGTATTTTATGCAAACTTTATAAAATGTGAGAGCTATTCCTCAAACTGAGGGATCCTATGGATTTGGCTTATCATAAAACAATCAGTCTCTGAATAAAAATGAAATTGTCTCTACAATGTCAAGTAATATTCAAGCTATATTCATATATGATGGTGGCATATTCTTGTAGATTTATCATGAAAAGAAAATCTTGAGACAAGGGAATTTATTTATTATCTACAAAATGGACAAATCAAATCAAATATAAACTTATCACAATGGTTTCATCCTGAATTTCTGAGAACCATTAGGCCTGCATTATGTTTGGAATTAATTTTTTCTTGTCCTCAGTCTCTAAACAAACAAGCTAAAAAAGCACAGGCCAATTTATTGAATTAAAAGAAATAATTTTTTCTTCTAAAAAGAATCTGTGCACTAATAAATGAGTTAAGGGCAAGGCTCATGAAAAAAATAAAATTCTATTTTTCTTTTACTTTGGGCCATACTTGGTGGTACTCAAGGGTTATTCTTGGATCTACACTAAGGAATCACTCCTGCAGGGCTCAGGGGACCATAAGGGATGCCAGCAATCAAACGAACCAGGGTTGATTGAGTGCAAGGTATGTGCCCTGTGCACTGTGATATAGCTGTGCACTGTGATATAGCTGTGCACTGTGATATGTGCACTGTGATATAGCTTCACCCCCCCTATACCATTCTTAAATGAATATAAAGTTATTCATTTTTTCAAAATTAGTAAGGCAAACAGGAGCAAAATATTAAAGAATTTGAGATGAAAATGTTAACCTCTATACATACCCACTGATGGTTCAGGAACCTCTGCTAAAAGACCAAAATGTTTCTAGAAAATTTTACCTTAATTCTCTATCTGAAAAAGAAATATAATTTCAGCTTATTTTACATACAAAAATGAGAGAATAGGTATGTAATTTTTCTATTTAGTTAATTAAATCAAGTTATTTGAGAACAGTTGTTTATTTCTAAATTTTGTTAATGAGAACTTAAAAAAGGCTGAAAAAATTACAGTGGTTGGTAATGTTTAACTGTCTAAGAAAATTTTCTTGAGACCTTGATCACTTTCTATGGTGTAGAGCATGATAAAACCAACAGACTACCTCAACGAAAGAGGTCTAAGTCTCTTAATATGAAAAGGAAAAGGCTACTTAAACTCAAAAATACTTTCTAGACACCTAATCCTTTCTAGACATCGTTAGGAGGTAATATTGAGCTTAGTTAGTATAATTTTTGGATTTTGTTGATGCTTACATCACTTTAAACAAGGCTTACAAATGCCAGCACATAGTGTCAGGGCAAATATCCTTTTTTTATCTCACTTGCTGGTGATATTTAGAGAACTATAATCCAAGCCCAAATACAGAGAATTAAATGTACAAGAGAGACATTTAGTCTCTAAAAAATGTCTCCTCAGACTTAAGTAAACAAACAGACAGTGAGTTAAATTATACAAAAAAATAAAACAAGCAAAGTAGTTTAGCTAGCTAAATTAAACAAACATAATCTTATTTTTATTTTTAATGAAATCATTTCAATAATTGTATTCATTTACTTTTTATATATATTCCATTCATCATTCAACTTTGCTTCCTGATTATAACATAATATACTAAAAACATCAAATACAACACCTTATTTACTCTCCACAGCCCATGAGACAAGAAGTATGAGCTGTTTCACCTTATACATATAGGGCCTCTGAGAAAGAAAGAAACATAGGAAAGTTCATACAGCTTTAAGTAATGTTTGATTTTATATTTTGGTTTTGGGGCCATGCCCAGGGTCTTCTCCTTACTCAGAGATCACTCCTGGCAGTGCTTGGGGGATCTAGTTTCTGGGAACTGAACCCAGGTTGATCAAGTGTGTACAGCATTCATCTTACCTGCTGTATTCTCTCTCTATCCCTTGCACCCTCAATAACACTGCTGAACAATGCAGGTTGAAAGCCCAAATTAATGATATCAGAGTGTGCTCAAACTTTCCAATGCCAAATTATCTTGGTGAAGTTTCTTAAGTAAAGATTTCAGGATTTATTTTGATATGATAGTTTGGAGAAGAGGTTGGAGATGACTATGATTCTGTTGTCTTTCATCAATAAATTCTACCTTGATAGACATTGTTCTCTAATAGGTTGTAACCAATAAGCAATGGTTTCAAAAATATTTCTGAGATCTTTCTTTTGAAATTAGTATCTTCATCTAAATATTAAATTCTAAAATAATAATATCTACCTTGATTCTTATAAGGAACAAGATGGTCTATTAAAAGCAGGTTGTCTTACTGCAGAAATTGCTCTTTCCCAACAAAGCAGAAAAGATCAAAATGTTCAGAATTAAGAACTTTATAGATCAGGACTGGAGTGATAGCACAGAGGTAGGGCTTTTGTTTTGCATGTTGCTGACCTGGAACGGATTCAGGTTCTATCCCTGGAATCCCCTATGGTCCTGTGAGCCTGCCAGGAGCTATTTCTGAGTGCAGAGCCAGGAATAACCCCTGAGTGCTGCTGGGGTGTGGCCCAAAACCAAACCACACAAACAAAAAAGAACTTTACAGATACATACATAAAATTTATTGATGTTAAGAGCACTAAAAGTATTGCATATTAAAGTACCTAACAATTAAAGACAATAAAAATGAGTTTTATAGTGATCAATTTATAAGGGGTATCACTTGTCTAACTTAAACTATGGCTAAGGAACAGAAAATATGCTTAAAGGGAGTTTCTTAAATGAGAAAAGGTAGAAAAGAAAGAAAAATTACTCATAGAAACACAGTTAATTGAGAAGTAAATGACTATCTTGATAAAGTAATTTAAAGAAAACTCACATATGTCAATTCTATTACTTGGCCATTGTGTGGCTGTGATTATTTCCTGTAAAACATTATTCCCTTCAAACCTGATAAAGAAATAATAAAAATGTCTTCACGGAGTGTTTGTGAGGATTGAATAAAATCAGAATATATATGTAATCAGAAAGCTGTCTGGAATAAGGCAGACATGTGAAAGAGTAGTTTTGGAGACATGAGTCTATTATGGTAGGAGAATAAAAGTTATTAGCATATGGTCACACTTAAGGAAGAGATTGTACAAGCTCATAATCATTTAAAGGGAACCTTTAAAACCACAGGATTGAAAGGATAATATGGCCCTTAAAACACATATCTGCTAAGATATTATGACTGTATAGCACCTTTAGCAATCGAGCACACTAATATTTCTGCAGTGAAATGATGAATCACACTGAATGATAAAAGTAGCCTCATGTCAGTTGAGGTCAGGATTTTTACCTAATGCTTTACAGAAAGCTTTTAGTTTTTATTATTTTTTTGGATGCAGGATTACAGATAAGGGATTGGCAACCTAATATCCCCACTCACATTATTGTCTCTGGATGCTACATTCCAAATCTATAAAGTGGGCAAATTAGTGGCAAGCATAATATTATGTTTTAATTGATCCAATGCATTTTTATAAAATTGAAGTATTATATACTATTAGCTAATGGAACAAATTGAAGTATTGGATTGCATTCTTCTCTTATTTTGTAGGGCTTAAAAGTGAAATAAAATTAAAGAAGTTTGAAAATCCGAGGTAAAAGTTATCTCTCATTATTCAAGTACCCTAAAATATAATTTTTTTATTTCCCATATATTCCTATGTAATTTATTATGTTCTGGTCTAAACCCAAAAGTATTGACCCTATACCTTAATCTCGTGTCCTTTATAAGAAAAAAGAATTCATTTTCCTACAATATATTCACAGTGGTTATTTTAAAATTTGAATATTATAGTCTAATGACTATATTTATGTACTATTCCCTTATTGGTAGACCCTTTCACTGTTACTGAAATTCTTTGATTAACTACATTTGCTCTTAGCCATGTTATTGTTTTAGATTCATCTTAGCAATATGATGTCAAATTTTGGTACAAAGGTAGAAATATATTAGAACAATTTTAGAGGAGGTGATGACAGGAGAAAATAGTGCCATATAGTGTTTAATGGTTGAAAATAATCTTAAGCGTAAAGAAGCAAATCTGGGGGATTATTCCAATGTTAGCGGGAGAAGACTATGCAATGCTATAGGCATAAAGATAATGAATGGGATTTAGGGGGATAGGCAAGGGGCATAGAAAATATCCCATGCAATTGTGTCAGTAAGATAGGCTCTGTGGTCTATGATGAACCAATTGTATTGGCATAAAGTCACAAAAGTATAGTTAAAATATGTCTTTCTTATATGCAGCTATTTATTCATTAAGTAATAACTTTAAGTTGATTGCTACCAAGCCATGTTTCTACCAGACACGAGTCTAGTTACCATCTACATACAGTCTCTCATTTTCTAACCATTCACCCTATAGCTTCTCTCATTCATTTCCATGCCACAGTCAAAAGAACTTTTGACTTTTTTGAAGAGCCAATTTAGTAATCAATTCTCTGTTTTTAAAGAACCTTTCAGTGTCTACTTATTTTTACTTTGATAAAAGCAAAAATACTTAATATGAATCAGTTCAGATTCAACCTTTTTATATGAATAAAAATTCTACTTTAAATTGGGTTAAAAAGGAAAATTTTATTGGATAAGTCTAACAACTGAGGATCAGAAATTTAACAATCATATAGGATTTGTCTGCTTCTTTTTTTTTTTTTTTTTTTGGTTTTTGGGCCACACCCGTTTGACGCTCAGGGGTTACTCCTGGCTATGTGCTCAGAAATCGCCCCTGGCTTGGGGGGACCATATGGGACGCCGGGGGATCGAACCGCGGTTCTTCCTTGGCTAGCGCTTGCAAGGCAGACACCTTACCTCCAGCGCCACCTACCCGGCCCCGTATTTGTCTGCTTCTTTATCTCCTTTCCTTTCTTGATGTTTACATGTCTTAATGAGGCCTCTTTTTGTGTCCTGAACAGAGACTAATAGCAACTCTGTGGAATTAACTCTTACCTCATTGCCTTTCATGTGGAAGCTTTGGATTCAATCCCTGTCATTTAAACGATTAAAAAAACACCCCAATACTCCAGCAGTAAGTCAAATACCCGAGTTTCATTATGATTGAACTGACTTGGCTCATGGAGTCTCTTGAGAATTAATGACTTAGTCAGGCCAATAGAATACATCATTTGGTCAAAGGCTGAAATCATGTTTTAACTTAGGTCCTGTTTCACAAACCATATAGCCTGGGAGTTGATATTAGTGTAAAATTGGAGCTCTTATTGTAAGGATGATAAAATGTGTTGGTGATGAGACAGATATAACTGCATATGTGATATCACATTGCTTCTTACCATTTCTCCTCTTCATCTTCTATAATCTGTCCACATTAGTTCTTGTGTCAAATAGCAACTGCTATAAAAGCAATCAATCCTACAAACCAGCATCATATTTCGTTCAGCATTTCTCATTAGTGGATCAAACTGGTAGATCTACTGGTCTGAGTAGAGCTTGGCTATTTCTCTCCTTATTTAACCTGCATCTGTGGTGAAGACAGATACTTCAATTTGCAAACTATATGGCCAAGTTGGAAGTATGTAAATTGGAGCCATTATGCAATCATAACATTAATACCATCAGTCATACAATACTAGACTAACCTTAGTCTTCTAGTGAAAACACTTTGCTTCAACTCAGAACTTCTTTTTACATTTGCTTTCTTTTTGCAGTCACCCTTTCCATAGTTCTTTTTTTTCCTTTTTTTCCTTAATTTCTTTATTTAAACATCTTGATTACAAATATGATTGTAGTTGGGTTTCAGTCATGTAAAGAACACCCCCTTCACCAGTGCAACATTCCCATCACCAATGTCCCAAATCTCCCTCCTCCCCACCCTACCCCCACCTGTACTCGAGATAGGCTTTCTACTTCCCTCATTCATTCACACTGTTACGATAGTTCTCAATGTAGTTATTTCTCTAACTGCACTCATCACTCTTTGTCGTGAGCTTCATGTCGTGAGCTGGACTTTCCAGCTCTCCTCTCTTTTGTCTCTAGGAATTAAAGTCTATTTTCTTTCTTTCTTTCTTTCTTTCTTTCTTTCTTTCTTTCTTTCTTTCTTTCTTTCTTTCTTTCTTTCTTTCTTTCTTTCTTTCTTTCTTTCTTTCTTTCTTTCTTTCTTTCTTTCTTTCTTTCTTTCTTTCTTTCTTTCTTTCTTTCTTATCTTTCTTTCTCTTTCCTTTCTTTCTTTCTTCTTTCTTTCTTCTTTCTTTCTTTCTTTCTTTCTTTCTTTCTTTCTGTCTTTCTTTCTTTCTTCTTTCTTTCTTTCTTTCTTTCTTTCTTTCTTTCTTTCTTCATTTCTTTGCTTTTCTTTCTTTCTTCATTTCTTTTCTTCCTTTTCTTTCTTTCTTTCTTTCTTTCTTTCTTTCTTTCTTTCTTTCTTTCTTTCTTTCTTTCTTTCTTTCTTTCTTTCTTTCTTTCTTTCTTTCTTTCTTTCTTTCTTTCTTTCTTTCTTTCTTTCTTTCTTTCTTTCTTTCTTTCTCTTTCTTTCTTTCTTTATTTCTTTTCTTTCTTTCTTTCTTTCTTTCTTTCTTTCTTTCTTTCTTTCTTTCTTTCTTTCTTTCTTTCTTTCTTTCTTTCTTTCTTTCGTTTTTGGGTTACACCTTGCAGAGCTCAGGGGTTACTCCTGGCTCTAAGCTCAGAAATAGCTCCTGGAAGGCTCGGGGGACCATATTGGATGCTGGAATTCAAACCACCGTCCTTCTGCACTTAAGGCAAACGCACTACCTCCATGCCATCTCTCCAGTCCTTTCTGTATTTCTTTCCATATTTCTTTACCCTTTCCATATTTTCATCACCATTGATTTCTAGAGTTAATTACTATTTATTTATTATGTCTTTCTAACAAACCACTGTTCTATACATTAACATTCCCACATAACTATCTCTCAAAGCATTATTAAAGTTGGAGTTTATCTGTGTGATTATTTGATTAATGTTTATGTGATTATAGTACTATAAACTCTGAGAATTGTTTAAGTTTTTAACTTTAAATTTTTATTTTGTTTTTACATGTTTCTTTCTCTATCATATTAGACTTAGCCTTTAGCATAGCATTTAGCAGATATTGTGGTAAAATGTTTTATTGTTTGTTTTTGAGTCATACCTATTAGTATTTATGACTTACTCCTAGCTCTACACTCTGAGGTCACTTGTGCAAGACTCATAGGACTATTTGTGGTGCTAAAGTTTAAACCTAGGTCAACAGCTTTCAAGGCAAGTGCATGAACCATTGGACTGCTCTGGCCCAGATTAAAACAAATTAAATTAAATATATATACTTGAATGAATTTTATAAGAAAGGTTGTCTTGTAAGATACTTTAAAAAGATGACTGTATGTCTTGCTATGCTAATTCTTTTATGTTTGTTTGGTTTTGAAGTCATACACCAGAGATACTCAGAGCTAACTTTATGCTCTTTGTTCAATGTCCACTCCTGGGTATGCTTAGAAGCCCATTTGTGGCCCAAGGGATCAAACTTGGGTTTGCCCCATGCAAGAGAAGCACCTACTAACTACTAGCTCCATCTAATAACTCCAACCATTTAAACTTGTCTTTTAATTTTATTTTTTTTCAATAGGGCCTGTTCAAAAGTACTTAGAAGCTATACAATGCTGGTAATCCACACAGGACCTTATGTGTATTAGACTTGTGTTCTATGATAGTTATTTCTCCTCATCCAGAAAACTTGTTTTCATAGCTATAATTCTGACAGCTATGTGGATTTGCATATAGTGAAAGTATGTATATATATATATATATATATATATATACATACATACTATATATAGTGAACGTTCATATAGCAACAATGTAATAAACTCATTTTTGTTCTTCCTGAATGAAGGTTTTCTCTTTCAATTTTCTCCTTTCTGATTTGGATCAGTGCTAATAACTTATTCTGCTGGTTCCATTAGATAAAATGAAAATATCCATTTAACATAAAGTCATTCTTTGTGCTTATTGTAGTTTGGGCAGTGATAGTGAACTACTTTAAAATGTCATTACCAATATCATTTTTTCTCTCTGTGCTTTATTAGTTGATGATTGATCGATGTATATGTTAAATCATTATGTTATATTTTGTTTGTTTGGGGGCTATATCTGGCAGTGCTCAGGGATCATTTCTGACAACCTTTAGGGACAATACGGATGACAGGATATTGAACTTGAACCAGCTCGGTACAATGTAATTGCCTTACTTAATGTACTATCAGTCACTAAATAAATTTATTTAAGAAACATTTATGAGGACCAACTATAATAAAAAATATTTACATGTAAAAGAGTGAAATTCAGTGTAAAACATGTTTTTTAAAAAAAACTCAGACCATAAATGCACTTTCCAGAACACTATAACTTTCTGATGTTTTAAAAGAACCAAGAGGACCCTTACTGGCACTTCTAATTTTTCTTTGGGTATATGTTATAGAAGAGGAAGGTAAATCACAAGGTAAAAATGAAAAAAGTTTAAACCTGTTGAAATATGAAGAAGAATATTGGAACTGGACTGGGGGAAGAGAGAAATATGACCTAATGTAAATGGTTTTGTCTGCTGTAGTAAAAAGGTTTATGTTTTTCCATTCTACAAGTACTTCAATATTTCTAAAATGATGACCCTTTCATTTGGAATGGGTTTAAGCCTTATATGAAAGCCAGAATTACACGAAGTTTCAAAATTTATTGGGGGTACTGCACAAAGATCTCTTATAGGGTAAAGGGGAGAGGTAATAAACTTTAGGTGTTCAATGACTGCAGTCTGGTAGTAGGTGTGAGAAGGAAATCACTTATGGTAGTCACTCTGAGGTAACAAAGAAAATTGCACTGAGAGCTCCAATTCTTCACCCTTTGTCATATTATTTTGCAGTTTTGCTCACTATGGGTAGTATGGCTTGCCCTAGACCTTGAAATATTAGTAAACTTGAAATCTACTTTGAGCAGTGGTCGTATTAGCAGTCAGTGGAAGCAAAAATGGCTGAACTGGGGCTTGCTTATTGGGACTTATCCTCTCTCTTGTACCTATACCATTTCATACAAAAAAATTCAAGCTATCTTGCTGATCTAAAGTGAAAGAATTATCCTGGCCATGTGGCACTGTGCTACACAGACTCCTTCTAGATCCATGAATTCAAGCCTAGAAAATGTAAGAGTGAGGCAAAACTATAAATGTTAGTTTCTTATACACAGAGAAAAGATCCTTATTCATCTCAAATGCCTGAGTGATAAAAGCCTGTTTTATGTCACTGACATGTTATGCAATAGCAGTAACATAGAACAGATAGTGTCTTTAAATATTTTCACTAAACAACTTTATTGAATCTAGAAATAAAATAAAGGATTTAGTGGAATACTAAGTATGTAAGTAGCAGAATTAGTACTTTCACTGAATTCCATGGTCAGAATAGATAATTTGAAAAGAAGTGATATGAGGTCCAAAATATCTAACCTTTTGTTTTTGTTTTTGTTTTTGTTTTTTGGGCCACACACGGTGGCACTCAGAGGTTACTCGTGGCTATGAGCTCAGAAATCGCTTCTGGCTTGGAGGACCAAATGGGATGCTGGGGGATCAAACCGAAGTTTGTCCTAGGTCAGCTGCATGCAAGGCAAATGCTCTACTGTTGTGCCATTGCTCCAGCCCTGAAAAATCTCTAACTGTTTAAGAAAATTGTCTTCATTATACTAGTTTAGGTAGTATATTGACAGAAGTGTTGATAGATGAGTGAGGTCATTTGGTATTTGTCTTTCCTTTGCCTTATTTTGCTTAACATAATTCTTTCTAGTTCTCAATATATCTAAACTTAAATTCTGACATCAAAATGTGTTAGCTGAATTACTTTGATAAGTCTTTTACATTTTTTAATGTCATGATCCTTATCTAAAAAATTAAAAGGTAAGAACACTTGCTGCAAGAATTTTATGATACTTAATTAGCACTATATTAGTAAGATACATATCTAATACAAAATAAAGGCTATACATCTAATCATATTTCCTTCCAATACATGTTGAAGTCCTATCTGAATTACTTCTGAATATGAGTTTATATTTGAGAGTTTTATTGTAAAGGTTATAAGTTAAAATACAATAAAACACCAATATAATTACTGGTATTTTTTGTATGTATAAGGATATTTGGGATTTCACATAGAAATAAATTTAGGTGATTGTAGAGGCAGAAGTTAAAGTGATGCAGGTATAGGTCAATTGTCCAAGGATTTCTGGAACTACCAGGAACAAGGGAGAATCAAGGAAAGATTCTTCTCCAGAGCCTTTAGTGGAACTATGGTCCTGTGCATGACTTGATTTGAAGCTCTAGGTTTCCAGAACTATGAATCAATAAATTGTCTTCATTTTAAGCAACTAAGTTTGTTGTATTTTGTTACGATCATCCCAGAAAACTAATATAATATGAATGTGAGGCATTGTACTAAATTATGAATGTTA
Source organism: Suncus etruscus (assembly GCF_024139225.1). Classification (NCBI taxonomy): domain Eukaryota; kingdom Metazoa; phylum Chordata; class Mammalia; order Eulipotyphla; family Soricidae; genus Suncus; species Suncus etruscus. Next base: position 14,686,304 of record NC_064867.1, on the reverse strand, counting down.
CTTTTTTTGGGAGGAGGTCACACCTGGTAGTGCTCAGAGGTTACTCCTGGCTCTGTGCTCAGAAATCACTCCTGGCAGGCTCAGGGAACAATATGGAATGCCAGGATTTGAACCATCATTGGTCCTCGATAGGCTGCATGCAATGCAAATGCCCTACCACTGTGTTATCTCTCTGGCCCCATTTTATAAGTTTTACTAAGCAGAGAGGATCAACTTGTTTATATGTGAGTTACTTTTGTTGGCTTGAGAAATGTTGAGGATGTAGATACTTTTCAGATTCAGAATATTTATACGTAAAATACCTAAGTTGTAGAATTTGAGTCTTAGTACTAATGTGAATTAAATTGTGTTCAGAACAAATAAAGAATAAAGATAAGAAGACTTTTAGTTACTTAGTGGAAGAATAATGTGTAAATATATTTAATAACCAGTTGTATGTGTTAAGTTATAAGTACTGTTCTCACTGCTTATGTATGAACTCATTTAAATTTCCCAATAACCCCAAAGATACTAGATCACAAGAATCTAACTAGGTCTGGTCAGAAAAATCCTGCACTAAATATTTAAAAGACAGGAGGAGTGCCCAAGAAAGACTTAGCCACCTGGAACATTTGCTTTGACTTCAGGAGGACCGAATTTGATCCTCAGAACCACATGGCGTCCTGAACACTGCTGGGACTAAAACCTGGAGCACGGACCTAGAAGTAGCCCCCAGCATTGACAAGTGTGACTCCCACACTGAAATGAATAAACAAAAGAGGATTCACTACACAGCCTCTGGAATTGGTGGTGAGGTAAAGATGGAATGTTGAAATACTTTAAATCAACAATATCAGACAGATATTATCACAACTAAGCTGAAAAGGCAAAAGGAGAAGCCGTTCTGCAGGAAGTTGATGGTAGGAGGAGACATTGGGTTAAGGTCAAGACTGGAACCATAGCAGGCCTATCCTGAGAAAGCTGAAGCTAGTGGAGGAACTGGGACCACTTTGGGCTGTCTGCTAGAGGAGTGTATAGCAGTTCTGAGTTTAACCTTTTAACCACTTTCTCACCAGTACTTTCTCTTATCCTAATGGATGGATCCAACAGAACCAGTGATGTGAGAGGCAGAAGGAAGAGAACTATTGTCATACATGGAAGAGAAAGATTTGAGTGGGTCCTACCTGTACCAATCTGGTATATATTACTATTACTACTACATTATATAAAAGTGAGAAATCAGTAAGGTACAATGATATCAGGACAAAATTCTCAGCTGAAACTGAAGTCCAAACCTGGCAGTTTAGCTGGAGCCTGCAGTCTAAACCTTAGTGATCCACCATAGTGCTCTTGCATCCTCAAAGAGGGTGAGCTAGGAGCTAGCAAGAAACATTATTATGATTGACTATGTCAAGAATCAAGAACCTGGATATATTGGCATTAATAAAATGGAGTAAAATAGATTTACTTAAGAAATATTATAAAGGAAATAATCACTTAAGAAAATGAGAAAGAAAATAGATTTTTTTTTTTGGTTTTTGGGTCACACCTGGCAAAGCTCAGAGGTTACTCCTGGCTCTATCCTCAGAAATCACTCCTGGCAGGCTTGGGGGACCATATGGGATTCCGGGATTCGAACCACCAATCTTGTGCATGCAAGGTAAATGCCTTATCTCCTTGCTGCCCCTCCAGCCCCAGAAAATAGCTCTTGATTATAAAAAATATTTGAAAAAGTGAGATGAACTTATTTTAACTGCAACAGTATTGAATTTCAAGCAGAAAAGAGCGAGGTAGCATGATAAGATTTAAAAAATGCAGTATTTATTTGAACAAATTTTACCTACACAAAATAACTTAAGATACCTCTGAAAATCTATTTTCTTCTGTGAAACTTCCAAGATTGCTTCTCCTTTATGGTTTCTTTTCATCATCTGCCTGAGTACAAAGCTGTTTAAGTTATTTTCAATAAATAAGAGTATTTTAAGAGGTCTTATTTTTTTATTTTTAGCCCTGAGATGGCAGTAGTAAAATTAGAAGTGTTGTTTTATGCACAATTTACTTTCTTGTTTAGGGGGGTGATATAAAATAAGAAATAGTACATTAATTGGTCTTAGAAAAACTGTTGTATTTTTATTTCTTTTTCAAATGACTTTTTATCTAAGTTTAATTAAGAAAATAAAAACTCCTATAAACTGATAATTACTTGAATACAAATACAATAAATACTTGTTACAAATTATTTCTAAAAATATGTTACCAAAGAGAAAAAAGCAACTCAAGGAAATATTCTTCTTGATGGACAGGGAATATAAAAGAAGCTTTGTACACAGAGTAGATGAAGCAGTTATTTCAATTTAACCAAAATAGATGCCAATCTTAGTGATTTAGGTTATTTTGAATTCCTTTTTATTTTACTGACTGTATCTCCCTAATAGCCCAAATCACTCACATGGTTATATTAAATGTTTTTTTTTTTTATCTTATCCATTAAAACATAGGGGTGCAATGACTCCCATTGTATGCAAATGATTTAACCCAAAACTACCTAATGGATATAACTTGAATAGATCTAAACTTTCTTTTAGCATTATAGACTGCTCAATGGCTATCTTTATGTCAGTGATAGAATCTAAATGGTAGGTGGGTCTTTGAATATTTGTGATGGATAATATATGCCAAACTATTGGTTGTAGGTGTTTGCATGATTTGAGTATGGGACATTATACATAACTTGGCATTTTACCTATCCTGGGACCAATTAAAAAAAAACCCTAGTCTAGGCTTTGGCCTATGACCTGTACAACAACCAAGATCTCTAATTCCAGAGGCCTGACTGAGACAACTGCAACTGAGCAGAACTTCTGGAAACTTCATGAAAGATTATCCTAGGCTTTGCCCTAGGATAGGTACAAAAACCAAGACCACCAACTATAGAAGACTAATTAAAACTTCAAAAAGTAGTATCAGTGCTGGAAGGGATGAAGTGGAAAGGAACACTCATTTACTCCTGGTTGGAATGTAATTTGGTTTAGCCTCTGCAGAAAATAATGAGACATCCCCCAAAATTAAGAATTAAGTCCCTTATAATCTAACTATTTTACTTATTCACATTTATCCTAGAAGCTAAAAATCCATATATTAACAAGGTAGTTACACTTCTCTGTTCATTCTACTGTTATTCACAAGAGCCAAAAGCTTGAAATAACTCATGCGTAAGAACAGGTGAGTAGATAAAGAAAAAGTAGTATATCTGAACAAGGAAATATTACTCACCTATACAACTATTAAATAATGCAACTAAAAACTATGAACGGAACCAGAGGGTATCATGCTGTGTGTAGTCCGAGGACATGCTTTCTCTTATAATAGGGAATATAAGAAACATGGCATGGTAATGGAATAACCATTACCACAATGGAATCTGAGAGTCAGTCTACAGAACTGAATTTGCCAGAAGGGTGAGTTGGAACAGGAGAAGGGGACCTTGAGAAAGATGAAGGGTGACGGAGGAATGCTGATATCCTAGTGCTGAGTGTGATGTTAGAACATTGTAAACCTGAAAGCCTAACATTAACAGAATTGTAAAACATATATGAAAATTAAAGGAAAGCAATGACAAAAATGTAGTTTGTCACACATTTTGTGATATTTTGTTATAATAGCTTTATCAAACTAACCCAATTAGAAAGACAGTTTAGTGGTATCTAACCCAATACACAAAAGGCCAATAATTTGCATAACTTACTTAATTTCAACTATGAATATCCATAATGAGATTGGCATTCAAGACAATCAGAACTATGTTGCTCCATTTTTGAGATCTAAATGAAAAAAATATGTGTATCTCAGACTTAATGCAGTGTAGTTTCTCCTTTAATTTTTGCTTTCATACAACTGTAATAACCTTTCATATCTGTTTTATCTAGAATATTTCTTTGATTTTTAGAAGCACTTACTATACTATTTATTAAGTTCTTTGCAAATGCAACTGTGTGAAATTACAGCTATATTCTTTTTGTTGTTTTTGTTTTGGATCTGAGGCCACACCCAGTGACACTCAGGAGTTACTCCTGACTATGCACTCAGAAATCACTCCTGGCTTGGGGTACCATTGGGGAATTGAACCATGGTCTGTCCTGGGTCAGCTGCTTGCAAGGTGAATGTGCAAGGCTGGGCCATCACTCTGGCCCCTACAGCTGTATTCTTAATGTGGTCATTGACATAAAGTAAATAATAAGAATTCAAATAAGAGGAGACAATTTCATCTTCAATCTAAAACTAAGTAATCTAAAACTAAGTAATCAGTATAGGTGTAATTTTAATCCTCAAACCCTAGTTATTTATCAAAGAGTAATCTAGGTCAGAAAATGGAATCCTAGTAGTGCTAAGTGAAAGAGAGCAATAACTGAAGACAAAAAAACAAGAAGCTTATGGAGTGACCCACTTCTATGTGGGCAGAAGTAATTGTGTTGGAGTGGGGAATTTGTTCTTTAATATATAGTAATAATTTACATTGTATTGTTCTGAATTTTGCTCTTTAACAGATAGGAATAATTAATATTGTATTGTTTTGTCTAGAAAGTCAGGATTTAACATTTATAGTGACTTACAGATAAAAGATTCTACCACATTCAGAAAGTATATAATACTATTAAGTAGCATCCATTAAATTGACACACCTTTGTGTTCTTGTCCTTATTCATTTTCTCTAAGTCTCCTAGAAAAAGGCATCCTTTTGAAAAATGTATATAAGCAAGTTACCACAAAGGACTTTGTGGAGTTATTACAAAGAACGATGATTTTTAAGTAAGGAATTTTATATTTTCCTAATTTGTGAAGGAGTAATTTTCTTCTTTGCAGTCCCATATGTTCCCCTTTTCAGTGCTGTTTCTAAACTGCAATTAAGCAATTATCATCTACTTTTTTAGCATTAATTTTTTATTGTATTTTTTTATTTAATTGTATTTTGGATGCTGTCTGAATGGAATTATTCCCAGACTTTTTCAACTCTCTGTTCTATACCCCAAAGTCCATTATCCTTTGGCTCCTTCTTATTTGCAGCTCATTCAGGTATTGAGTCAATTAGAAACTTATGATTGTAAGTAAAAGAATTTAGATCAGCTGTTTGCAAGGCAAATGCCCTATCAACTATTCTGTCTCTTTTGTCTCTCTTCAACAATTTTGTCTATAATGTTATATTTTTCAACCACAATAAAGAAAATGCTGCCATTTATGACAAAAACAGGTGGAAATTGAGACCATTATGCTAAGGGAAATAAATTAGCCTAAGAAAGACAAATATAAGATGGTATCACTTATGGATGTGCCCTTTAAAAAAAGTCAGTATATATAAACAGAAAAGCAATCGGTAAAGGTAAAGGAAATAGGGAGAGATTAGAATAAAGGCACAGACCTTTGAAATGAATAGAGTCTGAGAACTACTGTAAAACATAATGGACATAAATATTACTGTATTGTATAACTGAAGTGCTAAAAGAGTAAAACTTAAATATTCTTTGGCATCTTCATCCTCAAATTATGTGACAAGGATAGATGAATTAGTGACTTAAGTATGGATTAATAAGTGCATATATATAATGATGAACATTAAATAATGCAAATTAACATTGTGTACACTTAAATGATTTTTTTCTCATATATCATTGGTTTTTAAATATGAAGTTTTCAGAGTGCACCTTATATCTCTATAAATGTATATATCACGTCAAATTCATCACCAACATTCTAGTAGAATTCTACACTAGCAGATTGATCCACCTGATATACCTTAGGCTCCCTCTCCATGTTTAAATTAATAAGAAAAAACAGTATCAAGCTATTTTTGTTTTCATTTTAAAAATAATATCTTTATTCAAGCACCATGATTACAAACATGTTGTAGTTGGGTTGTAGTTGGGTTATAAAATAGTACATCCCCCCTTTTTACCAGTGCAACCTTCCCTCTGCTAATGCCTCTCTCCCTGTCTCCTGTCTCCCTTCTCCCTACCTTCTGCCTGTATTCCAGACAGGTATTCTATGTCTCTCACTCACTACCATTGTTATACAATTGTCAGTGTAGTTATTTCTCTAACTGCACACACCATTCTTTGTGGTAAGCTGCATATCATGGCTGGTCCTTCCAGCTCTCCTCTCTATTGTCTCTGGGTATTATTGCAATAATACCCAGTTTTCTTTAGTTTTCTTAAATCCTGCAGATGAGTGAGATTGTTTTCTTTTGTTTGATTTTTTGCTTGGTATCTTTTTTGTTTGTTTGTTTTTGTTTTTGGGCCACACCCGTTTGACGCTCAAGGGTTACTCCTGGCTATGTGCTCAGAAATCGCCCCTGGCTTGGGGGGACCATATGGGACGCCGGGGGATCGAACCGCGGTCCGTTCCTTGGCTAGCGCTTGTAAGGCAGACACCTTATCTCTAGCGCCACCTTCCCTGCCCCTGGTATCTTTATGTTACACATGTAGACATATAAGTGAGATCTTAGCTATCGTTTGATTTTCTCTTTATGATGACTTGTAATTTACTATAGTAATTTTTAATTTCATTATGATGCTTCAAATTACAAAATTTTACTGGTTGTTTCTTTTTTGGTAGTTGTCTAATATTCTACACAAATATTTTCAATACATTTTCATATATCAAGTATGCAACAATAGAACTGCACTTAAAAAACGGGAAAGATAAATATCTAGTTGGTTTATCTGAAAAATTACCCAGTTGGGATTTCTAAGAGTAGTTTGTCCAATCAAATTTTGCCAGGAGCTGGTGCTAAGAAAGTAAATTCAAAAAGCCACAATGCATACTCTAAGAGACTCATGATTATTTTAATTTCCTTTTGATAGTATTCTTCTTATAACCTAACTTTTTTTCTGATCTTTATATCATGTAACTGAAATAGCTTCCCAAATTTCCTTCAATAAATTTTTGCCACTTGGATTCTAGAACAATGGAAAAAGTCTTGGCTAATGTTTTTTTACACAAGTCAAATTATGGCCTGCATCAGAAATACTACCATTTTTAGTGTAATTATAAGCTAATGCCTGCTTTAAACTAAAAATACTTTATTTTTTTTAATTCATTAGGTAAGCGCATAAGGCTGCAAAAGCCAAAAACTAGTTTTTATTACTTTCTTATTCTGTTCTTTTTCATGTTCCTTAGACATTGTGGAAAACAGAAGGATGTGATAGTATCTCAGCACTCTGGAACTTTCAGGAGCTTACTTGTGCCTCATCTAAGAATCTTCCATAGTTGTGCCCAAAGCTTACAAATAAAATGGAATATAATCTGTCTACTCTCATAGTGTGCAAGAGAGGCAGGAAGATTGTTCATTGCATAAAATACTCGTTATGCCAACATTGTAAAGACCAATAGAAATTCAGGACTACGCTAAGAAAATATGTTATAATTCTTAAAATTTAAATATAGTATGTGTTCTTAAATGAAAATTATAACAGCATAGTCATGTCTTCTTTATGTTAAATCTGACTGAATTTGATGGATTGGGGACTATTCTGTTTAACATACTTTTAGTTTCTTTCATCTTCCCTTCCTCTCTCCTCCCCTCTCCTCTTCTCTCCTAGACTGGCCTCTCTTCCCCTCTCCTCCCATCTTCATCCAACCCTTCCCCTTCCCTTCCCTCCCCTCCCCTTTTCATTCCCCTCCTCTTCCTTTCCTTCCTCTTCCCTACCCTCTTCTCCCCTTCTCTTCCCTTCCCTTCCTTTTTTCCCTTCCCTTCCCCTTCCTCTCCCCTCTCCTTCTTTTCTTTTCCCTTCCTTTTCCTCCCTTCCCCTTCCTCTCCCCTTTCCTCCACTTCCCTTCTCCTTCCTTCCCCTCCCCTCCCTTCCCCTCCCTTACCATCTCTTATGCCCCCTCCCTTCTTTTCCCCTCCATTCTTTTTGTGTTACTAGGCACCCAAGCATTGATACAAATCTCCTAGCTCTAATGACAATACTTTTATGACTATCACATAAGCCACTCAATGGAGCTCAATGGTTATTTATAAAACACAAACTAATTTATTTGCACATAGTTTTATAATTTATGATAAACATTACCTGGTATATTATATTTTTTGGAAAAAAATACTTTGGAAGATAAAAGACTACCTTCCTTGAATTTAGTGCTTTTATCAGAATTATATAGAAACCCAAGTTTTAAAATCAGAGATATTTTCACCTTTGAATCTAGCCTAACCACTATTCATTTCTCTATAATTTATTTGTTTTGGATTTATCTTTTGTAAAGCTTTTGCCCATTTTTTAATTTGGTGTTCTGAATGAAAGTATTGAGTTACATAAATTATAATTTGAGATTCTATTTTTTCAGAGCATGAAACAATAACACTATGATAAACCTATATATTTTGATGGTATATGGTTGCTGAAACCTATTGAATATAACTGAGTAGTTCCTCAAAGTTGCCTTGGAAAAATTGCCTTCCAACTTCCTTCAGAAATTAATAGCTGTCACAGCAATATATATTTTTGGCAACTGGTATTTAACACCTGACATGTTAGTGGGGCATTTTCTTTTATCCCAGTGGCCATATGCTCCTCCCAGGTGGCAATTCTGAGACTGTTTACCTCCACGACAAATGTTGACCTGACACTGTCTGACATATGGTGAGTGGTAGGAGGACCCTTAGTTCCCTATAGGGCATCGGCTCCCACTGTTTTCCTGGAAAGGTCAATATGATTTTGGGCATATGCTTATCTAAGCCTTACAGCAGTGACACTTCCCTTCCCAAGGGGCAAGAAACTCTGCCCATGTAAGTATCTGTGCCAGAATTTCTTTCTATGTCCCAAATTGGGAAATGACCTTATGAACGCTGAATTTAAGTATTGTTTTATTATCAAGAAGCAGGAGTAAAAACAACAGGAACATTGGAGATTACCTCACCTTTGTGAAACTCAATTCCTTATCTGTGAAATGGGAATAATTATTTAGAGCATACTTCTCCAGACTGCTGTGGAATTAGAGATAATGGTCATAACATATCCAAGACATCTAATCTGTAGTCTTTTGGTTATAAACAAGGGTTATAAAAAGCCTGGTTTCTGTTATCTATGGAACATCACAAGCTGTAACCAAACCTAAAGCTTTCAGAAACTGCAAAGGGCAGAGTTCAAGTGTGGACTTGCTAGCTTTTATCAAAAAGCTTGTGGAGAAAAATGCATTTTCTTTTGTTCAGATTGCTGATTTTCAGCCAGGAGTTTTTAGCCCATTATAGAAAATTCAATGCCACTGAATTTTTGGAGCTGCAAGAGTACTTGATTTCTTCTCAGACTTCAAATTTCTGTCTTCTGTCCACAGCCTGGGGAGTCGGTCTTTATCTTGCTGCACCTGAAAGCTGTGTCCCTTTCACTGTTATCAGTGTCCAGTAGTCTTCCAGCTGTCACTATCTCTACCTCTATGTTAGAAGACATTTCTAGAACCTTGAAAGCCCACTTCGCCTGTGCAGAAAAGTCAAGAAATCAACTTTTTTCGGCAGCCGATGTTTATTATTCTTTTCCTCTCATGTAGTATATTAGTTTTTGTAATTTTTATAATCAATAATGAAAATACTTGGTTCTTAACAAAACAGAATTTTATTCTTTCAAAGTTTTTGAGATTAAAGTCTCCTGTTTCGATTTTATCAGGTCGTGTTCTCTCTCATATTTTGGATGAAACCCTTAGTTGCCTCATCCTAGTTTCTGCATTTTGTTAAATATCCTTGGCATTTAGCTCACTGCTGTGTCACTCCAGTCTCTGTCTCTATCTTCATATTATATTCTTCCCTCATTTCCTTAAATAATCTTCTAATAACAAAACCAGTTGTACAGGATTAAAAGCCTATCCTATTTTAAAATAACCACATCTTTACTAAATGATTTCTGCCATGATCCTATTCTCAATAAAGCTATAGCCTGATGCACTAAGGACTTCCTATATTTGGGGGAACTGGTGGATACCCCAGCTGTGCTTACGTTTAGTTCTGTTTTTAGGAATGACTTATACCATTGCTTGGGGGACCATATGAGGTGTAGGGTATGGAACCAGGGTAAGCTTCATACATTACTCCCGTACTATCCCTATGACCTACTTCACATATTTTGAGAGTGATACTTTTGGTGTAAAATTTTAGGATTAGAAATTATTTGAGAAAAATTTCATGCCATCTTCAATATTTTTATGTAGGACAAAACAGGGAAATTATTGTGATAACTGATCCTAGAATTCTTCCTTTCTTTCCTTTCTGCCTATCTTTCCTTTGACCATTTCTTTAATCCCTTGGTAGTTTTCTTCTTGTCCAAAAGAAACTTGTATACTCAAATTTTTATTTTACGGGAATACAGGTAAAAATTTGTGAATGGGCCAGAGAGATAGCATAGAGGTAAGGCATTTGCCTTGCATGCAGAAGGTCATTGGTTTGAATCCTGGCATCCCATATGTCCCCCAAGCCTGCCAGGAATAATTTTTTTTTTTTGGTTTTTGGGCCACACCCGTTTGATGCTCATGGGTTACTCCTGACTAAGAGCTCAGAAATCACTCCTGGCTTGGGGGGACCATATGGGATGCCGGGGGATCGAACCACGGTCCCTCTTATGCTAGCACTTGCAAGGCAGATACCTTATTTCTAGCGCCACCTCACCGGCTCCAGGAGCGATTTCTGAGCATGGAGACAGGATTAATCCCTGAGCACTGCCAGGTGTAACCCAAAAGCAATAATAATAATAATAATAATAATAATAATAATAATAATAATAATAATAATAATAATAATTTGTGGAATAATTCAAACAAAAAAAATGAATCACTGAATATGTTTGAAGATGGGCTGGTATGTATGGCACTGTATAGATTTTAGTTGATAAATTGGGTAGATGACACATAGAAGCTACATTTACATCGATTCTAGACTGGATAAAAGACATAATGGTATCTTACTTTCCATAAATCTTGTTTGTACCTGTTTCTCAGATTCTGATTAAAAAGAAAAAATTGCAAGTCTATCAAGTACACTGGCAAGAAGCTCTGTGCCCTTAATTGTATTATCTGAGATTTATACCGCCTATAAAAATCATCCTGATAGGGGCTCTACTGTGATCAATTTTAAGACACCTTTCTGTGGATTAGCCTTAGTTCTTATAATCTCAACTTTCCTCAGAATTTCTAAGCATGCAATTTCCAAAAAAATTTTTTTGTTTAATTTCTCCATCAATTTATTTTAGTGTTTATTAAATTCATTACATGGAAGTATAAAACAAAATATTGTTCATTGAGAAAAGAAATAAAAAAATAATAAATGTATCCATCTCATGATCAAAGATGGCTATAATGTAAAATCAAACACTGGGAGACAAGGGTTTGAAAGGGCAAAGTTAGATTATTTTGACAACTTCTATCTCTTTTTCTGTGCTCCTTAGAAAATTTCCCAATAACTGCCATGAAAGCAATGATCATAAATTCTTTTCACATATGAGAAATCATTTGTGACAACCTTGGAACTAAAATCTAAATGAGTGAAGAAATATGTAATCAACTCTTTGACCCCTTTATGATGGTTCTTTCAGATTAATCTAGCACTTGAATCTTTCAGAACATGTTCCCCTGATTTTTTGGTCAGTGATTGAGTACAGTCCTGAGGCTATAAGGTCATCTTTTCCTGAAACATGGCTTCTCAGATCAAGGTCATATTCATCCAGCTGTGCCAGTAGTAGATATTAGGGTTCCACAAAGTTCATTTTCTGATTAGATGCACTATTTTTATGCTGCATGGCTGACAACTATTGCAATTGTTGCATTCTGTTTTGTTTTCAGAAATGGTTCATTTCTATATGTGAATTTTCAATTCTGCATAAGATAATACATATCCTAAGATGAGACATATGATGGAGGGTTAAACCAGGAAAGGTGAGTATATATATAATAGGTAAAGCTGACCACCCATCTATAAAAATAAACTACATGATTAATTATTTCTAATTTATTCTTCACATAATGCACATTTCTCTATACTTATTTGCAAAGTCAAGGCTGTAAATTAGAGCCTCAAACAGGTGAGCATTTTAGAGCTGAACCCTATACACTGATTCTGAGTAGGCATAATTGTGTATAGAAATAGCTTCTAAAGAATCTCTTTTATCAATTTTAATTTTTTTAAGATGTGTTTTTGAGTTGCTGCTATATATATATTATATATATATACTTCAGCTTGACAAATTATGACCTTCTCTTAAGTGATCTGGGAGCAATGAAGGAGTAAGAAATGAAGTGGGATGAAAGGGAATTGGCAAAGATATTTTGCTCAGAAGTGAGAGATGATCTGTGGCTCAATAGCTCAATTCATTATGCATATTTTCTTTATTTACAACCATATCTATTATACCCCCTAATATGTGTATTCATGCATGTATATGAGTTCATAAATGTGTATATTTACAAATAATATTACATTACATTTTATACAGCTTGTGCCATATTAGGCATGAAGGTTGTCATGTATCTGCGCTTCCTGGTGCTATTACTCAGGGATCAAGACTATGTTTCCCGGCCCGGAGAGATAGCACAGCGGCGTTTGCCTTGCAAGCAGCCGATCCAGGACCAAAGGTGGTTGGTTCAAATCCCGGTGTCCCATATGGTCCCCCGTGCATGCCAGGAGCTATTTCTGAGCAGACAGCCAGGAGTAACCCCTGAGCATTGCTGGGTGTGGCCCAAAAACCAACAACAAAAAAAAAGACTATGTTTCCCAAAACTGGTAGCCATTCCTGACATAAGAAAGGTCTCTGCGGGGGCCGGGAAGGTGGCGCTAGAGCTAAGGTGTCTGCCTTACAAGCGCTAGCCAAGGAACGGACCGCGGTTCGATCCCCCGGCGTCCCATATGGTCCCCCCAAGCCAGGGGCGATTTCTGAGCACATAGCCAGGAGTAACCCCTGAGCGTCAAACGGGTGTGGCCCAAAAACCAAAAAAAAAAAAAAAAGAAAGGTCTCTGCTAGAAATAACTTCGGACCAATTAAAGAGAGACCATAGTAATTATTAAATCAACAGATCAAGCAGCTAGTCAGCGTTTTGTCTCAAGTGTTAGAGATAGCATCTCTATAAAAATGACACTGGAGGAAAATGTTCATGCATGCAAAATTAGAAATTAAGAATCGTTTTTTAATTTAAAAAATGTTAAAGCATAAAGATTTTGATATAAAACATTTAAACAATGCTTACTGTAGATAAATCTTACATGCTCAATGTCAAATGTTACAGGTGCTTTATAGGAAAGCTTCAACACTATGTTGTCAAGTAGTTGTGCCCACATTTCAGACATGATAAAATAAGTATGAAATGAACTCAAGTTCACAGACTTGTAAGAGACAGAATGAATATTCAAAATGAGGTTTGTTTAATGCCCCAGGCTTGAAATCTTGGCAGTACATTGCTATGTAGAGCCTTAGTGCAGGACAAAGCTTTGCTATATCAAATAGAGTCAGCAGGTTTGTAAAATAGAAAACAAACACTAAGCCAGAAAATTGTCAACATAAAAGTATAGTAATGTTTTAAAGTACATAATTGTAGCATCTATTGAATACTCTTATGTTCATAAAATGTTTCTATACAGGAATAAATAAATACTAAAAAATATCTTTCAGATTTATGACACAGATACTGCTTTTGATCAACACAAGAAAGTCAAAGTTCTGGTGTCTAGGGCAGGCAAATCCATTTGATCAAAAAATGTTGAGCCAGAATGAAGTCAGCAAAGGCTGGTTGTCTCTCACATAGCAAACTGCCTTAAAGAAAAAGGTGACATGGTCCCGAAGGAGTCCAATTTTTGAATGACAGTCTTCAACTGAGGAGAAGAGGCAGGATATTTTCCACATTGAACTCTTGCCAATTGTCACAGTGAGATAAAAAAAGTTGTACTTTAAGTTGCTTATAATAGACATCGTGTAGTTCTTCCCATATCTAAGAGAACATGTTATTTAATACTGTTGTTACAAGATAGTCTGTAAAGAAATATTCCACAAGATTTAGAACTAGGCCTAACATTAATTATGTATTTGCATTAGCATGTAACAAGTTAAATCAGTGACTATAAGCCCTAAAAATTAGGAAGTATTAGTAATCAAGCAGTGAAGAGTTGTTCCAAGTCTGAATTTACCCAAGGGGATCTTCAGAAAGGGCAGAGAGAAAGCAAAGGTATGCAAATAGAATAGAGCCAGGCAGAAGGAAAGATTAAATGTTGCCATTTGAATGCATAAAATTCTTCATGTTTAATAAGTACTCAGAACTAGGAAAGAAAATTCCAGAGGAAAACATTATAAATAGTATCCCACCTGAACAGCTTGTTGCCTGAACACAGTGTTGTGTCTGTATATGTTACTACTGGAGCACTCAACTCAGTTTCTGGTTAAGTCGTAGGTTTTCTAGGCTTGGAAACTATACTGTTTGACCTACCTAGAGCTTACTACTACCCCTCTCTGGTATTATTGCCTTGAATTACTTTGGAAATATTTTGTTTGTTTGCAGGCCAGAGAAGTTAATTACAGCCAAGACCAGACCACTGAAACTGTGATAGTCCCTATGCTCAGGCTCACTGGGACTGCACTAAGTCGACTTGGGAATCAGGGGGACCAAAGATCATCATTATCTAACACAGGAAGGAGGGCCAGGCAAGTTGCCAGCTGCAAACCAGAGGAAGCATTAGTCTCCCACAGTGTCCAATGCAACCAGCTGGAAGCTCACAGGTGCATCACAGGCCTTTTCTTCTTTGGAAATCTTTATACCCAACCATATTAATTAAAGTATTTTGAGTGGAACTGGTTTATTCATTGCCCCAAGACTCAGGGCAGGGCACATGATCCAGATTTGATCAAATGGTCAAAGCTACATGACTTTGATTAGTCAAGGATGGATGCATAATCCAAGTTAGTCCAAAGGGAATCATTTGTCATCTATTTTCTAGAATTACTGAGAAAGAAGCACTCTTTTCTAGGCATGCTTGTTTCCTAAAATAATCCAAGTCCTATGGTATTGTCTGAGCTTTTAGATTCTGCCATACTGGAAACTTAAGTATCTCTGAACTTTTATTTGTTTGGGGGCTACACCCGGTGGTGCTCAGGGGTTCCTTCTGGCTCTGCTCAGAAATCACTCCTGGAAGGCTCGGGGGACCCTAATGGGATGTCAGGGATCAAACCCAGGTTGACCACATGCGAGACAAATGCCTTTCTCACCTTGCTATGACTCCTGCCCCCTCTCTGACCTTTTAAAATACTGTTTTAATAGATTCATAAGACCTGTTCTACTAAGGGGTTAGTATCACGTGCCTGGGGCAGCCTAACCCAACTTATGAATATTTATACTTTTATTTTACAGTGTATCATAGAACCAATCATATGATCAGAAGCTTGGGACTCTTAGCTTCACCCTTGACCTCCAGGGCATAGAGAGGTGTTAGAGGTTAAATTCAATCTCCAGTTGTCAAAGATTTAGACGGTTTTGCACAGTGAACCCTTCATAAATTTATAGAAGAACAGGATTTGGGGAGCCTTTTTTGGTGAATATGTGGAATCCTTGGAATGTCTTCCCTGACAAAGATCTTGCCCTTCTCATCAACATTGCCTTATATTTTTATTTTATATGGTTTCTTTTTAGTTATTTTTTATTTCCTTATTTAAGTTAGTAACTCAACTATTATTATTTCTGAGTTATTTGAGACATTCTAACAAAATCATTGATCCTAAATAGCTAAATCAGTAGCTCAAATGACAATTTGGGCATGTGGCTACTACTTAATTGGGGCAGGGATAAGGTGCTTTGCAGAGCTTAGCCTGGAAGATCCAGGAGACAGTATCAGAATCATGTTGAATTGTATTATCCCTGGCTGATGTTGTAGGATTGCTTGATGTGTTAGGAAGTCCACACATTTGGTGTCCAGGTGTCTGAAGAACTGTTGTGTGGAATATAAATAAAAAACAATGGTGAGCAGCGTATTTCTCTTTACAGTACTATTGTTGAGAGATTCCTCTTTAGACATATTTTGCCTGTCTGCCTGGCATTTGAACTGCCATCATTCAGTAATTCTTTATTCAACAACCATATAGTGGGGGCCTTGAGCTAAGTTAAAAAAATGTCGAGGCAGCAGAATGGCAAGGCATAGTACTTGATGCCAGGGACTTTGAAGATGCCAGAGACTTTGAACAAGTATTCAATTACACTGGCCTTGCTTTTTAACAGCTTGCCTCACTTGACCTCCGTGAGCCTTAAATCCAGCCAGGCAGTTTATTGCTGTTGGTGTGCTGGGTGTCAACATGACCATTCTCTTGTCTCTTGTGATGGATCATGACAAGAAACATTCATCATCATAAAAAGATATTTTTAGAGCAGTAATGCATCATGTAGTAGAGAATTCTCAAATTTTGTTTGACCTAAAATAATGGAGTTTCTTTAGTCTTTTTCTTCCCTTTCATGAGAATCTTTCTCTGGAGTTTATAATTGTGTTCTTTTGGCATCACGATGTGGTGGTGTGCCATGGATATTGGTTGAAAGAAGGATATTTACAAATGCAAAAGAAGTAAATGCAAATTGGGTGTTCTGTTTAGAGTTTTTGTAGTGTATTATTTTGGAAAACTGCTTGCCAATGTCTGGTACATATCCTCTCAAGATGTCCCTTTACCATTGTTATGCAGAGCTCAGAAATGTGCTTTAGAGAACTGATTTCTGTGTGGACTACGGGGAGAAAGGAATTAGAGGAGGGAAGAGATAGGAGAGAGAGAGGGAGAGACAGAGAGAGAGACAGACAGACAGACAGACAGAGAAACAGAGAGAAAGAGACAGACACACAGAAAAAAAAGACAGAGACAGAGAGAAACAGAGAAGGAGAAACAGAGAGAGGTAAGCAGATGACATAAATACTTTCTGTACCATCTTTGAAAGTAAAGTCCCAGGTTTGCTTTGTCATAATGTAGCACAGGACACATTAGTAATGCTAGAAAAATCCCTTTGAATTGTAGCTAAGATTGTTTTTGGAATTAGCATAGTCACAGAATATAACTTGGTGAAATTGTTTATTTATTTATTTTTTAATAGAAAAATAAGTGTCTCTGAGGTTAGGCCAGCTACTTAGCACATACAAGTAATAGAGCTGGAAATGAAAAAGGGGTGAAAATAAAAGCCATTCAGAGGCTGCTCCTATAGAACACTGTGCTGGTCTTCATAATTTGTTATCATTAAAGAGTCATTTGAGGATTCTTTGAGAGCTGGTTTGACATAAGGAAGGTTTTTTTTTAAATCGAAACCATTGTGATTTACAAAGTTCTTCATATTTTGGTTTCAGACATACAATATTTCAGAACCAATCCCACCATTAGTGTGGTTCTCCCTCAACCCATGTTCTCAGAGTGCCACATGCCACTTGCTCCCACAACCTTTGCTCCCAGCTTGTCAGTATAATAGACCCATCTTAAGTTTTGATTGTTTAAGTTTGAGTCTCATGATTTTATTATTGTTTACTCTGGCTTGGATATTTAGTTCTAACTTTTTTTTTACACCACCAATGCATCTGAGACCTCTTAGCCCCCAATCCTCCATCCTTTCATACTTGTATTTCTCCTCTACTAATTTTCTAGGGAAAACTTCATTTTAATGGGCCTTTTATCCAGATTATTCATCATGAGTAGAACTAGGATATGTGTAATTGATGATTTAGGAATTCTAAATACTATCTGATTTGAAATATCTTCTACATTTTTCCTTTTTCCTTGTGACGGTTTGCATAAGACCTGTTTTGAACTGGAGAGATAACACAACAGACTAAAATAGCATTTGTTGCATTCCCAAAGCTGGGTTTAATCAACTGTACTACATGTTCTCTGTGCACTGTTAAAGGAAGCCCCTAAGCATTACACTTTTTTTTAACATTTTATTTTTTTATTTAACCAACTTTATTACATACATGATTGTATTTAGGTTTCAGTCATGTAAAGAACACCACTCATCACCAGTGCAACATTCCCATCACCAATGTCCCAAATCTCCCTCCTCCCCACCTGACCCCCACCTGTACTCTGGACAGACTTTCTATTTCCCTCATACATTCTCATTATTAGGATAGTTCAAAATGTAGTTATTTCTCTAACTAAACGCATCCCTGTTAGCGGTGAGCTTCATGAGGTGAGCTGGAACTTCCAGCTTTTTTTCTCTTTTGTGCCTGAAAATTATTATTGCAAAAATGTCTTTCATTTTTCTTAAAACCCATGATGAGTGAGACCATTCTGCATCTTTCTCTCTCTCTCTGACTTATTTCACTCAGCATAATAGATTCCATGTACATCCATGTATAGGAAAATTTCATGACTTCATCTCTCCTGACAGCTGCATAATATTCCATTCTGTATATGTACCACAGTTTCTTTAGCCATTCATCTGTTGAAGGGTATCTTGGCTGTTTCCAGAGTCTTGCTATGGTAAATAGTGCTGCAATGAATATAGGTGTAAGGAAGGGGTTTTTGTATTGTATTTTTGTGTTCCTAGGGTATATTTCTAGGAGTGGTATAGCTGGATCGTATGGCAGCTCGATTTCCAGTTTTTGGAGGAATCTCCATATTGCTTTCCATAAAGGTTGAACTAGACTTTTACACACCCAGTGTGGCATTTCTCTCACCCCCACAAAATAAAAAGTCTAGTTTTCTCCTCTTAGACTTGGACTAAGATGTCTTAAATAATGTCTCAAAAAATGACTAAAATGTATTTTTCACTTATTATGACCCTCCCATTGTATTGTGCATGGACATTCATGGTAAACCTGAACCTTAGTAAAAGAGATAAATTATTTTAATTTTATTGACATAAATTCCATGAGTGGCTTTATTATCTCCTCCGTCTGTCCTAGAAAAGTACCTGTAATGTAGAATATTCCACAAAAATTGATTAACTTATAAAATAAATGATGAGACCACTGAATACAAACCACAAAGCAAATTTTCTTGTGAAAGTTGAATAAATTTATTTTTTGGATATCTTTATTTAAACACCTTGATTACAAATATGATTATAGTTGGGTTTCAGTCATGTAAAGAACACCTCCCTTCACCAGTGCATTATCCCCATCATCACTGTCCCAAATATCCCTCCTCCCCATCCCACCACCACTTGTACTCTAGACAGGCTTTGAAAGTAGAATAAATTCTTGAATACATACTTGGATGATATATTAACAGTATGATCTGTTGAAAGTTAAAAAGCAAATTAACTCTTCCTTGGGGAAGTCAGAATGAATCAGAATCCTGAAATGAAAGGACGCATAGGTATATGAGTCTACAAATCCATGCCCTGACTGAGATAGGTAGATATCCACCATAGCAGTAGAGAAGAGCCTGAGAGATGGAGAAAAGCTTTCATAAAATTGTTAATATTGAAGTATTAGTGCAGTGAGTCACGCAAATATTTTTGAGTTCCTGGCGCATAAAATTATGTTTACTCTATACTATATTCTATTAAGTGTATATTAGCAGTAAATATGAAAAATATGACACTGGAGAGATAGTACAGTGGGCAGGGCACATCTCTTCCATGTGAATAACCTGGCTTTGATCCACAACTTCCCTTATGGTCTGCTAAGCACCACTAATAGTGATCCCTGAAAGGATAGACAGGAGTAAGCTCTGAACGCTACCAAATATCACCAAAAATAGAAAAAGAAAGAAAAAAGAAAAGGAATAAAGACATGCACAAGATTTTATTTAAAATGCTTTATTATCGGGTCTGAGATATGATAAAGTTGTGCCATATATCTCAGTACCAAAAAAACAAAAATTCTTAAAAATAATAACCCTCGGGGCCAGAGTGGTGGCGCAGGGTGTAAGACGTCTGCCTTATGCACGCTAGTCTAGGATGTCTGCTGTTCGATCCCCCGGCATGCCATATGGTACCCTAAGCCAGGGGCGATTTCTGAGCGTATAGCCAGGAGTAAACCCTGAGTGTCTGGGTGTGGTCCCAAAACCAAAAAAAAAATATATAACCCTCATCTGATCATTCAGTGTATTAGAATCTACTTGTTGGTAGAATTCTTTGCTTGATGTTGTGTACAGAATGACCTGGACAGTGAAGGATGTAGGTTGGTATGGCAGTGACAATGTTGTAAAACAAATAAAAAGTGAAGTTTATCACTTTGATTCACTCTTCCTTTCACAGAGAAGTTATTTGTAGTGTGCAGTAGTCTTTGATACCATTTAAGTCAATCCTCTCAAACTCCCTGGCTCATTATCATATTAAGCTTACCTAATATTTTAAATCTAGTGCTGTAATTTCAACAGTGTTCCCAGGATCATTACCAGGATTCAATTCTATCTCAAGAAAGCACATTTCTTGCTCAGTCTTAAGAAGTCGTTCACAATTCTTTAAAGGTTTTTCTTGAGCTTTCAGCAATTTAATCATGTCTTCAGGCTTCATTTCTGATTCTATTTCTCTTATTTGCACCAAAGCTGCAGTTAGTCCCTTCACTTAAAACTTAGACCCTCCTTGTCATCCATGGAGATTGGAATCAACTTCTTCCAAACTCCTCTTAATTTTGTTATTTTTAACTCTGTGAATCATGACCATTCTTAAAACTATCAAGAATAAAATATTCATTCCAGAAAATTTACATTTTACTCTATCCAGATCAATGGGAGGAATAACTAACTTGCCAGCTAAAGTCATGTGTTTCTTCAATAACACTTGAAAATAAGAATGACTTCTTGCTCCCCCAAGAAAGAATTCTTGACCCATGGATTGCAGAATGGAAAAATTAACAGTCATTATATTAAAGCAAAATTATTCTACTTAACTACATTTATCAGTGTTTTTTGGTAACCAGGTGCACTGTCACTGAGTAGTCATATTTGGAAAGAAGAGCTTTTTTCGAACAGCAGGTTTTAACAGTGGGCTTAAAATATTCATTGAACCGTGTTACAAACAGATGTGTTGTTGTTTAGGCTTTGTTGTTCCATTTCTAGAGCATAGGCAGAAGTGCTTTAGCCCAATTATTTTTTTTTATTGAGGTATCATAATTTACAATAACACTTGCTTTTGGCACAGAATATTACCTACACTTCCTACTAAGAGAGTACTTATATTTCTTTAACACTGACCCTTAATTCATTCTCGAATGTGCCTCCTTTTGTCTCCACTGACTCTTTGTCAGACTCATTTCTGTAGGCAGAATCCTTTTATTTGTCTTTGTATATTACCCTACCCTACTTTGTTCCTTTATGCTTATAAATGAGTGAGATGATCTGGTATTTGTACTTTTTCTTATGACTCTCTTATTATATAGCATGACATCCTTCACTTTCAAGCTGCAGCAAAAACAAAATTTTATCTTTTCTTATAGCTGATAGTGTCCCATGGTGTTTGTATTCCATAGTATTTTTATCTACTCATATGTTGCTTGGCATTTGGGTTGTTTCCAGATTTTGGCTGTTATAAATAGCACCATAGTGAAAATGTTAGCAAATATCTTTCTAAATTACTATTTTTGTATTGTTGGGGTAGAATGAAAAGAACTGAATTAATGGATTATATGGAAACTATTTTTTAATATCTTAAGAAATATTCATACCTTTTAATATTTTTCTTCTAGGCAATATGTTTTACAGACTGTTAATGATCAGGTTTCATGCATGGAATGTTCCAACATTACACCCACAACCAGAGTGCCCCAAAACCTATTAACCTCCCCACCTTCATGGCAAGCTCAATAGACTAGCTCTCAAGCTCTGTTGCTTTTGGCCATTTGTTATTCCCTTAATATATTTCTTTGAATTACACATATGAGATAGGTCATTCTATATTTGTTCTTCTCCTTCTGACTTGACTTAGCATTATACTCTCCAGATACATTTACATAGAAAGCAATTGCATGCTTTCCTCTTTTATTTTTTTTTTTTACAGTCAAGAAGCAATACATCTACAAAAGTCTTTTCTTGAGAGTTTTTGTATCCTTGAGATATATCCAAGAAGTGGAATTTCTGGGTCATGTAGAATATCAATTTTGTGAAGTGTCTATATTGTTTTCCAAAAAGGTTAAATAAGTTAACATAGCCACCAGCAGTGGATGAGGGTTCTTCTCACCACATCCCTGTAATTACTATGTGCTATTTTGTTCTTTTTGATCTGTGCCATTCTTTTTTTTTAAGTGAAAACAGTTTTTATTTGGAGATAATGAGGAATCTGGGGTATTAGTAAAGAAAAGTAAGTATAGAAAAGAAAAAAATAAATATATTTTATTAATTCAAAAATGCATTCCCTAAAAAAGTGAGAGAAATGAGTAATGTACACAAGAGAGAGACAAGCTTCTCCAAAGGTAGAGAGAGCCCTGGTAAACAATCCAGTATGAAAGTAGGAAAGTACACATCTCAAGAGGGGAGATGTGGGCAATATGCGTGTGTGCAGATGCCACATTTATGAGCTGGCAACATACATGTAATGATATGTGCCATTCTTATTGGTGTGAAGTTATATCTCACACAGAACACAATTTGCATTTCCCTAATAAGGAATGCAGAACAATTTTTTTCATATGCCTATTGGAAAACTGTATATCTTCTTTGAGAACGTTTATGTTCATATTTTAATCCCATAATTGGAGAGGGTTGCTAAACTTTACAAGTGTATTACTATATTGGATATTAACCCTTAGTTAGATGAGTGGTGGGCAATTATTTTCTCTTAGTCAGTGAGGTGTCTTTATTTTTGTCATTGTTTATTTTTCAGTGTAAAAGTTTCTTGTTTGTCTTTGCTCTTCTTTAGTTAAATGCATTGAAATAAAATAAAAAATAAGACAATATATATGTGTATATATATATATATATATATAATAAAGTCATTATGGGAACAAAACATTTGAGAATAATCAGATTAAGAGGTAATGTTACAGAGGTCTTAAACTTATAAAGGAAATACAGGCTTCCCTATTGTCTTTTGAGATGTTCTTTGAGATCACATTTTCATAACACATTCTGGTCTTGTTGAGTTTCAGAAATAATTTGCAGCAGAAAGGGCTTGGGTAGAGTTCGTGCACTGGGGGTCCTTCTGGAGCTGAATCTGATATCAAGCAACAGTCCACATTTGGGGGGGTGAGAAGGAGGGTCACAGAGCATAAATCAGCAGGAGTGTTGTAGTTTCTTGCCTGGGGACGAGATGTGGGGCTGAATGGGTGTCCCTTCACTTAGAAGCTGATGGCTTATTGGGGCAGGAGATCAGTCTTGATACTTAATGGGTTAAGAACTGGGGGTAAAGATTGTTAATAAGGAGGGATATCAGATTTGGATTGGGGGGTGTAGGAATAGTAGGATTTCTGAAGGGGGAGGTGGGAGGGGCTATATATACTATAGGCATGGATTGTTTAGGTTTGTCTAATTTAGATTTGGCTCTCATAGATGAATCCTCTATGTACTCATGCCCACATAAAAACATACATTAGTGATCTATACTTAAAGTGTTGTTAGAGGTCTGACCCTAATAGGATGGGTTTGAGCTCTTACAGACTGGTTGAATTAAGATAAATAATTAGCTTGGGGATAGATACCCAGGAGGGCAGTTGCTGGGTAATATGGCAGCTCAATTCTGAGCTTACTGAACACTCTCCACACTGTTTTCCATAGGGGTTGGACCAGGCAGCATTTTCACCAGCAGTTGATGAGAGTTCCACATCCCCGCCAACAGAGATTGTTTCTATTATTATTATTATTATTATTATTATTATTATTATTATTATTATTATATTTTTGTGTGTTTTTTTGGGTCACACCCGGAAGTGCTCAGGGGAAACTCCTGGCTCCATGCTCAGAAATTGCTCCTGGAAGGCACGGGGGACAATATGGGAAGCCGGATTCGAACTGATGACCTTCTGCATGAAAGGCAAAAGGCTTACCTCCATGCTATCTCTCCCGCCCCTTGTTTTGCTTTTTTTTTTTTTTTTTTGGTGCTGTTCCCATTATTTTTGATGTGAGCCATTCTCACTGGTGTAAGGTGGTACCTCATTGTTGTCTTGATTTGGATTTCTCTAATGATGAATTTTCATGTGTCTGTTGGCCATCTTTTGGTCTTCCTCAGAGAAGTGTCTATTCATTTCTTCTTTCCATTTTTCTATGGCTTTATTATATTTTTTGAAGCTTAGTTTCCTCAGTGCTTTGTATATCCTAGATATCAGATGTGTTGAGTGCAAAATTTTTTTCTATTCCTTTAACTGTCTTCTACTATTAAGTAGAGTTTCTTTCGCCTTGCAGAAACTTTTTAGTTTGATGTAGTCCCATTTATTTGGGTTTGGTGCTATTTCTTGCCATTGGCATTCTATCCTCAAAGACTTTTTTGATATATGTCTTGGAGTGTCCTGCCTATTTTTCCTCAATAAACTTTATAGATTTGGGTCTGATTTCAAGGTCTTTTATCCATTTTGAGTTGACTTTTGTGTAGGATGTGAAGTATGGATCAGTTTTTAATTTCTTACATTGTTATCAAGTTTTTCCAACACCATTTGTTAAGAGATTGTCTTTGTTCCATTTCAAGTTCTTGGCTCTTTTGTCAAATATTATTTGATTGTATATTTGGGGGTTTATCTTTGAATGTTCTGTTCTAACCCACTGGTCCGAGACTCTGTTTTTGTTCCAGTACCATGCTGTTTTGATCACTATGGCTTTATAGTAAAGCTTCAGGTTAGGTAATGAGATGCCACCCAGCTTCTTGTTTTTCAGTATGTATTTGTCTAAACTGGGTCTTTTGTAGTTCCAGATGAATATTATAATTGATTGTTCTAAGTCCTTAAAAATTATCTCTTATTTTGGATAAGTATTGCATTGAATCTATATAGAAGTTTAGGCAAGATAGACATTTTGATTATGTTGAAACTACTTACTCATGAGCATGGGATGTTCTTCCATTTCCTTAGGTCCTCTTCAATTTGTTTCTGAAGTGTTTTGAAGTTTTCATGGTATGGGTCCTTCACTTCTCTTGTAAGGTTGATTATTAGGTACTTGATATTTTTGGATACTATTTTAAATAGGATTGTATATTTAATTTCTTTCTCCTCTACTTCATTATTTTATAGAGGAACACTACTGTCTTTTGTATATTGACTTTGTAGTCAGCCACTTTGCTGTATTGGTTGTTACAGACTTTTTCCCTTTCCCTTTTTCCCTTTTTCTATTTCCTCATTCAGGTATTGAGTCAATTAGAAACTTATGATTGTAAGTAAAAAATATCAAAGTTCAACTGACTTCATCAATAGAAGGAAATCATTGATCCCTATTTCCTCCACTTCTGGTATTCCTCTAATCTATAGATTACTTATTTTGTCTTTGTGCATTAGATAACTAACTTTTTCTTCCAACGATTTACCTTTTATTTCCTTATTGGCATCTTTTTCACTTTTGGTTAGTAGTTTTTCTTCCAAGTTCTTCTATATGATTCTCCAACTGTGAAATTCTAAGACATTTTTTATTTCCTTTAATTCCATTTGTATTTATTCTCTCATCTTCTCTAAAAGTTCTTTAATGAAGTTCCTCTGTAAAAGTCTTTTAATGGGAGAGTTTAGTCCATTGACATTTAGGGAGATTATTGATAGAGAGGGCTGTTGTGCGATTGTATTTTATAGGCTGTTTGTTGATACAATCAAGGGTTTTGATTATGTAATTTATCTCTGAGTAGATGGTTTAGAATGGTTTTGTGTGTGTGTGTGTGTGTGTGTGTGTGTGTGTGTGTGTGCAAATAATGGAGTTCTTTTGTGTCTGAGAATGTTTTTATTACTCCTTCCCAAATGAATGAGAGTTTTGCCTGGTAGTGGACTCTAGTTTGGAAGTTTCTTTCATTCAGTCTTTTAAATATGCCATTCCACTGTCTTGCTTGAATTGTTTCAAATGGGAGATCTGGTTTGATTCTTATTTTGTAAGATTCTTACTTTGTACTTGAGGTTTTTTTGTTCTCCAGTATTGCTTTATGGAGTTCATCTTTTTTTTTTTTTTTTTTTTGCCATTTGGATTTCTATTTTATTAGGTACTCATTTCACCTCCTGGATTTGTACCAAAGTCTCTTTCCTCCCCTTTCCCTATTTCCTACCCTCCTGATAATCCTCTAATCCATAGATTACTTCTTTTGTTTTTGTTGATATAATACCTAACTTTTTCTTCCAATGCTTTACCTTTTATTTCCTTATTGGCATCTTTGTCGCTTTTGGTTTGTAGTTTTTCTTTAAGTTGTTCTATGTGATTCTCCAAGTGTGTATTTCTGCTATTATGGCTTGCTAAGACGTTTTTATTTCCTTTAATTCCATTTGTATGTATTCTCTCATCTTCTGTAAAAGTTCTTGGAGTTGGTTGATTTGTTCATCTATGAATTTCTTGAACTCACTGGCTATCATTCCTTGATTTTTTTTTTGTGGGGGGACGCACCCTTTTGACACTCAGGGATTACTCCTGGCTACGTGCTCAGAAATAGCCCTCTGGCTTGGGGGGACCATATGGGATACCAGGGATCAAACCACAGTCTGTCCTACACTAGCGCTTGCAAGCCTTACCTCTAGTGCCACCTCTCCTGCCCCCTTTCACCTCTTCTTAAGTTGATTCCAAATACTTTATTTTTGCTTATTTTGGGGGCCATATGCAGCAGTGGTGCTCTAGGATTACGCCTGACTCTGAACTCAAAAATTATTCCTGGTGGTGCTCAGGGCATCAAATCAAGTTCACCTCATACAAGAAAAGCATCTTACCCATTTCACTTGTTACTTGTTACATCAATTCTGTTACATGATTTTTTTGAGGCACAGTTTTCAGCAAAACTAAGAAAATATCACTCTCTTAGGTTTCGATGTTTGTACTTAGATTGTACTTAAATTGTTGCCTGTTGATTTTATAGCCTGAAACCTTACTGTATGCATTATTTGTTTCTAGGAGGTTTTATTTATTTATTTATTTGCTGTAATTGTTAGGGTTTTCTAACTATAGTATAATACTGTTTACACACAGGCAAAACTAGCTGACTATCTCACCAACAGTAAATACTTTCACTTTAACCATATTCCTTCCAGATTTGGTTGTTTCCAGACTTTCTGCCTTACTTGCTCATCTATGTTATGAAAATCATTTTTTACTTAAATTTAAAAACCCTATACTTGCTTTAAACCTGCATTTTTCAGTTTCCTAACCTATTACAGTTTTCACAGAAGAAAAGAAAGCCATTTATATTTGTCTACTTCCAGTCAGTTTAAAAGCTTTTCAAACCAGTCTATGTCTCTGAAGTCAGAGCACTTCTGAACAGAGTTCAGAGGTGTAAAGTTATATATGAGCTGCTTTTCCTCTTCTCTGCAGCAGATATGGGATTTTGAATGATGCCTTTGGGAATACCTTAAGAACTAACATATGTTCAAGTTCATATCTATCTTATAGCTTATTTATATACTTTAAAATCCAGTTTTACTTTAAGGTCTCTTGTTTTAAATTTTGTTGTAACCTTTTCAGATAAGTACTTCTGTAAAATATTCACTATTTTTCTTAATTAAAAATGAAAATAGATTATTTTATAGAATTAAAATATCACAATGTTTATCAATTTTACTCTTACTCATAATACAATTTTCTTATTGATTTTGAAATGCCTAGGATTTTAATATCCTAGATTTTCAGTTCAGTTCCAATAATAGTGAATCAAGGACTTCTAGACAAAGGCCCTGTTAAATGTAACAGAGCTGCTTTTCTTATTTCCTTTCAAAAAATTGCAGAAACTTTTGATCTGCAATAACTGTGGTCATATCATTTTTCTACATGACTTTACTTCCTGAAATGTAGAAATCTACTTTAGTAAAATTTTATTTATAGAGTAATAGGGTTGCAGATAACCTTTTAAGAAAAAACATTTCTGAACTTTTTCATTGCCTGAACTGGCTATGATTTCTCTCTCCTTAGTTAATCATTATTCCTCTAACTTCTTCGTCAGATTTTCAATATTGTTTCTATCTTCTGCATCATTTGTAAAATATTTGATATACAGAGACCCGAGTTAGTCTTTTGCTGTACAATGTGCATCAAGAATTGTAAAAATCGATCTATGAACTTTATATGCCCTCCTTAATCTAGCTAACCCACTTCCAATGACTAAAAGAAGTGTTCCCTGGGTGGAAGGAGTCATTTATACCTTACAATTTAATTTAGCTGATTCACCAGATTTCCCCCTCAATGTCCATTTTAGCATGAGGGTGTTCTCTGTTCCAAGAACAGAAAAAAGCTTGGGGGTATTAATGTTGAATGGCTGAGCCAAAGTCCAATTATGATGAGCTCAAAGAAACTGAGGTTGAATATGTGTTGGACTGAAGACCTAAGGGGGAATATTTTTTAACAAGACAGGATCAAGGGACTATGAATTTAATTTTTAAATTTAAAAATTTAAACCTAAGAGAAACAGCAAGAGTTTCAAAAACAAATGAAATAAAGCAAAAAGTTGAGAAAGAGCTGAGATCTGGAGAGGTCACTGTGTTTGATTTTATGTTGTGCTTAGGTCTCTCTTTAATAGTAGCTGATGCCCCTTAAGTGCAAGAAAGATGGGACTCCAAATATGGCTCCTGTACAGAGTCACCAGGATTGATTTTCCCTTGAGCTTAGATTTAGGTACTCAGTTAGCTTTGAGTACTGTTAGGTGTAGTGTCAAAGCACAAACAAACGACAGAAGTTACACTTCTCTCTTTTAGTGAAGAAGCTTTTTTATCAAAGACTGATCTTTGCAGAGATAAAAGGCTGGATCTGCTGGTCCCAAATTAGAACCCCTCCTAAGTGATCTCCCCATTCCACAGTCATCTGGGGTGGTCTGAGTCCTTCATTAATGAATTTTCACTTTCTATCTTCTCTCCAATCCTACTTGTTCCCTTTTACAAGAGATGATCTCAAAACATTCTGTACAGAACTTGCTACGTGCCAATTTTGTCTCCAAATCTAATTTACAGAAATGTCACCTAGAGATTCATTTTTGTAGTTAAAACTGACATTGTAAACACTGAAGGATGAGGCCTGAGAATGATTAAACGAGTTTATGAATAGTGGAAAGGGGCCTGAAAAATAGCATGGAGGTAAGGCGTTTGCCTTGCGTGCAGAAGGTCCAGTGGTTCGAATCCTGGCATCCCATATGGTCCCCTGAGCTTACAGGAGTGATTTCTGAGCGTAGAGCCAGGAGTGACCCCTAAGCGATGCAGGGTGTGACCCAAAAACTTTGGGTCAAATATATACTAAAAATCAGCAATTGAAATTCAAGTCATAAAGTTCTTTTATATATATTTTTATTAATATCTTACAATGGCACGTAATGAACAGGTACCAAAACATTATACACATGAGGAAACAATTGAAGTAGAGCTCAACCTGGGGACAGACAAATATCCTAATATTTTCTAGGATAGATCTTTTCTAATCTTAGAAGAGACAAGAATTGGACGATAGGGGCCAAAGTGATGGCGCAAGCGATAGGGTGCCTACCTTGCTTGTGCTAACCTAGGATGGACAGCGGTTAGATCCCCCAGCGTTCCATATGGTCCCCCAAGCCAGGAGTAATTTCTGAGCACATAGCCAGGAGTAACCCCTGAGCATCACTGGGTGTGATGATGATGATTTCAAACTATGGTGCTCACCTTTTGGGTATAAGAAATTTATACATGTATCAGATAACACAAACTTCAAAATGGGACAAGACAGAAATAATTCTTACAAAGCCATGACAATGCTATTAGCATTTTTAGCTTTTATAAAAGATAGTGACGCTACTTATTTAGTGCTCCTTTAACATCAAGCTTTTGTTGATGTCTTGCTACCCTCTTGTGAGAGTCTTACTTAAGAAAATAGTCTTCATAATGGTCATTTGTATTCATCTACTTCCTGCTTCAACACAAAGATCATTGGGGCCGGTGAGGTGGCACTAGAGGTAAGGTGTCTGCCTTGCAAGCACTAGCCAAGGAAGAACTGCAGTTTGATCCCCCGGCGTCCCATATGGTCCCCCCCAAGCCAGGGGCAATTTCTGAGAGCTTAGCCAGGAGTAACCCCTGAGCATCAAATGGGTGTGGCCCAAAAAGCCAAAACAAAACAACAACAACAAAAAAACCCACGAAGATCATTGTGTATACACATGCTCAAAATAAATTATTCAAAACTGTGAAGGTGAAACATTTTAAATAAATTATTATATGTAATATTTTATTATTGTGTATTATTATATTATCTTAATACATTTAATTCTGTGTATAATATATAGCTGAATATGAATTTCATTCTTAATTGTTTTTCCTTTTCTCCTTTCACCAGTGTAATTAATATATTTTGCTCATTTTTGCAGAGAAAGGAAATGAGAAAAAAATGCTATTCTTGAGCTGCCTTTTTTTCTAAAAACTGATACCATTATTTGAATAATGAACCATTTATAACTTGATAATATGTATTATTATTTAATCTTCTTCCTCCCCTAAAAGGCAGTATGAAAGAATCAACTCCTTATATCTTGTTTTCACTGAATCATGGAGTGAGATCCATTTAACAAATGCAACAATACTTTATTATTATTTTATTTTTGCATTAATTATGATATAATATTTTATTTTATTCTTTTGCATTTTCTTACCCCACCCCTTCTTTTGCATTTTAAAGAAGAATATATAAATCTAAACTGGTTTCAAGATTGGTTACACATTTATCAAATTTTCAAGCAAAGCTGCAAGAAATGCTTGCACATGAAATTATAATTCACCAGCTACTATAAACATACCATCGGAATCTCTTCAAGACTTATAATATAGTTCTCATGTTTTATTATACAACTTCGTCAACAAATTAGGAAACACTAAGATAGAATAGATCTAGTGGAGAGTTAACCATATACACAATCCTTGTTATTGTCCACCCATCTTGTGTTTGTTTGTTTTATTTGTTTTGTTTTGTTTTTGTTTTGTTTTTTGGGTCACACCCGGCAATGCTCAGGGGTTATTCCTGGCTCTACACTCAGAAATCACCCCCGGCAGGCTTGGGAGACCATATGGGAAGCTGGGATTCGAACCAGCGACCTTCTGCGTGCAAGGCAAATGCCTTACCGCTGTGCTATCTCTCCAGCCCCTCATGTTTGTTTTTAAACTCTCTATTTTTTACTTCTATTAACTTGCCATATTGGTATACCATTTATTGCTTTCTTCTAAGAGTTCTTTTTGGCACTGAATGTCTAACAAATTTGGGCTTATCTTTTAATACCCATTCACTAGTCTCCTGTTCAATAAAACCATTTTCCCTCTTCTTCCAGAATTAGCTTCTTTATTTACAGTGCCTTTAGTATTTCACACATTTCTAATTCAAATAATATTTTATTATAATTATATATGTACATATTTGACTTTCCTATTCTTTGATTTCTTAAAGGGTCGGGACTGTGTTTATTTGTTTTCTCATCTTTAATGATAAGTATTATGCCTCTGAACTATAGACTATTTTTTATTAAATATAAAATGAAATAGCCCAAAATAGATTTGGCTGCATTTGCAAAGGAAAAACATCGGAATCTGAAATCAATGTTAGTTTTAGACCTTTAGGAAAGCAGTGAGAAGCTTTTGTGGTTAAAAAGTCTTTTGGAGAAGTGGTGAGGTCATATTTCCTCCTGTCTATTCTTTGTTATTTTGCATTTTATTTTCCCTAACATTCTTTACCTTGTTGGAAATATATTAATGTTAGATGTTTTGTTCATCTAGTTAATCTATATAGGCATTTTCTAGTGATTAGAAAACAATAAAGTTGGCAAGAAGAACAACATTAATACCAAAATTAAAGATCTTGGGCAAGAAGAAAACATTTAAATTTTTTAATTTAATTCAAGAACTGTGATTTACAAAATTATTGATAGTTGACGGTTAGTCATAGAATACTTTAAAACTATTCCCATCAGCAGTGTCAGCTCCCTTCACCAGTGTTCCTATTATCTATCCATCACCCCCATCTACCCCTTACCCTGCCTCCTGTCCTCTACCTTGACAGGCATATTAGGAAATTTGGTGGTAGCAGCATAAATCTCATGTTTTCAGTGTTGCTGAATCTGTGCTTTGAATGTACAGTTATACCACTTTTCTACATTACCAATATAGCCAAAGCCCTAACCACCATGTCCCCATTATTTATTTTTCTTTTTCATCTTCTTCCTTCTCTTTCCTTCTCCCTATGTTCTGGAAACAAGGGTGATCAAGAAATTCTCTCTTTACTACATTAAAAAAATACACTTTTAAAAAAGGATTAAGAGGTGCAATTGTTGAAATATAATGTGATTAAAAAATCCTTTTCTATGTGAGATCATTCTGGGGAAAATTATTTCTCAAAGTAAGCTGAATTGGCATATTTGTTCTTAGAGTAAATGATTTCTGCTTCCAAATTTGTCAAAGTATTATGTATAATTTTTAGTAATTATTTTATAAGCAAATATTATTTAGATAATTCTGTGTTGATTTAAAATATGTAGAGAAAAATGATATTTATTTTAATTGTATATAGTATTTTATTGTATGAATGTACAGTAAGTGTCCAACTTTCAACTATTTGTTTGCTGTTGTGGGCATTTGAGTGGCTGCCAGTTTTGGATAATTATGAATAATACTACAATTCTGGGAATTAAGTCGTTCCATACAAATTTTTTAATTATTTGTCCTATGTATTAAAAAGTTTCCATGAGAACTTTTATGGAAATTGTGTTACATTTGTAAGTTACTTCATGCATGATGGTTATTTTAACTGTTATTTTAACCTCCATTATTATTTTAAAAATTATTCCTCATATGTTTCAATTAAGAATTATAAAGTTAATATTAATGTAATAAGTTGGGTAAGAAAGAAACATTTAAATCAGCACTCCTATTTATTTTATTTTATTTTTTTCTTTCTTCTTTTAAATTTAAATTTATAGCTTCTACACAGCGGCTCTTCCCTAATTTTTTTTTGCCTTTTTTTTTTTTGCCTTTTTTTTCTGTTTTGTTCCCCCAGCAGAACCATAGAAAATGAATCAGCTTGTTTTGCTTCATACTGCTTTTTTGTTTGTTTGTTTGTTTTGTTTTTGAGGGGAGGGGTCACACCCAGCAGCACTCACAGGCCTCTCCTGGCTCTGCTCTCAGAAATCACTCCTGACATGGGGAGACCATATGGGATGCCGGGATTCAAGCCACCATGCGTCCTGGATTGCCTGCATGCAAGACAAATGCCCTATCACTGTGCTATCTGTCCAGCTGTTCTGCCTCATAAGCTGAGAACAAAAGTGGATGGGGCAAGCAGTCCCATTAACATTGAGTGGAAATAAAAAAATGATCAGCCCTAAATAGCCAACCCAAAGTCAATGACAATAGACTCAAGAGACCCAAACTACAACAAGCTATACACAAAAGGAACTTGTTACAGTAGCAGTTCAGGGGGGCTAAGGGTGGAAACATGAGAAGCATGCTGGGAACAGGGGTGAAAGGAGGTCAACACTGGTGGTGGGAATTGCCCTAGCTCACTGTTACTATGAACCTTAAATATTACTGTGAAAGACTTGTAATTCACATTGGTCTCAATAAAATTTGGCTTAAAACACTAAAAAAATTTTAATTTAAAGAACTGTGATTTATAAAATTATTGATACTTGAGGGTTAGTCATAGAATACTTCAAAACCATTGCCACTGGCTGTGTCAACTCTCTTCAGCTATTTTAACTCATCTTAATCTCTTGGAGATTAATAATCACTTAGTTTTGGAATAATATATAAATTTGTTTTGATATCACTGTTTTTGCACACAGGTAGTGTTATGATTATTGCTCTGTGCAATTTTATATCTCTTAAATTAAGAAAATATTAAAAGTATATTTTAGAGTAATTTTATGTTCATCTATTATGTTGTCTGCTTCTTCATTTATTTAATATAAATTTGGGATACACCTTGTGTCATTATAGTTTAGTCTAAAAGTCTTTCTTTGAACCTTTAGGAAGTTCTTTTCTTCTTAAGAACTCCAAGCATATGAGTAAATTCATTATAAGGTTCTCATTAAGAAGAGTTGGACAAGAAAGAGGGTAGTTTTTAGCATAGAAATCAATGACTCTTCTTTTAAGGGAAGAATAGAAGATGGAAGATTCTTTCCTGCTCAACACCTTTTATCCTAACTTTAGGATTAATATTTTATTATATTAAATATTCATCTAAATTTAGTCAACATTTTTATATATGAAATGGTAATAATGTTTGTATATATTCTTTCAAGAAAAGAGAGAACTCTTTGAGACTGATGCCAATTCTTCCCCATTATGTAAATGTGGCACACAGCCCAGGGCTTACTGGCTCAAGGTGTGCTAATTTAAATCAGAATATAAAGTCTCTGATTTTCCCAAGACGTTACCAAAAAGCATTTGATTCAAGCATCCACAGAACCAAACTGTTGTTTTGGGAAAGCACGCTTTGAAAATTATTTAGATGTAAAGGTTTCAACCACATTATCTATTAAAAACAAATTCAACAAGATGACTGGAAACAAAATTTAGTGATGTGTTGCTTCACTTTGGCACTGCTTATATAAAGCTAATGTTTTCAAATAAACTAAAAGAAAAAAGAGGAGAGGACAATTGTATTGATGAGAAATAAAATGGAGTTTTCCTTTAAAATTTTAATCTTAAAAAATAATCAACCTACCACAGATTACATTGTGGCTTCACTTATATGCGACATTACCTATGACTGCTGTGCTAGATGCTCAAGTTCTTTGAGTACTGACTCTATTATGAATCATTTTGAATATCTTCATTACTTTTACCAAGTCACACAAAGGATTTGTTTTTAAGTTTGAGAAGTTCTATTTAAATTTTTCTGCTCTACATTTTTCTTGATGACATTTTCTTTTTCCTTGAAAACTACGTTCTTTTCTTTTTATTTTCTGAGAACTGTCATAAGGTATTTTATTTCTGCTAACTTTTCAGTGATATTGGAAAGCTGCAACGATTTGTGATGCTGAAATAAGTTCGTTCTTAATCATTTTAGACATTTCTATTATAATACTTATATGTAATGTTTCAGCTCTCTTGATTTATTTCACTCTAGAAATTTTCTATTGGGCTAGTGCATATTAATCTCATTTTGTAGTAAGAGAAAAAGTGTATATAGGAGTGTGGCAGCTGTTTTCTAGACAATAGAAAAAAATGTGTGTGTTTGCTTGGCCATAAACTAATTAGATAAGATTCACTCTCTTATAAAGCTTTCAGCCTTAGGGTATATGTAGATAATAACATAATCATACAAATAAATATTTATGTATTATACATAAATTTGTTAGCTAAGACATAATCCTAAAATCATTGGTCTAGGGGCTAAAGAAAGATTTACTAACATTAATAAGGTTTGTATACAAAGGGAATACTATAAGCCACAGGAATGACTGATGAAATCATGCATTTCACTATAGCTTGGATGAACCTGGAGGGTCTCATGTTAAATGAAGCAAGCCAGAAGAACAAAAACAAATGCCAAATTTTCTCACTTACCTGTGGTATATAGAATAACATATCTATGGAATGTAAAAGGTATCAAAGGTGGAAAATATTGGTAATCAAGGTGTTTAAATAAAGATATTAATTAAAAAAAGAAAAATTATTGGCTCTAGATTATGGAAATATAAATGCCAGGAAAGGAGAGAAATGGAGGGAGAAAGTGAGAAGAGGCAATCTTTAAGTAACAGGTACAAGGCTCAGGGATCTTAGGCTCATCTGTAGTATAAAGATAAAGCATCTCTATATATAAACCATTATATGGCTGTGAAATGGGAACTAATTAAGTTGTTGTGTTGGTCAAGGAGACAAATTGGGGGATAGAAAGGAAACCTGAGACCAATGAGAGATACAATCAATGGTGAAAGATCAGAGTTGGGAACATCGTACGTTAGAAACGTCAACAACTTTGTAAATGCTGGGGTCTAAATTTAATAATTAAATTAAAATAAATTGAAGTGTTTAAGAGCAAATAAATGTTCTAAATTATGTTCTTTTCCACTGTGGCTATTAGGGACATCCACATTAAAATGTTGTAATAGCATGGCTTGATGATGTTGTTTTGGTTTCAAAAAAAAAGTCATGAAAACAAATCATTTGTTTGTAGATTGAGAAAATATTTTGGTTTTCTGACTAGGTAGGCCGGAGTTATTACAACAGTTTTTGTGATTAAAAAAGTCATTTGGAGTAGCAAAGAATCTTAAATATGTCTGACTCATGCTATTGCATCATTAAATAGCAATTTTCCCTTGTAATAATAGTCTTTGGCAAACTTGCATTATCTTTAATACTAATGCAATTGTTATTCTTTAACTCTCCCATTAAGAAAGTTCAGAAAAATGTCTTTTATCCTGTCACTCCCACCTCCAGGCTACACTTGGGGAATAAATTTCCAAGCAGAAAGGAAATGAATTTCTGGATCAAAATCTAAGTCTGGTATATATAAGAAAGAGTGAACTTAAGTATTCCATTTTTCAACCCTACATGATTTATTTTTTATACATATATACAGTTGTAATAATATTAGAATACTCATTTAAGAAAATAGTTGAGGAGAAAGGTATTTATTTATGTGTGTGAGGTGGAGGGTTGGCCATATATGGCAGCACTAGGGCTTACTTCTGTCTCTACTAATGGATCACAATTTGTGGTGGCAGGGTTAGTTGCATATAAGGTAAGTGCTCAACCCATTGTACTATCTCTATGGCCTCAAGGAAAGAAACTTTAGAAAGACTGACAGAAGACTAGTATGTTCTCATACGCAAAATATCCTATAATTATTACTAGTGGTATGCCTGCTGGTCTACTCGGAATAGCAATAGTGATCTTATCTCTCCAAAGTTTGAGTTTATGATTTCAATTATTACTGAAATTTCCATCGTCAATTTATTTTCAATTTGTTTTGTTTTGGTTTTGGGCCATACCCAGCAGCGCTCAGGTTCCTGGTTCTGTGCTCAATTATTTTTGGTCAGTAAAAGATTATAGCAGATTTGCTGAAATTATGATGCCCCTTTTTTGAGATGAAGTGCAAGCAAGTCATTGAAAGGACTATGGGTATATTTGCATTTCTTAGAAGAAAAGTACAAGATTGAAGAGATTATATATGTTGATTTGACTGTTCCTGACATGTATTAAGGAGCTCTCTGCTAAGTGGTGCTTATGGTTGCATTGAGCATTTTTTAACGCAAGAACCCAAGTGGTGAAATCATTTTTTGATCTGGCTGCTCAGTACCCATGATGTTACATGAAGAATGAGGCTCTCTGTCAATGAGAGTATACAGAAAATATCCTAATAAATGTTCTCTGATTTTTTTTCAGGATTTTTTAATGTAGTTTGGTACTTTTGGCTAAAGAATCATCAATGCATTGATACTAGTTTCACGGGTAAGGAAATACACAACTTTGTCCTCTGACAGTTACATTATTTCACTCAAGTCTTTCAATAAGTAGCAGAATGACTTGTATTACTGTTGCTTTCTTTACTGAAAATAAAAGAAACACTAATCAGATAGTTCCAGATGTTAGATTGATTCAGAGTTTGTATTAATCACCATTTTATGTGTTTCAGAAATGAATGATTATTGTATACACTCTAGTATAAGCCGAGTTTTTCTGGCACAAAATATGTGTCGAAAAACCCGAACTCAGCTTATACTTGGGTGATAAAAGTTATTTGATTATTATTTAAAGGTTATTTGATTATTATTATTGGTTATTATTTGAAATGGATACTGCACTTTATTTAAAGTTTTAAAGTTATTGTTGCCAGTTTACAGTTTTTCTTTAGCAATAAATATTGAAAACATTTACCCTACTGATTTCTTAATTATTGTAATTGTTTTGGGTACATATTGTTATTTTGAAAATTACCAGTGGCATGGGGCCAGTGAGGTGGCGCTAGAGGTAAGGTGTCTGCCTAGCAAGCGATAGCCAAGGAAGGACCGCGGTTCGATCCTCTGGTGTCCCATATGGTCCCCCCAAGCCAGGGGCAATTTCTGAGCACTTAGCCAGGAGTAACCCCTGAGCATCAAACGGGTGTGGCCTCAAAAAAATTATCAGTGGCTGATGCATTTTCCACCTCAGCTTATATTCGAATCACTAAGTTTTCCCAGTTTTTAGGGTAAAATTAGGGGGTCAGTTATACTCGAGTCAGCTTATACTCTAGTTTATAGGTATTATAGGTCATAATTTATAATGTTGCTAGCAAAAGGAATGAAAGAACAAAGAAAAGAGAATGAAGAGATAGCACAGTGGTTGGGTGTTTCAGGATGCTACTGGTTTTGGAAAGATGGTGGTTTAAATCCCTACATCCCATATGCTCCCTGTGCCTGCCAGGAGCAATTTCTGAGCGCAGAGCTAGGAGTAACCCTTGAATGCCACCGGGTGTGATCCAAAAATCAAAAAAGAAAAAAAAAAGAATAAAGATTACTGTCTGTAATCAATAGAAATAAACTAAACTTACGGTACTGTAGAGGATGTATAAACTTTACCATAATAAATTAAATGTCAATGACTTTTGTGCTTGTATTTAAAATTTTACATAAATAATAAAGTATAATTTGTTCATTTTATTCAGTCATAAAAATGAAACTTGTTCTTTAAACATATTATGGAAAACCAGCTCTCATATATACACTTTGGAACACAATTATATTATTTAGAAGTCATGATGAGTAAAACAAGATACAACTTAAAATTTTGCTTTATAACAAAAGATAAGCAGGCTATTCTATATGTGTGTCTTGAATATTAATCTTTGCATTGGCTCAAAATTACTGACAATATTTCGTCATATATATCTAAATGTTGTCAAAATGTATTTGTGAGGGCTGCCTTGCAGTGATTCGTCAGGAATCTGGTGAAAAGATATGAAAAACGGGTGAAGGAAACAAGGTGAACTCTAACAGAAAAACGGAGGAGTCATTACTGGGAATGAGATAGTGCATCTATTAGAAAGCAGTAGATTTGGGGCCAGAGCAATGGCGCAGGGGTTAGGGCGTTGGCCTTGTACGTGGTTGACCTAGGATGGACCTCAGTTTGATCCACTGAAGTCCCATCTGGTTTCCTGGACCAGGAGTGATTTCTGACCCCAGAGCCAGGAGTAATTCCTGAGTGTCACCAGATGTGACCCACCCCCACCCCCCAAAAAAAAGCACTAGATTTAAAAGAGCAGGGGAAATCACTAAATAGTATTATAGATTCTAAAGTAAGGAGAGAAAAATGTTTGTTTGGAATATTTACTACAACCAGGTTGCTTTTTATCTGTCTTCTCATTTAATTGTATCACCCAACCATGAGAGATGCTATATTTTTTAATCCCCAATTTGTAGGATAAACTGTATTTTTCATGGAATTATGAAACTTTTAAAGAATTGCACAATTAGGAAAGCAGAGAAGTAGGATTTGAACTTAGATCTGTCCGATTTCAACCCTTTTCTCTTGTGACAGTAGGTATTTTTCACAAAGTTGGCCATAGCATTATCTGTGAACTTACTGTTCTCATTCATCAGAAGAGATACTGAAATCCCTGACCTTGAACTGGACCTGAAGATGATTCACTTGCAATTAAAAGGGCAAGGAAAATGACATGAATTCCAATCCTTTATCAGAAAATCAAAAATTGAGCTGCTTTTGCTTGGTCCTCTTTAGATCTATTCTATATGGTCTGTTGTGGTTGAATTTAATTACCATAAAACTTGGATGGACATGCTAATAAAATGAGCCAAAATGGAAGGGATAGACATAGAATTATCACACTCATTTACAGGAGAAAAAAGAAAAGATAATATGGTAATAATACCCCGAGATAATAGAGACAACAGCCAGAACCAGGACTAATTCATGGTTGGAAGCTTGCTACAAATAGAAGAGGCATGTAGTTAAGGCAGAGAAGAGACCACTATGACATCGATAGTTGGAAATTATTACTCTGGACAAAAACTGGGTGCTGAAAGAAGATAACGTGATAATTCATATTACAATGCATATCAATAACAGTATTGCAAACTACAATGTCTAAAAGAAAAGAGAGAGACAGAGACAGAGAGATGGAGAGAGAGAAAAAATGTCTGCCACAGAGGCACCTAGGAGAGAAGGCTTGAGGTGTGGGATTGGGAAAGAAAACTGTAGACACCTAGAGAAAACTGTAGGTGGGAAATGTGCACTGGTGACAACTCAATCATGAATAATTTTTTTAACTGTGAAAACAAAACCATTGTATTACGAATAACCTTGAATATTATCATGGTGTTTAAATAGGTTTTAATTTTAAAAATCTAAACAGAAAAACTAAAAACAAAACAAAACAAAACACAAAAAACTCCAAAATACCATGCAGCTTCCATGTTAGGAAGGTCATCTTAGAAGCTCCTGCAAATAGTTGTAGCTTCCTAGTCACCTCCATCCAAGGCATATAGTAATGTATATAAAACCATTTAAATTCTCCACACCAGCAGAATACCCTGCCAGCTCTGCATAACATCCAGAGATACTAGTTGTAAGCTTTCCCCCAACTTCCTGTTTCTCTAAGTTCTTCTTTTGGTAGGTAAAAGTTCACCTGAATTTCAGGGCATTCCCCGACCCTGGTGAATGGGGTTCTGAATAATAAAGAAAAAGTGCTGGCTTTGGGCTGGAGGAAAAGAAAGCAGATAGCTTAAGACAGTGTTTTTCAAACCTTTTTGTGCATTTTCATGAAAAAATTACGAGGTACACCACCATTAGAAAATGTTAAAATAATTTAACTCTGTGCCTATATTGAATATATATAAAGTAATTCTCTTGAATAGGAATCAAATATACACAAAGAAATTATTTTATAATTACTTTATTATAAAATAATAAATTATTTTATAATTGTTCATATTTCTGTTCACTTACTCAGTGTGAAACCTGGGCCTGTTTGGCTGAACACAAAGCTGATATTCTGGCAGGAATTGGAGAAAGACACAAGTAGCTCTTCGTCAACAGCTCTCAGTCTCTTTGTCTTTAGTTTTTATAAAACACGTGCTTCAGCTCACAAATAGATCAATCATGCTGAAGTTGTATGTTATAGATGAAACTGGAATTTTTCTCATGGCACAGTGGTTCAAAAAGGCTGGCTTTAGGAGTACAGGGCAGGGAGAGCTCGGGAAAGAAAGGACATGGAAAAATGAGCACATGGCAGAGAGGCTCATGACAGAGAAAAGCCATGAGGAATAAAGTGAGCTGACTTCAATAAATATCTTTTCTGACTGCTATGTATTATTTCCTCTGCTATTAAAGTGCTTCATCAGATATGTTCACCTGAGGGGTTAGAAACATGGTGCCTTGGGCACTCACTCAATTCGTGGAACTTTATATTTTTATTCTACAACGAGTTAAAATAATTATGGGAAAGAGTCTAATCATTCTCCCCAAAAGCAAAAACAGTAGTAATAGCAGCTGCAGCAGCAGTAGTAGTGATGATAGGAGGAGTAGTAACTGAAATTACTAGTAACTGGAAATTCTTATGCCATATGGTTACCCTTTGCACTAAGTTAAGACAAATGGAGAAATGAAAAGAACTATAAATTAGTGGGAGAATTTTGGCAGTCTATCTGAATATAGTTAGAAATTTGTTGAAAATGATTAAAAATGTTAAGAGGCTGGCTAGAAAAAGATTTGTGCGAAGTTCTGTCTATGAGGAACATTTAACATAAAAGGCAACTATAAATAAGAAGTTACATTTTGGCCATATCTTCCATTTAATCTCTTTTCCCTCTCTTCTCCAATACTCTTTTCCAGGTATAAATTTTTATCATTACCTTAAATTATCTGTAGTCTATTTTTATTTAAAAAATCTGTTCATTTACCTGTATCTGAGATTATAATCTAAATAATTTAGCTTGACAGATCAGAGTATCCAATTATAGGTAAGATTAAGGTATTTAGTCCAAAGGTTTGGAGTGGATATGTTTATTACTAGAAAACCTTCTTATCTTTCAGTGTAATCTATTTCTAGATATACATGTAATAGAAAATTAAATATACATTTAATATAAAATACATCTAATATAAAAATTCTAAATATACATCTAATAAGACCAAGAAGTTTGCCAGAATAGTGTAATTTTTCTGTTAAAGGCATCCTGGAAAAGAGAAAATTCATGTTAACACATCATAGTTTTTCATGAGTTTCTCAGTAAATTCTACTGTAGGTAACCTCTCTATATATATAACTTTAGCATTATCTGTAATTTACAAAAGGGTTATTTCCAACATCCATAACCCAAAAGGGCATCAGGGAAGTGTTTAGACATAAAATTGTTTAGAGAAGTGGCTTAGTCTAGGCCAAAAGTTTTAACTGTTTTATGCCTGCTGACCATACTGATTTATGTAATGGTATATGTGCTGGTCTGTAGATATTGGTCCATACAGTCTCATGGTCAGTGGTTCAAATCTACAGCTAGTAGGTTAGTAGTTTCAACCTTTCTACACATGATAGTGTTATATTTCTTTTGAAGGTTATTGAAGATGTGCACTATTCAGAGCACTGGAACGTCATCAGGCTTGCAAATGTCATGACAGAAAGATGAGTCCTTGCTTTACTCCGAAATTATTATTATAGACTTAAGGTGTGTAGAGATTTAAAAGGCAGTGGTAAAGCTTGTCAGGTGACCTCTTTTTTGTTATCACCACAGAAAGTTTCATTTTGTAGCCCCAGCGCTTTGGTAAGTGACAAAGTTGTATGAGTGTGAAAAATAGTGGCCACTTCAATGCTAATTAATGTTATTTGTGATTAAAGTGTGTGGCAATGCCAGAAGGTGAAGTAAGAAATCATAGGGTTATCAGATACAAATCATTTTTCACTGAGATGGTTTAGGTAAACGCACTAGATTTTTCCTAATGGACCCTATCAGAGAATGTTAAAGAGGACTTTTGACTTGTAAACCCAATTGGTTCCCCCAAATCCAATTGCATACACTTGTTTTGTTGGTTTGTTTGTTTGCTTTTGGGCCACATCTGGTGATGCTCAGTGGTTACTCATGGCTATGAACTCAGAAATCACTCCAGGCTGGGTGACCATATGGAATGCTGGGGGATGGAACCTAGGTCCGTGCTAGGTCAGCCACGTACAAGGCAAGAGTCCTACCACTGCATTACCCTC
The DNA here is from genome assembly GCF_024139225.1 of Suncus etruscus. Classification (NCBI taxonomy): domain Eukaryota; kingdom Metazoa; phylum Chordata; class Mammalia; order Eulipotyphla; family Soricidae; genus Suncus; species Suncus etruscus. The sequence continues at coordinate 14,643,192 of NC_064867.1, read as the reverse complement.
TGGCCCCATGCATACATTTTTGTATTCGCTTCTAGTATACAGTTTATTATTCTCAACCACACTGGATCTTGACATTCCATTTTAATTTGACTTATAGCTAGCTGACTTTATTTAGTTCATTCTCTATTTTATCTCAAATGATGCTTAGTTCTGAGAGACTTGCATAACATGACATTGAGCGTTTTGTCTTTGGAATAAAATTCTTGGATTTGATCTCAACCTCAGCTTTTGTTTCAGTATCTTGGGATAATTATTTCTTTATTCTAAGTCTTGCTTTTTAGCACTTAAAAAGTGATTTTAATGTAAATGTACTGCTTGAGTGGTTATTATGGGGCTTAGAAAAGATAGACTGTAGAATACTAAAACAGTCTTTATTGTTGTTCTTTTAAACATTTAATATCGATCCATCTTTTATTTTAACTTCCCATTTTGACATTGCATTACCAATTTCAAGTTTTCTCAGACTATCTTCCTTTTGATTCTTTGGCTTGTTGACCAAGATGGAAGAGGGTTGATAGTAATATATTTATGCAGATCAGGGTATGCTGAAAAATTCTCCCGTAAAAAATAGTGAGAAAAAATGAAATAATGATGGAAAATAAAACCTGAGGAGAACTAATATAGTTATATAATTTATTGTCATGGAAATTAATTCAGGCTGAGTGATTTGGGGCTGCTTAGCCTGGTGGAGCTGGGGCCTAGTGGGGCCACACACTCTTGTGAGTGGTTCCGATTGATGCAATGCTGGGGGTTGAACCGAGGTCCCACATGCAAAGTATGTGCCCCTAAGTCCAGTGCTTTTTTCCTTGGTCTTTTTCTTCGGTTTTTCTTAAGGATCTTACCACAGATAATGACAGCAGGAATGGTAATCTCAGTCCTATTTCCCCTCACTTTCTCTGAAGAAAGACATTGTTCAGAAAATTAAACTGGTAAATAAGATTTTAAGAAGAATGTTTAAAGTGATTAATAGGAGAAATATTTTTGAATACCATTAAGCAGCTGCTGGAATCATTGATTTACATACAAATAATGAATATGCTAATTAAAACGTTTCCCTCCAAGTCATTATAAAAGTCTCCTTTGGGATTTCGAAGTACAGTTTACTGCCATTCTCCCTGTAGTTACTATCTATAGGTACATCAGTGCATTCATTTAAAAATCTTTACAACATATGTTTTTGTTAATTGAGGTAGACCTCTCACACTCATGTAGTGGAATTTATTAATATCTATAACATTTAGACACCTACAAACTTGCAGATAAATTGCCAAATCTTATGTTCTGTATAATGATTTAACTAATGTATAATTTTTATCCTGTTGGTTTTTCTTTGCTCTCATTGAGAGAACTGGGAGTTGCTCATAGCACTTGGTTGTGTTGATCAAATATTTGGCCATGTTACTGCTGCAGGTCACATACTACTTAACTTGAGTGGTCACTGAAAGATGCCTTGTTGCTCATGGACATGCACTCAGTGGGTAGGGTTTCTACATATACATACATCTTTATATGATTATTACTTTACTTTCATATACAGATTACTATGGTTTGCTCATTCATCTGGCTGTGCACTGGAGATCCAAAACTTTGTTGTGTTATTGGGGTTCCAAACAGCAAGGACACTAACTAGGATTAGATATGGCACATCTTGGAAACATAGAGGCTGAACTCATGAATTCTTGGTCGCATACTTACAAAACAGACGCTGATAGCCATTGAGTCTTCTTTGGTCTCATTGTATGTTTTCTTTTTAATAGGTTTACAGAAATTATCTAGTTTAACCTAGTTTTGATGTATCTTATGAAGGCAAATATTAAGTTTATATCACAGAAACAAAAATGCCCAAGAAAAAATATAAATGAGTGGGGGGACAAGAAGAGGTCTAGAAGTGAACAGATGCAAGGGAACAGGAATTTTAATTGAGGCTCATTTGTGTTACTGAGGTAAGGTTCCTACATATATATAGCTCTATCTATCTATCTATCTATCTATCTATCTATCTATCTATCTATCTATCTATCTATCTATCTATCTATCTATCTATCTATCATCTATCATCTATCTATGCAATCTGGACAACTAGACCCAACACTACAGAAAGGAAGACCCAAACATCAATAATAAAATTAAAAATATATCTGATATAGAGTCAGATTGGGAGTCAGGATGGAATCTGAGGTCATTGTTGGAGAGATCAGGTCCTGTGGTGGTAGAATTGGAGGTGGGGACATTGCATGCTTGAAATTCTATTATAAACAATTTTATAATGCAGTAAATAAAAGTAAACAAGAAATTAAAAATATAGAAAATTGCAGTGTCATTACTTTGGGTTATAATTTCAATTATTACCAAGATTCCTGTACCTCTAGAGTGTAATTTATTTCATGTGTTACTAATTTGGGTTCTGAATCTGTGGGATTTAGTAGCTACATAACTAATTTACATAAATACTAATAGAAATCTTGAGTTTTCCTGAATTATTCATCACATACGAGTTAATGAGTTCAATCACTTCATTAAAAACTTCAAATATATTATTTATTGTTTTATTTTATATATGTACTTAAATGTAACTATTATAGGTGAATCTAAAAAGATCAAAGAAATAGAGTCAAATAAAATTTATAGGGATCAGTGCTATGATGGTTCATCTAATTATGCAATGAATGTACTTATTATAGCCTCTTTCCGCATTTTTTTTTTTGGAGGGAGAGCACACCTGGCAGTGCTCAGAGGTTATTCCTGGCTTTGCACTTAGAAGTAACTCATGGCAAGCTCGGGGGACCATATGGGATGCCAAAGAGCTAACCAGGTCCATCCCAGGTTGGCTTCGTGCAAGGCAAAACACCTTACTGCTGTGGTATCACTCCTGCCCCTCCTTCAGCTTTCCTATCCACCTTTCAATTTCCCCTTAGACTTATTGCCTTTTGGAGAAAGTAGGCTATACAGATTTCCGTTATTTTGTTTTGCTGCAATTGGAGGTGCTCAAAGATCACTCCTGTCTCTGAGCTTAGGGTTCACTTTTGGCTGACACTGGGTTCCTTTGGGTTTCTGGGGTCAAACCTAGATCAGCCATATACAAAGACATTTATTCTTCCCACCATATTATGACTTGAAATATTTTGTCTTTTTACAACTCATTTCCCAGAGATCTATGTTTTTAAAGAAGTTTTGTGAATTCTTTTAGGGGTTTGATCTAGTCAAGATTTTATTGATATCTTGTTTTTTAAATAATATCTTTAATTAAGCACCATGAGTACAAACATGATTGTGGTTGGATTTCAGTCATGAAAAGAACACCAGTGCAACATTCCCACCACCAATGCCCTACATCTTCCTCCTCCTCCGCCCTTGCTTGTATTTGAGACAGAGGCATTCTACTTCTCTCACTCATAAATTTATTTAAAATCCCAGTTTTTAATCTATCATTTTTTTCTAAGAAATAAATTGGATTTCAGAGGTTTTTTTTTTTAAATGAACACTTTGAGGTATTTTAATAGCAAACATTGCTCTTTAAGTCTATAAAAGCTTCCCTACCTTCCCTGCTCTTTCCTTCTTTTTACTTTGCTTCTTTTCTAAACTTATTTAATATGTATTTACCAACACAATAACAACATTATAATAAGAACATGCGATGGCACGGCGGTAGGGCCTTTGTCTTGCACATGGCTGTCCCAGGATGAACCACGATTGGATCTTCTGGAGTCTATTTGATCCCCAAGCCAGGAGAGATTTCTGAGGAATAACCCCTGAGCCTAAGCGTCACCAGATGTGGCCTAAAAATTAAAAAAAAAAAAAAGGAAAAATGAATCAGTTACATGATGGGCATATATTGCATAATATTCATATGTAAAAGTACCCTTAAACTAAATTTAACATTAGATTTATCAACTAGATACCAGTGTAAAAAATATTGGGGAACATATGAACAATTTGTAAATTGGTAAAAAAAAATCAATAAATTTAAAAATATTTAAAAAGGTAAGTAAATAATTTGTTTTGAAACAAATATTTTAGTGGTTATGTAAAAACATAAACTATATATATAATTAAATGTTACCTCATTAAAAATATTTAAGGAATGGCTATTGGTCTAATTTAGAAAAGATGCATTTCAAGAACCTATAGAATTTTAGAAGAAATAAGGTATAAATCTTATGAATTCTTTCAACAAGTTGGATAAAATTACAGTCAACTTTCATAGTATTTATAAGTAATTAATAAATCTTAGATCTTTTCTGAAATTATTTATGGAAAAAATGATAAATTTCTTATAATATAGTTTTAGAGTATTCAGATTATGCAAACATATATGTAAGTAAAGCAGTGTAAATATATCCTAAGTATGGTGTTTAAATATATGCTCCCATTAGAATAAATATGATAAACAATACCTTTCTTGTAACTGAAAATTAACACAATGTAAAAAGATAAATAAAATTCTTGTTTGGTAAACTGAGATTAATAATAGGGTATTATCAATAACAGGAAGTTATTTAAAAAAACACAGCATGTAGTCTAACCAACCTAGACACTGATTGCTAATAAGGAATCCTTCGAAATAATCCGTCCTCCATCTCCATCAGCAAAATCAGCTCCTACAGCTACTTTTATCTCACTGTTCAACTCAGCTAGACAACTCTGACTTCTTTTGACAAACAAGACTTTTTCCCTCTATTTGTTCTCTGTGGGAGGTCAACAATATGCAAACAATTATGAATCTTAAGGTTAAAACAGAACATCCATCTGAACTGAGCAATTTTACCCCAGGAGATTATTGATTTGTGCAATGACTTTTGTCCTTGATAAATTTCAGTAGTGTGCAATTTTGTAAGTAGAAGCCAAATTCCTGGTGCTTTTATTCAATTACTGCATACTTTATTGGGAAGACTGACTTTTTCCATAGGACTTCATGACAGACAAAAATGCGATTTTAGACAGACATTTGTCTAAATAAAAATTAAGGGCTAATGGCAAGATAAAGATAGCTTTATGTTATCTCACATTAAATTTTTACTGAAAGATGAAACCAGATTCATATTATCCTCATATAGCACTTGAAAAACAGTTGATCAATTTCATTACTGCTGATATTTGGGGTTTATATTTTCCAAGGGACAATTATCCTGTGCAACATAGGATATTTAGCAATATTTCTAGACTAGACATACCTTACATAGGTCTTTAGGTCTTTAGAAAGTGCCAAGTTTTTCTTGAGGAGCAAAATCTCCCCTTTAAACACTTGAAAAACAATTGACATAAAACATTTCATAGACTTCTAAATACACAATTATTAGGAGTTTTATAGCTAGAAAACTATTTATATATTCTAAGACCCAATATTTGTTTTTTTTACTGAAAAGGTTATATATGCTTCTTTTTTCATTAATAACTTTGTTTTATTTAAGTACCGTGGTTAACACAAATATTTATAGTGGGTTTCCATCATTGAATGTACACCACCATTCACCAGTTTAACTTCTCCACCACCAATGTTTTTCATTCCCATTTTCCCACCTACTGCCTATCTTTCAGGCAAGCATTCTATTTCTCTCTCACTATCATTGTCACGGCAGTTGTTAGTGCAATTATTTCTCCAAATGTGTTCACCACTCTTTGTGATCAGCTTTATATCATAAGCTAGTCTTTTTGGCCCTCATCTTTGTTTATCTGAATATTATTACCATACTGTCTTTCATTTTTCTTTTTTATTCTTTTATATTTTTGTTTTTTTGGGCCACACCTGTTTGATGCTCAGGGGTTACTCTTGGCTAAGTGCTCAGAAGTTGCCCCTGGTTTGGGAGGACCATATGGGACTCTGGGGGATCGAAATGCTGTCCTTCCTTGGCTAGCACTTGCAAGACAGACACCTTACCTCTAGCGCCACCTCACCGGCCCCAACTGTCTTTCATTTTTCTTAAATCCCACAGATTAATGAGACTATTATGTGTCTGTCTTTCTCCCTCTGATTCATTTTATTCAGCATAATAATTTTCATGTCCATCCATGTATAGACAAATTTCATGACTTCAGTTTTTCTAACAGCTGTGTAGTTTTGCATTGTATAAATGTATATCACAGTTTCCTTAGCCACTCATCTGTTTTCAGGCATCTAGGCTATTTTCGTATTCTGGCTATTATAAATAGCACTGTGATTAATATAGGAGTGCAGAGGGCATTTTTGTATTGTGTTTTTGTGCTCCTAATAGTAGTATTAGTGGATCATATAGGATTTCTATTTCTAGAAGAAAAAAGACAAGAAAAGTGGAAGAAGGGAAAGAAGAAGATGTAGAAGAAAATGAAGAAGAGGAGAAGAAAGAAAAATAAGAGGAAGAAGTTGAAGAGGAGGAAGAAAAGAATGAAGAGGAGGGGTAAGAAGAATAAGAGAAAGAAGAAGAGGAGAAAGAGGAAGAAGAGTCTACAGCCATACCACCCTGAATGTGCCTGATCTCGTCTGATCTCAGAAAGAAGAAAAAGAAGAGGAAAAAAAAGAAGAAAACGGATTGAAGATTTATTTTTAATTTCCTTTCTTATAATAGTATCTTTGTTTAAACACCTTGATTATGACATGTTTGTAGTTGGGTTTCAGTTAAAAAATTAAAAAAAAAGAATGTGCCTTTGAATGTAATTTACCTTTTTGATTATGCTGTTTTCAGTATTATATCCCTTTCTGTGCGATTTGTCATTGTGACTAGGATGTGGCAGGGGTGACTAGGGGTGCTTAGGGGTGCTTTTATTGGGATTTCTTTTGCTTGGTACCCTTTGGGCCTGTAGGATTTGGTTGTATGCACACTTTAACTTGAGAGTTTCTCTGAAATAATGTCTTGACTGATGATACTTCATGGGGTTGTTTTTCTTGGGTCTCTGGGACTTGCATGAATTTTTTTGTTGTTTCTGTTGAGTTTATAGAAGACTTTTATTTTTGTCTGTTTATATTCTTTGAGGACTTTTCCTATTGCATGATCATTTGCTTTAAGGCCCTTTTCCAATCTCTTCTGTTGTAAAGAATTGCTATGCATCTCATCTTCGAGCTCAATGATTCTGTCTTCAGCTGCTGTTACTCTGTTGAAAAGGCTCTCCAGTGAGGTTTTCATTTCATTTATCAAGTTTTCAGTCCTGTTATTTCAGTTTGAAGTTTTCTCATTTCTACTTTCATATCCTCTTGATTCTTATTTGTCCCTTATTCAGTTCTTTCCATGTTTTCTTTGAGTTCTATGAACATCCTTTATATTTCTTCTCTAAAGTCCTTATCTGAGGGTATAAACAGGTGGTTGTTGGTTGGTAATTTTGGGGTAATCATAGCTTCCATCTTCATTCTATAAACATGGTGGAGGCCTGCATTCTTTCTCCATGGTCACTGTTGCAATGTGGTGTTTTGTACATGCCGTTCTGGAGTTCAATGACTAGGAGTATTATGTGACTGGAGTGAAGTGGCCCCACTCTCCTCTTGCTCTGTCATTGGTCCAGTTTACTCATCTGGAGGTGCAGTTTATGGGGTTCCTGGGCACCACTTGCAGGAAAAGCCAGCTCCACATTTCTAATGTAGTCCTGCAGTCTTTGGGGCTGATCTTCTCACTTAGATGCATAGTTTCTGGGATCCTCAGGCATAAGTAGAGCTGGCTCTACCTCTCTGACATAGTTCTTGTAGCTGGTACTCTCTACATCTGTTTATTTATAAGATACATAGATAATCCTAATTTTTTTCTGGATCAATAAACCTTACCTCTTTTTTACTAAAGACCAAGAAAGTTACTTGACATTTTCAGACAACTGCAGTGTGTCTCTATACTTTTCTTCTTGACTTCCTTCTCTCTCCATCAAAAAATATTTTATTTTTTCTAAATTCACTAAAACTCTCACTGGTAATATCATGTGTCACCAACAAGTCAATATTAAGGTGACAATAGTGATTGTGAAAATAAGACTTCTTTTCTAACTGGTTCATTTTAAGTTTATATTTCATGCAAATCATAGGCCCATTGAATAAAACTAAGCACATAGTATACAAAAATATTTCAAAGTAATTGGAAAGATATTATACCTATTAAGAATTCCTAGGTTAGCAAACATAATATAGATGTTACAACCTTCATTTTAGTCTTTAAAAAATAGAAACAAATTCAGTTTAGAAAGTATCTTATTTGTGAAAATTCCTATGTTCAAGAACTGGAAATCCTCTGCCTTTGATAGCTACTATTAAATTATATTTTGTACATAAAGTATATAATTTTATCCTTATTATATATGTTTTATATATTTTTATATTTAACAAAACATTTAATGAAGGCTTAATTCCTGAGCTCTCTTAATGAAAGTTTAAGTAGGTTCTCTCTAGGCTGTAGATTTACTGATTATCTCTTCAAGAGCATAAGCAGTAAATGTTGGGGGTATTTAAAGATATTTTAGACTTTTCTTTGTAACATAATTCACAGTGGAATAAAGGTGGAATCCTTAACTCACAAGCAGAGAAATTAGGCAAAAGTTCAACTAGGGACATCAATGATCAATATGCTTATTTTGGCTAATCTAGTTGTAAATCCAGGTTCAAGAAATTAGGACATAAAAACACTTATGCCAATAATAAAAGACAATAAATAAATAATAATTTAAAAAAAACCTAGGTACTAAATGAAATTTTTCTTTGACATTATGAAATAGTTTTACTATGTTAATTTTACTATGTCATCTTTTAATTCAATTGTTATGATATGGTTCCTAAAGTGTCTACAAAACAGCTCCCAAAAACAATAAAAAGTTATCTGCTACAAGGTCAATGCACAAAATTTTTTTTCATTTTTATTCAAATAATGACTCAAGGGTGAAAAAGATCAAAGTGTCTATTCCATTTAAAATAGGAACCATAAAGTTCCTAGAAATTTATTTAACAGAAGAAGTAAAAAATCTATACCACAAAATCTTGAAGATATTTAAGAAAAAATAAATTGAAGTAATAAGTTTATTTTTGATATTAGGTTTACACTAAGTGGTTGTCAGGCTTCGTTCTTCCTCTATGCTCAAGTGTTTCTCATGACAGTGCTTGGTGGAACATGCATGATGGCAAGAATGAGTTTGGGTCAGTCAGTGGAAGGCAAGCATCTTAATTCTTGTATTACATTTATGGAACATAAATGGCAATTTAAAGTAAGGAAGACATTTTTAAAACATAGCATTGTTACAGTTTATAGCTCTCTGGTAAGAAAAATGTTTCCCAAAACACCTAAACTATATCCAACATTTGCTATAATTATAATATTATAACTATAAACTTATACTACCACAATTTTGTAAAACATGCATTTTACATCATTTGGTAAATGCATATACACATTGTCATTTGCTTATATATGTCCATACAAATATTTACAAAAAGCTGCTTAGGGCAAGGCCAGGCAGCTGGGTCTCTGTGGGCATGGAGGAAGGAACCATATCACTTTCATGGCTATAAACAGGGTTATGCAGTGCCCCCTCCACCCTGCAATTGTGTCCTTTCTTAGTAGTCCTCAATTTCAAAAGCATGCAGGTACTAATTCGCCCACATGTCAACTATACTTTTTAACCATTATCCAACAATGCTCCTAATTTTAGATTGTTCCTAGGAAAGGAAATGGAATGCCCAAACTTTGGAGGATAACACTTGAATAGATCTCTAAAGTCAGTCTATATGTGGGCATGAGTTTCTATACAGTGGTCTTCTTTCTGATTGCCAAACCTAAACTGTAAACAATTCATCTCTATAGTGTGTATAGCCCCTCTTATATATTACCCCTTCCCCAACTCCAAATCTCTTCTACCTTCTCATCCCCCAATCCTGATCAGTTATCCCTCCTTATTTAACCCTCTTACCCTCAGTTCTTAATTCGTTAGGCACCAAGACTGACCTCCTGCCCCAACAAAACCACCACCTAGCTTCTCAAAGAAAAGACACCCTCTCAGTCCCCCATCTCATGCCCTGGCAAGAAACTACAACAAACATACCTGCTGACTCATGCTATGTGTCCCTTCTCACTCCCCTAAAATCATGAACTGTTGCATGGTATCGGATTCAGCTTCAGAAAGACCCCCAACTCAAGGATACTACATGATCCTGTAATGCTGCAAATCATGTCTCAAACTCAAGACCAAAGTGTGTGATAAAAAGTGCATTGGATTTCACCCCCCACAAGAATATCTCAAAAGACCTAATTGGGAGGCCCATATTTCCTTTGTATGTTTAATATCTTTATAATAATGCATCTTAGGATGTTTATTCCTAAATATAAAGGTAGCTTCCCCATCACTTGTTTTCTTCAATTACTTTTTTTTAAACTCAGTTTTATTTATGTGTTCTATTATATATATACATATTTTCTTTATCCTCACCAGTTTTGGTGCTGCTTGGTACAAAAACCAAGAAAAAGTCTTGCCTAAAATAAAAGTTTAAGTCAAAACCAAACCACAGAGACTTGTAGTCTTTCATTCTTACCCAGAATAGCACCAGCAATACAGTATGACACCATACGCTTTTGTACAGGCACAATAAAAAAGGAGAAAACATATACACAGAAACAAGATCTTATCTTCTAGGAATAAGAGCTCATACTTTTTATAATACAGTGGAGCCTCACACCCTGAACATGTCTCATGTGGATACAACTCAGTCTCCATGAGATTGGACAGTGTTTCCAAGCCGGAACCCCAGATCCCAGACATAGAACTGATACAGCTCCTGCAACAAGACCAGGAACCAAACTCCGCTGAGAAACTTCTAACACCATTCTGGCACCAACTTGTTCCAGTTTTGATATGACATTCTGACAAAGAGGAAACGACAACTTGATCTAAGTTCAGATTGTCCTATCACATCACCTAACAGTAAGAGGAAATCAGAAAACATATCATCCTTTGATCTGAGCAAAAACCAAGAACGCTAACTATAGAAAACTGACTTTGACAACCATGACTGGACAGAACTTATCTTGGCACCAATAAGAAAAACCCTACCCTAGGCTGTAGACTAGGACTTGTGCAAAAATCAAGATCTTTAATTACAGAGGCTCAGCTTTGATAACAGAGACTGAGCAGAACTTTTGGAACCATAATGAAGACCCTATACTAGGCTCCATCCTAATATCTGAGCAAATACAAAGAACACTTATTACAGAAGACTGACCACAACAACAATGATGGAACAGAACTTCTAGAACCTTAAGGACTCTATCCTAGACCTTGTCCTATGACCTGTGCAAATACTAAGACTCTAGCTACAATGGCCTGATTTTATCATCCACAACTGAGGGAAAAGTTTCCTGGCACCACAAAAAAGCCCTAGGGATGTGGTAATGAACATGTATGGAGCCAGTAGTTGTTCTCATGACCGTATGCTTCAAGGGTGGAGAAACCCTGAATCTCTTAGGCCAAGGGTCCCTTTCTTCCCCAATACTTACTGTGCCTATGCAAAAAAAAAAAAAGAAAAAAGACCAAAAAGGGGGGGGAGCACAAAACCTTGCCACAACAGCACTCCTTTGTTTTGTTTTGTTTTTCCCTCTTTTATCTCCCACTTTTTTCTTTCTTTTCGCTCTTGTGGTTATTATTTGGTGACTTTTTTTGTTGCTGAGTGCATTTTTTTCTTTCCTTTGGTAGTTGCTATCTTTTGTTTGTTTGTTCTATTTTGTTTTCTTTTTCTTTTTTTTCTTTGTCTTCTTCCAGCAGAACCACAGAACTTGAATCACCTTGTTCTGCCTCATGAATTGAGGGAGAAAATAAAAATAAATTGTAGCAATACCAAACAGTCGTATGAACATTGAGTGGAATTAAAAAATGATTGCTTAAATATCAAATCCAAGGTCAACAGCAGAATAGATACCCTATCTACAACAAGCTATACACAAACATTTTCACTAGCACTCCGTGGGGGTAGGGGAGATAAAGGGGAGATATGGGACACATGCTAGGAAAAGGGGTGGAGGTAGGACAACTCTGGTGGTGGGAATGGCCCTGATTCATTGTCACTATGTACCATAAATACTACTGTGAAAGATTTCTTATTCATTCTTTGGTCACAATAAAAATTATTATTATAAAAATAAAAAAATGTCTATCATTAGTAACCAATTATTTCTGCTTCCCCTAAATGGTTGTTCTAGGTCTATTATAAAAAGAGAATCTAGATAGTCAACCTTTAACAACTGACTCTCAACTGTACCATTCTGCCAGAAGAGCTTAAAAATTGCACAATATTTATTGTATAATCTTGTGGCCACTCTTTTGAATGCCTAGAGCTTTTGCTACTTCTTCTATGGTCCATATCTTTTTTGGATTGTTAAAATTTCTAGAGGAGTACACTGAGGACTGAATTGGTCTTGACCAAGTTTGTTTTATGAAAAATATTCAGGGGGCACTTTTATCTTCCATGATCTCCCTGCTTCTATTTGATTGAGATTAACTTGAAGAGCCATTTTTTTCCCAAGAGTTACTGAATAATTTTGAGTCTGCTAAGGAGGTCAAGCTGACTTTGGAACAGATTATAAATAAAGCTTTCTAGGTAATAATTGGTGGTAAAAATTAATCACTTCTATAATCATATTTAAAAAAATCCAGCTATAGAGAATTTGTGTTTCCTCATTGGCACAGCACCCTTCCCACCACTCAAGGCAAATCCAAGGAGATGTTCTGATACCTATTTAGTATTTAAAATTTTATTTGGGGGAGAAGTTTAGGCTACTGCTGTTGGTGCTGTTTCTGTGATTGAGAGTTGTCCCTTATATTGTTTGATGGTACTGGGAATAAAACCAGGGTCAGCCATATTTGAGACAAGTGCCATAACTTCTCTGCTACCTCTCCAACTTATTTGTGTTCTTTAAAATGTTGATTACTGAATGAATCTAATGAATCTTTGAAGAGTGAAGAGTGAACAGTTAGCTGTACTGAGTAGCATTTGGAGAACACCATTATCAGGAATATTCTCACTGTGTCTCTTAATTCAAGAAAACATACCAAAATATCTATGTTTTAATGGGATTCTATCATATTCAGATCAGAACAACCTTTGTGTTTTCAAGGAAACAATGCTTTTATCAGCATTATCAAGTTCCAGGTATAAAATGTTGATGCTGACTTGTCTCTATTGATATGACCATTCATTATTTATTTCTTACTAATCTGAGGCAACTATTCAGAAGTACCACAAACTCTATATCCCCAATATTTGGATTATTTTTCCATGTCCAAATTATTTGTTGTTTAACTTTGCTTCTTTTACTGATCTCATTCTGAGGTGACACATTGGGATTGCAAAGTGAGAGTACACATATATTATGGATTCTCTGTATTTCCCATCAAGAAGGAACAGATTGCTAGAATTCTGTAGAAATGTTTAGAAAGGGCAAAGAAGGCAGAAACTTTAGTACTTGTCTAGAGTTCATGCTCGTTATGCAAAAGTGAGGGATATAATGAGTATTATGTGAAAGGCACAATTCTGTTTTGTATGACTTGTCATACAACTACATGTTTTTTATATATAGAAAGTTATTTTTAAGTTATTTTGTAAAGAAGACTAGACAACTAAGTGATGTGGTGGTTGTTTGTTGTTTATTTGTTTGGCATGTATGTGCAGAAAGGATAACAAAAAGAATAGATTGTCCTGACAAACATCAGTAATAGATACACATTTTGTTCATGCTGAGAATAGCATTTTTTACAGACTTAACATTAAGACTCTCTAGAAGTTAAATGATAGAATTGAATGAGAGATATTCTGTCACCCTACAAACCAGTAAAAATAATTGGAATGACCTTCTGATTGGCTCAGAAGAACTTTGCACAAAGGTGCATTGACCCAATTCTCTACAGTCATTTTCGGACAGAGGCTAACTTAAATGTATTTAATTGGATTGGAAAGATGAAAGGAGTAGAGTTATATATTTAGCATCATGTCTGCCTTGAGGTGAGCTTCCCTTGGCAGGTATGGACTTGGGTCAGCCTTAGGTTGACCAGTGAGAAATGATCCAAAGTCATTTTTTCAAAACTTGCTTTTGAGTATCATGGTGTACAAATTTGGGGGACCAGATAACCAGACATTTTTATGCCTGAACTGTTTTACATAGTTCTGAGTAGAAAAAACGAAGCTATTTAATTCCTCTGATTTAAGAAAGTCTATTTGCAAGTGCTTTTATAATCATTAAGCACAGAAGTAAAATTAAAATTTTCTTATTGAAAATAAATTTATGAACCCTTTTTTTCTTTAGAACAAAAGTTAAAAGCTGAGATAGGAAAAATTTCCTTACCATATTTTTCAGTCCAAAATATGAATTGCAAATACAGAATAATCTTCATGCATTAGTGGTAAGAAAGTAAATGGTTCATCTGTCTTGTAACTTAACTAAGATGCTAGTTAAACTTTTAAATTAGTATACTTTATTTGTTTACTATTACTAAAAATTTAGTAGTTAAATAAGTTTACTATTAACTTTGATTATGGATGATTTGCCAGCTAACAATTTGGAGTTTATTATGTGTTATAGATAGATAGCAATTAGAATTTGAATTACTCAAAAGTTTGACCTGGGGGCCCGGAGAGATAGAGCAGCGGTGCTTGCCTTGCAAGCAGCTGATCCAGAACCTAAGGTGGTTGGTTCGAATCCTGGTGTCCCATATGGTCCCCCATGCCTGCCAGGAGCTATTTCTGAGCAGACAGCCATGAGTAACCCCTGAGCACCGCCGGGTGTGACCCAAAAACAAAACAAACAAACAAACAAAAAAGTTTGACCTGGCATGGCATCAGTAATGACCTTTCAAATAATACTATGTATGGTATTTGAGACTAGAGTAGATATTCTTGACAGAAGGGAATGTACTAGATCAGAGTAGAGTAAAATCTATATATATTTTAATACAAATATTATTAAGGTAAGAATAAGCTTAAGATTATATAAACAGTACTGCTATTTATTCAATACTATTTATGAACTACTAAATTTTAAGAAAATCCTTCCCATTATATATTTACATATGTATATATTTCTCTAGATACATATTCAAAAGCATGAACAAATAGTCTGGAAGGAAGCATGCTTCAAAGTGACATTCTCGACAACAGGAGTATCTATGGGAAAATCTATTCTTATATCTCATGTTTCATTAAAAAAATCAATGTTTCATATTGTTAAGTAAAAATTAAAGCTTTACAAATATATTAGTGCAATTTTTGTGCTAAAGTATACTTCTACCCAAAATCTGTTATAGTGAGAAACTAGATTCATAAATTTTTCAGCAAAGACTTTTTAAAAATTTTCGAAATGTATAATTTTCTCTCTGTATGCTCAGAAGAATATTTTCTATAAAGTGATATGCATAGATTTATAGGAAATTATATCAATATCCAGCTGAGCAGATGTTAGGGCAGAGTAGTAAAATGTTTCATAGCTGAATTATTTTCCAAGTATAAAACAATTTTCTACTATGATATGTAATAAATACATAAAGAGTAGCTTCTAATTATGATCTACCGTTTATTCTTTGAAGTATGTCTTCCTCATTATCTCATATCTAAATTAAAGTTTCTCTTATTGCTTAGCAGTCATTTAATGGCTGTCCTAAAATATGAAGACCAAATATTGAATCATATAAATGTAAAATGTATTTCTTTCTCTTTCTTTTTCTTAATTTTAAGTCTTTCTGATTTTTGTTTTCAGTGTTTATTCATTTTCCTAATAAAGCATAGTTTCTGGGGATTTAACCAGATATGATTTGATATCTCTTTTCTTACATTTACCGACTTTGGACCTAGAATATTCCTCTCCAGATATATTATTTACCCTTCTCCTTCCCTTCTTTGCCCCACTGTCTAAAAAGTATCATTGATCAGTTTCCTATATATCCTGAATTCTGACTGATTTTGATTAAGAGAGAGACTAAAATAACTCCATCTGAAGTCAGAAAAGAAAATAATTTGGTATTAAATCCTTCCATAAAGAGTGCCATGGAACTGCTCATATATCAAAACACCTCTTCATTTACAGCTTTGTGTATAATATTTTCCTTTGTGATAGTGACTTGAATCCTCCTGATCCTATTTACTGTATTATTTTTTTGTGTGTGTCACTTTACGTTTATAACTTTGTCATAATCTCTGTAACCTATCCACATATCCCCTTTCTTTAGAGTCTGATCTGTTAAGTATGTGTGTGTGGACACGATAACTTATCACCCCCAAATTTTATGAAAAACATTAATTCATTTTGTTATTTTTATTGTAATCAATTCTGATAAAAGATATAACATGTACAGTTATAATTTAAGAATTTTATCATATATAGTATTTTTTTTTTGTTTTGTTTTTGGGCCACACCTGGCGGTGCTTAGGGGTTACTCCTGGCTGTCTGCTCAGAAATAGCTCCTGGCAGGCACAGGGGACCATATGGGACACCGGGATTCGAACCAACCACCTTTGGTCTTGGATTGGCTGCTTGCAAGGCAAACGCCGCTGTGCTATCTCTCCGGGCCCCATATATAGTATTTTAATGTACTGTTCTTGATATTATAGGGATGATTAGTAGACTCAGAAAAAAAAAAGTTATCTATGTATTTTTCAGTGGTTATAAACCATTGGAATTTGGGGACCAAAAAGGGATGGTACAACTGTCATAGTGCTTACCTTGAACCTTCAGAGTTTGATCTCCAGCACTACATGCTATTCCTTGAATACTTCCAGGAGTGATCCCAGAGCACAGCCAACAATAAACCCGAAATAGTGTCAGGTGTGGCCACCAAACAAAATAAAACAAAAATGAAGAAAAGAAGTTTGGAGCTTTGGAAACTATTGTAAGAATATCATCCAAACAGAACAGGCAAACAAATATAAGAAGATATCATTTGGGAGCCAGAATGATAGAACAGCAGATAAGTAGTTTGCTTGCACGTGGCTGACCTGGGACCCAGGTTCGAATACCGGCATCCCATATGGTTCCTGAGCATGCCAGTAGCAATTCCTGTACTCAGAGCCAGAAGTAACCCCTGAGTGCCACCAGGTATGGCCCACAAGCAAAAAACACAAAGATATAATTTGATAATTTGAAAACATTTATTCAAAAAAGTTGGTTTCAATCCATTCTCTTTATCTAAATAGCAATATATTATTGACTGTATGTAAGTCGATGATACATAAGGGAGAGACAAAGTACAACTGAGTAGTTCATTAACAACAGTTTGTTGACAAGAATTGTCTCAGAATTAACTTCTCTGAGGTGGTCTGTCACAGGAAATAATATACTCCAGTTTTCTACCATATTCATAAAATCGATTAACTACTTAAAGACTTCACAAGATAGACTGATTTTTGTTTGCACTGTTTCTTTGGTAAATAAGATGAACTGAGGCAGAGAATATGTGATATCTTTTAAGCTTATTTTTTTATTTTCCTTCTTTCTTTTTGATTTTTGGGCTACACCCGGTGGCGTTCAGGAGTTACTCCTGGCTCTCCTCTCAGAAATAGCTCCTGGAAGGCTCAGGAGGCACGTGAGATGCTGGAGATCAAAAAGGCCCATCCTGGGTCAGCTGCATGCAAGACAAATGCTCTACCTCTGTGTTATCACTCTGGCCCCCTTAAGCTTATTTTTTAAAGATGAAAAATCCAGGCTCAGAGAATTCCTATTTTGTAAGTAACACAAGGGAAAATATGGGCTTCTTTTCCTGTTCCTTTGTCTTAATAAATATATGCCACAGAGCATTAATATTGAAAGAAATGATTAGTAATAACAGCAGTCTGAATACATAGCTTCTTTTAAACATTTACATGATTTATTCTGTTATTTAAATCCTGTCCTTCCTTAATCTAAAGCCTTAAGTATGGAAATTGAGGCAGAAGAAAACGACATAAGCATGCAGAATCACAAAACTAGTAAGTAATGACATAGAGACATTCATTAATCACTTTTGATATGTGATGAGACTATGAAGTGGTAAAAAAAAAATGGAGCCAGAGCGGTGGCACAGCAGTAAGACCTTGCACGTGGCTGACCTAGGACAGACTATGGTTCAGTCGCCTGGCGTCCCATATGGTCCCCCAAGCCAGGAGCGATTTCTGAGCGCAGAGCCAGGAGTAATCCCTCTGCGTTACCAGGTGAAGGTCAACCCCACATGCAAGGCATGATGGTATATTGGGACAGTAGAAGGAGCTTCATAAACAGAGTCAAAATGGCACCTTAGTGGTAAGGGAAGTGCCTGCAAATGCTTATTGAATGTACCAATAGCCAAAAAGAGTCATTAATTTTGATTAATCACTGCGAAGTGTGATAAATTCTGCATGAATAGAGCTGAGAGGCTTCCTAGGGAGGCTGGTTCTAAACCATGCAAATCAATTAAAGCCCCTCCCCATACATAGGGGCAAATTAGAAAGGTCACATCAGGTGAAGGGAAAAGCATTGGAAAGGTATTATTCAACATGGGAAAGAATGTTCCTTTTCTATTTGTCAAACTTTCCAATGTTAATTGAACATTGTGTCTCAGGGAATTAGAGCAGATAGAAGATTCAATGATCCTAAACCAATTTAGAAATGTGCTCCTGAAACTTGGGTGAAATGAGAGCTTTCAAATTGCATTAAAGGTAACCTTTTTCCTGTCCACATCAAAGGCAAACCACTCAAGGAAGGGAACATTCCTTTCCTAGATAGACTTTTTAGACAGCTGCAATCTGTTTTCAGAGAGCAAAATAATTAGTTTTTAACTGAAAATGGAATAGAGTTTTATCATTTCTCTTTGGGAGTAAGTTTTCTTAAAAGGTAATTTCTGAGATTTTTTTTCTAGTTGTTTTGGAAGGAATTGAGTAGAGCTATGATTAGTGAATGAATAGGAGGAAAGTAAGGGTGAGGTGAAAATTAATTTTGGAACAAACATGACATTTTGTTTTGGGTGAGTTCCTTCCTTTCTTCTTCCACTCTCCCTCCCTCCCTCCCTCCTTCCCTCCCTCCCTCCCTCCCTCCTTCCCTCCTTCCCTTCTTCCTTCCCTCCTTCCTCTCTTCCTTCCATCCTTCCTACTCCCTCCCTTCCTCCTTCTCTTCCTCCATTCCTTCCTCCCTCCCTTCCTTCCTTACTCCCTCCCTTCCACCATCCATCCTGGGTTGGCCGCATGCAAGGCAAACACACTACTGCTGTGCTGTCTCTCCGGCCCTTATAGTTTTATTTTTATAGGTCTTTAGTCTCTTTAATTAAACAGATTCAGAGTTACTTGATTTTTCTGAGGCACAATAGTGAATGAGATAGTGTTTTTAATATCAGTTTCTTCTCTTTTATTATTTGCATATAGTAGAGAAATGGGCTTTTGCATTCTAATCTTTGTAGCTTGCTATTTATTATACAAATCTGTTGTTTCTAGTAGTTTTTTTGGTGGAGTATTTTAGATTTTCTAAGTATATTTTCAGTTCATCCAAAAATAATGAAAGTTTGACTTTTTCCTTTCCTTTCTAAATGCCATTTATATATTTTTCTTGTCTATTTTTATGGCAAGTATTTTCAGTACTGTATTGAAAAAAAATGGTGAGAAAAGGAAACTTTATTTGTGCTTAATATTAGAGGAAAAGCTTGTAGTTACTTGCCATTGAGTAATTTGTTTTGTTTGGACTTCTTGTAGATAGCTTTGACTGTGAATGAGTGCTGGATCTTCTCACTTGCTTTCTGCGTCTACAGATATATTATGTATTTTCTTTTCCTTTTATAGATATTATATATTATTTTTATTGATTTGCATATGTTAAACCATCCTTTCATACCCAGCATAAATGCCATTTGATCATAGGGTCTGATCTTTTGATGAGTTGTTTAGGTATATTTAATATTATTTTGTTGAGGATTATTTTATGTGTGGTCATCAGGGATATCATCAACATGTAATTCTATTTTTTGTAGTATCTGTGTTTTTGGTTTTAGGGTGATGTTTGATTAATAGTAACTGGAAATTATTCTTTTTCTTTACTAGAAAATTCTGAAAGGGATTGGCAGTAGGTCTTTATTAAAGGTTTGAAAGAACTCAGTAGTAAACTCATCTGGGTCTGGGTTTTTGTTTTGTAGTAGATTTTTGAGGACTCTTTCAATTTCTTCAAAAGTGATAGGCCTTTTAAAGTATTCCATATTTTTTACTTAATCTTACAATTATATATGAATTCAAAAAATGTATACATTAGTTTTAGATTCTCTATTTTCATGGCACAAAAATTCTAATAGTAATCTCTGATGATCTTTTGAATTTCTGTGGTAATTGTGACACACCCCATTTTCATTTTTGATTTTTTTAAGGTTCTTTCATTCTGAACCTTGCTAATGGTTTACTAATCATTTTTGTATAGAAAAATATAGAGTTAATGATTCCATTGCTTCCCTTTCCTCCTACTCCAGCCTCCATATCTAATTTCAGTTGATCTTCATTACTAATCATTTGAAGATGCTCTAAAGAGGGTATGGATACCTAAATGTTGCCAAATTTGCTGTCACAATCTTTCTTAATGTTTTAGTGGATTTGAACACAGACATTCTGATTATCTTTTGCACATGTTTTTCTACTATTCTGCCTTTAGCCATTAATTTTATTTTTGTCTCAATCTCCTTCATTTTTCCCCTTTATTTCTTCTTTCTTTAAACCAGGGGTCTCAAACTCAATTTACCTGGGGACTGTAGGAGGCAAAGTTGGGGTGAGGCAGGGCTGCATAAGGGATTTCACAAAAAATAATCCTCAAACGTCATTATTAACAGTTTTAATTATTTCTTATGAACATGAATAGAACATTGAGCGAAGATCATGAACAGTTCTTCTGAGCATGGCATCTTTTGCCTATTCCTTGCTGCCAGAGACTTGACAGCGCTTCTTCTCACAAATCTGAACCACATTTGGCTTTAGAAAGGAAGCACTTGAGACCCTCATTATGGCCTGAAGATGATCATCATTAAGTCTAGACCTGTACTTTAACTTATTGAAGTTAAATGTGGAGAATAACTTTTCACACAAATATGTGCTCCCAAAAAGGCACATGGTGCACTTGAACATTCAGGAAAGCTCAAGGAAGCTGGGGGGCAATTCTCTCAAAAATTGCCCATGCATGTCTGCTTTTTCACCAGTCTCCCTGAACTTGGCTTTGAGATTAGAGATGCATTGCAGGTCAATGAGCTCCATTTGAAGCACAGGAGGGGCATCTTGCACATCAAAGGAAAAGGTGTCCACAAAAATTTGGAAAGTGGCTTTGTGCTTTTTGAAGTCTGCAAATCTGTGATCAAATTCCTTCTCTAGCTTAAAAATAGCATCAACATATTTCTCACCACTGAATGGTATGCCTGCATCCACAAGTTCCTTGCATGCTGGGAAATGGTTTGTCTGAGAGAGCTGGGATTTCCATAACACAAGTTTTTTGGAGAATGCTCTCACGTTGTCATAGGCAGCACTGATAAGCTGACCCCGGCCTTGTAACATCTTGTTTAGTACATTCAGCTTATGTGTGATATCAACAAGAAAAGCTAAGTCCATGAGCCATTTGTGATCACTCAACTCAGAAACAGCATTCCCATCCTTCTCCATGAAGGCTTTCACTTCTCTCAACTCAAAAAATCTTTTCAGGACATTTCCCCTGCTGAGCCAATGTACCTCAGAGAAATAGAGCATATCTCCATATTCTGACTCCATTTCCTCTAAAAAGGTATGGAACCTCCTGTGCTTTAAGCCCCTGGATCTGATTTGGTTGATGCATTTCACAACAACAGACATCACATTGTCACACGGCAGGCATTTACTGCAAAGGGCCTGCTGATGGATAATGCAGTGAAGAGCAATGGCCTTCCCTACACCCTCCTCTTCAAGTTTTTTTTTTTTTTGAACAAGTGCCACCAGTCCATTTTTCCTCCCTGTCATTGATGGCGCTCCATTGGTTATTATTCCAACAAATCTCTTCCATGGCAAATCTGCATTCTCAATGGCATCACACAGATGCTGAAATATCTCATTAGTGGTGGTCTGGCCATGCATTGGAATTATTGTGAGCAGCTCCTCTGTCAATTCAAAATTGCATTCAATACCACGGACATAAATTTTGAGGTGCACAGTGTCTGTTATATCTGTGCCCTCATCAAGAGCAACTGAGTATGCATCAAAACATTTGGCTTTCTCACACAGTTGATGATAAATGTCACTTGACATGTCAGAAATGCGCTCTGCCACAGTGTTGGCAGAAAGGCTGATTTTGCTGAACTGACCTTTCAAATGTTTGTTCAAGGTACAGCAATAAAGCCCTGAGACTGGAATAATATAAGCAAAAAAGCAATAGGGAGATTGAGGCATGAACTGAGAACATAATGGTCTCTGGGATTTATCTTTCAGTATGAGTTCAATATACAACTCATCTCATGACTCTTAAGGGATTAGAGTAATAGTCTTGATAAGAGAAGTGACTAACAAAATAATTGGTCCTAGTCCTTTGTCTCTAACACATAGATAATAAGGTGCTAAGACAGGAAACCAGATAGATGAGAGGAAAAGAGAAAATCAGTGAAGTGTTCTGACTTGGTCTACCTAAATGTTAGGATTTCTCTTACTATTAAATTAAAGACATGTAATAGGGGATATATAAGTCTATAAGTCGTTGAGGCTAACATGAGTTTGTAACACATATATCAAAAAACATATAAATTTCATGTTATAAGATATTGAGGCCACCTAAGGATATATATAAAAATTAAAGTAGCAGCCAGAGAGTCAATACAGCAGTTAGGACACTTACCTTGAAGGAGGATAACTCATAATTCATTCCCAGCATCACATATGATTCCTAGAGTGAACCTTGAATACAGATCCAGAAGTAAGACTGGAGCATTGCCAATTACAATCCAAAACCCAGAAAATAAAATAAAGAAGATAGTTTAAAGCAGGGGTCTCAAACTCTCGGCCCGCAGGCCGTTTGTGGCCCTTCGTACAACATTTTGTGGCCCGCCGCTTGCCTTCAAATATTGCAGTATTTGCGATTATTTGCTTACCAAATAAACACAATAAAAATCGCATTAGTAAGAAAAAATCGCATTAAATATTCGCATTAAACCCCGAGCAGTTCCGTTCGGGGTATGCAAATGTTTAATGCAATTTTTTGAGATTTTTTTCTTACTAATGTGATTTTTTATTCGGTAAGCGAATAATTGCGAATACTTTGTGTCTAGCGCAGACATCATTTCCGCTGCCTCTGCCTACTGTCCCTTGCATTATCGGAAGCCTAAGAGAGAGAAGGGAGAGAAGTTTATTACAGAATTAGATTTTGTCACACCTTCATCATGACTTCATCAAAGCCTGCAGTGAAGAGAAAGATTGATGACGAGCACAGACAATTTCAGGAAAAGTGGGAGACGCAGTATTTCTTTGTTGAGCACAGTGGCACCCCACATGTCTAATTTTCTCAGAGAAAGTTGCAGTCCACAAGGAATACAACTTGAAACACCATTATTCAACTAAACATGCTGAGGAATGTGCAAAATATCAAGGAAATGAGAGAAACAAGCTGGTTGCCAGTCTTAAAGCATATCTAATGAGGCAACAAGATTTCTTCAAGAAAGCAGCCAAAGAGAATGTTGCATTAGTTGAAGCTAGTTACATGGTTAGTGAGATGATTGCTAAGGCAGGGAAACCATTCACAGAAGGAGAGTTTATTTAAAAAATGCATGTTACAGGCTACAAGTATTATTCAAACATATGAAACATTCAAAACATATTCAAACATATCATTTGAATTTATCATTGTACAATACTGTCATTATACTGGTTTCTTCTAACTAAGTAGACTCCATTTTATACGTTACCAACTCATCGAGATATTCTAAGATGACCAATTTTCAGATTATTTCAAGTTCGAAATCAACTACTATGTCTTTACCAATTTAATTTTGTGGTCACATTCAGTAGTGTTCAAACTTACTCCTGTTTCTGTGCTCAGGTGTTACTCCTCATGGTGTTCAGGGGATCATATGATATATGCTGGGTATTTAGTCTTATACTCAGTACTATCTCTTCAGACTCATTTTATAGGACTATTAAAAAAACTCAGAAAAGGTAAGAAAAATATGGAAGAAGACTTAAAAACTTTAAAGACTTGAAGACCAATACAGAAAAGACAAATTAAACATGTTGAGGTGATAGCATGAATCACCTCTAAGTAAATAGTAAAAGCTTAAGAGAGAGAGGTGGTCTCTAAATTTGAAAATAGTCTCCTGGGTTGGGGAAGGGGAGGATAGAAAAGTATGCTCAGACAGTCTACTCTTTGATATGAACTGTAAAATTCTGAAGCATCAGATAAATCTGCCTCTAATTTGAAATAAAACTTTGGAAGTACCTAGGTGGCTTTAGAAATAACGTTCAAATACATCTGCTTATTTATTTAAGATGGTTATGAAAAAATAAAAGGATCCCTAAAGTTGAATCTTACTTGTCTTAGAGTAACTATGTAGGGTTTCAGAAACAAATTTTCTTGATGATTGAATATGTTCTTGCATGGTTTGTGGACTGATAGAGGGAGATTGCTTACACTGAGCAAAAATGTCCCTAGAGCTGCTTTTCTTTTCTGATTGTCAGAGACTCAGTTTGGTTTACAAGTTTGTTGATGCCCTTTCATGTTTCTGACAGTATTTGATGGAATGTGATGTGGGTTGTTGCAGATATTCACATAGACATGGTAATTTGACAGATGTTTGCTCTCTAGTTTCTGAAATGTCAGAGAGCTGGCTTTTGTTTTTCACATGGTAAAGCTTAAAGTGGAGGAGAGAAAATAAACCCAGAGAAGATACCGAACAAGTGAATTATTCATGTATGATGTGTAAACCACTTTCTGATCAGCTCAAGCACACAACATTACTAAGAATACTTTTGGTAAATAAACAGGAATGATCGTTTAAGTGAGGAAGAAAATAAAATAACCCAGAGGCAAAGTTCTCCTTTTTTCAGACTGTTTTTGGTTCTTTTCTCTTGTTACCCCACAATAAAACATATAAATATATAAACAAACATATATTCCCTCCATCTAAGAAAGTACTATGTTGGTAAGATAAATCCAGTCCTTTCAAATCTATCTTACTAATTTTATTTTAAGAACATGTTGTTATGCATTTGATAATTTTTCATTTTATGAAATATTGATAGAATATTGACTTACATTTTCACAGAAAAACCTGGAATATTATCTCAAAGAGCATAAAAGTCAGTGGCCTGAAATACAAATTTTACATAATTCTTTCAGCTATTTTCCCTTTGTTTAATTAAATATCTAACTTTAACACAGAAGAAACCATTTTAAACATGTTATGGAAGATATTTTATTTTGTTTATTTCTTGCCACAATGGAACCATTTTTCCTGGCATCAAGGAACCCCAAATTTCAGCTAATAACTTGTTTTGTTTTGTTTTTACCACATCCAGCAATGTTCAGAGATTACCCCTGGCCTGGGTCTATATGAGGAACCACTCCTAAGGGTGCTTGGCAGATCATATTGAAGTGTTAGATAAAAATTAGCTGTGTGCAAGGTACTTTTCTTAATCTCTATACTATCTTTCTGGATCCTCAAATTTCTGTATGGTAGTATATTTCAAAATCAATATCATGACACAATTCCAGTTTATTTTGATTCAATGTCATATAAACAAGATAATCTACTATTAAATCAGTGTCAAAAGTAATCCTGCTGAATTGATGATTTGGTTATTTCTTAATTTACTTAGGAACCAGATGCTAGCTGCCTTTTGAAAACAGTAAAAAAATAATTCTTTGTCAGAGATATAGCCAGATAGTATACCTTAGCCAAAATGTATACTCCTGCTGACCCTTTCAAGAAAGCAAGACAGAATGCTGATGTGAAAAAATATGGTTAGAATAATTTATGAGGCCGGAGAGATAGCACGGAGGTAAGGTGTTTGCCTTGCATGCAGAAACTCGGTGGTTCGAATCCTGGCATCCCATATGGTCCCCAGAGCCTGCCAGGAGCAATTTCTGAGCATAAAGCCAGAAGTGACCCTTGAGTGCTTCCGGGTGTGACCCAAAAACAAACAAAAAGAATAATTTACTGATCTTTGTTTATTTGTTTGTTTGTTTGGGGACCCCATTTAGAACTCAGGGGTTACTCCTGGGTTTCTCCTAAGAATATACTCCTGGCAAGTTTGGAGGACCATATGGATCCTGGAGATAAAACCTGGGTTGACCACTTGCAAGACAAATACCCTATCCACAGTGCTATCTGTCAATCCAGCCCCTAGTTCATTAATTTCAGCATCTGAAAGATTATGTGAAGCATTGAGAAAAATATTTTTGTACTAAAAGAGCATGGTTAACATCACGTTATTAGAAAAATAAACATTTATGTGCATTTTTATAATAAAATTGCACATTATCATGTTAAAATTAAAAGGTGAAAGAGTAGTAAAACATAAATTTTTACCAAATTATTACTAATTATATTATAGAACATAATCATTATTAAAGAATTATATTATATGATATATTGTATTCTATATAAAATACTATAGAATCAGAATTATTATGATTATTAAGAGATATAATTATAAATATATTATAGAATATAATATAGAACAAGGAATGTTCTATAGTCATTAAAATTTGTTTTAAACAATATTCAGCAATATGAACCATATCCCATAAACATAAAATAAAATGTACTGTAGAAAACTTTATAAGCACAGATCAAATTTCCAGAAAATGTATTTAGAAGACTATATGATTATAGCCTCAAGTACAGTACTAATAAAAAAGAAAAAAATAATACAGTTTTAAATTGGGTAAAGTAGTGCCTCCCATATTTCTTTTCATATTTATATTTATATATATGAATATATATGAGATATATATGGATATATATGAGATATATGAGATATATATGGAAGAAAGAGGACTAGTATGTATGTATACATATAGATATGTCATATATATCCATATATATCTCATATACATACATACTAGTCCTCTTTCTTCCATTTTTCTTTTCTGGCTAGTATTTTTTGTTGGGTTTCAGTCTGGTTGACCTATGAAGTGTTGACAGGACAGT
The DNA here is from genome assembly GCF_024139225.1 of Suncus etruscus. Classification (NCBI taxonomy): domain Eukaryota; kingdom Metazoa; phylum Chordata; class Mammalia; order Eulipotyphla; family Soricidae; genus Suncus; species Suncus etruscus. Next base: position 14,616,156 of record NC_064867.1, on the reverse strand, counting down.
GTTGAGTTCTCTCACAATTATTGTGTTATTATTGATATCCTCTTTCAAATTTGTCAATAATTGTATTAGATATTTTACTGGTCTCTCATTGGTTTCATATATTTTAGTAGTGTGATTTCTTCCTGTTGCACATATTTCTTGATTATTATGAAGTGTTCATCTTTGTCCCTTACAACTTTTCTGAGTCTAAAGATTGTGTCGTCTGATATTAATATGGCCACCCCAGCTTTTTTAAGAGTGTTGTTTCTTTGGATGATTTTTCTCCAGCCTTTAGCCTTGTTTTTAAGATTTTAAGATTTTAAGTCTATAATTGTTCTGACTATTCTGTGTGTTTCCTTTAGGCAGCAGAAGGTTGGATTCATCTTTTTGATTCACTTAGCCACTCTGTGTCTCTTCATTGGTGCATTTAGTCCATAGCCTTTGAAGGAGATGATTGTCATGGAATTTAATGTCATCTTTGTCTATAAATTTGGTGTGTCTGTTGGTCTGTCTTGTAGACCTTTCAGTTTTTTTTTTATGGCTGGTTTTGCATCTGTAAAGTTTCTGAGTTGTTGTTTATCCAGGAAGCTATGTATCCTTCCTTCAAACCTGAATCTGAGTTGGGCTGGGTGCAGTATTTTAGGTGAAGCCTCCATTTCATTCAGTCTTGTCACAATATCCCACTATTGTCTTCTGGCCTTGAGAGTTTCTTGTGACATGTCTGCTGTAAATCTTAAGGATACTCCTTTGAATGTAATTTCCCTATTTGATTTTGCTGCTTTCAATATTTTACCTCTATCTGTATGATTCATCATTGTGACTATGATGTGTCTTGGGGTGATTTTCTTGGGTCTTATTTAGCTGGTACTCTTTGGGCATGCAGGATTTGATTGCATGCAGTCTTTAACTCTGGGAGTTTGTCTGTAATGATGTCTTTGACTGTTAATTCTTCCTGGAGATCTCCTTCCTGGGCCTCTGGGACACAATGATTCTTATCTTGTTTCTGCTGAGTTTATCAAAGACTTCTATTTTCATCTGTTCACATTCTTTGAGTATTTTTTCCATTGTCTGATCATTTGCCTTAAGGTTCTTTTCCAATCTCCTCTGCTGTATGGAGTTGCTCTGTATTTCGTCTTCTAGTTCACTGATTCTGTCCTTGGCTGCTGTTACCCTGGCTGGAGAGGCCTTCCATTGAGTTTTTCAAATGAGCTACTGTGTTTTTCAGATCTGTTATATCAGTTTGGAGTTTTCTGATGACTGTCTTTGTGTTCTCTTTAGCTAGATATGTTTCTTTGATTTCCATGAGGATCCTCCATATTTTTTTCTAAACTCTTATCTGAAATTAATCAGATGGTTGGTATTTTTTGAGACATCAGAGCTATCATCTTCACTCTCTGTGCATGGTGTTTGCCTGCAAGGTTTCCCCATTATCATGCTTGTTGTGTGACTTTTTCTGTGTGTTATGGTGGGTTTCATTAGTTAGAAAGAGTGCGTGGCTCTGAAGTAAAGCATTCTTCTGGAGCCTCTTGGATACAGTTTTTCCTGGGCCTTTCTTTTCTTTTTTTTTTTTTTAAGGGGGGACCTTCCCGTGGAGAACAGAAAGCCTGCTGGATAAATTCTAAAAGAGCTGTAACACTCCTGGGCCTTTCTTGTCTTTATCAGGAGAATTTCAGGAGACAGAAGGGCAGAGAAGAGAAACACACAAAGAAGACAAATCCCCTAGATCTCTGATCTCTCTCAGTTGCTAATCTCACAGCAGGGGCAGACCCCTCCCACCTCGAGTTATTGTTCTAACCCCAAGAAACATATTTAGATAAAAGAAACTGAGAAGAAAATATATTCAAATATTTCAATAAAGACGTATTTAATGTTTATGTGTTAGGTAGATTAAGTAGCACTATAAACATAAACAAAGTGTGTAATGGATTAAGGATCCCATCCCAAAACTAATTGTTTTGTTTTGTTTTGGTGTCACACCCACTATTACTAAGGGCTTACTCCTGACTCTGTGCTCAGAAATTATTCCTTGCAGGACTCCTGGGCCATATGTTATGCCAGTGATTAAACCCAGGTCAGCCACTGTGCAAAGACTAGCACACTAACCACTATACTAGTACTCTTTTCACCAAAGTCAATATTTGTGATTGAAAGAAGAAACTTGTAATTAGAATCTAGTTTATTTTTATCTAATGGCTTTGTCTCCACCTACACTTGCAGTTTTCTTTTTTTTTTTCTTTTTTTTTTTGTGGTTTTTGGGTCACTCCCGGCAGTGCTCAGGGGTTATTCCTGGCTCCTTGCTCAGAAATTGCTCCTGGCAGGCACGGGGGACCATATGGGACGCCGGGATTCGAACCGATGACCTTCTGCATGAAAGGCAAACGCCTTACCTCCATGCTATCTCTCCGGCCCCCCACTTGCAGTTTTCTATCCAGCTAATGCTGATAGAAGAGTATAAAAAGGCAGTTGACATCTAAACACTTTCATTTTGTAGAATGCTCCGTCTTACATGTATTTGGTGAGCACTTGTTAGATAACTCTACATGAGTACAAAAGTATTAGGAAAAAGTTTTGGGTGGACACTCCATCCTTTATCATACACAGATTTCTTCTAAAAAGTTAGTAAACTCTGTTAAAATATTAGGCTAAATGAAACTAGACCAGAATCCATGTCCTCTCTGAATTCTGAAATATAGATTTTTTTATTACCGTGTTGTTTTGAGGCTAAATATAGTTTTCCTATAATTTGTAAATGGTTGATAGACTACCATAAAACATATAAAGGTTATTAGTTTTAATGTTTTACTTTCTTATTATTTTTAATAATATCTTTATTTAAGCACCATAATTACAAATATGTTTGTAGTTGGATTTCAGTCATAAAAAATACATCCTCCTTCACCAGTACAGCCTTCCTGCCACCAATACCCCGCATCTTCTTCCTCCTCCCAACTCTGCCTAACTTGTAGACAGGCATTCTATTTTTTATTATTTATTTATTTGTTTGTTTGTTTGTTTGTTTGTTTATTTATTATTTTTATCTTTATTTAAGTACCATGATTACAAACATGTTTGCAGTTGGGTTTTAGCTATTAAAAAAAAAGAACACCCTCCTTCACCAGTGCAACATTCCTACCACCAATGCTCTCCATTGCCTCATCCCCGACCCCTTGTCTATAGTCCAGACAAGCATTCCATTTCTCTCACTCACTACCACTGTCATGGTAGTTATTAGTGTAGTTATTTCTCTAACTGCACTCACCAGTCTTTGTGGCAAGCTTCATATCTTGGGCCAGTCTTTCCACCCCTCATCTTTATTGTACTGGGTATTATTACCAATATTGTCTTTTATTTTTCTTAAAACTATTCTCTTGTCTATCTCTCTCCCTCTGACTTATTTCACTCAGCATAAGTTTCCATGTGCATCCATGTATAGGAAAATTTCATGACTTATTTTTCTCAACAGTTGCACAGTATCCCATTATGTGTATGTACCATAGTTTGAGTACCATTCACTCATCTGTTCTCAGATTCTGGCTATTATAATAGTGCTGCAATGAATATAGGTGTGCAGAGGGCATTTTTGTATTGTGTTTTTGTGTTCCCAGGGTATATTCCTAGGAGTGGTACTATTGGATCATATAGAAGCTCAATTTCCAGTTTTTTGAGGAATATTTAGTTTTCATACTTTTTGTTATTCACAAAAATTTTGGGTTGGTGCTGCTTCTTTCTGAGTGCAGACTTTCTACTAGCTATTGAGCAGTATGTAATGACAGGAACATTTCCAGAGAATTTCAGCAGAAAAAATGATGAAAGAAAGTGCCATCTTGCAGAGAAAGCTCCACAGCCAAGTAGTACCAGGTTTCATATTCAAGAATATAAAGTCACTTTTTAGGGGTAGAATTCACTGAGATGATTGAATATAAACTATAGAAATTTCCTGTTTTATTATTAACCCTTCAAATTTCTTTATGTTTGGGCCACATATTATTGCTCAGGGTTTACTCATGACTATACTCAGGGATTATCCTGGTTGTGTTCAGGGGTCCATATGTGATGACAGGGATCAAACCCAGGTCATCTGTATGTGACACAAGCTCTACCCACTGTTCTCTCACTCTGGCCCTTTAACCCTTCCAATACCTCTAAGATCAACATATAGAACTTTCTCCCTGAGGTTTACTTCCTCCGAGAATCTGGGGATTGATTTTAAAGAATAAGAAAGTTTGTTTTTAGACCCAACATTGATATTAAAACTGGCAGAGAGTTCCCATTTATATATCTTGCATTTTGTTTTAGTATTTCAGTATCTTCCAGAATTTTGCCATTAAATTTATGGATTTTTAACTTGCCTCATACATAAGAAAGGGTTTGGCTCAATTGATCTCTTTAAATAGTATAGTGGTGCTTTTGCTAATGGTACTCATAAGCCATTATCACTCTGTCTTATTTCCTTGCCAAAAATTTTGTATATGTCACTTGCTCTTTTGAGGAATGCTACAAAGCATATGTTATTTTTTATTAACATTATTATTTAATTTTATGTTTAAGAGAACCATAAATTAAGAGAGGGAGTAAGGTTTAAGATGTAACTCCTATTATAAAGTTTTGTCTAAGTTCAAATTGCATGCTCTTGCTAGACTGGCCATTTTAATTTGCACAGAATTTTTCACTATTACATCTGAATATCACAATTTCTTTAGAATATTACCTCCTCTTGGAGTGAGACTGCTCATTTTCTGTTATAAAAAGGAAGAGAGTAAATTGTTCCATTTCTATCTTCTCTCTAAAAATGCTAATGGCAGAAAGTCATCTAAACATGGCCAATTACATATTGATCTTGAATGAGGGACTTAAGAATGAGGAGAAAACCATATATTTGAGACTGATAAGAAGACATTCATGATTTTCTAAATCACCGGCTCTAAACTGTTTTGTGTTCTTTCTTATTTTGTTTAGTGAATCTCCTATGAGATAAAAAGATCCAGTATTGTATTGTATTACAAAGATAATGCTGTGTATAAAGAAACAAAATATTTGGTCCACACATGATGCTTTTTATTAATTACCACATGGTTTCACCTCTCTTCTACAAATAATCTTAGAAAGTATAGAATAAAAGTGACACATAGAAATATATTTTTACCTGAACACAGACCAATATGAAACAAGTTTTATCTTATATCTCAAAATAACCTGCAAAGGCCAGTTAGCTAATTGAATTATTATTATTATTATTAGACCATATATATTATTATGATTATGGTTATTATATAAAGTCAGAGATATAACATAGTGCTTGCCTTGCATGCTATTTGTTTTGTTTTGTTTTGTTTTGTTGGGGGGCACATGTGGCAGTGCTCAAGGGTTATTCCTGACTCTACACTCTGAAATTACTCATGCAAGCTTGAAGGGACTATAGGGGATATGGGGGATTGAACTGGGGCCCACCACATGCAATGCAAATGCTCCACCCATTGTGCTATTTGATCAACTTCTTTTCTCTCTTTGTTACCATCTATAGTCTCCCAAGCACAACCAGGATTGATCCCTGAGCACAGGGCTAAGAGTAAGCCTAGTGGTCCCCAAACCAAAACCAGATTAAACACACAAAGTGTCATGTGATATTAAATTAAATATAATATTAAAACATGCTTAAATTGTACTGGGCAAAGGATAATATATCATTTTTCATAAAAGGAAACAAAGAAAGCCTGTTTTTATCTTGTCCATGTAGAATGGTACAATTCATTTCTGCTCAAATATTGGTTATAAAACTCTTCTCCTTGGAACTCCTAATTTCTTGTCTTAAAAAGTTCATGTAAATTAGTAGTTATGGACAGAGCCAACATTGATAACTGAATGTCGTCACCTGGAAGACATGTCATTTTAGTGGAAAATTATTTTATATTGTCTGTTCTAGGAATAATAAACTCTGATGAACCCAAATTTCACACTCTTACAGTCTTATTTCACATGGAGAAATGGCATTAGTGTTTAGAATAGAAAATGCTTAAAAGAAATTTCAAACTATTGCTTTTTCTGAAATGTTAAATTATACAATTCTGTACATGAATTTATATTCAACTGAAGAAAAAATTAAAATAGTTTTATAGACTCAGCTAAACACAATTCTAACTTTTTAATTAACCAAATATGTGTAAATGGCTTTCATTTTCTGGTCTCTCCCAGCAAGGGGTACAGGATGATGGCCTATTCTCTCTTTTTTTCTAGGCACTAAATGGGGCTGATTGCTTGTTCTCCTTGGGAGCATTTCAGGAGGTGGGGGAGTTCTTATTCTTTTGTATAAGGGCCTCTGGGAAAGAAAATTATGTAAATGGAATAGAATAAACCATTTTTAGAGAATATAAATCAGTTTTCAGTTTTATAACAAGGAACCCAATATAAATGCAAGAGTAAGATATGCTTTGTACTCTTTTGAAAGTTTAATTAATCACAAAAAGAAGTTGTAGAGGAATAGTGGAGGAAACATGGTACCAAGAGGAAATGACAGCCAAGAAAAGTGTAAAAGGGCACTTTCTACTAATCTTTTTCTCAAAGAATCACAAATCAAGAATACCAGAGAGAGCAGTCAGCAGACAATAGATGTACATATATTGAGTGGAATTATTGTGGTGACCAAAAGTATTAGCATGAGCATGCCTTGGAGTAACTTTATCATGTTTATTGTTTTAAGCTTATGGCTAATATTGGAAAAGGTTTTTGTTGTTGCTGTTAGTATTTTTTGTTTTGTTTTGTTTTGTTTTGTGGCCATACCCAGTGACTCTCAGGGTTACGACTGGCTTTGTGCTCAGAAATCTCTCCTGGCTTGGGCAACCATATGGGACACTAGAGGATCGAACAGCCGTCTGTCCTGGTCAGCCACAGTGCAAGGCAAATGCCCTACTGCTGCGTTATTGCTCTGGCCCCAGAAAAGTATTTTTTAAATAACACTTCATGTAAAAGAAAACAGAAAATTTGAATTTTATATTATTTCCTTTACATATACATGTGAAATCAGAAAACTCTTAAAACAATGTCCCTTCTTTATCAACTTCTTAGTATCAAAATTTGTTAAGAAGGAGCAACAAATTATGAATCTAGTTTATGACTAGCAGGCTAACAGTAGTATTGATAAATAGCTAAGGCTAAACTAGATGCCAGAGTTCAAGAAAGCAAATTTATAGTTATCATTTTTATAAATCAGGAAATTTTTGTTAAAACTACAGAAATAAGTTATGATAATGTTTTTTGATGTACAGAAGAATACAACCTAATATCGGGATTAAATAGCCATTTACTTTCTATTTGCAAGATAGAATGATTCTTAGCTTTTTCAGTATTTTGCTTAAGATATTAGTAATATCTGCTTTAAAACTTAATTAGATCTGATTAAATCTTTTCGTTTATTTTGCGGCCACACCTGGTGATACTCAGGGGTAAGTCCTGGCTATGCACTCAGAAATCACTCCTGACTTGGGGGACTGTATGGGACGCCAGGAAATCGAACCATGGTCCATCCTAGGCTAGCTCACGCAAGGCAGATGTCTTACAGCTTGTGCCACTGCTCAGGCCCCTAGATCTGATTAAATCTTAGATGTGACATGGTGTTTAATAATATTTAGTGGTTCCTGGAAACCAAAGCTACTTAAACAAACAAAAAATGTGCTGCTCTCAGAGAACAAAGGATAATTATTCCATGGAAATTATTTCTATTCCATATGGGTTTTTCAGAGCTAGACCAATAATCAAATAGGTATTTATCTGAAGGGTGAAAAAGTTAAAAGAAATTTTAACAGTTTCTTGTATATTTTCTTGTATAATTGGGAGAGTCCCAGTAAGGTTTAGTAATATCACATGGCTCAGACATCATCTACAATAATTAAAGCAGAGGATATTGAGGGAAGAAACCATTAATTAGGGAGGTTACTAAGAAAGTCTCAATGAACAAAGGTATGACTATTATGCAGGTTTAATTTATACCATTTCTATTGAAAATAGGTAAAGAGATAAGACCCTGGTATTGTGAGCTAGATACATTTACAGGAAGGCATTTATATGTAAATATATTTCAAAGGCAACCTCTGCTCATCTTTTAGAGCCTCTCCTATGAAATAGAACATATGCCTAAAAGACAATTTTGGAAGACATATTTTTTGCTTTCCTGCATGGAAAATAAATACAGTATGCAATTTACCCAACTATAACAGAAAAGAGTAGTCTGTTTCTATGTTAAACTTTCCTTTTAGTTTTCTGTTACTTATACAAATTAAGATAATTTTTGGAAATATGACAAAGGATGAATGCTTTTTTTTGGTAAAGGGCACATAAATAATGCTATTGCTTAAGCAACAGAATTTCTAATTAATAATAAATGCATAGTTCTCTTAGTATCAGAATGTGTCCATCTGCTACCACTGCCATGCACAAAGCAGTTTTAAATAAACAGAATTATATCATTAATTTAAACATAAGAAGTGAATATTTATAAGCTACTGGTTTCTACTCTAATTGATATAATGGAGAATATCTTAATTAATGGAAAAGTTTCCAAGGAATGACTAGGGCTTATACACTTAGCAAGCACATGACAAATTTTAATGAGAGACATTTTAATGGAAACTTTTAGCCATCATTGATATTTCCCTGTATTATCAGCAATCACATTTTCCCTTATTCAGTGGTAATTTCACATATATTCCACATTGACCTTTGCTATTCACTTAGCATTATAAAAATATAAGATTCAGATATCCTAACTTTATGATGGCCTTCTGGAAATGAGCATAGTTGTTAATGCAATACAATGTTTATGAGGTACATATAACTATAGTCTTTATAACTAAATATATAAATTAGAACATGATCAGTGTTGTTCCTGCTTTCTGGAATACCTTAGAGATTCTTAGAAAGAGAGGATAAAAGAATTAGACTTAGTATGTTAAGGTGACAACTTAACAAACTATTTGCAGAGCAAATGGACAATACTTGCAAGTAGATGCTATTTTCTCAGATGTCATTTCAGAGATTTGTAAGGCTAAATCCCAAATCTTTTTCCTATTGATCAGGAATTTCTTTAACTACTGAATCCTTTCAGATTTTGATGTTTATTTTATTTTCTTCATTTTGTCAAATTATTTAGATGTAATATACCATAGTAGACTTTCTTGCACTAAAATATTTTCTATATGCAATATTTTTCTAATATATTTTATCATGATACATTTTATTTCTGCTAGAATGATATAAGTAAAGTTGATTATTACCTTGTTTTGTCCAACAGCTGATATTTATCACTCTATGTTCTGGTTCTACACACAGGAATCAGTCTTGGTGGGGCTCAGACTGTTCTGAAAATCAAACCTGAGTTGACTACATTCAATGTAAGTACCCTATTTACTCCATAATTGCTTCAATCTTTATTGTTACTATTTTGAAGCTGAGAATACTGAGACTCAAAGACTTGGAGTTGAGACTCAAAATCTTATAGAAATATTCAGGGTCTTTCCTTCCATAGTACACACCTCACACCTTCCTCTTTAAGGAGACTTCGGTTAGGTATTCAGAGTTAACTAGTAAAGAAAGAAGAAAGAAGAATAGAAAATGGAATAGATGACAATGGAGGTGAAAAGCAGATGATAACTTTTCCATATAAACTTTCACAATCCCTTTTGTTTGAATATATTGTGACTATTATCTACTCAGAATAAAACCATTTTTAGTTATTAGTTAAGATTTTCCCATAATTTAAAATAGAAATCTTAGCTCTTCATTCGAGTGAAATTGTACATGTCACTCTCTTTTGTGTGTTTCTTTCTCAGTAAATGAGGATAATGCTCATGTTAGGTTTTAAAGACAATTCAAGGAAATGAGTTATATCAGGCAATTCAATAGCAACAGTTGTGTCAGGAACATAGTAATCATACACGACAGTGAACTGTCATTAATACATAAGACATGTCAATTATCTGACTGAGGACTGAATTACCTTAAAATATTTAGAAATTCATCACTAGGCGATTCATCAGTCCATCAATATGCTATTTACGAGGCATTTCTGATTCTTTTAACTGACCTTATTGAGAGACATTCTCTTCTGATGCCCCACTGCTCTTTGATTTGGGTGTAGTCGCATAGCTTACTTTCACACTCAGGTACAATAGGGAAGACATGTGTCACTTCCAGTTAGATGCTTCAATTGCTGATGTCTGTTTCTCTATGATCTTCTTTTCTCCCAAGGATCTGAAGCAATGCATATGGAGGCTAGATTGGCACCCTCTGTCCTAGAGTGAGAATGAATGAATAGACACTAGTAAAATTGTGGCTATATATAATGTGGCAGAGAAAAACAAAACAGGAGACAAGAAATACATTGTGCTAACACACTATGATTTGTGGTTGTTATTACAGCACAATTTGATCTATTTCCATCATTATTCCACCCTATGAATCTTGGTGGGAGGCATAGCTTTGATCACATACTAGAAGTACAGAAGCTTAATAGATGCTTTGAAGTTCTCTTGTTAGAACTTTATCTACAGTTCACAAGTCAGTAGACCAACTTATTACATGTAAGCTGATAACTCTTTTAAAGGATTAACTTTGAGTCAGAGAAATAGCCTATAAGGTGAGCAGTTTTGCATGTGAGAGAGCTGGGTAGATTATTAGAGGTTTCCTGAGCATGGCCTGCCATGAATTCCAAGCACTGAGTCAATAGTAACCTTTGAACATCCCTGGGAATGACCCCAAACCAAAATAAGTAGATATAAAAAATAAAGGGTTATTAATCTTTACATTAAATCATGTGGCTATATTAAGCTGAAGACTTGTAGCAAGGGATTGTAAAACATAGAATCATTACATATATATAAGAAAATATTTTTATATATTCTGAGTTTACTTTTTTCCAGACAGTCAGGTGACAATTGGAAGGATAGTTTTTCCTAATAGGCAAATCACCAGTGTAATTTTTGTGCTGGAGTTCAAATCCAAGAATAACTTTGAATTGTCTTTTTGGCACTCCACATTTAGAAATGTAAACAAGTAGGAAAAGTCAATAATACATTGAAGTTTATTCTGGTTCAAAAAACCATGGTGGAACTGAACATTTTTAGGGACAGGACCTGAAGAATTGAATAGATAATACGGTTTAACTTGGACCATGGTCAGGGTTTGGTCAAGTATCTTTTTCCTGCCTACTTTCCAAGTTTCCTAGCAACTCAACACAAAAACAAGTCAAAAATATAGTACAGTAGGTAAGGTGCTTGACTTGCCTGTGACTCTCCTAGATTTGATCTTTGGCATCCTATATGGTACCCCTTGCCTGCTAGAAATGATCCCTGAGCATAGAATAAGAAGTAAACCTTGAGCACTGCCAGATACTCCCTTAAAATCACAACAAAAACAGCTGATATAATTTCAATCAAATTCATGCCTAAAAATGTGATCCTGATACAATATATAAATTAATTTTTATTAATATATATGGGTATTTTAATTTATTTCAGGCAATTTGAATTTGTTGCTCTAAAAACCTTTGCTTATCTATGCAATAGTACAATTGTAAATTTAGAAATGCCATATTATTTCAGGAAGCTTTATAAGTTATTAAATTTATGGTTCTTAAATTATTCATAATAACTGAAAATACTAATTAATGTTAAGGTATAAATTACATTAAAATTAGATCATTTATTTTTTGAAATATTAGCAAATTATTTTACCACATTAGTTTACTAAAATTACCTTTATTATACTAAAAGAATAATGAAACTTTGTTTTAAGCAAAGATCATGTTCTATTTTGAAATTGCTGCAATCTAGACATAAAATTATGTAAAATGTATAATGTAGTGACAAGATAAGATGAGAGATTCATTTCATTAGGGTAAATGATTATCTTTTAAAAAGTTATTAATCTTAAAATAAAGATTGCATTAAGCAAAATTCTGGGTAATGGGGATTTGTAAGAAATGAATTTATTACAAGTATTTAAAAATAAAATTATTTTGTGTATTCTGAACTGAACAGGAAAAAATAGGAAGGTAAAATTAATTTCTAATGCACACACAAATACTAGAATTTCCTTCCTGAAATTCAAACCCATTATTAACTTGATTTTCCTTTCTATGGTATGCCTTTCAATCTGAAATTTATCAAGAATGAAGAAGAAATTAACAGCAACTGATGATATTGAAAATTCATGTCTACATTATTCAGAATAGAGCAGGATTAATAATTATTCCACTTGTTCTTATAGAGAAAGTTGGTAAGGTAAATAAAGAGAGAGAAGGGAAGAAATTTTCCATTAATCCCGATGTTCTTCATATAGAAAGTTTAAAGAAATAAAGTGCAAAGCTATAACATTATTAGACTCAGAGGAATACTATGACGTGATTAGAAATTGAAGTGTATATTAAAGTAACGTTTATATGCTAAAGCCAAGAATTTGGGTTGGGTTTATAGAAAATCAGTTACATTTATTTCATATTGAAGATGAATCAAAAAAACAAAACTTGTGTCATCTTGGGAATGTTTACTCTTGTTTGAAAATCTTAGCTTCTTAACTAAAATAAAATGAATATTATTGTTGTAGTAAAGACTTATTCAAGCAAGTGAATAATGGTTCAAAAATGTGAAATAAAGTGGTCAAAGTGATAGCACAGTGAGAAAGGCATTTGCCTTGCACATGGTTAACCCATTCAATCTTTAGTGATTCTTTTTTTTTTTTTTTATGTTCTTTGGGCCACACCCGGCTATGCTCAGGGGTTACTTCTGGCTGTCTGCTCAGAAATAGCTCCTGGCAGGCACGGGGGACCATATGGGACACCGGGATTTGAACCAACCACCTTTGGTTCTGGATCGGCTGCTTGCAAGGCAAACACCACTGTGCTATCTCTCCGGGCCCTCTTGAGTGATTCTTGAGTGCAGAGACAGGAGTAACCTCTGAGTGCAACCAAGTGTGGCCCAAAAGTCAAAAAAAAAAAAAGTGAAATAAAAGTTAATTAAATATTAAGATCAAGGAGACACATATGTGGAAAAAATTAAGCTTATAGTAAATAATAAGAGACAAAAAAATAGCTATTAATATTGAGCCGCTTTCCCTTTTAATTCCCACTTAAATTTGTAGCTTTCCTCATTTGCTTATTCTCCCAAAAGACAGTGTGAATAGACTTTGCAGGTATAGACCAAGTGCTCTGTACTCTCCATCTTATCTTGCTTTTTTCCCCCTGGATGTAGTTGAGGTCTTTTCATTGGTGTAAAGTTGATCTCAGTTTGGCCTCTCAAAGGGAAAGTATGACTTAAGGAGTGGCATTATTTCCCCTCTCTTCCAGCTCCCACCTAGAACTTGATTTATGCTCTGTAGTTAATGGAAAGGATGAAAAAGCAAATGATAGATTTTGTAGCATTTTAAGGCATAACTCTACTTATTTGAGATCCTGGACAATGGAACTATGTTTTGCATACTCTGACTACTGTTGGTTCATGGTTAAGTGTTACACAGGTGCCATAAATCTTCAGATGTCTTAATATTTCTAAGCCAGTAACATAGAAACATTCTTGAAGACATTAATTGACTGCTGAAATGAAAAGCATACTGAAGGGAGAAGAAGACATGCCCACAACTGTTCAAAAATAAAATCTAGATAGATCCTGGCATTATCTAATATAACAGGAAATTTTAAGCTAGTAGAAAAGCCACTTGGCGATAAAGGAGTATATGAAAATCCTGAAATCTGTATATGCATCTGACGACAAACCCTCTTAGTTGCTCTTAGAAACTGTGTGTATGAATCTTAGGTGACTGTTGCTGTCTGCAGAAACTATTTTTTCTTTCTGTTTTTGGGCCACACCTGGCTCTTCACATAGAAATGACTCCTGGTAGGTTAGGGTACCATATATGGGATGCCAGAGATGGAACCCAGGTTGGCTGTGTGCAAGCAAACATTCTGTCCATTATGTTATAGCTCAGGCCCCTACAGAAGCTATGTTTCCATTGCTATTTAAAAATATAATATAATATAGTATAATAATACAATATGATATAATGTTAATTTATAATAATATTTTCTATGGCGCTTTAATAACAAATAATAATTTGCTAAGTATGAGAAACTTACTGAGCCTGCCAACACAAAGCTCCTTGACACTGAAATTAATAACTAAGCATTTAAATGGTCTTGCTATGTTGTGTGATTCTTTTAGACAGAGTATACAAATGTGGTGTACTTTTTGGAAGAGCTTGCCAGCTTCTTTAAATGCTTACTTTCCTTTATTCAGGCTAGCCACGCATCCCCTCCCAAAATAGTGGGCTGGGATGATGCAAGCACACTCATTACTTTTGAAGCATCATTTGCATGTTTAACTTTCCTGTGTTTCTCTTACTCTCAGACACATGCAAACAGAGCCACTCCTGCAGAAATTTCCAACCTGATGAACAAGACTGTGATTTTGATGAAATAAATACTTGCCAGGGCTATTTTAGTCTTATTCCAATTAAGTATCTTTCTAGAAAAGGCATTTTGATAGATCATGTTGTAATAGCATTTAATCAGCCCTAGATTTTGATGTGACCCATTCTTGAAGAACCATGCCATGTTTGATCTCCCATATTCACACAGAAGAAATGAATCTGTGTTTTCTGTGGAAACAATAGTAGTTATGAAATCAGAAGGTCTGGCTTTCAATTTGATTTAAAAATGATTTTTTACTGGATGGTCTCACATGACATTAAATAAGGTTTGACTAAAAAAATAAAAATAAAAAAATGAAAAATAAAAGATTTGGCTGTATTCACTCAGTAGGGTCAGGCCACTGTTAGGGACAAAAGGAGATAAACATTTGTGTGTGAACATTAACAGCAAGAGAGAACATTTATAGAATAGAAAATACCATCAGGTTAATGATCATGCTGGGACATTGTCATCATTTTCAAAAACCTCATTCAAAAAGAAGCATTCTTAGTTCTCTAACAATATTTTAAAGCTACATTCCAGGAGGCTATAATAGCCTAGGAAAGATACTGCAACTAATTCAATCTTAGTTTTTGGATTCTTACCCTACCTTTTAGGGTTAAAGTAAGAATTATCGCTGGCAAATACAAAACCCTGGGAGAGTTCTGCCATTCATGCAATGATATTTTATTATTATTATTATTTGTTGGATGTATATTCAAAAAATAAATATATTGAGCTAGAAAGATGATATTTTAATGAGAGGACTCAAAAGATGATTTAGGGACTCTAGTTAAACCAGAATACCAGCACTCTTCAGGAATGTCTTATTGTTGAGAGTTCTGTATTTACTCTTTTATCTGCCACTTCTCCCAGATGGTACAAAGCCATTATTAGCTTCTTCAGGTCTCTGTGATTTGTAAAGGCCTAGCGTGGTTAGAATAGCATAGATAAGCAACTGTCTATTAACATTTGCCCTTCTTCCTGTATTTACTGGTTCTAAACAGTAAATTTTGTACTTGAAGTTCCTTCAGGAGTCAGTCTTTTTCTTTCTTATGTCTCTCTTAATTCTTATTTTTTAAATCCTCATAGCACCTCTGCTTCTGGCCCATTCATGAAGGGCTGGTCCACGGTGTTTTTATTTTTCATTTTTTGCTAAATATTAAGGAAATCTTTAGTTTTTTATCTTTATTTAAACACCTTGATTACAAATATGATTGTAGTTGGGTTTCAGTCATGTAAAGAACACCCCTTTTCACCAGTGCAACATTCCCACCACCCATGGCCCAAATCTCCCTCTCCCCACCCCACCCCGCCTGTACTCTAGGTAGGTTTTCCACTTCCCTCATTCATTCACATTATTATGATATTTCTCAGTGTAGTTAGAAAATCTTTAGTTTTAACATATGTAGAAAAATATCTCTTCCTCAGTCAATGCTACTTAAAAGACCAAAGATTTAATTATGGGACCTCTGTTTTCACCCCAAGTACAAGAATTTCATAAGGAGCTTCTGAGTCCTGAAGAAACTATCTCAGAGGCTAACCATTGATTACTCTCAAATAGTAACATCTCCTTCCACTTTTTTTTTTTTTTTATCAACAGGGACCTGGTTTATTCCCAATATTCTGCTTTTTTGCTCATTGAAGCTTGACTGTCTCTGATTTGTTCACAGAATAACCTGTTCTTACTCTAATAACATGAATAACACAATTTTTATAACAATGGCTGTGTGGGGATAAAAAAAATTGTAAAAATGTAGATTTCCCCTACTGCCTCTGGGGCCATGTAGACTTCTCCTACTGCCTCAGAGGCCCCATCTCATGACTGCCTTTTTCTTCCTCCCTGCTGCCAAGCTCGCGATTAACTATTATCTAAAGAATGCAGGAGACCACATAGCTTCCTGATCGATGTCTTTGTTTCCCTCAAACTTAAAACTGTCACAAGATGTTTTTTTGTAATACACCTTATAAAAGCTTGTTCAAGTCTGCGAAGGGGTCTTTGCTTTTAGCCCTGTGTAAAGCAGGAGGGAGTATTGACCCTGGCATGCCAGCAATAAAATCTCACTTTTGTTCTTTGCATGGTCTTGTAAGTGTGTTCTTGGAGCACCCTGGGACCCTAAGGAAGGAGACGTTTTCCTATCCTAACAGCTGCAATAAACCAGAGACTAAATCTTTTCTGACAACCTTTCTCTTGGTTATAAGCATATATCAACTATTTCTTCTAGATATCACTTTGCAGTTATTATTTGTAATTCAAGCAATAACTTAGTCATCTTCTCTTATCATATAAGAGATATATGATCTATATGATATATGACATATGTGACATATATTATATATATATCTCTTATATTATATGATAAAGTATTATAGATGCTTATATATACCATCCATGCATGCATATATGTTGAGCTATATTTCTTTCTTCAGATATATCTTTTATTCTGCTATATCCTGTTTCCTGAGTGAAGATAATACTTGTACTAATCAGGAACAAATGCAGAGCTAACAATTCAATTAGAGCCACACAGCAGGAATTTGACATGAATTTATTTTATGGTGCAAAGGTAGCAGTGGTTTGTATGGTGAGTATTTGTCAATTTTATACTATAAGCTGTCGTTGAAATTTAGAGTTTTCAGAAGGTAGATCAATTGCTTTATTTATTAAAAAATCTTTAAGATTTTCTGATACAATTCACTAATGCTGGTATATCAGGAGAATAAAAGGCACTAGATATACTTTTATACATTAAAAGCACCTGTTTTGAAAGATAGCAGACATAGAAAAGAATATAGAATATTCTTTTATTTTCAGTCACAAAGAACTTCTTGATTCACTCTGTGCATGAAGACAACTAATAAAAAAATTTCTTCCTTCCTCCTCCTTCTTTTTTTTTTTTTGCCACATCTGATGGCACTCAGGAGATACTCCTGACTCTGCACTCAGAAATTGCTTGTGGCAAGCTCAGGGACATGTGGAGTGATGGAGATCGAACCCAGGTTGACTGCATGACAGGAAAACTCTCTACCAACTGTGCTTTCACTCCGGCCCACTACTCCTTCTTAAAGCGATGAGGCAAAATATTTGAAAAGTTTCAACATATTATCTTTCCCAGAGATTTTTGCAATATTCTTTCTGGGTTGAATCCAGGATATATTTGAGAATTTCCAATAATAGCCACAAACCTTGACATGTGGGAAGGGGGGCTGGAAGGGTAGAGCCTTTGCCTTGTCCTTGAGAACAGAGCCTGCAGTAACAACCAAACCAACCAAACGACCAAACAAACTGAAAATACCACTTTGGATTTCTTGAGAATAATCAGAAAAGTATTTAAAATATAGGATCTGGACACCTGTCTATAGGGATTTTGCATGTGTAGGTTGCAGCCCAGGAATTTGTCATTTAAAATAAGCAGCACAGATGATTCTGATGTGTGATTGAGAAATTACCACCCAGGAGTTCAAGGATGAAAATGCAAAAATACTAATATTGAGGTCTGTTACATAGCACAAATAATATTATTTTGTTTGTTTGTTTGTTTGTTTGTACTACACCTGGATGTACTCAGGGTTTACTCTTAGCTCTATAGCCAAGGATTATACTGGACAGACTCATGAAATTATACATGATGCCAGAGATTGAATTCAGGTTCAGCAAAGCAAGTGTTCTACTCATTGTACTATCTCCCTGGTCTGGCACAAATTTTATTTTATCATGGCAGTCAGCTTTTATTTTTATTCATGAATAAAACTGGAAAATAGATAATATAATTAATATAGTGTTACCAAAAATAAATAATAATAGATAAATAAATACTATAAGTGTTACTAAAGCTTGAATGCACACCCTTCCTGAAAGGGAAGCAATGGATAAGATTGTTTCTTGCTTCCTCCAAATATATTTATTCTTTTCTTGCCTTTGAAGCCACAACTTGCAGTGCTCAGAGGTTATTCCTAACTGTGAACTTAGGAATTACTTCTGACAGTGACTGAGGGACCATATGGGATACTGAGGATCAAACCTAGGTTAAACATATACAAGTGCCCCACCATCTCTACTATCATTTTGGCACCCCAAAATGTTTTTAATTAAAATATATTTGCAGTTACTGTTAGACTATTCAGTTGTACTTTCCTATAAAGTTAAAAAAATACTTTTAACAAAAAAGAAAAGATCACAGTATTTTGTCTCCCTTAATAAACTATGAGGTTTGGACATAGAGGTAGACACATACACACCTTGCCAGCAGCCTCCTAAAAGCTCTCTCTATCTGTGAACCAACTGAAAGGGCCAAGCTTTTGTAGTTCTAAGATAGGTGCTAAGCAGTAAGATCCACTGAGGTTTATATTAATAGTGGAAGAGAAGTAAAAGCCATCTGCCATTTCTGTTTAGGTGTCTGTAGGTTTCAACTTGTAGACAAGTTCTAGTTAACCATCTCCAACAGGCAGTTTGCTTTCATTTCACTGGAGATCTGATTCTACACCATAGAGATAACCCCATCGGAGCAGAATCTCTTTTTTCCAAGGTAGAAAATGTCGTGATTACTTTATCTCTATTTGAAACCAAATTGGCACTATTTTTACTATTTTACAAAAATTACTGAAAGCAGAGAATCAGAAGTTCCCTTTTATTAATAAATAATTATAGAAACAAAAGCACACAGCTGGGTGGATTTTCACCAAGTGGAATACACCCTGCTCTAACCATCTTTCATATCTGTACAAAACAGACTGCAATTACCTGTAACCGGCAACTCTTCTTTTCACTGCACTTTTCAGGAAGAGCAACTTTAACTTTCCAGTATTTTTTTGTTTTGTTTTTTTGTTTTGTTTTTGTTTTTGGGTCACATCCGGCAGCGCTCAGGGGTTACTCCTGGCTTCATGCTCAGAAATCGCTCCTGGCAGGCTCGGGTCACCATCTGGGACGCTGGGATTCAAACCAATGACCTTTTACATGAAAGGCAAACAAACGCCTTACCTCCATGCTATCTCTCCGGCCCCAACTTCGCAGTGTTTTAACCTCTGCATTTCCTCTGTTGACAAGAATTCTGACTTTTTATTTCCTTAACATTGCAAAATTGTCCTTTTGTCTACATTCTATTTCTGCCACAGTAGATTATTTCTAAAAGACCATTGTTATCTTTCTTTTGGGGTGGGGAGCAAAAAATTTTTTTCTTGCCAATGACATTTGAGAAATTCATTCCTTATGGTTTTCATTCAGTTTGTTTTATTACAAAGGTTAAATATTAAAGTAACTATCACTAAAGTGATACATCACTAAAGTTACAGCTAGTGTTGTGCTGGTTAAAGGAGTCAAAACTTACTGAAATAGCAAACTGTAAATGAACTATGAGGAAAAAGGATCATCTCCAATATGTCATAATTTCTTGCAAACGAGCACCCAACAACCCAAAGAAACTCGGTTGATAATTTCTCCCATTCCCAGAATCAGGGTATTGAAATAATAGGCAAATAGATCTTAAATATTGTTATGATTTCTTCTTCTTTTTTTTTTTTTTGTTTTTTTTGGGTCACACCCAGCAGTGCTCAGGGGTTACTCCTGGCTCTAGACTCAAAAATCGCCCCTAGCAGGCACGAGGGACCATATAGGATACTGGGATTTGAACCACCATCCTTCTGCATGATAGGCAAATGCCTTACTTCCATGCTATCTCTCCAACCCCAATATTGTTATGATTTCACTATTTTCATCTTAATTTTTTAATATAGAAAGCTCAGAAAGAGAGTCTAAGTAGGGAGATGTTCAGCTTTTTATTTAGTGGAATAAAAATACTAAATTGATGTTCAAGTCAAACACTTGTGAGCATGTGTGTGTCCCTAAGAAAGGTTCCTGGAATGATTCTGCATACAAACCAAATACACACAGGTATCTCTAGCAAAGATATTCCAGTCTAGAAACAAAGATTCACTTGCCAAGGAACATTATACTATAAACCAAAGTATTATATAAGTATTATATAATGATTCTACGAATTACTATAAATTTCTTTGTTCTCAACTGGAAGAAGTATATGAAGATATTTCCAAGTTATGAAAACTGCACTTTCGGGAGTTAATGCGACTGGTACTTCTGGACAGAGACCAGGGATACTGCTAGACATTTCTCCAAATACAATGAAGGATCCCTACCAACTCTACTCCCTACCTACAAAAAGAATTATTTGGACTTAAATAGCAAATGATGAAGTTAAAAGTTAAAAATGAATTTTAATAGTAAGAAAGCTTGGGGGGGGCACTTTCCCAGAATTATAGTAATTCATCAATTTATTTTGCAACTTTTTTGAAATAAGAGGCCCTTGCATTAAAGGGGATATAATGTCTGCTACCTTAAGAAAGGATTTTTGTGTTAGCATTATGGAAATAAGATAAACTCCTAAGCCCTGTTTTTATTTCTATTGTCTAGAAAGGAAAATTATTTCCTGGTGGAAAATAAGAAAACTAAAAGCGAAACAAGAAGATATTATGGCCTAATAAATATGACAAGCCAGTAAAGAAGATTTAATACATATAAAATTCAAGTTTCTAAGAAAGAAAATAACCATGCCTCTAAAATGCAACTGAAAGTTAGAAAATGTGATTTCTAAGTCTCAGCATTATGGCTTACAATCTCTGAGGAGTCATAAAGAAGTTGCCATAAATGGAAATTGTCAAATAATTTCGTTATTCTCACAAATTCTAGCTTCTGGTTGATATAAACTGGCAATCATAACATTTACCACATTGTAACATTCTGAAAAGCATCTTAAGACTGTATTTATTTCTTTAGAAAAGAAAACAATATACAACCAACCCTATGTATTCATAAAAAGTAAGAAGTTATTTTATTTATTTATTTATTTATTTATTTATTTATTTATTTATTTATTTATTTTGGTTTTTGGGCCACACAGAGCAGTGCTCAGGGGTCACTCCTGGCTGTCTGCTCAGAAATAGCTCCTGGCAGGCACGGGGGACCATATGGGTCACTGGGATTCGAACCAACCACCTTTGGTCCTGGATCGGCTGCTTGCAAGGCAAATGCCACTGTGCTATCTCTCCGGGCCCAAGAAGTTATTTTTTAAATAGTATATTATCTGAACAAGCTTTTCTCCAAAGAACACATAGAATAGCCAACAGGCATATGTGGCAAAGACAAGCTCAACATTTATTATTAGGGAAAAGCTAAGTAAAAGTTTCTATGATATATTACTTCACACTAGTGAGATTATTCTGTGTTAAATGATTTGAAACAAGTGTTGATGAGGGTGTGGGAAAAGAGGAATCCTGAATAATGTTGGAAATATTAATTGATGCAACTCTGGTAGAAAGAAGTATATACATTTCTTTAAAAAGATAAAAATTAAATCCTAGATGTTTCAGCAATACCATTCCTAGACAAATGTATGAAGCGTATGAAAACACTAATTTGATATGTCACATACCTCTCTCTTTCTAACATTTTTATTCACAATGGCCAAAACATTGATCAACTTAACAGTTGATGAGATGGAGAAACAGAAATAGGGCCAGAGTAATAATACCAGGGTCCTTGTCTTGCAAGCAGTCATCGTAAGATATATCTCCAGCACAAATGATGGTCCCCGAGTGCTACCAGGAATAATCCCTGAGCACAGAATCTGAAGGGCTGAGTAAAACTGGGTGTGGTCCCCAACATCCTAACCCCTGCCATAAAAACATTAAAAAAAAAACTAGAATGTTTAATGGAATTTTTAATGCTTACTATTAAAAATAAAATTTTGCTTTTTGGGACAAAAAAAATCTAAACCATGAGGTGTTTATACTAAATGAATTAAACATGAATGTAAAAGACAATTATCTGGTATTTTTTCTGTGTGTAGAAAATGAATTACTCAAGCAAAAATCTGTCAAGAAACAAAACTAATTTCTATAGCAAAAAGTAGAGTTTTTAAGACTTAAAGAAGAATACAATGGATAGGATGAGAACAGGGGTATTTGCAGGGGATAGAATGGCACTAGAATTTGTTGGTAAATGTGGTATTATAAATTTATAGAAGTATATAACTATAACCCCTGAAACTCCAAAATATTTCAAAATCATGATAATTATCAATAATAAACAAACTAGTGAAAACCAGTTAAAATTGAGAAAGCCATCTAAAATTCATTTCAGTTTCATTCTAGACACCTTCATTAGGTTGTTGGATACAAAGACCTCTCAAATTAGAATTTCTCATGAGAACAGCAAAGCTTTTGATGGTGTCAAACTTGCATTTTTTTTTTGCCTGATTGTCTACCCAGGGAAAGTTTTTGGTGGAGTTCAAAACCTCAATATTTTGTTCTGCCACTTTTAATCGAATGTCTATTGAGATGGTGCAAAGCAAGAAATAATAAATCATATGATGATTACCACAAAAGTATAGAATAATACTAAAATTTACTAAAGAAATTTTAAAATATTAATATGGTCTTTAATTTGCCTCCAAAAGGCTACATGATTTTAAACATTAAGAAAAAGGTTGGATATCAGTGAGACTACAGTAGGCAGGGCTTTTGCCTTGTACACAGCCAATTCAGATTTGATCCTCAGCATCCCATATGGTTCCTTCAAGCACCACCAGTACAAATTCCTGAGGGCAAGCTAGAAATAATACCTGAGCATCATCGGGTATAATCCAATCCCCCACCAAAAAAATTAAGACAGAAGATCTGATTGTAGGCAATTTTTGAAAAATATTTGTTGTATAGATTACAATTTGAAAAAAAATACCAGTAATAAAATAATAGGCTGCTTAGAAGGGACTATTGAAATTATTACTTGTGTTAATTAGTCCAAAGTGAAGCAGCTTTGGTGAATAATCTCCTTATGAGTACTACGTAGAAGTACTATATTAAGAAGTTCTATACTAAGAAATCAGATGGGCAGAGAAATTTGGTTGTTGAACCTCCATAGTAAAACACTATGGAGGAATTGAATGAAAGAAAGGATCTAATCTGATGGAATCATTTGCCTTTTATTTAATAAAGGAGGGTTAAATGACATAATCTGCCTGGTTGCATATCATTTACCTGGAACTTTTTTCTCCTTCCTTCCTTCCTTCCTTCCTTCCTTCCTTCCTTCCTTCCTTCCTTCCTTCCTTCCTTCCTTCCTTTCTCTTTCTTCCTTCCTTCCTTTCTCTTTCTTTCTTTCTTTCTTTCTTTCTTTCTTTCTTTCTTTCTTTCTTTCTTTCTTTCTTTCTTTCTTTCTTTCTTTCTTTCTTTCTTTCTTTCTTTCTTTCTTTCTTTCTTTCTTTCTTTCTTTCTTTCTTTCTTTCTTTCTTTCTTTCTTTCTTTCTTTCTTTCTTTCTTTCTTTCTTTCTTTCTTTCTTTCTTTCTTTCTTTCTTTCTTTCTTTCTTTCTTTCTTTCTTTCTTTCTTTCTTTCTTCTTTCTTTCTTTCTTTCTTTCTTTCTTTCTTTCTTTCTTTCTTTCTTTCTTTCTTTCTTTCTTTCTTCTTTCTTTCTTTCTTTCTTTCTTCTCTTTCTTTCTTCTTTCTTTCTTTCTTTCTTTCTTTCTTTCTTTCTTTCTTTCTTTCTTTCTTTCTTTCTTTCTTTCTTTCTTTCTTTCTTTCTTTCTTTCTTTCTTTCTTTCTTTCTTTCTTTCTTTCTTTCTTTCTTTCTTTCTTTCTTTCTTTCTTTCTTTCTTTCTTCTTTCTTTCTTTCTTTTCTTTCTTCAGCCAGGGCTTACTCCTGGCTCTATGCTTTGGGGTTACACCAGGTGATCTTTGGGTAATCACAGGCAATGCTGGAGTGTTGGGAGCATTTTATCTTATTTTGTTAATACAAGTTTTCTGACTTTTTAAAACAGACTAATATGGTTCCATCCAGAAACTATATTTGAATTCATATAGATAAGAAACTTTTAAAGAGAAATTTTCTCAGATGATTTGGACCTTCAATTTGATCATCTAACTCTCAGCTCTCTCTTCATCTTCATGACTATATGTAAAGAAGTTTGCCAGGAAGGTCTGATTCCACTTCACTCAAGGGCCAGTAGATATAGAGACAATGGTGACAAGTCAAGAAAGAGTTCTTGTTCAAGATCAGGGTGTTGAAACATTATATGGTAGAAACCACTATTTTTTATATTCTTTAATATATTTTATATTCTTTAAATAAAAATAGTATTTAAAATAGTTTTAAAGGCAAGAGACTGGCAGGTTGGAAGATGGCAAGCTTAGGTCTTTTAAGTATCCATCTTGTTCTTCCCATCCCAAGAGGGAGGATTTGTAGTAAAAGAGAATAGGGGTGTATATTTTTAAAAGAGTGAGTTGAAGATTATTTCCAAAGGAAAGGTGGCCTTTGGTAACAATATTACTAACCACAGTGTCTAATAGAAAAAAAAAAAGGAAAAAAGTCTGCACAGAGGGGCCGGCACTGAGGCTAGAGGTAAGGTGTCTGCCTTGCCAGCGTTAGCCTAGGACGGACAGCGGTTCTATCCCCCGGCGTCCCATATGGTCCCCCTAGCCAGGAATGACTTCTGAGCACATATCCAGAAGTAACCCCTGAGCGTCACCAGGTATGGCCCAAAAACAAAAACAAGTCTGCACAGAGGCAGACAGTGGGGGAAGAGGGAAACTGGGGGCACTGGTGGCCAGAAATGTGCATGGGTTGTATGTTGTATGACTGAAACTCAATCATAAACAATTTTTTTTTTTGGTTTCTGGGTAATATCCAGCAGCGCTCAGGGTTTACTCCTGGCTCTATGCTCAGAAATCCCTCCTGGCAGGCTCAGAGGACCATACGGGATGCCGGGATTCAAACCACTGACGTTCTGCATGCACTGACCTTACCTCCATGATATCTCTCTGGCCCCAATGGACAACTTTTTAACTGTAGGATAAAGAACCAGCTGTATTATGAACAACCTTATATCATGGTGTTTAAATAAAGTAATTAAAAATAAAAAAAAATAGTTTTACCTCTGAAACATAACCTCAGTCTCAAAGAATGCTTTTAGTAGTGGTGTTTGCACACATGCTTATGAGAGGGTAGATTTTCTGGCTGTGGTATTTGAACAAACACACACACAAACACAAAAGTGTGGGTAAGCAGAATGAAAAAATTTCTCTAGTGGTCTGGTTCCATAAGATGTATCTTCATCTGCAAATATGTCAAAGGTTTCTGAATAAAATTTAAACAAGGCGTTGGGGGGGGGAGGGAGAAAAAAATAAGTCATATCTCTGCTTAGAAGAGCTTTGTGGGTTTTGTTTGTTAGTTTTCTTAATTTTGTATTAGCTCTTAATTTCTTTTGGGTCGCTTTCAGAATGACCATAAGTAAAAGGTGTGGATGGCACATGTTCATTACTCTTTTATAAGGTCCATAAAAGTCAAGAATGTTTCTAAACCATTTACCCAGATTATTTCACTCAATCTATTTGATGAATAAATAATTTTAGATTCATGTAATACTTGTAGAAACTGAGGTTGAAAAAAATTAGAGACAATGACTTAGTAGCAGAATTAGGATTCAAGTTCAAATTGCCAGATGGCAAAGTTGAGCCTCACACTAAATTGCTCCTTTACCTTCTATTATGCTACTCCCAAAAGTAAGATTGAAAGAAATTAAATACATAATGATTTTTACCTTGGTAAATAGAAACTATAAAAGTGAGGTGCTTTTTCTTTATTTTTCCCTCATCATCAGCTCCTTTTCAGACTGATATTAATCCTACAAATTCTGCATAGTATTTTTTTTTTCTTTTTGGTTTTTGGGCCACACCCGTTTGACGCTCAGGGGTTACTCCTGGCTATGTGCTCAGAAATCGCCCCTGGCTTGGGGGGGACCATATGGGACACCGGGGGATCGAACCGCGGTCCTTCCTTGGCTAGCGCTTGCAAGGCAGACACCTTACCTCCAGCGCCACCTACCCGGCCCTCTGCATAGTATTTTTATGTCACTTCAGTGAAGCATACATTTTTTTCATTTTATTTTAATTAAATAATTTTATTTTGATCAAAGTTGATTGCAAATCTTTCACAGTAATATTTTAGTTACATAGTGACATGAGTCAAATAGTATTCCCACTACTAATGTTGTCCTCCCTCCACCCCTGTTCCCAGCATGCATCCCATATCCCCCTCCTTTGACCCCCAGGCTGCTAGAATAAGTGGTTCCCTCTGAGTCCAGCTTATTGTAGATTGGGTTTTGATTCTGTTGTCGTTGACTTTGGATTTGGTGTTTAAGTCTGATCATGTTTTATTTCTACTCAATGATCATACAACTGTTTGGTCTTGGTACCCTCCATTATTTACCCCTCAATTTGTGAGGCAGAACAAGATGATTCAAATTATGTGGTTCTGTTTGGAGGAAAGAAAAAGGAAAGAAAAAAGGGGACGCACAAAAATCAAACAAGCAAAAATAGGAGGAATCCTTCTAGAGTCTATAACTATCAATTTAAAGAAGAAAGGGAAAAAGGAAGAAAAACATAAAAACAATACAAAAATCAAACAAAAGAACCCAAAAAGCACTACAGCAATAAAGACAACAACAAACAATAACCACAGACTCAAAATAAAAACAAAACACAAAAAAAAAGAAAGAAAAAAGCAACAACAACAATAACAAAAAAATTAATCTGTGCTTTTTTTTTTTTTGCATAGGCACAGTAAATATTGGGGAGATTAGAAAGTGAATTTCCTTGGCCTAAGACATACAGGGTTTCTCCACCTTTGAAGCATACTGTCATGGGAATAACTATAGGCTCTGTACATGCTCTTTTACTCTCCCCTAGGTCCTTTTGTGATGCCTGGACACTTTCCACTCAGTTGATAAAATCAGGCCTCTGTAACTAGAGATCTTGGTATTTGCATAGGTCATAGGATGGAGCCTAGGATGGAGTCTTTCTTTATGGTTCTAGACATTCTGTTCCATCACTGTTGTTTTAATCAGACTTCTGTAGTTGGTGGTCTTGGTTTTTGCACCAATCCTAGTACAAAGCCTAAGATAAAGTCTTTCATTGTGTTTCCAGAAGTTCTGCTTAGTTGCGGTTGTCTCAGCCAGACCTCTGGGATTAGAGATCTTGGTTGTTATACAGATCGTAGGCCAAAGCCTAGACTAGGGTCTTTTTATTGGTCCCAGAATAAGTTCTGCTCAGACATGGTTGTCACAGTCAGTCTTTTGTAGGTAGCGATCTTGGCTTTTGCACAGATCAAAGGATGACATGTCTTCTGATTTCATCTCATTGTTAGGTAATGAGGTAAGATTACCTGTTCTTAGACCAAGTTGTTGCCATTTTCTTATTGTCAGGATGGATGTCACATCAAAACTGGTGCATGTTGGTATCAGAGCTGTATGTCCCAGAGGAGTTTGGTTCCTAGAGCTGTTGCAGAGAACCCTGTCAGATCTATGTCTGAGATCTAGGGTTCGAGGTTGGATGGTCACTGTCTAATCACATGGCGTCTAAGTTATGACCACATGGCAAATGTTCAGTGTAGGAGGTGCACCTGCCCCTGTATTGTAAAATGTATGAGTTCTTATCCTTAGTAGATAAGAGCTTGTTTCTATATGTAAAATTTGCCCCTTTTTAGTATGCCTTTGCAAAAGGAAATGGTGCTATATTATATTGCTGGTGCATTTGGGTGTGAGAGTGTCAGGATCTATCATCTCTGTGCCCTGGTTTTAACCTGAGCTTTTATTCCAGGCAAGACTGTTTCTTGTCACACACACACACACACACACACACACACACACACACACACACACACACACACATTTAAAGGAAAAATAAATAAAAATTAGTTTATAAAAGTAATTAAGGGAACAAAGTGATGCAGGAGACTATCTTACATTTAGGGATAAATAAGTTAAGAGGTAGAATTATAGAGGCCTTAAACTTATAAAGGAAATATAGGCTTTCCCATTGTCTTTTGAGATATTCTTTGGAGGTGGGTAGAATCCAGGGTACATTTTCATCACACACCTGCATTCGTTGAGTTTGAGAAATGATTTGCAGCTGAAAGGGCTTGAATAGAGTTCTGCACTGGTGGTCCTTCTGAACCTGAATCTGGTATCAAGCAACAGTCCACATCTGGGTTGGTGAGAAGGAGGGCTACAGAGCATGAGTCAGCATTCCTTCATTTCTTAGACAAACTGTTCTGTATCTTTGAGTTTACTTTTCTTTTTTTACTATTTTTTTTTCTTTTTTGGGCCATATCCGGTGATCCTCAGGGGTTACTCTTGGCTATGCCCTCAGAAATCGCTTCTGGCTTTGGGGACCATATGGTATGCCGGGGGATCAAACCACGGTCTGTCCTAGGTTAGCACATGCAAGGCAAACACCCTACAGCTTGAGCCACTGCTCTAGCCCCTTGAGTTTACTTTTTAAAAAATCAACACTTAAAATAATTGTGTTGTCTTGAAAGAGCATTTGTTTGTGTGGAATTTAACTGAATAGAGTGGAGGAAAAGAGCCTATGTCATGAAAAAGTGCCAAAAGCAATGACTACTGTGCCTTTTTCCTCACAAGCATACTACTGTAGATAACAATATGTAATAAGTTGCCTGACATCAATGCATTTAGAAACAGAGAAAAAGAAAATCCTAGCCAACTATCACCATGGTGAAAATATTTTTTCTAAAAATTACTTTGGAAAGTAAGCACTATGTGTCTGATTGCATATCTTTTCTTCCAGTTTTAGAATTATAACTGATCTGTCATCTAATGACTGATTAGAGGATTGCATTTTTAGGTACAATAATATAATCCCCCTTCTCTTTGTATTGGCTATGTATGTATAAACGTGTTTATTATCTATTTTATGTCTAATAACTCAAATTTATTAATTGATAAACTATAAATTAATAAACAACAAACCACTTGAATTAGAATTTCATTTTATTTGTATTTTTTCAGGGGGTTGTATTAGAATTTCAATTAATATAAGCATAACTACTGGAAAAATGGGTGTTATGACAGTATTTATAACCAATATACATTTAAGTCAATATGCTCACAAATACTGCCTCATTATTTCTCAGCAATCAACCCTACCCCTCCCAGTCCCAATGTACAAAGTTTCATATAGCTGATGACCTTTGAAATATAAATCACAAGTCAAATAGCTCCTTCATTTCAATCAGAAGTTGAATTCTTTAAAAAGAAAATCTCTTTAAAAATACAGTAAATTTAAACAAAAATCTACAGGCAGGTTGTTTAGCCGTATCTGACCTTTTTGTAAATATGATGAATCGAGTTCCAATGTAAATGCTACACTCACTCCGGCTAAAATGTACTGCCATGTGGAATGGTGGGTTTCCAGGCAGAGACTGGTTTTACTGAATGATTTGAAAAGAAAGCCAAAAGGTGTGGGCCAACCGTCAATCTCTCAGATTTGCTAGGGCTTTTAATAAGCCATTATTATGCTGCAGAATTCTTTTCAGAATTTTGACTCTGCTCACATTTAACTTATCAGACTCCTTCTGTACAGCTGCTTCACACATAATATCCTCAAGCACTTGCAAGAGACAGATTGAGACTTGAATTTCAGCTGTGCATTGGATTTCCATTAAATTAAAAGCAAAAGGCAGAAGCGGAAAGGTGTATTTGATGGATAGGGGCCTGTGGTCTGATTTCCATGTTCTCGGAGAGTCCTTCTATTCATTTAACCAATATGTCTTGAGCTGTGCTTTAGGGAACAGTGTGTCACACAGATGTGGGAAGACAATTCTAATACTGCTGGGAAATGAAAGGGACAATCCCTTTCCCTCCTCTTTGAAGTAATTTCCTTGTCTTTATAAGCATGATAAAGACATGAAAACTTTGTTGTCTGCTTTGGTTCTATGATTCTACTGCAGAAGCTGGTCGATTTTCTCTCTTTAGAGTGTAATAGTAATATTTGAGATTTTTATATTAAGGCAAAATATAAAGAATTATATAGGCATTCATATAACAAGAGCATAAAGAAACATTCAGATATTTCTATTAAGATAATCTAAATAAATAATATGCCTTTACAATGAAGAGGATATAATTAGGTTTATTTTTATTGTAGTTGTGTTTTTTTTTCTTTGAGGGAATTAAAAATGATTTAGCTAGAATTCAATTCATCTTATCTCCCTAGATCATTTTTAAATGTTCATCTATTGAAAATGTTATAAGACTTACAAAAAGTGGGAGTATACAACAGTTAGCTTACCTAATGTGGTATTCTAATTTGTATAATAATTTAGAAAATCTTTTGAGGAGGTTATAAAAAATTTGAATTATAGGAAAGCATTGGAAAATCAGAGAAAGATGTCTGAGGCAGATGGGAAAAGCATAAACAAAATTTATGGCAATGCTCTACACATGTTTTCAGATAGATATGAATTTAAGAAGGTATGAGAATTGGTTGTAAATTTTCAGCTAAATACAGATGAGAGACAAAATGCTTTTTTCTAAAGCCAGCTAGTTATAAATGTGTTTTTCACTTTTTCCACTCTTGTCAAATATTTTGACTATGGTAATTAAAAATATTTATTATTAGTAGGTATTATTACTTTATGATTTTATTTAATATATAAACCTCTGCATAATCCACTATCAAAATTTAGTCACCAAGTTCAGAGGTCTACAGGTATTCCTGACTCCTGATGGAATAAAGAATCCTATGGGTAATTTGTTTCAATACCAATCAGCCAGTGTGCCAAGCAGAAATTTAGATATGGCCTTTGCAGTAAAAAAAAAATTTAGAAATTAAAATAGTATAAAATATACTTACATTTGTGTGCATAAATATTTTCAGTTTATTGAAGTACTCTGTGGTTATATCCTCAAACAAAATCATATATTCTTCCTGAACATATTTCCATGGTATAGCTTATGTAAACTTGCCAGTGGAACTAAAATAATAAAGTATGACATTCCATTTGAGGCAAGCAAATGATCAAAGTCCAGAGACACATATGTACTATAGTTTGTTGTGTACTAAAGTTTGTTGGTCATTGTTTGAATGTTAAAGAATAGAGCCTGTCTCAACGGTTAAAGTGCTGAGGCTTGGGAGATGTACATATAATCTGGAATTGGAATTAAAGATACATGTAAAGCAACATGAAGTTCTGTATGAATTTGATAAGTATTCCTTACAGTGAGCTATGGAGAGATACAGTAGAATGTTCAGTTAAATATAAAGGGCATCTCCTGTTTACTTAAATTCTTAAACTCTATAAAGCCCATGCAATTCTGAAGAAAAGGAAATATATTTGTTGTGTCCAGTTTATCTGTTATTTCTCATTGCTTCCCATTCTTCTCATGGCAAATAAATGTTACCACATTGATATTTTGTATTAAGAGGTCCTTTTTAGTGTTTTCTTAGAATGCTAGTTCTCATTCTATGTAGTGCAGTGTTTATTTAAGGAGAAATGCAAGACCCATAAATTTCAGGTGTGGGACAATTTGGAACAAATACACAACAGTAAGTAAGCCAATGCGTCACTAGCCACAGCAATGACAGCATAGTCTGAGAGATAGAAAACATGGAATTTGTATTTGGTAAAAGGTTTTTAATTTACATTATATTTTGAGTAGTCTTGCATATAGCATGAGAGCAAACAATAGGCTAGAGTGATCTGAATTAAACCTAAATGTGTTGGGAAAACTCATATTGTTGGAGTATCAAGAAGCCATTGCATAAAAAGTAATAAATAACCACAGAACAAAAAAGTTTAAAATCTGGACAAATGTACAATGCTCATGGGATGGTCTGGCTGAAATGCTCTTGAACTTGTTTCAAATTGTAGCTCATTTGTTTGTCGGCTGACTTTTTCTCTTAAATTCATCTTTATTACTTATAAAATACCCACAATTTAGCAACTTTGATGTCTTCATCACATGCTCAGATACTTAAGGGAAATCTGGTCCAATACATCTGCATTGTGATTAGTTCAACTAATCTTGCAAACCCCAGGTCTCCCATTGGTGATTAAGAGAGTACATGTAAGTTGATTCTGCTCAAAGTGAGGTAGGGTGAAGCCTTTTGGGAGGCTTTCTTTGTTCTTTAGAAAAATAAATAGAGGCATAAATATCATCAATTATGTATGTGATATCGGATAAGTTGTCAAAATCGTGCAACTCTTACTGGGAGAAAGACTTTGAGAGCAAAAGAAACGCAGCAGAAATGGTTATATATAAACCTGCAAAGAATTTTTTTAGATGATGTTTGGCCTATTATATCAACCACACTAGATTTTAACTTAAAACTAAACTTTGCTAAATGTCGTAATATCATTTTTTTTTTTTTGCTTGATAAAGTTTGAGTCACATCTTGGCCACTTGCAGACACAAAGGTTCAAAAAAAGAATTAAATATATCAGATGGTAAATTATCTTAAGTGAAATTAATTGACCTTCGATCAAAAAGTTTGATAGAACAAATAATTTGTATTTTTTATTCAGAGGTTAATAAACATTGAGGATCGTGTCAACTGGATGCAATAGAGAGTCAAATAACAGAGCATATTCTTAAACATTTCTAGACACTCTTTTCTTGTTTTAAAATTTTATTTTCCTACCCTTGGTAGAGATAATGATAATACCTATGAGATTTATTGTAAAGATTATATGAATTACATATAAAGCCTTTGGAGCAATCCATACACCTAATTTTATGGTTGTTGACAACATCTAAAATTATCAACTTTTATGTTTGTTGGCAACACCTAAATCAACAAAATTAATTTTTGCTACCATCATGGTGTTTTTGATTTTTGCTAAGCTTACTACTATTTATGATGATATTGTAGGAAAAATTTAATTTGGTCTGGTTTTAGCCATATCAGTAAAGACTAAAGCATTTTTCAATCAAAAAAGTCTATTATTTATTTTATCATTTAAATTTTTAATGTAATAAAAGCATACATTCAACTGACATCTTTTCATAATTCACATTATAGAATTTTTGTCACAAATGCAGATGAATATCATTCTAGAGTATGAATAGTAACTTATATGGTATGACAACTTGTACAAACTGACTCATTTCTAAAAGCACAGACCTTTGTGAATACTAATATTCAAAAGTTAACAATCAGCTATATTTTTATATTCCAAAGTTTAATTTTAAGACTTACTATGATGACAAATCATAATAAATTGACATGAAACATACTGACTTTATTTGACTTAGCAATTTAAATGTTTGAGATAACCTGGGCTGAATCATCATGACTAGATTTACTTCATATAGGATAAGGTTTTTTGGTGAGACTCCATAAACTCAATCAATATATACTCTGTACAGCAAATTTCTTTAGATAGTTTCTGAGAATCCTTCATAATATTTACCTCTAGTATTCTCCATTCTAATGGAAGAGCCCCATTTGGAAAGATTATTCACTCATCTACCAGGACTGACTATTAATAGCTATTAAAATCAACTTTTAGGATTTGAATTCCAATATTACCTGAACACTCTTGGAAGAGACCTCTGAGAATAGTGAGGAGTATCTCCAAAGCTACTGATGCTTTTTTAAAATAAATAAAACAAAATAAATTAACTGTATACATATACACACACACACAGAGAGAGAGAGAGAGAGAGAGAGAGTAAGGAAACATTGACTTTGTTTTACTATGGTTAAAGATCTTGGGGATAACCTCCCTTCTATTTTATTTGTCCAATTCCATGACAGTGATCTACATGAGGTATTTGCAAATATTCTTTACTGGTGTGAGTCAATACTTTCCTAAGTTAGGGTTTTTATTTTATTGTCATATCTCATTTTGTTAAAGATAATTGTGTCTTGCTATGCTTTTTAAAAATACTTTTTAATACCTTTTAATACTTTTTCTTCAAATTTTTATTTAGAATGTGATTTCTAAGGCTGCTGCTGATTTTGTGCATTCAGTCTTCCAACAGCACACATAGCACCGAATATCAGCAGCCCTTCGCCAACCCCTCACTATTTTAAAAGCAATTAAGATCGCAATCATATTCCATAGAGGAATTCAACATAGAATAGTATGTGGGGCCTCTCACAATCTTCTGTACGAGACAATTGATTTGAAACCTTTTCTGAAGAAAAAAGACTTGATAGATATGCCTCAGCTAATGGGAAAGAGGAAATTCTCTGAGTTACACAATTCTTTATGAGCTGTTAATTTGCTTCCTTTCTTATGAGCATTGTGAATTATGTAGCAGGCCTGATTTTCCTTTTCCCATTGGCTACCAGCCACACCACTCCAGGTCACAAGTTCACATATGATGTACATTTTAAACTTTCATGCTACTTTCATGGCTATCTGGAAGCATAGGGTGATAGCTATTTAAACACAAAAAATATTAATTAGATTTATGCAGCATACATCTTAAATATGAGGTCAAACATTAAAGTAAGGAATGACAGAGGCCAGAGAAATTTACAGAGGTCAGAGAGAAGTAAGAAACTTGCTCTGCATGGTCCAATCCCCATAAATCTCAGATGTTCCCCCAACTACTAAAAGGAGTTATTCTTAGCACAGAGCCAGGAATAGCCCCTGAACACTTAGGTAATAACCCCCAACTCATCCACAGTCAAAAAAAAAAAAACATGACAAAACAAAAAAGAAAGAATGGCAGGTTGAGACATAAGTTCTATTTATAAGACTTTTTTCTCTGAAGACAGAGACTGAATTGCATTAGATTTTCCTGGCTCAATTAAATATGACTTACCAAAACATAAGTATTTAGTATTTCTTTGACTTACAAAGTATAAAGAAAATGCCCTTTGCACCCACAACAACCCACATTTAAGCCTTGATTGTAAGATATACCAGAGGGAAGTGGTTCATGGGTAAAATGACATACAGAGAATTTTAGAAGTGAAGGAAATGAGATTGAAAAATAAATATATAAAGTGAATTTAATTGTTAGTAGAGTTAGAAACATTTGTAGATCTGCATGTTTTTACATTCCAATATCCTGCTCAAAGTCAAAAGCTTTTGTGGGATAAATTTCCTGACATTCAAAATTTCCTGTTCAGGGTCCCAAAATTGCTTTATGGAGATTTCCATGTATCATTTGAAAATTCTAAAGATCTTCAATAACTTTTTTCTAATTTCTGTAAAAGACTTTGCCCAGGGGCCGGAGAGATAGCATGGAGGTAAGGTGTTTGCCTTGCAAGCAGAAGGACGGTGTTTTGAATCCTAGCATCCCCTAAGGTCCCCCAAGCCTGCCAGGAGTGATTTCTGAGCTTAGAGCCAGGAGTAACCCCTGAGTGCTGCTGGGTGTGACCCAAAAACCAAAAAAAAAACACCAAAGAAACCCCACCAAACCAAACAAAAAGAACCACTTTTGTCCATCACTGTACTGATCTCTTGTTTCTTTCTTTTTCTTTTATTTGCTGGGGTGTTGCAGGCTTCTTGTGTCTCAGCATCTCTAGTGGGGACAAAAATCCTTTGCGAGAGGAAAAACGGGTAACACGAGCGACAAATATGAAATATGAAATAATGAGACCACACAAAAAAAATTGTATGGGGACCTGCGTCTGCAACAGACATGAGACAAATTTACTCTTCACGTTGGGAAATATATACAAGTCTCTGGTATGCAAAATATTTCCACGCTAACAAAGGGCAGAAAACCTTAGGAGAAACAACACAATGGTACCAAGCCCTAGAATATACGTATCAAAGAACTAATCAATACAGGTGAAAAGAATCCCCAGCTAAAAGGTCAGGAAGTGACATAAGGAAGGGGGTGTTCTAGTTTAGAAAGGATGTTCTTATAACAAAGAAGGAGAAACTGGTTTTGCTACAATTTTGCAGCCTGCCAAAATAGTAAAAAGATAGGAGCTGTTGTTTACCACCAAGAAGCATCTTTGAGTTGCAAATATATCCAATGGGGGAACTTTAGCAGCTATTGGTACTGAAATTTCTGACTGCATATTGACTGAGGCCGAACTTCCGTCTATAGTTTTGCAAGGGAGACAAAGCCAAATGATGACCAAAAATGTAATGTCAAGCTTCTCTTCGGAAATTCCTCAACCATCCACGCAGGAGAAAAAGGTGTCCTCAGTGGGCCTTTTGAGGACCCATGGGGGTTATTTCAGTTCTCCCCACCAGGAAAATCTGAGGACTCATCTGGTGGGCTGAGCTCCCCTAAATTTTATGTATGCCGTGGCAGCAGGGCGTTGGTTTTTGGCCACATCCAGCAGTGCTCAGGGGTTACTCCTGACTCTGCACTCAGAAATCACTCCTGGCAGGTTTGCGGGAACGGATTTAACTTGTGACTGCTGCATGCAAGGAAAATGCTCTGGCCCCAAAGTTCTATTCAATCACAGTTGCCGCAGTCAGGCATAGCGGGGTAAAAATAACAAGCTAGACAGTTTCTATTACCTGATTCTAACCTGAACTCAGATCCAAGAGAGACTTGTCTACTAGAATTTAGACAAGTGAGATATCTAAGTATGATAGAAATATTGCAAACTAGTTTATTGGTTTGTTCTTCTGGGTTTTGGGCTGTACATTTTCTTTCTTTTTTTTTTTTTTAAATTTTTTTTTATTTAAACACCTTGATTACATACATGATTGTGTTTGGGTTTCAGTCATAAAAGGAACACCACCCATCACCAGTGCAACATTCCCATCACCCAAGTCCCAAATCTCCCTCCTCCCCTCCCAACCCCCGCCTGTACCCTAAACAGGCTCTACATTTCCCTCATACATTCTCAATATTAGGACAGTTCAAAATGTAGTTATTTCTCTAACTAAACTCATCACTCTTTGTGGTGAGCTTCCTGAGGTGAGCTGGAACTTCCAGCTCTTTTCTCTTTTGTGTCTGAAAATTATTATTACAAGGGTGTCTTTCATTTTTCTTAAAACCCATAGATGAGTGAGACCATTCTGCGTTTCTCTCTCTCTCTGACTTATTTCACTCAGCATAATAGATTCCATGTACATCCATGTATAGGAAAATTTCATGACTTCATCTCTCCTGACAGCTGCATAATATTCCATTGTGTATATGTACCACAGTTTCTTTAGCCATTCGTCTGTTGAAGGGCATCTTGGTTGTTTCCAGAGTCTTGCTATGGTAAATAGAGCTGCAATGAATATAGGTGTAAGGAAGGGGTTTTTGTATTGTATTTTTGTGTTCCTAGGGTATATTCCTAGGAGTGGTATAGCTGGATCGTATGGGAGCTCGATTTCCAGTTTTTGGAGGAATCTCCATATCGCTTTCCATAAAGGTTGAACTAGACAGCATTCCCACCAGCAGTGGATAAGAGTTCCTTTCTCTCCACATCCCCGCCAACACTGTTTATTCTCATTCTTTGTGATGTGTGCCATTCTCTGGGGTGTGAGGTGGTATCTCATCGTTGTTTTGATTTGCATCTCCCTGATGATTAGTGATGTGGAACATTTTTTCATGTGTCTTTTGGCCATGCGTATTTCTTCTTTGTCAAAGTGTCTGTTCATTTCTTCTCCCCATTTTTTGATGGGGTTAGATGTTTTTTTCTTGTAAAGTTCTGTCAGTGCCTTGTATATTTTGGAGATTAGCCCCTTATCTGATGGGTATTGGGTGAATAGTTTCTCCCACTCAGTGGGTGGCTCTTGTATCCTGGGCACTATTTCCTTTGAGGTGCAGAAGCTTCTCAGCTTAATATATTCCCATCTGTTAATCTCTGCTTTCACTTGCTTGGAGAGTGCAGTTTCCTCCTTGAAGATGCCTGTAATGTCCTGGAGTGTTTTGCCTATGTGCTGTTCTATATATCTTATGGTTTTGGGGCTGATATCGAGGTCTTTAATCCATTTGGATTTTACCTTTGTACATGATGTTAGCTGGGGGTCTAAGTTTAATTTTTTGCAAGTGGCTATCCAATTGTGCCAACACCACTTGTTGAAGAGGCTTTCCCTGCTCCATTTAGGATTTCCTGCTCCTTTATCAAAAATTAGATGGTTGTATCTCTGGGGAACATTTTCTGAGTATTCAAGCCTATTCCACTGATCTGAGGACCTATCCTTATTCCAATACCATGCTGTTTTGATAATTGTTGCTTTGTAGTACAGTTTAAAGTTGGGAAAAGTAATTCCTCCCATATTCTTTTTCCCAATGATTGCTTTAGCTATTCGAGGGTGTTTATTGTTCCAAATGAATTTCAAAAGTGTCTGATCCACTTCTTTGAAGAATGTCATGGGTATCTTTAGAGGGATGGCATTAACTCTGTATAATGCCTTGGGGAGTATTGACATTTTGATGATGTTAATCCTGCCAATCCATGAGCAGGGTATGTGTTTCCATTTCCGTGTGTCCTCTCTTATTTCTTGGAGCAGAGTTTTATAGTTTTCTTTGTATAGGTCCTTCACATATTTAGTCAAGTTGATTCCAAGATATTTGAGTTTG
This sequence comes from Suncus etruscus, assembly GCF_024139225.1. Lineage (NCBI taxonomy): Eukaryota > Metazoa > Chordata > Mammalia > Eulipotyphla > Soricidae > Suncus > Suncus etruscus. Next base: position 14,577,418 of record NC_064867.1, on the reverse strand, counting down.
TGTGGTACTATTGTGAATGGGGTTGTTTTCTTAATGTCCATTTCATCCTTATTACTATTGGTATATAGAAAGGCCATTGATTTTTGTGTGTTAATTTTGTAGCCTGCCACCTTGCTATATGAGTCTATTGTTTCTAGAAGCTTTTTGATAGAGTCTTTAGGGTTTTCTAAGTAGAGTATCATGTCATCTGCAAACAGTGAGAGCTTGACTTCTTCCTTTCCTATCTGGATTCCCTTGATATCCTTTTCTTGCCTAATCGCTATAGCAAGTACTTCCAGTGCTATGTTGAATAGGAGTGGTGAGAGAGGACAGCCTTGTCTTGTGCCAGAATTTAGAGGGAAGGCTTTCAGTTTTTCTCCATTGAGGATAATATTTGCCACTGGCTTGTGGTAGATGGCCTTCACTATATTGAGAAAGGTTCCCTCCATTCCCATCTTGCTGAGAGTTTTGATCAAGAATGGGTGTTGGACCTTATCAAATGCTTTCTCTGCATCTATTGATATGATCATGTGGTTTTTATTTTTCTTGTTATTGATGTTGTGTATTATGTTGATAGATTTACGGATGTTAAACCAGCCTTGCATTCCTGGGATGAAACCTACTTGATCGTAGTGGATGATCTTCTTAACGAGGCATTGAATCCTATTTGCCAGGATTTTGTTGAGGATCTTTGCATCTGCATTCATCAGTGATATTGGTCTGTAATTTTCTTTTTTGGTAGCGTCTCTGTCTGGTTTAGGTATCAAGGTGATGTTGGCTTCATAAAAGCTATTTGGAAGTGTTTCTGTTTGTTCAATTTCATGAAAGAGTCTTGCCAAGATTGGCAGTAGTTCCTCTTGGAAAGTTTGATAGAATTCATTAGTGAATCCATCTGGACCTGGGCTTTTGTTTTTCGGCAGACATTTGATTACTGTTTTAATTTCATCAATGGTGATGGGGGTGTTTAGATATGCTACATCCTCTTCCTTCAACCGTGGAAGATTATAAGAGTCCAAGAATTTATCCATTTCTTCCAGGTTCTCATTTTTAGTGGCGTAGAGTTTTTCAAAGTAGTTTCTGATTACCCTTTGAATATCTGTCATATCAGTAGTGATCTCTCCTTTTTCATTCCTGATACGAGTTATCAAGTTTCTCTCTCTCTCTTTCTTTGTTAGGTTTGCCAGTGGTCTATCAATCTTGTTTATTTTTTCAAAGAACCAACTTCTGCTTTCGTTGATCTTTCGGATTGTTTTTTGAGTTTCCACTTCGTTGATTTCTGCTCTCAGCTTTGTTATTTCCTTCTGTCTTCCTATTCTTGGTCCTTTTGTTGAGCATTTTCTAGTTCTATTAGCTGTGTCATTAAGCTACTCAGGTAAGCTCCTTCTTCCTTCCTGATGTGTGCTTGCAAAGCTATAAATTTTCCTCTCAGTACTGCTTTTGCTGTGTCCCATAAGTTCTGAGAGTTTGTGTCTTTATTGTCATTTGTTTCCAGGAACCTTTTTATTTCCTCCTTGATTTCATCTCGGACCCACTGGTTATTGAGCATGAGGCTGTTTAACTTCCAGGTGTTAAAGTGTTTCTTCTGAGTCCCTTTGGAGTTCACAAATAATTTCAGAGCCTTGTGGTCAGCGAAGGTAGTCTGCAAAATTTCTATCCTCTTGATCTTATGGAGGTATGTTTTATGTGCCAGCATGTAGTCTATCCTGGAGAATGTCCCATGTACATTGGAGAAGAATGTGTATCCAGGTTTCTGGGGATGGAGTGTCCTATATATATCCACTAGGCCTCTTTCTTCCATTTCTCTCCTCAGGTCTAGTATATTCTTGTTGGGTTTCAGTCTGGTTGACCTGTCCAGTGTTGACAAAGCCGTGTTAAGGTCCCCCACAATTATTGTGTTGTTGTTGATATTATTTTTCAGATTTGTCAACAGTTGTATTAAATATTTTGCTGGCCCCTCATTCGGTGCATATATGTTTAGGAGAGTGAATTCTTCCTGCTCTACGTACCCCTTGATTAATATAAAATGTCCGTCTTTGTCCCTTACAACCTTCCTGAGTATAAAGTTTGCATTATCTGATATTAGTATGGCCACTCCAGCTTTTTTATGGGTGTTTGCTTGGATAACTTTTCTCCAGCCTTTTATTTTGAGTCTATGTTTGTTCTGACTATTCAGGTGCGTTTCTTGTAGGCAGCAGAAGGTTGGATTGAGTTTTTTGATCCATTTAGCCACTCTGTGTCTCTTAACTGGTGCATTTAGTCCATTGACGTTGAGAGAAAGAATTGTCCTGGGATTTAACGCCATCTTTATTTCAAAATTTGGTGTGTCTTTTGGGTAGTCTTGTCTTAGATTAGGTCTTTCATTTTTTCTCTTAAGACTGGTTTTGTGTCTGTGAAGTTTCTGAGCTGTTTTTTGTCTGTGAAACCATGTATTCTTCCATCAAACCAGAAAGTGAGTTTTGCTGGGTATAGTATTCTGGGTGAAGCATTCATTTCATTCAGTCTTGTCACAATATCCCACCACTGCTTTCTGGCATTGAGCGTTTCTGGTGACAGGTCTGCAGTAAATCTCAGGGAAGCTTGCTTGAACATGATTTCCCCTTTTGATCTTGCTGTTTTCAGAATTCTGTCTCTATCTGTGGGATTTGTTATTGTGACTAGGATGTGTCTTGGGGTGGTTTTTCTGGGGTCTCTTTTGGTTGGTACTCTTCGAGCATGCAGGATTTGATCACATATATTCTTTAGCTCTGGAAGTTTCTCTTTAATGATGTTCTTGACCATTGATTCTTCCTGGAAATTTTCTTCCTGGGTCTCTGGGACTCCAATGATTCTTAAGTTGTTTCTGTTGATCTTATCATAGACTTCTATTTTCGTCTGTTCCCATTCTTTGACTAATTTTTCCATTGTCTGCTCATTTGCTTTAATTTTTTTGTCCAATCTCTCATGCTGTATGGAATTGTTATGTATCTCATCTTCCACAGCACCAAGTCTATTCTCAGCTTCTGATACCCTGTCCCAGAGCTTATCCATTTTGTCATTCACTTCGTTTACTGACTTTTTCAGTCCTGTTAGTTGACATGTTATTTCAGTTTGGAGTTTTGTCATTTCTGCCTTCATATTTTCTTGGTTCTTATTAGTGTTCTGTTCAACTCAATCCATGGTTTCTTGGAGTCTGTTGAGCACCTTCCATATTGCTAGTCTAAAGTCCTTATCTGAGAAGTTGATTAGTTGTTCAGTCATTATCTGGTCCTCAGAATTGTCATCTTCATTCTCTATGTCTGATGCTGGCCTGCGTTGTTTCCCCATTGTCACACTTGTATTGTGGGTTTTTCTACGTGTTGTAGTGGTATTCATTGTCTATATGATGTAGGCAGCACACTCCTCTGGCTCCTCCCTTTCTGGATGGGCTGACTTGCCTCTAAGGGAGGGGAGTCCTCCGTGGATGAAGCCTCACACTGGGTCAAATCTTAGGCCCGAGCATGCAACAGAGAAGACAGTCCAGAGAGAAATGTTTGCTTCTGTGATATAGCGCCGTTCTTAGTGTGATTTTTCCTTCTTGTTGCAATGGAGTTCTTTCCTTAGAAAGAGTGCACGGCCGCTCCGCTTCGCTACGCGGCCGTGCTCCTCTGAGCCTCTTTTTGCCCCACTCGCAAGAGTTTCATGCAAGAGGACAGTAGACAGACATAGACAGGTCACACTCACAGTCTTTCATAGCTGAGCCCCACTGGGCCGGTGTACTTTTGCGGATTTTCCCCGCCTGGTGTCACACACAGGGAGCCAGCTTTTGCAAAGGTTAGCCGGTTTTTATGCTCTGAAGTCCCTCCCTGAAAATGGCGTCTGGGCGAGCGAGGTTTCTGGAGGCTCTTTTTGCCCCACTCGCAAGAGTTTCACGCAAGAGGACAGTAGACAGACATAGACAGGTCACACTCACAGTCTTTCACAGCTGAGCCCCACTGGGCCGGTGTACTTTTCTGGGCTGTACATTTTCTAAGAAAAAAAAAAAAGCTAGGGCTGTTCTACCTAGAACTATATGGTAAAAAATTAAAGATGGAGGGTGGATGGGCAGGGCAGGCAAACCTCTCCTGGGAGTGGTAAGTTTGATCTCCAGCATCAGCTGCTGTGGAATCTCACTACATGCAATATTAATAACAAACTTAAAATAACTGTCAATACTAACCAAAACTAATGTTAAAATTATTAAAAATTATGATGGTTATGGTTAGGTCACACTTTATTTTATTCCGATAGAAAGACTTCCACCCTTGCTCCCTCCAACCTTTCACCCAAGGCTTTTGAAATTTAAAAATCCACCTAGACTGCATTAACTCCATTTAAGTACTTTTATCTTTTACTGGACCTCCCCTCACCTGGAGGTGGATTAAAAGGAATAAAAGTTGGTGGTTTTGGTGGGCTCACTCTATCACAAGGTTTAAAGCTCCCCAACCACATGTGTTTCACCCTCTCAAGGTTGACCTTGTTTTTTATGGCATGTGGAACCCCACAGTTTCAATAGGGAAATAAGGAGAGTGATGAGTTTAAGGGTTTTTTTGGTGATATAAAGGTGCTGCAAACTTGGTAGTCATATTTTGAATTCTATGACTTTATAGAGATGTTAAGTTATATCCTAGAAATTCTACAGTATTGTAAATTAATGAAAGGTCAATGAAAGCAAAAGAAAAATTATTGTAGCTTGGCAGAAACTAATGTTTTTGTCATCATATATCAAAGAATCATGTGCATCTACCTTAATTCAAAAGTTGGTTTTCCTCAAAATAAAAAAAAATGAAAAATTAAAAACATAGTCAGTTGCCCATATTAGCTCTTGTAGTTTTGGATTTCCATGAATAATACTGAAGCTTGCTTTCTGTGTACTCTTTCAAAGTGTCATTGAATTATTATTATTTATTATTTAATTATTAAATATTTATATTTAATTATTATAATTATTACTATTTAATTTTTATTTCCTTTACCCTCACCTCCAGTGATATTTATATTGTCAATAAATTTTCTTAATAAAAACTCCTAAATTTCCATGCAGCAAAATAAATGCTAGTGAATCAAAAGATTATGTTTACAAAATATATTCTTGGTTACAGAGCAACCTATAGAATTGACAGAAATATTAGAAAAACATTTAAATAGAGTTACTACTCTAGCTTACAATTTAATTTGCCAATAAACATTTATACATTCATCCAGTAAATTCTTATTTTAGAATTATGGTGTTCTTGGCACTGGAGAAATAATTATGAATGAAGTATAGGCATGATAATTGTTCTCTTCCATGAGGAAAATCTATATTAATCAAGTAATTATATTCTTGGGTTTTGTAAGTCAAGGTCAAGAAAATAAATAAAATATAGTTCTGCGAGTGCACATAAGAGGAACAGGTCAAAATCAGGAGGGAATTAGAAATATTTTCATGGAAAAATAACTTGAATTAAAATTCAATGAACTTGTTGAAGTGATATTCATTAGAAAATATGTAAACTTTAGTTCTTGTTTTTTAGAATAAGAATTGAGATGGGGGGCCGGGAAGGTGGCGCTAGAGGTAAGGTGTCTGCCTTGCAAGCGCTAGCGTAGGACGGACCGTGGTTCGATCCCCCGGCGTCCCATATGGTCCCCCAAGCCAGGGGCGATTTCTGAGCACATAGCCAGGAGTAAGCCCTGAGCGTCAAACGGGTGTGGCCCAAAAACCAAAAAAAAAAAAAAAAAAGAATTGAGATAGGGTGCTTTTTAATAATAGGAAATCTTTAAAAGAGAAAGCCCAGTATTGATGCATGGAGCGCAAGTTGTAGATGATTACCATGATATAAGCTAGATATGATAATGGCTTTCAAGTGTAGTTATGGTAGAATAAGAGACATGGACAAGACAGAAAAAATACAGTGCCTAGAGGAAAATACATTATATCATGCAAAGGAAATCCAGAAAGGAGAGCAAGATGTTAAGGAGAGAAGATTGTTAACTTTATGAAGTAGTGATCATGAGATTAATGTGAGGTTTGCTAAATTAATTACTTAACAAAAATTCAACATGAATAACTCTTAGACCCTTAAAATAGATATAGACATGGTAATATATCACTATATCTATAGTGATTATATTTTAGATAGTGTAAATTATATCTTAAAATAGATATAGTAATACAAGATATAAAAGACAGTAAACAGAAGGAATGGACAGGGTGGGATTTATTTTTATAATGTCACTAGAACTCTGGTTATGAGGGCAGTAAGACTAATAGCAGAGGGGTGAAGTTGTATTCCCCAATTTTTATAGTATTGTAATTCAATAGTAACTTAATAAATTTTAATTTAAATAAACAAAAGAATGACACCAAGCAAAATGAAAATAACCTTATAATAATCCTGCTTAAAAATAAAGCAGGCAAATGGAATATTCGATTTGAGGCTTCAGAAGAATCCTGCACAGGAGATGTCCATTTTGAAATTTAACTGATTGTAATAAGGAATGCATGGAACACTAATAAAATTGCCCAGGAGAATTATATAAGATGAAAAAAAATAAAGGAACTTAAATTGAGCTTTGAAGAAGTACAACAGAGCCACACAAAATGATGAAGATGATAATGATAAATAAAGTGAGCAGTGAGGTATGACTCAGAGAGCTAGGGAGGAAATCAGACACTGAGCTAGGATCTAGGATAATACAGGGTGGATTTTTTTAAAGTAAATTTCCTTTGAGCTATCCTTGATCACTGCCTGAGATATAACAACCTTCAAATGTGATGAACAGAGTGTTCTTGGATACAGATGGCCAATATTATTGTTTGATGCAATGTTCTTCGGTGTTATATAAACACTGTATTAAATTGCCAGAATTAAAGTTGATACTTCTGGGAATCTAAACTTCTCTGCTCTCCAATCCTACTACTACTGCTAGAAGTTTAAAGGAGTTGTAATTATTGCGTACCTAAAATTTTGTTTTATGGGACTTAGTTTTTAGGGGAGCACTCCTCAGAATTGCAAAAGGATCTATAGACCATGCTTGGCTATACATAGCCTTGCTGTGTGAGCTGATGGTTCTGAACTCTGGCAAGCAATCTGGTTGTTTTTGGTACCTTCAGTATTGGAGATCAGTAATATTATACCTGGTGGTGTTCATGAGCCATATAAGTTCAGGGATTTAAGTCAGGATTTCCTGTGTGCAATACTCCAGCACTTAAAGCTAATTTATTACAGTCACATTTTCAGTTTTAAAAAGTTTTCACTTTTAAGTCACCAGTTCTGCATTCAGCTAGCTCTATAGACTTAACTCTATACTTGAAAGAGATGTATACCAAGCCGTGAAAGACAATGAGTACACAGGCCACACAGCTGAAATGACAATTTTGGGAGGAGAGAACAAACCAAATTCCTCCACTGCTGAAGCCATACCAGCTTCGCCCACCTTTTACAATTGCCACTTCACCAATGGCCCAGTTCACCACTCATCTATGACTCTCTTCAGAAACCAATCTGACTAACCACTCCAAATATGCCAGGTATTTGGGTTGATATCTCCACAATCATTTTGGAGTGAGTGTGGACACATTCTCAGTCACCCCAATGCACAACTTCTCATATTTTTGGAAGACCTGACATCCACACCTCACAAAGCTGCAATATTTAGCCACAGAGCTTAGAATTCCTAAACCATGTAGCTGTCTATGTGGTGGCCACACAGCAACTCCAGATATTTTCAATATTGTCATTCAAGTGGGATCACACAATTTGGTCATCATGATGAATTCAAAGTCACCTAATGTTAAGAAACAAAACAAGTAACAGAAAATCAGCTAGCAACAAATCACTTATCACATCTTCTACCATGATTTACTAACTTCATTGCAAGAAATGTTAATTTTCACAAATTTTCTTTAAGTGTTTGGGCCACACCTAGTGGCACTCAAGGGTTAATCCTGGCTCTGTGCCCAGAAATTACTCCTGGCAGGCTTGGGGACCATTAAGGGATGTGTGGGATTGAACCCAGGTTGGCTGCATGCAAGGCATACACCCTACCCAACTATGTTACTGCTTTAACCCCTTCACAAATTTGATTACTGAATTAAAACAAATAATTCAATTACCTTGTACCTGAAATAATAAATATAAAAATATTGTACGGTGCCTGCCAAGGGCATAGGCTTAGGAGAAGGTGAAAATCTGGGACAATGATAAAGAGAATTTTACATTGGGGGTATTGTAAATGTATTATGAGCAACTTGGACCAAATGTATTATGAGCAACTATATAATACAAGGTCTTCTTTAAATAAAGCAACTTATAAAAACTTCCTTTCACTTGGTAAGTTTTCTTCCTACATTACACTCAATTTTTCATATTACTGAACTTTGATAATTATTGACTTAATCGAAGTCAATTTTTGTAAAACTGACTTTTAAATTGCACTGCATTTACTTCTGTAAGTAAAGATTATTTTAACTTGCTATGAAGAATGTGTTATCATGTTATAAATATCTTAAAAAATAAAAAATCTTATTAATAAATCTTAGTAAACTAAAGCACAAATCATTTAAACTAATAGAAGGAAAGGGAGTATAAAGACATACTTTGGATGGAATAATATTTAATGTTTTTTATTTTTGATAGGGCCTATACAGTCAGCATGTGGCTAACCTAGATTTGAACATTGGCATCCCAAATTGATCTGTTTTAGTTTTGGGGTCACACCCTTAGGTTTCACAGTTTGATCCCAAAACTAAAATAGGTCAATTTAAAACATGTCAATATTTTATTAATGTTTCGTAAAACATTCAGTAAGATATTGATTTAGTCTATGATGCTAAGAGTTGCTTAACAATATGCTATTTCTTTGCAATCAGGCCTTTTTTTCCCCTTTCTTTTTCATTGAATCACTATGAACTATACAGTGACCAAGTAATTCATGATTGAGTTTCAGGTATATGGTTTTTCAACACCAATCCAATTTACTGGTGCTCTCTTTCATCCACCAAGGTCCCGTTTTTGGCCCTCTAGCATGCCTCAGTGGCAGAGACTTTTTCTCCCCTTTGCCCCCTTTTCCCTCTTTTACAATACTGTTACTGATATAGTATCATGCATATCACTTTACCTCCTTTCAGCACTCAGTCCTCATCCACAGGAACCACTTCCTACTATCATTGTCATAGTGCTTCTTTTCCTGACTTATCTCTCCTTCACCTTACCTCCACTCCCACTGGCATACTTTTGACTAAAGACCAACTCTCTTGCTCTTTGGTTCTATTGCCTTTAAACAAAGCCGTAAAAAAAAAAGGGTGATTTAAACTTGAAATTTGGGGTCACCTCATCTTCTTGATCTCCCACGGTTGCACTGATCCTTGCATCCTTGCCTAGTCAATTAGGACATCCTTGCCTAGTCATTGTCAGGGCACAGAGAGCTGTATGGCAGCACTGATCCACAGAGGTTTTGTCATTCACATTGCACAGGCATTTAGTCCTATGTTTCTCTGCGTGGGAGAGGTATAGATGAACAGCTCAATCTTGACTTCCAAAAACAATGCTCTGCTCTATTGGTATGCTTCTGTAGAATACCATATTTCCCCACATAATCATACACTCATTTATTTTTGTAAAAAAAAAAAAGGTGGCACAATATTTAAAAGCTTCACATATTGGTCACACTTCACTTATTTGCAATAAAAATAGAGTGATACTTGGCATAAAAATTGACAGTAAATCAGAGAGCTTCCAAGTGCCTTGAGAATGAAGGTGATATCTTTTGAAACAGAAAAAAGGTCTTTTTCATTTGAACCTTTAAATTTTAAAATAACTCTTGATTCAAACAAGTAAGAGTGTTCAGGTCAGGAATCCTTATGTTATTTGTATATTAAATGTCATCCAATACAGCAACAACATATTGATTGCTTATTATGAACAGAGATGAAGATATTCTGATTCTAAGTACTATATATCTCAGAATTACCAAAGAGCCTTGTTAAAACATAATGTCTGGCTCTATATCAAGTTTTTGATTAAATAGGTCTGGGATAAGACCCAGAAATTGAATTTTCAAGTTTTGAGAATTTGCCACCCTTGGTGGTCTATCTGCTAGCTATCTGCTGACCTAGACAGTTTTACAGAACTGGGTTCTAATGGGCTAGAATATTGTTCACCTGAACACAAAGCAGTATATGTAAATTTCATGCAATAGGATTCAATAAATATTTGTTTAATAAATGAATAAATAAATATAAATATATAAAAGAGATATAGCACGTGAAAATGCAAAAAGGGGATTTATTTTGTCATAGAATTTGTCATTTGAAAAAGCATCAAGGAACGATCTAAAGGCATTGTGCTTTGAAGGCCACATCGGATTTTGGAAAGAGGAGTTTCCAAGTTAATATAGCAGCAATTTCACAGAGGAGAGTAAAAAATTTTTCTAGAGACCTGGAGAGACAGTATAGCTGGTAGTTTGCTTGCCTTGCACATGGTCAACCCAGGTATAATTTCCAGCAATCAGATTGGACACAGAGAGAGAACATGACTTTGCTTAACTGTCTGAAATAAGCCATTTTGTAAACCATCCACAAAGTTTCTGTTTCTTCAATCATGACAAATTTCCTCCATTACTCTCATTTATCTTGCCTATTTGGGCCACCTGAATATCTTTCATCTGAAGAAGATTCTGTAGGGGCTACTATTTTAGCTCTTCAATTTACCTCTAATTTCTGAGCATCTAAGGAGAAGGCTCCATGCACAAGACTAAGGATCACATCAATTATCTTTTACAGTTCCTATGAAAAGTTTTTTCCATAATTCAGACTGTGTCATTCCATATACAAAATAAGCTAGAATGAGGGAAATTAACACTGTTTCACTGGTTAACAATGGAGAAGGGCATTCAGTTAATTACTTAATCCAGAAGTTAGTTCATTGGAAGTAGATTTTCTCAAAGGGTATACCATGAAACTAAATCCTGATCCACAGTGGTTATCATGTCAATAACATACACTTTACTCATTATTGATGGTTTTTGCTAATCCTTCCTTTTTGATTCTTATCACTTCTACCTTAACCCTGTTTGCTGGGATTTTCTCCCTAACTGACCTGTCCCTGAAACATAAACCGATTAACAGCCTTTAGGAAGACAAGCAATAATAAACATTTTCCTTGAATATTTGTCACCTGAGATAGAAGGTGAAAATTCAAAGGTAAAGACTTTCAAACACAATAGATTTACAAATAACAGGACATGAATTAACCAGGTTATCTTGAGACTGCAAAGGTATTAAAGCACTAAAGACAAAACAGTTTATTTTACTGTTTACTTATTGAAATTTGATGCGTTTGTCACTCGGGTCTTATGATTTTTATTTACTGTTTTTGAACCATTCTCAGTGATATTCAGGACTGGCTCTGTTATTAAGTATCACACCTGCTGGGACTTGGAAGATAGATAGGTCTGGAAACTGAACTTGATTCAGTGGCATGCAAGGCAAGTACCTTACTATCTCTTCAGTCCCAGGTCTAATAATTTTAAATAAAAACAATTGCTAGGGTAATTCAGAGGTCCTCAACTGTTGTCCCTCAATGATACTTTAAAATTGATCTTACCATGTTATAAGAAATAAAAATATTAGCACTGCACTTAGTTGACAAATTTATTTACCTATGAAATAGGACACATCTCTAACCCTAGTGAAATTCTAGTAACAAACAAACACACAAATAAACAAACATCTTCTCAGCTGGAAAATGAAAACAATAGCAGAAGATAATGGAAAAGATGTTCATAGTTTCATCCAGGATCCACTCCAAGCAGCTGATTCAAAATGGATTCAAAACGGATTTCCTGAACTTAATTTGCAATTTTTTTCCTCAGAAGCCCAAGCATATTTTAGTTGCAGGCAAACTTCGCAACTCTTTTCAAGAGGATGATTGCAGAGGCTTTTAGTGAAGTGAAAATGGATGGTCACCAGCATGAATATTTCATCATTCACTCCCCAGGCAGCAGGAGATCAGCATATACAAATTATACTGATATTATGCCAAGAGGAGACTGCCCAGTGTTTGCAGGTAGGAGGTTCCGGAAAAGCACTTGAAATTCTAACCACTGCATGATATGCTTTGAAGACAACTGGAAACTTTCCTTGGTATCTGAGGGTGTGAAAAGCACTTTGAATTTTAGCTGTTTTTACTTTTTGCTCAAATCACAGAGGATGCTGATCAGGGAATGATTTTACATTCCCTTTTTACCTACAATCTTATTTGAATCAATTATCTCAGTGAAGACCAAAGTGCCTCTCTTTCTTTAAGATTCACAGAATTCTCCCCTCTATCAAAAGATTCACAGAATTCTCCCCTCTATCAAAAGAGAATAAGCAAAATATTGGTTTGTAGGAATAAAGACAAATAATAATGCAAAAGAAATTAGAATAACATATTTTTCCTACATAAAAAACTCAGTTACCTCAACAGAATTATTATGTTCCATAAAATTTTTCACCTAATATTTAGAAAGAGCTTTACCTTTCATAATTTTGACACATTTATACCATTTGATCCTAAAAATCTCTTGCAAAGAGTAGTTAGAACTGAAATCTTTAACCCCATTTTACAAAAAAGGGAACTATTTTTTAGAAGTCTAGATTATTAGCCCCACACCTTAATATTGATTAGGGATTTAGGATTAGAATCTAAAATTTTCTGTATACTGCCTCTCCAGACCTAATTAAAGAAGGTTGGATTGCGTTTCTCATTCTAAGCTAAGAAGTAAGAGGGTTCTCATTTAGGTTCTGCCATTGTTTATATATTTGTCTGTGAACTAGCAAACTTAATTTTGACAATTTGTGCCTCCCCTAGGGGTTACCTTTTATACTTTTTTTTTTAATTTTTATTTTTTTATTTAAACACCTTGATTACATACATGATTGTTTTTGGGTTTCAGTCATGTAAAGAACACCACCCATCACCAGTGCAACATTCCCATCACCAATGTCCAAGTCTCCCTCCTACCCACCCAACCCCCGCCTGTACTCTAAACAGGCTCTCCATTTCCCTCATACATTCTCATTATAAGGAAAATTCAAAATGTAGTTATTTCTCTAACTAAACTCATCACTCTTTGTGGTGAGCTTCCTATGGTGAGCTGGAACATCCAGCTCTTTTCACTTTTGTGTCTGGAAATTATTATTGCAAGAATGTCTTTCATTTCTCTTAAAACCCATAGAAGAAATGAACAGACACTTTGACAAAGAAATACAAATGGCCAAAAGACACATGAAAAAATGCTCCACATCACTAATCATCAGGGAGATGCAAATCAAAACAACGATGAGATACCACCTCACACCACAGAGAATGGCACACATCACAAAGAATGAGAACAAACAGTGTTGGCGGGGATGTGGAGAGAAAGGAACTCTTATCCACTGCTGGTGGGAATGCCGTCTAGTTCAACCTTTATGGAAAGCGATATGGAGATTCCTTCAAAAACTGGAAATCGAGCTCCCATATGATCCAGCTATACCACTCCTAGGAATATACCCTAGGAACACAAAAATACAGTACAAAAACCCCTTCCTTACACCTATATTCATTGCAGCACTATTTACCATAGCAAGACTCTGGAAACAACCAAGATGCCCTTCAACAGATGAATGGCTAAAGAAACTGTGGTACATATACACAATGGAATATTATGCAGCTGTCAGGAGAGATGAAGTCATGAAATTTTCCTATACATGGATGTATACGGAATCTATTATGCTGAGTGAAATAAGTCAGAGAGAGAGAGAAAAACCTTTTATACTTTTCATTACTTTTAGTTATTTAATTGTTTATATAATTAAAATTTACTCACATCAATATTAATAAATTTTAAACATTGGTTAACAATTTTAGTACCAAAATATCACACAAAATTTGACTGTTTCTTAAATTTATTTATTTATTTATTTATTTTTTGATTTTTGGGGGCCACACCTGGTAATGCTCAGAAGTTACTCTTGGCTATGCGCTAAGAAATCACTCCTGGCTTGGGGGATGAAACCATGGTCCATCCTGCAAGGCATGTGCAAGGCAAATGTCCTACAGCTGGGCCATCACTCTGGCCCCTGTTTATTTTTATGTTTTTTTTTTGTTTGTTTGTTTGTTTTTGGGCCACACCTGTTTGACTCTCAGGGGTTACTCCTGGCTATGTGCTCAGAAATCGCTCCTGGCTTGGGGGAACCATATGGGATGCTGGGGGATCGAACCACGGTCTGTCCTATGCTGGTGCTTGCAAGGCAGACACCTTACCTCTAAAGCCACCTCTTTGGCCTCTGGCCCTGTTTTTTAACTGTAGAAATGAAAGTAAATATATTTTAAATATAAAATATAACATAAAAGGAAACTATATATGATCCAAAATCGTACATGTATTTTTTATATGATGAATGTGAAAAGGAACATGAGATAATAAGTCCCATTTATTAAAGAAAGCAGGGAATATTATGAAGAAGAATCTCATTTCTAGGTTTGAGTTGTTAATGAATTAACTTTGAAATACAGTGTGTACTGTAGATACTTGGTGTCTTATTAAGTAAAACAAATTGTGTTGTCTGTGGTTTAAGACTGATAGCAGGGAACCAATTAAGGATATTAATTTATCTAATGCATTAGGCCAAAAATATTAAAATTGGAGTTAAAAAGCACAAAATTTGTTTGACATAATTTCATTAACTTGTAAAGACTATAAATTATACTATGTTTATGTACTAAGTGTGTATTTATAAATCATTTTATTATTTAGCAGAGTCAACTATCCTCAAATAACAAAATTTATTCCCTGGATGTATCTTTGTTCTAATTAAATGATGTTGTCCTTTGACCCATCTCAGTAATATTATGACAGAAAATATTTTTTGACAAAGTCCTGTGGACTCAAATATTTCTAAAATAGTGTTTGGTTATTAAAAATATGTGTAAATTTTGATTGTATATTCTAATCAGGGGTTTCAATATTTGTGTTGAAAATTGTTTCAGATCCTTCAAATTTTAGGACTAAAATGGGAAGTGAATATAATTGAAGTTTTTATGTAGAGCAAAGCAGCAAGACATTGCAGTAATGCAACGCCCAGATAATGAGTGTAAAGTCAACACCTCCATTGCATCAAGTTCATTTATTTAGCTTGATATGAGGATTAATACTATAAATTTCTCATTAAATATTAAATAACAACTCTCTCATCCAAGCAAATTACGCCAGTGAAACTCCATCTAAGCTCTAAATGTGAAGGATATTTTGAGCTCTAGCAAGGGCAGGGAAGCAAAACAGTTTTTTTCAATCTGGAAACACATTTGGCAAGTTAATTTTCAGATTAAATTAGTATCTCTGAATTTACTCTGGATAAGAAATAATCTGGACTTATTTTGCCAACATCGTCAAAAATTATTATAGTCATCTTCAATAAGGAGGCAAAGTATTTAAAAATGACTATTCATAAAAATGAATGGTCAGTTCTCCAACAACTTTCTAGGGAGTAAGATAGCTAGGAAACAGATTAAGCTTTGATGGAAAATAAGTCACATCGATCCGTGTAAAAGCTTTAGGAGAAACATTCATAGCCACAGAAGCAAGGCAGCCCTCTTGAAACTGGTCACCAACATAGTAAGAGATTTATCTGTTGTCACATCATTAATGAAAAAGTGCACCAATAGTCAGTGCAGAAATAAGCAATGATCATTAGTCTTTTGCCAAGGAAGAGAAAAAAAATAGAGTAAAAATTATCTAGTAAAATAGTAAAACAGGATATGCTTTAAGTCTAGACAGTACTATAGGAATAAGTCCTATGGGCCAGAAAAATAATACAGTTGGAAGGGCACTTGATTTGCATGTAGTTGACCCGGTTTTGGTGACCCAACACAACCAGAAATTAGCGTGGAGCATAATTAGGCATAGCTCCAACCAAAAACAAACAAACAAAAAGAGCCAGTCTTAATTTAGCATTACAGTATTTCACTAGCTTCATTAGCTAAGATTTTTGCAATTTTTGTTGATTAGCCTAATACATTAACTACAGTCTCTTGTCTTCAAAATGGAGAAATTAGTCTACCTATCCCTTATGCTGATGAGACAATTAAATAGAGGTAATGACTATAAACCAACCAGTATAATGATTAATAAATAATGAGGCCTCATAAATCTCAACTAAGGTCATTTTAGGAAATAGATCATGTTAAGTTTTGACCACATTAGGAGCAGATAATTAATGCATGTTAAAATTTGTTGATGAATTACTTTTCCTCTTCCATTATACATAATATTCCAGGGATTACACTAGTAGATATCAATCTCTTTAATATTAAACAATGATTTTTATTGGAATGCACCCCCAAAATATCTCAATAAACACAAAATGACTGTACTGTTTTTAATTTGGTCCTTTTCTTGAGGGAGAAGACATTTTGGGGTCACAACTGATTGTGCTTAGGGTTTACTCCTCATTCTGTGCTCAGAATTGCTACTGATGAGGCTTGGGTGCATTCAAAGTGACATAACCACTGTACTATTCCTCTTGCCCCGTTTTTTTTTTTTTTTTCTTATTTGATTGCCTCTTAGCATTGAAGGTTGAAAATAAAGATTACCTACTTGGATTTAATTGCTGTGGGAATTATCTTTTCTTTTTTTCTGGTTGCAATCAGTAGTGCTCAGGGATTATTCCTGACTCTGTACTCTGGAGTCATTTCTGCTGGTATTTAAGGAATCCTATGTGCCCCCAGGGATCTAACTGGCTGTGTGCAAGGCAGAAAGACAGCTATACTTTATTCAACCCTAGTAGAAATCATTTTTAAACACCAACAGGTGATGTTGAGGTAGGTATGCTATAAGAAACACAATTTTGAGGAACGATATCAAAAATTATAATTTATGGTCTACTACATTATGAAGTATTTAAAAATTCAAAATACCACAACAAGCTCCAAATGAAATGAGCTCCATCAATTTTTAAAGAGATATAGTATTGTTGTACAAGAAAATGCACTAGTTCCATATATATCACTTGTAAGGTTGGATATTTTCTTGTCTAAGATATGTCATTCTTTTGTGACTTCTCATAATACAGTAAAATAGATGACTACCTGGAATTAGCAAAATATCTACAATCACAGGATATATACTCATAGGAAAAGAAAATTTTGATGCTGGATATTTCCAGTGATGTTATCAGTAAACAGATCCTCATCATTTATATTAGGTATAAGAAAAAGAAAAAGAAAATTGCTCAGAATTTATTTCCTCTGGAACACCTTAGACCACCTGATTTATTAATAACAGATCTGAAATAACTAGCAATCTCATACTGATTTGTTCATTTGTTATGTGCTAAGTAAATACTTATCTAATATAGGGTTTCTGCTTGTTGAATGAAGGAAAGAAGAAGCTTATAAGGTAGCTCCCTTATTTCTTGCAAACTGCTGAATATTTTCCCATAATATAGCTATGAAACCAAAAATTTTAAATAAACTTCCTTTTTAAGTGGAGTTATATAGACTTAAAATATTGTGGTGTTTTTATGGTTCCCAGAAGCTAAAATATATGAAAATATTCCATAAATCATTGCCATCATAATAATTATGTAACAATTATTACAACAAGGTACTTCATTGCAGGATTTTCTAGGCCATGATTGGTGGACCTGACTGATACAAGTATATTATCTACAAAGAATCTTTCCATTTTGGAGCAACCTGAGGATCACCAAAATAAAGTTCTGAACAAAAATTAATGATATTTACTGATTGGAGACTTACTTGACTTCACCATAGAATAGCAATACAACAGAATGTTTTATCTAGGTTCACAGTATGATGACAAACCTATAGCACTGATTTAAATTTAGATTCATGTTTCAGTAGAAATCATAAATTACAGATGGAACTAATTCTTATTTACTAAATTATGTTCAATGAAAATTTTTTCAAAACACTATGGGAATAAAAAGAAAAACAAGTTCTAAGACTGTACCAAGTCACCTCTTTCTATAAACTCACATTTAAACTATGAAAATTTTAAGATTCTCAAAGCAAATGAATTTTCAGGGATGAACTTTGAGAAGACTTTATCTCCATGTTTAGAATAAGTAGAACAGTTAATTTTTTCACTGGAGGACCCAAATTCTGAAATATATGCTTCACAGCTAAAGATATATTAAGCTATTTTGATTGCCTCGAACATTTAAACTAGCCCTAAATGAATTGATATTCCATATTTTTAAGGCGTCACGAATATATTTTAGGCTTTTGTGCCACACCCAGTGGTTATCAAGGCAAAATCCTGCGTCTGTGCTCAGGGATCACTCCTGGTGAGTTTTAGGGAACCATATTGAATTCCTGGGATAATACCTGGATTAGCCGTTTGCAAAGCGAGTGCCTGTCCACTATATTATCACTCAAGCTCCTATGAAGTCACAGATTAAAGTGAGTTTAGTTAAGTCATTAGATTGACACCAGAGCATATTATTCCTATTCATTCTTTTATAAAGGCTTCATCTTTCATTCTAGTGTTAAAGGTTCGTGTTTTGTTTTGTTTTGTTTTTTTTCTTGGACATTATTTGTATGTAACTTAAAAGTATCGTTTTTCTGTAGAATTTGGAAGGAAGTGCCATAGAAGATCTATGGTACCACTAAAGAGGTGGAATTATGTATGTGTTGGGGAGGGTAGAAAGGGAGTAGAAAGAATTACTTTTTGTCCTAAAGTGCTTGCTTTGCACTTGCCGCAATTCCCAACAACTAATATGATCTTCTGAGCACTGCCAGGATGGAGAGCCCTGAGCACAATTAGGTATAAGACATGTGTGTGTGTCTGTGTTCTAAATAAATTATACATATATATAAAACATATATTGTTAAATATTTAAGTTACATAGAAATTTTGCTAGTAAAATAAAATGAAAAAAGTCAAATTTCCCTACTTTGTGTACTCTAAAATTTATGTATCTAAGGAAAAATGAAAGTTTTTATCCATCTCCACTGTCAGTTCTCTCTTAAACTATCACCAGGAAAAAGGGAAGATTCTTCATATTTTATTCATTATATCTAATCATACGTGTAGCTATTTTTGTACTTTTACCACTTTAAATGTTTCATTAGTATTGATTTCTGATAGTTCAAATCAGATTTTTAACCTAAGTAATTATATTAAAAATCCAGAAAAATCTGATAATAAGAAACTAAGAAATGCTCCAAAGTATTTTAAATGAATTATTTATTTATGCACAAATAATGCAAAACAGCAGCACCAACAACAGAATTAATATTTATGAGGCCCCTACTATATTCCATGTACCATGTTCAGCACTTTAGATATCTCAATGCCCATCAGAATGTTACTCAATTCACCTCCAATAAGGAGACTAAAACTTTGAGTATGAATAGTATACAAATGGAATGAATAAAAAGGAGGATTGAAATGAACTCTTTCCCAAAAACTGACTTATATTTGTCCGCATTTTCCTCACATGAGTATACAGTCTATTCAGTGTTTACATTCAATGTAATAGAACTATTATACTCTAAGCAATAAAAGTCCAATTTAAACTAGTTTAAACAAAATAGGAGAATTATTTTTTCATAAATAAAGCCTGAGTAAAAAATGTTGGTCTGGTTTAAACAGTAAGTGGACTATATTTTTTAAGGCAAGTTTCTTTCATTTCTTCTGTACCATGACTTCTCCACAAGGTCAATAAAACATTACTCTAATTCTGCAGTTTTGGAAATGTCTCCCATCTACCAGTTGCAAAATAATAATTTATTATCAGCTGCCCAAGAGCAAAAGAATTACTGTATTGAATAGACAATTCTCTTGTAAAAACCTATTCATGGCATTTAAGAATTCTAATATTTATTGCTAACTTCTACTCATGAGATCCTAATAGCATCCCTCATCATGATAGCCACCAAATTTTTGATCTATTGCCAAATAAAGGGGTGGCAAAACAATCTGCTAAATACTGACAGAGTTGAAAAGTGAGTGCTAATTCAGGGGAGTAAGGTGCTTTCCTGGAATATAATTTCATTCCAATTCTGCATGTGTTTCATGCAGCCTCAACATTACCAGCTATTATCAAAAGCCACATCTCCAATAAAACTGATAATATAGGAAAAACTGTAACTAGTTTGTTTGATTCAAGCATCCACTGCTCTTCAATCATGGTGGCCAAAAAGGGGAAGAGATCATGAAAAATATATAAGAAGTGTTTTTTATCACTATTATCAGAATTAGTTGGGCGGAGTCACTGAACAGAGGAAAGAATAAAAGGGAAAGACAAACATGGTCACTAGGGATCACTGAGACTGAACTTTGCAATAATTTGTGTTATTTCCATGTAGAATAATGTAAGAATATATATGAGCTTCTTAAAACTTTAGTTGGCCAAATGCTATATCTTCCATGGTATTTAGTGTGATTCTACATTCCAACTGTCTAATGGAATGCTTCTAAATCTTTCTTACCCAACATCCAATAATTTCTTTGGCTATTATGGGTGTTTATTGTTCCAAATGAATTTTAAGAGTCTTAAAATTCCTCCTCCCAATCCATGAGCAGAGTATATGTTTCCATTTTCTTGTGTCCTCTATTATTTCTTGAAATTTTGTAGTTTTCTTTGCATAGACTTTTTCTCCTTAAATAAGTTGACTCTTACATAATCATGGTATAATCTTCTTGATAGCTGTTGGATTCAATTTGCTATATTTTGTTGAGGATCTTTGATCTGTGTTCATCAGGGCTATTGACCTGTAATCACAGCTCTTTTGTTTTGTGGCATCTATGTCTACTGTTGGTATTAGAGTGAAGTTAGGTTCAACAAAACTATTTTGGGGAGTGTCTGTTTCTTCTCCTGGACGAGCCTGAAAACAAGTGACATTAGTTACTCTTTAAATATTTAAAAAAATTCAGAAATTAATCCATCTGCATATTGGCTTTTTTTCCTGAGCCTAGAGCCAGGGGCAATCTGTGATGCAACCGGGTGTGACCCCAAAACAAAACGAACAAAAGAATAATATAAGCTATGGAATTTTAATAGATAGCTGCTATTCTTTTTTTAATAATATCTTTATTTAAACACCATGATTACAAACATGTTTCTTTCACACATATTTTGCTGTTGGTTTTAATCATGAATGGATTTTGGATCTTGTAAATACTTTCTCTGTATCAACTGATATGATCATATAATTTTAAGAGGTAGGGCCACGCCCAGTGATGCTCAGGGGTAACTCCTGGCTATGTGCTCAGAAATCACTCCTGGCTTGGGGGACCATATTGGGTCCCGGGGATTGAACTGAGGTCCGTCCCATTTTGCATAGAATTTGTGAGCATATTACATATTTGCTGATCCAACATTTGGTGAATATATGTTAATAAGAGTTAGTATTTCTTGGTCTATTGTTCTCCTGATAAATAAGTACTGTCCATCCTTGTCTCTAATTACTTTTCTGAGGTTGAATACAATTTGTTGTAATATATGTATGGCTGTATTTTTTCGACTAGTGACTTGTATATATTTTTTCCATTTTTTTTTACTCTGAACTTGTGTCTATCCTGAGATTTTTTAGATATGTTTTCTGTAAGCAGGAAATGAATGTGTTTTGTTTCCTGATTCAACCCCTACTCTGAGCCTTTTTATGGGAGAATTTAGTCCATTGACATTCAAGAAAATTATTGACAGAATGAACTTTCGTGCTATTAAATTGTGTAGGGTTGTTGTTACAATTGGCTATTTGACTTATATAAGTGACCTTTTAGTAATTAATTTAGAGTCTACTAGATTATTATGAATGTACCATGGTATTTTTTTGTCTGTAAATGTCTTTATCACTCCCTTCCATAAAAATGAGAGGTTAGCTGGGTACTTGATTTTAGGTTGAAAATTTATCTCTTTCAGTAATTTAAATTTGTATTTATACTCTTACCTTTCCTGGACTATTTTTTATGGAAAATCTGGTGATAATATTATGTTCTTTCTTTTATACTTAAGCTTTTTCTTCTCCCTTACTGCTTTAGAAAATCTATTTCTCTCTGTTTTTTGTCATTTTGATGACATATATGTCTTAGTATTGTTCTATTTGAGACTATTTTTGGTACTCTTTTGTCCTCTTGAATTTGTACAGAGGTCTCTTTCCAGCAAGTTCTCTGCTATTACCTCTCCTACCAATTATTCTTTCCTTTTTACTTTTTACTCTCATTCTGGTATTTCTATAATTTGGAGATTATTTTTCTTATCTTTGTTCATTAATGATCTTCCATCCTTTTGCCTCTCTTCTCTTTTTTAAATTTTCTTATTGATGTTGGCTTGTATTTTGTCTTCAAGTTTGTCTATATGGATTAAGCTCTGTGTATTTCTACTATCACTTGCTTACATGTTCCTTAGTTTCTTCAATTACATTTGTATGGTTTATATCATATTCTGAAAGAGTTCCCTTTTGAGTTGATTAAATTGCTCATCTATTGATTGTTTAATTTTTCTATCTGGTACCTCTTTTGATTTCTGCTGATAAAACTTTAAGTGTTGATTTTAGTCTTAATCTACCAGGTTCAGGCATGTTCCTGGTCTTGGAGATTTTCCCAGATTTCTCTCCCTATCTGCAACAGCAGTTGACATCTATAGGTTCCCTGTTGTTCTTTGCATTTTGTGAGTTTTAATGGTAGAATTTCAGAAGATAGCTACTAATACATGTTATTTACATGTATTACATGTGATACATGTTTGTTACATGTTATTTTCCTAAACATGCAGAGTATAATTTTAAAAAAGCCTACTAATTACTTGGTTTGACCAATTGAGTGTTGAGGTAATATATTGCCTGAGAGAAGGAAGTACTGGGGTCCAGTTGCCTGTAAAAAGCAGATATAAATTGGTAGACGGACATCAAGATGGGCAAAATGCTGGGCCTAGAACTTGGGAAAGGGAAGTAATGGGTCACATTGAGAGTCTGGGGTATCCTATTGCATCTTGAATCAGGTACATAGAGGGGATGAAATAATTAAAAAAAAAACATGGTCTAACATTTATAAATGTGACATTTTGTCAGATAGAAGAGGAATCAAACTGTCCAGTTAAACTTTTGTTTCAATATCAATTTAATTCTAAAAGTTTAGTTTGATTTCAAAGGTTTTTGCTATTATCTCAGGTCTGAAGGTTAGTGAATTAGGTTGTTTCCAGTGTAAAAAAATTTATTGACTAAGAACTTGGTCAGAGATCAAAAGCAACAACAAATGAAATGGGTTCCTGACATTCAAGGCACAATTTGTGTTTGATAACTTGTATAAACTGCTGTGAAGATTCTTCTCTCAGTTCACTTACTATTTCTTATTGTCTATATGTGCAATTTTAAAAAATAGTATTGAGAAAGCAGCTTCTATAATAGCTTCACTAATGCATAGGTACCTATTAATCAGTTCAAATTTTGCAGGATGTTTGAATGAAACCACTAATGTGGCATGAAAAATCATAGGTATCTATAGGAATCTGCTTCTGACAGGTATCAGGTGAATTTATGAAAACATCTGAGCATGAACTATAACTCACTTGTGTATATTTGATATGTTTAACATATGGTTAATCTACATTATATTTTTATTAATATTCTTTATATTAATATTTTTCAGTAGTGGTGATTTGGTGTTTATGGACACCTGTATTGAGAGATCAGTCCTGGCAGTGCTTTAAAGACTGGTGCCAGTAATTTGACCCAGTCATCGTGCATTCCTGTATAGAAAACATGTACTCATCCCTTTGAGCTAACATATTGCTGTATACTTATATTATGTGTATAAATATGTATCTTTTTCAATCTGCTTAAGAAAAATATACATATTAAGCTTTGATTAATATACATAGCATTTTACATTAATGTTCATAGTTTATGTTTGCAATCATTTTTTAAAATATTAACCATGTTTTCTCTCACAGACTAAGAAAATGCCTCCAAGGTTCTTAGAGACCTTGAATTTAATTTAATTCCTGTGCCTTTTGAAAAGAAATATTGAAAAAAGTTTTGAAAGAACTGAAATACTTATTTTAAAATCTATATGCTGAGCACAGCGATACTGTGTGTTATTTGATTTATAGTTGTTTATAATACACTTGCACAAATAAAATATATCTAATACATTGTATAAAACTGTACTCTTAAAGATTATAAGATAATGTTGCTGCAAAATCCATGATTGTATAATTTCTAACTGCTATGTAGTATTCATTTGTGTATAAATACCACACCTCCACGATCTACTCATCTGTTGTTGAACATCAAGGTTGGTTCCAAATCTTGGCTATTGTACTGAGTTCTGGCATAAATAGTGGGGTACACATATACTTTGAAATGAATTTCCAACTTGGGGATAGATACCCAGGAGAGCAATTGCTGGGTCATAAGGCAGCTCAATTCTAAGTTTACTGAGCACTCTCCACACTTTTTCATATGGGTTGGACCAGGCAGAATTCCCACAAGAAGTGGATGAGAGTTCCTTACTTGCCACATCCCCGCCAACAGAGATTGTTCCCGTTATTTTTGATGTAAGCCATCCTCACTGGTGTAAGATGGTACCTCATTGTTGTCTTGATTTGGATTTCCCTAATGATGAGTGAAGGTGAGCATGTTTTCATGTGTCTGTTGGCCATCTTTCAGTCTTCCTCAGGTGAGTGTCTATTCATTTCTTCTTCCCATTTTTCTATGACTTTATTAGATTTTTTTTTCTATTCTGGAGGCTAGCTCTTGCTGGCATGGGGTGTGGGGAGACCCCTGGCCGACAGCCTTCTCCCTAACTTGGGGGCGTCTTGGGAGATGCTGGTTTGAGTTGGTTTGCGCTGGGGCAGTTATGGCAATTTTTTTCTCATGGGTCTTCATTTTCAAAATTGAGCAGAAAGTTTTCAGACAGCACAAAAGGACCTAGGAAAGAGAAAAAGAGCATGTATGGAGCCTATAGTTATTCCCATGACTGTATGCTTCAAAGGCAGAGAAACCCTTTATCTCTTAGGCCAAGAGAATTCCCTTTCTATTCTCTCCAATATTTACTGTGCTTATGCTAAAAAAATAGCACAAATTAATTTTTTGTTATTGTTGTTGTTTTCTTTTTAGTGTGCTTTGTTTTTTTTATTTCAGGACTGTGGTTACTGTTTGGTTGTTTTCTTTATTGCTGTGGTACTTTTTGGGTTCTTTTGTTTGATTTTTTTTGGTATGGTTTTTGTTTTTCTTCCTTTTTCCCTTTCTTCTCTTAAATTGATTTTTATGGCCTCTAGAAGGACTCCTCCCATTTCTTTCTTGTTTGATTTTTACCCCCCTTTTTTCTCTTTCTTTTTTCTTCCCTCCAAACAGAACCACATAATTTGAACCATCTTGTTCTGCCTCACAAATTGAGGGGGAATTAATGGTGGGTACCAAGATCAAACAGGGGTATGAACATTGAGTAGAAAAAAAAATGATCAGACTTAAACACCAAATCCAAAGCCAACGACAACAGAATCAAAACTCAATTTATATCAAGCAAGACACAGAGGAGACCACTTATACTAACAGCCCAGGGGTCAAAGAAGGGGATATGGGATGCATGCTGGGAACAGGGGTGGAGGAAGGACAACACTGGTGGTGGGAATGCCCCTGATTCAATGTCACTATGTACCTAAAATATTACTGTGAAAGATTTTTTATCCACTTTGGTCAAAATAAAAATGATTTTTTTTAGTTTTTTTCTTTTTCTTTTACATTTTTATGCAAATTGACACTGTGTAAGAAGAGTTCAAATGGCCACTAAAACTACTGCCTAAAAACTGGCTTTAAGTAAGAGAGGTATAATTTGAATTCACATTAGAGCTTTCTAGAATAACAAAAGTACAACATATACTTTTCTTAATATAAAAAACTTGTCTGGCTCTCCCTTTGCTAAGGAACTGAAAAGGAGACATCCTCTAATGCTGCCACAATTTCCACAAATGCTTTGATAAAAGTTGGCATACTTTATTTCTCTTGCTTACCTTGGTAACACTGGCCTAGACAGAAAAATGAAGAATATTCAGTCAATAGTAAGTTAAACAGTAGTTAGCTCTTGGTTGGAAATTTTGGAAAAGTTGATGTCCGTTCAATAACATACCCTAGCCTACTTTAAGGGAAAAAATAACTGATTTAACGTGTTTAGTTGTAGAAGACTTTGAACACCACCAAGGAATTTGCAATATAACATATTAAGAATGCATTCTTGCAGAGCCAAATTTATAGTGTGGTAGACTTTCTGAATCTCCACAATGCTTAACTTTTATGTGATTTACAATATCAACACACTATATTAAATAGACTCAGTAGGAATAACTTCAGAAGTGTCTTAGAAAAATGACAGATCATAGTTTTGAAAAGTAATTAGTCTTAGCAAAGCTCATTTCATATTTTTTGGGCCACACCCGGTAACGCTCAGGGGTTACTCCTGGCTATGCGCTCAGAAGTTGCCCCTGGCTTGGGGGACCATATGGGACACTGGGGGATCGAACCACGGTCCGTCCAAGGCTAGCGCAGGCAAGGCAGGCACCTTACCTTTAGCGCCACCGCCCGGCCCCTCATTTCATATTTTGCATATATAATGTTATCAATCAGTTCTCAGTGCCTCTCAAAATAGAAGACTATCTGCATGTTTAGCAATTCCATCAGATTCAAGTTTAGCAATGAGAAAAAAGTTTAAAGAATTGTATTGTTGCTGGCCCGGAGAGATAGCACAGTGGCATTTGCCTTGCAAGCAGTCGATCCAGGACCAAAGGTGGTTGGTTCGAATCCCGGTGTCCCATATGGTCCCCCGTGCCTGCCAGAGCTATTCCTGAACAGACAGCCAAGAATAACCCCTGAGCAATGACGGGTGTGGCCCCCCAAAAACAAAACAAAACAAAAAAAAACAAACAAAAAAAAAGAATTGTATTGTTGCTAGTCATTATCAATATTTTTCATATGCACCCTTTAGAATATACTTCAACTTTCCATTTCCTTTACAGTATTAAAACAATGAATAAATATAGTCTTTTAGTTAAGGGTTTCCAACTACTCTTAAATAAAAAAATAAAATAAGGTAGTTTCATTAATTTCTTGCTAGCACTGGTTTAAAATCTGTTTACTAAATAATAAGCTTACTCATTTTTTTCTCCAGAAATCAGATCTATTTTGATCTCCTAATAGCTACATAAAAGTTTTTAAATTAATTTTAGTTTAGTTGACAATATTTTTCTTGGAATAGCATTATTATAATTCAGAAATATCCAATCAACAAACTACAGAAATGATGCTGAAATGTTAAAACAATCTTCTGAAAAAAAAAAAAGGCAACTGTTCTCTAGGAAAATCTAAAATAACTTGACTAGCAATGGCCAGTGCTGAAAAGGATATTGAAATTGATAAATAATGAATACAATTTTGCTGTAAAAATTATTTAATGAAAAAAGATTATAAGATGATGGAGGGAGGAAGGGATTTTGACAAGGCTATGCAAAACCAGTTCAACTTTGTAATGCAGTCACTTACAACTCTAATATTAAGATACTAGACTAAAACTAGGAGATTAGCTCTGGAGCAAGCTATCTGCCTGCTCTGCAAGCATATGGTTCTGAGTTTAAGTCCTTGAAATCATATGTGTACAAAGTATAATCTTGGCAGCTTGGCAACTCATCAGAAAAAAACCAGTGGCCATTAGCAATACAAATAATTCCCAACTGTACACATCCATATATGTGTAAGCACCCCAAAAGGGGTGAAACCTTTAGTGATCATCAAAACTGAAAAGGTATGTTCAGACCACTGGTAGAAATGGTAAGTTCTTGGGAACATGTGTATGAATAGTTAAATAACCCCTTGTGAGCATGAAAACCTTAACTTTTGTGCCTTGACTAGCTTGAAAGCACATGTGTGATCTCTAAAACCTGGTATGTGTACCCATTGAGCCCCATAACTAAAAATATAAAGGAAGAGAAAGAGGAGGAGTGTGTAAGAGAAAAGTAGATGGAGAGGGAGAAGGAGAAATAAAATACATAAGAATGATACAAGAAATGTTTGTGTAAAATCAGGTCATTACTATATTAATCTCATGATTCACTTTAATAAAAAGAAGAGGAGTGAGGAATAAAAATTTTAAAAATAAGGGGGGGAAGAAGAATTTTTTTAAAATACCACCTAGAAACAAGTCAGAGAGAGAGAAAGAGAGAGAGGCAGAATGATCTCACTCACTATGGATTTTAAGAAAAATGAAAGACATTCTTGAAATAATTTTCAGAAACAAAAGAGAGAAGGGCTGGAAGTTACATCTCACTTCCTGAAGCTCACCACAAAGTGATGAGTGCAGTTAGAGAAATAACTACACTGAGAACTATCATAACAATGTGAATGAATGAGGGAAGTAGGAAGTCTGTTTAGAGTACAGGTGGGGGTGGGGTGGGGGGGGGAGGAGGGAGATTTGGGACATTGGTGATGGGAATGCTGCACTGATGATGGGGGGGTGTTTATTACATGACTGAAACCCAACCACAATCATGTTTGTAATCCAGGTGTTTAAATAAAATATTATTAAAAAATATCACCTAGTAAAATAGATACTTCCTTTTTTCTTTCTAAAAATAAAGGTAGTGTAGTGGAATGAGTTATAAAGCATTGACAGATGTTGAATGAAGGTTAAGGTCAGGGTAGTTTTCTAGTAAGCACCTTCAGGATTTAAGAACTTTGAAAAATTGGGTGCAGATATAATATTTGGGGTAAGGTAGCAGGAACACAACTATGCTTCCCAGAAGCTGGTTGTATTTATCACTGTCATGCATTTAGCAAATTATGATTGTTGGCTGGAGTGAAACATGTGATGAGGGAGTGGAGAAATAATCCACATACAAAGCATGTGGCTGACCTAGGTTCAATCTCTAGCACCAGAAATGTTTCCATAAGCCCGATCCTTAGCTCAGAGCAAGGAATAAGCTGTGAGCACCACTAGGTATGTTACCCAAATGAACAAAACATACAATGAGAAAGAGAATATCTCTAAAAGAACCTTGATTCTGATTCATACTAGCAGAGTTTCTCAATTTAGTAACTATGTGAAAGTTAATTCATATAATACAAATATGCATTTCACTGGAATATAACATATTTATAGTATTTTTGATAAGTGGGACACACCCATAAAACATACATGTACACATCCGTATACTTTATAGCACAGAGAGATGAAGACTTTAAAGTTATTGGAAGTAGGTGTGGAGTTTAGATTCAGACATACTTTTCTTCCTCAAAGAAATTTGGAATATTTTAAATGTTGAAATTTTCTGATGCTTTTTCTAGAACCACTATATAGCAAGGAATTAATATATGTGATTATGAGATGTACACACATTTCTTCAGTGCTTCTGGGAGATTTCTTTTCCTATATACGTCTAGAACCTTCATAACTTTTCAAATTTTTATTTAAGATAAAAATTTATTTGAATAATATTTATTTCTGTAGTCTATACCCTGTCCACCTTAGCATTCAGTCCTCTCTGGCAGTACAAGACAAAATAAAGAAAAGAAGAGAAACACCTATTCAGTTACAATTCTAGTAATAGATGTCATGAAATTTCATGCCATTGTCATGTCAGAAGGACATGAATGAGTTCTCAAATATATGTTTGGAAAGCTACATTGCCACTATTTGACATTGACAGCCAGTTCTACATGCTCCTTCAAAACAACTACCATAGACATTTTCATGAATATTATCCTCTTTCTTGAATCCAGATATATTCCGCATGTGTTCCTTATGTGCCAATGAGACTTAAAAATCTAAGAAATAACAAAATATTGGGGCTGGAAAGATGGAGAAGAGGTCGGGCATTTGCCTTGTATGCGCTAAGCTAGGACGGACGGTGGTGCGATTCCCTGGTGTTCCATATGGTACACCAAACCAGGAGTGATTTCTGAGTGCATAGCAAGGAGTAAACCCCTGGTATGGCCCCAAAAAGCAAAAAATTAAAAAAAGCATAAAGGTTTTTGTAAATTACACAGTCTGATTTAAAGTATTTATTAACATTAAACTGTTACTAAAATGCTACTGTTTTATTTTAGTTTAATTAGTTTTGATGCTACTGAGTGGTCCAGTACTGAAACATACTGATTACATGTAAAATTCTTAATTTTAAACTTAACATTTTTTTTAAATGTTACTGCGGAAAATCAAGGCTGGGTGAGATGATAGCACTTCTAGAGGTCAGGAGCTTAAAATTATAAAAAATTAAACCAGAAAGATGAATAAAATTTATACATTTTGCAATACAGGCACTACCAGCCCTAATGAAAAATTACTGCCACAAAAAATTTTGATTTTAAAAACATGTAAGGAAGCTTGATGTAGAGTTTTGCTGACAGCTACTGACTGAATGTCAAAGATCAGAATAAAATTGTTAAATTAACACCCTCAAATCTGATCACATGGAAAAACTGTGCCCCAAAGCAGAATTGGTTACTAAATAAAAGTAATAAACAAAGCTATAGAGCTCAGAAGCTTGCTTATTAAGCTATGTTAGTGTATTTGATCCATGGAAAAAATCGTGATGAAAAAGTATGTTAACCAGTCTTATTTTTTATTATTATTGGTATAATTATTTACTTTATAAGTGCCAAAAATCCAAACTATGAATGAAAGATTTCCTTCTAAAGGTCATTCAGCTATTAAAAGATTGCATGACCATTGTTTCTTCCAAGATATTAATTATATTTGATTTACAACTGATAAGAAATTCCATTCTTATGCTTGTCAAAGCTATTCTCCATCAAGCTAATGAGAATCAAAACAGAGCATAATATACATTTCTCTATTCTTGGACATTACCTTGTTGAATTGGGAATTGAACTAGAAAATAAGCCTAGATCTATCTTAATTGCTTTTGTTTTTTGCTTCATATGGTCTCTAGAGACTTTAGACTTGTTACACATGAAACTGAAATAAGACAGGAGGATAATTTGCTTTCCAAAAAATTGGTTTCTAGTTTCCAGTACAAATAGGCTCATATATGTATTTATTTTTGGACAATATTTCACTTGCTTTGGTAACTATACATATTGGAAAGGTACAAATAATATTAACAGGATCCCTGCACAAAGATGATATGCAAATTTTGAAGTATTTCATATTCTTTCTTAACATATGTGCAGAGAACTATAGAATGATTTCAAGAAGCAATCTATTAAAATTTTGGAAATTATATATAAATACAGTGGGCAGGGAAAAGCAAAGTACAGTTGATGTGCTGATGGCTATCCTGGATTCAATCCTCAGAATCCCATTTTGTCCTCTGAGCTTTGCCAGGAGTTAACCCAGGGCACAGATCCAGAAGAAAGCCATGAGCACCATCAGATTTGGTCAAAGACTACTACTAACACACACACACACACACACACACACACACACACACACACACACACACCACCCATAGTTGGAAAATCAAATGTCAAAAATTATTTTAAAGTGTAGGACTTTGGTTTGAAGTTGTGTTATTTCAGAATTTGTGTATCTGTGCTTCTCGTTGAAGCAAAGGTAAAATGAATGAACTTCATTTGGGAGGGGGGTTGGATTCTGGGTCACAAGCGGTGACACTCAGGTGTTACTCCTGGCTATGTGCTCAGAAATCTCTTCTAGATTGGGGGCCATATGGGATGCCAGGAATTGAGCCTAAATCTGTCCTGGATCAGCCACATGCAAAGCAAATACCCTATTGCTGCGCTATCCTTCCAGTACAGGAACCTCAATTTTTAACCCTAATTACTTACTTTTTACTCAGCTCATCTAGCCCATCCTTTGTGCGACACAAGGTGACATCAATTTATCCTATCACACTGAATTGTGTCAAAGGAATTATCTCTTTCCCAGATTAATTAGGAAAGATCTTTAGGGAAAAATTAATTCTGCATAAATTAATTCAAAATATTTCAAACTGAAAATGAAATGACTAGCTAAATATGAATACCCATGAGTCCATAAGACCAACATAGAAGCTTTTTCAGGTTGTTAAATTTTGAGTTGGGTCCCCTATCCACCACAGGTCATAAACACATTAAAAGAATGTAGGTTTGAGTGATTGAAGCAGCTTAAATGTGTCTGATTTAAAGATGAATATATATATATATATATATATATATATATAATACTCATCAAAGCGGCAAGCTTTTTAAAGTTAAATAAAAAATGTTTTTAAAGAATAGGATAATTTTGTAAGGATCATTAAATATACTTCGACTTCTCTAATGACAATTAAGTCTTTTTAAATATCACAAAGTCTCCCTTCACAGTCTTTTTGAAGATTATCTATTATATATAGGCTTGTAACTACATAAAGAAAATGTTTTCTTTATCATAGAATTCCAATAAAATATAAGCCAAAATGAAGAGGTAACAAAATGTGATTTATTTCACTGATATTATCTTCACTTTTCTCCTTTAATCACAAAAAATATTTTATATATTTTATACATAGAATTTATGGAATTATTTTAACTTCTCTAAGTTCAACACCATTAAGTCTATGAAAAGTGAAAAATTTCAAGGTTTGATTTCTTTGCTTTTAGGAGAGGAATGTGGTTCTTTGCTTTTTTATTCTCAAAAACTCAAGCTCTCATATATTTTTGAATATAATACTGTAACAATCCTAAATTAACTAAATTTATTATAGCAAATAATAAATAAATATTATTTTATATATAAATATATAATTTATATAATATATATAAATAAGCAAATAATAACATAGTCATGCATTCCAATGACTGCTATATGCAGAATAGAGATGAATGCTTAGACAGAAAATTTCCAAAACAATTTGTCAAGGGCAATGAAGATTCATTATACAAATTCCAGGATTTTTAACTGGGCATATGTCTGCTTGGGTGATAGAAAGGACTAATAATAGGTTAGAATTTTTTCTTGTCAGCCCTTAGTTTTGTCAGTATTTTTATGTCAGTATAGTTAAATAATTATAAGATAAAAAAGAGCAAAAAATTATAAGATATTTGTGTATAAATATTATAAAATATATCAACCATATTAACCTAAATATTATTTTTTCCAACTAAGGAGGACTATGAGATGATGTGATATTTTAATTTTCATTATTTTCCTAAGAATTGTTTGCTTTTTCAAGTAGCGATATGTTCAAAACCACACAGAATTCCAGTAGCCTCATGTAAACAGACTCCAAACATTTAAGTTAGTCCATTTAACCTAGATTTCAACTTCTTTATCTGAGACTTATTCACAGAAGTTTATGCCCACTGGATATGTAGTCACAAAGAAAATTGAAGACCCATTACATTCCTAAATTCTAACAAGTAGAGAGTAATTTGTACCCAGTAGTGGAACTAATATTTTTAACACAGATTCAAGTAGCTAATCTCAGAGACTCATTTGGTGGTCAAAAATATGCACAAAAATGAAATAATTGCCACTTAACTGAGAATAGTAATTCTGAAGTACCAGAAAGAAGAGAAAAGTCTGAAAATCCATGTCTGTTGTAAGCAGAATAATTATTTCATCATCCTTCACTATGTATTTTTTTCTTGATATCATCCTTTTAAAGAGGATGAAAATTATACTCAAAACATATCTTAATCTGACTTTCAGAAAAAATAAAATTACAAAATTTTTTAGTCATATTGTCATAGAAATATGTGACCTGATATAACTATTTAAATGGGAAGATTGGCAACACTCTGAGATGGCTCTGCACTAGAACAGTACTCAATGAATCATTTCGCATGATAAAGCTCAATTCCAGTAGACCTCATACAAGGCAAGTTTCTAACCCCGTGTATTATTTCTCTGGGGTCTATCTATTTGAATGTTAAATATACAGATTAATTTGGACCCCTTTGTTCCTCTACTCATAAAATTGGTTGATGTTTATTGGATCCTATGTTTTAAAAATGTAAATAATAATAATGTAATGTTTATGTTTTATATGCCCAGTCTATTAAATTGGGATGTTACTTTAGGTATAATAGCATCGGACAATAGAGATTGTTCAGAAATTCAAAGTTTCTATAGTACAAATTTTAGGGGCATGTACTCAGCTGTGGAGGTCTCCTGGAAGAAGGCCCAATTTGAACATGGAAACTTCTTTCTTTAGCATGATTTTATCTGCCAGGCTTCTTGGAAGAAGGAAGATATGAAAAGAGGGTGCCTGCACTCCCTCCAAAAAAAGAATAAATAAAAGTCCTGATGATATCAGCCCAACAACTGGCATATCTAAAGTATGGTCAGATTAGTGTCCCTGCAGGGAATTGTAGAGGGTCAGTGATGAGTCGAGTAATTAGGAAAATAGTGATTCCGGGTCATGGAGGGAGCAAACCTGGCTTTGGCAGGGTGAGGCTTAGTCCAACCTCTCTTCTTAAAGTGGCTAGCTTTGTGTTGCATGGGCCAGTGTAGTCATAATATTTCACTATTCAGTTTATATCTGTTAGAGAAAAGAGTGAGTCGATGGAGATGGCCTGGTTCCAACATGGTGAGTGCATTTGTGGACACGGTTACAACTGCCCTGTGCTCAGGCTTTGTATGCAGAACCTTGTTTATTATTAGTGTAATTCTATTTCCTGTTATTATACTCACTTGTAAATAAGAAACTGCAAGTTAAATAACTTGTTCCAAACCCAATTTATACCTCTGAAGTTTAAGGCCCTTAGTATTGTGCTATTTTAAATTGCAATTTGATTTCTAATTTTTACTGTAAAAGGTGAGATGAAATTAGACATATCACATATGATATCAGAGGGCTTTGCAGACCCATGGCTACATATACAGTTCCATTAACATTAACATGCAAATTGAACAGGTTCTGATTCCCAGGTGTTAGACTACAAGAATTTTACATCTCTAGGACTCACAGACACTGCTTTCATTTGCTGAAAATGAGGTTCCATGTTGCTAACTAGCTGAAGGAGCTGTAGTCTCTCATGTTCCTACAATCTTATAGCTCAGAGACCAGTATCATTTTCCAGTATCATAATGAATTTTTGAGGTTCTGAGGAGCTAGGGATCCATCTTGCCTCTTATTGATAAAATTATAATACGGAATCTGTCATGAATAATATGCATACTCAGGTAATCAGGCACTTGAGGGAATGTGCCAATTTCTGCAACTCACTCTGAAATATATCAAACAAGTAATATGTATAGATGAATGCATGTATTATATAAAACAACCACAAATATTTATTTATGATTCTAAGCAATGGCTATGTAAATGCTCAATGTCAATTACTTTTAATTCCCCCTGTAATTGAAAAATTTCTAAAAAATTAAAAGAAAACTACAGGATGTTTTTTTCATTGTCAATTGGCAGCCAAGTTTGCAGATAAATAAAAAGTACTATATTTTAATTTGTGATATTTAAATTTAGGTTTAAGAGACAATATTTATCTGCTTTTAAATTTCAGTTTCGATATCATTCTGGGCACGCTTAAGTTTTATTTCTATTCAGTTGTCAGTGGTCACTCTCTAATGATACTTTAGGGAACTCTGTGGTGCTGAGTGTGGAACAAAAACCTCCTGTATGCTGTGAATGTGCTCTAGCTCTTTGAACCATTTCTCTGGTCTCAGTTACAGTACTTAGAAACACATGAAAAAAATAAAGAAAAAACAAGCAAACAAACCTTAGGAACTACAACAAACTTATAAGTTGCTGGTAGGAGAGACCAAGGAAATAGTAAAATGGGTCTTGTATGTACCAACCCAGCTTCAGTACACAGTATTCCATTTTATCCCTAGAGCCCTGCCAGGAATCATCCCTGAATTTAGAGTCAGGAGTAAGCCCTGATCACCACCAGGTGTGACACCCCCACCACCACCAAGAAAAAGATACTGGTAGAAATGTGAATTGGAACTAGAATTGAAAATATGGCAATGTTTCCTCAGATTGAAGAAATACGGGCTTCATGGGTCGGTAATTATATTCTAAGGTATGTATCAGAAGAAATTTACTTGTATACTCAACAAGAAATATGTATAATGATACTCATAGCAGCAGCAATTGTAATAATGCCAAAAGGAAGACATCTCAAATGTTCCTCAATGACAGACTATATAAGAGTTGGCAATGTCAAATAATAAAATATCACAGAACAATAAGAATAAAATTTTATTGAGAATTTTAAGTTCTAAATTTTAAAATTAAAAATTTTAAATTTTCACAAAAATTTAACATGAAACAAAAGATAAAAAAATACACATGGTGTGATTCTATGTATACAAAAACTGATTTGTGGTGTTAATAGTCATAGGATACTCCTGGCTTTATGCTTGGAGTTTCTTCCTAGACATGCTCCAAGAACAAATGATGCCAGGGATTAAACTCAGGTCTGGCAGGCAAAGCATGAGCTTGTCAACCACTTTCAGTGTTTCTTTGGCACCATCATTTCTGGATGTTGAGAATATAAGAGAAAATACCATTTCTTGTTCTTATACTTAGATGCAAATGGAGGAATCAGGAAATAAACAGGAAAAAAATCATTTGCGTGGGAGAAATATCAGAAAGGAAAGAAGCTTGTGAAGTCAGAATAATCATGAAGAACAATTATAATACATGATGCTGACTTCTGAACACCCAAAATAAGTGAAGTATGTGAATTTTAAGCACAGATAGGAGCAGGTCTTTTATATAGAAAAAACAGAGATCAAAGAGACTGACCTTGCACACATGAGGGGAGCAGGAGGCTATGATGTTCCTAGTAAATCCAATAAATAATTTTGAGACAATTTGGCATGAACTGAACAATGATTTGTGTTTTAAGAGGATCATTTATAAACCATCACTGTTAGCATCCTAGGCTAAAGAGCAATTGTAACAATATAATCAATAAAAACTGAAATTGGAATGACTGTTTGAATGACAATTTTGTGTATGTGTGGATGTGTTGTGTGTGTGTCTGTGTGTGTCTGTGTAGGGGAGATGAAAGCAGGGAAGGGCAGAGGGAAAAGTGAATTTCAGTTCTGGCATTTCTCTGAGATGTTTGACATGCAAATGTAAATATCAAAAGTTAATCAGAGTTTATCTATCTATCTGTATATCTATATCTATTCTGTTTGTCTATCTATTTTTTTTTGTTTTTTTGTTTTGGGCCACACCCGGTGACACTCAGGAGTTACTCCTGTTTATGAGCTCGGAAGTCGCTCCTGGCCTGGGGGACCATATGGGATGCCACAGGATAGAACCGCGGTCCGTCCTAGGTTAGAGCATAAAAGGCAAACACCCTACCACTTGCACCACTGCTCTGGCCCATATCAATCATATTTTATATTGCAGTCACAGAGAGACTATGAGTTGGGATAATGAGATAAGGAAACCTAGGAATGTTTATAGAGAAGGAAACCTAGGAATGTTTATAGAGAAAAGTGGATAGTGAAATGTAGTAAACCAAGTAAAGTGCTCCATGAAAGATAAAGTGATCATCAATGTCAAATGCTATTTTATTTATTTATTTATTTATTTATTTATTTATTTATTTATTTATTTATTTATTTAACATTTCTGGGTTTCCTGGCTTGGGGGGCCATATGAAACACTGGGGGATTGAACTGCCGTTCGTCCTGGATCAGCTACAAGTAAAGGCAAACACCCTACCAATGTGCCATCGCTCCTTCAAATGCTGTTGAGTAAGGGCTTAAGAACTGATCTTTGGATATCACTGATCTTTTGATACCTTTGGATATTTTGGATAGTGCAACCTGGAAAGACTCAGTTTTGGTGGGTTCAAGAAGTTGGGTACTTTTAGAGAAGAATCAAAGAAGGTGGCAGAAATTAGAAGAGAAAGTGTTATAATGAAAGCTCTTGTTGTAAAGAAGTTAATGGAAAAATGCTGGAGAGGTAAAGCAATAAAGATTACTATGTATGTAGAGTGATTAGAGAATGTGTAGAGAAGGATAGACAAGAGAACCTATCTACTTGAGTAGATGAGCAGGAATCAAATAAAGATTCAGAAGGTCTCTGCTAGGAACATTCCAAGTTTTGCCTCCAAATAGAAAGGAAGGTATATTGTGATCCTGCAATCATAGGTCATAGGTGTAGGAATGGGATCTTTAAATAGAAACACTGGAAATGTTATAAGGTATCATACTCACGGTGTTATTTTTTAAATAAAACATTTCCGAGAAAGATTAATCTTGTACATCTTCAAATTGTTTCAATATAACAACTGTTTGTAAGGCACTCAGAAAAATGCCAAAGGTTTTGTAGTGAAACATTTTTCAAAAATTTTCATTTTTATGTGTAAAGATGTTAAAGTCTCTTTCTAGTTAAAAACCCAGACATTGTCCCATAAAATAATATTCCACAGTCTGTAGCCTTCACTTTGTGATTAAAGGTCAGTTGCATGGAAAAGTACTATTTTCTCCAGAAGTTTTTATAAAAATATGAAGTAACACATTATATTTTCACAATACTTTCTTTTATGTTACTTCATTTATTTTTAAAAATAAAACCACATACATTATATTCTCTTCGCACACATACTTTCTCTACACACAGTGGTCCTCAAATTATGGCCCACGGGCCACATATTGTATTTGTACCTGTTTTGTTTCTTCAGTGCAAAATAAGATATATGCAGTGTGCATAAGAATTCGTTCATAAGTTTTGTTTTTACTATAGTCAGACCCTCCAATGGTCTGAGGGACAGTGAACTGGCCCCCATTTAAAAAGCTTGAGGACTCCTGCTCTACAGAATAGACAACTGTACAATTTTTGTGTATATTTTCTTTTCTTTGGTCATTTGTCAGTGTGTTTGCCCAATCAATATATGAGATATGTGTTCATGTGATTATTCCTACAGAATTTGAGAGACTAGATCATGTAACAGGCAATCACTTGATAGCTATATTGTGAACATGTCATTTAATTTATCTTCCCAGAACGATTAAGTCATCTGGAGATATTGTAGCTTAAGTAGTATCTAGAGATTTTCACACAGTGTGGGTTCAATATACTTTCTTTTACTTACAAACTCAGAACATTTATACATCTTGTTCTCTTTTTAGATATCTTGTCTCATTGAGATATTATATTAGTAATTATGATAAAGAAGAATGACAATTTTATCTTTTTGAGTATCATTGCCTCATATATACCAGTCATAATAGGAACTACTATTTTAGTCAAAGTATTAAAATCATTTGCCCCACTAATTGCTTCTGTGTACAGGAGCGCATCTAAATTCTGATAGAATTTGACCTTATCTATATATCTTTATAATTTACCTATGATTTATCAACTATCATCTATATTCCTCTACTTATTATAAAATACCATATTATAATTTTATTACTCTAACTTTTTAAGGAATGTTTATTTTAATTTAATTTAATTTAATCTTTACATTAGTATCATTTTATATTCCAGCATATGTTGGTTATGGAAAAGGAATTATTTCCTACCACCTAATGGAAAAGACAGCATCTAGAAGATGATTAAGTTTATTGCTGCTAGGTTCTTTTTTTTTTTTTTTTTTTTTTTTGGGCCACACCCGTTTGACGCTCAGGGGTTACTCCTGACTATGGGCTCAGAAATCGCCCCTGGCTTGGAGGGACCATATGGGACGCCTGGGGATCGAACGGAGGTCGGTCCTATGCTAGCGCTTGCAAGGCAGACACCTTACCTCTAGCTCCACCTTCCCGGCCCCATCTCGGTTCTTACAATTTTTTGTTTGGTTTGGTTTGGTTTGGTTTGGTTTTTCGGCCACACCCAGCGGTGCTCAGGGGTTACTCCTGGCTGTCTGCTCAAAAATAGCTCCTGGCAGGCACGGGGGACCATATGGGACACTGGGATTCGAACCAACCATGTTAGGTCCCGGATCGGCTGTTTGCAAGGCAAACGCCGCTGTGCTATCTCTCTGGGCCCGGTTCTTACAATTTTTAATATGTGCCATTCTCACTGAAGTAATATGATATCTCATTACTGTTTGGTTTGGATTTCCCTAATAATAAGGATACTGAGCATTTTTTCATGTGTTTGTTAACAATCCACTTGTCTTCCTTTGAGAAGTGTCTGTTCATTTCTTCCCATTTGTTGATAGGGATTTGAAATTTTTTGTTACTCTCTTTGTAAGTACTTTATATAGCCTTGATATCAAGCCTTTTCTGATGTGTTGAAAGTAATTACTTTTACTATGGATTTAGATGTCTTTTAGTTTTAGCTCATGTTTCTTTTGACATGGAAAGACTTTAGTTTGATGTGGCACTACTAATTTATTTCTGATTTTGTTGACATTGCTAGTGATCTCAGACTTCTTTTGTTCTGACTTCTCCAGTATTATATATTGTTTTTTTTTTTTTTTTTTGGTTTTTGGGCCACACCCGTTTGACGCTCAGAGGTTACTCCTGGCTATGTGCTCAGAAATCGCCCCTGGCTTGGGGGGACCATATGGGACGCCGGGGGATCGAACCGCGGTCCTTCCTTGGCTAGCGCTTGCAAGGCAGACACCTTACCTCCAGCGCCACCTACCCGGCCCCATTATATATTGTTTTATGTTCCTTAGTTTCTTACATAGTTTGAATGCTGTCTTCTCATTAATGTATAAATTCTCAAATGATATAAGTATTCAGTACTTATTTTCAGTTTAAAGCAAAAAACACAGATACATACTGGACTGTTTTTTGTGCTTTGTTAGCAATACCGCTCTAAGCAACATAACTCAAAACATTATTTATCTTTTAGGTGAATTTATAAAGTTTACCTCCATTGGATATGTTTAAAATATAAGTAGCAACATATTGCCTCTTTTTTTTTTTATAAATTCATGTGAGAACTAATGAAGCCACCTACATTATACTAAGACTGCAAAACTAAGACTGCTGCAAGAGAAATCAGTTTCTAAAGTTACTAAATTGGCTAAGTTTAAAGAAGGTAAGATTGAGTGTGCAATCATTTTATTTGTCACTTGTAGAAATTTAACTTGAAAATAAAATAATCAGAAACATGACCGGATTTTATTTTTGAAAGCTGTGAAGGATAGATTTAAAAAGTTCTCATACGGGGCCCGGAGAGATAGCACAGCGGCGTTTGCCTTGCAAGCAGCCGATCCAGGACCAAAGGTGGTTGGTTCAAATCCCGGTGTCCCATATGGTCCCCCGTGCCTGCCAGGAGCTATTTCTGAGCAGACAGCCAGGAGTAACCCCTGAGCAATGCCGGGTGTGACCCAAAAACCAAAAAAAAAAAAAAAAAAAAAGTTCTCATACAGGCACATATGCACAAATTACACAGTTTTAGTTATGCAAAAGTTTAATGTTTATCATATAATGGTAAACATTTTGCAACACACATAAGCACATACATAAATATGTGCCTATGTACAGATATGAAATGATCATAGGCTGTACCTTAAATATATTAAAATATATAGTCTTAAATCAGAAGGATAATGCAGTAGGTAAGGTAGTTGCCTTTTGCACAACTGTATCTTATGTGTCTGTGTTCAATATGTGGCACCACGTATGCTCCCATTAGCACCACCACGAGTAAATGCAGACCCAGGAGTAGATGCTGAACACAGATGGGTTTGACCCAAAATTAACCCCCCAAAATATTAGTAATTTTTTATATCTTAATCTAGTGGAGGGCAAGTAAAATAAAATCAACTCAAAGGAAAGAGACAAAGTTCTGATGACATTTTAATATTGATTAGTTACAATAGTTGAAATTAAGACCCATGGAACAAATAGAACATATTGCTGTAGTGGTACCTAATCTTGGTTATTGCACATGAGTATACCTTTAGCGTTGAGCAATGTTGCTACTCTCGCATACTTTTTTTTTTTTT
The DNA here is from genome assembly GCF_024139225.1 of Suncus etruscus. Taxonomy (NCBI): domain Eukaryota; kingdom Metazoa; phylum Chordata; class Mammalia; order Eulipotyphla; family Soricidae; genus Suncus; species Suncus etruscus. Next base: position 14,535,644 of record NC_064867.1, on the reverse strand, counting down.
TGGCTTGAATTTACCAACTAAATATCTTAGGTGCTTTTCTTTAGTCATGAAATATTGACATTCTACTGCACATTGATCCTAAGTTCCTACCGAGATCACAGTTATTAACCTGCAGTCAAAATTTCATCTTAATATTGATCATAGGTAAGACACAATCAAATTTAATCATTAGTGTGGTTGAAACACTATTCTCTCAGTCTATGCTGAGCAATTTTGCTGAAGATAAAAGCTTTTATAGTTGTATAACTATTGTTGGTTAGGGAAATAATTTTATTTAGGGTAATTATAATTGTGTTAATATAGTGATAATGATATGATAAAAGAAACTTTTCTAGTACTTGCTTCCCAGCAAAATTCCTATCATATCTTATCATTGTCAATATTCGGTATTTCCCCCATTCCTATATAAAAACTGACAATCAATTAACATTCTGTTTGGAGAGGGCTCAATTCACTGTATTTGTTGAAGTTATATCAGAAACTTATCAGCATATCTGATTAAAGGCAGAAGAATTACAAGTATGTTGATCAGTTGAAAATATCATTTACCTGCTAGATATATAGTAGCTGAAAAATAAATGAGTTAAAAGCATTCTAAAGCCATCATTTGTTTTGTTTATATTTGAAAATTTTGTGAAATATCTTACTTACTCTTTATCCCTTTGCCCCCATATAATTTAATTTTGAAACTACACATGAAAAACTCTTATAATTTTTATGTTGGGTAAAGACAGCCATACTTCTAGGGCAGATATGAAATGATTATATTTATATGAAGTTTTAAAATAGATCAAAGTAACTTCAAAATAAAGTCACATGTTAGGGCTTGAGCTGGTAGAGCCTGCCTTGGACATGGCAGGCTCAAGTTCAATTCCAGGTATCCCAAATAGTTTCCCTACCCTAAAAGGAGTGATCCTTGAGCACAGTGCCACAACAAGCTCCCATCCCCACCAACAAAACCATAAAAATAAAAACAAAAGCCAAATATTTATCTCCTGCCATATTATTTTTCAACTTTCAGAAGATGCAACTCATTCTCTTAGAGTAAACTTTCCGCTCCACTATTCACTGGCTTGGATTTTAGTACCTTTGCCTTTAAAATGTGTTTTTCTCTAACTCTAATTTTTTTGACTATTGTCTAGAAAATTTATCCCCATCTATTCTTCCTAGGGAGGCACATTTACAGAAAGGAGTCAATGGAAATTTGTGGTGATGGGTATGCTTTCTATTTTAGTTACTGTGATAATTATAAAGAAATGCATCACCATTAATTAAAATTAAAATATACACATTTTAATGACGGTTAGAGTAAAAAATTGTGAAAGAACACTTTATGAGTTTTTTTTTATGGCCACCTCATGAGACAATTGGCCTTGAAATTATTTGACCAAGTTCATGTAGGAGTTGAAAAAAACGGTATTTTTTTCCAGTGAGTCTTTTGAAAAAAGAGAAATTTTAATCTTTACCTAATCATTAATTTAATGCATTTATACTTAACATATTGAAAAGAATAAAACTAAAACTAAAAATATTTTCTTCACATTTTGCTCTGCTCATATGTGCAGAGGTAATTTATGTTATGGCTATTAACGAAGAATTATGACGTTTTCCCTGGGGGGTGAAAAAGAGGTTCTCCATTAGCAGAGTTCATGATGAGACCATTCAAGCAACAGTGTCTAAGTCATTTTTTGAAGAGACTCTCCAAGGTATTTTACTTTAAAGAGAGGTGAAAAAAACTTGACATATATCACTATCACAAAACATGAAGTGATCCCTACATGAATCATCAAGCTTCTTGTTAAAAACAGACGTTCCAGTTCAGTGGGTCTCCAATAAACATTTTTAGATGTGCAGTTTTAACAAATTTTTTCTAGTGATGACCATATCACTGATCCTGAAGCCACACTTGTAGTGACAAAATGAGACTTTCAAATCTGAAGTCAAAATCGCAATTGATATAAGATCTCAGGAAAAAGTACTCAGCTAAATTAAATTCATTCTTAAAAATTTCTGTGCTGCTTAGGTTTTATTTGTATTAAAATAAGAATCAAAAAGAAAGGTTATACAAGGAAATAAGCACAGGTGCCCCAGAAAAGAAAATTTATTGTTGCCATTTTTCATTTAGAACTGTCTAAATGGGGACTGCATGGTTTGGACTCTTGTTTTGCATACACCTAAGCTGGGTTCCATCTCTGGCATCAAATACAGTCCCCATTTCTTCCCAGGATTGATTCCTATGCAGAGAGCTAGGAGTAAGCCCTGAATAGTGCCAGATGTAGACAAAAAATACTGTGATAAATTGTGTGTGTGTGTGTGTGAGAGAGAGAGAGAGAGAGAGAGAGAGAGAGAGAGAGAGAGAGAGAGAGAGAGAGAAGGGAGAGGGAGGGGGTGGGGTGGGATGGGGTGCAGGAAAGGGAGAGACAGGGAGACAAAGCAGAAATTGGTGGTTAAATATAGAGAAGCAATATAAGGATGTGTAAAATGACACAGGAGTCAATTAGTTGTATAGTAAAGGAGAAAAAATATCCAACATTTATTGAGAAATATACTTTGCTATGCACAAAGTTTAATTTACAATGCTTTATGCCTGAAATATACATGTTCTCAATTTACACCAATCAAAAATATTTAGTTCATACACAATGCTTTCTGTTAATGTAATCTTAAATTCATATGTAGGAGCTCTTTTTTAACTAAGGATACTCTTGGGAATTATAGACTGAAAGTGATCAACACAAGTGTTTACTACCTGAACACATACCATCATGAAAGCAAATTGTTATTTGTGATTTTATCCTCCAAACAGCCTTCAATAGCCCTTATCTCCTGATATTCTTGCAATTGTGTGTTACTCCTTCACAATAAATTAAAGTGGCCGGGGAAACCAATGCAATGATAGTGTGCGACTTCCAAACACAGATTGCAAAAGATATTCTGACATCTGATTTGTTTGCTCCTATTACTCATTCTGGCAGAGGCAGCCACCGTGTTGTGAAGATGTTCAGGGAGTATAAAAATGTCCACTTGGGAAGAGCTAAGGCCTCTTGCCCAAAGCTGCGTGAAGTATAGAATTACCTTTGAAGTGGGACTCAAACTTGCAGGATTTTGAAGCACTAGATACACAACATAGTTGTAAAAGAAGGAGAAACTGTATTCTTTCAGACAAAAATTTTTACATATGGGGTAGAACATATTATAAATGAAAAAATTCTAAATATAATCATTTCTATTTGAGCTGTTTAAACTGACTTTAGTAATTATGATTTCATTATTACTAGATCCCTAGACAAAAAGAAAAAAGATAGTTCAGTAGAAGAATAGAGACAAAATAGTAGGACAACAAATGGGAGAATTTACACTATATTCATGATATTAATAAATGCAACCCGAAAGCTATGTGATTCATTATTAGGTAGTGCTGGATGTGTATTCAAGTTTTGAAAATATCTTAGGTTAGTGCTCGAGGAGACAAAATAAAGAGTGTAAATATGAATTATTTTAATAATTTATGACTTACAGTAAGTTAATTTGAAATATAAATATAAAAATAGGAGACATCTTTAAAATTGGTGCCTAGAGACTGAAGAATAATGAAACAAACCACGGAGTAAAAGAGACCAATTTGGAAGACTAGTCAGCATTTTAAAAGTCAGGAAGAAAACAACAAATTCTAACATGAGGTATTTTGAGTTTTAATTGACACAAAAACTTGAGGATGTGCTGTGTATGCAACCTTCTTGGGTTTTTCCTCTTCTCTTACAGTATAGAAAAATCAAATTTTCTATGTATGAAATATTATCATGGGAGAGTAGAGATACAATGCTTATATTTTAATTGTGAAAAATTATATTAAAGTAACTTTGAAAATTACAATATTATAGATTTAGAGGTTGTCTAAAACTATCTAAAATTCTCTTTTGGTTTTCTTTTTCCCAAACAAAGCTATAATTCCAGCTGGATCATCTGAGATCATATTTTAATAGCCTTTTGTTTCCATCCATGTTGGCTATTGACCTAGTCCCCTATTGTCTGCAGTTAGTCATTGTTTTTATATGAAAAGGTATTTAACTAGATGTTTCTGGTGTATTTTTATTGGTATTTTTGTCTCTTCTTGAGATTCCAGTAGAATTTAGCATGTAGCTTTGCGCAATTAGAAACTCAGTGCTGTAAAATCATAAAAAACATATCAATCTTTATTAAATCTATAAATCCATAGAAAGGTTTGACCCAAAACATCAGGCAAAATTGACAAATGCATATGCATAATTCTAGTAACTAGAATATTTGGGTATCCTTTATTATGTTCAGCCACTAGAAATAATTTTTGTTAATGAATGAATATAAATTTAGAAGAAAATAAAATACTATACAATAAAACATATAAATTATACTAGAATTTATAGGTTATGGATTTTTTTGGGGTGTCATACTTGGAAAATGGTACTCAGGACTTTATTTATTTTTGATTTTTGGGCCACACCCTGTGACACTAAGGGGTTACTCCTGCCTAGGAGCTCATAGATCGCTCTGGCTTGGGGGACAATATGGGATCCCGGGGAGTTGAACTGCAGTCTGTTCTAGGCTCGCATACGCAAGACAGATGCCCTACCACTTGTGCCACTGCTCCGGCCCCTACTCAGGATTTATTTTCTTACTCTACACTCAGGGATCACTGAACGATTGGGCAAACTTATAGTATACTGGGGATTAAACCTAGTTTGGTCTCATACAAGGCATGTATCGTGCCTGCTCCTCTAATGGCGCTGGGCCCTAGAATTCACAGAATATTTATACATTGCTCTAGAATATCAATTTTTCAACAATTAAAATTTTGCCTTTAAATTTGTTTAAATTCCCATACATTGGGCAACTACAAGCAGAAAATTTTACAGCAGATACTTTTTAATTAATATCTTTAAACACCTTGATCACAAACATGATTGTGGTTGGGTTTCAGTCATGTAAAAAACACCCACCTTCACCAGTGCAACATTCCCATCACCAATGCCCCAAATCTCCCTCCTCCCGTTCCTACCCTCACCTGTACAGGCTTTCTACTTCCCTCATTCATTCACATTGTTATGATAGTTCTCAGTGTAGTTATTTCTCTAACTGCACTCATCACTCTTTATGGTGAGCTTCATGTCATGAACTGGAACTTCCAACCCTCCTCTGTTTTGTCTCTAAAAATTATTGCAACAATGTCTTTCGTTTTTCTTAAACCCAGAGATGAGTGAGACTATTCTACAGCAGATATTTCTAAAAGACCTCGATATATTATCAACAATTAAAAGGATTTGAAACTATGATAAGAGGCAAGCTTTTACCTTGAAGGGACTTTTATTTTAGTAGAAACTTACAATAATTGCCAGGTCTTCATGTTCAGTTTTATCACACTTCTGACTTTGCATTACTTTTTTTCATGCTTATATTTTGTCTCAAGACAAAATTATAGCTTGTTTTTCATCTTTATGATGGAATTTTAGGTAATTAATTAATTTAATAGACATGTTTACAAATAGTGCTCTGAGATATTTCTTTGAAGAGTACTCTTATTTTTTATTCCTCTATTTCATAATGATAGTTTCTGATTTTTCTTTATAGTATGTTGACTGGTTTATAGCATAGTAAGTTTTTCCATTTAGATACTTAGTTATGAAAATATGACTCAATGACAGCTGAATTATAATTACTGTATAACTTTAATTATAAGCAAACCTATGTAGTAGATGCTTAATAAATTAGAGGGATTTTAATTTGACAATGGTTGTCAAAGAGTTACATCTTTAACATTTGAAGCTCATAGACTAATTTTATGTTACCTAAGGGAGTAAAATATTTTATTCAGCTAACTTATTGATTTGCTTCTTTTATAGTAGAAAGTTACATTGCTCTTACGAAGGGGGGTTAAAAAGCTAATAACTTCAAATCTGAGGTTGTTCATAATGGAACCAAATGATTAATCATCTAACAGAAACAACTACTCACTAATTGTTAGCCAGAGATTTTTTAAATACCATGTCAAAAACAGGGAATCTTGTAACACTAAGACCAATTTTTTTATTTAGAAAAGTAATATTAGGGGCCGGAGCTCCTAATGGAGCTAGAGGTAAGGCCTGCATTAGCCTAGGACAGACCATGATTCGATCCCCCAGCGTCCCACATGGTTCCCCAAGCCAGGAGCGATTTCTGAGCATGTAGCAGGAGTAACCTCTGAGCGTCATCAGGTGTGGCCCAAAAACCAAAAACCAAAAAAAAAAAAAAAATGAAAAGAAAAAAGAAAAGTGATATTAAATCTGTTGACCAAATGATACTATATTAGGACCCAGGATGTAATGACCACTTATAACTGAATCTCTAAATATTATTTACTTTAGCCTTTTGCATTATTTTATTTTAATGTTTAAAGATTTTATATTTTATATATGTGGTTCATATTCACCGTTTTCATGAGCAAAATTACCACACCTTTACTATCACCAAAGTGTCTAAGACCCTCCACATAAAACTTATGTAACCTCTAGTATAGCTCTTCCATTACTCCACCCTTCCACATATTAATTAGTAATTTCATCTATGCATGGATTATATGGATTACTTATAAAGACAAAATTTCTCCTCTATTAATATACTCATCAGTAAATATCTATGCTACAAATTTTTCAAAAATCAATTTTTCTTGAAGATTCAGTGTGTGTGTGTGTGTGTGTGTGTGTGTGTGTGTGTGTTGTGAAATTAAGAGCCAGTTGAACTTGGGAACCATTGGGAATGTTGGAGGCCATGGTTAAGAAAGCTTATTAAAACCAAAGACTACAATAATAGTATTGAGTTTGGGTTGCATCATGATCTCCTAGTAGCTATGAATGTTTCTGGTAGCAGAATATCTAGTCTAAGAAGATGCTAGAAAGCAGTACAATTGTTTTTTATATTCAAAGGGAATAATAAACAAATTTTGAGATCTGAAAATTTTATTTTGAGGGAGAGAGTGATATTTCTATGCTCTTGTTTCTATGGAGAGGAAAATAAAAATAGGCTACTGTTCTACCACTCTACCTTCAGACTGACCTTTGGGTAATCAAAGTTCTGAGAAACACGAAGTGTTTCATTCTTATTCACTCATCATTTTTCTTTTGATCAACCATGTTAAGAGTTTTTAAATTAAAGCTCCATCATGAACTTCTTTCAATAGCATTATTCTTTTGCAATATAATTTCTAGTGGCTAAGTATTAATTTTAATTGATTTTTATAATAATAAATTGTCATTGATAATTATGATTATTTCCATTTCCCCCCCTTTTTTTCCACTTCTGGGAATGCTCAGAAATTACTCTAGGACCATATGAAATACTGGGTATCCAACCCAAGTTTGCTACATGCAAGGCAAAAGCCCTATCTACTGTATAATCAGTCAAACCAGTCAAAAAGTTTTTTTAATTGTAAATTATATCCTTTTGTTTTCTTGAAATTTAGTAAAAAATATGCACTAATTATACTCAAATTATAGATTCAGTTGTCTTTATTTTCTTGTTTCTTCCTCTTTATTTTATAGGTCAAGAATGAGTACAGGATCATTGTGCACCTCTCTTTGCCTCCTCAATGTTTATTATTTTTATTATTATTTTTGGGGGGCCACACCCAGTGATGCTCAGGAATTACTTCTGGCTATGCACTCAGAAATGGCTCCTAACTTAGGGGACCATATGGGACACAGGGGGAATGAACCATGGCCTGTTCTGGTCAGTCACGTGCAAGACAAATGCCGTACTGCTGCACCATAGCTCTGGTCCTCCATGTTTATTTTTTTTAAATAATTTTTGTGATGAAAGTGAATTACATATCTTTCACAGTAATATTTAAGCTACATAGTGATAATAAATCAGGGCCAGTCCCACCACCAGTGTTATCCTCCCTCCACCCGTTTCCAGCATGCATTCCATATCTCCCTCAGCTATGTGTGAGGCAAGTCCCTGACCTGGTGTACCGTTTCTCTGGCATCTACAATATTTTAAAGTCTAAAAATTTAAAAAACATTATTTTTAACTGAACAAATAATTGATGCTGGGCTTTACAAGCAGTGCTCAGAGAGTTCAGGGAACCCCACTAGATGATTCACAGATAAATAAATGCCTTGATGGTTCAGTGTAAGGGCTACCTTTCTTTAAGATATCATTTCTCTGGGTAGCTTTCTTGGGCTATTCTTCTTCCAATTTCTTTTTTCCATAATGAAACATCAACTTCATCATATATAATTTTTTTCTTTCACATTCAGAAAAAAAAAGAAAATAGCAGAGCTTATAGCTTTCAAGGCAATCCAACATCTTAAATACTTCCATCAAAATACTTTCATCTTCAATACTTTTCCTCAAATAAAATTTACACATAAAAATGATATCAGAATAATTTGCAGGGTTTTTGACACTTTGGGGATGATGGAATTACAGTCAGAGTTCACAAGTACATAAACATAATTATGAATACATTTATCTCATGAAAGTAAAAGAACACAATTTAAAAAAGAAATCTTATCTCAAATTTGCATGGCTATGATATTTTTATTCAAACAAAATCAAGAAATTGTTCCTTATTAACCTGAAATGATAACAAGTAATTATTTAAATCTATAATTTAAATTTTTTTTCTCATGGAGAAGTTACCAGAGTTTATACTATTTCTCTTTTCAAAATAATTTATTTCTGAACAGTCTATTCTGGTTTATCAAAATTTGTTTAGATTGAAAGTTCATATTTACTCCCATAAACTATAAAGTAACCCATATAAGAAAAGGTCTACAATTAACTCTGTATATGTATAGGTATAGGTACAGCATTCAATATATTTTTAACTAAAATTTGTTTTTCTGTTATTTGGGCTATACCAGATAGGCATGAAGATAGAACCTTGATTAGCAACATGCAAGGCAAATGCACTACTTGATATGTTACGTCTCTGGTCCTTTAAAATGTATTTTTACTGTTTAGTTTGATTCTTGGATCCACAACCTCTCCTTGTCATGTGACTTTCTACAATAGCCAGATAAGAGAAGATCCCAATGAAATAAATCTAAGAAACAAGATGTACAAGACTATAATGAGTCTTATTTAGGTGCCAATAATATCCTGTGAAATTGTCATCTAGTCAATGTGCCAACAATAATAATCTTGCACTAGATATTTTTGTTTGGTTATGCACAACATCCACTGATGCTCAGGGATTACTCCCAGTTCTACAGTCAGGGCTGACACCTGACAGGCAAGGAGACCCTGTGGGGTGTCAGGGGTTGAATCCAAGTTGACTGGGTATAAGGCAATCATGTTAGTCACAGTACTATCTCTCAGGCCCCAACTTTGTTGGACTGGACTGCTGTAATTCAAGACAGTAGTGATGTGTATGAGAAATCCCACAGCCTGGAGAAGAAGCAGATGACACAGAATAGGTTCCTAACCTGGATAGCCCTTAACCACCTGTTGATCAGGGGAAAAATTTAAGAGGTAAATGCATGTGTTTTAAAATCAAATAGCTATAGCTAGAAAGGAGTGAAGAGAACCTGTCAAGTCTGGGCATAATATATTACCACTTCCTGGAAAACAGTGCAATTGGCATACTGGATAAACCTTAAAAATTTCCCATTGATTTTAGGCCAAGAGAATTCCCTCTCTAATGTCCCCAATATTTACTGTGCCTATGCAGGAAAAAAAAAACACAAAATAATCTTTTATTTATTTATTTATCTATATATTTATATTTTTGATTTCTTTGGGTTTGGATATTGAAGCTGTTGTCTCCATTTTTTTTTATTTCTTATTTTTTCTTTCTTTTTTTTTTTTCCTTTTTTCTTTTTGCGCTATTATGTTTTTATTTCAGGACCGTGATTATTATATGGTGCTTGTCTTTATTGCTGTAGTGCTTACTGGATTTTTTATATGGGCCTGCATGGAGCAGCTTTCCCCCAGACCCTACCAGCAGGAGGCCTGGAAAGCGAAAACTGCCAATACCAGAGGAAACACTGCTGCCAAATCATGAGGACCTGTGCCTGGCCTGGGCACAGCTGAGTCGACTCCACTTGCCAAAATGCCCCGACTGGACGTAACTCGAGTCCGTCACCTGACCATGACCACCATGTATGCTGACACCATCGCCATCCTGATCTTTGCTGAAGCCCTCCAACAGTACACCATCATGCAGAAGAACATAGCCGTACCTGCCAACAGCACCCCACTGACGAGTGCCATCCTAAAGTTCACTGAGGCCCTCCAAAAGCACACGGTTGTGAAGAACACGACCATGCCTGTCCATGCCGACATGGTGGGCCAACCTGCAAGGCCACCCAGTGGCAGCGCAATGACTTCAGGCATCAGTGTCACTTTGCCAGAAATCACCGAGGCCAACCTTGCTAGAAGCCCAATCTCTCCTCCACACAGACGAGTGCCAGCTGGAAATCCTTTGATGCCCTTTGAAAGTCAACTGCTGGGCAGAAAAACTCTACCTGCCTGCCAAGAGCAATGTCTGATTGACCTCTGACCCTGATTGGCTAGTGGATCTATGCCCTGCGCATCCTCATCATTTTTCGTTCCCAATGGATGGACTCTCTTAATTTTAGGCATCAGACATATTTACATAAAACATTGCTCTCAATCTGCTTCTGCTTATGTATCTCTATGTTTCAACTTAGCTATAGTAGACGAATTGATACTTGAATGAGAGTATATTGGACCAAACGAAACTGCCGAATTTCTTGTGTTCTAGTAATTGGGCAGGGAAAGGAATCACACATTCTGGCTGCACTTAGGCTCCAATTAAGAGAATGAACTGTCATATGGGGCAAGGTATTTCAGAGGTGATTCCTGCTATGTCACTGGACATTTAAAAAAAAATGCTTCTATTCAGGAAGTCTTTGATACTTAGTGAAACAAATTTCGAGATTCCCATTTAAAAGAGTTACAGATGATTTTAGGAGAGACAGGAAACGATTTTGTCCAGAACATGGTTTTACCCTCAGACATAGCTGAAACTGATATTATCAAACAGGGTACAGTGTCAGCAATCATAGGTCTTCCAAATTTGTTTCAGTTTAGATAAGCAAGGGGTGTGTAATCAAACAAAATGGCTTCAGAATATGTATGTCTGGGTAAGAATTATGTTGGTTTTAAATATTACCAAGCAGGTAAAGTCAGACTTTCTATTTTAAAATCATTTTAATAATTTTTATTAATAATACACATTTTAATTTTTAATTTTAAAAATAAAAAATTTTGATTTTAACAACTAAATTAAAATGTAATTAAAATAAAAAACTTTAATTGTAAAATTACTTCATTTAAACACCTTGGTTTTCAAAGGTTTTCATAATTCAGTTTCTTTTTTTCAAGTTACAAATTTTTGATGATTGTTTTAACCATATATAGTGTACAACAACCTTCACCAGTACACATTTCCTGCGACCAATGTCCCAGATTCCTCCTTCTCCTCTGTTTTTAAAAGTAATATAGAAAATTGAATTACAGTGAGATATAGTTACAAGTTTGTCCACGATTGATTTTCAGTCATACAATGTCCATTACCCACCTTACATCAATGCACATTTTCCACCACTAATGTTTCCAGTTTTTCTTCTACTCTGCTTTTTCCCATCTGCCATTTATGGCAGATATTTTAATATTGTCTTTGGGTATTAATAACATACATTTTATTTATTTATTTATTTATTTATTTATTTATTTATTGACTTTTGGGCCACACCCAGTAACGCTCAGGGGTTATTCCTGGCTATGCCCTCAGAAATCACTCCTGGCGTGGGGGACCATATAGGACACCAGGGGATCAAAACAAGGTCTGTCCTAGGCTATTGTGTGCAAGCCAAGCATCCTACCACTTGTACCACCGCTCCAGCCCCAATACTTTTTATTTTTTAAATGAGTTTATTTAAACACCATGTATATAGACAGTGGTTTTTCAGTTATAATGTTGTTCATTATAGTCAGTCATACAATGTACAACATCCTTTACCAGTATGCACAGTATATTTCCTGTCACCAATTACTCCAGCTTTTCTCCCACCAACCCATGCTTGGCTCTGTGGCAGACATTTTTCTTCTCTCTCTCTCCTCCCTTTTTTCTCCTTTATATATTGGTTTGCAATATTGTTACTGAAGGAATATACATATCACTTTACCTCCTTTACTTCTATTCTTGTCCAGAGTGATCATTTACAACCATCACTGTCAGTTGTCCCTTCTCTGCCCTAACTGCACCCATACCATCCTGGAAGATAGATAAAAAGCTAGAAAAAGATACCAGATACCCAGCCCTGAATTCATCCTGCTTATTGATTAATCAATCACATGCTTAGAGGAATAGTGAGTATAAGACATATTATCTGAAACTTGATATCCCAAATTCAAGATCATAGATTCTTTAACTACATGGGAGAGAATTTGGTATTGTTTGAAAATGATATTTTTATTTAAGCACCATGTTTAAAACATGTTTGTATGGGCCAGAGAGATAGCATGGAGGTAAGGCATTTGCCTTTCATGCAGAAGGTCATTGGTTCAAATCCCCGTATCCTATATGGTCCCCCGAGCCCACCAGGAGCAATTTCTGAGCGTGGAGCCAGGAGTAACCCCTGAGCGCTGCTGAGTGTTACCCAAAAACCAAAAAAAAAAAAAAAAAAGACCTGTTTCTAGTTGGGTTTCAGTTATAAAAAGAACACAACCCACTTCACCAGTGCAACCTTCCCACCACAAATGGCCCCCACCTCCTTCCTCTGCCATCCTGTGCTGCCTGTATTGAAGACAGGTATTCTTATTTTTATTTTATTGAGACCATTGTGAATTACATATCTTTCACTACTAGTGGCATAAGTCCATTTGTGTTTAGCTTGTTATAGTTTGGTTCTCTTGATTATGTTTTGTTGACTATGCTTGGGTATTTAGATCTGACTGTTTTTTTTTTTTTATTCAATACTCTTGACACCACTTGGTCTCTGGGTCCCTGCCCTTTTATTACTTTCTTTTCTCTATTTGTAGAAAGATATAGATGCAGAGCAAAATGATTCAAGTTGTAAGGTTCTATGTAAAAGGCAGCCGCCCTTATCTAGGAGATATAAATAAAATTTTATAAAAAGAAACAAAAGATGGGTGGTGTAGGTGCAGGAAGATTTTTTTTTTTTGAATAGGTGCAGTAAAGGTTGGGAAAATTAGAAAGAAAATTTCCTTGGCTTAAGAGTTACATGATGCCTCCACCCATGAAACACTACAGACTCCAGGCATGTTGGTTGTCCTACTATGGCTTTAGGCAGGAAGGAAAATCTGTCTTCACCTATTCTGAAAATGCCTCAGGTATATGTCTGGGTTAGACTACCTGAGAAGAGAGAGTGGCCATTATTTCCTTTTGGAGCATGATAGAGGAGATGGGCCACTATAAGCCAGGAAGATGGCATTTTGAGTGTGGGTTGATGGTTTTTCCTGTGTGGGAATGGGTGTGATATGGTGTTTAGTCCAACTGCATTTCAAAAATAATCCCAGATATTTCAGCCATTAGTCTCACCTGAGAAGGTTAAGCTACTCAAATCATTAAAATTTCTTCAACTTCTGCATGTATATGTGGCTCACAATTTGCTAAAAATTGCGCCTAAGAAGCTTAAATCATGATTTGCATAAATTGAGAAACCAAGCAGACTTTTTTTTTTAATCTTTCAGAGAGAAACTAATTAAAAAGCCTATCTTCTTTGAAGGAAATTTCAGAGCTTTAAACTTGCTTTTTCCTTAGGTTTTTTTTTTTTTTTACTTTTTTTTAAATAAAATTGTTTATTTTTTTAATTGGCTACTGATTTTATCTTTCTTTTTTGTTTTAATAAGATTGTTTTACATATATTGTAAAATAAATTTAATATGGTTAGTTAACATTCATTATCTCATAAAGCACAATGAAAAGAACAAAAAAGTCAGTTTTCTTGATGATGAAAACTCAGGTTTAGGTTCCGTTCTTTTTTTTTTTTTTTTTTTTGCTATTTAAAAGTCCAATTTTATTTTTAAATTATCCAACAAATTTGAACTTCCAGCAGCAAAATTTTCCATTCTAAGACTTCTGAGGTAAAGGAAATTGGTATAATCCTTACTTCCATAGTAAAATTAAAATAATGCTACAATGAAGTCATTATACTAAGTTCCCTGTACATGATTTTATAATAATTTTTATTGGGACCAAAGTGAATTATGAATCTTTCACAGTAATATTTTAGGTACATAGTGATAATAAATCAAGGGCATTCATATCGCCAGTGTTGTCCTCCCTCCACTCCTGTTCCCAGCACTCCCCTCCTTTGCTCCCTGGACTGTTAGTATAACTGGTCCCCTCTGTGTCTAGCCTGTTGTAGATTGTAGAGTACAGATTCTGTTGTCATTGACTTTGGATTTGGTGTTTAAGCCTGATCATTTTTTACTTTTACTCAATTTTCATACAATTATTTGATCCTGGTATCCTCCAGTTTTCCCCCCTCAATTCATGAGGCAGAACAAGATGATTCAAGTTGTGTGGTTCTGTTGGAAAAACAAAATAAAACAAAAACAAACAAACAAGAAAATATGGGAGGAGTCCATTAGTGGTTTTATATATCAATTAAAAAGAAGAAAGAAAAAAAAGAAGAAAAACATAACAAAACCAAACCAAAACAAAAAGAATAACTACAAAAAAAGCTCCCAGCAACAAAAACACCAACTACCAAATAATAACCACAAGAATGAAAAGGGAAGAGAAAAAATAGAGAAGAGAAAAATATATAAGAAGAAGAAAAAGAAAAAAATGAAGGAAAGAGGGATTCCTTTTTTTGTTTTTTTTTTTTTGCAAAGGCACAGTATGTATTGGGGAAATTAGAAAAAGAATTCCTTGGCCTTAGATATACATGGTATCTCTACCCTTAAAGCATGCTGCCATGAGAACAACTACAAGCTCTGTATATGCTCATTTTCACACACCACGGTCTTTTTATGGTGCCAGGAAACTTTCTGCTCAGTTGTGGATGATAAAATCAGGCCTCTGTAGCTAGATATCTTGGTTTTTGCATAGGTTGTAGGATGAAGTCTAAGATAGAGTCTCTCTGGTTCTCGAAATTCTGTTCCATCACCGTTGTTGTAATCAATCTTCTGTAATAAGTGGTCATGGTTTTTGCTTAGATCCTAGGTTGAAGCGTAGGATAGAGTCTTTCATTATGATGACAGAAGTTCTGCTCAGTTGCAGTTACAGTCAGAATTTTGGTATTAGAGATCTTTATTTTGTACAAATTCTAGGCCAAAGCCTAGGCTAGGATCTTTCTTATTGATCCCAAAATAGGTTCTGCCCAGTCATAGTTGTCAAAGTCAGTCTTCTGTAGTTAGCGGTCTTGGTTTTCACACAGAGCAAAGGATGACTTGTCTTCTGATTTCATCTTACAGTTAGGTAATGAGATAGGGCAACATGCTCTTAGATCAAGTTGTTGCCATTTCCCCTTTGTCAGGATGTCATATCAAAAGTAGTGCAAGTTGGTGCCAGAGCAGTATTAAGAATTTCCCAGGGGGGAGTTTGGTTCCTGCTGCTGTTGCAGGGAACTGTGTCAGTTACATCTGGGATCTGGTTTTCTGGGTTGGATGGTAGCTGTCTGATCACATGCAGTCTAAGTTAGACCCACATGATACATGTTCAGAGCATTTTAGGATAAGGATAGTTTTTACGTCTAGAGTAGTAAACAATATGGTAGTAAGGACTAAAAGGTGGCTACCCTATGAAGTACTGTCTGCCTCATTTTATATATCAAGGTTCTTTACTAAAGAACCTTTATTTAACATAGATTAACATGGGCTTTATTTAACATAGATTGAATTGATGAAGAAGAAAAAAAAGAAGAAGAGAAGGAAAGAAGTAGAAAGAAAAAAAGAGGAAGAAAAGAAAAAAAGAAAATGGTAATTTTCAGAAACATATCTGATGAGTGGGACCTGTCTGTGGTGTGCCATTGACTGTTTCAGTGGTCTGAATGATCATATGATTTAGGTCCTAGTAGAAGACATAAAACAAAAGTAAATAGGTAAGAAGCAAAACATAACAAAACAAAAAACAAAACAAAAAGAATAACTAAAAAAAGCTCCCAGCAACAAAAACACCAACTACCAAATAATAACCACAATAATGAAAAAAAAAGGAAGAGAAAAAGTAGAAAAGAGAAAAAATATATAATAAGAAGAAAAAGAAAAAATTAAGGAAGGAGGGCTGGAGTATTTTATCAAGACATTGTCATAATGATCACTGTATATGGTATCTAGTACGATTGAGCACTGAGGTGTAAAATTAGGGTGTCCACCCTATGTTTCCAGAACCACTGTGGACAAAGAAGCTGAAGGGTTATTTTATACCTCATAAAATTAAGGTATTAAAACATATTGCTAGTGGTCACTGCAGTGGGAATCCCTGGCTTCCTATCATATTCTGTACCTGGTTCTGTGAATAAATACATTAGAATATTGTTATAGGCCTTTGTAGTTAAAGGTTGATTGCTTACGTGTTTCCTCTTAACTGCTGTTTCTGATGTTGCTGATTTCTTTATGGTATAAGGACAGTTGAGGCTTTGTGCTGCTCCTCTTCCACTTGATTTGAACACTTATCCTTGCTAAATGCTGACACCTATGATGTTTGGAGTTTCTACCCTTTATAGCATTGCAATTCTTCATGGACTACTATATGTATAATGGTATATATTCTAAATACTTCCGATAAGTACTATTATTCTGTATTTTTCTTTCTTCTTCTGACTTACTTAATTTAACAATATTTTCGTCTACTATTTTAAATGAGATCAACTCTTTAATCATGGTTTCCTCTGTTTCTGTATTTGTATAGAGTAATGCTACTGTCTTTTGTGAATTGAGTTTGTAGCCAGCCACTTTGCTTTATTGATTTATTATTGTTTCTAGGAGTTTTACTGTGGAGTCTTTAGGGTTTTCTATGTATATCATCATATCTGCATAAAGAGATAGTTTGACTACCTCTTTATGATTTCCTTTGATTCCCCCCTCTTGTCTGGTTGATAGGACTTTTAGAACTATGTTGAATAAGTGTGGAGAGAGTGGATAGCCTTGCCTAGTTCCTGACCTTAGTGTAAATGCTTTCAGTTTTTCACCATTAAGTATAATGTTGGCTGTGGGCTATTTTGTAGATAGCTGTAACTATCTTGAGGAAGGTTCCTTCCAACCCTATTTTGCCAAGTGTTTTCATCATGAATGGGTGTTGGATTTTGCCTTCTCTGCATTGATTGATAGGATCATGTGATTTTTGTCTTTCTTGTTGTTGATGTA
The DNA here is from genome assembly GCF_024139225.1 of Suncus etruscus. Lineage (NCBI taxonomy): Eukaryota > Metazoa > Chordata > Mammalia > Eulipotyphla > Soricidae > Suncus > Suncus etruscus. The sequence goes on along the minus strand of NC_064867.1, from coordinate 14,518,325 downwards.
GTGTATGATGTTGATTGATTTGAGTATGTTGAACCATCCTTGCATCCCTGAGATAAAACCCACTTGGCCATGGTGTATAATTTTTTTGATGTATTGTTGGATTCAGTTTGCTAGGATTTTGTTGAGTATTTTTGCATTCATATTCATTAGTGAGGTTGGTCTGTAGTTTTCTTTCGTGGTGGTATCATTGTCATATTTGGGAATGAGTGTGATATTAGCCTCATAAAAAAGTTAAGGAGGATTTCTGTCTTTTCAATGTTTTGAAAGAGCTTGAGAATCAGTGGTAGTAATTCTTCTAGGAATGTTTAATAGAATTCACCTGTAAAACTATCTGGTCCTGTACTTTTGTTTTGGGGAGTTTCTTAATTACTGTTTCAAATTCCTTAGATGTGATTGGCCTGTTTAGATTCTATATCCTCCTTAAGTCTCTGAAGATGATATTTTCCAGAAATCTGTCTATTTTTTCTGGGTTCTCTAACTTAACTAAGTACAATTGCTTATAATAAGCCCTCATGATGTCTTTGATTTCTTGAGGTTCCATTGTAATCTCTCCCCTTTCATTTGTGATCTGATTTATTTGGGTGTTTTTCTTTCTTTCTTTCTTTCTTTCTTTCTTTCTTTCTTTCTTTCTTTCTTTCTTTCTTTCTTTCTTTCTTTCTTTCTTTCTTTCTTTCTTTCTTTCTTTCTTTCTTTCTTTCTTTCTTTCTTTCTTTCTTTCTTTCTTTCTTTTTCTTTTTCTTTCTTTTCTTTCTTTCTTTTTTCTTTCTTTCTTTTTCTTTCTTTCTTTCTTTCTTTTCTTTCTTTCTTTCTTCTTTCTTTTCTTTCTTTCTTTCTTTCTTTTTCTTTCTTTCTTTCTTTCTTTCTTCTTTCTCTTTCTTCTTTCTTTCTTTCTTTCTTTCTGTCTTTCTTTCTTTCTTTCTTTCTTTCTTTCTTTCTTTCTTTCTTTCTTTCTTTCTTTCTTTCTTTCTTTCTTTCTTTCTTTCTTTCTTCTTTTTTCTTTTTTCTTTCATCTTGCCAACAGTTTGTGTATCTTGTTTATTCTTTCAGAAAAACAGCTCCTGGTCTCATTGATTTTTTTGAATGGTTTTCTTTGTTTTTATGTTGTTTATTTCTGCTCTGGTTTTTATTATTTCTTGTCCTCTTCCTGTGTTTAGGTTTCTTTGCTGCGTTTTTTCCAGGTCCTAAAAGTGTCCCTTTAAGCTGTTAATTTTGTCATTTTGCTCTTTCCTAATGTAGACCTGTATTGTTATGAATATCCCCCTAATTGCTGCTTTTGCTGTAACTCACAGATTTTGAGAATTTGTCTCTTCTCTATCATTCATCTCAAGGATTCGTTTTATTTTTCCTTGATTTCCTCTTCGATCCAGCTGTTGTTGAGCAGCATGTTGTTTAATCTCCAGGTGTTGGACTTTCTCCACACCTTCTTTTTATAGTCAATCTTGATCTCTGTTGCATAGTGATCTGATAGGGTGCTTCTTATGATCCTTATATTTGTGATTTTGTGTAAATTAGATTTATATTCTAAGGCATGGTCTGTTCTAGAGTAGGTACCATGTACACTTGAGAAGAATGTGATATCTGCTTTTGGGGGGTGGAGGGCCCTATATAAGTCCATTTTCCTAGTTCTTCTAGTTTCTCATTTTGGGTTTTTATATATTTGCTAGTTTTCTGCCTGGTGAATCTGTCTTGTGGTGATAGTGGTGTGTTGAAGTCTCCTACTACTGTCACATTTTCTTCCATATGTTTCCACAGGTTTGTGAGCAGATGCCTTACATATTTTGCTGGCTCTAGATTTGGTGCATAAATGGTGATCAGCATTAGTACTTCTTGGTCAAATGTTCCCCTTATCAATAAGTAATGACCCTCTTTGTCACTGAACACTTTCTTGAGGTTGAAAGTAATTTGGTTTGATATATGAATGGCTGGTCCAGTTGTTTTTGTTTTCCATTGGCTTGAGTAATTGATTTCCATCCTTCTATTCTAAGCCTGCATCTATCCTGTTTTTTTTAGGTGTGTTTCTTTTTTTTATAATAATTTTTATTTTGACCAAAGTGAATTACAAATCATTCAAAGTAAAATTTTAGGTATATAGTGATTTGAATCAGGGGTATGCCCATCAACAATGTTGTCCTCCCTCTACCCCCATTGGAGGCAGCATATGTCATGTTTTGGTTTCTTGATCCAATCCTCTACTCTGTGTCTTTTAATGGGGGAGTTTAGTCCAATAATATTTAAAGAGCTTATTGAAAGAGAGGTTGTTGTGTCATTGTTATTGTGTAGGGTTGTTGTTGTTATAATTGGGTTTGGATTGTGTAATTCATTTCTGAGTAGTGCATTTAGATATGGTTTGATTAGCACAAATAGTGAGAGTTCTTTTTTCCTTGTCTGATAATGTTGTTCTGTTTGTTTCTGGGCCACACCTGGTGATGCTCAGGGGTTACTCCTGGATATGTACTTAGAAATCGCTCCTGGCTTGGGGGACCATATGAGACACTGGGAGATCAAACCATGGTCCATTATAGGTTAGCACACACAAGGCAGATGCCTTATGGCTTGCACCACTGCTCGGGACCCATTGTCTTAAAATGTTTTTAGTCTTCCCTCCTCCCATATGAATAAGAGTTTTGCTGGGTAGTAGATTCTGGGTTGGAGGGATTTTTTTTTTGTTCAGTAGTTTAAATATATCATTCCACTTGCTTGAATCATTTCAAATGGGAGATCTGGTTTGATTCCTTTGCACTTGAGGTCTTTTTTCTTCCTTATTGCTTTAAAGAATTCATTTTTCTCTTTGTTTATAGCCATTTGGTTTACTATATGTCTTGGTGTTGGTCTACTAGGGTCTATTTTATTGGTAACTCTTTTCGTCTCCAGGTGTCTCTTTCAAGAGGGTTGGAAAATTTTCTGCTATTATTTCCGTTACTACTTGTTCTTCCCCTATCCCTTTTTCCACCCCTTCTGGTATTCCTACAATTTGTAAATTATTTATTTTGTCTTTACTCATTAAGTACTTCACCTTATCTTCCAATGTTTGTCTCTCATTTCTTTGTTGACTTTTTTGTTGTTGCTGGCTTGTATTTTGTCCTCATGTTCATCCATGTGATTCTCTATATGTGTAATTCTGCTATTGTGGCTTGTTAGCATACTTTTTAGTTCATTCAGTTCTGTTTACCTTAATTCTCTATTTTCTGATAGAGTTCTTCTTTGATTTGGATAAATTGTTCATCTATTGATTTTTTTATTTTTTTAGTTAGTGATTCTTTGAATTCCATTGCTAGGACATTAAATGCTGATTTTTTGTCCTCTTTTATAATGTTCATATGTTTTGGAGGACTTTGGAATCTATTAGGATTGCTCTCTATATCCCCAGATGCTGGTGTCTTCCTTAGTTTATCCATTTTTTTTTTTGCATAGGGTGTGTGGGTTAGGATACTGGGTTTTCAGGCTTTTTTAAATCGTATGTTTGGTTGTGTAGGAGGTGGTTGGAAGTATATCTATTTTGGGGTTATTTTCTCAGGGTCCCATGTATTTACCCAAGTATGTTAGAAGTGTCAGTGTCTAGTTAGTTAGGTTTTGGGGCTATATATTTTCAAAGGGAGAAAAGAGTTGGGCCTTCTCTGCCTAGGACTGTCTAGTGGGTTTTGTAGGGTAGTAATGTTATGACCAGATTGGGTAAGGACAGCCTAATGGTGGCGGAGGCATAGTGATGACATCATCTGAGTGGTCCTTCTTGTGTGTGTTCTGGCAAGGTCAGATTTCTCCAGATCACATTTCTCCTATCTGTTTCCTAGTTCCCGCACTCACTCTCTCCTCAGAGTTGTAGGGTCCTGGTACCTGGATGGCATCTCTAGAGTGCTTTGTCCCTGCCTTTATGGGCAAGTTTGGCTCCTGTCTCTTCCTTGGTTGCTGCACTCACCCTCTCCCCAGAGCTGTAGGGACCAAGGCACTGAAATCCCTCCGTATTTATTCTTAATTAATCTAGAGAACTGGTCTCATTGCTTTAACTAGAAGGCTGAAAGTGGGGGAATTTTTTTTTATGTTAATTGTAAAAGGATAAACTGGGTTAGAGAGATGAGAGTTGTTTGCTTCTCTTTTGTTCTTTGCTCTTCTAAGGATGATTCTGAGCCTGCAAAATTAGAATCTGGGTTGAAATAAAGAGTTTTAGGTTCCAGTTTATATCTGAATCAGAATCTACATTAAAAATGGCATTCCTGTGATTTATTTTCAGATTTCTGAGAAGCACCACTTTAGTTGATTGCCATTAATTATTTTTTGATTGCTCCTCTACCAGAGGTTCCCAAACTTGTTTACATATTGGAATTATTGTGGAACTTTTGAGGGTAATTTGAATCCTTTTATTTCTTTTAATTAGAGTTTATTTAATTTTTATTATAATAATTTTTATTTTGACCAAAGTGGATTGCATATCTTTCACAGTAATATTTTAGGTACATATTAACATTGAATCAGTGGATTTCCATCACCAAAGTTGTCCTCCCTTTACCCCGTTCCCAGCTTGCATCCCATATCCTCCTTCCTTACCCCCCAGGCTGCTAGTATAAGTGGTCCCCCCTTTGTGTCTAGCTTGTTATAGATTGAATATCGATTCTTTTGTCATTGACTTTGGGTTTGGTGTTTAATTCCGATCATTTTTATTACTACTTAGTGATCATACAACTGTTTGGTTTTGGTATCCTCCATTATTGATACCATTATTGGTATCCTCAATTTGAGAGGCTGGGCAAGATGGTTCAAGTTATGTGATTCTGTTTGAAGGGAAGAAAAGCAATAAAATGGGGTAAAAATCTAACAAGCCGAATTGTGGAATTTTGAAAAATACTAATGTTGCATACAAAGCTTAGAAACCATGTTTTAATTACTTTTGGGATGTGATTTGGACATGAAGCTTTAAAAGAGCCAGATTCTTCACCAGAGGGAAAACAAACAAAAAATGAAAATGCAAAGAAGCTCACAAATGTACTGCTGTGTGTCTTTTATACTGATTTTGTTCTGTTTGGAGTTTTCTTAGGAACCCATCTTATCTTATTAGGGTTGCAATTTTCTCTATCCACTGATCCTTTATTGAATTTTATTTGTCCTCATTCCCTTCAGCTTCTTTTTCTCCAATTCTCTAAACTTTAGTAGTTTTGGAAACTCCAGAAGATATGGTATTGGCCCCAACATGTGGCTTGAAATTCTATAGGTGACAAGAGTGTCTTGTACCATGGAAGGGCTTTTCTCTTATTACTTTTCAAAAAAAAATTCTAGCACCCTGACTTACCAATCCCCCCACCAGTGTGATATTCCTACTTCCAATGTCCCAAGATTACCACCTGCCAATCTAGTCTAATCCCTTTCAGGCACAAACAAAGTAATTTATATTATGTGTTACAGCACAGAGGCAAATGAAATTGGCAAAACATAGATCAATAAGTGTCAATTTAAAATAATTGTTATATCTCTTGTTGGTGTTACTAAATTCCTTGTCTAAAGATTAAGTGGGCTAAAGATTGTCTGGGCTATGGTTGGAATCAATTGTGCTTTCTGTGTTACTGTTACTCAGAGAACTTGATCATCATCTGTGAAACTTCCCATTCAGATTTGCTGCTATCCTCCTGGGCTGATACTACTATAAAATACTGGGGCATCACTTGTATAAGCACAATAGAATTATTACTTTTTACTAACTTAAAATTTTTATTTAGTCAACTTGCTTTTTGACCTGACATAATCAATGGAGTCACAGTTTTACTTTCAATTTAAAAGCTTCTAGAAAATGACTCAGCCAGAAAAAAACAAAAAACCCAAAATATCTAAAAAATAAAACAAAAATGCTCACTACAGTTATGATAGTTCTTAGTGTAGTAATTTCTCTAACTTCACTCACCACTCTTTCTGGTAGGCTTCATATCGATGTGGGGCATTGGTGGTGGGGAGGTTGTACTGGTGAAGGAGGGTGATCTTTTTAATAACTGAAACCCAACTACAAACATGTTTTTAATCATGGTGCTTAAATAAATATTTAAATAAATATTTAAAACAAAATGGAAATGCACATGAGACTGAGTTGCAGAAATATATATAAAAGATGTCTCATTCTTCTTTATTTTCTTCCTTTTTCTTCCATCCTTGCCTACCTTCTTTTCATTTTTCAGTTCTTCCTTCTTTCTAAATTTTGTAATGTATCATGAGTATTATAATTTTATAATATATATTTTTAAAATAATAGATGGACATTAACTATCTAAATCAAAAAAATTAATTAGTAATATATTTTGATAGTAACAATTAGTCTAGATTTGTTCATTTGTCTGATGTGTTAAAATCAAAGCTTTCAGTATATTACATTCTTCTATGTATAATACCACTGATATTGAATTACTAACCTTTGTCTCCCACTTCTCAAATCCAATACTGAAAAATGTAGCAAAGTGAAGAGTAATGCGAATCTTTGGTATTTTTCATAAGGCTGGAAATAAGGTTGTGCTGACATTCCTGACCTACGTTATGCAAACCTCTGTAGAATTTTCTCCCTTCTTCCAAATTTCCTCTCATTGTAGTACTGAGGTATCCATGAAGATATGATTCCACTGTTGATGGAGGCAACCAGTTCAATCAAAAGACAAGGTTACTGGTTGAGAAAAGAGCTTTATAACAATTAGTTTGTGGATTGGAAGGTGGTAGGTTCACATTATAGAGAATTATCTTGCCTATACAGTCACAAAAAGTAGTTTTCATAGGAAAGAGTAAATACTCTTAGAAAGTACAGATTGCAGACTGATGTGTGGCATGGTGGTCAGTCACATTTCTTCTGGGTTAATTCTTTTAAGTGTAAGAGTTCAATTCAGTTTAGAATTTATTTACTTTAAATAGGTTTTTTTTTGTGTGTGAAAGGAAAAGAGAAAGAAAGTTCTTTACATTCTCAGTAGCCCAAGTCTAGAGAGACTGCAGATTTAAATTTTGAGTCAGCACTTAAATTCTTTAGGGCTGGTTCTGCTGACACGCCCATCCCTTCACTGACAGATCATTCTACTTTCTAAAGACTGTTTCAGAACTTCTTGGGAGATGTCTCACTTTTTTCAGTGCCATAGTCATCATTCTTCCAACTTTGGGAAACAATTTTTAGGTTATCATCCTTCTGATTCAAATTCTGGTGAAGAATTCTGTGCTCTGTTTAATTCAAATGATGGAAATGAAGACAAAGTAATGAACTTCCCAGATCCCTCGGGTTATAAACAAAATATTTGGATCTGAACCATGGTCTTTGACCCTAACTAATCTGGTTTTTCTTTTATTCAGTTTTTTTTTATAATTTTATTGATCTTTAGGTGATCTAGTTTGGTCAAATCTTAATATCATATCTATAAACTTCCAGTAAATATTATTAATGCAGATGATTACATGTAATCAGAGCTCACAAATACTGGTGTAACAGTGGACTTTAAAATGGGTAGAAAAGGGGCCGGCGAGGTGGCGCTAGAGGTAAGGTGTATGCCTTACAAGCGCTAGCCAAGGAAAGGACCACGGTTCGATCCCCCGGCGTCCCATATGGTCCCCCCAAGCCAGGGGCAATTTCTGAGCGCGTAGCCAGGAGTAACCCCTGAGCATCTAACGGGTGTGGCCCGAAAAACCAAAAAAAAAAAAAAAAAAAAAAAAAAAAATGGGTAGAAAACAGTCTTTAACTGTTTTTTAATGGAAACCAAAGTCTGTTAGGTTATAAAGTTGGAGGGAGAATAATTTAACATGCATTCCAATGTGTAGTCATTTAAATACTTACTAGGTAGGAAATAGTTCTTCTACACAAATCGTTTACTTCTCTGATGTCCCCTAGAGGAAATCATTATAATTGTTTCATATTTCACAGCTATAGTCAGTGACCCCAGGCTTTTAGGTTTTGTTTCATTCATATTTAGCAAAGGGATAGGGTGAAATTTTTATTGTTGTTTTTAAAGTAATGGGACCTCTACTTGACAAATATCTGCTGTATACTGCAGAGGTCACCTTAGGTTGTGATGGGAGTTTTGTTTCCTCTCTTGTTCCTTATGCCTGTGTTACCCCACCAGTTAATGGATCTCTAACCTGGATGCCTGTTAATACTACCTACAGAACTCTAATGAATGATTGATACCTAGATCCCATTGTTGATCCATAACTGAGAATACTATGTGATGAGAGGAATTTATTGTGCAAAGCTAGAGCTAGAAGATTATTCTATAAATCTGAAGTCCTCAATATTTTTGGCATATATTTACAGGACAGTTCAGTGGTATATGGTGTTGTAAAGCATACTTTATTTTTTGACTATCATATTTATTTGTTTGTTTATTTTATTAATATATTTATTTAAACACCTTGATCATAAGCATGTTTGTAGTTAGGTTTCAGTAATAAAAAAGTACACCCCCCTCACCAGTGCAACCTTCCAGACACCAATGTGGTTGCTCCCTCATTCCCACCCCACCTCAGTCTTCAAGATAGATATTCTATTTCTCTCACTCACTACCATTGTCTAGAATCAGGGATCCTCAAACTTTTTAAACAGGGGGCCAGTTCACTGTCCTTCAGACTGTTGGAGGGCCATATTATAGTAAAAACAAAAATTATGAACAAATGTCTATGCACAATGCATATATCTTATTTAGAAGTGAAGAAACAAAATGGGAATAAATACAATATGTGGCCCGCGGGCCGTAGTTTGAAGACCCCTGGTAGTTGTTGGTGTAGTTAATTCTCTTACTGCACTCACCAATCTTTGTGGTAAGTTTTATATCATGGACTGGTCCATTCAGACCTCATTTTCTATTGTCTCTAAGTATTATTATCATACTATCTTTTTTTTTTGAAATCCCATCAATGAGTGAGACTATTCTGTGTCTTTTTCTCTCCCTTTGTTTCATTTCACTCAGCAAAATAGTTTCTATGTTCATCCATGTATAGGAAAATTTCATGATTTCATTTTTCCTGACAGCTGCATAGTATTCCATTAATATGTATATATGGTATATATGTACCACAGCATCTTTAGCCACTCATCTGTTGTCGGACATCTCAGTTGTTTCCACATTCTGGCTATTGTAAATAAAGCTGCAATGGACATAGATATACAGAGGACATTTTTGTATTTTTTGTGTATGTTTCAAGGGTATATTCCTAGGAGTGGATCATATGGGAGCTCAATTTCCAGTTTTATAAGAAATCTCCATATTTTTTCCATAAGGCTGGACCAGATGGCATTACCACCAGTCTCACATCCCCACTACTAATTATTCTTGTTCTTTGTGATATGACTGGAGAATGAAACATACAGGAAGTGACTCTGGGTATATCTAGCCACTTTTCCAAATAGCCATTGTTTTCTTAAGAATAATGTAGTATTGGACAGATTTTATATATATTTTTATAAACGAAAGGAAAACATTTAAACCAGACAATTGATTCACAAAATTTAAAAGGGGTAAAGACAATAGGACAAAGAAAAGACCTGGAGTAAAATATATAATAATTTTTAAAGGGTAGAGGAAAAGAAATTGTAACCAAAAAAATATTTTGCTGAAAGAAAAATGGCTATGAAGAGAGCAAGATAAGCATATAGAGAAAGTCTCTCCACCCCTAAAAATAAAGAGAAAAATAGAAAAAAAATAGTCAACATATGGTACTTAGTAATGTGTTATAAAAGTAAGATGTTGCTAAGCAGGTATAGTCCTGTTGAGATATTCTAAAACCATAAGAGCAGAAACGCTTATAGAAACAAGGATTGTGATTCATAATTGTGAGTCATGAGGTGATCTTGATGTGGTTTCACAAGTTTACTTTTTGATTTTCTAATAATCAGCATCATTCGATTTTCTATTTAATTTCCAGGCTCCGGTGGGGAGTAGGTCATTGAATTTAATTAATTCATTTCTTGGAATAAAATAGACAACTTTTATATTAAGAGATTATGCTCATGATTTCCCAGAAGGTGATTTTTTTGGGGTCATATTGAATAAGTCTTCAACTTCCTAATATCCTAGCTTCCTTAGGATATTGTTGAGCTTACTGGGTTTTAGAAACCCATTTCTATTTCCTTGAACTTACCTTTTACTATTTTTTAATTTTATTTGAACTTGGGGCCCAAATCTGGCTGTGCTCAGGGATTAAGCCTGAATCTGTGCTCTAGGATTTTTTCCTGACAGATCATTCCTTTGAAAAATATGAGGTGTTCAAAGATAAACCTACATCAGCCATAGCTGATCTCTCCAGCTCTCTCTTTAGTTTTATTCTCTTATACTCTGAAAGATCTGTGAAAGGTGGTAATAAGGAAAGAGCTTTACATTGAAATCACCTAGTCCTTCCCTATTCGTTTTCAAGAAGGTGTCTAGAGTCACTTTTTCAGCTTTATTTGCTAGCCAGTCATTTGTCCCTTTGTTGTTACAACATTACTATCACTGAACATAAAGCATATCTCAATATAAGATTGGTTTAAAAGCTGATTATATCAATTACAAAAAGAATAAATGCATGCTGGGAGTGAGAATATTGGTGCAGAACATTAGTGATCTGCCACTTATAAACACTGGATTTTTTTTCTGTATTTTTAATTTTGAGCATGAATCAAAGATGGAGAGATTTTTGTCTCTTCTTAGACTTAAGAGATGGGGAAAATATGATAAAACAACTGAAATTTTCACCCCTTGTGAAACAGATAATGCCAGTAATGATATATTTTTATTGTGGTATATTTTATGAAGGGAAAACAAAATATTTTTCTCTGTCACAGTTATCCACTTCATACTGCCAGTTAATTATTATTATTATATTATTATATATTATTATTATTATTATTATTATTATGTTTGGACACACCCAACAGTTCTCAGAGTTACTCATGACTGTGTATTCAGAAATCATTTTTGGTGTTTGAAGACCATATAGAATGCCAGGTATTGAACCTGAGTTGGCTGTGTGCAAAACAAGCACTCGACTTGCTGTCCTATTATTCAGACCCCTGCCAGATTTTTTTAAAATCACATATAAATAGAAAAAAAAAGGCATCTATGTTTACAAATACTTTAAGTCACATTCCCTAAAATGTGCTTTTAGAGAAAATGCAGGATAATTTATATGTTTAGCTCAAACAGAACCATGCTTTAGAAAAATAAACAGTAATATGAAAATTGAAGAACACATCAGAGTAGACTTAAATTAGGGATCTGTGCATTGGCAAGTTCCACATTAATCACTGATTGAGCTAATTAAAATTTAAAATAAATAAAAATTTAAAACCTAGCAACAGCTAAACTCTATTTAGCAAAAGCAGTATGTAGAGAAATCAGGAATTTTGCATCAAACATACAACTAAAATAATGTGAAACAAGTACCGTATTTTCCGACATATAAGACGATCCCCTAATTTTACAGTTAAAACATAGGTTTAGGCCTATATTCACTGTATAAGACAGAATGTTCCTGTGCTACAACTGTATGTACCACAGTGAGCCAATCACAACAAGCAAAGGTTCAAAGGTTATACTGTAATAGACTTCCTCTCTGACTCTGGCGAATCTGAGCAGGCTTTTGACAGTGTAGATTCCGGTCCAGAACATTGTCTAATTTACATGCATCAAAAACCTGCTTGCATTGGCTGAGTTAGAGAGGCGGTTCTAGCAGCCTTGCAGTGATTGGTGCAGGTTCGAGTTGGAAAATACTTTTTGTGGCAATATTCAGACAATTTTTGTTTAGCGGCATATTGAAACATTTTTCGGGATATACTCGGCTTATAAGACGACCCCCGATTTTTTGGTTGACTTTTTTATTTGTTTCAAAAGTCGTCTTATATGCCAGAAAATTCGGTAAATAGCAGCTTTTTGAGGCAGAACCTTTATCTTATAGTTTCTTGTCTTTCTGAACTTCTTGGCCTAGAGTAGTTGCTTGATGAATACTTAATATTTAAATAAAACAGAAAGAGGAAATGCAGTGGATCTATGAATCAACAAAGAAAGTGAACAATCTAACTCAGAAATAGTCAACAATATTATGGAAAAAAGAAAGGCAAGTTTTATTATAATGGTTGTAAAAGTTGTAGAAAAAATTCAATAGTATGTGAGAGATAAGGAGAGTAAATTTGATTAGTGTCTAGATGAATGCAAATGGTAGGATTAAAGGTGAACAAAATAATGATAGGTGAACAAAAATTACTCTATTGACTTTAGAGATAACCACTGTCCTAAAGAAAAATTGTACATTGCCCTGCTTTGCCCAGTGAGAAAAATATATGATTTACATTAGGTTATTTGTAAGTATGGACATATATACATGAAATGTATTTACATATAACAAAAAGTAACTGGATGAGTGACATAGAAAAGAGAAGCTGGTTGTTTTTAACTAACAGCTAAGAATGAGATTTCTGAAATTATATAGACTTATTCTGAAGTTAAAGGACTTACTATATAAAAGATTCACACTCACTGGAAGTATTTACATTAGAACTATGGAGCCACTTGGTATATTTGCTATAAAGAAATTCATGTATTACTTGGGGATTGGGATAATTAGACTATCATTACCTCTTTAACTTAAAGTTCTATTAGGGTCTCTAATTAAAAAGTAAGAATTCTTTATTCAAAAATTTACTTCAAGTCACCACCACTAGTTCCTAGCAACAGAAAGATGGCCCTTTCCTCAAGTACTGCAATTATCATACTGTCACTTATTTGTTTAACAATGGACTATTCTGAAGGGAAAAAACTTTCTCATTTTGTAGATGAGAAAATTTTTAGTAATGCCAATATTGTGACCATAACTGATTTCAGTGATATCTTTAAAACTGGACTTCACGATCTTACAATTGTGAATTAGCTCTAACACTTCTCTGAGTAGCATTTAGAAGGATCACACTGTGAAGAAATTTAGGAATTTGTTTCTGAGATTTTACTGGCTTTGGGTTGCCCAGGTAGGAAGCCCAGGCAGGATAGAAGGCTCAGCCTACAAGGAATGACGCTGGGAATGTGCTGCTTTCCCTTTCACCATAATCAATATTATGAAGGTAAAATAACAGGTGCTGTCCTTTCTCATTTGCATATTCATTCTTTGGACTTATCGAAGGTAATTATCCTTTTCTCTGGGGCTTAAGAAAATATGAGTCCATGTTCATTTCCTCTCTGTTCCAAATTAATTCCAACATGGAATTTAGAACAATTTAATGGCTCTTGTTGACTTGATGCCATTGACCTCTTTTAGCCTCTCCTTGCCTGGAAGTGTTGCTTCCTCTCAGAGAGTAACAGAACATAATACTTATGATACACTTATCCTGAGTCAAGCACTCTTCTGTGTGCTTGTACTTCTACTAACTTCTCAAGGCTTCCCAACAATTGAAACACAGATGACTACTGATAAATCCTGGTCTACAGACAAGCAACACAAAGAGTAAGCACTTATATAGCTAGCAAGTGTCAGAGATTCGAGGCCAATAAGGAAATTTTCAACAGATTCTTGAACTCCTTGTAAATTGTAGAACAATGTAAAAATAGGACAGTATAAGGCACATATAGCACATCTAAATGAAGCAAATAAAATGTGTTGATAGAATAGTAGATCAGGTTGAGGGAGAAGTTTGATTCTTCAATGGAAAAGATAATAGTCACACATTCAATATGATTATAAATGCATAAAAATGAAGTTAAGACACTACTTCTAGAATTAAAAGAGAACACAAGAAAATGGAAATTCATACCCTGTTCATGGATTGAGAGAATTAATATAAACTAGCAATAATTCGCAAACCATTACATAGATTTAATGCAATTCCTCTAAGTATCCCCATAGCATATATCAATGAAGTTGATTAAACCCTCCTGAAAATCATATGGAACAATAAATATTTATGAATAACTAAAGCTATCCTTAGGAAAAAGAAGATGCAAGGCATCATTTCCCCAACTTTAAACTGTATTATAGAGCAGTAGTCATTAAAACAGCATAGTATTAGAATAAAGACAGACCCTTAGATAAATGGAACAGACTTGAATATTTTGAGCCTGATCCTCAGGTATCTGATCAGTTAATCTTTAATAAAGAGGCAAAAATACAAAGTGGTAGAAGAAAAGCGTCTTCAACAAGTGGTTTTGGTAAACTGTTAAACTACATGCAGAAAAGAAACCAACCAAACTTAGACCTCTATTTAATGTTATAGAACAAGGTCAAATCAAAATGGACAAAATACATCGATATCATATTGAATGCATAAAGTGCATAGAGAAAAACATAGGCATAACAGTCCATTACATTATACCTAAAGCTATCTTTAAAGAAGAAACACCACTGGCCAAGAAAATAGAAAAAATATAAATAAATGGGACAATATTAACCTGAGAAGCTTCTGACCCCTAAGGAAACAGTGACTAAGATAAAAGACTACCCATGGAATGGAAGAAATGATTCACCCAATGCCCATCATTGTAGTTAATATCAAAGATATATAAGACACTAGTAGAACTTAAGAATAAAAAATCTAATCACGTCCAAAAATGAGACAAGAAATGAACAGACATTTCCTCAAAGAAATATAGATGTCCAAAAGGCACATAAAAATGCTCTATATCACTCATCATCAGGTAAATGAAAATCAAAACAACAATGAACAAGAACAAATTGTCTTGATGCAAATGAGAGGATAAAAGGACTTTTACTCACTGCTGGTGGGAATATAGACTAGTCCAATCCTTTTGAAAAACAATATTTCTTCAGAAAACTAAAAAATTGAAATCCTATAGAACCCAGCAATGCCACTTTCAAGGATATACCCTTGGAACCCCAAAACACAATGCAGAACATTCCTGTGTTCATCACAGCACTATTTACAATAGCTAGAATCTGAAAATAACCCAAGTCCCTGAAATCATTGACTAAAGAAACTGTGGTACATCTACACAATGGAATACTATGCAATGATTAGAAAAAAAAATGAAGTCATAAAATTTGCTTTTATATGGGTGAATATGAAGGGTATTATGATGAGTGAAATGAGTCAAAGGGAGAGAAATAGACATAATCTCATTCATTCCTTGGATATAAGGGACAAAAAATGACAGTATAGCAATAATATCCAGAAACACTAAAGACTAGGGTCATGAGGACCATTCATTTGTAGAAAACTTGCCACTAACAGTGGAGAACTACATTTAAAGTTTAGAAAGGACCTTATGACAATGACAATAATAGATGAAATTTGTCACTCTGGATAAGAACTGGGGGCTGAAAGGAGATAAAGTGATATGCATGGAACCCCTTCACTAATATAATCTAAAAAGTGTCTTAAAAAAAGGAAGAGAGAAAAAGAGAGGAGGAGAGAGATAGAGATAGATAGATAGAGAGAGAGAGTGAGAGAGAGAAAGAGAGAGAGAGAGAGAGAGAGTAAAATTTCTGCCTCAAAGGCAGGCAGGTGGACAGTGGGAGGGAAACTGGGACATCAGTGGTTAGAAACGAGCACTGGTGAAATAGCTGTACATTGTTTGACTGAAATTAAATCATGAATACTTTTATAACCATGGTATTTAAATAAAGTATTTAATCATGGTATTTAAATAAAGTATTTAATAATAAAGAAAAATAAAGTTAATTTATCCTATTTACTTATTGAAAGTCTCAGCCTGGGTAAAACAAACCCTTTTAATTAAGATGGAAGAGAACTTGAGCTAGAATTTTAATAGATTTATGTCTTTACCAATTTGTGTGTTCCTAATTAATGAATACAGTCTAGCATTAAGACTTCGATTTTTATTAATAATTTGTGTTGGAGGCTCAAACATTGCTGTGCTTAGGGCTTACTCTGGTATCTCAACTCAGGGGACATTCTGGTGGGGATTGGGTGACATATGCAATAACAGAGATAGAATCCTTGTCCACTTTATGCAAGGTAAGTACTCTCTACCTGTAGCATTAACTCTCTACACCCCTCAAATTCCTAAATTTTTTTTTCTTTTGGTTTTTGGTCACACCTGGCGGTGCTCAGGGATTACTACAGGCTCTATGCTCAGAAATTGCTCCTGGCAGGCTCAGGGGACCATATGGGATGCCAAGATTTAAACCACCGTCCTTCTGCATGCAAGGCAAACGGCTTACCTCCATGCTATCTTTCCAGCCCCCTAAGTTTTTTTTATTTTATTTCTCTCCTGTATATAACTTTCAAAATAAACAAGGTCCAGTATTCATATTTGCATCCCTGTAGGGAATCATAGAGGGTCAGTGATGAGGAGAGCCATTTGGGAAAACTGTGATTTGGGGTAATTAAAGCAGTAAGTCTGGCTTCAGCAGGGCCCACCATCTCCCCCTGGGGTGGCCATCTTTGTGCTGTGTGGGCCAGTAGATTCATAATCTTTTTCACAGCTCAATTAACCTCTCTTTGAGAAAAAAGTGAGTTGCTGGTGCTGCTGAGGTTTGAACATGGAGACTTTGTGGGTGTCACTGTTTGCTTTCCAAACTCTTCCAAAAAGACCCCTCAATGCTTCTACATGTTATTGACCTAAGAGCACATGATGCTATTTAATTATAAGACTAGTTTGAAAATGGGATCTTTTACCTGCCCACAAGTTGCCTTAAGTAAGTCAAAGAGATTGATTCTTTTGAAAAACAAAAGACTAGATCATGGGTAAGAGCATGGTCAGCTTTTGTACAAATGAATGAACTGTTATGATCAATGTGATATAGCCAGGACACTCCCAATTGGCAAACCTCAGAATTTTATTTTACTTTTATTAATATCTTTATTTAAACACCTTGATTACAAAGATGATTATAGTTGGGTTTCAGTCATGAAAAAAACACTGCCTTCACCAGGGCAACATTCTCATCATCAATATCCCAAATCTCCCTCCTCCCCACTCTAAACCTGCCTGTACTCTAGACAGGCTTTTTACTTCCCTCATTCATTCACATTGTTATGATAGTTCTCAATGTACTTATTTCTCTAAATGAACTCATCACTCTGTGGTGAGCTTCATGTAGTGAGCTGGAACTTGCAGCCCTCCTCTCTTTTGTCTCTGAGAATTATTGCAAAAATGTCTTTTATTTTTCTTAAAACCCATAGATGAGTGAGACTATTCTGCATCTATCTCTTTCTAACTTATTTCACTCAGAACAATAGATTCCATGTACATCCATGTATAGGAAAATTTCATGACTTCATCTCTCCTGATGGCTGCATAATATTCAATTGTGTATATGTACCACAGTTTCTTTATCCATTCATCTGTTGAAGGGCATCTTGGTTGTTTCCAGAGTCTTGCTATTGTAAATAGCACTGCAATGAATATAGGTGTGAGGAAGGGATTATTGTATTGTATTTTGTGTTCCTCAGGTTTATCCCTGGGAGTGGTATAGCTGGATCGTATGGGAGCTCAATTTCCAATTTTTGGAAAAATCTCCATGTCACTTTCCATAAAGGTTGGACTAGACGGCATTCCCACCAGCAGTGGATAAGAGTTCCTTTCTCTCTACATCCTCACCAGCACTGCTTGTTCTCCTTCTTTGTGATGTGCACCAGTCTCTGTGGCATGAGATGGTTTAGTTGTTTTGATTTGGATCTCCCTGATGATTAGTGATGTGGAACATTTTTTCATGTGCCTTTTGACCATTTGTATTTCTTCTTTGTCAAAATGTCTGTCCATTTCTTCTTCCCATTTTTGATGGGCTTAGATGTTCTTTTCTTGTACAGTTCCATCAATGCCTGTATATTTTGGATATTAGCTCCTTGTCAGGGTATTGAAGGAAAACCCCATAATTTTAGTGTTAAAATGAACTTGAACTTTACCAAACTAGAGGCACATCATTAAAACACTAATTTTCTAGTTTCTGCAGTGAAAATGATGCCTTTTTTTTTTTTAAATGAGAGTACAGGGACCGGAGCAATAGCTCCACAGTAGGGCTTGCCTTGTATGCAACTGACCCCAGGACAAACCTCGGTTTGATTCCCAGCGTCCCATATGGTCCCCTGAGCCAGGAATGACTTCTGAGTGCAGGGCCAGGAGAGAGGAGGGGAGAGAGAGGAGAGAGAGAGAGAAAGAGAGAGAGAGAAAGAGAGAGAGAGAGAGAGAGAGAGAGAGAGAGAGAGAGAGAGAGAGAGAGAGAGAGAGAACAAGTATGAGGGGAAAATGTTGGTGCTACCTTCTTTTTTTTTTGTTTTGGATTTTGTTTTTTTGATTGTTCTGGTTTTTGGTTTTTGACCCACACCCTGTGACGCTCAGGGGTTACTCTTGGCTCTGCGCTCAGAAATCCCTCCTAGCTCAGGAACAATATGGGCTCCAGGGATCAAACCCTGTCCGTCCTGGGTCAGCTGCATGCAAACCAAATGCCTTACATCTGTGCAATCGCTCCAGTCCCTTTGATGCTACCTTCTAATTCCCCAAATGTTTTATGTCTTAATGCATAAGAAAGAAGAAGAAAACAAGATGCCCGAATTGTGTACAGAGCCTAAAGGAGCAAGTTATAATGGTCGGAGTAGGTCATTCAGCTTCCCCAGAACCCTGTAGCTTGGTTCAATCTTCCAGGGAAAATGAGTAGAAGTAGGAGTGCCTAAGAAGAAATTCCTGATACATTTTTTTCTCTCATCCTGCTTTAAAGACAAAGGTCATAGCGTTCTCATTAATGGGAATAAGTGGTGTTATCCTCGATCTTATTCAGGTGACATATTACCAAAGGGACCATTTCATGAAAAATGATATTTGCTTGGAAGAAGCAGAGATACAGAGATTGTCTGAGATATCTGAAATCTTATATTGAATAGTTGCAAAATCTTGCAATAGATTTGAATAGAAAATTGAAAGAAGAATTCCTAGAGGTAAGCATAATTAAAAAGTCTCTGTAAATAATCGTAAGTTGATGTTAATGTACATATAAAAAAGACCTAGAAAAGTGACAAATGTTGACATAGTTAGAAAATCAGCTGCATAACTATTTTTTTAAAATAAATTTAATTTGAAGATCATATAATCTGGGGGAAATTGCCAGCAATCCTAAAGAGTAAAACTGATATGCAGAAAAATTACATCTAGTGATAAATAGAAAGTTGAATTAAGCTTACCAGAAGCTGTAAGCAAACAACAAAGTATGTTGAATATTTTAAATTAAGATTGTTAAAACGTTAAAAAATTATCATTTAAAGAAATGATAAAAATCTACTCTGTTTTGTTCATCAGAAGCCCTCATTGTAAAATCTACTGCAGCAGCATAACTTTCAGCAGCCTCTCTTTCCCTAAATTAAAGAAATTTAGAGTGCAAAGTCACATATGCATTAGTTAACTTTTGATGAATTATGCTATTAGAAAGTGCTATACTGCTTGGTTGATGAAAACTACTGACCACATTTTTAAACAACCTCATTAAAACCATAGCAGAACATGACGGCAGAACCAGAGTTTTCTGACTTTTTTTTCCTAACTAGATCTATATCTATTTAAAAATTTTCAGAGACAGAAACTTAAATGTCTGTTACCTATTTCCTTATTTCACCCTATATCTTTTTCCTGCCAAGACCCTAAGAATTACTATCAATTCCTTTTTCTACTTATACACACATGTCAATTTTGTCACTTACCATCAATAAGCCACCTACAAAACTTCTGAATCCTTTTAGCGATATTTTTCAATTTTCTTTTATGTTCTTTTCTTACCTTTAACCTTTAACCTCTATTCAGGTTTGTATATCTTCACTGTTTTGAGTTATTGATTTTTACCTTTATCACTTATGTTCTCAAATATAATACTAACATTTCCTCATTAAATGTCCCTAGGAGTCCTTATTGTCTCCAAGGAGTACAAATCTTTTATAGGAAAGAAGTTTGAAATTTAATTATAGGAAACTTTTTGCCATATAGCATCCTGTCTGTTAATCTGAATTTGTGGGAAGGGAAGGGAAGGGAAGGGAAGGGAAGGGAAGGGAAGGGAAGGGAAGGGAAGGGAAGGGAAGGGAAGGGAAGGGAAGGGAAGGGAAGGGAAGGGAAGGGAAGGGAAGGGAATTTCTGCCTATCTCTCCTGGACGGGAAGAGTCTGTGATTGCTAATAAAGGGGTTGCCTCAGGGGTGTAAAGAGATTGAAAAGAAGATTCAGAGTTCAGAGATTCAGAGTGGCTGTTTAGCTAAGAAGCCACACATGGTGGCTAGGGCCTTTAATAAAGCTGCATGCCGGGTCCGGAGGGAGAGATAGAACAGCAGCGTTTGCCTTGCAAGCAGCCAATCCAGGACCAAAGGTGGTTGGTTTGAATCCTGGTGTCCCATATGGTCCCCCGTGCCTGCCAGGAGCTATTTCTGAGCAGACAGCCAGGAGTAACCCCTGAGCACCATCGGGTGCCCAAAAACCAAAAAAAAAAAAATAAATAAAGCTGCATGTCTCCTAATTTCAACTGACTGGCTGTGGGTCATTTCCTCACAGTTACCCTGAACCTCTGAGAATGACCAAGCCAAAGAAGCTGCAGGTGCCTGGGCAGGCCGAGAAAGGCCTCACCACTCCATCCACCACCATCTAGGACTCCTATTAATTTAATTAATTCCACATTTTTCCATCATTCATGCACAGACCCTATTCTCCTTACTGGATCATTTCTTAATTCCTTCATATTTGATGTTTGTATACCTGGGATGCCTGCTCCATGACACCCTTTCATACTTGATGTTTCCATTAATTTTTCACTGCATTCAACTCTTATCCTGCTTAAGCATACATTTGTTTGTATAGCATACATTTGTTTGTATACATTTCCTAGGTTCTACAAGCAAAGTTAGTCTCTCATTCTCTTTCATCTTAACTTAGAATATAGTACCTTTTAGATTCTATTTATTTTATTTTTGGTTTGGGGGCCACACCCGGTGACACTCAGGAATTACTCCTGGCAATGCCTTCAGAAATACCTCCAGGGTCAGGGGACCATATGGGACACAGGGGATCGAATGAGGTCCGTCCTGGATCAGCCCTGTGAAAGGCAAACACCATACTGCTGATCTATTGCTCCTGCCCCTACATTCTAATTATAAATAGACCTATCATATCAATATCTTGAGCATATTAGCACAGCAATTTATTTTAATTTGGCAGATTTTAGTAAAATGAATTGATATTCAGTGCTTTTAAATAGTAAAAGAGCATGTAGTGAATGTTATTTTCATTTTAGAGAACTTAATTATATTTTAAATTCTATAATTTAAGGTAAAGTGTTTCTGTGCTCTCTTTCTGTATTCTTAACTTTATGTTATCAAACTGAAGGACATGAACTGGTATCTGTGCTTCATCATTATGTGTCAGAATTAGTTAGAGATTTCACAGATTATTATCAAAAGTTGCTGTACCATTATTAATGCATAAATTATTAATTCTTCAGTATTAATGATCCATATGGTAAGGAAAATTATATTTAGCATGCCTTGAAAAGTCAAACTACAGTGCTGAAGTAGGTTAGAATGTTAGAATAAGTGAAGAGTATTAAAATATTTAGCATATCAGAGTTCATTTCCTAAAAGGAATCTTGAGACCTCAGATCTCATCAATTGATTCTAAATATAACTTCAAAATGATGTCATCTCTACTTTTTTAAGCAGTTGGAAGAAATTAAGAACTGCAAATGTTACATAGTGAAAAAAATTTAGGTGCTCATTTTACATGAACTAGATTCATTCCTGGAAATTTCTGCTGTACTAATGGCATATGAAAGAAATGTAGAACAAATTTGGAATGATTGCAAATATATTTGTTATAATATTGCATTTTAGAAATGTCTATAGTTTAAATAGGAATTGTACTTACAAGTTTATGTTCAAGAACTTCAGAACATTTTGGTGGAGCGATTTTCTTCTCAGTCTAGTATATTTTTATGCTTTTTCTGATCATGACCTTGTTTTTAATATTTTATTAAGATGATAGTTGGTTGAAAGTATGTACAGGTGGCTGGATCATTTATGATGCTTTAAATGGAATTTTTCTATTTTCTAATGTCTTGTTAAAGTGAAGAATATTCATGAAGGTTATTCACAATTAGTTTATATATAATTTAGACTAAATTATTAATATTAAATATTTTCTCTTCAAAATATATATTTGCTTATAATGAAATGATATATTTTAATACTTCAATGTAAATTATACGGTTTCTTCCCCCAATATCTCCCTTATCTGACTTTCTAATATAATGACTATTTTTAAAGACAGGAGGGTAGTATATATTAAGTGAAACCAAAAAGAAAACACAAAGTGTATATAAATATGTTCTAATACTTTATGGAGAAGTGTTTTTCACTTCTCCTGATATTCCAATCCAATGTTCATATTTTGATGTTGAATATTTGTAATTTTTTATATTTCTTGGATCAGATGCATGATATGTATAAATTTTCTCCATTTTAGTTATATGTATTTTTTGTTTCAATGTTTCATTCACTTTGTAAAAGTTGTTTAGTGTTTATTGTTTAGTTGATATAAACTCATTGCATTTTTTGCTTTTATTATTTGCCAGTGTAGTAAAATTCAAGAAGACACACCTGAAACTAATATCATGGAGAGAAACTTGATAACCCGTATTAGAAATGAAATCACTACATAATGGAGATCACTACATATATTGCAGAGGTTTAAAGGGTAATCAGAGACTACTTTGAGTAACTCTATGCCAACAAATATGAGAATCCAGAAGAAATGTATAAATTCTTGGACTCCTAATCATCCACGCTTGAATAAGAAGGATGTAGCATATATAAACACCCCCATCACCATTGAGGAAATTAAAACGGTAATCAATATACATAGGGGAGGGGTTTCCCTCCTCTGCCCGCCCCCCAGGGCCCGAGTTGCCAGGGCCAGCCATGAAGACCCGCCTGGCGTGGGGGGGGGTCCCAGTCTCCTGGACCAAGTGTTCAGTCCAGGAGATCTGTGGCCCGCTGTCCGACCAGCGACCCTAACATACCAGAAAAAAAGAGGAATGGCTTTCCTGGCATGTGCACTCTGCTGGGTCCAACTGCGAGCTCCCTCTCCAGTTTGAAAATTGAAAGGGAGGGGTTTCCCTCCTCCACCAGACCTTCTGTTTTGTTTGCTAGTAATACTATTTTTCAAAATTTACTTTTTAAGCATTATCCAAAATAAATTTCCTGATCCTAGACTGTTCCTAGGAATAGAATCAGGATGCCCAAGATTCTGATAAAACACTCAAATTGACCTTTATTGTCTAGGCTTTTATGTATTGCCTCTCCCCTCACCCCTTTGACTCTCCTACCTCCTCATACCCAAACCCTGAACCATTATCTTTCCCTTATTCAACCCTCCTTATCCTCAGTTCCTAATTGGGTAGACACCAAGACTGACCTTCTGCCCCAACACCACCATCCAGCTCCTGATTGAATGACACCCTCTCGGTCCCCAGCTCATGCCTATACAAACAACTGCAACCAACATGCCTGTTGACCCATGCTTGGTGGCCCCTCATGCCCCCATCAAACTATGGACTGTTGCATGATACCGGAATCAGCTTCAGCATAACCCCTAGTTCAAGGACAATATAGGGTTCCATAATGCCGCAAAACACGTCTCAAACTCAACTATCACCTGTTGTCTTCAAATACCCTTGTTTTCTTTCTTTCTTTTTCTTTTTAAAACATAAAAGGGTCACATGTATCTCTTTTGTATATCTCAGATGTATTCCCTTAACATCTATAACTCTTTTCGAATATCCTCATATAGTGACAATTTTGCCCACTAGATTAGTTATTTGATTGTTTGATTTTCCCCCTGTGGAATCTGTTTTATAAGCAATACTGGTAGAAGAGTAACTCTGTATAGATTTCACGTTTATACCAAGTTACGGGAAATGTTGGACTTTATTCGTTGGCTCCCAGATGCACCAACAATATCTTGTGGCATTGCTTCTCTTTTGCATAGGCACATTAAAATGGGAAAACAATACATATGCAAACAAGTTCTTATCTAATAGAGATGGGAACACAAATTTGATAAGGTAATTAGGCCTTTTACCCTGAACATTGGCATAATGATTTGGCTCAGGCCTCAGAAGAATGGGCATCGCCCACACATACCTGAACTATGGAAACAACCACAATTGTCTTTAACATTCCCAGGATCCAAGCCTCTACCAGAGAAGACCTACCACTGCTTTGGCATTGACTTACTCCAAAGAGTACTCCCAACACACAGGCAACTCAGCAACAGTCTGCATGCAGGGCAGATCGCTCTGCATTTAATGATATGCTGAAACTAGAGGATGCTCCACATCAGCCTGACATCGATGAAAGAAATGCACAGAATCCAGAGTCTTTAAATATAAAAGTCTGATACCAACTATAGCTAAAGTGTGAAAAAGTTTCACCAGGACCTTAAGAATGACTGGAGTTGGATAGACTGGTATGCCTGGAACCCAGAGTCTGTCTTATGCCAATAAACTTTTGGGGTGAGGCCTTTTTGTAATTAGGTCAAGGATTTTTTTTTCCATTTTCTCCATTTTTCTGGACCTATGCAAACATTGGCGATTGCCACTATCACACTTTTACTATATTTTTTTACTCTTATTCTTTAAGGAAAAAAATACAACTTACTGAACTTAAAAACAAATTACTGTAGTAGAATGCCTGTCTCGAATACAGGAAGGGGATGGGAAGGGGGGAGGGGGTAATGTTGCACTGGTGAAGGGTGGTATTCTGGTTATGACTGTAACCCAAATATGATCATGTTACTTAAATAAAAATATATTTAATAAAAAAATCTTAGTTTAAAAAAAACGGTAATCAAATGTCTGCCCAAAAACAAAAGCCTAGGCCCAGATGGATTCACTAGTGAATTCTTTCAAACCTTACAAGAGGAATTACTACCAATCCTAGTCAAGCTTTCATGAAATCGAAAATATGGGAACACTTTCAAATAGCTTTTATGAAGCCAACATCACCTTGATACCAAAACCAGAGATGCTGCCAAGAAAGAAAATTACAGACCAATATCCCTGATGAAAATAGATGCAAAGATCCTCATTGATATAGAGAATCACCACACATCATAATTACCAAAGTGTACAACTGTCTTTATGTTAATTCCAGTTTGCCTCTTTTGATCTAGTCTTGAGTTAGGTCATCAGCTTTAAAAAGCTAACATCATGTACAAAGATAAAATCCAAATGGATTAAAGACCTTGATGCTGCAGGCGTCTTGCTTCTCAGCAATTCTAGTGGAACAAAGTCCTTCATGTAGGAAAACAGGTAACACAGGTGACCGAATATGAAATATGAAATAATTGAGACCACACAAAATGCATTGTATGGGGACCCACATCTGCATCATATTTGATTATAGGAGAGAGACAAATATATTTTTTCAGGCAGCTGTCTTTTAAACACAACTCTAGTATGCAAGGTATTTCCAAGAGAACAAAGGGCAGAGGATCTTTAGGAGGGACAACACAATGGTACCAGATCCTAGAATCTACATATCAAATAACTACCTGATGTAAGTGAGAAAGAACCCTGCTAGAGGTAAGCTGAAACATGAAACAGAGGTGTTCTGGTTTTGCAAGAAGCTTCTAATAGCAAAGAGAAGAGAAATTGGTTTTGCTGCAAAAGTTTGCAGCCTGCCAGAAAGTAGAATTCAAGAAAGGCAGAAGCTATAGTTTACCACCATGAAGCTGAGACCAGATAAAACAAGTTGCTGGGAACTGGCTGAATTCAACCTCTGAGTTGCAAATATACTAGCCAGTGGGGAACTTTGGTGGTCTTTGGTGCTGAAATTTCTTTATGACTGCATGATAACTGAGGCCAAATTTCTGTAGTATTGCAAGGTATACAAAGTTAAATAAAAGAAAAAGAGAAATATAATGTCACAGCCATGTCAGAAATATAGCCAGTAATCCACGCAGGGGTTATGATTGACTTATCCAACTGGCCTTGTGGATGATATATTTCTTGGGGGAAATCAGGCACTTCACCACGAAAGCCAATAGACACATCTGGAGTGTGCTTCTTCCCTTATAATGGAGACATTCATGTTTCGTGCAGTGACACCTTAATAACAGATCTGATACCATAAGGTATATAGAACAACATGTAGGTAAAACACTCCATGACATTGAGACTAAAGGCATCTTCAAGGATAAAACTGCACTCTACAAGCAAGTGAATGCAAGATTAACAGATGGAAATATATTAAACTGAGAAGCTTCTGCACCTCAAAGGAAATAGTGCCCAGGATACAAGAGCCACTCACTTAGTGGAAGAAACTATTCACCCAATATCAATCAGATAAGGGGCTAATATCAAAATATACAAGGCACTAACAGAACTTTACAAGAAAATCATCTAATCCCATCAAAAAATGGGGAGAAGAAATGGATAGACAATTTGACAAAAAAGAAATACAAATGGCCAAAAGGCACATAAAAAAGTGCTCCACATCACTAATCATCAGAAAGATGCAAATCAAAACAACTATGAGGTGCCACCTTACACCACAGAGATTGGCACACATCACAAAGAATGAGAACAAGCAGTGTTGGTGGAGATGTGGAGAGAAAGAAATTCTTATCCACTGCTGGTGGGAATGCCATATAGTCCAACCTTTATGGAAAGTAATATGGAGATTCCTCCCAAAACTGGAAATTGAGCTCCCACATGATCAAGCTATGCCACTCCTAGGTTATACCCTAGAAACACAAAAATACAATACAAAAATACCTTCCTTGCACCTATATTCATTGCAGCACTATTTACCATAGTAAGACTCTGGAAACAGCCAAGATAACCTTCAACAGATGAATGGCTAAAGAAACTGTGGTACATATACACAATGGATATTATGCAGCTGTCAGGAGAGATGAAGTCATGAAATTTTCCTATACATGGATGTACATGGAATATAACATGCTGAGTGAAATAAGCCAGAGGGAGGGAGAGAGACGCAGAATAGTCTCACTTATCTATGGGTTTTAAGAAAAATAAAAGTCATTTTTGCAACAATACTGAGACAATGAGAGGAGGACTGGAACTTCCAGCTCACAAGATGGAAACAACCAAGATGCCCTTCAACATATGAATAACTAAAGAAACTGTGGTACATATACACAATGGAATAAATTTTCCCATACATGGATGTACATGGAATCTATTATGCTGAATGAAATAAGTCAGAGGAAGAGAGAAAAATGCAGAATAGTCTCACTAATCTATGGGTTTTAAGAAAAATACATTCTTGAATTAAAGAAACTGTGGTACATATACACAATGGAATAAATTTTCCCATACATGGATGTACATGGAATCTATTATGCTGAATGAAATAAGTCAGAGGAAGAGAGAAAAATGCAGAATAGTCTCACTAATCTATGGGTTTTAAGAAAAATACATTCTTGCAATAATTTTCAGAGACAAATGAGAGGAGGGCTGAAGTTCCAGCTCACTTCATGAAGCTCACCACAAAGAGTGATGAGTGTAGTTAGAGAAATAATGACATTGAGAACTATCCAAACAATGAGAATGAATGAGTGAAGTAGAAAGCCTGTCTAGAGTACAGGTGAGGATAGGGTGGAGATGAGGGAGATTTGGGACATTGGGGATAGGAATGTTGCACTGGTGAAGGCAGTGTTCTTTACATTACTGAAACCCAAGCACAATCATGTTTGTAATCAAGGTGTTTACATAGAGATATTAAAACAAAACAAACAAATAAACAAAATCATCCTAGATGGAGTCAAAGCAATAGTATAGCAAGCAGGGAGCTTGCCTTCAAAGCAGCCAACCTGGTTTTGATAACCAGCTTTTTATATGCTTCTCTAAGCCCTTATAGAAATTGTCCCTGAGCAAAGAGCTGGGAGTAAGCCCCGAGTATCTCTAGTTGTAGCCACACCTCTCAAAAATTATCTAAATGATTTTAGGTGACAATTGTACATTGTCTTGATTATATTATATTACTAGGATCGATTTAAGTAACTTATGTTATTCTTAAAATTGATTTAATACATGTTAAAATTAAGAATTTAATGAACTTACACTTTTTGTTTGTATGTGTTGATATTTCCTTTGGTCATATTCAGTGATGCTCAGGGATTTCTCCTAGCTTTACATTCTGAGGTTAGTCCTGGTGGTTTTCTGGGGATTGTACCAGAGTTGGCCCCATGCAAGGCAAGTAATCTACCTCCTGCCCAATTCTTTACAATTTTTACTTTACTTTTAGCCTGCAGTTATCTTCCTGTTTTTATTCAAAAAAATTGATTGAGTGGTGACATATCAATACTACAGTGCATTTGCCTTTCATGCACCTTCCCTGTGTTAAATCCCCAGAACTTTATGAGGCTCCACCAATAGTGACAGTTGAGTACAGATTCAGAAGTGGCTCGTGAGCATCACTGGGTGTGGCCAAATACAAATGAGAATATTTGTATTATAACTTTTATTGTAGTTTACAAAGTTTATGATGTTTACAGTTTACTTTATTTTCTAAAAATTAGATCTTTGATTTCATTTTAGTTATAAATTTGTTCATACAATGTCCAACACCCACATCATCTTCACTGCACATTTTTTTTACCACCAATGTCCTCAGCTTCTCTCCTGCTAACCCCCTCCCGCTGCTTGCCTTTATGGAAGATGTTTCTTTTCTCTCTCTTTCTCATCCTCTCTTCTCTCTCACTCTACCTTATCTTTTTTCATTTTAGGCACTGTGGTTTGCAATATTGTTACTGTTACTGAAGGGATAACATGCACAGTACTTTACCTCATTTCAGCACTCACTTCTTTTTTTTGGGGGGGGGCACACCCATTTGATGCTCAGGGGTTACTCCTGGCCAAGGCTCAGAAATTGCCCCTGGCTTGGGGGGACCATATGGGATGCCGGGGGATCGAAACGCAGTCCTGATCCTTGGCTAGCGCTTGCAAGACACCTTACCTCTAGCGCCACCTCACTGGCCCCTCAGCACTCACTTCTAAGCAATCATTTCCAACTCACATTGACATAATGATTTCTTGTCTGCTCTCATTGCACCTCCACACACTATTTGTGGCAAGTTTATCCTACTGCCTCTCTTCTATATATTTTTGGCATTAATATCATCAGATCCATTTTTATATATCATACATAAAGGCAATACTTCTATATCTATACCTTTACCTTTGATTTATTTCAGTTAGTGTGATAGTTTCCATATCCATCCATATATAAGTAAATTTAATGACCTCATTTTCCCAACACCTGCATATGATTACACTCATCTGTTCTCAGGAACTTGGATTGTTCCCAGATTCCCAGATTTTGACTGTAGTGAATAGTGCTGCGATTAATATAGGAGTGAAAATGTCTTTTGTGAATTGTGTTTTTCGTTCTAGGGAATATTCTCAAGAGTATTACTGCTGAATCAGATGGGAGCTCATTACTTAATTTTTTTTGAGGAATGTCCATATAGTTTCTAAAAAGGCTGGGCCTCCTTATATTCAGAAAAGCAATGAATGAAAGTCACTGTATTCCTTCACCCTTGAAGGCACTGGTTGGTATTTATTGTTTCGTCAAATCTGAATGAGAGTCTGGCTGAATAAATATTGGTGAGGCATTCATGTTTTTGAGATTTTTATTATATTTCACCACTGCCTCTAGGTCTACTGGATTTTCTCTGGTAAATTTGCTATATATCTTAAGGAAGCTCTTTTGTATGTGGTTTTCATTTTATCTCTTGCTGCTTTCAGTATTCTGTATCTTTTTATCATTCTGATTAAGACGTGTCTTGGAACATTTTTATTTTAGATCTCTTCTAGCAGGTGCTTTTCAATTGTCCAGGATGTGGATACCTGTGTTTTCCAGTTCAGGCAAATACTTAGCAATGATATCTTTGACTGTTGCTCCTTCAATAGGAATTGTCTTCCTGGTCATCTGGGTTCCTAATGATTTGTATGTTATTCTTTTCTATTCATATGGACATTCTCTTCTTGGTTCTTTATTTTAAGAATTTTTTTCCTTTGACTGTTGACAGTAAGTACATTGCAGCTCATCTTAGAGCTCACTGATTCTGTCCTCAGCAGCTGTTGTTCTGACTGTCAGACCTTCTAGTTAGATTTTCAATTTGCCTACCATGTTTTTCAGTTCTGTCATTTCTTTTTTTTTGGGGGGGGGGGGGTTATTGGGCCACTCCCAGTGATGCTCAGGGGCGTCACCTGGCTATGCACTCAGAAGTCGCTCCTGGCTTGAGGACAATATGGGACGCCGAGGGATCAAACCGAGGTCCGTCCTAGGCTAGCACTGGCAAGGTAGACACCTTACCTCTAGCACCACCACGCCAGCCCCCAGCTCTGTCATTTCTATTTGAAGTTTTCTTATATCTCATTTCATATTCTTCTTAGACTCATTTATTGTATGTTTTATGGTTTATTTGAGTTCTTTGTATTACCTTAACATTTAATCTAGATGTTCTTATACGAGTTTATATAGCAGGCTGATATATTGGTTGAGTCTTCAGAGCTACTATCTTTGCTTACGAGGTATGATGGGATTTTGTGCTTTCTCATTGTGATCTTTTCACAGACATGTTTGTTATATGTTATGGTATGAATCATTAAATGGAAGAAATCCTCTTTTCAGGGCACACTGACCTGCATACAAAAATTGATACTATTTCTTGGGACTTGATCTATTTATTATACCTGTTTTTCTCAGACTATTTTCCAAATTTTGGCTTTGTTAAATTAGTTGCTCTGCCATAGTTTTATGTGCTTGCATTACATAATTATTTAAATTATAAGTTAAAATAAATAATTAATTATCTATTATTAAAATAGACAAGAATTTGATTTTTCTAAATAATGGATATCATCATATACCACAGAAATAGTTCTTTAATATTTCTTTTATATATATATATATATATTTTTTATTTTGACCATATTGGCTTACATATCTTTCACAGTAGTATTTTAGGTACATATTAATATTGAATCAGGGGAATTGCCATCACCAACTTTGTCCTTCCTCCACCCCGTTCCCATCCTGCATCCCATTTTCCCCACCCTCACCCACCGGGCTGCTAGAGTAAGTGGTCCCCTTTGTGTCTAGTTTACTACATAGTGATCATTTATCTGTTTGGTCCTGGTACACTCCCTTATTTTCCCTCTATTTGAGAGGCGAAACTAGATAGTTCAAGTTATGTGGTTTTGTTTAAAGAAGAGAAAAGCAATAAAGTGGGGTAAAAATCAAATAAGCCGAAAGTGGGTGTAGTCCTTCTAGAGGATCTCAATCTCAGTTTGAGAGAGGACAGAAAAAAAGGAATACAACAATACAAAAAGAAATATTAAATAAATATTTCTATTACTATTATTTTCCCTAACATTTGAAATTGTGGTCATTTAACTGTTAGTAATCTATTTATTTTACTTAAATAAAATCTTGAACACTTTATGAATAATGCATTGTTTCAATAACCACTTGGAAAGAAATATTTATGTAGTAATTAGGTCAATTTTTGAGGAAAGATATGATCTAGAAGTATTGTAAAAGATTTTAGTTTTTATTTTTAGTGTCCTTAGAAAATTAGATGTAAGTGACTGATTGGAGAATAAGTTGTATAATTAAGAATTTATTGTCTTCTTCTATAGTGGCAGTGATGGGAATGTCCCTGAATCTTGAGGCTTTGAGTCATAATTCAGAGATGGTGAGCTTCAATGTCCTCCAAAAATCTCAGTAGTATTTTCTGTTCAAAAACTGGTAATACATATGTGAATTGAAAGTCTTAATCCCCACCTCTATTATTGTTTAGCCATATTACTCGCAAGATTTACATAAGATAAATATTAATATAATAATTAAAAACAAACCAGATTTCATGAAGATAAGGAACTAGAGGTTATAAATTTTATAGTTCTTGAGATTTCATTTTATTTTCCAGTAGATTTTCCACCATATTTTTCTTCTTTTTACTCTACTAGGTCTTCCCTGTGTCTTAAATTTTAATATAGCCGGCATAATTATGGTTGATTACATACTAAGACAATTGTTGTTATGCTGATATCTAGAGCTGGCATAGTCTTAAGATCAGAGAAATAAGAGAAGTTGTCTGAAATAAAACAAAAGAAAAACAGTTCTTCAAATATATTTTTTCTTATAATGTTGGAATAAAATATTTTCTGATTTAATGTGTTCTAGATAGATCAATAATTGGCCTTAATTCGAAGGATTATTTGGTGCTAGTATCAGGTGGTTTCCATTAGGTTACATTTCAACTGAGGCAAGACTTTATTCACATTCACAAGTGTTTGGTCAGAACTGTGAGCAACAACTTCATAAGTAGTGAAATGGATAACAGTTCTTGGAAACAAATCTCATTTTAAAATCTACTTGCACATTTAGATAGTTTAACTATCATTACACTCACCCCAGACAAAACCAAATAAGAAAAACATTCAATTTACTCTTTAATTTACTCATCAGATACTCAGAAAGATGAAGAAAGGAAACATTGGGTCAACAGAGAAAAGAATATAGAAGCATAAAAGAAGCAAAGTGAGACTACTTATCAGGAAGTCTATATTTGCTCTTTCAAGATTATGAAATAAAATGAGCACCACCTTAATTTTAAGTCTATGTGCATAGAAGTCATTTCTATAACTACAAGGCAGAACGCTTGGATTCCCATTTCTTGGTAAGTCCATCCATATGCAATTGTATACTGTGTATTAAGAAGTTAAAAAACTTTTACTATGACCATGAAAATAGAGAAGATGGTTGAAATAACTTTTGGTAAACAGTGAAGATTCCTTTTTATTTCTATGAAATGTTGAAATATAAAATAAATGCAAATAAATCCTCTACATTAATGCAAAGACTATAGTGCCAAAGTTTTATGAAATCCTTATGCCCCCACTATAATTTTCACCTTTAAAGCGAAGGAATTTCAGTTTTAATTACAGTGTGCTAGACATAGAGGTGAGATACTTTAAGTAGAATTCAGTTTGTAAATAATACAAATTTGTTTTGTTTTGTTTTGGTGCCATATTAACTGCTCCATGTTCCTACAAGTATATTTTGCACAATCCTATAAGGAAGTAAAAATCTTGCTTTCATAAACCTATAAAAATCCTACTAGTAGTGAATGGGGCCAGAATGATAGCACAGCGGTAAGGAATTTGCCTTGCATGCGGCCAATAGAGGACAGACCCTGGTTTGAATTCGGGCACCCATATGGTCTCCCAAGCCTACCAGGAGTGACTTCTGAGAGCAAAGCCAGGAGTAACCCCTGAGTGCCTGCGGGTGTGACCCCAGAAAAACAAAACAAACAAAAAGTCTACTGTAAATTTGATTATGCATAGTACCAATGGCACTTCCTTTATCTGTAACCGCTCTTAAGAGCTGCCTTCAGAAGTTATAGCTGCATTTTAAGTGCACTATACTTGTACCTTTTCTTTTCTTTTTCATTTTAATTAACTCACGATGAAATGCAAAGTTTAAACGTTGTTGACAGTTGAGTTTAAATTATACAATGTTCCAGTATTCATCCCTCCACCAATCTTGATTTCCTGTCACTTATTCTTCCAGACTGGGGTCATCTCCCTCCCCCCACTCCTCTCCTCCACAGCTTGCCACTATAGTAGACACTCCTCTCTTCTCTCTCTCTCTCTCTCTCTCTCTCTCTCTCTCTCTCTCTCTCTCTTTCTCTCTCTCTCTCTCTCTCTCTCTCTCTCTCTCCTTTAGGCATGTGGTTTTGTGATTTTCAATATTGTGGCTAAATGAGCATCTTGCATAACTCTTTGCTTCATTTCAATTCTTAATTCCTGTCCAGAATGATCATTTTTTACAACTATTATTATCATAGTGGCCCCTTCTCTCTTAACTGCTCTTCCCTCCCAACATTTATATTATCTTTGCATATTAATCTCATACTAATGGTTTTTATTTTTATATCCTACAGGTGAGTGCAGTCATTCAATGCCTGTCCCTCTCTCTCTCTGGCTTATTTCACTCAGTATATATTCTCTGCCATGGCTAAAGGAGGGCACCAGGCTCAAGAGACATTAGCTGCCTGTAACCATAAGGGAGGGCATTAGACATCTAGAGACCTTGGCTGCCTGTCCATGAGACACTTAGGGAAATGGGGAAATTAATAGGGGATGTGGCATAAATATTATTTGAGATATAACTTCTTTGAGCCTCTCATAAAAATCACTTAAATATCTATAAGAACACTCTATCATGAGCATCAGTTTATGATTAAGCTATTTATTATTAGCCTGACAAAATTATTAACAGTTTTCAAACCTAGTTTTGCTATTAGCCTAAGTATAGTCATATTAAAGCTTAATATTTCAGGCCTCAGCTTAGAATGTATCAAGGAAAAAACAATAAAATGCACTAGGCTCTGAAAACTGACTTTGCTAGCAGAAAGAATATTTTCAGACAAGGTAGTAAAGGGGCACAGAAGGCTGTACTGTTTTGGTAAAGAGCAGCTTACCCTGTGTATTTTGTTTAATACAGTGTGAGAACTAATATTTATGTCTTCAATTATGATACCTTGCCAAGAATTTAAGTATAAGTATTTTAGATTTGACATTTAATAAACAGAACGAAATTTGAAGCCCACTTCTGAATCTCTGACTCCCGTCGCCAACTCTCTGCTCCCACCTTCCAGAACTTAGTGTCTAGACCAAACAGGCCATGACAATTCTCCATGTCGTCAATATATAAATCAATTATGACTTCATTTTTTTTAACAGCTGAATAGTAGTCCATTGTGTGTAGATAAAATACAGTTTCTTTATCCACTCATCTGTTATTTGGCAATTGGTTATTTCCAGGTTTCGGCTATTGAAAAAAGTGCTGCGATGAACACAGAAATGCAGATGTCTTTTCTAAATTGTGTTTTTGGGGCCTTATGATATATTCTCAGGAGAGTTGTTACTGGGTCAAATGGAGGCTTAATTTCTAGTTTAAAGGGAAGTCCATATTGCTTTTCAAAAAAGTTGGACTAGTAAACATTGTCACCAGCAATGAATGAAAAGTTCCTTTCTCCCATATCTGCACTAGCACTAGTTGATCTTGAGATATAGAGTCATAAAACATGGTATATATACTTAATGGAGTTTATATTTAGGACTGTATACATGTAAGAGATATTATGTTATTACCCTCCATGATCTCTGCTTTTCACAGGACCAAATCTTTGTTCTCTGTTTTGCCAAATGAAATTTACAGCTACCAAACCAGTAGTTCTGATGTCTTCTAATTCAGTTTGATTTATTCTATTGCTCTAGATTCTGAAAAATCATTGTAAATAAAGTGGTACACTATTTAGGTAGAATATTGCTTTGGGGCTAGCTATAGCAGTGTAAGGCAATCCAAGCTGTCTTTCCTATTGTTCTTAATGAGGATGACTGGTAGGAAGGCAGAAAGAGTTTTTGGAATAATTAAATCTCTGCATGTGAACATATGCTAATTGAAATGATTTGCCTAAAAGCATAATTGGTCTTTGACTAAACTGTATTTTTAGAGGGAGAGAGATGAACATTATTAGAGATGCTGGAAATTACCTTGAATGCTTGGTTGTTTCAAGACTTTATTAACTGAAACATTTTCGTAGCTGTGTCAATTGGAATTTTGTCTGAAGTATCTGAATTAGGAGTATAAGAAGTTTGTTGAGGTAAATACTCGTGAATGAAAAGGAAGATGAAATAGGTGTTATGACTTTAATATAATAGTCATATAATAGGTGAATGAATATGTGAATGACTCAGACTGCGATGCAAATTTGACAATAGTCAGAACAAGATTTTCCTTAAGAGGAGTTTGGATTTAGATAAAAACTTCCAAGCTCTAGATATGATCTAGATATGATGTAGGTTTGTACAACAGGATTGCAACATAGTGCCTGTAGTGCCACAATTGAAGATTCTTATATCCATCCATCCATATTACCTTTCCTTCCTTCCTTCCTTCCTTCCTTCCTTCCTTCCTTCCTTCCTTCCTTCCTTCCTTCCTTCCTTCCTTCCTTCCTTCCTTCCTTCCTTCCTTCCTTCCTTCCTTCCGTGTTCAGAGATTATTTCTGGCTCTGCACTTAGAGACTATTCTTATCTATAATATTTGAGAGAATTTATTGTGTTTTTCCAAAGCCCAAGTCATAGTGAATACAATAAGTCTAAATTCTATTAAATAGAAAAAAATGTAAAGCACTAGATATGAATCCCAGTGGGGGGAGGATAGAATTCGTGACCCAGACACATCAGTGATCTGAGGCAGCAATCTGCACTGCACCCTTATACTCTGTCTCTGGGTTCTTGGCTCTGTTACAGAGTGGGATTGAAACCATATTTGCATGCTACTTTATGGACCATCAATCAGAGCAAGGAAAAACAAATTGACTTGGTTTTCCAAAAGAACTTCATGTTGGCAGAATGTACAATAAAAAAGGAAAAACAAATTAAAAAATTCATACTATGTTTGTGTGTGTGTTTAGTAAAGCAAAGGTTTTATTTTGGTTTTGTTCTTTTGTGCCACACCCAACAGTAATCAGAGATTATTCTGATCTGGCTCTGTACTCAATTACTCCTGGCAGGCTTGGAGGACCATATCAAATGCTAGGAAGTGAAGCTGGGTTGGCTGCATAAAAGGCAAAAACCCTTCCCACTGTATTATTGCCCCAACAGCTAGATTAAATTTTTTAATGAAAGAAATTTAGAGCAATGTGAGCAATGAGAAAGAGACATACATGTTTTTTGTTTTTTTCAGAGAGAGAATAGTCTTTCTGTAGAGTAGTAAAAGCAGAAGAGAAAATGAGAAAATGTGCAGTAGAAAACATGGGCCTCTCCCAACTGAGAAAATAAAAAGCAGAGCATGGCTTTTGCGATAAAGTTATATCTATTTTTTCCAAATTTTTGGCTGAAGTTTTCTACATATATAAAACTTAATCTTGGGAAAGCCTTGGGATAATGCCCAACTTTTAGAATCTCCTTTAGTTTTTCCTCACCAGGTTCTCTATACAGCAGCAGAAGCTTGGCAATGCATTGTTTTCCGGATGAGGTCTGAGAAAATGGTAAATTCTCAGATGATTTTTCATGTAAACAAGGTACTGCTAGGAAATAAATGAATCACAGATGGGGTGGT
The DNA here is from genome assembly GCF_024139225.1 of Suncus etruscus. NCBI lineage: Eukaryota > Metazoa > Chordata > Mammalia > Eulipotyphla > Soricidae > Suncus > Suncus etruscus. The sequence goes on along the minus strand of NC_064867.1, from coordinate 14,481,258 downwards.
TATTGTCATTGGGATAAAGCTGCCTTCCTTCTTGTGTTCCAGAACTGAGATGTCTAAAATTTGTAGTCTAGATTTGCAGACACAATCCACTGCTAAAGCTATAAAATATTAAGAAGTCTTACCATAAAATGGAAATTTTCAAGAAAAGTAAGGAAAAGTTAAAGAACACATGGGAACTAGTGAATGAGTGATATGTTAGGCTGTGCTTCATCTATTTAAACCATGATGACTCAGTGAGAATAATTGAGAGTGGTCTTGTATTAACAGAGACTTTCATATACCTAAACTCAGTGAGATTAAATTTCTTCCACTCTGACAAATAGGGACTTATAGTTGAGAGGTAGAAAATTAAGACTTAGGCACTTGTTTTCATAGCTCAATATGTGTGCTTAAAAAGAAATGAGAATGTTCTGTGCATTTCTAGTTAAAGTGAAGTGCATAAAGTCTCAGAAATAGTAAAGTGGGAAAGCAAGACTCAGTCTTGGGTCTGACACCAGTTCCAGTGTTCTTTCCAGTTCTTTTCTGCAACCCGTTAATAGCTAGAATGATGTAGTGTTTGGCACACAGCAGGTGCTAGATAAATGCATGCTAGTGAATGTTAATCGACTCATTTGCTGTATCCCTGAAGGCCATGTTAACTCCATACACAAGGCTGAGAGACTGTAGTTCTGTTTTAATTAGAAAACCAAGATGATCTAAGTGCTTTAGAAAAGGCAGATAACAGTTGAAACCCAGGTTTTAAATGATTGAAACCACAGATCTATTTACACATAGATTGTCAAGATCTCTCTGTTGAATATTATAGAGCATTTTAGCAACCAAAGAGCAGTGCACAGAACTAGCATCCTGTGATGACAGCTTGAGTTGAATTTTCATCTTTTTCTAGTGAGAACACTACGTATCATTCACTTTAGCAAGCAAGTATCTTAGTTTTGATGCTCTTTTGACATAATATCCCCTCCTTCATTATTGTCTGTTCCACAACCTGGAAGTCTGAGAACCATACCAATTCATTATACATTTCAAATGCAAATTGTTTAACAGATTTACATTGATCAACAAAGTAAATTCTACTGTATACACATGTACACAACAAGATGTATGCTTACCAATATATACTTTCTGGATATATGGACGCATTTTTGGAGCCTGACTTATGAACCCATTTTTAGGCACTAAAATTTAGTGCTGAAAATGAATCTGTACAAAACCAGAAACAGTCCCAAAGTCTTTTATCAAGAAAATATGTAAGTATTAGTTCATTCTATACATGGAAAACTAGTTTATGATATAAAAGAATGAATATCCTACCTGAACAGTATCCTGAATGACTCTCAAAACAATATGCTGCAAAAAGAGTAGAGACACACAGAAAATAGTCTATTAGCTTAAAACTTGAAAATAAGCAAGTTGAGTATTTGCAGAGGAGCAGAAAAACATTTCCTTTAGTGGTAAGACTGCCTTTAAAGGATGTAAGGGAGTTATTTAGAATAATGGAACTGGACAATTGTACATTTAGGATCTTTGTGTTCTGAAATAAAGATAAATAATTGAAAATTTGAGAAAATGTAGGGTAACTGATTAGAGGTATAAAATCATGAGATGTTACAAAGTTGTCATTTAAAATTCTATCCAAAACCTGTAAAGAAAATCTACTCCATCTTTCTTCCCACTTCTTCCCCAATGCTTATGAGGTTACTTGAAGAATCTAGGACTGATAATTGTCTGGAATGAACCTCTGTTGGGTACAAACCTCATCATATCTCACTAGCCCCAGGAAACTGTCTTCAAACCACATCTGGGTTCCAGCTGTTACAGCTGGCATGAAAAATGTTTCCTGCCACCTGATTTCCTAGGGAATCATGAGGACAATTGATGGAAATTGGGAATACAGGGGAAATAGGCAGAAATGTTTGGGCATAATGGAGTAAAGGAAGGTGATGAAGAATTCTAAGCATAATAAAAGCCAGGATCGCCAGACTATAGAAACTGAAGTAAAAGAGTTAATTTAGCATAATCCCTTTTGTTGTTCAAAACCATATCAGCCTTAAAATGCTATATAAACTTGATTGGTTGCCTGATTTCAAATTTTAGTACATAAAGAACGTGGACCCTTTGTTTGGGGTCAAGAGTTGGCAAAACAATCTGAACTCTCAGTTCATGCAAATCAACTTCTTTCTCTTCTTTTTACCATGGGCTGCATTGATTCCTTGAACTTTCCATAACAAATTCCAAACTAGAACAAGTAGTTGCTCTTTGCATGAAAGGAAAATTTGTACTAAGTCCTTTTTTATTTTAAACTGAATTCTTTATTTAAACATCTTGATTAGAAACATAATTGTAGTTGGGTTTCCGTCATAACAAGAACACCCTTCTTGACCTGTGCAACCTTCCCATCTCCAATGTCCCCATCTCTTTCTTTCCAATTCCTGCCCATATTGAGACAGGGTTTCTAAATCCCTCACTCACTGACATTGTTATGATAGTTCCCAGCGTAGTTATTTCTCTAACTGCACTCACCACTTTTGTGGTGAGCTTCATAACTTCAGTCAATCCTTCCAACCCTCATCTCAGGGAATTATTTCAATGTCTTTAATTTTTCTTAAAATTCATATATGAGGGAGACTATTTTGTGTGTGTCTCTCTCTGACTTATTTCACTCAGCATAATGGATTCCATGTACATCCATGTATAGGAAAATTTCATGACTTCATCTCTCCTGACAGCTGCATAATATTCCATTGTGTATATATATACACCAAAGTTTCTTTAGTCATTCATCTGTTGAAGGGAACCTTGGTTGTTTCCAGAGTCTGGCTATTGTAAATTGTGCTGCAATGAATATAGCTGTGAGGGAAGAATTTTTGTACTGTACTTTTGTGTTCCTAAGGTATATACCTAGGAGTTATATAGCTGGATCATATGGGAGCTCAATTTCCAGTTTTTGGAGGAATCTTCATGTCACTTTCCATAAAGGATGCACTAGACGGCATTCCCACCAGCAGTGAGTAAGAGTTCCTTTCTCTCCACATCCCCACCAGCACTGCTTGTTCTAGTTCTTTGTGATGTATGTCAATCTCAGTGGCATGAGATGGTACCTCATTGTTTTGATTTGAATCTCCCTGATGATTAGTGATGTGGAGCATTTTTCATGTGCCTTTTGGCCACTTGTATTTCTTCTTTGAGAAATTGTTCATTTCTTCTCTCCATTTTTTGATGGGGTTAGATGTTTTTTTCTTATTACGTTCTGTCAATGCCTTGTATATATAAGATATTAGCCCCTTATCTGATGGGTATTGGGTGAATAGCTTCTTCCACTCTGTGGGTGGCTTTTGTATCCTAGGCGTTATTACCTTTAAGGTGCAAAAGCTTCTCAGCTTAATATAGTCCCATTTGTTTATCTCTTCTTTGAGGGTGCTATTTCTTCCTTGAAGATTCCTTTAATTTCAATGTCCTGGAGTATTTTTATCTACATGTTGTTCTATATATCTTATGTTTTCAGGTCTTATATCAAGGTCTTTAATCCATTTACATTTGACCATGATACATGTTGTTAGCTGGAGGTTTGAGTCCGTTTTTTTGCAAGTGGCTGTCTAGTTGTGCCAACATCACTTGTTGTAGAGGCTTTCGTTGCTCCATTTTGTATTTCTTGCCCCTTTATCAAATATTAATTGATTATATAACTGGAAAGTATTCTCTGAATACTCTAGTCTTTTCCACTGATCTGAGTGTCTGTCTTTATTCCAATACCATGCTGTTTTAATGACATTGCTTTGTAATAAAATTTAAAGGCAGGAAAAGTGATGCCTTTTCCCTAGGGTTGCTCTAGCTATTCGTGGGTGTTTATTGTTCCAGATGAATTTCATGAGTATTTGATACACGTCTTTGAAGAATGTTATCAGGAGGAGAAGTGAGACTGCCATTGTGGGCTCTTGTGGGCTGCAGCTTGAAGGACAATTCTGCACCTCCTTACAGGTATAGGAAGGAGAAGTGAGGGCAGATTACCAGTGCAGTGGCCGCCATTGTGAGCGCTTGTGGGCTGCAGCTTGGACAGTGATTCTGCACCTCCTCACAGGTATAGGAAGAAGAAATGAGTGCGGACTACTAGCGCAGAGGCCGCCATCGTAGGCACTTGAAGATTGCTGGCGAAGGGCAACCCTGCTCCTTCTCACAGGTATCAGAAAGGAAGAGATGAGAGGATGGGGCCATACCTCGATGACTACCATTATAATCCTTGCTTAGGTGGGCACTCCCAAGAAGGGACCAACTTCCACACCACAGGGGACAAAGTAGTGCTAAAACATGAAGCAGAACTCTTTAAGTAAACAAATGCAAAGAAATATGGGTAAACAAAGGAAGACAATAGCATCAGGGGACATGATGAGAAATTCTAGTAAGTTTTCAAGCCCACCAAAACACACAAGCCCCAAAGATGAGAACCTAAAACTGGCAATGAAAGTCATAGCAATGGAAATAAAGGAGTCACTAGTCAATGAGTTCAAGAAATCCATAGTTGAACGAATCAACCAACCCAAAGAAGAACTTTGAAAGAATATGAAAGACTCAATACAAACAGAATTAAAGGAAATAAACATGTCTTAGCAAGCCATAATAGCAGAATTACGCAGTTGGAGAATTGCATATAGGAACTTGAAGAAAAACTACAACCTAAAAATGTCAAAGAAGCTAATAAGGAAATAAGAAATATAGCACTGGAAGAAAATGTTAAGTATATAATGAAGAATGTTATTAGTATCCTTAGAGGAATTGCATTAAATCTGTACAATACCTTGGGGAGAATAACCATTTTAATAATGTTAATCCTCCCAATCCATGAGCAGGGTATATGCCTCAATTTCCTTGTGTTCTCTTTTATTTCTTAAAGCAGAGTTTTGTAGTTTTCTTTGTATAAGTCCTTCACATCTTTAGTTAAGTTGACTCCAAGATATTTGAGTTTGTGTGGCACTAATGTAAATGGGATTTTTTTTGATATCCATTTCCTCATTATCATTATTGGTCTATAAGAAGGCCATTGATTCTTGTGTGTTAATTTTGTAGCCTGCCACTTTGCTATATGAGTCTATTATTTCTAGGAGTTTTTTGGTAGAAGTTTTCTAAATACAATGTCTGTCATCTGCAAACATTGAGAGCTTTATATCTTCCATTCCTATCGGGATGCCCTTAATATATTTTCTTGCCTAATTGTTATGGCAAGAACTTCCAGCACTATGTTGAACAAGAATGGTGAGTCAGGCAGACTTGTCTTTTACCAGATTTTAGAAGAAAAGCTTTCAGTTGATCTCCATTGAGAATAATATTTGCCATTGGCTTGTGGTAGATTGCCTCTACTATTATGAGAAAAGTTCCTTTTATTCCCATCTTGATGAGAGTTTTTTTTTTATCAAGAATGGTTGTTGGACCTTATCAAATGTTTTCTCTGCATCTATTGATATGATCATATGATTATTTTTTGTAAATATGGTGTATTATGTTGATGTTATACCATTCTTGCATTCCTGGGATGAAACCTACTTAGTCTTGGTGGATGACCTTCTTGATGAGGCATTGGATCCTGTTAGCCAGAATTTTGTTGAGAATCTTTGCATTTGTGTTCATCAGAAATATTGGTCTGTAGTTTTCTTTTTTTGGTAGCAACTTTGTCTGGTTTTTGTATCAAGGTGATGTTAACTTCGTAAAATCTGTTTGGGAGTGTCCCTGATTCTTCAATTGCATGAAAGAGCCTACAGAGTATTGATAGAAGTTCTGTTTGAAAGTTTTGAAAGAGTTTGTTAGTGATTCCATCTGGTCCTGGGATTTTGTGTTTGGGAAGACTCTTGATGACCATTTTAATTTCCTCAGTAGTGATGTGTCTGTTTATATATGCAATATCATCCTGTCTTAACCTTGGAAGATTATAAGAATCCCAGAATTTATCCATTTCCTCCAGGTTTTTTTTTATGTTTAGTGGCATAGAGTTTCTCAAAGTAGTCTCTGATTACCCTTTGAATCTCTGCAATATCTATGGTGATCTCCCCCTTTCCATTCCTAATCTGGTATATTAGATTTCTCTCTCTCCATTTTTTTGTGAGTTTTGCTAGGGGTTTATTGATCTTTTTATTTTTCAAAGAAACAACTTTTGCTTTCGTTGATCTTTCGGATTGTTTTTTGGATTACAATTTCATTGATTTCTGCTCTAAGCTTTGTTATTTTCTTCTGCCTACCTATGTTAGGTTCCTTCTGTTGGTCATTTTCTAGTTCTGAAAGCTGTGTCATTAAGCTTTTTTTTATTGTAAGAATTTATTCAAGAGACAAAATTGATTAACATAATGAGGTAAGCTAACATAACATAATATAGTGACATAACATAACATATAATATAATTGATATAATAATAATACATGTAAGTCAAAGAAAGTTTCTGATTAAAAACATATTTTTTTCCATAATGGCTTACACATCTTTCACAGTAGTGTTTTAGGTACATATTAACATTGAATCAGGGGAATACCCATCACCAACTATGTCCTCCCCCCATTCCAGTTCCCTTTCTACAACCCATATAACCCACCATCACCCCCCCCAGACTGCTTTGTCTGGCTTACTACTAGTGATCTCATATCTGTTTGGTTTTGGAACCCTCATTTCCCCTTCTATTTAAGAGGCAGAGCTAGAAAAATTGAGGTATGTGGTTTTGTTTGAAGGCAAGTAAAGCAATAGAATGGGGTACAAAATAAGAGGGAAAAAAAAAGAAGTCAAAAGTCAAATATGCTGAAAATGGACTGAGTCTCTCTAGAGGCTTCCAACCTCATTAAGCTTTTTATATTGACCCCTTCTTCCTTTCTGATATATGCTTTCAAGGCTATAAATTTTTCTCTTAGCACTGCTTTTGTTGTGTCCCATAAATTCTGACAATTTGTGTCTTCATTGTCATTTGTTTCCAGGAAATTTTTGATTTCCATTTTGATTTCATCTCTAACCCACTGGTCATTCAGTTTTGGTGCTAAAGTTTTTCTTCTTTGTTTCTTTGTAGTTCACATCTAATTTCAGTGCCTTGTGCTCTGTGAAAGTTATTTGTATAATTGCTATCCTCTTGACTTTATGGAGATATATTTTATGAACCAGCATCTGGTCTATCCTGGAGAATGACCATGTGCATTGAAGAAGAATGTGTATCCAGGTTTCTGGGTTTCTGTTTATGGAGTGTCATATATATATATATATCCCACTTTCTTCCATTTCTCTTTTCAGAGTTAATACATTCTTGTTGGGTTTCAACCTGGTTGATCTATCAAGAGTTGTCAGGGCTGTGTTGAGATATACCACTATTATTGTGCTGGTATTGATGCTTTCTTTCAGGTTTGTCAAGAGTTGTATTAAATATTTTGAAGGTCCATCATTGGGCGTATATATGTTTAGGAGTGTTATTTCTTCTTGCTGTACATATGACCATCTTTGTCCCTTATAACTTTTCTGAGTCTAAAGTTTGTTTCATCTGATACTAATGTGGCCTATCCAGCCTTATTAAGGGTGTTGTTTTTTGGATGATTTTCCTCCAGTCTTTGATTTTGTGTCTATGCTTGTTTTGATTATTCAGATGTGTTTCTTGTAGGCAGCAAAACGTTGAATTTAGCTTTTTGACCCATTTTGCCACTCTGTGTCTCTTAACAGGTGCATTTAGTCCATTGATGTTGAGAAAGATAATTGTCATGGAATTTAGTGTCATCTTTGTGTAGAAGTTTGGTGTATTTGTTGGCATTTCTTTCCTTAAAGTAGAACTTTCACTTTTCTTTTAGGTCTGGTTTGAGTCTGTAAAGTTTCTGAGCAGCTGTTCATCCATGAAGCCATGTATACTTTCTTCAAACCTGAAAGTGAATCTGGCTGGGTGTAGTATTCTAGGTGAAGCATTCATTTCATTGAGTTTTGTCACTATATCCCACCACTGCCTTCTGGTTTTGAGGGTTTCTTGTAACAGCTCTGCTGTAAATCTCAAGGATGCTCCTTTGAATGTAATTTCCCTATTTGATATTGCTACTTTCAGTATTCTATCTCAATCTGTGGGATTCGTCATTGTGGCTAGGATGCGTCTTGGGGTGCTTTTTTGTGTGTCTCTTTTAGCTGGTACTCTTCATGTATGCAGGATTTGGTTGCATGCTGTCTTTAACTCTGGGAGTTTCTCAGTAATAATGTCCTTAACTGTTGTCCTTAACTGCTGATTCTTCCTGGGAATTTTCTTCCTGGGTCTCTGGGACTCCAATGATTCTTAAGCTGTTTTGTTGAATTTATCAAAGACTTCAACTTTCATCTGATCACATTCCTTGAGTATTTTTTCAATTGCCTGATCATTTGCTTTGAGGTTTTTTTTTTTTTTTTTTTCAATCTTTTCTGCTGTGTGTAGTTGTTCTGTATCTCATCCTCCGGCTCTCTTATTCTGTCCTCAGCTTCTGCTACTCTGTTGGAGAGGCTTTTTATTGAGGTGTTTATTTCTTCTACCAAGTTTTTCAGTCCTGTTATTTTAGTCTGGAGTTTTCTGATTTCTGTCTTTGTGGTCTATTCAGCTCAATCTATGCTTCCTTTAAGTTTCTGAATATCCTCTATATTTCTACTCTAACTCCTTATCTGAGAGGCTAATTAGTTGGTTGGCATTTTTCAGGTCATCAGAGCTGTCATCTTCGTTTAATATTTCTGATATTGTCTTTTGTTGTTTCCCCATTGTCATGCTTGCTGTGTGCTTCTTTTCTATGGTGGAGTTCATTTACTAGAGATGCGCTCCTTTGGGCCCAATCTGCTCAGGTTTCAGTTTCAAACCCGCAGCACTCAGGAGCCCTCAGTAGTGGCATAGGCAGTGGCGACCCGGGCTCACCCCTGTTCAGGTGTGTCCAGGGCACCTCAGTCTCAACTATCTTCAGGGATGCGGTGTGGGGGTTGGTCTCAAACCCGCAGCACTCAGGCACCCTCAGTAAAAATGGAGGCTAACTGGACTCATCCCTAGGGGTTCCGGAAAGTCCAGGGCACCTCAGTCTCAGCTTTCTTCAGGGATCCTGTGCCTGTACTAAGTCTTAACCAGGATTTCAGGTCCATCATTTTTCATTTCAAAAAATTTCATGAGAGGAGTAATAGTGAAGTAGAGAAAATTTATTTGAGTAAAGGAAGACAAAGAGAGAGAGAGATTAATGCTCAAGAAAGAATATAGGTTTCTTATAATTATAAAATGCAGTGAGAACGGGGAAATATATCCTAAAGCAAGTCCCCAGTTCATGAAGTATTGCACCCTTTCTCTGTCAAGTTATTTTATAAAGAGTTTACCCAGTTGCCATTCAACCACCTCTATCCATTGCTGACGTGGTACTCAAGAGTGATGGCTCAGAAGAGTTAATGGTCATATTGGATATTTTTAGTACATTTTTTGCTCCAAAGATGGGGCTTCTCCACAGGGGTCTAAACACTTATCTTCAGAGAGCCAGACCTTCTGAGACCTATAATTCTGCATTTCTATTTTCCCTAGCTCCTGGGATAAGTAGGTGTTTTGTTTTAAAGGCCTTTGTCCTGGTTTTGGTTACAAATATTTTGCTCCCCAATATATCTTAACAGTGGCTTGGTAAAGTTGAGAGCAGGGGAGGTAGCCTTGAAAAAGGAGAAAAAAGAAGTGCTGTTGCTTCTCTACTCAAGCTACCTTAGCCATGCAAGAATATGTGTGACATCAGATAGGAATGGTGACATCAGCTACAAGCACCTACTGGTGTTCTTCAAACTATGGCCCATCAGCCACATATTGTATTTGTTCACATTTTGTTTCTTCACTTTAAAATAAGATATACATTTTTTTCAGTTTTCACACCAAGCAGAACCAAAACCGGTGAGTATAAAAATATGTATATGTATATATTTATATATAATAGAATAAATAAATTAAATTGAATTAACAAAAAGTGAAGAAAAAATTGATGGAGGAGGGTACCTTTATATTTGGGAATAAACACCCTAAGATGCATTATTATAAAAACATTAAACATACAAAGGCAGGACCGGAGAGATAGCATGAGGTAAGGCATTTGCCTTTCATGCAGAAGGTTGGTGATTCGAATCCTGGCATCCCATATGATCCCCTGAGCCTACCTGGAGCTATTTCTGAGCATAGAGTCAGGAGTAACCCCTGAGTGCTGCCGGGTGTGACCCCAACCCCCCCAAATACAAAGGCAATATAGGCCTACCAATTAAATCTTTTGAGATATTCTTGTGGGGAGTGAAATCCAAGGTACGTTTTTATCACACACTTTTATCTTGAGTTTGAGACATTATTTGCAGCATTATGAGATTAAGTGTCCTTGAGCTGGAGGTCTTTCTGAAGCTTGAATAAAAGCTCAGGTCAAAACCAGACCACAGAGACTGTGTAGCCTGTCATTCTTACCCACAATAGCACTAGCAATACAATATGACACCATATGCTTTTGTATAGGCACAGTAAAAAAGGGGAAACCATATACACAAAAACAAGATCTTATCTTCTAGGGATAAGAACTCATACTTTTTATAATACAGGTGCTCCTCCCACCCTAAACATGTGTCATTTGGACACAACTCATTCTCCATGAGATTGGACAGTGTTTGTCCAACCCGGAGCCTCATATCCCAGGTGTAGAACTGATATAGTTCCCTGCAACAACACCAGGAACCAAACTCCACTGAGAAATTTCTAACACCACTCAGGCACCAACTTGCACCAGTTCTGATATGATATCCCAACAATGAGGAAAGGACAACTTAATCTAAGAGCAGGTTGTCCTATCACATCAACTAACGGTAAGAGGAAATCAGAAGAAATGTCATCCTTTTATCTGTGCAAAATTCAAGAGCACTAACTACAAAAGACTTACTTTGACAACCATGACTGGGCAGAACTTATGCTGGGAGCAATAAGAAAAACCCTCCCTAGGCTGTAGCCTAGGACTTATACAAAAATCAAGATCTCTAATTACAGAGGCTCGACTATTACAATAGAAACTGAGCAGAACTTTTGGAACTATAATGTAGACTCTATTCTAGGCTTCAGTCTAGGATCTGAGCAAAACCAAGACCACTTACTACAGAAGACTGATTACAACAATAATGATGGAACAGAACTTCTAGAACCATAAAGACTCTATCGTATGACCTGTGCAAATACCAAGATCTCTCACTACAATGGCCTAATTTTATCATTCACAACTGAGAGGAAAGTTTCCTTGCACCACAAAAAGACCTTGGGTTGTGGTAATGAGCAGGTACAAAGTCAGCAGTTGTTCCCATGACAGTATACTTCAAGAGAGAAGAAACCCTGAATCTCTAAGGCCAAGGAAATTCCCTTTCTTATTTCCCCAATACTTACTATGCCTATGCAAAAAAAGGGAGGGATACAAAACCTTGCCACAGCAGCACTCCTTTTTTTCTCTTCTTTGTCTTTTTTACTTTTCCTTTTTCTTCCTTTTTTTCCTTCCTTTTCTTGCCTTTTCACTCCTGTTATTTTTGGCGATTTCTTTTGCTGCTGGGTGCTCTTTATTTTTTTGGTAGTTGCTATCTTTTTTTTTATTGTTGTTGTTGTTGTTATTTTTTTTCTCTTTTTCTTTGTCTTCTTTCATTAGAACCATACAACTTGAATCATCTTGTTCTGCCTCATGAATTGAGGGGGGAGATAAAAATGAACTGTACCATGACTAAACAGCTGTATGAATATTGAGTGGAATTAAAAAATGATCAGACTTAAACATCAAACCTAAAGACAACAACAGAATTGATACCCTATCTACAACAAGCTATACACAAAGAGGAACAGTTACACTAGCATGCCGGGGGAGGGGGGCAAAGGAGGGAGATATGGGACAAACACATGCTAGGAAAAGAGATGGAGGGAGGATAACCCTGGTGGTGGGAGTGGCCCTGATTCATTGTCACTATGTACCTTAAATACTACTGTGAAAGATTTGTTTTTCAGTCTTTGGTCACAATAAAAATTATTATAAAAAATAAGATATATGTAGTATGCATAGGAATTTGTTCATAGTTTTTGTTTTTACTATAGTCTGGCCCTCCAATGATCTGAGAATCAGTGAACTGGCCCCCTGTTTTAAAAGTTTGAGGACCACTGCCAGGCATTCTTCTTGCAAAGAGCCATGGACTCAGGATGGAGCAAGGAATTGCTCTTCGTTCAGAAAAGGTAAGTGAATTTTAATCTTAGCAGAAGTATTCTAAGTTCATATCCTTCACTCACAGAAAAGAATTTTAGGAAAAGGCAAAATATTGAAACAAAATAGTTTTATTGAAAGACATTTAAAGAAAAAATGTTAGGGGAGAGAAAAGGCTTAAAATAGCTTTCAGTAAAGAATACACATAATTTCTTCAGATGGTCTTGGCATATCATTTTCAAATTAATCTGCACATTGTCTAAGTGAAATCCTGGCACTGTTCAAAATCTTTTCATATTTTTATCATGATTTAAAAAATCTCCTTTAGCTTCTTATTTTTTGAAGGAGTTTATCCATTTTTTGATAGTACCTCGGTTTCTGTATCTTCAAAGAGCTCAGGATTTGCATCTGAAATGATTGGGGTGCCTGTGGGCTTCTTCTGATCTATGCAATTTTCTTCTTATATTTTATTATTTCCTAAGAGCTCTTATTACCAGGACACCCCTATCTATCTGTCTGCAATACCAGGACTCTCTCACACATAGAAGTGTGTGATAAATGTTTTAATGGTAGATTATAACTCTTTGGATAATTTGCCATTGGCATATGATAGCCAGCTAAAGTTATTTTTTATTATAGAAAGCCTATTGTATGCTTTACATAAGCAAAAACATTATATTAACATAGGCAGATAATTTTTTTTTAAATCACTCCTTTATTTATACAATTTTGTGGTGATATTTTAGTCTGAAATAACTCCTGGTTTGCTATTTAACTTTAGTCTTTGCATATTATAATATGAAATCTAGAGTTGTTTATAAGGATCAACTTGTTGTAGGCAGATAGATGTTGGGGGAGCTATGTTTCAAGAAATAATATTACTAAGAAAAAATTACCTAGTCTTGAAATAGCCCAAAGGAATCAGGCTCATATCCCTTTAAAATGCAAATCCAGAGCTGTTTGGAGATAGAGAAACCCAAATCAGATAAAGAATTTGAAGTGCAACTCAGAGAAAGATGAAGAAGCTACAGAAAAATCTAAATGTCATGGAAATATATAAACAGGGGGGGATGGGGGGTGGGAGGAAACCTAGGAACATTGGTGGTGGGAAGGGCACACTGGTGATGGAATTAATGTTAGAACATTGTCTGCCTGAAAAAACTTGATAACATGAACAACTTTGTAAATCATTGTCTTAGTAAGTAGATGATAAACGAATATGAAGGGAACTTCTAGAGCCCATGTTTTCCTTGTGACAACACCTAAACTAATTTTGATGTATGCAGAGAACTTCAGGCCAAGATAAGTTGGAGAATATGTATACAAATTCTCTTAGAAACCAGCCTAGGTTTTTTCTACTCTGGAGAACTACATATTCTTTCTTGAAGTCATTTCTCTCATCTCTCTCTTCTTGTATCTTTTGAAGTAAATTTTATTCAAAATAAAAACTGTCTTGCTTCACTGTTTTGCCTCCTCAGGAAATTTTTTTTCTGTAAGAAAAGGTGACTTACTACTGGAACACTAGTTCTAAGGCTAGGCAAACTTTCTTTTCTTCCAAAAAGCAATACACTACTCAAGTCTGAATCTATGACTCCAAAAACTCAGGTAGTAGGACTCCCCAAGATCTTAAGTTGTTGGGACCAAATTCAGCACTGTGGAAAACAAGTGGGTATCAGGTGCAGCTGAACTACTTTATCATGAGTTTGCTCATAGCAGATGTTACCAATTCCAACCCCAAATAAGCTTTTCCCAGATGAGGAAGCACTGTTTTTTTCTGGGTTAGCATAACCATTAAAGTCTTACTACCTAGGTAATGATTTATTCAAATGGCTCCTCATGTCACCCATGTTGCCAGCAACATAATTGAATTAGTAACTCAAGTAGGAGTCCTCTTGATAATAAATTTTAAGACATCAGAAAATCAATATTGGATCTTAAAACGAGGTTCTACCCTCAGCTCTGGAATGAAAAAGTCAGCCCAAACCCCAATAGTGTGTTCTGCCTCATCCCTGAAGATAAATGAGAAGGAACAGCATAACTCTGAAAAGATTGAAGAGACCAGAAAGAGAGCACATAAATTCAAAGTCCTTGAGAGGACTCCAGCAATAGTCTCTAATTTACACAGAACACCCCAAAACCAGGCAGCTTGAACAGGCCTATATACTGTATATACTCGAGTATAAGCCGACCCCCAATTTTATCCTAAAAACTGAGAAACTCAGTGACTCGAGTATAAGCCAAGGTGAAAAATGCAGCAGCCACTGGTAAATTTCAAATATAAATATATATATATATTCAAAAAGATTACAATAATTGAGCAATCAGGTTAAATGTTTTTCAATATTTATTGCTAAGGAAAAACTGTAAACTAGGAAAAATAACTTTAAAACTTTAAATAAAGTGCAGAAAACCATAGCTTAATAGGCAATCAAGCTAAATCACAAAGGTTAAAATCTTTCAAAATTAAATTTCTCCTCATCATCTTCTGTATGTCCAAACAGAGCTTCAGCTGTATCTGATGGGAGGGCATCAGCACAGACATTGTCATCATCACTGACAATGTGGATTAAATAGTTCTGTGGGTTAAATAGTTCAGTTGCATCCAGTTCAGTTCAGCCACCTACCTCTTCAGCTCAGCTGTGACTTGCGGACTGAGCTGAAGCACTGCCCCCTCCAGTAGACGGCAGAAGACAACTGGAGATTACGTGCATGGGATTTGGATTTACGAGCACCTGTATGACCCAAGTATAAGCCGAGTTTGAGGTTTCCAGCACAAATTTTGTGCCAAAAAGCTCGGCTTATACTCAAGTATATAGGTAATAAAGGTTGAAAAGCAAACTCTGTGAACTCCACATAGGGATGCTTCAATGTTCAAGTTATACAAGTTTCCTTTTCTTCCTGGCCTGTCTTCTCTCTCTTAACTTGCAATTATTTTACTTCATTGACTGCTGAATTTGTATTCTGAAGAATAGGAAACAAACTTGAAAGACCTGGGTGAAGATCCTAGCATAGCTCTTTCTCTGTAAAAAGCATAAACTCACAACCTGACGATCACAGCTGTGGGTGGGAGGGGCCAATATTCAGGAATTGTGGATCAAGTGGGCCTTGGGTGAAGGTTAAATAAATCATTAGTTAGGTAATAAGACTTTAATGCCTGTGCTAAGTAGAAGCTTGTGCAAACTTGATTTCCCCCAGCACTTTAACAAGGTCTTGGCGGACTAAGCAGGAAGGCTATAGAATTTTCTCTCTACTGTGGCTATTTCTTCCACATTGGCAACAAATTTGTGACATAGCTAACAGTATACTAAGTCAAGACATGCTCCATGAATATATATTTGTGTGATTTTTATTACTTTTAAAATTAATATGGAGGCCTCCATCAAAATTTTACTTTACGTTTGAATGCTAGCAGTGCCAGTTTCAAGATTTTAAGGTTCCATACTCTTCTCTTAGTGACTTTGATTTTTTTTGTAAAATGTGACTCATTTACCTTTGAACATATTTATTTCCCCATTCTCCAGCATATGTTTTATTCAACTCAGTGTTTCACAATCTGTAGACAAGTACCCTCATTTCTTTATTTAAACTATATTGTAACAGGCATCTGGCAGTTTGTGTGTGGGGAATAAAGTGTATAGAATGAGAGGAGAGGATATCTCAGTCCCATTAAATCACTGCCTGGTTTGTTTCAATATTACGTACAAGGATTTTCATTTTATTTAGGGTCTTCACATTTGCTCACCTTACCCTTACCCCAAACATGATTATTTTCTGATGTCTACATCTGAAGAAAGAATTTTATTTTACCTTCATATAAAAAGAGGTATCAGGTAAATAGCATTTGACACCATCTGTTTGGAACTTAGTCATAATGTGTCAGTGCTTTTTGCTCGATGATAAAAACATGGAAAAGCTAAGTGCACATTGAAAGCAATATTGCAGTAATTTAATGCACAGGTGTCTGAAGAACTGCTGGCAAGATGGACAGGGAATTTTAAAGGCTGTATGTAACTGCCTAAGGCGTTGGGAAATTAAAGAACTTCAGAGAAAGAGGATCTTTCATGTATCTGGCTTTTCCTTTGTAAACAGGAGGTATATCAGAGTATATTTCAAAACCATCATTTGTCAAATATTTATAGGAATTTTAAAGCTAATCAAAGGGAACCAGTTTTTGTGACACCTATGTCATCTTACTGGACTATTTTTATAGTATAAGAGGAAATATGTCTATGTTGAAATGTTGCAACGATATACCCAATAACTTGGCATTAAGATGAGAGATGGTTTGGCATAATGTTTTCTGACATGGAGTCTAAAATATAACAAATATGTTTGATATATAGTACAAAATTGATTAAATTCTCTTAAACTTTATTTCTTTATAAAATTCATGTTTGTAGTAATATTTTAATTGCTTGTTTCAGTGAAACAAATCATTAAGACTGTGTTGAGTTTGGACTAGAAAGATAGTACTGAAATAAGAAACTTGCTTTGTATGTGGATTGCCCCAGTTCAGTCACAAACATATAAAGCACCCCTTCCACACACTAGGTCACTTTGGATACAGAGAGAAGAAGAGCATCTTTTACTAATCTGTATTTTACCACCCCCCCAAACAACTCAGCAAACTAAAAGTCATTTTATTAAATGATATTGTAGGAAGATTAGGTAGTTCTTTTGCTTGAATATGCTTTCAGTTTAAATAAACTGAAGCTATGAAGGCTGCTCTCTTCATAGGCTGAATGAAGGCTAATGACTGAAGTCATCTGGCTCTGCATTGTTGAATTGGAAATTCTTGGTTCTTCTGCACACAGCATGACTTCCGAGTTCCAAGAAGCAATGTTCCTAAGAGAACATGGAAGCTTTTAGGCAAATTAAGGCTTAGATCTAAATGTGGCACAGTATTTTCCCCACTATATTCTACAAGTTTTTAAAGATTATATAAAATAAAATGTTCCTGTTATACAGACACCAATTCAGAAACTTTTATTCAGTTATAATGAATGTTGGTGTTATGACATTGTACTATTAAAATCTAGCTTATACCCTAAAACTTACTAGGGTATCTAGCATTTAGGTTTGGGAAATAGAAACATATGTACCTTTCTTTTCCAGCATTGTAAAATAAAAAAGTATGAATTAAGTAAAGATATAAAAATTTATCTAGGCTTATCCTCTACAATTATGAGGCAAGACAAGTCTATAGCCTTAAATACTATTTATATAGCAAATGAAACTATATTTTAACTAAAGACAACATACCTTTGTATGTCTCAGTCTTCTCTAGCTTAAAAAGTTCAACATTGTTTTCCTGATCCTTGTATGAAAGTTATTCTATTATTTCCATTTCAGTTGATGACATTTTCATCTTTTTTCTTGCTTAGAAGCCTTAGTACTCTTCTTTTTACCATTTATGTCAAAAGTTTAAAAAGACATATGGGCTCAATCTCCAGAATAAACTCAGAATTTCAGTAATACTCACTATTCGCATTGGTATCATACTGCCATTGCCTTCCAGAATATCTGCAATCCCATGTCAATTGATCTCTCTCTCTCTCTCTCTCTCTCTCTCTCTCTCTCTCTCTCTCTCTCTCTCTCTCTCTCTCTCTCTCTCTCTCTCTCTCTCCCTCCCCCTCTCGTGACACTCAGGGGTTACTCCTGCCTATGCACTCATAAATAGCTTCTGGCTTGGGGGACCATATAGGACTTCGGGAATCGAATCCAGGTCTATTCTGGATCATCTGCGTGCAAGACAAACTCCCTACAGCTGCGCTATTACTCTGGCCCATCGATTGGTCTCTTGTTATAAATTCTTACTGCCCTAAAACTTATTTAATAACAAATAAGAACTTTTGAAAACAATAACTTAAGGTTTTGAGTTGTATTAAAAAGAAGGGGGGGTTTTATAACTAAAACTGAACTACAAACATGTTTGTAATTATAGGGCTTAAATAAAGATATAAAAATAAAACATCTGTGAAATATTTGTCTTATCAAAAATATTTCTAGATTATAAAGTATAAATTCTTTCCTTCTCTGGACCTACTCATTTTCTAATAATTTTTCTTTTTATCAGACAATTTACTCTTCAGACCCAGAGATATTTAAACTTTTGTATCTTTATCTAACTAATCCCTCTATTTGGAACATTCTTGCCCCAAATATATTCTACCAAAACATTTTTCTCCACTTTCTTTCTTTATTATTTTTTTGGAGGGCACACTCAGTGATGCTCAAGGGTTACTCCTGGCTATGCACTCTGAAATCGTTCCTGACTTGGGGGCATATGGGACACTGGGATCTAACTGAGGTCCATCTTGGGTGAGCTGCTAGCAAGGCAAACGCCCTACCACTGAGCTATTGCTCTGGCCCCTCCACTTTCTGTTTTTAAGTGTTTACCAGAATCTCATTTCCCAGTGGGTCTTATCTTGACTGTCTTATTTAGCAAATTGTTAAGTGGGAATAAGCCTATTCCCCCGCCACCTTATCCCACACCTCATTCTATTTTATATTCTACTGTTTTCATTTTTGTGTATCTCATCAGCAAATAAATATAACATTTATTCTTTTATCCTTCATAAAAATAAAATCAACCAATTTGAATATTTACTCAATCAAATCAAAGTTATTATATCAATATTTCCCAAGTGATAAGAAGGATGCCTAGAATGCAGTAATTTTTAGAGCACTATGTATTTTATGTGAATAATTTCTCGTGCTAATTTAAAGAAAGCGAGGGCTGGAGAGACAGCACTTTTGGAAGGGCACTTGCCCTGTGATTGACCTGAGTTCAATTCCTGGAATCTCATAAATAGGAGTAATTCCTGAGGAAAAATTCTGGGATAAACCCTGTGGCCCTAAAAACAAAATAAAAAATACAAAACAAATAAATAAAAAAAACTGACACAAGAGAGATCGATCCTAAGCTTCACATAATAACTCAGTTTTATAATAACTCTGTACAATGAGATGTAAAACCATTTTTGGATGGTCTTTCCTCTTTTTTCTATATTTCTCTTTCTCTCACACACATCCTACAGTATCATGTAGATATTGAAAAAATACATGGTTTAACATGTTGAACTTAAATTCCTTGCCCTTTTCCTTTCTTCTTGTTTTTGTATTGTTTTAAGATATAAATAATAAGAATATGAAAATGAGTATAAAAGGTGGAAAGAAAGAATAAGAGAATTAGATGGTATTTTGTATGACTTTTTAATAACAACTGGAATGCAGTAGAATCTATACTTCTGTAAACCAAGAAATCAACTTGAAATCTATAAATATAATCATGCTCTAACATTATTGACTTATATTGAGTATGGACAAAGAATCTAGGAATTCACTTTTCTCTATCTTCAGTGTCAATTACTTCTTTGTTTATTCGTTTTAAGTCCGAGTTATTTCAACAGTCTCTTAATTGGTTTATCTATAGTCTCAAATATATTTAAAAATATAACATAAGTCTATATAGTAAGTGAATAAACAATACTTGTTTCAAGACAAGTTGATGATAATATAGTTAAAAATCAGTTGGTTACCTATCCAGAATCTATTGATAGTTCCTTTCTTTGATTTCTTTTTCTGTTTTGTTTTTGTTTTTTTGGGGGGCCACACTCAGTGACACTCAGGGATTATTCCTGGCTATGTGCTGAGAAATTGCTTCTGGCTTGGGGACCATATGGAATGCTGGGGGATCAAACTGCAGGCTGTCCTAGGCCAGCCATGTGCAAGGCAAATGCCCTACCTCTGCACCACAGCTCCAGCCCTTAGTTTCTTTCTTTGTAATTGCAAAAATAAAATTTAAAAATCATGTTTAAGTTATATTCTACCTCTCTGTAATCAAGTGTCTAAATAAAGGTTAAAAACACTTTTTTAAACTTATTTAAAATTACATAAAGGTAATATTTCTCAAGAAATGTGTTTTCCATTTTGGTACATTCCTCCTTGTTCAGGGCTATTATGTATTGCTGATCACTTAGCAATCTAGATAACTGCAGTAAAACTTGAGTCATCTAGGAATAGCAAAAAGTGATCCAGAGTACTTATTACTTTATTAACCACTGGTATAAAAATTGAGAGTAGGCATGTGATACAATTTTATTATGTTAGATAGAAGTCTGGATGCCAGAGAGGTAGTATAGAGGTTAGAGTGCTTACCTTGCTCAGAGCCAACCCTTGTTGATCCTGACATCACATGTGATTTTCACATAAAAACAAGTCCTTTCTGTCTCAATTATGCCATATCTAAGTGGTCACTTGACAGATAACTTCCTTACATCTTGAAAATTAAACTGTCTCTAATGAATAAAACTCTTTCAATAGATCTCATAGCAAAGCAAAACCTAGCTCCTTCATTTCCAAAATCAAATAACTGAGGCCCATAATTTGGTCTTTCTTTTTACTTTACAGAACAAAAATTTTAGTTCCTTGCTGTTTAAAAACACTGTAAACAATCAATTTAATATGGTTTGTCCTTGGCATATCTGGAGAGGAAATTTTCAACCAGACAAATTACTGTTATAGAGGTAAAACCAAGTTATTTTCTAATCTAAGGGAATTGATTTAATAGCAGAGAAAAATCATTTGGGAAAAGTGGCATGCAACTTTTCTGGTTCAAACCAATATACATTGATTTGATTTCTTTGCTTAAAATAAAAATAAGCTCTCCTACAACTAACTGGTAATATTAGAGCTTTACAATTTCTACATTGAATCCTTATCTTCAATATTCCTCCCTTACATTTTTATGTTTCTTCTTCTTCTTCTTCTTCTTCTTCTTCTTCTTCTTCTTCTTCTTCTTCTTCTTCTTCTTCTTCTTCTTCTTCTTCGGTGTGTGTGGTGGCAGACTTAGCACAACTCAGGCCCTGTGCTCAGAAATCACTTCTGGCAGTCTAAGGAGACCATATTGGATGCTGGGGACTAAAGCCTGATCAGTTTCATGAAAGACAAATACCCTCCCTACCTTGCTATAGCTTGGACCACAATTTTTGTTTTAATGACAGACAACTATTTTAAGTGGGTTGGACCGGATATTGATGTAGGTGGCAGTTAAATTGCAAAATGAATCTTAATTTTTTTGAGGACATGTTCAATGCAATAAATTAAAAGAACAGGAAGATCCAGAGAAAAAGCTCTTCATATTAAAATTAGAAGAAAGAGAGAAATAATTTATCTTTCTGACTAATTTCAGAGTTTAGGTTTGTCTTTAAATTATGAGCATAGGTATATAATCTGTATAAAGAAACAAGAAAGAAAGAAAGAAAGAAAGAAAGAAAGAAAGAAAGAAAGAAAGAAAGAAAGAAAGAAAGAAAGAAAGAAAGAAAGAAAGAAAGAAAGAAAGAAAGAAAGAAAGAGAGAAAGAAAGAAAGAAAGAAAGAGAAAGAAAGAAAGAAAGAAAGAAAGAAAGAAAGAATGAAAGAAAGAAAGAAAGAAAGAAAGAAAGAAGAAAAAGAAAGGAAGGAAAAGAAAGAAAGAGAAAGAAAAAAGAAAGAAGAACAAAAGAAGAAATCAAGAAAGAAAGAGAAAGAAAGAAGAAAGAAAAAGAAAGAAAAGAAAGAGAAAGAAGAAAGAAAAAGAAAGAAAAAGAAAGAATGAAAGAAAGAAAGAAGAACAAGAGAAGAAATCAAGAAAGAAATAAATCAAGAAAGAAAGAAAGAAAGAAAGAAAGAAAGAATGAAAGAAAGAAAGAAAGAAAGAAAGAAAGAAAGAAAGAAAGAAAGAAAGATAGAAAGATAGAAAGAAAGAAGAAAACCCCATGAAGAATCAAAATTCAAGAACATCACTGTTGAGAAAATCCCAGAGCTGAAGAGTGCATGTTCTCACATCTTGGATGCCCCAAAGCTAAAACAAACCAAAGAAGAGCGCCCCAAAGTATAACCAAGTTACAATGATAAAAACCACAGTTAGAGATAGAATATTGAAAGCAGCAATATAAAAAAGGGAAGTTACATACAAAAAAATATCCTTAATTTTTTTAGCATATTTATCACAGGCACTCCTCCATGCCCGAAGGCATTGGAGGAATAAAGTAAAAAATAAACTCAATAAAATGAACATTTCACTATGAATACTTCACACAACCAGAATTGCATTTAGGCTTGAGGGAAGAATACACAGATTCATGGATAAATCACATAAAAGAACAACTGACATGTCTACTTTAAGGCAAGGCACATCCAACAAATACAATAAACTCCTACAAAAATATGACACATATCCCATGACAATAATTCCTCTCAATGTAAATAAACTAAATGCACAAGTTAGGAGACGCAGAGTGGCAAAATGGATCAGAAAGTTGAAATCAACTGTTTTCTGCTTACAAGAAACACATCTGAAGAGTAAGAGTAAATATAGAAACAAAGGCAAAAGTTAGATGACAATCATTCAAGCAAACAACTTTATAAAAAGGCTGGGGTGGCCATACTATTATTATAAATGTTACAAGAGAGAGTTATGGGCCTTTTCTAATAATCAAAATGTGTATATCATGCAGAAACTCCAAAAAATATATACACCTAATGAGGGGCCAACATAATAGTAGTGGGAGACATCAGTACTACCCTGTCACCACTTGATAGATCAACCAGGTAAAAACTTAAACAAGGATATACTATCTTTGACAAAATAAATGGAAGAGAGTGGCTTGGTAGATAGATATAGGACTTACTCCCTACCCCAGAAAGCTGGATACTTAATCTTCTCCAATGTACATAGAACATTCTCCAAGGTTAACATACCTCAATAAAATCAGCTATGCATTGTACATGTATCAACTATCTTCTCAGATCATGACGCACTAAAAATAAAAGTGAAGGGGCCAGAGTGATAATGCAGCAGTAGGGCGTTTACCTTGCACATGGCTGACAAAGAATGGACCTCAGTTTAATCCCAAGCATTTCATATGGTCTCCAAAGCCAGGAGCGATTTCTGAGTGCATCACCAGGAGTAACCCCCGAGCATCACCAGGTGTAGCCCAAAACAAAACTGAAACAAACCCAAACCAAAACAAAAATAAATAAAAATAAAAGTGAATTACAAACAGACACAGGAAAAAAATTTAACACCTGGAATAAACATTAATTCTCATTAGTGAACAACCAGTGGTTCAGAGAAGAAATCAAAGAGGAAATGAAAAATTAACAAATGAGAATGAAGGCATTAATTATTTAAATTTGTAGGACACAGCAAAGGTGATGTAAGAGGAAAATTTATGGCTCTGGAAACATTCATCAGGAAGGAAGGGCCTAAATAAGAAATGTAATGATACAGCTTAAAAATTGGAAAATGACCAACAATGTTAGTCAAATATTAGCAGACAGAATGAAATAACAAACTTTGAGCAGAAATTAAGAAAATGGAATCCCTCCCTAGTCCAAATGATTAATGAAAGTTTTTTTTAAAGAATGATAAACATAGCAAGACGCACAAAGAAATAGAAAGAAATTTAGTAAAATGAATAAGAAATAAAAATGGAGAGGCTACTGCAGATGAGTGGTCACTACAGAAATTCAGAGGGTAATCAGAGATTACTTTAGGAAACCTTCTGCCACAAAACAAGAGAACCTAGAAGAATTTGATAAATTATTGGACTTCTATAACCTCCAGTGGTGAACTAAGATGATCTAAAATATCTGAACAGCCCTATTATTATAGAAAAATAAAAAATGTTAATCAAAAGCCTTTCCAAAAGTGAAATCCCAGGCCCAGATAGATTCATTAGTGAGTTTTTCAAAACTATTGTAGAAAATTAAGGAAACACAAACAACTGGCAGTAGATTTTATGAAGCTAATATTACCCTGATATTAGAAAAAGACAAAAATATCACAAAAAAGCCACAAGCTGATATCCTTGACAAAAACAGATGCAAAGATCCTCAATAAAATACTAGCAAATAAAATCAAGAGGGTCATACACCATGACCAAATAGGCTTATTCCAGAGATTTAATATGATTTAATATATGCAAATCAATCAATATAATACACTATATCAATAAAAGAAAAATAAAAATCATATTATCATATCAAGAGATGTAGATAAAGCATGTATCTACAAGGTCCAAAGCCTATTTATGGTAAAAAAAATTTCAACAAGATGGGAAATGGGAGGAGCTTTTCTATATATAGTCAAGACCATTTACCACAAGATCATGGCAAATATTATAATCACTGGGGAGAGAATATAATCCTTTCCTCCAATGCCTGGCACAAGTTTGCCCCATATTACTACTTCTATTTAATATAATATAAAAAGTACTTGTCACAATATTCAGGCAAGAAAAAGATATCAATGTCATCCAGATATAAAAGGAAGAAGCCAACCTCCTACTGCTTGCAGATAACATATTATATATAGAAG
Source organism: Suncus etruscus (assembly GCF_024139225.1). Classification (NCBI taxonomy): domain Eukaryota; kingdom Metazoa; phylum Chordata; class Mammalia; order Eulipotyphla; family Soricidae; genus Suncus; species Suncus etruscus. The sequence continues at coordinate 14,456,740 of NC_064867.1, read as the reverse complement.
ATCTTAAAGACTCTACCGAAAAGCTTCTAAAAACAATAGGTTTGTATTGTGAAGTGTCCAGCTACAAAATGAATATGCAAAAATCCATGGCTTTTCTATATACAAATGATGAAAGAGATAAAAGAGGCATTAAAACAAACCTATTTATAATTGTGCCTCAGAAAATCAAGTACTTTGGAGTCAACTTAACTAAAGAGATGAAAGATCTATACAAAAAAATTATGAAACACTGCTTCATGAAATGAGTACACAAGGCAATGGAGACACATTCTGTGTTCCTTGCTTGGGAGGATTAACATCATTAAAATAGCAATATAAAGCATTGTACAGCTTTAATGCAATCCTTCGGTAAGATGTTTTTTTAAAAAAGAAGTGGATCAAGCACATTTGAAATTCTCTTGGAGCAATAAATGTCTATGAATAGCTAAAGCAATCCTTGGAAAAAAGATGAGATACATCACTTTTCTAAAATTTACATTGTATTACAAAGCAGTACTCATTAAAACAACATAATATTGGGGCTGGAGAGATAGCATGGAGGTAAGACGTTTGCCTTTCATGCAGGAGGTCATCGGTTCAAATCCCAGCATCCCATATAGTCCCCCGTGCCTGCCAGGAGCAATTTCTGAGCCCGGAGCCAGGAATAACCCCTGAGCACTGCCGGGTGTGACCCAAAAACCACAAAAAAAAAAAAAAAAAAAAAAAAAAAAACATAATATTGAAAGAGAGACAGATCTGAGATCAATGGAATAGACTTGAGTATTCAAAGACTGACCTTAAGTAAATGATCAATTACTCTTTTAATGATGAGCAATAAATACAAAGTAAAGCAAGAAATAGCTCTTCAGCAAGTCTTGGGAAAATTGGTCAACTATATGCAAAAATGTGAACTCAGACCTCTTCTCAATATTATGCACAAAGGTCTAATAAAATTGGATCAAGATCATTATATCAAACCTGAAACCATACACTTAAAACATAGAGGAAAACTTAGGCAAAACACTCCATGATGTTGACACTAAAGGCATATTCAAAGATGAAACACCATTGCCACTCTCCAAGCAAAAAGAAGCAAAGATAAACAAATGGTACTACATTAAATGAGGAAACAGTAACTAGGATACAAAGACCACTCCTAATGAGAGATACTATTCATTGAGTACCCATAAGATTAGGAGTTAATATCTAAGATATAACAAAGTCCTGATATAAATTAGCTGGAAACACATACACACTTACCCCATCCAAAAAATGAAAATGGGATTAAAAAATGAGCAGACATTTCCTCAAAGAAAAAAATACTGAAAACCCAAAAGCACATAAAAATATTGTTCCACATAACTACTTAACTGGGAGATGAAAATAAAAACAATAATGAGATTATCACATCACACCACACAGACTGGCACAAAACACACACACACACACACACACACACACACACACACACACACCAAACAAGAAAAATCAGTGCTGGCATGGATGCAGGGAGAAAGTTTTCTTCACTCCTGGTTGGTGGGAATGATAATTAATTAAGCCTTTTTGGAAAACGATACACATTGCTCAAAAAATTAGAAATTGAGTTCCATAGGTCCCAACAATACTCCTAGGAATATACTCTATATAAAAAAAAAAAACAGCACAGAAAAGAACTCTGCATTTTTTTGTTCACTGTAGCACTATTTTGAATAGTCAAATTCTGACTACAACCTTAAGGCTTCAGAAAAAAATGACTGGATAAACAAACTGTGGGACAACTAACAATTGAATACTATGCAGCTATTTGGAAAAATGAAGTCATGAAATATATATGGATGGATATGTTGCATATTATGCCAAATTAAATGAGTCAGAGTGTGGGGGGTAGTCATAGAATAATATTACTCTTTTGTGGTATTATAAGAAAAAAATCTAAAATAGTAATTAGATCCCAGATTAATAGAGATGAAATACAGGAGGACTCATCCATGGTAGAGTGTTTTCCACAAACAGTGGAGTAGTGCATTAATGGAAGATTGCTTAAATTAAAGGAGGACTTCAGGGAATAGTTGGGAATTCAGACAATTAGAGTTCTGATCACTCTAGACAATAACTGGCGCTGAAAGTTAATAAAGTGATAGTGTCGTATCCCTTTGTTAATAAAGTTAAAACCACATCTAAAAGGGAAAAAGAGAGACAGAGTGTACAAACCATAGTATCTAAAAGGAAAATGAGAGAAAAAGAGAGAATTTAAATGTCTTCCCTAGGGGCAGGTAGGGTGGGATGAAAACTGAGACATTGTTGGTGGGGAAAGTGAACAGTAGTATACATTCTATGACAGAAACTTAGTCATTAAGAATTTTGTAACCACAGTGCCAAAATAAAATAATAACAATTAAAAAGAAGAAAAATGAAATTTGGCTGAAAAAAGGACTCCTGCAATGTCATGTCTATTTTTCCTGTGTTATTCAAGGTATAATGACCTGAAAGCATTGATTACAAAGTTGACCTTTTGTTTCAGAAGTTATTCAGAAATAGGACATACACCGTTTAATGTATTCTTTTGTCTAAGCCTTCATGTGCTTGATTACAGTGGACAAGTGTTTTGGTTTTTCAGTTCTTGATTTTGGTCCCTTTTAGAATAGGAAATTGGCCTGTAAACTTCCTGAAGGATGTAGATGGGGGGGACCCTGAATTCCTTTGAAGGCTATTTGGCTATTCATCATGAATCCTGAAATATAGTCAATCTGTTTTAACAGCACTTTGATGACAGAAATTGTCTGTCTAGCAGTGATGTGAGAAGGGTAAGGAAAAAAGATTGCTTGAATGAAAGGAGGACTTCAGAGGACAGTTGGGAATTCAGAATTGTCTTTCAAGAGTTGTGTCCTTAGTCTTTCTCACTCTGTTCTCTCAGGCAAAAAGGTTTCTAGTGCTAGTCCTCTGCTTTTAAGCACTGACAAGGTCCCCTGTTTTTAGAAAGTTCCACAGGAAAAATAGTGTTATACTATTGTGATCAAGCAGTTTTAGACAAATTGAATATTAATTGAATATTTAATAGATATCTTTTTTCTAGATCTTTCTTCCTTGTTCTCACTCTTCCTCTTTCTGCTAGAGTCCAGACTAGAAGGATGAGACCATATAACTGGCATAAAGCTTAATACTTTAGTTCTTCTGCCATAAAGCTCCCACACTGGCCAAGCAGAGCCATCTCTCCCAAAGGAGATGAGCCCCACCCAAGGTCATGAAGAAGGGAAGGGATTTCCATCTTTCTGATGATCTTTAAAATGATTGACTATTGCCTAGGCAGGGGAACCTTTGTACTGTTCCCTTGCCCTTCCCTGATAGACTGCCTGATGTGGCCACATAGCTCAGGGTAGTGTTAAAGGAAATAGGCTGTAGAGACATAGCTTGTGGTTTTCACCATGTGGTTCTTACAAAATGGTGTTTCTCCCTGCTCAGAACCTGAGAAGCCTGCCATGTGACCTTTACAAAATGGCATCGCTCCTTGTTTATAACCCAAGTCTAACATTTTCTTTCTTTTTTCTTAAGTAAGCAGACATGTAGAAAGACTTTAACATGGATTACTTTCAAGGAATCATAAAACCTATATGTGGTCTGTAAAAAAATTCCTAGTGTCAATCCTGGCCCCAGACTGATGACACCAGACCAACAGTTGGACCTCTCAGAAGATAAAAGGAAATAATGGAGGGCACCAAGACCAAACAATTGTATGAACATTGAGTAGAAATAAAAAATGATCAGACTTAAACACCAAATCAAAGCCAACTACAATAGGAACGCTATCCAATCTACAACAGGCTAGATACAGAAGGGACCACTTATACTAGCAGTCCGAGGGGGTGGGGGGCAAAGGAGGGACAATAAGGGATGCATGCTGGGAACAAGGGTGGAGGGAGGATAATATTGGTGGTGGGAATGCCCCTGATTCAATGTCACTATGTACCTATAATACTATTGTGAAAGATTTGTAATCCACTTTGGTCAAAATAATAACTATTAATTTAAAAAAAGGAAAAATGCCCTGCAAAATCTGAATGGAAATGGGGGTCAGAGCTATAGCACAGTGGTAAGGCATTTGCCTTGCACTCGGCCAAAACAAAACAGACCCGGTTCAAATCCTAGAATCCCACATGGTCCCCAAGTCTGCCAGGAGTGACTTCTGAGTGTAGAGCCAGGGGTAACCCCTGAGCATCTCCAGTTGTGACCCAAAAACCAAAACAAAAATCTGAATTGAAATAACCTGAAGTAAAAATGCTTTTTATCCATCAGTAATACCCCAGCAATGGACTCTAGTGGTGTATAAAAGTTGGAACCAGAGAAGCTTGAAAACAGACTATAAAATCAGCTTTGTAAAAGCAAGACCTGTGTTCTCTATTCTGTAACTACTCTCTGCCTTCTACTCTGGATATGTACTTTTTCCTCATTTAATTTATCATGCACTCCATTATGACAGCTTCTATAGGCCGAATTGGGGTGTGTAACTTCTTTAATTTACTTAATATTGTTGTAAGTGGAAGAAGTATCCTAATACAAAGAACTCAATTTCCTAGTGGATTGTAATTATCTGACAGGACACCTGATTCTGTCAAATTGCCTAATGCTGTAGGTGACTTAAGTGAAATTCAGAATGAGAGGGAGTTGACCTGTCTTGTTAAAATGGGAAAGTCCCAGTGACAGGTTTGGATTGTATTTTGGAGAATCCCAGTCTAGGTATAGATGTCACTTTACTACCAGCCCCACAAGTTGGCTGTCAAGCTGTACTTGAGATCCATTTAATCTTCATGGTATGGGAATTGGTATTCACCACCCGAGTTCATGGAGAACAATAAACTCAGAACATAATGAGGAGATGTTTTTGGAAATAAAGTCAGTCCTAAGTCTTTTCCTCCTCCCTCCCTCCCTCCCTCCCTCCCTTCTTCCTTCCTTCCTTCCTCCTTCCTTCCTTCCTTCCTTCCTTCCTTCCTTCCTTCCTTCCTTCCTTCCTTCCTCCTTCCTTCCTTCCTTCCTTTCTTCCTTCCTTCCTTCCTTCCTTCCTTCCTTCCTTCCTTCCTTCCTTCCTTCCTTCCTTCCTTCCTTCCTTCTTCCTTCCTTCCTTTCTTCCTTCCTTCCTTCCTTCCTTCCTTCCTTCCTTCCTTCCTTCCTTCCTCCCTCCCTCCTTCCCTCCCTTCCTTCCTTCCTTCCTTTCTTCCTTCCTTCCTTCCTTCCTTCCTTCCTTCCTCCCTCCCTCCTTCCCTCCCTTCCTTCCTTCCTTCCTTTCTTCCTTCCTTCCTTCCTTCCTTCCTTCCTTCCTTCCTTCCTTCCTCCTTTCTTCCTTCCTTCCTTCCTTCCTTCCTTCCTTCTTCCTTCCTTCCTTCCTTCCTTCCTTCCTTCTTCCTTCCTTCCTTCCTTCCTTCCTTCCTTCCTTCCTCCTTCCTTCCTTCCTTCCTTCCTTCCTTCCTTCCTTCCTTCCTTCCTTCCTTCCTTCCTTCCTTCCTCCCTCCATCCCTTCCTCCCTTCCATTTTACATTTACTCCTTCCTTTGCTCTTTCCCATCCTTCTTCCCTCTATCCACTCTTCCTTATTTTTTCCCTCTTTATTTCCTTTGCTTCTTCCTTACTTCCTACCTTTCCCATTTTCATCCCTCTTCCTTCCCTCATCCCTTCACTACTTCCTTGCAGAAGCCCAACGAGAGAGAGAGAGAGAGAGAGAGAGAGAGAGAGAGAGAGAGAGAGAGAGAGAGAAAGCTAGAGAAAGAAGAGAGATGAAAATTCACTGGCAAGAGGCCCTAGTTCAAAGAAGATATAAAAGCTAATAAAGCAAAACAAGTAGCATCTCTCTGCCTCACGTCCATTCCCCACCCCCCAGGAGCCACCTGGCATAACTCTGGTCACTATTCTGGGCTCCCTTCAAAGTTCAAGTTTCTCCTTTTCTATGGGTGTGACAAGGGGGCTGGGTCTAGGTCCAATTGCCATATTTCTCCCAGTTGCCAATGGACTCTCTCCAACTGTCTCTTCCAACAGACATTTTACGTTTGATTTTTTTTAATATATGGAGAGTTATCGGTAGTCAGTGGAATTCATTCAGGTGATGGTCTGTAATAGTCATGGTGGCTGTCAGTTGCATTTCTCTTCTTGACAATTTATTTAGAAACTCCAAAGCCTAGAGACAGTTGTAGGGAAGAAGTGAAAGTGTTTAAGGAACAAAATTTTAACTTTGTAACTTTTTCAACTTTTTAAACCTATGCCTAACTTAAGAAAATAGAAAACCCCAATTCTTTAGGGCAAAGGGGCCACGAATTCTTTCTAGGTGCTTCTGGCTGATAGGGAACAGTTTGGGGGTTATCAGAATTTTTCGCATTCTCTTTCTATCCAGCTAAGAAGAAAATATTCTTCATTTAAAATTTTTCTTTGTCTGTTTCTCTATGTCTACGTCCCTTTTTTCTCTACAAAATAAATCTGCTTTTCTCATTTGCTCTGTGTCAGACTGTTTCACTGTGTCTAAATCTCAAGTTTGGTCATTTAAAAAGGGAATACAGGGCCCACCCTACTCCCATCCTCTGGAGACCACCATCAGACCATGTCCATGATACAATAGAGGTAATCACTGGGCAAGAGATTGCCCTACTAATTTTCAGCAAATGCCAAGGAACTGGGCAGGAGGCCTAACCCAAACCCCACAAAATCAGGGCAACAGTAATGCAGTACTGAAATAAATTAGTTGATTGCCTGACAATGCCAATATTAACAATAGTGATGGAAGAACATAATGCTCTGCATAAAAATTTCAGTCTCATCCATGTGTGATATCTGATTCCAACCAGAAAAGCCAGACATACTATTCGGAGCTGTTAGGTCTGCTCTTCTCTGCACTGCAAAAGTCATGTGGCAGGAGCTAACTCTAGTAGTCTTAGAACACATGAACTATGGCAAATAATGTGATCCATGTTAATTTTTCCCAAACAAACCATACTTGCATGTCGCAATTAACATTTTTTCAAAACTTACATGGGAAGTTATGTTTTTTACTGACTATTGAAATTATTTGAAGCAATAGCTTTTCTTACTTCAAATATTTGTTTCTAAACATGTTCTGACATACAACTAGTACATCTTCTTCCACTCAGTAATGAATACAGTAATTCTAAAAATAAAGTCCTTATAATTTTTATAACATATATTATAAAATTTAAGTACTTCTTTAAAGTGACTATGTTCATTTCTGCAATCCTAAAGGGGTCAAATTTTACCTCTGTTTGCTTCATTCTTGGGAGTTGTTTACATAGGCTAATTTATTAAACAGGAGCAAAAGGACAGCTAGAATATCCAACTTGATTAATCCTACATAGTTTCTTTGCATAAATTTTTATGAAGTTGGATATAAATAAATATATTTTAAACTCTAACTACAAGAACTGAAATAAAGGAACATTCATCAGGCTACAACTATACTGTTCAAAGATGATATTTCAGAAGAAAAATCATAGGAAGAAAATGTGCTCTGACCTAAAAAGGCTAGATATTGGTCAAAATGTCTGTTTACCACCCCTGAGGCAACAATACATTCAGAAATAGAAGAGAAGAAAATGAAAAAGTTCACCTACCTGTGTGTTAAAACTTTGCTATGTGGGGGGTATACTAGCACTGAAATCAAAACATAAGGTCCTGAGAGAGTCAAGATGCATTTACAATTCATTGTAAAGTAGTCTAGGGCATGTTCTATACAGGTAGTACAAGTCTAATACCAAGGGAGCTTAGCAAAAGAAGATGTGGAAGCTTTTAAAAGGAGTTATTTTTAATCCTAACTTCAATACTTTTTAAAGAGGGGCTGAGATAAATGTAATCCTATATGGAACAAATATTTGAGCAGGGAAGAGAAGATTTGAAATCAAGTTTCTCTTTGTTAAAAACTAAGCTAGGTCCTGGGAGTAGAGTGATATAAGCAAAATATATTTTGTATGTATACTTTCTAGTATATGATGGTATAATAAACTATAGCATATTTATTGACAATATTTAAGCTGGCTTGGTGTAATTATTTTTATTTTTCTTAGATTTATATATAAGTAAAATTTGTATTTTATGTGATGCAAGTCTAAATTATTTGATTAAACTAGGAGACAAATATTATTTGATAGAAGTAATTAAGAAGGTATAAGTGGATTGAATTGAGATCATATTTATATTTTTTAATTGCATGGAACTTATAAACTTCCTTAAATCTTATTTTGTTTGTTTTGTGGCCACACATGGTGTTGCTCTGGTTTATTCCTAGCTCTGCATTCAAGGATCAATCTGGTGGAAAATAGGACCATTTGGGGAACCACCAATCAAACCTGAGTCAGACACATGCAAGCCATTTTTCTCACCCACTATACTATCACTCTACCCCACTTAAATTTATTTTAATGAGAATTATCCTTTAAAAGCTTGATAATTATTTACTTAGATCCTATTACTATTTCACATTGCCAGCATGAATTAGATTAAAATATACATATCTTATAGTTAAAGGAAAGAATTTTTAAATTTTAATTAATTAATAGCATGATTGAGTTTCTTAATTTCTTTTATTTCAAAAATGTTTAAGTATTTCACGCAAGAGGACAGTAGACAGACATAGACAGGTCACACTCACAGTCTTTCACAGCTGAGCCCCACTGGGCTGGTGTACTTTCGCGGATTTTCCCCGCCTGGTGTCACACACAGGGAGCCAGCTTTTGCAAAGGATAGCCGGTTTTTATGCTCTGAAGTCCCTCCCTGAAAATGGCGTCTGGGCGAGCGAGGTTTCTGGAGGCTCTTTTTGCCCCACTCGCAAGAGTTTCACGCAAGAGGACAGTAGACAGACATAGACAGGTCACACTCACAGTCTTTCACAGCTGAGCCCCACTGGGCTGGTGTACTTTCGCGGATTTTCCCCGCCTGGTGTCACACACAGGGAGCCAGCTTTTGCAAAGGATAGCCGGTTTTTATGCTCTGAAGTCCCTCCCTATGATGTTTTTTTCCTTCTTTCTGGTCAGGGCAGTGGAGCAAAAAGAGGCTCAGAGGAGCACGGCCGCTCCGCTACGCTACGCGGCCGTGCACTCTTTCTAAGGAAAGAACTCCATTGCAACAAGAAGGAAAAATCACACTAAGAACGGCGCTATATCACAGAAGCAAACATTTCTCTCTGGACTGTCTTCTCTGTTGCATGCTCGGGCCTAAGATTTGACCCAGTGTGAGGCTTCATCCACGGAGGACTCCCCTCCCTTAGAGGCAAGTCAGCCCATCCAGAAAGGGAGGAGCCAGAGGAGTGTGCTGCCTACATCATATAGACAATGAATACCACCACAACACGTAGAAAAACCCAGAATACAAGTGTGACAATGGGGAAACAACGCAGGCCAGCATCAGACATAGAGAATGAAGATGACAATTCTGAGGACCAGATAATGACTGAACAACTAATCAACCTCTCAGATAAGGACTTTAGACTAGCAATATGGAAGGTGCTCAACAGACTCCAAGAAACCATGGATCGAGTTGAACAGAACACTAATAAGAACCAAGAAAATATGAAGGCAGAAATGACAAAACTCCAAACTGAAATAACATGTCAACTAACAGGACTGAAAAAGTCAGTAAACGAAGTGAATGACAAAATGGATAAGCTCTGGGACAGGGTATCAGAAGCTGAGAATAGACTTGGTGCTGTGGAAGATGAGATACATAACAATTCCATACAGCAGGAGAGATTGGACAAAAAACTTAAAGCAAATGAGCAGACAATGGAAAAATTAGTCAAAGAATGGGAACAGATGAAAATAGAAGTCTATGATAAGATCAACAGAAACAACTTAAGAATCATTGGAGTCCCAGAGACCCAGGAAGAAAATTTCCAGGAAGAATCAATGGTCAAGAACATCATTAAAGAGAAACTTCCAGAGCTAAAGAATATATGTGATCAAATCCTGCATGCCCGAAGAGTACCAACCAAAAGAGACCCCAGAAAAACCACCCCAAGACACATCCTAGTCACAATGACAAATCCCACAGATAGAGACAGAATTCTGAAAACAGCAAGATCAAAAGGGGAAATCATGTTCAAGCACGCTTCCCTGAGATTTACAGCAGACCTGTCACCAGAAACGCTCAATGCCAGAAAGCAGTGGTGGGATATTGTGACAAGACTGAATGAAATGAATGCTTCACCCAGAATACTATACCCAGCAAAACTCACTTTCCGGTTTGATGGAAGAATACATGGTTTCACAGACAAAAAACAGCTCAGAAACTTCACAGACACAAAACCAGTCTTAAGAGAAAAACTGAAAGACCTAATCTAAGACAAGACTACCCAAAAGACACACCAAATTTTGAAATAAAGATGGCGTTAAATCCCAGGACAATTCTTTCTCTCAACGTCAATGGACTAAATGCACCAGTTAAGAGACACAGAGTGGCTAAATGGATCAAAAAACTCAATCCAACCTTCTGCTGCCTACAAGAAACGCACCTGAATAGTCAGAACAAACATAGACTCAAATTAAAAGGCTGGAGAAAAGTTATCCAAGCAAACAACACCCATAAAAAAGCTGGAGTGGCCATACTAATATCAGATAATGCAAACTTTATACTCAGGAAGGTTGTAAGGGACAAAGACGGACATTTTATATTAATCAAGGGGTACGTAGAGCAGGGAGAATTCACTCTCCTAAACATATATGCACCGAATGAGGGGCCAGCAAAATATTTAATACAACTGTTGACAAATCTGAAAAATAATATCAACAACAACACAATAATTGTGGGGGACCTTAACACGGCTTTGTCAACACTGGACAGGTCAACCAGACTGAAACCCAACAAGAATATACTAGACCTGAGGAGAGAAATGGAAGAAAGAGGCCTAGTGGATATATATAGGACACTCCATCCCCAGAAACCTGGATACACATTCTTCTCCAATGTACATGGGACATTCTCCAGGATAGACTACATGCTGGCACATAAAACATACCTCCATAAGATCAAGAGGATAGAAATTTTGCAGACTACCTTCGCTGACCACAAGGCTCTGAAATTATTTGTGAACTCCAAAGGGACTCAGAAGAAACACTTTAACACCTGGAAGTTAAACAGCCTCATGCTCAATAACCAGTGGGTCCGAGATGAAATCAAGGAGGAAATAAAAAGGTTCCTGGAAACAAATGACAATAAAGACACAAACTCTCAGAACTTATGGGACACAGCAAAAGCAGTACTGAGAGGAAAATTTATAGCTTTGCAAGCACACATCAGGAAGGAAGAAGGAGCTTACCTGAGTAGCTTAATGACACAGCTAATAGAACTAGAAAATGCTCAACAAAAGGACCCAAGAATAGGAAGACAGAAGGAAATAACAAAGTTGAGAGCAGAAATCAACGAAGTGGAAACTCAAAAAACAATCCGAAAGATCAACGAAAGCAGAAGTTGGTTCTTTGAAAAAATAAACAAGATTGATAGACCACTGGCAAACCTAACAAAGAAAGAGAGAGAGAGAAACTTGATAACTCATATCAGGAATGAAAAAGGAGAGATAACTACTGATATGACAGAGATTCAAAGGGTAATCAGAAACTACTTTGAAAAACTCTACGCCACTAAAAATGAGAACCTGGAAGAAATGGATAAATTCTTGGACTCTTATAATCTTCCACGGTTGAAGGAAGAGGATGTAGCATATCTAAACACCCCCATCACCATTGATGAAATTAAAACAGTAATCAAATGTCTGCCAAAAAACAAAAGCCCAGGTCCAGATGGATTCACTAATGAATTCTATCAAACTTTCCAAGAGGAACTACTGCCAATCTTGGCAAGACTCTTTCATGAAATTGAACAAACAGAAACACTTCCAAATAGCTTTTATGAAGCCAACATCACCTTGATACCTAAACCAGACAGAGACGCTACCAAAAAAGAAAATTACAGACCAATATCACTGATGAATGCAGATGCAAAGATCCTCAACAAAATCCTGGCAAATAGGATTCAATGCCTCGTTAAGAAGATCATCCACTACGATCAAGTAGGTTTCATCCCAGGAATGCAAGGCTGGTTTAACATCCGTAAATCTATCAACATAATACACAACATCAATAACAAGAAAAATAAAAACCACATGATCATATCAATAGATGCAGAGAAAGCATTTGATACGGTCCAACACCCATTCTTGATCAAAACTCTCAGCAAGATGGGAATGGAGGGAACCTTTCTCAATATAGTGAAGGCCATCTACCACAAGCCAGTGGCAAATATTATCCTCAATGGAGAAAAACTGAAAGCCTTCCCTCTAAATTCTGGCACAAGACAAGGCTGTCCTCTCTCACCACTCCTATTCAACATAGCACTGGAAGTACTTGCTATAGCGATTAGGCAAGAAAAGGATATCAAGGGAATCCAGATAGGAAAGGAAGAAGTCAAGCTCTCACTGTTTGCAGATGACATGATACTCTACCTAGAAAACCCTAAAGACTCTATCAAAAAGCTTCTAGAAACAATAGAATCATATAGCAAGGTGGCAGGCTACAAAATTAACACACAAAAATCAATGGCCTTTCTATATACCAATAGTAATAAGGATGAAATGGACATTAAGAAAACAACCCCATTCACAATAGTACCACACAAACTCAAATATCTTGGAATCAACTTGACTAAATATGTGAAGGACCTATACAAAGAAAACTATAAAACTCTGCTCCAAGAAATAAGAGAGGACACACGGAAATGGAAACACATACCCTGCTCATGGATTGGCAGGATTAACATCATCAAAATGTCAATACTCCCCAAGGCATTATACAGATTTAATGCCATCCCTCTAAAGATACCCATGACATTCTTCAAAGAAGTGGATCAGACACTTTTGAAATTCATTTGGAACAATAAACACCCTCGAATAGCTAAAGCAATCATTGGGAAAAAGAATATGGGAGGAATTACTTTTCCCAACTTTAAACTGTACTACAAAGCAACAGTTATCAAAACAGCATGGTATTGGAATAAAGATAGGTCCTCAGATCAGTGGAATAGGCTTGAATACTCAGAAAATGTTCCCCAGAGATACAACCATCTAATTTTTGATAAAGGAGCAGGAAATCCTAAATGGAGCAGGGAAAGCCTCTTCAACAAGTGGTGTTGGCACAATTGGATAGCCACTTGCAAAAAATTAAACTTAGACCCCCAGCTAACATCATGTACAAAGGTAAAATCCAAATGGATTAAAGACCTCGATATCAGCCCCAAAACCATAAGATATATAGAACAGCACATAGGCAAAACACTCCAGGACATTACAGGCATCTTCAAGGAGGAAACTGCACTCTCCAAGCAAGTGAAAGCAGAGATTAACAGATGGGAATATATTAAGCTGAGAAGCTTCTGCACCTCAAAGGAAATAGTGCCCAGGATACAAGAGCCACCCACTGAGTGGGAGAAACTATTCACCCAATACCCATCAGATAAGGGGCTAATCTCCAAAATATACAAGGCACTGACAGAACTTTACAAGAAAAAAACATCTAACCCCATCAAAAAATGGGGAGAAGAAATGAACAGACACTTTGACAAAGAAGAAATACGCATGGCCAAAAGACACATGAAAAAATGTTCCACATCACTAATCATCAGGGAGATGCAAATCAAAACAACGATGAGATACCACCTCACACCCCAGAGAATGGCACACATCACAAAGAATGAGAATAAACAGTGTTGGCGGGGATGTGGAGAGAAAGGAACTCTTATCCACTGCTGGTGGGAATGCTGTCTAGTTCAACCTTTATGGAAAGCGATATGGAGATTCCTCCAAAAACTGGAAATCGAGCTCCCATACGATCCAGCTATACCACTCCTAGGAATATACCCTAGGAACACAAAAATGCAATACAAAAACCCCTTCCTTACACCTATATTCATTGCAGCTCTATTTACCATAGCAAGACTCTGGAAACAACCAAGATGCCCTTCAACAGACGAATGGCTAAAGAAACTGTGGTACATATACACAATGGAATATTATGCAGCTGTCAGGAGAGATGAAGTCATGAAATTTTCCTATACATGGATGTACATGGAATCTATTATGCTGAGTGAAATAAGTCAGAGAGAGAGAGAAAAACGCAGAATGGTCTCACTCATCTATGGGTTTTAAGAAAAATGAAAGACACCCTGGTAATAATAATTTTCAGACACAAAAGAGAAAAGAGTTGGAAGTTCCAGCTCACCTCAGGAAGCTCACCACAAAGAGTGATGAGTTTAGTTAGAGAAATAACTACATTTTGAACTGTCCTAATATTGAGAATGTATGAGGGAAATGTAGAGCCTGTTTAGGGTACAGGCGGGGGTTGGGTGGGGAGGAGGGAGATTTGGGACTTGGGTGATGGGAATGTTGCACTGGTGATGGGTGGTGTTCCTTTTATGACTGAAACCCAAACACAATCATGTATGTAATCAAGGTGTTTAAATAAAAAAAAATATGCATTAAAAAAAAAAATAAAAAAAAAAAAAAAAAAAAAAAAGAAAAGGATATCAAGGGAATCCAGATAGGAAAGGAAGAAGTCAAGCTCTCACTTTTTGCAGATGACATGATACTCTACTTAGAAAACCCTAAAGACTCTATCAAAAAGCTTCTAGAAACAATAGACTCATATAGCAAGGTGGCAGGCTACAAAATTAACACACAAAAATCAATGGCCTTTCTATATACCAATAGTAATAAGGATGAAATGGACATTAAGAAAACAACCCCATTCACAATAGTACCACACAAACTCAAATATCTTGGAATCAACTTGACTAAATATGTGAAGGACCTATACAAAGAAAACTATAAAACTCTGCTCCAAGAAATAAGAGAGGACACACGGAAATGGAAACACATACCCTGCTCATGGATTGGCAGGATTAACATCATCAAAATGTCAATACTCCCCAAGGCATTATACAGATTTAATGCCATCCCTCTAAAGATACCCATGACATTCTTCAAAGAAGTGGATCAGACACTCTTGAAATTCATTTGGAACAATAAACACCCTCGAATAGCTAAAGCAATCATTGGGAAAAAGAATATGGGAGGAATTACTTTTCCCAACTTTAAACTGTACTACAAAGCAACAGTTATCAAAACAGCATGGTATTGGAATAAGGATAGGTCCTCAGATCAGTGGAATAGGCTTGAATACTCAGAAAATGTTCCCCAGACATACAACCATCTAATTTTTGATAAAGGAGCAGGAAATCCTAAATGGAGCAGGGAAAGCCTCTTCAACAAGTGGTGTTGGCACAATTGGATAGCCACTTGCAAAAAATTAAACTTAGACCCCCAGCTAACATCATGTACAAAAGTAAAATCCAAATGGATTAAAGACCTCGATATCAGCCCCAAAACCATAAGATATATAGAACAGCACATAGGCAAAACACTACAGGACATTACAGGCATCTTCAAGGAGGAAACTGCACTCTCCAAGCAAGTGAAAGCAGAGATTAACAGATGGGAATATATTAAGCTGAGAAGCTTCTGCACCTCAAAGGAAATAGTGCCCAGGATACAAGAGCCACCCACTGAGTGGGAGAAACTATTCACCCAATACCCATCAGATAAGGGGCTAATCTCCAAAATATACAAGGCACTGACAGAACTTTACAAGAAAAAAACATCTAACCCCATCAAAAAATGGGGAGAAGAAATGAACAGACACTTTGACAAAGAAGAAATACGCATGGCCAAAAGACACATGAAAAAATGTTCCACATCACTAATCATCAGGGAGATGCAAATCAAAACAACGATGAGATACCACCTCACACCCCAGAGAATGGCACACATCACAAAGAACGAGAATAAACAGTGTTGGCGGGGATGTGGAGAGAAAGGAACTCTTATCCACTGCTGGTGGGAATGCTGTCTAGTTCAACCTTTATGGAAAGCGATATGGAGATTCCTCCAAAAACTGGAAATCGAGCTCCCATACGATCCAGCTATACCACTCCTAGGAATATACCCTAGGAACACAAAAATACAATACAAAAACCCCTTCCTTACACCTATATTCATTGCAGCTCTATTTACCATAGCAAGACTCTGGAAACAACCAAGATGCCCTTCAACAGACGAATGGCTAAAGAAACTGTGGTACATATACACAATGGAATATTATGCAGCTGTCAGGAGAGATGAAGTCATGAAATTTTCCTATACATGGATGTACATGGAATCTATTATGCTGAGTGAAATAAGTCAGAGAGAGAGAGAAAAACGCAGAATGGTCTCACTCATCTATGGGTTTTAAGAAAAATGAAAGACACCCTTGTAATAATAATTTTCAGACACAAAAGAGAAAAGAGCTGGAAGTTCCAGCTCACCTCAGGAAGCTCACCACAAAGAGTGATGAGTTTAGTTAGAGAAATAACTACATTTTGAACTGTCCTAATATTGAGAATGTATGAGGGAAATGTAGAGCCTGTTTAGGGTACAGGCGGGGGTTGGGTGGGGAGGAGGGAGATTTGGGACTTGGGTGATGGGAATGTTGCACTGGTGATGGGTGGTGTTCCTTTTATGACTGAAACCCAAACACAATCATGTATGTAATCAAGGTGTTTAAATAAAAAAAATTATGCATTAAAAAAAATAAATAAAAATAAAAAAAAAAGAAAAAAACATCATAATTCTTTAAAAAAATGTTTAAGTATTTGAATTTATTGTTTGCATACCCATAATATATTACTTATGGCTAGGTCTTCATTTATGCCATGTTAAAAAATTACTATGATGTATATACTATGTTATCCAGGTTCCTAATTATTTAAGATAATTATAGCAAAAATCATTACAGCAAAATTATATAAAAATATATCTTATGGGCAGGGAGTTAATTTTACAGTCTTTTGAGATATGACCATTTTGAGAAAAACATTTTCCTTTGTTTCAAAGAGTTTTTCCTTAGGGGACAAGCAAATTTTGTTTTAATATTTTTAGATGTAGTCACATTAAGTCTTATCAACTCTTCTTGACAAGTATAGTTACAAATACTTTGGATTTTAAACTCTGATCAATATCATTCCATGCACTAATTAAAAAATGAATCAGAGTAGATTAAAGTTACTCAGTATCACTAACCATAAATCTATGCACACCAATTCCACAATGAACAACCTCAATTGTTACATAAAATCCTAAAAGACAAAAACAACAAAAATAACAAATGATGGCTAGCTGTAAAGAAAGGTAAGCCTTGTGTACATTTGGTAGTAATTTAAATTGGTGTAACCACAGTGTAAAATACAATAGATATTCTTTACTATTTCCCACTCTAGAAAACTGTATGGCATTTTTTTTTTGATTTTGGGTCACACCCGGCAGAGCTCAGGGGTTACTCCTGGCTCTGTGCTCAGAAATCGCTCCTGGCATGTTCAGGGACCATATGGGATGCCGGGATTCGAACCACAGTCCTTCTGCATGCAAGGTAAACGCCTTACCTTCATGCTATCTCTCTGGCCCCAGTATGGCATTTCTTAACATAAATTAGGACTGGAGAGATTCTAGAGGGATTAAGGCACATTTCTTGCATGTGAAGCACCTTTTCAATCCCCATTTCCTGAGCATTGTTGGTTGAGACTCTTGATGCTCTAAAGCACTGAGCTCTACCAGATGTGCTCTTGGAGAAACTCAAGTACTGTTAGGATGGCAATTTAAACACTGACCTTATAGGGCCTGTATAACACTCTGTCCTCAAGTCCTTAAATTAAACCAATAACCTGATTGCGAATCTAGGTGTCTCAGACCTGACCATGACTTAAGGTACTCCCCAACATGACAAACAAAAATCAAATGAATCAACCAGAAAAATGGAAGTTATGCCATGGAAATATTAGTCAGAGAGATGGGCAGTGTGTAAGGTACTCGCTTTGCAAGCAGCTGACCAAATTTGATCTCCAAAACCCAGCTGAGTGTGCCAGGAGTGATCCCTGAGTGCAGAGCCAGAGCAGAATAAGACCTAAACATAGAAAATGTGACCTCCCCAACAAAGTCAGAAAATACAATTCTTCATGATCTAGCCAATACTATGTATGTGAATTTGTTTAGAAAAATAGATATATTGGGATTAGGGGACACTCCATGTCGGAGGCTTACTCCCTAGCTTGGGGAGTGCTGGGAGGCTTGGCAGCCCCCCAGCCATTCCCCTATTTCTCCCCTACTTTAGGCCCAGGTGGACTCTATTGTGGTCCTCAGGTTTTTCCTCTTTCTCTCCCGATACTAAGGGGGGGACACATGGGGTGGATGGTGAGCCGATGAAAAACTGGTGTATGTCAGGACATTATGTCATGACATTCATTGGTATTTTATTGCTCATTGGTCTCCATTTCAAAAACCACGCGGGGGCATACCATATATATTTAAAATAAAAATGGGAGGATGGACACTCAGGTTGGGAAGAGACCAGTTTGAGTGGGGGTACCATATATTTTCAAAATAAAAATGAGAGGATGAACTCTGAGGCTGGGAAGAGGCCAGTACTCTTTACCTACCTGCTTACTCTCAGCAGCCTATTGGTCTCTTCCTTCTTTCATTGTGTAACTGTGGTTGCTACCATACTAGGTTTCTGATTAGTTCCCATAAACAGTGACAATTGAGTCCACTGTCTTAAGTTAAATTGTTTATTTTCCCCACTTTTTATCTTTTCTCCTCTTTGTGAACTGTTTAATAAGGTATTTTGGTGCGGGACACCATATGGGACACAGGGATCAAACCGAGGTCCATCCTGGGTCAGCCATGTGCAAGGCAAATGCTCTCTGTGCTATCTCTCTGACCCCTTATTAGTGTAGTAATTTCTTTAACTGCCATCACCACTCTTGTGGTAAGATTCATATCTTGGACAGGCCCTTCCAGCACTCATCTAGTCTATTGTCTCTGGGAATAAATTCCGCTGAGTGAGACTACTCTGTGTCTCTCTTCCTCTGACTCATTTCACTCATAAAAATAATTTCCATGTCCATCATGCATAGGCAAATTTAATGACTTAATTTTTTTCTTGAGAGTTTCATAGTTTTCCATTGTGTATATGTACCACAGTTTCTTCAGTCATTCATCTGTTGAAGGGCATCTTGGTTGTTTCCAGAGTCTGGCTATTGTAAATATCACTGCAGTGAACATAGGTGTGCAGAGGGCATCTTTATATTTTGTTTCTGTGTGCTTAGTTATATCCCTAGGAGTGGTATAGCTGGTCATATGGGAGCTCAATTTCCAGTTTTTGGAGGAATTTCCATATCATTTTCCATAAAGGCTGGATGAGATGGCATTCCCATTAGCAGTGAATGAGAGTTCTTTCTTTCCACATCCTCACCAGCACGGATTGTTCTTGTTTTTTGTGATGTGTGTCAGTCTCTATGGTGTGAGATGGTACCTCATTGTTGTTTTGATTTGCATCTCCCTGATAGTGATGTGTAGCATTTTTTTCATGAGCCTTTTGGCCACCTGTATTTATCTTTTGAGGAAGTATCTGCTCATTTCTTCTCCCCATTTTACCATGGTTTTATATTTTATTTCTTGTTAAGTTATGTCAGTCACTACTTGTATATTTTAGATATTAGACCCTTATCTGATGGGTATTGAGTGAATCATTTCTCTCATTTTGTGGGTGGCCTCTGTGTCCTAAAGTGACATTGATTTCAATGTAAAATATTGGCATAACCTTTTTTTTTTTTTTTTTTTTTTGGTTTTTGGGCCACACCCAGCGGTGCTCCTGGCTGTCTGCTCAGAAATAGCTCCTGGCAGGCACGGGGGACAATATGGGACACCGGGATTCGAACCAACCACCTTTGGTCCTGCTGCTTGCAAGGCAAACACTGCTGTGCTATCTCTCCGAGCCCAGCCTTTTTGTTTTTAATTTGAATGTGACTTTCCAAAAAACTATCCTAAATTAAGAAATTCTCATTTTAATCTGTAGGCCAATAATTTATTTTTAAAAAGATAAACAAGTCTATTCAGTGTAAAATTTATCATATTAATGAAATACCATCAAAATTTATATGAATAATTCGTAATATATGCTAAATTTGAAATTTAGTTGGTAGCAGCAAGCATACTAAACAGTAACTCTGTGTCTTCTAAGTTTCCAGTGATGCTCAGGGCTTTCTCCTGGACTCTATACTCTTGAATCACTCCTGATAATACTTAGAGGGAATCAGAGGTGGTTCAAGGAATTAAATTGGAGGTGGCCATATGCAAAGCAAATGCCTTCCCCCAAGTTTTATGTCCCAGTCCCTGGATTCATAAAATTTAGACTGGATCACAGTTATTCTCCAAAGAAATAATCAGAGTTCTTAAATGGTACAATATTTGTAAAATGAATCCAATTAAAAATTAATAACTAATAGGTAATGGCTATCTAATTCATTTTTTATTTTAGAGATTCAGATTAGGAATTTGCAAATACCCCTTTTTCTAAAATTTTAATATTTAGTTATGTCATTTTTAACACCACCAAAGTACCTGAATCTCTTTGACCCTTATTCCTAATTATTTCACACCTGCCATTTTTCCGTCTCCACTCTGTTTTCTTCTCACTGTATTCTGGGGCCAAGAACACTTTATGCAATCAGCATTTAAGCCATTGCATTCCCTCATGCAGTTATTCTAAATATGCAAATACTCATAGGGCAAGCATACTAATAAAAGTAACACAAAGGCTCTTTATCTCATAGTTTACTTATTTTTGTAATTTTTTTATTGAGAGCTATGTGAATTACAAGTCTTTCACAGTTATATGTAAGGTGCATAGTGACAATGGTGGGCAATTCCCCACCACCAGTACTGACTTCCCTTCACCCCTATTCCCTTTATGCATCTCATACTACCCCCTTTACTCCTTGGACTGCTAGTGAAATCGGTTCTCCTTGTATATAACTTGTTGTAGATATTGATTCTATTGTCATTGACTTTGGGTTTGGTATTTAGGCCTGATCATTATTTATTTTCACTCAATGTTCATGGGACTGTTTGCTCCTGGTACCATCCACTTTCTTTCCCCTCCCTTAATTTATGAGGCAGAATAAAATTATTCAAGTTCTGTGGTTCTGTTGAGAAAAGAAAACCTGGGAGGAATCCATGTAGGAGCTATCAATATCAATTTGAAAGAAGAAAACATGGGGAAAAGAGAAAAATAGAAGAAGAAGCAATGACTGAATAACCAACTTCCACAATAAATAACTATTAAAGAACAACACTAAAAATAAAAAAAGGAAGAGAGGGTGTGGCGAGTTTTTTTGTTTTTTGTTTGTTTGTTTTTGCATAGGCACAGTAAGTATTGGAAAAATTTGAAAGGGAATTCTCTTGGCCTAGGAGATACAGGGTTTCTCCACCCTTGACACATACTGCCATGGGAACAACTACATTATCGAACAACTCATTATCAAACCCCAAAGCCTTTTTATGATGCCAGGAAACGTTCTGCTTAATTGTGGCTGACAAAAATAAGTCCTCTAAAATTAGAGATCTTGGTATTTACTCAGATCATTAGACAAAGTCTGAGGCACCATACTCAGCTTGCATCATGAAAACCTGACAATCCCTTTACCCCTTAATCCAATCCTCGATATCCCCAGCATGCATGTTATAACACTTTACTCTCAGTTCTTAACCCATTAGGCATCAAGACCAACCTCCTACACCAATGAACCAGTACCCAGTTCCCAAGTGAAGAGACAACCATTCAAACTCACACCTCGTTCCCGGCAAGAAAATACAACCAACACCCCAACTGACTCATGCAGTGTGGCCCTGCTAATCACCTCTCCCTACTGTGGACTGTGGCTTAATACTGGATTAGCTCCAAAAGGACTCCCATTGCAAGAACTCTACCCAAGACCTCCCTGCGTGGAGCCCACACCTCACGAGGAAATCTCAAAAGACAATGGAGAAGCCTATAATATCATCATAAATATAGACCTATATAACACTACCTCTTATACTGTTTCTCCCCAAATAGGATAGAATCTTTCTTCATGGTTCTACAAGTTTTGCTCCATCACAGTTGTAGTTAGTTTTCTGTAATTAGTGATTTTTTTTTCTGCACAGATTTTAGGACAAAGCCTAAGATATAGCCTTTCCTCATGATTCCAGAAGTTTTGCTCTGTTGTAAGTGTCAAAGTCAGACATCTGGAATTAGAAATCTTGGTTTTTGTTCAAATCCTAGGCTGAAGCCTAGGCTAAAGTATTTCTTATTGGACCCAGGAAATGTTCTGCACAGCTGTGGTTGTCAAACTTATTCTTCTGTAATTAGATCTTGATTTTTGCTCATATCAAGGACTTAGTGTCTTATGATTTCATTTTATCATTAGGTGGTGAGATAGAGCAAACTACTCTTAGATCTAGTTGTTGCTGTTTCCCCGTCATCAGGACGTTGTATCATCCTGGCGCACGTTGGTGCCAGAATATTAGGTGCTCTTTGGCGGGTGTTTAATTTCTGGTGCTGTTTCAGGGAACTGTGTTGGTTCTATGGTTGGGATTTGGAGTTGAAGGTTGGAGGATTGCTGTCCAAAGTTGAGTTCCCATGACAAATGTACAGTTTGGGAGGTACCCCCTGTATTACAAAATTCCTGAGTTCTTATCCCTAGTAAGAGCTTGTTTCTATACAATAGATGTTACCTGCTTTTCTGTTTCTTGTTTTGGAGTTAACTTTATATTAAGGGTATCTAATCTATCTAATATTTGATGTTTGCCAACATTATTCTATATGGAAAAAACTGAAAGAATTTTGACTAAAGAAGGGCACTAGTCAAGGATGTCTCCACTCTTTTTCAACATAGTATTGGAAGTCTTAGCAATAACAATAAGACAAGAGAAGAAAATAAAAAATAATTAAATTGGAAAAGAGAAGTCATGTTATCTCTATTTGCAGATGACATGATGTTACATATTGAAGACTATAAAGAATCCACTAGAAAGCTCCTAGAAACAATAACTCTTGGGCCAGAGTGGTAGCACAGCAGTAGGGCGTTTGCCTTGAACACTGCTGACCCAGGACAGACTAGGGTTCATTCAATTCTTGGTATCCTATATGGTCACCTGAGCCAGGAGCAATATTTGAGCACAGAGATGAGAGTAACCCCTGGGTGCAGCCAGGTGTGCCTACCCCTCAAAAAAAAAAAAAAAGAAAAGAAAAAAGAAACAGTAAACCAACACAGCAAAGTGGGGCCAGCTACAAAGTCAATACACAAAAGACAGTTGTATTTCTTTACCCAAGTTATGACTCAAAAGAGAAAGAGATCAAATAGTTTATCCCATTTAAAATAGTGTCCAAAACTATATTGTACCCAGGGATCAACCTAACAAGAGAGATAAGAGACCTATATCAAGAAAACTTCAAAAGACTTCAGAAAGAATTGAAGAAGACCTAAGGAAATGAATGAACATTCCATGCTCATTGACTGGAAGAATCAATATCATCAAAATGACCATCTTATCTAAACTATTACATAGATTCTATGATATCTCTATTTAAATTCAGGCAACATGAGACCCATATTTTAACAATCTAAAATTTAAGTGGGCCTCATATATTGGCAGGCTTAGGATGGCAAGGACAATGCTATGGGATTTACTTGGGGAACATTGGTGAAAGGAGGTCAGCACTGGAGTTGGGATTGGCCCAATTCTTTGTATTCTGAAACACAACTATGTAGGAGTTATAAATCACTTTTTTTTTCTTAAGGTGTTGTTAGAGGTGTGACCCTAATAAGATGAGTCTGAGCTCTTAAGAACTGGTTGAATTAAGATAAATAAGTAACTTAGGTATAGCTTAGGAAAGAGAGGAAGGGATAGCAAAAGATAAGAGAGAGGAGAAAAGAAATGTATGTAAATACAGTAAAAATAATTTAAGTGGGTCAAATAAAAGAAATTGGGCCTGTGCGTCAGAATTGGGGGTTTTCCCAGTATCTAGGCACCTTATCAGTGATGGGGTTGGGCCTTGCTAAATGAAGTTTTCAGGGTCAGATAATGACTGGAACAGTTTAGGATACACGTAGGTTTTGCATCTCGGGTAATAAGCAATGTGGTAATGAGGCCTACTTATGTAGGTGGCTACCCTATGTAGTATTGTCTGCTGCATTTTATGTATAGAAGATCTTTTCCTAAAGAGAAACTAACAGTGTGGGTTTTATTTGACCTAGATTGAATTATTGATGATGAAGAAGAAGAGGAAGAAGAAAGGTGAGAAGGAAAGAGGTAAAGAGAAGAGAGAAATAACGAGAGAGAAAGAAAATGTTAATTTGCCAAAAGGTGATCATTGAGTAGGTCCTGTATTATAATTCTATCACAATGGTTTCAAATAAAACAACAACAACAACGACAACAACTATTTTCTGGAGTTGCAAGTTGTGCTGTTTTAAGCACAAAAAAAGAGGAGTGGGGAGAGATCATAGTGGATACAGGCAATTTTCTTGTTTGTAGCAACTGGGTTTGATTCCTGTCATACTATATGGTCACCCACACATGGTCAGGAATATTTTTCAATGCAGATTCAGGAGTAACCCAAGAGCATTGCTGGGTATGGGCCATCAGAAAGAAAAAAAGAGAAGGAAGACTGTGATCAGCATATTTGATACCCAAGTAATTCCCAGTGCAATTACCATTCATAACTTTCAGTAAAGACCTTTTTAAATCATAAAGTTATATAAACAATATAAAGTCAGAATTTTGCAAATAATGTAGGCAAGTAAGAATATTAAACTTCTTTTGTAAGTAACTTTCAGTAATCTGATTTTATCATAAAATCAGTCTACATATTCAGGATAAAAATAGAAGTTTTACTTTTTTTTCCTGTGTCTCTTACTTATATAATTTTGAAGATTATCCTTGCTAATTCTGCATATAGACTTGCTGGTCTCTGATGAAAACTATACTGTTCCATTGGTATGGTAAAATGAAACATAACAAAATATTTAATAAAGAATTACAGATCTTGGTTAGAAAAAGTTTTAGGCAATCAGAAAATCTTGAAATTGCAATGTATTTTTTGTTGTATAGATATACATGGATTTGCAAAATACAAATATCAGATGCTCCCTTACTCCCAAATGCTCTTAGCCCAGAACATCATCTTTTGGGATGTGCTTGAAATCAATCAACCTTACTTTTTGGCTTATTGGTATAACATTTCTCTCTTTATATTGTACTATACACTGACTTTGAACAATGAGGATGGATCAGTTCTGACCTGGGAAGTTAGAAAATGATGCAAGTTTTAAGGACAATGGAAGAAAGAGAGAGAAAAGGAAAGAGAAAGAGAGGTAAAGGGAGGAGATACAATACATGGAATCTCTGTTTTCTTATGAACAACTTTATATTGTAGATGGAGTTGTAATATGATTGGTAAATTTGGCAATTTTACCAATGTGTAACATTTTAACAATTGGCCTGGATTCAAGTTTGGCTCTGTTGGACAAGTAAAATCCTATAGCATTGTAAACCTTACTTCTTTGTATACTTTTCCAAAATTTTGATACCTCAGCTAGGGCTATATTAGAGGCACTGGTTGCAAATTGCAGAAATTTCCCTAATAATGACATTTCTGGGAAAAAACAGAGAGACACATATTATAGGTGCAGCCTTGGTTTCAGAAATCCTGTGGGTAAAACCATAACATAGGCCCTGTACTGACAGCATGTTCATGTGAAGTTGGTCTTGGGAGAGAAGCACAAGACCGTGGATTGTCTCCTAACATGGAAGGAACTAGAATATGCTAAGGCAAGTTCAAAGGTTTGTTTCTATATATAAGTGCTGTTTTTTCCAGGAGGGGGTACTCAGAATAAGAGATAAAACAGGTTCACATGTGAAGTATACCCTACACACCTTCTCAAAAGGAAGAAGTCAAAATGGGCTGAGATTGCAAGGATCTATCTTATAGGACCATATCATAACCCTACTTTAATTTTGTTTAAAGCAAATGAAGGAACTCTGCTGGAACTCAGATGCCAGCACCCCTATCTGCCTGTCTTCAGTGCTGTGCTCCATTTTCGGCCTGATTTCATCCTGTGTGTGGCTCATCTGCAGACAGCTTGCATTCCCTGGAGCCTTCACTGGAGGTGAGTTTACACGCCCAGAAAGGGTGGAGCCAGAGGAGCAAGGCCACTCCACTTCACTTCATGGCCATGCACATCATTTAGCCAATGAATACAATCACAACATGTAGAAAACCCCACAACACAAGTGTGACAATGGGGAAACAACACAGGCCAGCACCAGACATAGAGAATGACAATGGCAAACTGATGACTTGAACATGACCAACCAACTAGTCAGTCTCTCAGAAAGAAGTTTAGAGTGACAATATGGAAGATGTTCAAAGAACTCAAAGAAAGTATAGAAGAGAACACTAATAAAAAAAACAAGAGAATATGAAGATAGAAATCAGAAAACTCCAAACTGAAATTTCAGGTCAAATAACAGGTTAGAAAAACTCAGTAGATGAATTGAAGAAAAATATGGTTGAGCTTTCCCACAGGTTAACAGCAGCTCAGGATAGAATTAGTACACTGGAAGATGAGATGAATAACAATTCCATAGAGCAGAAGAAATTGGAAAAAGGCCTTAAAGCAAATGATCAAACAATGGAAAAATTACTCAAAGAATGGGAACAGATGAAAATAGAAGTCTATGATAAGATCAACAAAAACAACTTAAGAATCATTGGAGTCCCAGAGACCCAGGAAGAAAATCTCCAGGAAGAATCAATGGTCAAGAACATCATTAAAGAGAAACTACCAGAGCTAATGAATACATGCGATCAAATTCTGCATGTCCAAAGAGTACCAACAAAAAGAAACCCCAGATAAAACACCCCAAGACACATCCTAGTCACAATGACGAATCCCACAGATAGAGTCAGAATTCTGAAAGCAGCAAGATCGAAAAGAGAAATTACATTTAAGGGAACATCCTTGAGATATACTGCAGACATGTCACCAGAAACACTCAAGGCCAGAAGTCAGTGGTGGGACATAGTGAAAAAACTCAATGAAATAAAGGCTTCACCTAGAATACTGCACCCAGCAAAACTCACTTTTCGGTTTGAAGGAACAATACATGGTTTAACAGACAAACAACTGAGAAACTTTACAAACTCAAAACCATTCTTAAAAAAAAAATGAATGGCCTACTTTAAGACAAGACTGACCAACAGACACACCAAACTTCGATATAAAGATGGCACTAACTTCCAGGACAATTCTTTCTCTCAATGTCAATGAACTAAATGCACCAGCTAAGAGACACAGAGTGGTTAATGGATCAAAAAACTCAATCCACCTTCTGCTACCTACAAGAAACACACCTGAATAGTCAGAACAAACATAGACTCAAAATAAAAGGCTGGAGGAAAATCATCCAAGTAAACAACAAGTGGGAGAACTCAACACGGCATTGTCAACACATGACAGGTCAACCAGACTGAAATCCAACAAGAATATACTAGACCTGAACAGAGAAATGGAAGAAAGAGGCCTAGTAGATATATACAGGACACTTCACCCCAGAAAACTGGATACACATTTTTCTCTAATGTACATGGGACATTCTCCAGGATAGACTACATGCTAGCACATAAAACATACCTCCATAATATCAAGAGGATAGAAATTTTGCAGGCTACCTTCACTGACCACAAGGCCCTGAAATTATATGTGAACTACAAAGGGACACAGAAGAAAAATGTTAATACCTGGAAGTTAAACAGCCTAATACTGAATAATCAGTGGGTCCGAGAGGAAATCAAAGAGGAAATCAAAACCATCCTGAAAACAAATGACAATGAAGCCACAAACTATCAGAACCTATGGGACACAGCAAAAGCAGAACTGAGAGGAAAATTTATAGCTTTGCAAGCACACATCAGGAAAGAAGAAAGGGCATACCTGAATAGCTTAATGATGCATCTCATAGAATTAGCAAGTACTCAACAAAAGGACCCAAAAATAGGGAGACAGGAGGAAATAAAAAAGCTGAGAGCAGAAATCAACGAAGTGGAAACCCGAAAATCAATCCAAAAGATCAACGAAAGCAGAAGTTGGTTCTTTAAAAAAATAAACAAGATTGATAGACCACTGGCAAAAATAACAAAGAAAGAGAGAGAGAAACTTGATAACTCGTATTAGGAATAAAAAAGGAGAGATCACTACTGATACATACGATAGAGATCCAAAGGGTAATCAGAAACTACTTTGAGAAACTCTTTGCCACTAAAAATGAAAACCTGAAAGAAATGGATAAATTTTTGGACAATTATAATCTTCCACGGTTGAATGAAGAGGATGTAGCATATCTAAACACACCCATCAGTATTGAGGAAATTAAGACGAATCAAATGTCTGCCCAAAAACAAAAGTCCAGGTCCAGATGGATTTACTAATGAATTCTTTCAAACCTTTCAAGAGGAACTTCTACCAATCCTGGCAAGACTCTTCCATAAAATCAAAAAAAGAGGAACACTTCGAAATAGCTTTTATAAAGCCAACATCACCTTGATACCTAAACCAGACAGAGATACTACCACAAAAGAAAATTACAGACCAATATCCCTGATGAATACAGATGCAAAGATCCTCAAGAAAATTCTGGCAAATAGGATTCAATGCCTCATTAAGATGATCATCCACTACGATCAAGTAGGTTTCATCCTAGGAATGCAAGGCTGGTTTAACATCCATAAATCTATCAACATAATAAACAACATCAACAACAAGAAAAATAAAAATCACATGATTATATCAATAGATCATATCATATACATAGGGGAAGCAATTGATAAGGTCCAACATCCATTCTTTTTTTTGTTTTGTTTTGTTTTTTTGTTTTTTTTGGGCCACACCCGGCGGTGCTCAGGGGTTACTCCTGGCTGTCTGCTCAGAAATAGCTCCTGGCAGGCACGGGGGACCATATGGGACACCGGGATTCGAACCAACCACCTTAGGTCCTGGATCAGCTGCTTGCAAGGCAAACAGATGTGTGCTATCTCTCTGGGCCCCCAACACCCATTTTTGATCAAAACTCAGAGCAAGATGTAATGGAAGGAACCTTTCTCATTTTAGTTAAGGCCATCTACCACAAGCCAGAGGCAAATATTGTTCTCATTGGAGAAAAACTGAAAGCCTTTCTTCTAAATTCTGGCACAAGACAAGGCTGTCCTCTCTCACCACTCCTATTCAACATAGCACTGGAAATACTATAGCTATTAGGCAAGAAAAATATAACAAGGGCATCCAGATAGGAAAGGAAGAAGTCAAGCTCTCATTGTTTGCAGATGCCATGATACTCTACTTAGAAAACCCTAAAGTCTCTATGAAAAAGCTTCTAGAAACAATAGACTCATATAGCAAGGTGGCAGACTACAAAGTTAACACACAAAAAGCAATGTCCTTTCTATAAACCAATAGTAATAAGGAAAAAATGGACATTAAGAAAACAACCCCATTCACAATAGTGCCACACAAACTCAAATATCTTGGAATCAACTTGACTAAAAATGTGAAGGTCATATACAAAGAAAACTATAAAATTCTGCTCCAAGAAATGGAAGCTCATACCCTGTTCATGGATTGGCAGGATTAATATAATTAAAATGGCAATACTCCCCATAGCATTGTACAGATTTAATGTGATCCCTGTAAAGATACCTATGACATTCTTTTAAGAAGTGGATCAGGCACTTTTGAAATTCATATGGAACAATAAAAACCCTAGAATAGCTAAAACAATTATTGGAAAAAAGAATATGGAGGAATTACTTTCCCCAACTTTAAACTGTACTACAAAGCAATAGTTATTAAAACAGCATGGTATTGGAATAAGGACAGGCCCTCAGATCAGTGGAATAGGCTTGAATACTCAGAGAATGTTCCCCAAACATACAATCACCTAATTTTTGATAAATGAGCAAGAAATCCTAAATGGAGCAAAGAAAGCATCTTCAACAAGTGGTGTTGGCACAATTGGCTAGCCACTTGCAAAAAATTGAACTTAGACCCCCAGCTAACATCATGTACAAAAGTTAAATCCAAATGATGAAAGACCTTGAATCAGACCTGAAACCATAAGATATATAGAACAACACATAGGTAAAACATTGCAGTACATTGAGACTAAAGGCATCTTCAAAGAGAAAACTGAACTCTCCAAGCAAGTGAAAGCAGAGATTAACAGATGGGAATATATTAAACTGAGAAGCTTCTGCACCTCAAAAGAAATAGTGCCCAGGATACAAGAGCCACCCACTGAGTGGGAGAAACTATTCACCCAATACCCATCAGACAAGGGGATAATCTCCAAAATATACAAGGCACTGACAGAAATTTACAAGAAAAAACATCTAATCCCATCAAAAAAATGGGGAGAAGAAATGGACAGACACTTTGACAAAGAAGAAATACAAATGGCCAAAAGACACATGAAAAAATGCTCCATATCACTAATCATCAGGGAGATGCAAATCAAAACAACTATGAGGTACCACCTCACAACCCAGAGATTGGCACACATCACAAAGAAAGAGAATAAACCGTGTTGGCGGGGATGTGGAGAGAAAGGAACTCTTATCCACTGCTGGTGGGAATGCTGTCTAGTTCAATCTTTTTTTTTTTTTTTTTAAAAAAAAACCTTTGTAACTTCTTTTTTTTTTCTAATACCTCATGGCGGACTTTATAAAATTGAAAGAATATTTTCTATTATATATTATGACAATTTCTTTTTTTTTCCAGTTAATCCTAAATTGTAGTGCATCTTTTATACTTTTTCTTTTTTTTTTTTAACACCACCCATCACCAGTGCAACATTCCCATCACCAATGTCCCAAGTCTCCCTCCTCCCCACCCGACCCCCGCCTGTACTCTAAACAGGTTCTCAATTTCCCTCATACATTCTCATTATTAGGACAGTTCAAAATGTAGTTATTTATCCAACTAAACTCATCACTCTTTGTGATGAGCTTCCTGAGGTGAGCTGGAACTTCCAGCTCTTTTCTCTTTTGTGTCTGAAAGTTATTATTGCAAGAATGTCTTTCATTTTTCTTAAAACCCATAAATGTGTGAGACCATTCTGCGTTTTTCTCTCTCTCTCTGACTTATTTCACTCAGCATAATAGATTCCGTGTACATCCATGTATAGGAAAATTTCATGACTTCATCTCTCCTGACAGCTGCATAATATTCCATTGTGTATATGTACCACAGTTTCTTTAGCCATTCGTCTGTTGAAGGGCATCTTGGTTGTTTCCAGAGTCTTGCTATGGTAAATAGTGCTGCAATGAAGATAGGTGTAAGGAAGGGGTTTTTGTATTGTATTTTTGTGTTCCTAGGGTATATTCCTAGGAGTGGTATAGCTGGATCGTATGGGAGCTCGATTTCCAGTTTTTGGAGGAATCTCCATATCGCTTTCCATAAAGGTTGAACTAGACGGCATTCCCACCAGCAGTGGATAAGAGTTCCTTTCTCCCCACATCCCCGCCAACACTGTTTATTCTCATTCTTTGTGATGTGTGCCATTCTCTGTGGTGTGAGGTGGTATCTCATCGTTGTTTTGATTTGCATCTCCCTGATGATTAGTGATATGGAGCACTTTTTCATGTGTCTTTTGGCCATCTGTATTTCTTCTTTGTCAAAGTGTCTGTTCATTTCTTCTCCCCATTTTTTGATGGGATTAGATGTTTTTTTCTTGTAAAGTTCTGTCAGTGCCTTGTATATTTTGGAGATTATCCCCTTATCTGATGGGTATTGGGTGAATAGTTTCTCCCACTCAGTGGGTGGCTTTTGTATCTTGGGCACTATTTCCTTTGAGGTGCAGAAGCTTCTCAGCTTAATATATTCCCATCTGTTAATTTCTGCTTTCACTTGCTTAGAGAGTGCAGTTTCTTCCTTGAAGATGCCTTTAGCCTCAATGGGATCAAAGCAATCATTGAGAAAAAGAATATGGGAGGAATTACTTTCCCCAACTTTAAACTTTACTACAAAGCAATAGTTATCAAAACAGCATGGTATTGGAATAAAGACAGGCCCTCAGATCAGTGGAATAAGCTTGAATACTCAGAGAATGTTCCCCAGACATACAATCATCTAATTTTTGATAAAGGAGCAAAAAATCCTAAATGGAACAAAGAAAGCCTCTTCAACAAGTGGTGTTGGCAAAACTGGGTAGCCACTTGCAAAAAATTGAACTTAGACCCCCAGCTAACATCATGTACGAAGGTAAAATCCAAATGGATTAAAGACCTCGATATCAGCCCCATAACCATAAGATATATAGAACAATACGTAGGTAAAACACTCCAGTCTAGTTCAATCTTTATGGAAATCGATATGGAGATTCCTCCAAAAACTGGAAATCGAGCTCCCATAGGACCCAGCTATACCATTCCTAGGATATACCCTAGGAACACAAAAATACAATACAAAAATCCCTTCCTCACACCTATATTTGTTGCAGCAGTATTTACCATAGCAAGACTCTGGAAACAGCCAAGATACCCTTCAACAGATGAATGGCTAAAGAAACTGTGGTACATATACACAATGGAATATTATGCAGCTGTCAGGAGAGATGAAGTCATTAAATTTTCCTTTACATGGATGTACATGGAATCTATTATGCTGAGTGAAATAAGTCAGAGCAAGAGAGAAAGACACAGAATGGTCTCACTCATCTATGGGTTTTAAGAAAAATGAAAGACATTCTTGCAATAATAACTTTCAGGAACAAAAGAGAAAAGAGCTGGAAGTTCCAGCTCATCTCATGAAGCTCACCACAAACAGGGATGAGTTTAGTTCGAGATATAACTACGTTTTGAACTATCCTAATAATGAGAATGTACGAGGGAAATAGAAAGCCTGTCTAGAGTACAGGCGGGGGTTGGGTGGGGAGGAGGGAGATTTGGGACGTTGGTGATGGGAATGTTGCACTGGTGATGGGTGGTGTTCTTTACATGACTGAAACCCCAACACAATCATGTATGCAATAAATTTGTTTAAATAAAAAAATTAAAAAAATGAGTACTGGTCAAGGACAGGTGTTGCAATGTTGCATAACTGAAACTCTTAATGAACAACTTTATAACTGTGTTTTATGCTAATTCAACTGAAATTAATTAAATTAAAAAGTTATAATGTTTATTAAAAAAAAGAAACAACTACACTGAGAACTACCATAATCATGTGAATGAATGAGGGAACTGGAAAGCCTGTCTAGAGTATATGTGTGGGTGGGGTGGGATGGAGGGATATTTGGGACACTGGTGGTGGGAAATTTTCACTGGTGAAGGGGGGTGTTCTTTACATGACTGAAACCTAATCACAATCATATTTATAATCAAGATGTTTAAATAAATAAAAATACTAAAAAAAATAAAGCAAATGAAGAACAAACCATCTAATATCCCCAGTGTGTATTATACTTTTAAAAGTATTAGATAACTGGGTACTATAATATTATTTATCACCGATTAACAGTCAAGTAACAGAGGAAGTGTGACAGAGTAGAGTAATAAACTAAATAAAACTCTAATAGCACATTGAAGGGTCTGTTCCATCGGGAATATTATTCATCTTCATTCTCTTGAAGCATGAGAGCAATAATACTTTGTCAACCCCTTATTTTGCTAGACGATAATCTAAGTTATATAAAATCCCTCACAATTTAGGAAGCTAGGGTAATTTTTGTCCTCACAATATTACCCCTAATTGCTGTGTTGATTCTATTTCTGGCAAAGCAGACACTCAAAGAATAAGACTCATGTTTTGGATATTATGATAATCTATTTTGGAAGAGAATAAATTATATAAAATAATCAAATAGGGTTCATTAATTTTCAAATGAATATTAGAGATAAAATTGTTGTTATATTTCAAAAGCATGGGTGGATTTTGTGGACTGGGGTGGGAAGTAATGACCGATTCCAAGAGAAGGGGAAATAATTCCATAAATCAGGTCTACAACTTTTGTGTGTGCTGGTGAGACTATAACATGGTAATGTCATTTGTGAGAGCAATTTGGTAGCATCTATTAAAATTATATCTGGGCACATTTTTTTCTAACTACTCATAAACCTCAGAGTTTATCTTGGCAAATACAGATGCTCACATAAGGATGTGTATGCCTGAGGATTTAAAATATTGACATATAAAATGGTTAAAACCTAAGAAAATGGCTTCCATGTTAATATATAACAAAACTGTACACTGCTAAGAAAATAGCCAGGAAACTGAGGGAATGGATAAAAATGCATCCTTGCGAGCACAAAGCTATAAACCATCTGGTGACACTGGTATACTCCACAAAAGAGTGTCTGTGGTCACATCACCTAAAAAGGTTTCAGCAGCATTACCAAGTTCAAGAGATCCACATTCATCACACTAACAGCAAAAAAGTGAAGGGAGAGTTGGTGAGAGGGGAGAAAAAAATAAATATATCAGTCTAAAAACATGGAAAATCACCCAGACAAAATTAATATCACATGAAGTTTTATCACATTAAATGTGATGGCACTTATGTTTTAAAACAAAATAATATTTCTGTATGAAAAATAGATGAAAGCATAGGAGACACATCTACTTGTATGTAGCCATGGATTCTTTGAGGAGATAATTGAAATAGGCATATATGAAATGGTAGGTTGTGCGTTCCACAATATTCAGAGAGAGAGGGGGATTCCCATGACCCTTGTTCGGGTAGGACCAGAGACGCAGGTCTGGCAACAATTCCGATGCAGGAAATAATCCACACACAGTTGAGAAGGTATAGCAGGCTAGAAACTCATACCACAAGCTGTTCACTCATAAGCCAGTCGCTCCACCGCGTGGAATCATGAGCCAAGATGTCAGCTGCCCCTCCAGGCCTCCTGAGTAGCCTTTAAACAAAGCCCACCCCAAGGGAAGGCGAAAAAGCTAGATGAGGAGGCAATGAGGAAACATCTTTTTAACACGAAAACCAAAGAAACCAATAGAGAGACATCTAATTAGAAGGCAATAGAAGGTCCAATTCAAAGGCCTCTACCAACAGGCATATGTGTACATGTACTACAAATCTCTGTTGCGTGTATGAGTACGTCCATTTCTCAAATAATCAAAATTTTAGAAAACATTATCTAATAAAAACCGCAGAAGGAAAAGTTAGAAAGTTTAGCTCAGGCACAGGGAACAAGATACGTTGTCCAATTGGCAAATATGTACCCCATTTTTAAAGGAACCCTAAACTCCTATTTCACAACCTTCCATTCTGGCCACGTTCAAGTGCTATTATAGAAAATTCAAATATGATTGATTCTTTTTCTTAAAGGTATTGAGTTCAAATTCCTACATAAGTCCTCCATAATTTGACCTTCTTGCTCCCCACCATTTCTAATACTTTTTCTGCCTCTGCAACTCCAAGCAAAGTGAAAACACACACAGTTTATGTACTGTACGACACTATTTAAATCTACTTTACTTAAATCATGCTGTTGGAAATACCTTCTGGTTTGATCACCAAAAAAAAAAAAAATCCTCGAGACAGTAATTTTCTATGTGAAGGTTTCCTGAGAATATACCTTTCTATGAAATCACCTCTTTCATTTTTGCCTTTGCTGTGGACTCTTCAATCTTTTGATAACTGTATCTCTTGGAATCATATTTTCCATGCCTGATATCTCATTCCTTTAAATTATTAGTGGCTAATAACTATAAATTCATTTATAGTTAATTCATTTATTTACTCACTAGATATATAAATATATATATATGTATAAATTCATTTATTTACTCACTAGATGTCCACACAGTTGAGATTCAAGTCTGCATCTCGTCTCAACTTCTGTAAATCTCCCACAGTAGCTAGCTTGTACCCTTTCTTTTTAAGACTAAATAAAAAATAAAAGTTAAAGGCACAAGCTTGTGCATTAAGCTACTATTTATTGATAATTATGTGTTCATTTCAATAATATTACTAGTAGTGTCTGGTATAATGCTTATGAAAGCATGTAATATTTTTATTTTATTTTGTTTATTATTTTTGTTTATTTTTATTAATTTTTCATGAGAATCTAATGTGGAGTATTTGGTACAGTGTCAAAACTCAACATTTATTATTAAAAGATAGAAAACTAAAGTTGTGTTTGTTCTTGCTATCACTGCAAATAGAAATTATCTTCATAAAAAACATGTTATATCTTTGTATCCATGGAATCCAGGAGGTGTCCAGTAAACATTTGCTGAATTTATTCTGTTAAAAATGAGAAGAGGGATTTGAGAGTTAATAATGGAATTGTGATGAGCTGAGTTCATTAATGCAAGTCTTTTTATTTTCTGTCTGACACAGTTTATTTCTAGACTCTATTGTGGGATATAACATGAGAATCTATCAACAGGAAGGCAAAAAAGGATCAGGAAGGCAAAAAAAGGATTAACTCAATAATTACTGAATTATTGTTCCCAGTAAAACCCAAGAACAGCCTTCATTCAGCCCCCACAACTGCATCATGGCAGATGAAAGAAGTAAATCACATTATGTTCCTGCTTCCTCACCCATCACTCATATGTTTATAACACTGAAAATGAGTGTCAAGGACAGACCAGAAAACAAAAATGATTCATGCCAGGATGATTGGCAGTCTTGGAGAGTGTCTGAAGGGGAGACTGATTTTAATTGGAGTACGTTGTGCTAGTGGGATTATTATGTAAACAGATGAGTACCAGGCCCTTTGGAAGACCTGGTAGTTTAGCCCTTTCTCCAAAAGGGGCATCTTCTTGATTTGCCATAGTGGATGGAAAAAGAAAAAGAGAAGTCATACTGAAAAGAATGGACAGTTTCTTTCAGCTATCAGGACAGGTTTTATTTCTTTTTTGCAGAAAAACCTCCACTATTAATGATTACAACCTAGCTAATGCTTTCCTGAGTAACTGACTTTGTCCACCAGAAAAAGAAAAAGTCATGGCAAAATGAGCAGCCTGGACTCCCCAAATAGTAATTAGTTTTGAATAAATATTTTACTGTCACCCTCACTGATATCCTGTTTATCAGTACCTTAAAACAGGTATCTCAATATGAGTTCTCCTTGGTCCTAAAATCACCAGTTCTCTTACCAGCTTTGAGACTTTTAAAATAATTAAAATTGTCTGATCTTAACTACAAATATAATGTTATCCTTTCAGAAAGTGCTGGGCTTATCTTCATCTTTTGATATTTCCTTGTCAGATTTTCATTTTAGGAAACTGTTCTGGATAGCCCTAGTCTACAATAGTTAAGGGGGTTAAATGGGACATATTAGTGGTTTTCTTCATGTTAAAGCACTTTACCTTTAACTCTCCCTCCAAACCCTGTTATGTATAAATGTAAATGAACATCACAGTAAAGACTAAAGCAAGTTAATTCACAGAAGGATCACTGGACAAATTAATTTCTACCAAACCTCCTTGGACAGTAATAGAGAAAGGGGGCCTGAGTATCAAATACAGAAATATATAATATATACACATATATAAACACACACATATATAGTGGTATAGTTTTAACTACATGTAATCACAAAAAAACACCAAGATTAATTGTGACCCCACATACTTTGTGTAGCCTGAGCTACAAGACCCTCCCATCTCTGGGAGGCATCTTGGGTGGATATTAAGTGTATAATTACCTGCAAGGCCCTCCCAGGAATGAGAGGGATCTTGGGGAGATTCTAAAGGTGTGGCCTCAGGGCCACAGGGAGGAATTTGCATTTACCTGGATGGAGAGCTATGGCTAAGGGAGACGCGAGAATGCAGGGCTGAATGCTTAAATGGTTAGAAGCCACAAATGTTGGCTAGGGCATGAATAAAGCTGATACTTCCTGAAGCTTGTCTGAGTGAGTCTGATTCCTGCTGCTCTCATGAACCTTCATATCCGCCAGCTGAAGAGGGCTGCAGAGCCACAGTGTCCACCACCATCCAAGCCCATCCTAAGGGCTGTAACTCTACAATTAATCAGTTGAATAACATATACATTGTGATATATGAATGAGCAGAATTCTACCTGGCAATGAAAAAGAACTAATCACTGCTATATGAAACAACACAGTCAAACTCTGAAACATAATCTATGGGCTAAGCCAGCCAGACACAAAAGAATGAATACTTATCCACTTATGACAATTTAAAGAACATTGAAACAAATTACTATCATAGAAATTACAATAGTGATTACCTAAATGTGTGGAAAGGAGTGAAATTGTAGATACTAATTTAGGTACTTACTTGGCATGGGATTATGAAAATGTTTTGTATTTTTATCTGGATAGTTGAGTGCCTCTATGTGCAAAAAGTCATCATACAAATAATTTAAGATTGATGAACTGAAGTATTTTCATTGCTTTATCAACACTCAAGAAATTATTCAATGAATAATGTATATATATTATATATATTATTTATTGTATTATATAAATATTTTCCCCAGGAATGAAAACATGAAAGGAAATACCTTTTTCCTTTTCAGTGGACTAATCTTCCAATTGTGCTACATCATTCAAAATAGCATTTGGGCACAAATGCTGAGAGGTTACATTATACTTCTAGCTATTAAATTATTTATGGGCTGTAGAAATAATATTGAGATGAAGGCACTTGCTCTAGATGCAATAAACCCCAGTTCAATCCCCAGTAATCTATATGGTTCCCCCAAGTAAATCTGTGAATAAAGCTTTGTGCACTTTAAATTTATGTTTTCTTACACAATGTGGGATCCCCAAGGTCCTACTATATTGGGAAGTTTGTAGATTGAACCTGGAGTGAGGAATTGCTCTTTACTGAAAAAGGAAAGTCATAACTTCAGTACAAGCATTTCAGGATCACCAATTGTCCTCACATAGAAAAAAATGTATAAAGTAGAGTAGTGAAGAATAAAAGCTCGAGTGAAAGAAATTTACTAGAGTGGAGAGAAAGTGAGAGAGAGAGAGAACACATGTTTCAATAGAGCAGAATCACTGAAATGAAATGTCTCAAGTTGAGATGTGTATCAGTCTTCAAGTTGGAGAAATGAACAAAAATTTTACAAAAGGGGTTCATTGTATAAATTTAATCTGGGTGTTGTCAAGGGAAAAGCCACAAACTCTTGATGTTTTTTTCCATGACTTTTTCATAACCTGTAGATTCTCTTGAGACTTTTTTTCTGTGGGGGTCTTTCTTTTTCTGATTGATATTTTAGTTTCAGCATCTGGGTGATCATGTATTTCCTTCATCTCCAAAAAGCTCAGGATTTGCCTATATCAAAGGGACATGTTTCTCATGCCTTTGGGCTACGTAATGGGTAGGCAGTTTTTTAGTTGCATTTTTTTTCTTTTTACTCATTATCAGTTCACTCTTCCTATTGCCCTCTCCCAACCATCTAATGGCTAACATCTAGAATCAACTTATTTCTTCTGCAAGCCATATTTCCTATAACTTTTGGTGACAAAGTCAGAAATATAGTCAAGTGGAAAACTGTAATTTAGTCCTTATTTATACAAGTACAGCACACTCCCATTTATAAATTTCATAATTTATAAGAATAAGTAGTCTTTGATGAAGATGAGTTTACAGACAGACAAATATTTTGGTAAAAGTAAAATGAATTGTTGATGACCAAGTCCACAGATCTCATCTAATGGGGACAACCTTCTCACCTCTGGCTGATGTTTGTTGCATGGTAAACATGCAACTGATGCCAAATCTTTCTGATTTTTCACAGAAACAGAAAACTAGTCTCTTTAGGGGGGAATTTTTTATGTGTTTAAATATTAGCAATAAATTTATATTTTTAAATCACCATGTAAATCAAATAGACTGAATTCAAAGGTTACCAGTTCTTGACTTAGATCTATACTATACATCCTACTGTGAATGATATAGACATCATAGTTTGAGAGGATAGCCTCAGTCCACCAAATCTCTCCAAAACAATGCCCTTCTTTGGAGAATAAAGTTGGTTATGGTGTGAATATACATGTATACATACATATATGCATACATACATAATGCATACAAAGAGAAAGATATCTTCATCTGTGGACTTTACAATACATAGACCACAGTATTTCTTAAAAATTTCTAATTTTCAAAAAAAAGTTCAAATGTCATTTCTGATATAACTCTAACAACATTCTAAACTCATTATCATAAACACTTCAGATTTTAGAATGGATAAATTGGCTAGAAGATGCTTCTCTGGGCCAAGTGCTTAACATTCTGGTGAAAACAAGGAGAAGTGAGCTTTGTCTGCACAATTACTATGGGGAAACAACAGGTGTAGGCAATGATAGCCAGTGAGATTAATTGATAATGTTCATGCCATCTTTACTTAAAGAACTTGATTTACCTTGCAGAAGTGAAGAAAAGCTATTCTTCTGATTCTAAACACCTGCAGGCCATGTAGTACTGACTTCTTATGCACAAAGTAAACAACAACAACAACAACAAAAATCACCTCCCTTCACTAGGTTAAGAGGGTGGTTTATTATTTAATGCTAATTTAATAAAAATTATTATTTTAATTACCACTCAGTACTAGACTGTGTATTGTCACCCATGCTGGAACATGATAAGGTGTCATAAACTAGTAAATGTTAAAATCATCAACATGTTTCTATCATTATTACGTGGCAATATTTTTGTTCATGTTGGTTTTCTGATAAACTCATATAAAAATGAGCAGTTTATTTTTGTTTGTTGCTGTTGTATTTTTTTGAGGGGGGGTCACATTAGCAGCGCTCAGGAGTTACTCCTGGATCTACACTCAAAAATCGATCCTTGCAGGCTCAGGGGACCATATGGGATGTTGGGATTTGAACCACCATCCTTCTGCATGCAAAGCAAACGCTCTACCTCCATGCCTGAGTAGTGGTTTTATATACTGCATTTTCTGTCCTTAATTTATTACATTTTAATTAAAAAGTAGCCTTTAAATAATACAATTTAATTTTTTAAAGAATGTAATTAATCATCTACTTTGATATTTTCTAACTTTTAGCTGGCAAATTCTTCAAGCAAAATATTATGAGGCTACCTGAGACTGCAAAACTGCAGAAGTAATAAGAAGGTTTAGAGCTCTCTAAAAAAATTCTTCCTCTAATACTCTTTCATAGACAGTCTTTCCCACATAAATCCCCACCAAGTCAGTAGTTCACACCAACAAACATTTGTTTTTATAAAGTTTTGCTGATCTAGATTGGGTATCTCTCCTGGAGTCTGTCATCTCGACTGAGTTGTGGGTTAGACACATACTTATTATTATTCTCAATGTCTCATTAAAAAGAAAGTAATAACAGAGAGATAACAAAATCTAATAGGGTAATCACTTAAAATGAGACTCATATTGAGTTTTCATGGCATAATATCCATGTAATTATGTTGACTAAAAAGTAAGTTACAAGTTTATACTCAGACTCAAGGTGCACAGAACACACTACTTATTACTAGAAAGGCACAATATAGAATATTGTTCCTGGAAAATGAAGAACTGGGATAATAAATTTAGACAATACATAGCCCTATTCCACAGAAATCTCTGAGCCATAAGGAAGTACCAACAAATTGCAAAAATATCCTTTGAGTCCAACTACCTCACTTTATAAATGGCTAATACTGTGGTCTACAAACATATGGCTTCTTGACCACACAACTAGAAATAGAGCTAGAAATAATTCCAAGATCATAACGTTCATGTAACATAGTAGTAGAATATGTCTACCTTCAAATGAGTTTAAACAAAACAAAAACCAAATGATAAATTCATTTGCAGTATTATAAATTAAAATTTTAATATATTTAGCCTTTTTTATTTTGCAGTTAGGTTTGGAAGTCTTGTTAATACAGAGACAGGAAGCTGGTCTAAACACAGTTCAGGAGGTCTTGTTCCTCTTATGTCTGGCATTTAGTGTCCGTAAATATTAGTACACAGTGTTTGCCTCTTTACGTATATTTCCCTACGTTTATCTATTAGGAAAAAGATGGTGCCTTCAAAGGGTCATTTGAGAATTAAGCTGTTGACACTCATTAATTTCGAGCTCTTTTTCATTGTTTTATTATTCAAGAGCTAAGGCCTATACCTTTAATTCCTTGTGTATTGTTAGTAAACTGAAATCCAATTTTCAGGAGAATATATTCCTTAATGAAGACATAAATATTACAGCAAGAAGGCTAACCAATTCTCCAAGAAGCAAAGGGCACAAGTTCAGTCTTCTTTGCCCAATTCCTCACTTTTTTCTAATTTTTCTGAGACAAACAAAACTGAAATGACTGCTTTGAAGTCAAATTCCAAACTGCAATATGTTTAGTAATTAATGTTATAGACAGCAAAACCCAAAAGTTTTAAATAATTTATTTCACAGTTGGGTGCATAAGGATCAGCAGGATGCTTCTTTGAGGCATAGTTGATTGCAGTCCCCATTTTTTTTTCCTTAAAAGCCAAATGCAATAATAAGAGCCCCGGTGACTTCTTTATCTAAGTTGAACATTTTCTCACCTTGCATTGTTCTTTTATCTTAAAGCTTGCACTTGTCTTCTGATAGAAATGTATCTATCTCTTCATTAGGCTGTCAAAATGTCTACATATTGATATTAGGATTGCTTTGAGAAGTAAATGCCTAATTTGTGGAATAAAAATATATTTAAAAATTTCCCCAAGGTTCATTCTCAAAAAAAATTGAATAAAGCCCCTCATAAATGTAGCTATTTATAGTCTATTAATACAAACTGTATCATGACTTAAATTTTCTGGTGATTGACATATTTTGTGAAAATTACCCATAAGACTGAAATAGAAGCCATGGCATAAATTTTAGCATATATATTTTCTTCAATGTACAAATACATGCCTCAGTGTTTTGCAAACAGTCATGCATTCTGACTGTTTTTGACATCTGCTACCCTGAATTACGTAGTTCAAATATAGTTTCTTTCCAACCTGGGGATTTTCAGATATTTTTGTATTTTACTTCATTTTAATAAGATTTCACAAAATGTTGGGTAGAAGGCTATCTAAACAGTTGTCGACTGAGGTTAGATAATATTTGTAAATGTACAGACATTCTTTTTCATGGTTTTTGTTACTTTTTCTTTTCTCTTAAAATTTTGGGTCATACTTTGGAATTTTCAGGGGCTACTCAAAAAGTGCTTGGGGGGATCAAGCAGTGCTGGAGAATGATAAAATTCAGATTATGTCTACAAGGTAAATGTTTCAGCCCTCCCTCACATACACTCCTGGATAGTTTCTTTATATTAAATAGTCTAATCTGTTAAGAAGTTTCTGAGAAGGGCAAAGTTTGACTTGGTTTTCAATATTAGTGTTCTCTACCTCACTGTATTCACAGGCTTTCTACTTCTGTCTTTACCATTCACCATATGTTATGGTCTCTATGGGCTATAATTACTAGAATATTTCTCTTTAAGTTTAATGGTTATGAATAAAACACTTCAGTCTTCCCAGGTAAAATTTTAATTAGGATGTTATTAAACAGAAATATACATATAGAATAATGCATGCCTTATAAATTCAAGGCTTAATATATTTTCACACAATGAACACAAATCCACAACTATCACTAAATAGAAAACTAATATTACTTAAGAAACTATCTTTATTTGGTTACTAATGACTCAAAAGTGAAAACTCTTTTGAATTCTAACTCTATAGATCAGGTTTGTGTATGGACATTTTGTAAGTAGAATCAAATGATATGAAATTTTCCTAGTTTATTTCATTCACAGTTTCATTTGTGAGGTTATTTGGGTTTAACTCATTATACTTTCTTCCCTTTCTATGTAATATCACAAGTTTGAGTGAAATTATTCATTCTACATGTGTATATTTATATTATTTTCAGTAGTTTGGATAGTTGTTGTTGCTCAGTACAGTAATGTTATTAGGAATATTTTGTTACCTGTTTCCCAATGAAAGTGAAGTGAAATTCTGTTGTTCATTTGCATAG
The DNA here is from genome assembly GCF_024139225.1 of Suncus etruscus. Taxonomy (NCBI): domain Eukaryota; kingdom Metazoa; phylum Chordata; class Mammalia; order Eulipotyphla; family Soricidae; genus Suncus; species Suncus etruscus. Next base: position 14,412,789 of record NC_064867.1, on the reverse strand, counting down.
AATTTAAAATATTATAAAATCAGTTAACTAGACTGTATATAATAGAAACTACCACAGGGCTTTTAAAATTTGGGCAATTTATACTCATAGAACAGTAAAAGAGAATTCTAGTTGCTCCATCAACTTAGCTGATACTTGGCATTGTTGATCTTTTTCATTTTAAGCCATCATTTGGGTAGGTTATCTAATTATTGGTGATGCTAACATCCTTCATACCTAGAAGCTATTTGTATATTCTCTTTGTAAATTGGCTACTTGAGTCTCTACTATATTTTATTTAATTAATTTTTATCTTAGTTAAAAGCTATTTTATTTTATTTTGATCATAGTGGCTTACATATTGTTGACAATAATATTTTAGGTACATATTTACATAAAATCAGGGGGGATGAGTTCCCTCCCTTGTGCGGCTCGGAGGAAACTTGGTTCCCTGTGCGGCTTGGGTGAGAGTTTTGCTCCCTTGTGCGACTCGGGGGAGACAGGGTTTTCTGTGCGGCTTGGGTGAGAGTTTTGCTCCCTTGTGCGGCTTGGGGGAAACTTTGTTTCCTGTGTGGCTTGGGTGAGAGTTCCCTCCCTTGTGCGGCTAGGAGGAAACTTTGTTTCCTGTGCCGCTTGGGTGAGAGTTCCCTCCGTTGTGCGGCTCGGAGGAAACTTGGTTCCCTGTGGGGCTTGGGTGAGAGTTTTGCTCCCTTGTGCGGCTCGGGGGAAACTTTGTTTCCTGTGTGGCTTGGGTGAGAGTTTTGCTCCCTTGTGCGGCTCGGAGGAAACTTGGTTCCCTGTGTGGCTTGGGTGAGAGTTTTGCTCCCTTGTGCGGCTCGGGGGAGACAGGGTTTTCTGTGCGGCTTGGGTGAGAGTTTTGCTCCCTTGTGCGGCTCGGAGGAAACTTGGTTCCCTGTGGGGCTTGGGTGAGAGTTTTGCTCCCTTGTGCGGCTCGGGGGAGACAGGGTTTTCTGTGCGGCTTGGGTGAGATTTTGCTCCCTTGTGCGGCCTGGGGGAGACTTTGTTTCCTGTGCGGCTTGGGTGAGACTTTGTTTCCTTGTCGTCAGGACCGACTCCCCCCCCCCCCCGTGAGTCCCTTCCCCCGGGTGGGCGCCTGGAAAGGCAAGTTGAGCAACCGGAATAGTCGGGGGAGATAGGGCCAGCTATCTGGACTCTCAGGTGACCTAGAGCAATCCACCCCCTTGGGCCCTGGAGCGGATCAGGGACTCCCCAAGGGTGAGGGCAGAGCCTGAAAGGGTAGACTGAGGGAACTCCTTCAAGGGAGGTTTGGAGGGGGCGGAAATCCATTGACTCCCAGAGAAAGGAGGGGGGATTGAGAGCTAGGCTCAACAGCGCCAGTAAACATTGTGGCCAGGAGTGGAACTGCACCGCTGACAGAAATAAGGAGCAGAAAAGGGAAAAGACCCACAGCAGGAAGGCTGAACTCTAGGAAGCAAAGGGGAGGAGAAAGGGCTAGGCTCAACAAACTCACCCAACAGGCCCCTCTAGAAACACCTTCAGGAAGGGGTCAAAGCAGGCCAAAATTAGAAGCCACAGCACTCCAAAATACACCATTAAATACAAAGAACAATGCGTAAAGCAAGGAAATCGCTAATAACTGGAGACACCATGACAAACCCTATCAAATTTCCAAGTCCACCAAAACGCACAGATCCACGGGAAGAAGACCTAAAAGCTGTCACGAGGAAGGAAATGCAAGAATTAATAAAAGAATTGAAAGAAACCCTAGCAACCGAGTATAAGAAATCCATGGATGAACGAATCAGCCAAATTAAAGAAGACATGTCAAAGAACATGAGAGATTCCATACAAAAAGAAGTGAAGGACTTAAAAGACAAAGTAGCAAGTCTTATGAGCAGAAACACAGAGTTGGAGAAGCACATTGAAGAACTCGAAGGAAAACTACAATCAAAAAATGATCAAGAAACCAACAAAGAAATAAAAGGCAAAGCACTGGAAGGAAAAATCCAATATCTAATGAACAAAGACAAAAGAAACAATCTAAGAATTGTGGGTATACTAGAAGGGGAGGAAATAGGGAAGGGGGAAGAACAGGTAGTCAGGGAGATAATAACAGAGAACTTCCCCACAGTCTGGAAAGACACTTCAGGACAAATCCAGGAAGTCAAGAGAGTCCCTAATAAAATAGACCCTAATAAACCCACACCAAGACACATAATAATCTAAATGGCAAAAAACAAAGAGAAAGAGGAACTCCTAAAGGCAATAAGGGAGAAAAAAAACCTCAAGTACAAAGGATCTTCCATTTGAAATAATTCAAGCAAGAAGACAGTGGAATGACATATTTACACGACTGAATGAAAGAAACTTCCAACCCAGGGTCCAATACCCAGCAAAACTATCATTCATATGGGAGGGCAGACTAAAAACATTCTCAAACATGAACGAACTTGAACTATTTGTGCAAACTAAGCCGATCCTAAGCGACTTACTCAGAGATGAATTACACAATCCAAACCCCCGATTGTAACAGCAACCACTGCACACAATACAACTGCACAACAGTCCTCTCTATCAATAATTTCCCTAAATGTGAACGGACTAAACTCTCCATTTAAAAGACACATAGTAGAGAACTGGGTTAGGAAAAATAAACCGGACTTCTGCTGTCTGCAAGAAACACACCTACAGCTACAGGATAAGCACAGGCTTAGAATAAAAGGATGGAAAGTAATTATTCAGGCCAATGGAAAACAAAAAAGAGCAGGGACAGCCATTATTATATCAGACCAAATTGTATTCAACCTCAAGAAAGTGATCAGAGACAAAGAGGGACACTACTTACTGATCAGGGGAACATTAGATCAAGAAACACTAACCCTGATCAATATCTATGCACCTAATGTAGAGTCAGCAAAATATGTGAGGCAACTACTGGCAAACCTGGAGAAACACATGAAGGGAAATGTGATAATAGTAGGGGACCTCAATACTCCACTATCACCACTGGACAGATCCACCAAACAGAAAAATAACAAAGAAATAAGAGCTCTAAATGAAAAATTAGAAGATTTAGGGCTAATAGATTTATATAGAGCCCTCCATCCCCAGAAAGCAGAATACACATTCTTCTCAAACCCACATGGAACCTTCTCCAGAATAGACCATGTATTAGGATACAAAGCCAACCTATATAAGACCACAAAGGTAAGGATCATAAGAAGTACCCTTTCAGATCACTATGCAACAGAGGTTAAAATTGATGTCAAGAAGAAGCAATGGAGGAAAACTAGTACCTGGAGATTAAACAACATCCTGCTCAACAACAGCTGGATCAAAGAACAACTCAAGGAAGAAATAAAAAGATTCCTTGAGACAAATGACAATGAAGAGACAACATGTCAAAATTTATGGGACACAGCAAAAGCAGTAATTAGGGGGAAACTCATAGCAATAGAGGCCTATGTCAAGAAACAGGAAAATAACAAAACCAACAGTTTAAAAGATCACCTCAAAGAATTGGAACAACAGCAACAGAGAAATCCAACCACAACCAGAAGGCAAGAAATAATAAAAACCAGAGCAGAAATAAACAACATCGAAACCAAGAAAACAATACAAAAAATCAATGAGACCAGGAGTTGGTTTTTCGAAAAAATAAACAAGATAGACAAACCATTGGCAAAACTCACCAAAAAAAAGAGGGAAAACACCCAAATCAACAGGATCACAAATGAAAGGGGAGAGATTACAACAGAACCCCAAGAAATACAACATATCATGAGATCATATTATGAACAACTATACTCAACTAGGCTAGAGAACCCAGTAGAAATCGACAGATTCTTAGACAAACACCCTCTTCCAAGACTGGAAAAGGAAGATCTAGAAAGCCTAAACAGACCAATCACCTCAGAGGAAATTGAAGACGTAATTAAAAAACTCCCTAAGAACAAAAGCCCAGGCCCAGATGGATTTACAAGTGAATTCTATCAAACATTTCAAGAAGACTTACTACCACTTTTCCATAGGCTCTTTCAAACCATAGAAAAAACAGGAATCCTCCCCAACTCTTTTTATGAGGCTAATATCACACTCATTCCCAAAGAAGGCAAAGACACCACCAAAAAAGAAAACTACAGACCAATCTCACTAATGAACATAGATGCAAAGATACTTAACAAAATCTTAGCAAACCAAATTCAGCACTTCATCAAATAGATCATACATCACGACCAAGTGGGATTCATACCAGGAATGCAAGGTTGGTACAACATACACAAATCAATCAATTTGATACATCACATCAACAACACGAAAGACAAAAACCACATGATCATATCAATCGATGCAGAGAAGGCATTTGACAAAATCCAACATCCTTTCATGTTAAAGACACTCAGAAAAATAGGGTTAGAAGGAACTTTCCTCAAGAAAGTTACAGCTATATATGAAAAGCCAACAGCCAACATTATACTTAATGGCGAGAAACTAGAAGCATTCCCACTAAGGTCAGGAACTAGACAAGGCTGTCCACTCTCTCCACTCTTATTCAATATAACCTTAGAAGTCCTAGCAATAGCAATCCGACAAGAGAAGGGAATCAAAGGAATTCAAATAGGGAAAGAGGAACACAAGCTATCTCTATTTGCCGACGATATGATGATATACATTAAAAACCCTAAAGAGTCCACAGTAAAACTCCTAGAAACAATCAGCCAATACAGCAAAGTGGCTGGATACAAAGTCAATACACAAAAGACAGTAGCGTTTCTATATACAAAAAATGAAGTTGAGGAGAGAGAGATTAAAAATACAATTCCATTTAAGATAGTATCAAAAAATATCAGGTATCTAGGAATCAACATTACAAGAGAAGTGAAAGACCTATACCAGGAAAACTTCAAAACACTCCAGAAAGAAATTGAAGACGATCTAAAGAAATGGAAGAACATCCCATGCTCATGAATAGGTAGAATTAACATAATCAAAATGACTATCCTACCCAAACTCCTATATAGATTTAATGCAATCCCTATCCAAATCCAGACACAATTCTTTAAAGAATTAGAACAATCATTAACAAAATTCATCTGGAACCACAAAAGACCCAGGATAGCCAAACACATACTGAAAAACAAGAAGCTGGGTGGAATCTCCTTACCTAACTTGAAACTATACTATAAAGCCATAGTAATCAAAACAGCATGGTACTGGAACAGAGACAGGACTTCAGACCAGTGGGTCAGGACAGAATTCCCAGACATAAACCCCCAGATATACAGCCAACTAATATTTGATAAAAGAGGCAAGAATCTGAAATGGAACAAAGAAAGCCTATTCAACAAATGGTGTTGGCACAACTGGAAGACCACATGTACGAAAGTGAAAATAGACCCATACCTCACTCCTTATACAAAAGTCAACTCAAAATGGATCAAAGACCTTGAAATCAGACCCGAATCTATAAAGTTTATTGAGAATAAAATAGGGAGAACACTCGAAGACCTATATATCAAAAGGGTCTTTGATAATGGAGCACCAATGGCAAGAACCTTAGCAGCAAACATAAACAAATGGGACTACATCAAACTAAAAAGCTTCTGCATGGCGAAAGAAACCTTACTTAATGCAAGAAGACAGTTAACAGAATGGGAAAAAATCTTTTCACTAGACATATCAGATAAAGGGCTGATATCTAGAACATACAAAGCACTCAGAAAGCTGAGCCCCTCTAAACCAAATAAAGCCATAAAAAATGGGGAGATGAAATGAATAGACACTTCTCTGAGGAAGACAGAAGGATGGCCAACAAACACATGAAAACATGCTCACCTTCACTCATTATTAGAGAGATCCAAATCAAGACAACAATGAGATACCACCTTACACCAGTGAGGATGGCTCACATCAAAAATACTGAGAACAATCTTTGTTGGCGTGGATGCGGTATGAAGGGAACTCTCATCCACTGCTGGTGGGAATGCCCCCTAGTCCAACATCTATGGAGAACAGTCTGGAGAGTACTCAAAGAACTCAGAATTGAGCTGCCATTTGACCCAGCAATTGCACTCCTAGGCATATACCCCCAAGTTGGAAGAACATTCATTCCAAAATACGTGTGCACCCCACTATTTATCGCAGCACTCAGTATAATAGCCAAATCTTGGAACCAACCACGTTGTCCAACAAAAGATGAATGGATCATTAAGATGTGGTATCTATACACAATGGAATATTACATGGCAGTCAGAAATGATACAATCACAGATTTTGCAGCAATGTGGATGGACTTAGATCATGTTATGTTAAACGAAGTAAGTCAGAAGACAAAAGATAAACACAGAATGGTAGCACTATTCTGAAGCACATAGAACATACATCTCAATCAGAACTAATACTTAACAATCAAATAACAGGGTCTAACAGGGTAGAAACTCCAACCACTGTAATAGTCAACATATACCTCGGAACAGTGCCCAAAACACATGAAAAAGGAACAACACAAACTCGCGACTACACATTATACCACAAAGAAAACAGCAACACCAGAACAGCAGCATAGAGAGAACAGGTACGTAATTAACATTCTACAATAATGGCCCATAATAATCATGTAGAGATTGTATACAGGAACACAGGTAAAGAATACCAAGGCAAACCACTGGCTCCAATGGAAACATCCCATAAAACTACGTAATAATGCCTCTATCTTACTATATTTAAAATAACCTCTCAGCTTTTCTGTCCACAGGCATTCTTGGATACAAAGGGCGGACAAGCTAAGATGGCAACTCGGGATATCACACGAGATACCATACCCAGTTTGCACTACGAGTTGGCCCTGAGAAAACTCTTTAACATACACTTTATCCCTAGGTTTACCTTCTTTTAGGGTTTCAAGCACGTGACCAGTCAGACCACGGAAGCAGTAACAGCGAAGTACAGACCCAAACTACATGCTCTATTCACTGAACACATTCAAGCAAACCAGCATTCCCTTGCTATTTTCTCCTCTCTTCTCACCACTTTCTTGGTTATTTTTTTCTTTTCTATTCTTTTCTTTACTTTCTATCCTTTCTCTTCTCCCTTTCTTTCTAATGTATTTTTCTCTTTTCTCCCTCCCTACCCCTTCCATACACCTTACCCTTTCCCCCCTCTGGAACTATCCCTCCACCCCTCAATCCCATCCAGACCTCCCTCTATATTAAAACACTTCACCCTCAGTCCTTAATCTATTAGGCAACAAGATCGACCTCCTACCCCAACGAACCAGTACCCAGCACCCAAGAGAAGGGACACCCAGTCAAACCCACACCTCGTCCCGGGCAAGAAAAGACAGCGAACTCCCCTGCGGACTCATGCTGCGAGGCCCTCCATACCAACTCCCCCTAACATGGACTGTTTCTTGAAACCGGACCTAGGTCCAAAAGTATCCCCAATGCAAGAACTCTTCCAAGACCTCCCTGCCGCAAATTTTTACCAACCTGAAGAAGGTCAGGGGGTGTGATAGGAAGATGCCTGGGAACCCACACATCACAAGAAAAACCCAAAAGACAATGGGAAAAACTGTACTTCCAACATAGGCATAAGACCTGTAATACACCACTTCGTTATCTGCTCTCCCCCAAATGTAAGGTAGTCTTTTGCACCACTTTGGTCCTGTAAAAACTTCGCTAACTCATTTTCGTTCTTTTTTTTTTCCTCTTAAATTTATTTATTTATTTTTTTAAATGTTGGTCCTATATATACATTTGTGAGCACATACGTTTTTATTTATTTTATTTTATTATTATTATTATTATTATTATTATTATTATTATTATTATTATATATTTTTATCATTTTTGGGTATGTGACCTGTGTCTGTTATCCCCTCTGTCCACCCCCAACCACACCGACAATACAATGTGGCTCCACCTCCCCCTGCAAAGACACACTAAATAATGGGGAAACCTTACATATAAAAAAAAGAGCTCTTATCTACTAGAGATGGGAACTCATAGTTGTTTACAATACAGGGGTATCTCCTACCTTGAAAATATGTCATGTGGAATCACTTAGACCTCAGATGATTAATTGCCATTCATCCAGCCTTGAACCCTGGATCCCAGACATAGAATCGGCACAGCTCTTCACAACAGCTACAGGAAACAAACTCCATCCGGAACAGCCTTAATACTGCGGGGTCAACAACAAGGACCAGCTCTAACATGATATCCTGACAAAGAGGAAAATGTGAACAACTTGACCTTAGAGCAGATTAGCCTACCTTACCAGCTAACGACAAGACAAAACCAGAAGACTCGGCACCCTTTGGTAGGTCCAAAAGCCAAGATCGTGACTTACAGATGACTGGCTACTAGAACCAAGACCAGACAGTATACATCTTGAGACCAATAAAAAAGCCCTAGTTTAGGGTTTGAACTATGACTTGCACAATAAGCATGACCCCCAGTCCCAAAGGTCTGACAGAGACAACTGCAACAGAATGGGCCTTCTGGAAGCACAAAGAAAGACGCTAACCTAGGTGCCATCCTAGGTTCAGTGCAAAGACCAAGGTCACCAACCACAGAAGATGGACTAAAACGACACTGAGGTAACAGAACCTCTAGAACCACAAAGACTGACCTCACCATAAGTCCTACCTCAGGATCTGTGCAGATACTGAGACCTCTAAACACAGAGCTCTGAGTGTATCACCCTGGACAGAACAGAAGTCTTCCACACGCCAAAAAACACCACCAGGAGAATAAATGATCCTGAGCAAAGTCTGGAGCTGATCCCATGACAGTATACTCCAAGGACGGAGAAACCCCATATTTCTTAGGCCATGTGAATTCCTTTTCGAATGACCCCAATATTTACTGTGCCAGGGCAGGAGGGGAAAAAACAAAAATACAAAAATCACAAAAACTTAGTATTTTCTATATATGTATATATATGTGTGTATATATATATATACATATATATCTTTTACCTTCATTTATTATTGTTATTATTATTTTTATTTACCTATCTATTTTGGTCGATTTCTCTGTTTGGGTGTGATTATTGAAATTGTCATCCCCAATTATACTTATTTTTTTCTATTCTTTTCTTTTCCCTCGTTATGTGCTATGCCATGTTTCTTATTTCAAGACCATGGCGTGTTTTTGGTTTGTTTGTTTGTTTTTGTTCTGTTTTTTGTTTGTTTGTTTGTCTGTCTGTTTTGCTTTGTTTTTCGGCTGTGTTTTTGTGGTGCTTATCGATATAGCTGGAGTCTTCACTGGATAATTGACACTTTTTTTGGTACTGGTGGAGTGTTTCACCTTCTTTCTCTCCTTCATCTCCCAAATCGATGATGAGAGCCTCTAGAAGGATTCCACCCATTTTGGGAGTATTAGACTCTTACCCCAGTTTATTTATCTTCTCCTTCTCAGGCAAAACCACGCAACTTGAACTAGCTAGTCCTGCCTACAGTTAGAGGGGGAGATAAGGGAGGCATCAAGACGAAACAGGTGCAAGACTACTAAGTAGTGGGTTGGATACAGAGGGGACCACATATTCTAGCCGCCCTGGGGGTGAGGGAAGAGGAAATGGGAGGTAGGACAACAACGGAGGGGTAGGGAGGACAATTTGGGGATGGGAATCCCCCCTGATTTTATGTAAATATGTACCTAAAATGTTATTGTCAACAATATGTAAGACACTATGATCAAAATAAAAATTATATTAAAAAAAATCAGGGGGGATTCCCATCACCAAATTGTCCTTCCTACACCTCCGTTTCTGTCCTACCTCCCATTTCCTTTTCCCTCACCCCAGAGCGGCTAGAATATGTGGTTCCCTCTGTATCCAACCCACTACTTAGTAGTCTTGCACCTGTTTGGTCTTGATGCCTCCCTTATTTCCCCCTCTAACTGGAGGCAGGACTAACTAGTTCAAGTTGCGTGGTTTTGTTTGAAAAAGAGAAAAGTGATAAACTGGGGTAAGAGTCTAATACCCCAAAAATGGGCAGAGTCCTTCTAAAGGCTCTCATCATCAATTTGGGAGATGGAGAAAAAGAAGGTGAAACACTCCACTAGTACCAAAAGAAGTATCAAATATCCAGTGAGGGCTCCAGCTATATCGATAAGCACCTGAAAGAACAGACATAACAAACAAACCAACAAAAACAAAAACAAAAACAGACAAACAAAAATCACGCCATGGTCTTGAATTGAGAAACATGGCATAGCACATAACGAAAAAGAAGAAAGGAAGAGAGAAAAAAAAGTAAGTATAATTGGGGACAACACTTTCAATAATCACACCCAAACAGAGAAATCGACCAAAATAGATAGGTAAATCAAAAATAATAATAACAATAATAAATGAAGGTAATATAGATATTTATATAAAAAATCACCAAGGTTTTGTGCTTTTTTGTATTTGTTTTTTTTCCCTCCTCCCCTGGCACAGTAAATATTGGGGTCATTCGAAAAGTAATTCACTTGGCCTAAGTGATATGGGGTTTCTCCGTCCTTGGAGCATACTGTCATGGGATCAACTCTAGACTTTGCTCAGGATCAGGGTCCTTTACTTTCCCGGTGGTGTTTTTTTTTTTTTTTTTTTTGGTGTGTGGAAGACTTCTGCTCTGTGTTTAGAGGTCTCAGTATCTGCACAGATCCTGAGGTGGGACTTACGATGAAGTCAGTCTTTGTGGTTCTAGAGGTTCTGTTACCTCAGTGTCATTTTAATCCATCTTCTGTGGTTGGTGATCTTGGTCTTTGCACTGAACCTAGGGTGGCACCTAGGATACCGTCTTTCTTTGTGCTTCCAAAAGCCCCATTCCGTTACAATTGTCTCTGCCAGACCTTTGGGACTGGGGATCATGGTTATTGTGCAGGTCATATTTCAAACCCTAAACTAGGGCTCTTTTATTGGTCCCAAGGTGTATACAGTCTGGTCGTGGTTCTAGCAGCCAGTCATCTGCAAATTCGATCTTGGTTTTTGGACCTACCAAAGGGTGCCAAGACTTCTGGTTTTGTCTTGTCGTTAGTTGGTAAGGTAGGCTAATCTGCTCTAAGGTCAAGATGTTCGCATTTTCCTCGTTGTCAGGATATCTTGTTAGAGCTGGGCCTTGTTGTTGGTCCCGACGTATCAAGGCTGTCCCGGATGGAGTTTGTTTCCTGCAGCTGTTGTGAAGAGCTGTGCCGTTTCTATGTCGGGGATCAAGGGTTCAAGGCTGGATGAATGGTATCTAATCACCTGAGGTCTAAGTTGATTCCACATAACATATTTTCAAGGCAGGAGATATCCCTATATTGTTAAAAACTATGAGTTCCTATCTCTAGTAGATAGGAGCTCTTTTTTTTTATATGTAAGATTTCCCCTTTACTTAGTGTGCCTTTGCAGGGGGAAGTGGTGCTACATTATAATGTCTGCGTATTTGTGGGTGGACTGATGGGATAACCGAAACAGGTCACATACCCAAAAACGAGGAGAAAAAAAGAAAAGAAAAAAAAGGGAATTAAAAATGTATGTACTCACAAATATATATAGGACAATCATTTTAAAAAGATAAATAAATTAATTAATTAAAAACAAAAAGAAAAAAAAAGATAAAATGAGTTAGCGAAGTTTTTAAGGGAACAAAGTGGTGCAGAGGACTACCTTACATTTGGGGGAGAGCAGGTAAAGAGGTGCTGTATTACAGGTTTTATGCCTATGTTGGAAGTACAATTTTTCCCATTGTCTTTTGGGTTTTTCTTGTGGTGTGTGAGTTCCCAGGCATCTTCCTAACACAACCCCTGACCATCAGATTGGTAAAAAAAATAATAAAAAAATAATAAAAACCAGAGCAGAAATAAACAACATAGAAACTAAGAAAACAATACAAAACAATACAAAAAATCAATGAGACCAGGAGTTGGTTTTTCGAAAAAAATAAACAAGATAGACAAACCATTGGCAAAACTCACCAAAAAAAAGAGGGGAAACACCCAAATCACTAGGATCACAAATGAAAGGGGAGAGATTACAACAGAACCCCAAGAAACACAACATATCATGAGATCATATTATGAACAACTATACTCAACTAGGCTAGAGAACCCAGTAGAAATCGACAGATTCTTGGACAAACACCCTCTTCCAAGACTGGAAAAGGAAGATCTAGAAAGTCTAAACAGACCAATCACTTCAGAGGAAATTGAAGATGTAATTAAAAAACTCCCTAAGAACAAATGCCCAGGCCCAGATGGATTTACAGGTGAATTCTATCAAACATTTTAAGAAGAATTATTACCACTGTTCCATAGGTTTTGCCAAACCATAGAAAAAACAGGAATCCTCCCCAACTCCCTTTATGAGGCTAATATCACACTCATTTCCAAAGAAGGCAAAGACATCATCAAAAAAGAAAACTACAGACCAATCTCACTAATGAACATAGATGCAAAGATACTAACAAAATCTTAGCAAACCGAATCCAACACTTCATCAAAAATATCATACATCACGATTAAGTGGGATTCATACCAGGAATGCAAGGTTGGTTCAACATACGCAAATCAATACACATGATACATCTCATCAACAACATGAAAGACAAAAACCACATGATCATATCAATCGATGCCGAGAAGGCGTTTGACAAAATCCAACATCCTTTCATGTTAAAGACACTCAGCAAAATAGGGTTAGAAGGCACCTTCCTTAAGATAGTTACAGCTATTTATGAAAAGCCTACAGCCAACATTATACTTAATGGCGAGAAACTAGAAGCATTCCCACTAAGGTCAGGAACTAGGTAAGGCTATCCACTCTCTCCACTCTTATTCAATATAACCTTAGAAGTCCTAGCAATAGCAATAAGACAAGAGAAGGGAATCAAAGGAATTCAAGTAGGGAAAGAGGAACACAAGCTAGCTCTATTTGCCGATGATATGATGATATACATCAAAAAACCTAAAGAGTCCACAGTAAAACTCCTAGAAACAATCAACCAATACAGCAAAGTGGCTGGATACAAAGTCAATACACAAAAGACAGTAGCGTTTCTATATACAAACAATGAAGTTGAGGAGAGAGAGAGATTAAAAATACAATCCCATTTAAGATAGTACCAAAAAATATCAAGTATCTAGGAATCAACCTTACAAGAGAAGTGAAAGACCTATACCAGGGAAACTTCAAAACACTTCAGAAAGAAATTGAAGACGATCTAAAGAAATGGAAGAAAATCCCATGCTCATAGATAGGTAGAATTAACATAGTCAAAATGACTATCTTACCCAAACTTCTATATAGATTTAATGCAATCCCTATCCAAATCCAGACACAATTCTTTAAAGAAATAGAACAATCAATCACAAAATTCATCTGGAACCACAAAAGAGCCAGGATAGCCAAACACATACTGAAAAACAAGAAGCTGGGAGGCATCTCCTTACCTAACTTGAAACTATACTATAAAGCCATAGTAATTAAAACAGCATGGTACTGGAACAGAGACAGGACCTCAGACCAGTGGATCAGAACAGAATTTCCAGACATAAACCCCCAGATATACAGCCAACTAATATTTGATAAAAGAGGCAAGAACCTGAAATGGAACAAAGAAAGCCTATTCAACAAATGTTGTTGGTACAACTGGAAGACCACATGTACGAAAGTGAAAATTGACCCATATCTCACTCCTTATACAAAAGTCAACTCAAAATGGATCAAAGACCTTGAAATCAGACCTGAATCTATAAACTTTATCGAGAATAAAATAGGCAGAACACTCGAAGACCTATATATCAAAAGGGTCTTTGAGAACGGAGCACCAATGGCAAGAACGTTAGCATCAAATATAAACAAATGGGACTACATCAAACTAAAAAGCTTCTGCATGGCAAAAGAAACCCTACTTAACGCAAGAAGACAGCTAACAGAATGGGAAAAAATCTTTTCACTTGACATATCAGATAAAGGGCTGATATCTAGAACATACAAAGCACTCAGAAAGCTGAGCCCCTCAAAACCAAATAAAGCCATAAAAAATGGGGAGATGAAATGAATAGACACTTCTCTGAGGAAGACAGAAGGATGGCCAACAAACACATGAAAACATGCTCACCTTCACTCATCATCAGGGAGATCCAAATCAAGACAACAATGAGATACCACCTCACACCAGTGAGGTTGGCTCACATCAAAAATAATGGAAACAACCTTTGTTGGCGAGGATGCGGTATGAAAGGAACTCTCATCCACTGCTGGTGGGAATGCCCCCTAGTCCAACATCTATGGAGAAAAGTCTGGAGAGTGCTCAAAGAACTCAGAATTGAGCTGACATTTGACCCAGCAATTGCTCTCCTAGGCATATACCCCCAAGATGGAAGGACATTCATTCCAAAATACGTGTGCACCCCACTATTTATCGCAGCACTCAGTATAATAGCCAAATCTTGGAACCAACCTCGATGTCCAACAACAGATGAATGGATCATTAAGATGTGGTACATATATACAATGGAATATTACATGGCAGACAGAAATGATACAATCACAGACTTTGCAGCAACGTGGATGGACCTAGATCATGTTATGTTAAACGAAGTAAGTCAGAAGACAAAAGAAAAACACAGAATGGTAGCACTATTCTGAAACACCTAGAACACATATTTTATACACAACTAATACCTAACAATCAAATAACAGGGTAGAAACTCCGAACACTGTAATAGTCAACATATACGTTGGAGCAGTGTCCAAAATACATGAAAAAGGAACAATGCAAACTCTTGAGTACACATTATACCACAAAGAAAACGACAACAGAAACGGCAGCATAGAGAGAACAGGTATGTAATCAGACTTCTACAACAAAGGCTCACAATAATCCCTTAGAGTTCATATACAGGAACACAAGTATAGAACACCAAGGGAAATCACGGACTGCAATGGCAACATACCATAACACTACCTTTTAATGCCTTTATCTTACTATATCTTAAATAACCTCTCAGCTTTTCTGTCCACAGGCGCCGTTGGATACAAATGCAGACAAACTAAGGTGGCAACTCGGGATACCACACGAGATACCATACTTTGCACGCACTACGTGATGGCCACGAGAAAACTCTTTAACATACACTTTATCTCTAGGTAATACCTTCATTTAGGAATTGAAGCACGTGACCAGTCAGACCACCGAAGCAGTACCTGAGACGTACAGAATTAAACTACAGGTTCTATTCTTCGAACACTTTCAATCAAACCAGCATTCCCTTTCTATTCTCTCCTCTCTTCTCACTACTTTTTTTTTTTTCTATTCTGCTCTTTACTTTTTTGCCTTTCTCTTCCCCTTTTCTCTCTAAGGTATTTTCTCTTTTCTCTCCCTTCATACCCTTCCCATATACCTTCCCCTTTCTCCCCTCCGGAAATCCAACTATCCCTTCACCCCTCAATCCCATCCAGATCTCCCACCATATTAAAACTCTTCACCCTCAGTCCTTATTCTATTAGGCATCAAGATCGACCTCCTACCCAACGAACCAGTACCCAGCACCCAGGCGATGGGACACCCAGATAAACCCACACTTCGTCTCCTGCAAGAAAAGACAGCCAACTCCCCTGTGGACTCATGCTGCGAGGCCCTCCCTACCAACTCCCCCTAACGCGGACTGTTCCTTGAAACCAGGTCTAGGTCCAAAAGTATCCCCAATGCAAGAACTCTTCCAAGACCTCCCTGCCGCAAATTTTTACCAAGTTAAAAGCTATTTTTAATATATTTTCCTTAGTTGAAAGAAATCTAATACATATTTTATAATTTTTATAAATATTACATATATTTGAAAATATATCATATTCATATATATGAATATATTATATTATTCTGTATTTAATATATATTTTCTCAGCTGAAAGGAATTTTTCATATATTCTGGATATAATATTATTAAATATTTGCATTGTAATATTTTTTCTCATTCTGAAAATTGTTTCATCACTTTCTTAATGTCTCTTTAATGAAGATAAGCCCTTTTATATTTAATTAATGATTTTTGTGATCTTTAAAGTTTTATGTACTGCTAAAGAAATCTTTGTTTTGATTCTTTTCTGCTTCATACGCATGATGATCAGGTTTTCATACGCCTGTGTGATATGTGCCTCCCTTCAATCTTGTTACCACGTCGGCACATGACCCTTCTGACATTAAAAAAAAAAAAAGAAATATTTGTTTCATGGGGTCAAATGGGCATTTATTTGCCTTGCATTCAGCCAACTCGGGACTGACCCGGGTTCGGTCCCCTTCCCTTCTGCTTGATCCTTGGCATCCCATATGGTCACCTAAGCCTGCCAGGAGCGATTTATGAGCACAGAGCCAGGAGTAACTTCTTAGCGCCGCCGCTTGTTCCCCACCCCAAAGACTAAGAAAAGAATCCTTTGCTTCTTCCATCATTACATTTGCTCTCTGCAGAAGCTTTACTGTTTTATTGTTAACACATACACTTATAAACTGTCTAAATTGTTTTTTGCATGGTATGTGAAGTAGGGTTCAAACTTTAGTTTGAATTTTAATTTATTTAAGTGTTACATTTTTCTATTTTATTAATTCCTGTAATATAATTTATCAGTAAATATATTTTAAAATTATCCTTTACAGTAAGTTATAGGAGTTCTTTGGCTTTGTTTTATTTAAGATTGACTTTGCTATCATTTTGCATTATATAAGTTCATTTAGAATCTATTAAAAAAGAACAAGTATGCTTATATTAATTGGAATCTTATTTTTATATAGACTAGAGATATAGTACCTTAAAATAATGAGTTTTATTTATTCCTTTATATTAATAAAATTACTGACATATACTCTTTCATTTTAAAATACTTCTAAAAGTTTTCTCAATATTATCTTACAATTTTATGGTATATATTTTTGCACATTTAAAAGTTTATTTATAAGAATTTGATATATTTAAGATATTTTTTTTACTTTTTCACAGTTAAATAATCTTAAATGGCATAGTTTTAACATTCTCATTTTATATAAGTTTTTGAAAAATATTAATCTAATAGATCTTAAATATTAATATTCAATCTAAATATATTGTTAAATTTCTTTAAAAATGAAGGGCCCGGAGAGATAGCACAGCGGCATTTGTCTTGCAAGCAGCCGATTCAGAACCAAAGGTGGTTGGTTCGAATCCCGGTGTCCCATATGGTCCCCCGTGCCTGCCAGGAGCTATTTCTGAGCAGACAGCCAGGAGTAACTTCTGAGCACCGCCGGGTGTGGCCCAAAAACCAAAACAAAACAAAACAAAACAAAACAAAAATTAAAATAGTTTTCAGTTTCTTCTGGCTTTTTTGTAAATAAAATTTTAATGTCTTCTTTCTGATTCTTAGTTGTTTATTTTTTTAACATAATTTTTATTTTGATCATAGTGGCTTACATATTGTTGACAATAATATTTTAGGTACATATTTACATAAAATCAGGGGGGATTCCCATCACCGGTTTGTCTTCCCTACTCCTCCTTTTTGTCCTACCTTCCATATCCTCTTCCCTCACCCCCAGTGCTACTAGAATATGTGGTCCCCTCTGTACCTATCCTATTACTTCGTAGTCTTACACCTGTTTGGTCCTGATGCCTCCTTTATTTCCCCCTCTAATTGGGGGGCAGGACTAGCTAGTTCAAGTTATGTGGTTTTGTTTGAAGAGGAGAAAAATAATAAACTGGGGTAAAAGTCTAATACGCCAGGAATAAGTAGAGTTCTTTTAGAGGCTCTTGCCATCGGTTTGAGAGACGAAGGAGAAAAAAAGGTGAAGCAGTCCACCCCTACGAAATGAAGTGTCAAATATCTATTAAGAGTTCCAACCATAACGCTAAGCACCCCAAAAACAGAACAAAACAAACAAACAAAAAAAATGTCGTGGTCTTGAGAAAGGCATCATGGCAGAGACCATGAAGAGGGAAAAGAAGGGGCCTGAGAGATCAGATGGAGGCAAGGCGTCTGCCTTTCATGTAGGAAGTCATCGGCTCGAATCTCTGCACCCCAAAAGGTCCCTCATGCCTGCCAGGGGCAATCTCTGAGCCCGGAGCTAGGCATAATCCCTGAGCACTGCCGGGTGCCACCCAGAAATCTGAAAAGAAGAAAAAAAAGAGAAAAAGAAAAAAAAAAGGAGAAAAAAAGATAAGTGGGGGGCAATAACTTCAATAACCACACTAAAACAAAGAAATCGACCAAAAATAGATAGGTAAATAAAAATAATAATAGTAGTACATGAGGATAAAACGTAATATATGAAAAATAAACAATGTGGTTTTTTTTTTCCCTCCTGCCCAGGCACAGTAAATATTGGGGTCATTCAAAAAGGTATTCACATGGCCTAAGATATCTGGGATTTCTCCGCCCTTGGAGTATATTGTCATGGGATCAACTATAGACTCTGTTCATGATCCTTTATCTCCCGGTGGTGCATTTGTGGAGTTTGGGAGGCTTCTGCTCCATCCTGGGTGTTATAGTGAGACCTCTGTATCTAGAGATCTCAGTATCTGCACAGTTACAGGGGTGGGACTTATGATGAAGTCAGTCTTTGTGGTTGTAGAAGTTCTGTTCCCTCTGTGTCACTTCAGTCCATCTTCTGTGGTTGGTGGTCTTGGTCTTGGCACTAGCCCTGGGATGGCACCTAGGTTAGAGCCTTTCCTTGCGTTCCCAGAAGCCCCATTCCGTTACAGTTGTCTCTGCCAGACCTTTGGAACTGGGGATCATGGTTGTTGTGCAGGTCGTAGCTCAAACCCTAGGCTAGGGCTTTTTTATTGGACCCAAGATATATACAGTCTGGTCATGGTTCTAGCAGCCAGTCCTCTGTAAATCGCATTTTTGGCTTCTGGACCTACCAGTGGGTGACAAATCTTCTGATTTTGTCTTATCGGTGGCTGGTAGGGCAGGATAACCTGCTCTTAAATCAAGTTGTTCCCCTTTTCCTCGGTGTCAGGATATCGTATTAGAACTGGCACTCGTTGGTGTTCCAGCAGTAATAAGGTTGTTCCGGATGGGGTTTGTTACCTGCAGCTGTTGTGAAGGTCTGTGCCATTTCTGTGACAGGGATCCAGGGATCAAGGTTGGATGGATGGGATCTAATCTCCTGAGGTCTAGGTTGATGCCACATGACATATTTTCAAGGTAGGAGTTATCCCTGTATTGTAAACAACTCTGAGTTTCTATCTCTAGTAGATAAACGCTCTTTTTTTTTTTTTTTTTTGTGAAAGCTTTCCCCTTTTTTTAGTGTGCCTTTGCAGAGAGAAATGGTGCTACGTTATATTGCTGGTGCCTTTGGGGGTGGACAGAGAGAAAAAAAAAACAGGTCACATACCCAAAAAAGATTAGAAAAAAATAGGATTAAAAATGTATGTGCTCACATATGTATATGTGGACAAGAAAGTAAAAAAATGAATTAACGGAGTATTTAAAGGACCAAAGAGGTGCAAAAGACTACCTTATATTTAGGGAAAGGCAGGTAAAGAGGAGGTGTAATACAGGTCTTATGTTTATGTTGGGAGTATAGGTTTTCCCGTTGTCTTTTGGGTTTTTCTTGTAGTGTGTGGGTTTCCAGGTACCTTTCCATCACACCCCCTGACCTCCTTCAGGTTGGTGAAAGATTTGCGGCAGGGAGGTCTTGGGAAAATTCTTGTATTGGGTCTACTTTTGGAGCTAAGTCCGGTTTCAAGTAACAGTCCTCCTTAGGGGGAGATGGTAGGGAGGGCCGCGCAGCATGGGTCCGCAGGGGAGTTAGTTGCCTTTTCTTGCAGGAGACGAAGTGTGGGTTTGACTGGGTGTCTCTTCGTTTGGGTACTGGGTACTGGTTCATTGGGGTAGGAGGTCAATCTTGATGCCTAATAGATTAAGGACTGAGGGTGAAGAGTGTTAATACAGTGGGAAGTATGGATGGGAATGAGGGATGAGGGGGTATTTGGATTTCCAAAGGGGGGAAAGGGGAAGGTATATGGTAGGGGTAGGAAGGGAGAAACGAGAAAATACATTGGAAAGGAAGGGGAAAGAGGGAAAAAAAAGTAGAGAGAAGAGTGGAGAAGAAATGATAAAAAAGAGAAAGTAGTGAGAAGAGAGGAGAGAATAGCAAGGGAATGTGGGTTTGCTTGAGTGTGTTCGATGAGTATAGTCTGTAGTTTAAGTCCGTATGTCACGGGTACTGCTTCGGTGGTCTGACTGGCCACGTGCTTCGATTCCTAAAAGAAGGTATAACCTTGAAAAAAAGTGTATGTTAAAGAGTTTTCTCGGACCATCTCGTAGTGCCAACTAGGAATGGTATCTCATGTGGTACCCCGAGCTGCCATCTTGGTTTATCCGTTTATTTTTTTAATTAATAGTCTTAGGATATTGGGTTGGACCATTTGAATAAAAGTATTACTAATACATGTTCTCTCCACTTTTTTTTTGTTTTGTTTTAGTTTTTGAGTCACACCCGGCCGCACTCAGGGGTTACTCCTGGCTCTATGCTCAGAAATCTCTCCTGGCAGGCTCTGGGGACCATATGGGATGCGGGGATTCAAACCACCGACCCTCTGTATGCAAGGCAAACGCCTTACCTTCATGCTATCTCTCCGGCCCCAACACTTTTAAATGTGGAAATTACATTCTTTGCTGAAGCAGATTTGAGATGTTTATAGTTTATCTTCAATTACTACACAGAGATGTGTGTTAGAAGCTAAATAATAAATGCTTTTTTGCCAATAACAGATGAATTATAATGCCAGTTTTGCCATGACTAGAGAATATAGTTTTACCAAGTTATTTATCCTACACTAATTTATTTTTCACTAATGTCATTTAATGTATGTTTTAGGGTTCAATAAATATGATTCTAAAACATTGTGCTGAAACATTATTAGGTAAACATGTAATATCTTTGTGAATATCTAATTAACTAATACCTTTGTTGATAACTCTGTTATCTATGTCCATCTTGCAAAATTTTCGACTCATGAAATTATTTATCTGGATATTTATGTGTTTGGTTCTTATAATAAAGATCAATTCAAGATTAGTTATTATTTTCTATGTTAGTTTTTTTCCCATACCTGCTTATGTTTAGGACTTATTCCTTGCTCTGTGCTTGAGATTCACTCATGGCAAAACCCAAGGAGTGCCAGGATTAACCCATGTCAGCAGCATGCAAGGCAAATGCCTTGCTTGCTGTATTATATCTCCAGTTCCCCACCAACCTTTTGATGATATCAACAACATTGTCATTTTAGGAAAAGAAAGAAAAGAAACAAAAAATCAAACCAAACAAAAAAGATTTCTCCTTATAGTGATCATAATTTCAGTAGAAAGTCAGGAAACTATCTTAGTAACATTTTTTTAGGTATATGTGTCTTTCAACTATGGCAACTTTTCTCTATTTTCTGAATGATTATGTGGTTTCTGTGTGTGTGTGTGTGTGTGTGTGTGTGTGTGTGTGTGTGTGTTGCACACTGAGAATTGGACTAAGGTCTAAAGCTTGCAAGACATTTGTTATACCACTGGGTCAAATTCTACACTTTGTTTTTTAATAACTTCTGGTTTTGCACTTTTTATCATGACTTCTTAGTTCTTTTTAAAAATTTTTACATTCCTGAGTATTAAAGTGGTTAAAAATTTGTAATGTAATCTCTTAACAGTTTGAGAAAATATGTACTTAATGTTACTTGAAATAATGTTATCTCTCTTTTCTCCTCCTAATAATTCTATGCTAAAATATTTTACTGTATTTGATAATATATACTAAAATTTTTACCATGCTTCCAATATTTTTTGCTCTACAGATTTCTTACTGAATATTGGCCAGTGATGAGTGAGAAAAGCATATCATAAAATAACAGGCCATCTTGCTGTGGATTTTTTTTTTTGAATCTTGTCTTGGTTACCTCATTCTCTGAATGTTTTCAAATTTATCCCTTTTTTCTAACCGTTTTAATTTTCAACACTTCTTATTGCTTGAAAAATGTTAAATGGCTGAACTACTTTACCATAACCAGAATTACAAGTCCCATGTTCCCTTTAACTCCAAAATTCAATTCAGTACATAGTTATTAGGTTATAAAATTTTATCATTCAATTATTTTAAGTACACAGAATTTTTCTCACTGACATATTTTTGGAGGCATGATAATATATCATTTTCTTCAAAACTTGACAAAAATAATGAGAACTCTTCTGTGAACTAGGCTTTACTTAGAGTTTTAAACTATGAAAGTTTAGAAACTGAGAAACAAGTCAAATTATTTCTTTTGTTCCTCATTGTCCTACAAAAGACAATATACATCACAAGTAAATTAAGGACAGGATTGCTGACTAAACAGTGAATTCTAAATATGGAGAAAATTTGACCTTTATATCTTCACTATGACAGAGGGAGAAATGAAATTCAATTAATTATCACCCCCATTTTTTAACCACATTGGAGGCACAATAGAAGTTCTGTTTAAGTTCTTTCAAAGTAATATTGAATAACTCATAATTAATTTCTGCTTAAAATTTTTAATATTATATTTTATTCTTCTTGCTTGTTTACATGTAAGTGTTAATGGAATTATTTAAAGAAAAAGACATAAAAATTAAAATTTTGGGGGCTGGAGCGGTGGTGCAAGCGATAGGGTATCTGCCTTGCATGTGTTAGCCTAGGACAGACCGCGGTTTGATCCCCCTGCATCCCATATGGTCCCGCAAGACAGGAGCGATTTCTGAGCACATAGCCAGGGGTAACCCCTGAGCATCACTGGATGTGGCCCATAAATCAAAAAATATAAAAATAAAAAAATTAAATCTGTGAAATTATTGTATCTCACAATGAGGTTATTAATCCATTACCATAAGGTTTCCAAAACTATATTGAAGTTGATCTTTATGTAATTTGTTTGGTTTCTGAACATTAGTTGGGTTTGAATTCACATTGACATCTAATTTGGTGTTTTCTTTTTGGAATGACAGTAGTTAAAAAAATGGAGTTGTACAGCTGCATATGCAGCTGATGTTCCAGGAATTTCGAGCATGTGGGTGATATTGCAACATTTATGGGGCATGATTTGGCTAATCTAGTTCTTTTTTGGTTCCAGATGAATTTTATAATTGATTGTTCTAATTCCTTAAAAATTATATTTAAATTTGGATAGAGATTGCATTAAATCTATATAGTAATTTTAGGTAATATAGTCATTTTGATTATGTTGATACTTCCTACCCATGAGCAGGGAATGTTCTTTTTCACTTCTCTTTTCAGGTTGATTCCTAGGTACTTGATATTTTTAGATACTATTTTAAATGGGATCGACTCCTTAATGTCTTTCTCCTCTACTTCATTATTTGTATAAAGGAATGTATTGATTTTGTAGCCAGCCACTTTGCTGTATTGGCTTATTTTTTCTAAGAGTGTTCCTGTGGACTCTTTAGCAGTTTCTATGTATATCATCATATATCTGCAAAAAGAGATAGTTTGACTTCCTCTTTCTCTGTTTGACATCATCTTTCCTTATCTGAATTCCATGGATTTCCTTCTCTTGTCTGATTGCTATTGCTAGTACTTCTAAAACTATGTTGAATAAGAGTGGAGGCAGTGGTAAGCCTTGCCTAATTCCTGACCTTAGTGGGAATGTTTTCAGTTTTTCACCATTAAGGATAATGTTGGCTTATTCTTGAGAAAGGCTCCTTCTAAATGAGTGCTTTGCTGAGTGTTTTCATCATGAATGGGTGTTGGATTTTCTTAAATGCCTTCTCTGCATTGATTGATATAATCATGTGGTTTTTGCCTTTCTTCTTGTTGATGTGATGTATAATGTTGATTGATTTGTGTATATTGAACCATCCTTGTATCCCTGGTATAAAACTCACTTGGTCATATTGTTAGTCTTTTTGATGTATTGTTGGATTCGGTTTGCTAAGAGTTTGTTGAGGATTTTTGCTTCTATGTTCATTAGATTGGTCTGTAGTTTTCTTTCTTAGTGGGGTCTTTGCAGTCTTTGGGAATGAGTGTGATATTTGCTTCATAGAAGGAGTTAGAAAGGATTCCTATCTTTTCAATGTTTGGAAGAGTCTGAGGATCAGTTGTAATTTTTCTTGGAATGTTTGATAAAATTCACCTGTAAAACCATCTGGACCTAGACTTTTGTTCTTGGGGAGTTTCTTAATTACTATCTTGGTTTCATTAGATTTGATTTATTGTTTAGGCTTTCTACATCCTCCTTATCAAGTCTTGGAAGATGATATTTTTCCAGAAATCTGTCGGTTTCTTCAGTGTTCTCTAGCCTGAGTACAGTTTTTCATAATACTCCCTCATAATGGTTTGGATTTCTTGAGGTTCTGTAGTAATTTCTCCCCTTTCATTTGTGATCCTATTTACTTGGGTGTTTTCCCTTTTTTGGAGGGTGAGTCTTGTCAGTGGTTTGTCTACCTTGTTTGTTCTTTCAAACAACCAACTCCTGGTCTCATTGATTTTTTGTATTGTTTTCTTTGTTTCTATGTTGTTTATTTCTGCTCTGGTTTTTATTACTTATTTTTTTCTGACTTTGTTTGGGTTCCTTTGCTGCTGTTTTTCCAGATCCTTCAGGTGTTCATATGGATCACCATATGTCTTGGTATTGGTCTTTTAGGGTCTATTTTATTAGGGACTCTTTTTTGCCTCCTGGATTTCAACAGGTTTTTCTTCCCAGAGGGTGGGAAAATTCTCTGCTATTATTTCTCACTACTTGTTCTTCTCCTTTCCCCCTTTCCCCCCACTTTCTTGTATTTCTACTATTCATAGGTTATTTCTTTTATCTTTGTTCATTAGGTATCTAACTTTTTCCTCCACTGTTTTGTCTTCTGCTTTCTTATTGACTTCATCATTGAGGTTTTGTTGTTTTTCTTCAAGTTCCTCCATGTGTTCTTCTGTGTGATTCTGCTATTATGGTTTGCTAACATGCTTTTTATTTCCCTTAGTTCCAGTTGTATGCATTTTTTTATTTTCTGTAAAAGTTCTTCTTTGGCTGGTTGAATTGTTAATCTATAGATTTCTTAATTTCAGAGGCTCATGATTTCTTGATTTCCATTGCTAAGACATTCATTGTTGCTTTTAAGTTCTCATCTATTGGGCACATGCGTTTTGGTGAACTTAACAACTTGATATGGTTTCTCTCCATTTCCTCAGCTGCTAGCTTATTCCTTAATTTTCTCATATTTCTTTGCATTTGGTCATTTTAAATGTTTAGTTTTCAGGTTGTTTAATAAAGTGGTCTGCTGTACTGAGAGTATTAGAGGTGCTTGAGGATATAATTGATTTAGAGTTTATTTTTCCTATCCAGGAGGCTTGTCTAAGTGTGATAGGCATATTACTAGCTGGTTCAATGTTTTGCTATAATGTTTTATAATGTGTATTATCTGAGGTAATTGGACGTTGGGTCTAGTCTGACTAAACCTACATGGTATGTTAGGCAAGTCTGAGCATTTTGCGGGTTCAGCGGGAAGGGGCAGGGCATTCCCAGACCTGAAAGTGTGGTTCCTGTCTGTTCCCTGGTTCCACACTCAGGGTCTCCAGAGCCGCCTAGCTCAGGTGGAGAGATGGTGACTCCAGCGTGCTTCCTCCCGGCCCTCTAGTCCCTGTTCCCCTCTCTCACAGTGTCCCAGGGTTGCCTAGGTTAGGGCAGCGAGATGGCCAACATTGTCCATTTTAAGGCTTTTACTAATTAGTGATTTTCCTCACCAATTACTGTCTTTGCAAGTGTGTCTCCTTTCTAAAATGAAGAATATCAAATTATCAGGTATAATAGCTCTAGAATTTTTCAAAATTTAAGTAAAGATTGCTGAAGAAAACTAGTCCACTGAGAAGAGAAAGAAAAAAAATAGAAATTGAAAGAAGCCCAGAAAACCCCTCCAAGTAAAACATCCAAATTAAATAGAATCTATAATAAATACCACTTCATTGTATAGTTCATAATTATATTGTTATCTCATTTACTTGCAATAAGCTGCAGAAAGCTAAAAGTTATTGTCCAGGTGAAAACATTTAACATTATTTAGTATAATCTTAATCTTAAATTAGACATTCTTCCCAGATTTTTCCACAGTGATGTATTGTAAACAAATGTACATTTTCACCTATTCAGTATCAAGCAAGAGCAAATAGCATCGCTCTATGTTTTATATGCATAGCCTTGAGCTTATTTATTTTTCTCATCTGCAGAAGCTATTTTCTTACTTGATTTTCTTTTCCCCACAGCCCTCCTGTTATATTAAAGAAAACATGTATGATTTTGCTCTGTTGTTTAACAGATTAGTACACTATGGTTTGATTTGATTTTTCCACCTTTTATGTATATTACTCAGAATTAAAAATTGGCTAACGTTCACATTTTAGTTTCTTTTCTAAAATTATACTCAAAAGCGTTCTTTTACCGAAACTAACCATGCCAGAGAGATACTTCAGTGTGTAACGCATTTATCTTGCATGCAGTTCACCAAATTTTTATTTTTATAAGATCTTTGATAACGTATAATATCTGCTGAGTCTCATCAGGAGTTATGCTAAGCACAAACAAAGCCAGGAGATATGCCTGAGAAGAGTCTGGAGTAATCCCTGAGTACCACAATATGTGCTTTCCAACCAAAATAATAAAAGAAATAAAACAAAGCAGGTGCTAGTATCGCTTTCAAATTTTTAAATGAGAAAACTTTGGCTAAAATATGTAAAATGTTTTTCAAAATAGTACAATGTCTATTACAATAAGTCCATATGTATTTATTTATCTGTCAAGAACATTGCTTAATTTATACCTCTGCCATTCTTTGTTGTGTTCTCTCTCTTAGAAATGTTAACCTTAGAACCATATTCTTACATAAACTTAGTTCTATTATAAATGTTCCTTGTTTTGTCTTTTTGATTTTTTTTATGTTTCTATACTGACATTTTGGTGGCATCATTCCTTTTTATAACTAAACAGGTATTCATTTGTACAAATGCATCATGTCTTCTTTACTCAATCATCTACAAATATGTATTTTAATTGCTATTGTATTTTAGCAGTTGCAATAGTTCTGCATTAAGCATTTGGGTAGATATAACTTTTTGTGTTTTCCTTTATATTCTTTGAATACTCAAAGGTGGCATTGATGTGGAAGCTCTAGTCCTTTTTTATATAATTTATTTATTTAAGCAGCATGGTTACAAACTTGTTCAGAATTGCATTTCAGCTATTAAATTCACACTCCCCTTCACCAGTGCAACTTTCCAGCCACCATTGTTCCCCATTCACCTCCTCCCACATCCCCTGCTGGTCATCAAGACAGAAATTGTATCTCTAGCTCTATTATTGTCATAGTAGTTGTTAGTGTAGTTATTTCTCTAACTGCACTTATCAGTCTTTGTGATAAGCTTCATATTATGAACTGGTCTTTCTGGTACTCATCTCTATTGTCTTTGGGTATTACTATTATACTGTCTTTAATTTTTATTAAATACCACATATGAGTGAGACTATTCTGTGTCTATCTCTCTGCTTCTGACTTATTTCACTCAATATTATAGTCTACATATCTATCTATATATAGGAAAATTTTGTGACTTCATTTTTCTAACAGCTGCATAGTATTCATTGAATAGATGTACTATATTCATTCTGGAGCTGCAAGAAAGGTTCTACATAAACAAATCAATCAAAGTAATAAACCACATCAACAAAATAAAAATTATAAACATATAGTCATATCAATAGATGCAGAGAAAGTACTTGATAAGGTCCAATACCCATTCATGAAAAAAACTCTCACAAGATGGGAATGGAAGGAATTTTTCTCAACTTAGTAAATACCATTTATGACAAGTCCATGGCAAATGTTATATTCAAGAGAGAAAACTGATAGTCTTTTCCCTAAGGTCTGGCACAAGGCAAGGCTGCCCCCTCTCACCTCTCCTATTTACTAAAGCACTGGAAGTATTTGCCATAACATTTAGGCAAGATAAAAAATCAAGGACATTTACATTGGAAAGAAAGAAGTCAAGCTCTCACTGTTTGCAGATTATAGGATACCATACTTAGAGAATTCAAAAGACTACCAAAAATCACCTAGAAACAATAGATTCATACAGTAAAGTGGGAGGCTACAAAATTATTTCACAAAAAATAATGGCCTTCTTATACATAAATGATAAAGAAGAAATAGACATTAAAAACAATCCCATTCTCAATAGCACCACAGAAATTTTAATACCTTGGTGTCAAAACATTGCTTCAAGAAATACAAGAGGACATAAGGAAATGGAGACATGTAACCTGCTCATGTATTGGGAGGATTAACATAATTAAAATGACAATAATACCTAAAGCATTTTACATATTTAATGCAATTCCTCTGATACCCATAACATTGTTCATAAAAGTTGATCAAATACTCCTGAAATTCATTTGGAACAATAAACACCCAAGAATAGCTAAAGCAATCCTGAGAAAAAAGAAGGAAGGCATCTCTTTCCCCAAATTTAAATTGTAATACAAAGCCATAATTATAAAAACAGCATAATACTGGAATAATAACAGACCCCTCAGATCAATGGAATAGATTTGAGTATTCAGAGAATACTCTGTTTATATTGGGTACCCAATACAGTCTTTGAAAAAGGAGAAAGAAATGAAAAATGGAGCAAGAAAAGCCTCTTCAACAAGTGATGTTGGGACAACTGGTCAGCCACTTGCAAAACACAAATTTTTTTTTTCAATTCTGATGACTTTGACCATTTGTGGTTCTTTTTTTTAAATTTATTTAAACACCTTAATTACATACATGATTGTGTTTGGGTTTCAGTCATGTAAAGAAAACCACCCATCACCAGTGCAACATTCCCATCACCAATGTCCCAAGTCTCCCTTCACCCCACCCGACCCCCGCCTGTACTCTAGACAGGCTCTCCATTTTCCTCATACATTCTCATTATTAGGACAGTTCAAAATGTAGTTATTTCCCTAACTAAACTCATCACTCTTTGTGGTGAGCTTCCTGAGGTGAGCTGGAACTTCCAGCTCTTTTCTCTTATGTGTCTGAAAATTATTATTACAAGGGTGTCTTTCATTTTTCTTAAAACCCATAGATGAGTGAGACCATTCTGCGTTTTTTTCTCTCTCTCTGACATATTTCACTCAGCATAATAGATTCCGTGTACATCCATGTATAGGAAAATTTCATGACTTCATCTCTCCTGACAGCTGCATAATATTCCATTGTGTATATGTACCACAGTTTCTTTAGCCATTCATTTGTTTAAGGGCATCTTGGTTGTTTCCAGAGTCTTGCTATGGTAAATAGAGCTGCAATGAATATAGGTGTAAGGAAGGGGTTTTTGTATTGTATTCTTGTATTCCTAGGGTATATTCCTAGGAGTGGTATAGCTGGATCTTATGGGTGCTTGATTTCCAGTTTTTGGAGGAATCTCCATATTGCTTTCCATAAAGGTTGAACTAGACGGCATTCCCACCAGCAGTGGATAAGAGTTCCTTTCTCTCCACATCCCCGCCAACACTGTTGATTCTCATTCTTTGTGATGTGTGCCATTCTCTGGGGTGTGAGGTGGTATCTCATCGTTGTTTTGATTTGCATCTCCCTGATGATTAGTGATGTGGAACATTTTTTCATGTGTCTTTTGGCCATGTGTATTTCTTCTTTGTCAAAGTGTCTGTTCATTTCTTCTCCCCATTTTTTGATGGGGTTAGATGTTTTTTTCTTGTAAAGTTCTGTCAGTGCCTTGAATATTTTGGAGATTAGCCCCTTATATGATGGGTATTGGGTGAATAGTTTCTCCCACTCAGTGGGTGGCTCTTGTATCCTGGGCACTATTTCATTTGAGGTGCAGAAGCTTCTCAGCTTAATATATTCCCATCTGTTAATCTCTGCTTTCACTTGCTTGGAGAGGGCAGTTTCCTCCTTGAAGATGCCTGTAATGTCCTGGAGTGTTTTGCCTATGTGCTGTTCTATATATCTTATGGTTTTGGGGCTGATATCGAGGTCTTTAATCCATTTGGATTTTACCTTCATACATGATGTTAGCTGGGGTCTAAGTTCAATTTTTTTGCAAGTGGCTATCCAATTGTGCCAACACCACTTGTTGAAGAGGCTTTCCCTGCTCCATTTAGGATTTCCTGCTCCTTTATCAAAAATTAGGTGTTTGTATGTCTGGGGAACATTTTCTGAGTATTCAAGCCTATTCCACTGATCTGAGGACCTATCCTTATTCCAATACCATGCTGTTTTGATAACTGTTGCTTTGTAGTACAGTTTAAAGTTGGGGAAAGTAATTCCTCCCATATTCTTTTTCGCAATGATTGCTTTAGCTATTCGAGGGTGTTTATTGTTCCAAATAAATTTCAAAAGTGCCTGATCCACTTCTTTGAAGAATGTCATGGGTATCTTTAGAGGGATCCCATTAAATCTGTATAATGCCTTGGGGAGTATTGCCATTTTGATGATGTTAATTCTGCCAATCCATGAGCAGGGTATGCGTTTCCATTTCCGTGTGTCCTCTCTTATTTCTTGGAGCAGAGTTTTATAGTTTTCTTTGTATAGGTCCTTCACATATTTAGTCAAGTTGATTCCAAGATATTTGAGTTTGTGTGGCACTATTGTGAATGGGGTTGTTTTCTTAATGTCCATTTCATCCTTATTACTATTGGTGTATAGATAGGCCATTGATTTTTGTGTGTTAATTTTGTAGCCTGCCACCTTGCTATATGAGTCTATTGTTTCTAGCTTTTTGGTAGAGCCTTTAGGGTTTTCTAAGTAGAGCATCATGTCATCTGCAAACAGTGAGAGCTTGACTTCTTCCTTTCCTATCTGGATTCCCTTGATATCTTTTTCTTGCCTAATCGCTATAGCAAGTACTTCCAGTGCTATGTTGAATAGGAGTGGTGAGAGAGGACAGCCTTGTCTTCTGCCAGAATTTAGAGGGAAGGCTATCAGTTTTTCTCCACTGAGGATAATATTTGCCACTGGCTGGTGGTAGATGGCCTTAACTAGATTGAGAAAGGTTCCCTCCATTCCCATCTTGATGAGAGTTTTGATCAAGAATGGGTGTTGGACCTTATCAAATGCTTTCTCTGCATCTATTGATATGATTATGTGGTTTTTATTTTTCTTGTTATTGATGTTTTGTATTATGTTGATAGGCTTACGGATGTTAAACCAGCCTTGCATTCCTGGGATGAAACCTACTTGATCGTAGTGGATGATCTTTTTAACGAGGCATTGAATCCTATTTGCCAGGATTTTGTTGAGGATCTTTGCATCTGCATTCATCAGTGATATTGGTCTGTAATTTTCTTTTTTGGTAGCGTCTCTGTCTGGTTTAGGTATCAAGGTGATGTTGGCTTCATAAAAGCTATTTGGAAGTGTTTCTGTTTGTTCAATTTCATGAAAGAGTCTTGCCAAGATTGGCAGTAGTTCCTCTTGGAAAGTTTGATAGAATTCATTAGTGAATCCATCTGGACCTGGGCTTTAGTTTTTCGGCAGACATTTGATTACTGTTTTAATTTCATCAATGGTGATGGGGGTGTTTAGATATGCTACATCCTCTTCCTTCAACCGTGGAAGATTATAAGAGTCCAAGAATGTATCCATTTCTTCCAGGTTCTCATTTTTAGTGGCATAGAGTTTTTCAAAGTAGTTTCTGAATACCCTTTGAATCTCTGTCATATCAGTAGTGATCTCTCCTTTTTCATTCCTGATACGAGTTATCAAGTTTCTCTCTCTCTCTTTCTTTGTTAGGTTTGCCAGTGGTCTATCAATCTTGTTTATTTTTTCAAAGAACCAACTTCTGCTTTCGTTGATCTTTCGGATTGTTTTTTGAGTTTCCACTTCGTTGATTTCTGCTCTCAGCTTTGTTATTTCCTTCTGTCTTCCTATTCTTGGGTCCTTTTGTTGAGCATTTTCTAGTTCTATTAGCTGTGTCATTAAGCTACTCAGGTAAGCTCCTTCTTCCTTCCTGATGTGTGCTTGCAAAGCTATAAATTTTCCTCTCAGTACTGCTTTTTCTGTGTCCCATAAGTTCTGATAGTTTGTGATTTTGTGTCTTTATTGTCATTTGTTTCCAGGAACCTTTTGATTTCCTCCTTGATTTCATCTCGGACCCACTGGTTATTGAGCATGAGGCTGTTTAACTTCCAGGTGTTAAAGTGTTTCTTCTGAGTCCCTTTGGAGTTCAAAAATAATTTCAGAGCCTTGTGGTCAGCGAAGGTAGTCTGCAAAATTTCTATCTTCTTGATATTATGGAGGTATGTTTTATGTGCCAGCATGTAGTATATCCTGGAGAATGTCCCATGTACATTGGAGAAGAATGTGTATCCAGGTTTCTGGGGATGGAGTGTCCTATATTTATCCACTAGGCCTCTTTCTTCCATTTCTCTCCTCAGGTCTAATATATTCTTGTTGGGTTTCAGTCTGGTTGACCTATCCAGTGTTGACAAAGCCGTGTTAAGGTCCCCCACAATTATTGTGTTGTTGTTGATATTATTTTTCAGATTTGTCAACAGTTGTATTAAATATTTTGCTGGCCCCTCATTCGGTGCATATATGTTTAGGAGAGTGAATTCTTCCTGCTCTACGTACCCCTTGATTAATATAAAATGTCTATCTTTGTCCCTTACAACCTTCCTGAGTATAAAGTTTGCATTATCTGATATTAGTATGGCCACTCCAGCTTTTTTATGGGTGTTGTTTGCTTGGATAATTTTTCTCCAGCCTTTTATTTTGAGTCTATGTTTGTTCTGACTATTCAGGTGTGTTTCTTGTAGGCAGCAGAAGGTTGGATTGAGTTTTTTGATTCATTTAGCCACTATGTGTCTCTTAACTGGTGCATTTAGTCCATTGACGTTGAGAGAAAGAATTGTCCTGGGATTTAACGCCATCTTTATTTCAAAATTTGGTGTATCTTTTGGGTAGTCTTGTCTTAGATTATGTCTTTCATTTTTTCTCTTAAGACTGGTTTTGTGTCTGTGAAGTTTCTGAGCTGTTTTTTGTCTGTGAAACCATGTATTCTTCCGTCAAACCAGAAAGTGAGTTTTGCTGGGTATATTATTCTGGGTGAAGCATTCATTTCATTCAGTCTTGTCACAATATCCCACCACTACTTTCTGGAATTGAGTGTTTCTGGTGACAGGTCTGCTGTAAATCTCAGGGAAGCTTGTTTTAACGTGATTTCCCCTTTTGATCTTGCTGTTTTCAGAATCTGTCTCTATCTGTGGGATTTGTCATTGTGACTAGGATGTGTCTTGGGGTGGTTTTTCTGGGGTCTCTTTTGGTTGGTACTCTTCGTGCATGCAGGATTTGATCACATATATTCTTTAGCTCTGGAAGTTTCTCTTTAATGATGTTCTTGACCGTTGATTCTTCCTGGAAATTTTCTTCCTGGATCTCTGGGACTCCAATGATTCTTAAGTTGTTTCTGTTGATCTTATCATAGACTTCTATTTTCATCTGTTCCCATTCTTTGACTAATTTTTCCATTGTCTGCTCATTTGCTTTAAGTTTTTTGTCCAATCTCTCCTGCTGTATGGAATTGTTATGTATCTCATCTTCCACAGCACCAAGTCTATTCTCAGCTTCTGATACCCTATCCCAGAGCTTATCCATTTTGTCATTCACTCGTTTACTGACTTTTTCAGTCCTGTTAGTTGACATGTTATTTCAGTTTGGAGTTTTGTGATTTCTGTCTTCATATTTTCTTGGTTCTTATTAGTGTTCTGTTCAACTCGATCCATGGTTTCTTGGAGTTCGTTGAGCATCTTCCATATTGCTAGTCTAAAGTCCTTATCTGAGCGGTTGATTAGTTAGTTGGTCATTATCTGGTCCTCAGAATTGTCATCTTCATTCTCTATGTCTGATGCTGGCCTGCGTTGTTTCCCCATTGTCACACTTGTATTGTGGGTTTTTCTACGTGTTGTGGTGGTATTCATTGTCTATATGATGCAGGCAGCACACTCCTCTGCCTCTTCCCTTTCTGGATGGGCTGACTTGCCTCTAAGTGAGGGGAGTCCTCCGTGGATGAAGCCTCACACTGGGTCAAATCTTAGGCCCGAGCATGCAACAGAGAAGACAGTCCAGAGAGAAATGTTGCTTCTGTGGTATAGTGCCGTTCTTAGTGTGATTTTTCCTTCTTGTTGCAATGGAGTTCTTTCCTTAGAAAGCGTGCATGGCCGCGTAGCGAAGCGGAGGGGCCGTGCTCCACTGGAGCCTCTTTTTGCCCCACTCGCAAGAGTTTCATGCAAGAGGACAGTAGACAGACATAGACAGGTCACACTCACAGTTTTTCACAGTTGGGCCCCACTGGGCCGGTGTTCTTTCGCAGATTTTCCCTGCCTGGTGTCACACAGAGGGAGCCGGCTTTTGCAAAGCTTTGCCAGTTTTCATGCTCTGTAGAAAACACAAATTTTTTTACTGATGGAAATGATTTCCCCAAAGCATCTCAAACACAAATATCAAGGAATTCTTTATTTATGTTATGTTATGTTACTATTCTTTTGAATTTTGGGTCTCACATCTAGGTCTTTTATCTAAACCATTTTTAAAGTTTTGGGGTTGTTAGAAAATGCAGCATCATTATTTTGTATGTGCTGTTTACTTTTCTCAATACCACTTGTTTAAAATAATGCCCCTTTGCTAGTGTTTTGTCATAGATCATTTATCAGAAAGGAATGAAAATAAAGATTTATTTATTTTGGAGCTTTACAGTTTTATTTTAATAAAGTTTTACTTATTGTCTCTTTTTAATATAGTTTGAATCAGTTGCCACAGCTTTTCATTATTTTCTTTATATTGCTATAGCTTTGAGACATTTTATGTATTTTATGATTCCATATATATCTTAATTTTTTATTTCCTTAGTATATAGGCTTTTTATTTGGATTTCAATAGAATTTTTATTTGGATTACTTTATATATATACTGAAAAGAAACTTTTCTTTTTGGTTTTTCGGCCACACCCAGTGACACTCATGGGTTACTCCTGGCTATGTGTTCAAAAATTGCTTCTGGCTTGGGGGACCACATGGGATGCCAGATATCGAAATGAGGTCTGTCCTGGGTCAGGCACATGCAAGACAAATGCCATACTGCTGCGCCATCACTCTGGCCCCAGGGGGAAAAAAACATTTTGACCATATAAATTCTTCCATACATTTATGTAAGTGGTTTACCCTATCTTAATGTACTTTTCTGTTTAACACTGTGCTGCAGATTTTATTATATAGATCTTTCATCTACTTTGGCAAATTTATCCCAGTATTTAACTATTTTGTGTGAATAATAAACGAGGCTCTTTTCTAAATTTCTTATTTTCATACATTTTTTGCATACAAAATGCAACAGATTTTTGTATGTTGATTTTGTAACCAGCCACTTTGCTGTAACTCATTAATTGTTTCTAATATCTTTTTAATGGTGCCCTCAGGGTTTTCTGTTGATATTATTATACCATCTGCAAATGAGAATAGTTTAATTTCCTTTTTTCCAACCTGGATTTTTCATTGTTGTTGTTGTTTTCTAATAGCTCTGACCTTTCTTAGTTTCCTTTTTAAATATGGGGTGTTTTATAAATTTAACATATGGGGCCGGAGAGATAGCACATCAATAGGTTTGCCTTGCAAGTGGCTGACCCAGGACAGACTTTGGTTCAAATCCCGGCATCTCATATGATCTCCTGTGGCTGCAAGGAGTGATTTGAGCACAGTGCCAGGAGTGCCACCTCAGCCTGATTGCTGCTGAGGTGGGTCCCCCCAAAAAATCAACAACAAAAAGACCCAAACATTTAACATATGGCAAACTTTTATTTTTAAAGTATAGAGAATAATAGCTATTCAGATACCCTTATTTTATAGTTAATTATGTATCAACTACATAAAATATTGGTAGCATTATGATACAAAGGACAAGGCCTATTTTGAGGGTTTTTATCAATGAATTAAGTAAATATCAACCAACACCTTCTCGTTACTTAGGTCTTTGATGGTGGCACTAATCTCTGTAATCCTTAAGCAGAATTGCTATATTGCTTACATTTGAATATTCCTATTATAATAGATTATATGTATACATGTATAATTCCTATTGTAATTAAATCAGAGATACAATATTAATCATTTTCATTGCTACATAAACTTTCTTTTCTAGGAGTAGTGACTAATCTTAAAATGTGTCCATGTCATTCTGATGGGTAACTTTAGTAAAATTTTTCTTTACTACTAAAGATTCACCTACCCTTTTAACTGGTATTGAAGGTCTCTGAGGATTAATAAAGTTTAAGAAAGCCATATATCATGCCTTAAAATGGTTGGATTACTTTTTTTTCTGCATCCCTATAAATGACCATCAGCTGATGCTGATATTGTTTAGGAAAGGTTTGGCACAGAATTACAAGGTACCTATTTGATTAGGATGCACTATTGAAAGGCAAAAGAATTTTTTGGTTTTTTGTTTGTTTTTTGGTTTGGTTGCCACACCAGGTAACGCTCAGGGATTACTCTTGGATAGGAGCTCAGAAATCGCTACTGGCTTGGGGACCATATGGAATGCTGGGGGATTGAACCCCAGTTCATCCTAGGCTACTTGGACAAGGCAGATGCCTTACCACTTGCACCACCGCTTTGGCCACAAGAGGGGCAAAGGATTTTAAACTACTTTAGTCTGAAAACTGGTAGGAGCCAGAAATTTTAGGAATATATATATATTATTGGCTAGCATGAATATTTCTCTTCTATTTGTCAGGCAGCATTGTAGAAGACTACCAGTCTATCTCATTTTTATGAGCTGTGTAGTTAATCAGACTATCTTCTGTTTTCAGTAGAAATTTCTTTCAGCAAAGAAAACAAACTTTTTCTGCTGATTTAAAGCTTTAAAATTTATTTTTAATTTACATTTTTCTCTAGTATCATATTTATCCAGATGAATTTATACCTTTATATCCTATTTGATTTTCAAGTAGATTCAACACTTGTTCTCTGAATATCTTGTTTTTCAACTGAATTTCATCTATTACCAGCATTATTGATATATTTAATTGTTGTGATTATGCCACGTGTTTTGAAATGCCTGTTTTTAATTTCTTCAGGTAGAGAAAAGTATATATTCCTTCAATATATGAGAAGCCCAACATCAACATCCCATTGTGATCATTTGTTCTTTGGTCTCATTCTTAGTCTAATTAGCACTAATATCATGCCACAAATAACATGACCAAAGGTTTCATTAAAGAAAGTTTAAAAGAGAGGCATTTTTCAAACATAAATAAATATTTTAACATAAATGTGTGAACAAAGTATTTTCCTATTTGGCACTAGTGATTGATTACTGGGATTTAATATCTGCAATATTGAGTTACATTCAATAACCATGTTACCTCTATTCAATGACTATGCTATCTCCACTTAACACATTTCCAAGATTCTAAAATGCAGATATTTCTGGGTTGTTTTAGGAAAACTGGTCTTGTTAGCTTTAACTTTTAGGGCAAATAATTGGGCTGAAATGGTCACTATATTGCTAAACTGATTTGCAATCTTACACTACTCTGAACCAAACTTTTGAACTATCTCAACTATAGTTGATTTTTCTGTTTGGATATATAGTAACACTTAAAAAGATGATCTGCTTTCAATTTACTTGGAATTTTAGAGGATTAATGATACACTTTTTGACTAACCATTTTAATCTTGTATTAAGAAAAGAACTTGTGATTTTGGAAAATAATTTATTGTATAATTTTGTTCCATATTAAAGCCTGGAGCTTTAAAAGCTTAGGAATGTATCTGTAAAAATTGAACTCAGTTTTGGCATCATATATATTATCTTGTAAGTTATATTTTTACTCTTTAGCTGAGAGAAGAGTTGAACGTGATATTCTATAATAAGAGTTGGGAGTCATATTCCTATCTCATTCTACTTTAAGTGAGCTATTGAGAAAAAACATTAAAAAAAATAAACCTCAGTGGGGGAAGTAGATACTACCTATGTCAACTTGATTGCATTTCAATATGATTGTTATTAAATTGATTATTTCAAAATTATCCAGTAGAATAAACTATTAATGCTAAAGAAGATGATAATAAAGTCCTTATTGTGTTTATCTACAAAGATATCTAAACTATTGCTTACCAAATATAAATAGTAGACAAATGAATGTTTATACTTTTTGTGTTTATATAAACATGTGTTTATACAATCCATAACCTTGTTATCAATATATAATTGGCATACTATAGTATATTCATTTTAATTATTTTCAAAATGTTTTTCATAAAAACCTTCACTAGCAGCATATTAATCAGTAAAGGATTAAAAAACAGTGACCAAAATAACACATTTTTAACTAATGTTCCATTATTAGTTCAATGCTTATAATAGCCCAAAGTGTTTCTTGATTATTTATTTCTTTATTTTTAGAAGACATTCTCGAGGTAAATGAATAGAATTTGATAGACTTTTAGTGAAAATAATTGGTAAATTTTGTGGAAGAAAATTGAAATATGAACGTGAAGCACTTTGAAGCATTAACTATTCTTATTCTTCACTCATTTCAAAATGCTATTATGATATCATAACTAGAATCATTTGTATAGAAATTATTTTTTATTAAAAAAAGCATACTGAAGTTTCTCCTAACTTAGACTTTCATTTATCCCCACAGAGTATACAATCTGTGAAGCACTGATCTTTGAGTACAAAACCTGGAATAAACCTGAACATGGGGCATTGCCTCTAAGCAACAAATCTGTTTTTCTCCTGACAGTATAATGATAATGTTTTGCTCAATCTTCAAGACTATACTGATTATTAAAATTTTTGCATTTAAATATATTTTATATTGTATTAGATATATATTTATATTGTAGCAGGGCTGAAGTGATAGCACAGCTGTAAGGAACCTGCCTTGCATGCAGCCAACCCTGGATGAACTCAGGTTTGATCTCAGGCATCCTAAATGGTCCCCTGAGCCTGACAGGAGCAATTTCAGAGTGAAAAGACAGGACTAGCCCCTGAGCACCACTGAATGTTGCCCCCAAATCAAAAATAAAATAAAAAATATATATGTAGTATTTTAATAACTTTTTTTCAAGACTCCTATCTAGGAAAGAGTGACACAATGCTAAACTATAATTAAAGTTGAAATATAGTACAATTTATAATAGATCTTGTATATTTAACATATTTATTTTACTATTATTATTTGTAAGCATTTTTAAAAAACTCAGCACTTCTTTTTTTTATTGTGGTTGAAGTGAATTACAATTCTTTCACAGTAATACTTATTGAGGCACATAGTGACAATGAATGAGTGACAACCAGTGTTGTCCTCCCTCCACCCCTGTTCCCAGCATGCATCCCACATCTCCCTCCATTACCCTTGTAATGCTAGTGAAACTGTACCTCCCTTGTACAACTTGCTGTAGATTGTGTATCTCTTCTTTTGTAGTTGACTTTGGATTTGATATTCATGTCTGATCAGTTTTATTTTCACCAAATGAACATTAGACTGTCTGGTCTTGGTACCATTGTTGGGGGGGAGGCAAACAAAAAAGAGAAAAACTCGGAATCTAACTAGGTGTTATAAATATCCATTTAGAAGAAAGAAGGGAAAAAGGAAGAAAAAGGTAGTAAAACAAAACAAAAACAAAAACAATGACGGATTAACATCAAAATTACAAAAAAAAAATTACAAAAAAGAATAGAAAAAGAATAAACCAAAAACCAAAATCATTAGCTACAGGAAAAAAACAAACAACAACAACAAAAAAAACCAGACCAGCAACTTCTTAAAAAAGGAGTTGTATTTCTTCTTTCATTCATTGGTAGAATTAGAGACACAAAATTTGCAAACAATTTAACCATTTTAACTTAAATCATGAAAAATTTTTGTTCTAAAAATTTTTGAGCTTAGCATAGGTATAGATATATAAAGAGAAAGTTAAACACAATTGCTAAGTTTGATGATTATTAAGCTGCATATTCCAAAAGGAATAGAATATTGTCTGTAAGTAGCAATTGTATTCTGGTCATCATTTCCTTTGAGGTGTAGAAACCCAGCCATCAAAACTTGTAAATGCTTATGTCAGAGTGACTTAATAAAATATTATAAATCTACTGTTTATCATAATAACTTGTAGATGAATAATCAATGAAGCATAATGTAATATAAAACCAAAGTATAGAGATAGATGGGGCCTGAGTGGTGGTGCAGGGTGTAAGGCGTCTGTCTTGCACGAGCTAGCCTAGGACAGACTGCGGTTTGATTCCCCAGCGTCCCATATGTTCCCCCAAGCCAGGCGCGATTTCTGAGTGTATAGTTAGGAGTAACCCCTGAGTATCACCGGGTGTGGCCAAAACCCCGACCCCCAAAAAAGTATAGAGATAGAATGTCTGAACTTCTTAATAAGGGGTTAGTAGAGGGTTTCAAAAAGAGATGTAAACTAAGAGTTAGAGGACAAAGTATTTGAGTGATGTTTCAGGATTAGAATATATTGAAATCAAAGGAACCAGCAGGTTAGTTCATGCATTTTATAAATACTAACTAATAAAGGACAAGGTAGAGTAATAGAGCTGGAGAAAAGGACAAAAGAACAGATAATAGAGGAACTGGTTGAATTACTGTAAAACATAAACCATAGGAAGTCATTGGAAGTATAATAATTAGCATTTATGAGATGAGGTTACACTCCCAATATCTTTCAACAAGAAGCAATATTTTATTCGCTGTATAGCTAATAGCTTTGGATTATGTGTTGTCTCATCTCATAGTTGTGAATTTAGACATGTACCATACAGTGAGCAAGAATTCAAAGATTATTTTCTAGTATGTTCTCATCACAGAAAGCAGAGAGGCTTAAATACACACAAGACACATAAGCCTTGTCTTGGCTGATATGTCATTTCTCTCATAGCAATATACAGTATCAAATGCAGCATCAGTGGGTCAAGTCATTTCCATGAAAAATGACTAGGGTATTCTGCTCTGTAATTCTTTCACCGGAGAAAGAAAATAATATTTGAACAATAACATAGTCTGTGATAGAAGACTTCCAATAAGTATATACTTACCATTTTAAGTAATGTCATAGACATAGAAAAATCAAAATATATTTATGTTACCATTGAATTCAATGATAATATCATTGAAAAACATACATATATATGTATACTTATATATTTATATATGTATGCTTACATATGCATAAATATAATAAAGAAGACTTGATTTATGTGAAGATTTAAAAAATTTGTGCAATGATTTGATAGAATGATAGTTAATGGAAGTGAAATATTTAATAGTATAAGTTGTTGGAAATTGATACTATTCATATATATTGACTCAGATATGACTCCTTTTGTCAGGGTAATTGTGTCCCTTCAAATTTCAGTAAGAATATACATATTTGATAGAAAATATAAATGCAGAAGTTGAAGAAGTGAGGAATACTTGGACAGGAAATGCTCAAATTAGATATACTATCATAAGTACAGCAGCCTATAAAATTCTCTGAGGCCAGAGAGATTGTACAGTGGGGAAAACACTTGCATTACATGTGATTGATCAGGTTCAGCCCCAAAATCTTGTATGGTTCTCTGATCATCACCGTGGGTTATATTTGAGTACAGAGCCAGGAATAATGCTTATGCAAGGCGAGTTGTGGCCCCAAAACTCCAAAATAAAATAAAAATAAAATCCTTAGAGCAGAATATATATTTCATAAAGTAAAACACTTAACTTGCACGTGATTGATCATTATTTTATCCCTGGTGCTACATTATGGTCCCATGAGAAGAGCCAGAAGTGATCTTTGAGCTCAGAGCCAGGTATAAATCCTGAGCACTGCCATGTGTGTCCTCAATACAAATAATAATAAATGAACACATTCTTTCCATAGGAAAATAATAAAGAGAAACATATAGGAATAGATCTTTAGTATTCTACATATCTCATGATATTTTTTAGAGAAAGGGACAATAGTCATTAGTGTACAGGGTCTACTTATGGCTCTGTAATCAGGGGTCACTTCTGGTAGTACTCTGAACACTCTGGGTCTCTTTTTGTCTTTTTGTGCCATTTACTTTCAACTACTAAAATCCATTTTACTTGAATGAATTGTATCCCCAAGGTTTGTATGTCTGTGTACCTCAAACAGTGAATTTGTAAATTATAGGTAATAGGACACACTGGGACTCCCTCCCTGGCTTTTCATGGACTTCTAACATCTTTGAAAGGAGGCTGGAAATCTATAATAAAGGAGCTCTTATACAGGTAACAGACCATGCCATCATTTTCCTGACACACCGAAAAGAAATATATTGCTATTATCTCGTATTCCATACTGTATGGATCAATTTTGCGATCGCTATTTGCACATTGGAAATTGGGAGAAACCTCACAATATAGCATGGCTTTAATGAACACTTCTTAGCTATTGGAATTCATCAGGTTATTGAATGAACTCTGACTAAGTGATTTCCAAGAGGAAAGGAAAATAGCATGAAGTAGAGACATGTTTCTTCTTTGTCGGACACATAGGATCCTGTGGCTCTAAATTAGTAATATGAAGTAAGAAATTAGAATCAAAACCTAATCTACAACAAGCTATACATAGAAGGGACTAGTTACACTAGCAGTTCAACGGTGGGGTGAGACAAATAGGGCGATATGGGATGCATGCTGGGAACAGGGGTGGAGGGAGGACAACACTGGTGGTGGGAATGGCCCCGATTCATTGTCGCTTTGGACCTTAAATATTTCTGTGAAAGATTCATATTCACTTTGGTCGCAATAAAAATTATTTACAGAAAAAGAAACTAAAATCAGAACTAAGTTAAATGAAATCAAAGTAAAGAATAGACTACTTTTCTTTTAAATGTATATCTCTGTACTTTTATTTACTTTGAATAAGGCATATACAAAGTATAAAGTGACACTTGGTATCACTTTCATTTTTATAAATAGCTCTTGTTTATAAGAAAATTGAATCATTTTATTTATTTTGGGCCAAACCCTGCTGTGCTTAGAACTTATTCCTGTTTCTGCTCTCAGAACTTACTCCTTGGAGGGGCTTGAGGGATCTTATGGGTTGTCAGATTTTGAACTTGAATATATAGCGTTCAAACAATTGCCCTACTTGCTGTAATATTGTTTCGAGTCCTGAAAATCATATTTTTTTTTAGGCCATACTTGTTGACGCTCACGGGTTACTCATGGATATGTGCTCAGAAATTGCTCCTGGCTTGGGGGACCATATGGGACACTGGGGTATCGAACCGCTGCCCGTCCTAGGCTAGCCTGGGCAAGGCAGATGCCTTACTGCTTGTGCCACCACTCTGGCCCTTGAAAATCATGTCTTTAAGAATTATTCATGTTCCATCTTAATATAAAGCATGACATTGAGGCAGTAAAATAGTATACCAAGTGGACAATCTGAGTTAGATTTCTTACACCACATAGGATCCCCTAAGCAACATCAATAATAAGCTTTGAGCACCAATTTGTGGGATCCCCAAATCAAAAAACAGATGAAAAAAGGAAACAACAGAAAAAATAACCCTAACAAGTGAAATGATATAAATCAATTCATGGGAATCAGTGCAAGGACACTCTGATCTTTGAGTGTAGTCTTGAGCTGCCTTTTATACACTTTCCACACATTTGAAATCTTTTTACATGAGCCCTCAATTTT
Organism: Suncus etruscus; assembly: GCF_024139225.1. Lineage (NCBI taxonomy): Eukaryota > Metazoa > Chordata > Mammalia > Eulipotyphla > Soricidae > Suncus > Suncus etruscus. Next base: position 14,369,155 of record NC_064867.1, on the reverse strand, counting down.
GTTATCTGCATTTGGTTTCACTATGAAGCCGTTCACAAAAATTACTCAGAAGTATACTTACAAGAGGAAAATTTTTCGCAAGAGCTTAAAAAGCAACTGAAATTGACTCCATTTTCCAGTATTTTGTGTGACCTGGGAAAATGGATCCCACAGGTCCTAAGTTTTTTCATTTTTAAAATGGGTTCCCATATAATTTTGTAGTGTGGAATGATTCCATGCATGTAGAACAAGAAGAATTCTGCTGAGCAGAAAGTAGCACAGCAATAGAGTGTTTGCCTTGCACGTGGCTGACCCAGGATGGACCTTGGTTCAATCCTCGAAGCCCCATATGGTCGATTTCTGAGTGCATAGCCAGGAGTTACCCCTGAGTATCACCGGTATGCCCCCCCCCCAAAAAAAGAAAAAAGTAAACAATTATTTCTGAGCATTTATTAAAGGCAAATGAACATCTTGTCTCCAGATTCTTGTCACTTGCCCAAATTCAAAAAATACCTTATGTATATTTTGGGTCCTAAAGTGTAGCTATTTCGTAAACCTATGTCTGGATTTTTTTATTTAAGACAAAAGTCAAATGAAACCACAAGTTATGTATTCATCAAAAACATCCTTATTTCTAACTTATGGTAGATGTTATAATTCATTCTACCTAAGACTCTGATGCAAAGAATTGGTATATTTCTGAGAGTCTTAAGTTTACAGAATCATATGCCCTAGACAGCCAGGCTCAGCAAAAGAGAACCTCTTTTGCTAGGAGATTAATTATTTTAGGTGCTGATGAATTGTGCTCCCAGCGCCTTTTTTGGGAGGAATTTTTTGTCTTTATTTTTTATTTATTTATTTATTTATTTATTTATTTATTTATTTATTTATTTATTTATTTATTTATTTATTTATTTTTTGGTTAAACTCAGCATATCCTCATTGGTAAATAATCATGCTGGACAGGTACTGTGACAGCAGTGCATACTTCAGATAGAAGTAAACCTTATGACATAACGGAAGCAACCAGATAAATGTCTATTGTCTAGCTAATTTTGAAACTTTTCATTTTCTTGTATGGAATCTACCTCATGCTAGGAATTTTGTATATGTATGAAAAAGCTTCCAGCTCTTCAATATGACTATGTCTTTACAGTTCTTCTATATGTGGGGAAAATTCCTTCATCTGAATGCTCTACCTGACAAAATAATTCTCTTACATACCCTCTATGTGACACAGGCAATGCATGAGTTCATGGAAGTTAATTAAGGCTTGGCTATCACATATCCCATAACATTAAAAACTGTTCTGCTGGTCTGTCAACCTGCTTCAGGTCCTGCTTCATTAATGATCCTATTGCTTATTTTTTCTTCTAAAAATGTCACTGTTGCCCAGAATAATGCATCTTACCAAAGAAGTATATGTGAAAAAGATCTTTCTTACAAGAGCATAAACACCTAATTCCATGGTCTTTCTAAGGATCAAGAAGGGTATTTATTATGAGATTGAGTGAAATAAAAAAGTTAAAAAACTAAGGAAACTTAAAATGAGATTTCTTTCCTGTTTGTGTTTTATTTTCCCTTGAGAATTGAGCATACATAGTTTATATAGTGAATACCTTTTTGCCTAAAAATATAATTTGAGGGGCCAGAACAATAACACAGAGAGTAGGGCATTTAATTTGCATGCAGCTGACCCAGATTTGATCCTTTGCATCCCTTGTGGTCCCCTAAGCCTGAACCTGCTACACACACACACACATACATACATACATACATACACACACACACACACACACACATATATATATATATATATATATATATATAGTTTGAAGCTGTGGGTGTGGCTTTAGAAGTGTGAGGCCTTGGGTTCAATTCTTGATCTCCTAAACACTGACAGGTATGATCATCAAATACATTCAGGTGGGGCTGGAGAGATAGTATGGAGGTAAAGTGTTTGCCTTGCATGCAGAAGGTCGGTGGTTCAAATCCCAGCATCCCATATGGTCCTTGAGCCTGCCAGAAGCGATTTCTGGAGTGGTCTCTGAGCACTAGTTGATATATCCCCAAACTATACATATACATATATATACACATATGTGCGTATTCTTGTATAAATGTATATATATAGTTTGAATTAAATAGTGACTTTGTATTTATGAAGAGAACCCGACAAAAGTTTGTTCAATTTATTTAAACTTTTCTCTCTATGTCAGCTAAAGTGTTAAGTCCCACCCATGAATAAAGAATACAAAAGCAGGTTCTTATATATAAATAATATTGCAGTATTTTTGAAGGGAACATGAAAAGATGAGAGGTACAATGCTTTTATTATTTGAATATCACAGGAACAAATATTGTCAATTCAAGGCTTAATGTGGAAAAAAGTTAGGCCTGGTGAAAAATACTGTCAATATGAGGTTTTATTCTTCAGTTTTTGTCATAATAACAGCCAATACCAAGGCAGCCAGCAACTTTGACAATGAAGAGAAAGAGAAAGATAGAGAGAAACTATGAGAGGTGAGCAGTGATTGGAGATCAATACTTATTCCAGGATTATGGAATAGGATTATGTCACTGAAATAGTGGCAGAGGAGAGAAGTCACAAGTTTTCAAGGAATTCTATGAGATTATTTGTTTGTAATTCACTTGAGAAATACCGTGTTGTTATTGCACAGTGAAGGCAATGTGTCAAAATACAAGTCAGTCGTCATTCAAATAATACTTGGTCACTGAGTTTAGTTGAAAAAGGAGAAGGTAGAATAAGGTAGAATTCTAAGGGATAAATATTTTATTTGATAGAAAAACAGTATTAGTTGAGGAAAAAGAATAGAAAATGGGGTCAAAATGGCCAGATTGTTGGATTTAAGAATTAACAAAAAGGGACTGAAGAGGTAGTTCAGTTGGCATGGGGCTAGAGGGCTTGTGTTGCATGCTTCCCACATGTCTCCACATGTCTAGTAACTTAGAAATGGCATCTTATATGATCAATGCCCTGAGTTCTTCCAGAATTATCGCTGAGGGCAGAGACTTATAGATAGATCAATTAGACAATAAAGTGTGATTCTAGAGAGATGTTGCCCATGAAGATAATAACTGTTAATCTTTGTGAACAGAATTTAAGAATCAGAATAGATATGGTGACATGTATTTGATTCTTGTTTTAAAAATGTGAAAATAATATGTAGGTTGATGGTAGGTAGATTATAGATGGATAAATTGATTTAGAACCAGTTATTAGGATATTTAATAGAAGTCTTGTTATAAAGTTAGAAGGTTAGAAAAGCCTCCTCTCTTTTAGAGCCCAAGGACATAAATGGCACTCCAGCCCTCCAAATAAGGATCATTTTTCCTCTCTGGATGCTTCACCAAGATGATCAGTGGAGAAATAGGATAATTTTATATGAAACAACATGATTAGAACACAGTTGACAAAGCATCAATGATATTAAACCAAAGTTAAGCCATGTTGAATATCCTCTGTTTCACGAGGTTATTTGAACAAGCTGAATTATTACTAAAAGGCAAGTTATGTTGCCATGTAGCCTCAGATAGCATAACGCTTAGAATTCAGTGGGCAGGTTGTACTGGCACAAAGGTGGAATAACAGTTTTATGTGTGGATATTAGGTAAAAATAATTAAAATGCTCATTAATTTATGAAAGGGTGGAACTGATAATTCATTTACATATTTTAGAAAATAAATTATAGAATTTTTAAGATTCTAAACTACACTTTGTCCACCCTACCATGCTTGAGAAAATTGAGTTTCTTCCTTTTTCTGTTAGCATTTATAATATTGTGTAAATATGAGAATTTCTGTTATAAGCATAGATATTGAAGAAAAATCTAAAAAACAACATCAAAAGTCATTCAGAAAGAGCATTTATGAAAATAAAAGCGCATTAATGATATACTGGGCCATTTCTGAATTGCTAAAAATAGGAATTCTTTGAAGTGTGGAACAGGGTATGTGAAAGCTTTCAAAAATATTTTTTACATAACCTTTATTTAAAACTCTCAAAAATATGGTAACAGGAGGGTAACTACATATTATAGTTAATCTTAAAAGTGGAAAGTTATGGGACTGGAGCAGTGACATAAGCCGTAAGGCATCTGCCTTGCCCGCAGTAGCCTAAGACAGATCATGGTTTGACCCCCCCCAGTGTCCCATATAGTCCCCCAAGCCAGTAGTGATTTCTGATCACATAACCAGGAGTAATCCCTGAGTGTCACCAGATGTGGCCCAAAAACAAAACAAAACAAAAAATTAGTAAATAATGATATATAAACTTAATTTTATGAAAACATGTTAATAAAATTTTATGAAAATATTTTCAACATTTTTAAATAAAACTCTATTATTCCACATCATGGTATCTTGTCATAAAAAACAACACCCAGGAAATGTGTATATATATATATATATATATATACATATATATGTATAGATATACATATATATGTATATATATGAGATGAAAATGGACTGATAGGATTTGTTCATATATTTGTGTGTGAGAAAATTTACTAATCTTTCTCTCTTTACTAAGCAGTATTTTATTATTTTCAATAGAAAAATATATATTTATGCTTTTATGATAAACAAATTTTCAAAAGAAATAGAATATAGAATGAAAATTTACCATAACACTAAGTCCCAGAAAACTATTCTAAAAAAGTTCATTTTCAGTTGACAATGTAGATAAGACATTTTTCTGTTCCTGCCTGTTCATAATTCCACCGTGTGAAATTGTCCAGCCAGCTTTAGTAATTCTTTGCTCTGTGGGTAGTGTATTCCCTGTTGATCATGTTCTTACCGTTTTTGGCAAAATACATTAGGCTACAATACTGCTAACCTTTGAAGGTCATGGATACCTTCCTCTTATCTAGTGCAAACTTTCTTTAGGCTTGCATGTTGTTTTTTTTTTTGCTCTGTTACTGATTTGAATCTTGAGGGAAAGTCTTCAAGCCAGTAGTAGAAGGAAAAGTTGCTGTCATATGTGAATGCAGTTAATTAGAATAACATTTGCTTTTAAGTATTCAATATTTGGCACGATTTGTCAGACCTAAAGGTTATGTTGTTCTATCAGATAAGCTGGGCTCTAAGGAATGTCTGTTGTCTGCACAGACTAGGGCTGTCTAAATATAGGAATCCAAGGTGAATATGAATAATTGCCTTAGATATTAAATTTGCACATTATAATGATGAAGCTTATCTAACTCTTTTATGCGATTATTGACAGACAGATTTTCACTATATGAATAAATGGCTCATTGCTCAAAAATTTCTTGGTAAGTACAAGAAGGCATGTTTGATTCCTTGAACTCAGTGGGAGCTAGGATTGGTCAAGGTAGTTGCTTTAGCTTTTGGACAAAGGCTATTCGATTATTGACAGAGTCTGACATGTATTATTTAATGTCTAAAAATTAAATTGCTTAATTAAGAAAAAATTCACCACAGAAAGCTTGAACATTACCTCCACCCCTAGTTCAACAATCAGTTTAATTTAACTAAATTGCTCAAAACATAATATATACTTATGCTGAGAGAAAACTTCTTATTTTATGATTAGCTGATCAAAGCACCTAATACAACTCCAAGAGCCTCTATAATTTTATGGCATACAACAGGTATAATAGGAAAGACGCTATAGTTTTATATTTTAGTATAATCATCTGCTTTGATGGAGAAAAATAAATCTGAATATTTACTAGGGACTTGGAAGAGAGCAATGAGGAAGTCAATATGGGAATAGTATATTCTGCCTCGGGATATTTTTTGTTATTTTCCCCTAAGGGACTAATATATGTATGGATAATTTCACTCAGAAATGGTGGTAATACATTTAAGAAATAAAAAATACATAAATAGGGGCTAGAGAGATAATATATCAGATTGGTGCTTCTTTTGCACATCCCCACTCTGATCCCAGCAACCATAGGGTGTTCCAAGACCACCAGGATTTATTTTTGAGTGCAGAACTATGAGTGACCCCTGAAAATTGCCGGATGTGACCTCAAACCAAAAAAAGATCCATGAATACTACTAGGAAAAATTCTTTGCAGGACTCATGACTAGTGTTTAAAGGAATGATTGTTTGCTTTGATGACTTCATTCATTATGAACTAGAGGCAAAAAACCTGATATAATTTATACCTTTGTGCTCCAAATCTTTGATTAAAGTGAACCATTTCCATGTTTCTCTCTTCTTGAGCTCCAAGACTAGTAGGGCTAAATAAATGCTTAAACCAAGCTACTGTATTTCCTTAATAGATTTTTATGGGCTCAGGTCTTATGCTCTAATCTTATACATTGCTCTAATCTTCTACATTGTTTTGACTTTTGTGCATGGTAAAAGACCATTTGTTAAGTAAGTTTTAAGTGCCTTGTTTTATACTATGCTCATTTGTCAAAGGAACAGATTTGAAAATATTATGTATATTTGAGTAGAACACTCCAAGATATTGAGTCCAGACATGTGCTCAAAAATGCAGCCATACTGGCTAAGCAAAGAGATAAAAAGCTAAATCATACATATACCAAAATAAGAAACTTTTACATTGTGGAAGAAGTAATAAGGGAGGTGTTCTTAACAAGACTGAAACCCATGTTTGTATTCAAGATGTTTAAATAAAGATATTAATTAAAAATAGAAACTGTTACACAATGAAAAAATGAAAACTTCTCCCAAGACATACCATAGTCAATTGGTATATAAAAAAGTTCTTTGTGGCTGGAGAGATAGCATGGAGGTAGGGCATTTGCCTTGTATGCAGAAGGATAGTGGTTCGAATCCCACATCCCATATGGTCCCTGAGCCTGCTAGGAACGACTTCTAAGTGTAGAGTGAGCCAGGAGTAACCCTTGAGTGCTGCCAGATGTGACCCAAAAACAAAAACAAAAAAAGAAAAAAGAAAAGAAAAGAAAAGAAAAAGAAAAATTGCTTTTATAACTTATCAAGTAAATGCAAATTAAACCCAAATGAGAAATGCACACATAAAGAAACAATAACAGCCATTGTTAGAGGGAATGTGGAGAAAATAAATCCCTCGTAACTGCTGGTAGAATTTAAATCCCTCATAACTGCTGGTAGAATTGTCAACTGCTTCACTTTTCTACAGAATAATTGACTTTCCATATGACCCAGCAATTATGCTTAATGGTATTTATTACAAGGACTCAAAAACTCATCTTAGAAACATTTTCACTTTTTATTTAATATACATTACTATATTTAATGACCAAGTTTTACATAGTTTACATAGTTGATTTTATTACATTTATTTCCAGGTAAGAGGGAACAAAACTATTAGTCAAGAAAATAAGAGAAAGAAAAAAGAAAAAAAAGAGTACAGCAAAAATATATTTGTGAAAGATTACTGCATCTCACAATTAGATCATTAAGTCGTTGTCATAAGGTTTGGTATTTGTTGCTAATTAATCATTCTGTTAGGTTTTTTTTTTTTGCTTTTGAACATTGGGTATTAATAAACATTGACATTCAAATTGGTGTGTTTATACAAGTATAACAATATTTTAAAAAAAAAAACTGGAATTGTCACACAGCCACAAATATGGCCAGCAAGTCTAGGAACTCCATGTACTATTGCTGACACTGCCAGTGTCTCTTAAAGTATAAGTAGGCAGTGAATAGGGTGCACACACTCACTCCAAAGAAGTCCTAGATAATGTCATTTCAAATACCAGCAATCTTAGAGTTTCAGTCAGATTGGTGTCTCTCCAGAGAGTAGTAGATTAGAGATAAAACTGGGCCACTGGTAAAGTAGCAATTGTGTGTGATGTGTACAGAAAATATAGCATTGGTGGAGTAAGGATTTGGGTCTTTCTCCCCTCCTGAGATTGCCAGCTTTCTGCTCTATTGCTAGTGTATCCATAATTTTTGTATGAAGCAATAGCAGTAGTTTTTAATAGTAAATCAATCATAACAAATCGTTCACAGTAATATTTGAGGTACATTAGTGACAATTAATCAGGGCCATTCCCTCCACTAGGGCTGTCCTCCCTCCATCCCCCCTTCTCAGCATGAGTCCCATATCTTCCTCTTTGTCCCTTGTTTCTCTCTGTGTATAGCTTGTTGCAAACGGGTATGATTCTGTTGTTGTTCACTTTGGATTTGGTGTTTAAGTCTGATCGTTTTTATTTGCACTCAATGTTCATACGGCTGTTGGTCCTGGTACCATTCGTTTTTATTTTCCCCCTCAATTCATGAGGCAAAACAAGATGATTCAAGTTGTGTGGTTCTGCCCAGAGAAGACAAAAACTATTTTTTTAAAGACTTGTTGAGATCTCTTTTGAGAACAGAATTAGTCCTGGAGCTAGCCAAATGCAGACCTGGTTATTGCATTTGTGGAACTCATTTTTACAGAACTGAGCCTGGGGCTAGTGCACAACGATGATGAAGAGTAAGGTGTTAAATAGTAAATCACAATGCTTACATTAAAAAAGCTTACTTAAGAATTATTTTTTTCATGCACTTTGAGATCGAATTTTTTTTTTTTGGTTATATCTGGCAGTGCTCAGGCTTTACGTTTGACTCTGCACTCAAAGATCATTTCTATTTGCATTGGGATAGGCAGATATAGGGGTTGCCAGATGGATTTGGGACTAGAAGGGGTAATAGGATAAAACCCAGGTCATCTGGATGTAAGACAAGAACCTAACTTGCTGTACTATCTCTTTGACCCCGTGGTTTAGATTGATTTATAATAAGATAGCGGGCTTAGGAGCTTGGAGAAATAGCACAACGGTGTTTGCCTTGCAAACAGCCGATCCAGGAACTAAGGTGGTTGGTTCGAATCCCGGTGTCCCATATGGTCCCCCTTGCCTGCCAGGAACTATTCTGAGCAGACAGCCAGGAGTAACCCCTGAGCACCACCGGGTGTGGCCCCCAAGAAAAGAAGATAGCGGGCTTAGTTCCTAATAACACAAATTCATTTCTTTACAATTTTTTTCACAGTTGTGTTTCTTCTTTTTTTAAACATTTATTTATTTTTTTTTTCAAAAAAAATTTTTTTATTATTATTTTAATTATGACAACAAAGATGCAAAGAAAGAGGACAGGGTAAAGTTACAGTGGAAGCCCAATCACCCATAAACAGAATTCTCGGTAGTCCCATTGATGATATCCCAGCCTTGAACTTTCAGCCAAAGAACATTAAGAAAAACAAAACTGAACCCATGTACAATACAATTACTTTGTCCCTCAAATCCCCAGTTGTAGTACATACTATTTCTAACCAGCACACAATATAATCTAAAGACATTAGACTTATGTAACTCCTTAAACATTGAGGGCAAAGTACATTTCTCTAGTTCCATGCACATGCTTACTAGTTTAAGTTAGCCTCAAAAGTTTTAGTGGGTTGTTTTTCTTAAGGATTGGAGTCAAGGGACCATAGTAAAAAACGGTATTAAAGTGGCATTTGTTTGCATAGGCCCACCAAAACATAAGGGATATGGAAAGGCAAATTATGATCTAAATACAAGGAGACCCTACCCCTGAAGTTTCCTGGCACAGGACTGACTCTAGGCTCCAGGCACACTAGTTTGTCCAATTCAAGTCATCCTCTGTAGTGGCAATACACCTCCATTCCTCCCTTAGTCTCTGTTGTTGTTGGTATCATGCTTCTGTATTAAAGATCCTGGAGTCTGCATATCCCATATTGTAGTCAGGATGGTGCGGAGCATCCTCTCATTTCACCTCACACTTATGGGGCAATAGAGAGAACCATGTCCTGTAGAGCAGGTCATTGTTGTTGTCAAGTCTTCTCAGTGTAAACGGAAGTCTCTTTTTAGGAGGTCGATGTCAGACCCTTGGTAGAGTCTTTCCTGGTAGAGGACTGCTTCCAGCTGTTGCTATAAAAGACCTTGGATGTTTCATAGATAGCTTGCCTGGTTCCGGCGTGAATGGAGGATGCCCATTCTTCTGAGGCCTGTGCCAGGTCATTATATCAATGTTCAGGGTGTAAGGTACATTGTACTGAGATTTATTAGATAAGAACTTATCCGTATGTATGGTGTTTTCCCATTTTAATGTGTCTATGCAAACAAGGATCAATGCCATGAAGCGTTATTGGTGCATCTGGAGGCAATGGGAACAAGACCAGCAATTTCCATGACATAGTTCAATCATAGGCATCAAACTGAGGGACAGTTCCACCAACAATCCTTACTGAACAGCTTACAAAGAAAAGACAAGATGAAAAGTGGATAGAAACATCATAGTAGAAGAATATATAGAGAGTTACATCAGTTAAAGAAAATACCCATAAAATATTCAAAAGATATATGTGTTCAATATGTGTTCAATTTCTGTCCTTCTAAGTAGTTCTGGGATTTGTTAGATCTACTGTATATCTTTGGTCAGAGAATAGAACTGTGTGTTACTGAAGTTAAGAAGAGTTATTCTGGGGTACTAATGGTTGGGAGGAGCATATATTTGCGCGGGGTCTAGCGCCCCCACGCGGTTTGCAAAATGTAGACTGGTATAAAATTGCCAGTGACAGCCTGAGTTAGCTGAGCAGCTATCTGCCACCCCCCAGATCAATCTCCACCCCCTTAGCCAACCTCTGTAGCCAGCCTAGGAGTGGGGAAAACCCAGGGTGCCCCATCAGCTCCTTCCAGAAACCCACCTGGAGATCCAGAGGAAAGGGGGAGAGGGGGGTCGGGTGACCCATGTCCAAGCCCCCCTACCCTAGGCCGGGCCAAGGGGCCGCTGGCACATGCGGAGGCCTGCCAGCTGCCCGCCCGTGCTGGCTAAAAATCCTGCTCCAGGAAGGGAGAGAGACCCTCCCAAGCCCGAAGGACAGGGATTTAAGCCCCACCCTAGGCCAGGGTCCGGACCCGGTCAGGGAGTGGGGAAAACCCAGGGTGCCCCATCAGCTCCTTCCAGAAACCCACCTGGAGATCCGGAGGAAAGGGGGAGAGGGGGGTCGGGTGACCCATGTCCGAGCCCCCCTACCCTAGGCCGGGCCAAGGGGCCGCTGGCACATGCGGAGGCCTGCCAGCTGCCCGCCCGTGCTGGCTAAAAATCTTGAGATCGAATTTTTGAAGATCGAAAAAGCAAATCTTGAAAATCTTCAATTTTGTCATTGACATACTTGATTTATACTGGATTCTACTTTTATTATTAGACTGTTTTCAGGTTGGACATTTATGTCTATGTCTGTTTAGTATAGTTATTATTTAGAAAATTACGTTCTATAGATATTAATGACTTCACTCGATGTAAAACTTTTACCCTAACATGCATACATGAAAATTATTATAAATTATAACGTACCTATGTAAGAGAAAAATTTAAACATAATATAGTTCATAGTAAATGATGCCTTCTCTAATATGTATTAGGTATTCTCAGGAAAGAGAAAACACTATCAAATTTTTTTCTGGAGGATTTGGTAACAGAATTGTTATGAATTCAGCTCCTTCCTTAATCTTCACATTCCTAAATTTTGAAAGGCAGGCACATGGCACAACATTTGGGATTAGAGGAGATCATATTGAGATATGAGAATGGTTAATAAAATGTGATCAATAGTTGACATAGAAGGGGAATAAATCAGAAAACATTGCCTTATTGGAAAAATATTTTATTGTGCAGACTTTGTAATATTTTACAATTACAACATTCTTTAATCAGCATAGCATTTTTGTGTTTATATAAGGATGAGTATCTATTATACTCTCTCCTTAAACCAGTTACATCATAGCCTCTTCCCTCTTTTTTATATCTTTACTTACAATGCTGGGAATCTTATCATGTATTTTGCAAAAGAGTTAATACTTTTCAGGTGTTTAACACATCGAAAGGTAAGAACAGTGAAGCCAGAGACATCGGTATCTAATATGTATCTCTTGGTCATTTGACATCTAGAAAATCAAAGATGTAAAACAGAGTGAGCAATGGATTATTTCCAATTCATTTTAGTATATTTGCATAATAAATTGATCATTGCCCACCTGTGCCATGATAATTTATGATTGAATAATGACTTCAGGAGCGAACAAATATGATTAGAACCTGAGTTACCTTGGTTGTCAGAGATCACTTAATCTTTTTCTTAAATTTCTTCTCCTGTTAGTTGATGCCACATCTAAACGTTATCTTATGCAACCTATACATTTGCATAACAATGGAGTTATTCTCCATACTTTATTTATCTTACTAGTGTTTTCATTCTTTGCCTTGTAAATCAATATATCTGGTTCCGAGATGAGGGCCGAATAACACTAGTTTTGCCGGGTTATTTCCTACAATTACTTTGGACTAGATTTTTGCTGAAGGCAAAAATAGAACATAACTTGATCTTATGTGTCAGCTACTGATCAGATCTGAAGAATGAAATGTGGCTGAGAAATATAAAACTGTGATCTCTTAATTCATGGGTTTTTAGTTTTCCACACTGTCAACTATTTAGCTACAGAGGTAGGAATAGAGGCAGGTAGTGGAGAAGACATCCTTGGCAATGAGTTTAAGGAAGTAATAAAAATAGAAGTTAATCAGTAAGAGTTCCTACTTCCATCGTTATAATAAAAACAATTGACCATATGGAGTTCCTTTTATTAAAAAACAAAGCTGGGTCCGTTATAGACATGATTCCTAGGAACGAAGACCTAATAAGATTAAATGGCTGCTGCTCAAGTTGAAAAGACTAGGGTCCCTTGTGGAAGGAGATGATACAGTAAGAAAAAAATGGCCCTCATAAGAATAAGAAATAAGACTAGGAAAAGTTCAAACTCATTCTTTTTTGACATTACCCTGAAGACAACTTTACTTCTCTCTAAAGAAGACTTGATTCTCTCTTAAGTATTTCTTTTTCTCCTTTTTACCTGAACTGCATAGAAAACATGTGTTTTGTCCAGGGATTCAGAACTAATTGCTTTAAATTATTATATTATTTAAAACAGAATTTGTATTGTACTTATCAAATCTCTATTTCTCATTTAACAATTTCAGTCAGTGGTTTTCAAATTTGAATATGCATTGATGATATTTAGTAATATTTAGCTACTGAATCATATCCAGTAACTGGAGATTTAAAGCCCGTGATTTTATACAATGTTATTGCTATCTAACCAGAGATAACAGAGTAATATGACTTAAAAGAAATAAGGTATGAACTACTGGAGCTAGACATCAAATGGCAGAACAGCACTACCTGTATCACCAAGAACTGCCAGCATTGAGCTGGTGCATACTGATAAATCCATCTTCTGGAAGCACTGCATCATCAAACATGAGTCAGCAAATCTGAATTGCAGGATAGAATATCACCCAGGCTACCAAACTACACAGAGGTGACCCATATTTTTAAAATATACATATTAAACTCTTTATATGATTGTCCAAATGACTTGGGTTATATACTTGGAAAGTGAATAAAAAATCTACATATTACTTTAAAGTTTCATAAGATTTGATTATGAGCTGAATCCATAATTTACCAAGAAAACAGAGATAACAGTACATTTGTAGACATTAATTGTAGGGATTTTTGAGGGGAACTCAACTATTACAATAAAGAAGCAAAAAAAAATAAAGAGAATTATATCAAATTAAAATGAGCTTTTTTTTTGCAGCAAGAGAAACAAGCACAGAAACAGGCTAATAGGGGAAGATGCATGCTCATTTAAATTCAAGATTGAGTTAAGATAAGAATCAGAACACCAACCAAACAACCTAGTCCAAAACTGTGCAGAAATCTGGATTGATACTTTTTCAAAGAAGGCATAGAGGTGATCCACACACAGCATACAAAAAATTCATATCACTTACCGTCGAAGATATGCAAATCAAAACCATACTGAGATATCGCTACACATTGAAGTATGACTGAAAATCTTGGCAAGATGTGAAGAAAAAATACCTTATACTATTGTAGTTTAATAAATTGGTATAGTCTCTATAGTAAGATATGGAGGTGCTAGGGAGTACTGGAGGGCAAGATACTTGTCTTGCATTATACATGTCCCTTGCGTTTTGCCTGGAGTGAGCCCTGAGCACAGAGCCAGGAATAAAAATCTGAACACAGCCAAATCTGTACCCCAAAACTAGAAAATGAAAGAAATGAAGAATGGGGGAAAAGAAGTAAAGAAAGAATAGAGAAAAAAGAAGGAAAGAAAGAAAAGAAGGAAGAAGAAAGAAACAAATAAAATGAAAGAAAAAATAAAAAGGAAAAAGAAGAAAAAAGAAAAGAGGAAGAGGAAGAAAAAAAGAAAGGGAAAAGGAAAAAAGAGACAATGGTATGGAGATTTTTGTTAGGTTTGGGGCCACTGAGGGCTGTGTCCAGGGTTTTATTTCTGGCTCTGTATTTAAGGATCATTCCTGATTCAGAAGAAACCATCTCTCTTTTCATGGTGATTGCTGCCACATAAAGTCCAATTATATTCATTGGTACAGGGGAACATATAGATGACTTTGAACCTTTTAAAACATAACCTATTTATCAGCAAACTTCTTGGCATGGGTGACACTAAAGGACTGATAAAGTCAATGAGTTGAAGATGGATAACAATAAAGCAGTTATAGAAAAATTAAAACATGGTCAATTTACATTAATAGACATGTATGAACAGTTTCAAAATATCATAAAAATGGGTCCTTCTGTCAGATCTTGGGGATGATCCCTGGTTTGGGACAGATTTTGAGCAAAGGAAATGAACAAGAGTCAATGGCAAGGCTGAAGAAATTAATGACAATATGGATAATATGAATGATCAAGAACTTGACAGCACAGATGATTCTAAGGTGTTCAAAAAGCAATCTGGAGGAATACAAAGGGTAGCAAAAGGTTCAAGTGTATCTACCTGAGATGTTCAAGAACTTTTGACACAATATACTAAATTTTCACAAATGGTTAAGAAGATGGGAGGTATCAAAGGGCTTTTGAAAGGTAGTAGTGACATGTCTAAGAATATGAGCCAGTCACAAATGGCAAAATTGAATCAACAAATGATGAAAATTATGGATCCAAGATTTCTTCATCAAATGGGTGGTCAGCAGGACTTCAGTCAATGATAAGGTAGTTTCCAAAGGGTGCTTCTGGCAAAATGAAAGACATACTGGGATTCAATAATATGTAAAAGAAGATGCCTTAATATAAACTGACTTAGTTGAATACATTATTTGCTGAGACTGCAGTTGCTCATTTTTTTTGCAAATGGCAGGGGAAATATTTTCCTTGCCTGTCTTTCCCTTATCTTGTTTCTTCCTGTCTTCTTCTTTTCCCTTACTTTATTCCCAACCACTCTTTGATATAAGGGAAGGAATATGAGGGTTTTTTTGTGGAAATCATGACAATTTTGTTTTATATTTTCTTTTGTCATTACTATCATGATTAAATTAAACAAATCATGATATAAAATTTCAATACTTAAAAGTTTTTCATTGTCTTAAAGGCCAATCATTACATTTGTAAATGGTCTGGCCAGTAGTTACATGATGTCTCAATAAAAAAGTGCTATAAAATAAATATTAAAATCATTATAACTTAAAAAAATCAAACCTGGTCTGTCCCACATATGGAGATTCTTTAAAGCATACAATATACAATATAATACAATATAATATAATAAACACCAACACCATCATAATTCTTATCTAAGAAGCAGGAAAGACCCACTAATTTGAAAAGATATTTACTATGTTAATATATCAGTATTCAGAAATAACAGAAACATGAATTTGGTCTAAATGCCCATCTATGGAATATTGCTGGCATGTGAAAAAACTGAGATTATTGTGGACTTTTTTATTCCTATTCATAATAGAAGTGACTTTAACAAACTTGCAATACCCAACAATTCTTAGAGTTTGTGAAAAAAGTGGAACTGGTAGTTTAGATTTAATAATGTATAAAGCTAATGTAATAATGTAAGAAAACCAGTGATGGATGGTAGATTATATAAGGAGTGTGATATAAATTCAAAGCTATGCTCCCAAAATTAATACAGTAGTGTAAACCAATGATAAACTTTTATATTTTTATTCTAAATAAATAATACTCATTGATCTTGACCAGAAGATACTTAATAAAAATAATAATAATAATAATAAATAAGCATATTAAGCAGTGTTAAGTGCAATGAGTAAAATGAAGAGTAAAACTAAATCAGTTATTGTGACTTTCCTCTTTTCACATCACCTTGTCATCTCACAACACATTATCTTCATCTGATAAATATTGAGATCCTCTTTGTGCCAGAAACTGTTCTGCATACTAGAATCACTAACAGAAGCTTTCTAGTTCTTAAAAGAATTCAGGTCACTTATACAGTTAGTTTCCTGAAAGGTTCTTGATAGACCTATTGGTTCTTAATGGGCTTTTCCTTATTTAACACCCCTTTTTGCTGTGATGGCAGTTTCACAGACAACCCTCAACTAACTCTTCCACAAAGAGTTCACATCCTTATGAAACATACTCCTCTTGAGTGTAGGTTTAACCGAATTTAGGTTTAATTTCTACTTAGGAAATATAAAATGACAAAAGTAGTGAGATGTCACTAATGAGATTTTTATCTTGCTCATTCTCTTCTGAGCTTTAATTTTGTAAACTTTCCTTTTAAGGACACCAAATGCTATGTTGACAGAGAGATCTTGGCACTCTGGTAGTGAGCATGGCATATCGACATTAAAAAAAATCACGTCTAGGATTTATGCAAAAACCAAGATCTCTAATTCCAGAGGTCTGACTCTCACAACTGAGGATAAGCAGAACTTTGGGAACCATAAGGAAAAACTTTATCATAAGCTTAGTATATGTGCAAAAACCAAGATCACTAATTACAGAAGACAGACTACAACAATTATGACGGAACCAACATTCTGGAACTATAAAGACTCTATCCTAGACTTCGTCCTAGGATCTGTGCAAATACCAAGATCTCTAATTGCAGAGGAGTAGTTTTGACACCACACTGGTGCAGAATGTTTCCTGGCACCATAAAAAGATCTTGGGGCTCAACAATGCAATGCCTGGAGTCTTTAATTGTACCCACAACAGTATGCTTCAAAGGTGGAGAAACCCTGTACCTCTTAGACCAAGGGAATTCCCTTTCTAATTTCCCCAATACTTACTGTGCCTATGCAAAACAAACAAACAAACAAACAAACCAAAAAACAAAACTAAACAAAACAAAAAACACAAAACCTTGCCACACTAGCTCCCCTTTCATTTTTTTTCTTTCTTATTGTTGTTGTTGTATTTTTGGCTTATTGCTTGTTTTGGTTCATTTTTTTATTTTTCTTCTTTTAAATTTATAGCTTCTAGATGAGCTCCTCCCAGCTTTTTTTTTCCAATAGAGCCACAGAACTTGGAACATCTTGTCTGTGAGTTTTGGATAGCTTATAAATTTCAAATGTGATTCAAGGGCTCTTATATTATGACATTATCAAGAATAAGGGGCTAAAGAATGTTTTACAATAAAAAAAGAAGAAATGGATAAAACAAATTTCAGATATTTAATTTGAAAACCTGTTCTCCATTCAGAATAGTCAAAGTTCTAGTTCATAGTTATAAAATGTAGAAGCATATGCATTTTACTGAAGACATAATTTTTCCTTTTCATTATTAATCCATAAAGATTTGAAACACAATAAGTAAAATGCATTGTTGAATTTTATTATCATTACTTATTAATAAGAGTGTCAGAGTGGTGAGAAGAAATAAGGCATAGCTAGAGGCACAGAAAGAATTTCAAGGTATTTTTGATTCATGTAAACATATGCATGAGGTCTTTTACTATTTATTTACATGAATTCTTGAATATTAATAAATCACTCAACAAAGATTTTTTGATGGTAGTTGCATGTAGAGAATATATCATTTACCACTAGCAGAAATAAACCTGAGGGCTGTAGCAGACATGTAGCACATAAAAATGACATAAAAAGAAATGCATTTACAATTATTGCCTAACAAGTATTCATTTCTTGGACATCTTGGAGTATCATTGTTTTACTATAGCTGGGTTGGCTTTTTTTCGAGGTAAATTTAATTTCTTCAGCAAACTTGTGTTTCTTCAAATAAAAGAAAATCAGTTTTAAAAATTCATTCATAAGAATATGTTTATCATTTATCATTTACTGAGTATAAACAGTGGTCAAAAATTTATCTCTGACATCACAGAAAGCATTGTCACTAAAAAACAAAACAGTTAAGTTGTTTTTGTTACATTTATCTTACATACTAAAGTTCATCATTAATAAATATATTAGTAAAATTACTATTTATATATAACCTGAAAGAGAATTAATGAGTTCACAGAAATCCTTTATTTTTTTTCAGTTATTTTATTCTTTTAAGAGATTGACAAAGTATGGAAGAAAAATATTCTTCCTGGAGGAAATCAATTTTCTTAAATGCATACAGATGTACATTGAAAAGATTGCTATATAGAAGAAATTATGACCATTTCTGAGGAGCTCTAATGAAATTCTGGTAGAAGACTATGTTCACTAAAATTGTTTCCCTCCTACCTAATTCTGAAAAATTAAATAACTGTACTGAATAATCAGTCTATGCATGCCCTAATATGCCTGGAAAGATGCATTCTTTCCTAGCCAAAGTATAATAAACTTTCAAAACTATTAAAAAAGGAGACAACTTTAAGGAAGAAGGTAAGTGACTTTGAAGAATCATGCTCCTCAAACATATAGATGAAATGTCTCCTTTCTTAAATGGGGAGATTATTACCATTAGGTGATGACATGTGATTCAAGTTATGCTATTGTGAGCTCTGCTCTAGGAAAAATTTGGTATGATTAAAATATTTAGGTGTTAATAAGGAAACCAAGATGATCTGCAATGATGACAGAGCAAACATTGCAGTAGATGGATGGAAGAGAAAATTCTTGAGGAATACTAGAAGTTTAGTCCTAAAAGAATAAGGTCTCCTGTATGAGATATGTACATTCTGAATCTTTGGGTTATCTTTTTACTCTGTGCTTCTTCTATTCTTTTTTTTATTTTTATTTTTATTTATTTATTTATTTTTTTGGTTTTTGGGTTACACCCTGCTGTGCTCAGTAGTTAATCCTGGCTCTATGTTCAGAAATCACTCCACGCAGGCTCAGGGGATCATATGGGATGCCGGAATTCGAACTACCGTCCTTTTGCATGCAAAGCAAACACCCAACTTCCATGCTTTCTCTTTGGCCCAGCTTCTTCTATTCTTAAGGCTTTGAATGTACTTTTACCCAATAATAAATTTATTTCCCAATTTCTCTTTAAATAAATTGCAGCATATACCATATGCCTTTAAATCTTTCTCAATTCATCTCAATAAAGAAGAATGATAGTAGGATTAGAGAGCTTCAAATAAAAGTCAGGTTGGTATGGAATCAAGAATAGTGGGTAGCCAGAATTCTTAGTGTTAACCCAACCTATTTTTCTGATTACATAGCTGTCTAATACTTCTCAGCACTGACATTTCAAGAGAAGAAGAACCACAGAGGTACTTTTGTCAAATGTTGTTTTTAACAGCAATTTTCCTTGAGATAAAGAAGAGGTGCCCACACGGGGCATTTTTGATGTGGCAGCCATTGTTAAAGAAAGAGTATATCTTTTCGATTGCAGCTGGTATAAGGCATAGCATTGAATGCATGATCTAAAAAAATTGGGGTGATGAAAATATATATTAAACAGAGAACATGCAATTGGGGAGAGGTCAATTATACAGTACATCTCTGTATTGAGTTACACATAAATTGCAAAATTATACTTTATGAAAAGAGCTTCAGGATTTATTTAATTATTAAAGTGTATGCATTTTCCAAGAAAATGAATTATATAGCCATTAAATTTTATGAATCAGAAGATTTTTGTTTTGGTTGTTCATTTCTGAAAAATGATCCCGAGTACAAAAATATTCCTAGAGGAATAGAGTTCATTCTAAATGCATTTGCATTTTTATTTATAGATCATTAGCTATTTGATGAAGATGTGAGACAGGATAGAAACTTAAAGATAAAATTAATTTTATTTCAAAAATAAAGGTCCAAAATATCTGAAATCAGAGTAAGTTTCTGATAACTTATCATTTAGGTCAGAAAGATTGACTAAAGCATAACTTGCTAAGTCTAACTTTTCACTGCATAAGAAAAAGTGTAAATTTATTTTGAAAGTAAGAAATCATTTTATGTGAGGTTCTTTTTCAGTGAGAAATGGTGGGAGAAAGCTCATCTCTAAGTTTCTCCAGAAACTGCTGTTTCATCACTTGTAAAACACTAGATCTACTTTTAGAATATATACTTACATTTCAGGAAGTTATTACCTTCATTTTACTTGTGTTCGTAAAAGAATCAGAATGCCTTCTTTCTCACATTGTAAAAGGACAAGTTATATCAGGTAATTGGTGTCTCTATAGAAAACATCTTCTAATGTTAATTGAATGGCCTTGGTGATGTATTTTTTTCAACAATGTCTCAAAAATTCAAATAAGAGATATGAGAAATGTTCACAGATAAATGGTTCATATTTAAAAGCTTTCTTCTCTATACTATAGTGAAGCTATAAGGGTGAAAACTTTATTTAATTCAGGAGATTCTTACTGAACATCTTTCTAATTTGCCCTAGATCTAGATTTTTATCTAAAAATGAAAGAGCTGTCTTAAGAATTATATACTTCCTATCTAATTTTCTAAGACCACCAATATTTTCTATACACCAGCCATTATTTAATAAGCATTATTTTCTAATATACTTGGTTATTTGGCAGACTACTATGACCCCAAGAGTTATATTTATATTTTTAGCATGAATAAAAAAATAAAAGCATAAAGCTCATCTTTAAAACTTATTGTCTTCTTTTTTTGTTTGTTTTTGGCGGGGTCACATCCGGCAGCACTCAGGAATCACCCCTGGCTCTACGCTCAGAGATCGCCCCTGGCAGGCACGAGGACCATATGGGATGCCGGGATTCAAACCACCATCCTTCTGGACGCAAGGCAAATGCCTTACCTCCATGCTATCGCTCTGGTCCCTATTGTCTTCTTAATATAGTGAAGAAATCCATCTTTTGCTTAGGTTGAAAATTTGAGTATAATCCTTCAAATTGATTTTAGTGTTTATCACCAATTTTTGCTGAAATAAGTAGCATATACTAAAATAGCCGCAATGAGCTAAAAAAAATCCATAAAAGTGACTTGCAATTGAGTTTCTACCAATTAAGGGATTTAACATAGTTAACATGACTTAGTTCTTTGACTACCTGAAATTTGAAAATCCAAAATCACTTATTTTATTTTTAAAGTGAAAGGAACCTCTGTAGCTAGCAATTATCTCATATTTCTTGGAAATAGAGACTTATTGGCGAGAAATGAATAACTCAATGCCAGGTAAATGTGCTTTTCTTCTGTCTCTCTTTTTACTCTAGTTATTGTTTTAGGTTATGCATATTATTAGGCCTTTATTTTTGTTTGATATTTAGAATTGGGTTAGAGGTTTATCTGTGGGAAATACAAAACCAACCAGAGCCTGGTTTTATTTTATATTTTTAGTCTAATTATTTTAGGAAAAAATCACCATCAAAAAAGAAATATCAAACCTAGCTAATAAAAATATAACTTTAAGTTTTTAAATAAAATCTCTGTGATTTTGGCTCAAACATTTTCAATGAAGCATCAATTGGCTAAAGCAAAATTCGTGTTGAACTACATTCTGTATCATTTTTAGGGAAAATAATGGCCTTCTAAAGATATGCTTTAGTGTCTGTACTTATAAGACACTATTAATATGTTATGTTACACAACAGACTGGAATTAAATTAAGATTGATAGGCAATTGCCCTCAAAATAAGGAGATTATTTTATGGATCATTTCAGCAGGTGCTCTGAAATTACAAGCACCTTTAAATGTCTACAAAGAAACAGAAGAGTCATGGGACATTGAAGTTTTGACAATCTATTTGAAGGTGAAAGTGTGATTAGACAAATATATTGGTAATCAGATGGAAGGTGAAAAAGACAAGAGATAGGATTATTTTCTTAAATTTTTGAAAAAGGAAAGTCCTATCAACAATACCTTGGTTCTAGCTTCCTAAGAACTGTATTGAACTTCTGCCTTCCAAAAGTGTGGGTTATTATATCTAAGTCGTTTTAAGACACTATATGTGTCACATGTATTATAGTATTGAAGCACATGATACCCACATCTCCCTTTTTGAGATGTATACTTTCCTACTTTCATGTTGGTTTATATACCAAGGCACTCTCCATGTTTGAGACGCACCTACTCCCTCTTGAATTTGTTTCTATCTATTTTTCTATTTAAAATTTTTTTGTGATACACTAGGAAGTGATCAGGGTTTACTCCTGGCTCTGCACTCAGTCATTACTTCAGATGGGCTCAGGAGACCATGTGAGATGTCAAGGATTGAACCTGGGTCAGCTGTGTGCAAGGCAAACTCTGTACCTGTTGTACTGTCACTCTGAGCCCTCTTTATCTTTCTGATCTTTCCCTCCCTTTCCACAGTACCTCCAGTGCATTTTTTAATTTAAAAACAGAAGACATTAAGTGAGAATTTTTTAAAAAATGAAACAAAGCAATAGAAGATAATGTTAATAGAAGCCTGTAACTCAAATTCGATTGTAACTCCAGTCTTGTGATCATAGTCATAGTTTATTGAGGGTGGTCTACATCAGTTAATTTAAATTTCAATATCATTTTCATCCCCTTTTTTTTCAAAATTTAAACATTAAAATATTTTAAGTTATTACTTTAATAAAGTGACCTATGTGAGATAAGGAGATAAAGAGAAGGAGGTGAAGAAATTCTCTAAGGTTGGCCTGAGTCCCTCTGTAGGAAACACTTTTATTTCTCAGAACAGTGATGTGCCTGTACAAAGAAGGTACTGAGGTTTCCTTTAAAATTTTTTTCTTTGCTTAAAATTAAACGTAGTTATTACTTGGAATCTAGTGTTATCATGAAGACAAGCAAAATAGTTGGTGGTGGCTGCAGGGTTTTCATTGTAATAGAAACTGGACAAGTGAAGATTATTTCTAGAAATCTATCTTCTTTGTATCAAAACCTTTCCCTTCTTGTACAAAAAATACCTTTAAAACAAACAAAAAATAACCACTATGGCTCATGCAGTAGGAGCCAATCCCTTTGTTGGTTCTTGGTTTGAGGTTTGCTATTTTTTTTTCATTTTATCCTTTAGGGAATTTTTAGATATTAACTTTTCGTTATTGTTTTTTAATTTTAACCTGTAGCTTTGAAAGAGATCAGAAAAAACTATTTATAGTTGTCATGGACTGGTGTGGAATTTTTAAGGTCACCTCTGAGAATTTGTTTTTCTTTCAGACTGGTTCTTATATGAAAGTTGTGAATCTTAGGTTCCCGGCATACTTGTCTATGTTTTTGACCAATATTAATGTGTCATGTGCCCTTTGAGGACTTAGGTATGTCCTCCAGACCCCTGCAAAGACAGTGTAAATGTGAACTATGCTATGAGACTCCCATGAATGTCTCTATCTCCTGGTTCCTACTTCTTAGTAGAAATTCCCCTTATGTTCTAACAGCATCATTTTGAACAGAAAGAATTTTGACAAAACAAAACACATTATTCATCTCTATGTATATAAGTAGCAATACTGCCTCTTATGGGTAGAATTTGTGTCTATTGTTTTTATTTTTTTCCAGGCTCCTCCAATTGCATTTTCTAGTTGGAGACATGCAGGATTTGAGATTGAGGCTCTGGGAATAGAAATAAGGACATAAAAGCTGAGGGCCTTGTGTGGGTATCAGAAGTGTGTGGGTGTGTGTGTGTGGGGGGGATTTAGGCGTGCCATGGTGATATATACCTCCAAGAGTTTTTCATTATTGGAGGGGGTCCTGGACACCCCCCAGTTTCCCTTTCTTTCTTTTTTTCTTATATTGCTTCATTTTCCTTTCACATTCTTCCCTGAAACAATTTTCAGTTTAGTTCCCACCCCTCCTCTATGGAACTAGGAGGTTAGGATAGAGGATAGTGGGAATATGAGGGGTCGGGACTCTCATTCTGGGTGGAAATATTTCCTTTTATTTTTTAGTGATCAGATGGTGAATACTTTCAAATACATTTCTTATTATTCATGTTGAAGTGTGGTTATTTGTTTTCAAATAAAAAGTCTAAATGTAAAAAAGAACAATGAATGAAGTAAAGCCAGATGTTAATCCAGAATAATAGTAATAGATAGTTCAGCATTTTCTAAATTCAGTCTTTGTTAGAGGAGAGGAAAGGAAAGACTCTAGTACAGAGTCGGAGTTAAGTGGAAAAAAGAGGCAATCACGAGTTAATTGTACAATGATTAGGTCAGCTGTATCAACTAGCCAGAACAATAATCTGAGTTAGAATTCTTTCTTCCTGTAGGCTAAGAGATATTTCAGGAATAAATTGAAGTAAACAGTAAATTTTCATCAGCCTTA
This sequence comes from Suncus etruscus, assembly GCF_024139225.1. Classification (NCBI taxonomy): domain Eukaryota; kingdom Metazoa; phylum Chordata; class Mammalia; order Eulipotyphla; family Soricidae; genus Suncus; species Suncus etruscus. The sequence goes on along the minus strand of NC_064867.1, from coordinate 14,344,741 downwards.
AGTTTTTTGGGGGGTTAGAGTTTGGGTTAGGGTCATTGTATCCTTTTACATTTTTCTTTTCTTTTCCCCACTTTATTGTGATACCACGATTTACAGTATTTACTGCTAATGATGATTTCACACATGCATTGTTTTACACTACATCCATGAAGAGTGTCATTTCCTCCACCAAACACTCCTTTCATTGATCCTTCTTAACTCATCCCAAGAAAAGTTCAGCTCTATGGCCAACTTTCAGTTTTGTTGCCTTTGTCCATTTGTTTCTCTCTTGTTATGTATCTTCTTACACATTACAGAGATCACTCTCTATTTGTCTGTATTCTTCTAGCCACATAGTGGTATATTGCCTGATCTAATGTTTTCTTACAGGTGCATAGTATTCACTCATGTACAACTTTCACAGTTTCTTAACCTATTTGTATTTTCTTGGGCAATAATAATTGTTCCATATTCTGGCTATTATACTAAGAACTATAATAAAAACAGTTGTGCATATATCCTTTCAAAGTGATGTTTTGTGTTTGAGGGGTAAATGACAAGAGGTGGGATTAATAGATCATATGAAATTTCAGTTCTTACTTTATAAAAGAATCTTCACACTTCAATAATTTCCAAACTAAATTGTGTTACCAACAGCGAATAATGGTGTCTTTCTTATTATATGCACATCAACATTTGTTGTTACCAGTCTTTTAGATATATGTAATTCTTACATGTATGAGATGATATCTGATTATTTTGATTTGTATTACTACTAGCATCTGTATATATTCTTTGGGAGGTATCTGGTTTTGTTTTCGCCTTTTCTTCATCATTCATAAGGTTGTTTATTTTATTTTACCTTTAGTTTTCTTATCATAAAATATTTTTATTTGATGTAGTTATGCTAGGTTATTTTTGTGTTTGGTGTAGAGCTCTGACTGGTCAGATTTTGGAAGACATCCCTGAGGTTCATTAATTGAAAAGTTTTGTCTTTGTTTTTCTTAAATATTTTTTATGACTTTTGCTCTAATCATGAGATCTTTAATCTACTGTGCATTCACTTTCATTGATAGCTAAGGTACAGTTCTAGTTTTAATTTTTACATGTGATTGACCAGTTTTCTCAACACTGTTGTGTATGTAAACATTTTTATGGGATTATTATGTTACTGACCCTACCCTGATCGCTGATTGTGCCCTACCCTAGGGTGTGACCTGGCATTCTGCTCCCACCATTTGGTGGTATTTGATTCTGGGGAATAAAAGCAAGGGTCTGTGGAAGGTGAGGGGCTTTTTTCCTGGGGCCTTTCATAGGTCTTTTGGCTTTGGCCTCTACACGGAAAAAAGAGCTATTTTCTTCGGAAGCCTGACTGCCTGTTGGCTTTCTTCCCACTGCATTCACCTCCGAACCGCCAGCTGATCAGGGTAACAGATGCGTGGTCCGAGCTAGAGGAGAAAGGCCTCATCCTTCATACCTCCATCAGTCAACCTCATCAGGGGCTGATTTGCAACACTTTTATTTTAAGAGATATTCTTTGCTCCCCTTAATGTACTTAGCTTACTTGTTGTAGATTAACTTTCCATAAATCTGAAGATTTGTCTCAGGACTCTCAATTATTTTCTATTTCAAGTCTTTCTTCTAGTAACAAAGTTTGGATTACTATAACTTTATAATACAATACAAGTCAAATCCAAAAAGTACAATAAACTTCGCCTTTTTAATTTTCTTCTGAGAATAGCTTTGGCTATTTTGGGAGCTTCATGGATCCTCAACAATTTTAGTAGAGTTAGTTTCAAGTCACAAAAGACCATCTTGAAAATCTTTTTTTTTTTCTTCTTCAGTTTTTGGGTCACATTTGGCAGCTCTCAGAGTTTACTCCTGGCTCTACATTCAGAAATCGCTCCTGGAAGGCTCGGGGGACCATATGGGATGCCGGGATTTAAACCACCCTCCAGCATGCAAGGCAAACGCCTTACCTCCATTCTATCTCTCCGGCCCGCATCTTGAAAATCTTAATAGTGATTTGGATGAATCTATATGATGCTTTGGATAATGTTCTTTTTTTGATAATTTCTTTTTTATAACATTTTGATAATGTTGATTTCCAAATACATGAACAAAAAATATTTTTCTATTTCCTAGTGTCTTTATTACTTCAGTAATGACTTATAATTTTCATAGTATGTCTTTCTCTTTGTTAAGAATAACTTAATTATATCATATTTGGACACCATTTTAATAGAGGTTTTCTTTAAAAATTCATTATTTTTCAGTTCATTATTTGCATACAAAATGCAGCAAATATTTTGGTGTGTGTTTATTATGTAGTCTGTTTCCTTGCTCTATTGGTTTATTGTGTATAAGAGATATTTTAATATAAAATTTTTATGTACATTATGTCTTTTGTAAATATAAACAGTGTAACTTTGATTTTCCAATTTAGATCCTTTGATTTCATTTTCTTATCTGTTTGTTTTGGCAATGACATCAAAAATATTATTGAATAAGAGTGGACATCCTCTCTTGTACCTGATCTCAGAAGAAATCTATCAGTTTTTCAAAATAATATCATTGGTATTTTTCCTTTTGTATCTATTTTATTAATTTACTTGTGTTTATTGAATCATTATTCCATTTCTGGGACAAAATCAATTTTATCATGATGTATAATTCCTTTTTTTTTTTGTATTATTGGATTGAATTTGCTAAGAAGTTTTGAAGATTTTTGCGTCTATGTCAATCAGGAAAATTGGCCAGACATTTTCATTTTTTAATACTATCTCTTTCTTCTTTGGTTATTAGCATAATAATGATTTGCACCAGTATTCCTGTCGTGAGATTCTTACTGATGCTATAATCAGATATTGGTAATGATAACTTCAGTATTTCATTAAAAAAACCTAAGAAGAAAGACATTTTACATCTTAATTAAATGCTGGGACCGTCTTTCAACTACAGAGCTCCTCTCTAGTTGAAAGACATAGTGTTATGCACATGAGAGATAGAGATGAGTTGCTACTAAATATTATAAATTTAGTTGTATGTATAATACACCATAATCCTTAGTAACATTACTTAACATTACTAACTATATAATATCATGAGCCTTAGTAAGTAAACAGAGCATTTTTAAAAACTATATATACCTTGAATAATATTGTATGTTAACTATTAAAACAGCAGCAACCTCTAATAAGTATTGTACTCTCTTATTCTTACCTTCAGCCTCTGAAACAGAACAAAAAACATTAAATTTGCCAGTCCCCAAATTTTATAAGCCTGAAATATCTTAGTTCTTCAAGTAACCTTTTCTAGGCCTACTTTTGGAATGATTTAACCCTTTTTGACCTTTTAAAATATTAATTCATGATTTGCTTGTGAATATAATGATTGTCTAAGTCCATGCCATAATAAAATTCAGCTTCCATTTGTTACTCCAAGTGCATCAATTCACAGTGGTGACCCTTTGAGTTCACAAATAGTTCTTTTTCCTTTTGCCAGAAGATGATCTATCTTTAGATATATTTCACAGCATTCCCTTTGCTTGAAGTGAATTCGCAGCCACATTCTTCTGAGTCTAATTGGAGTCACAAAATAGAAGAAAGCATTCTTACAGAATTTAGATCACTTTCTAAGATGTGCCTTCATTATTTCTATTTAAGCTACTTTGTTTTTATTCTTGGAAAATGCTTTGAACAGTTTAAAACTCTTTTACCCCTGTAATTTTGGTTTAGTTTTTCAGAGTACTGAATAAGATGCATGAAGGTGAATGCACTTTTTTCTCTGTTCCTCTTCTTTCTAAAAAGACATATTCTGCCTTTACTTATTTGTAGGATATTCCTGTGTTGGGTATAATTAACAGTTTATATAAACTTTAAGCTATTAGTTTGCTTTGTTTTTTCTCTTTATTTTAATTTTTATATCTTTATAACTATTTTTCCTTAATTTTTATATTTTTCATTCCATATTAACATCCTGAACATTTATTGTTGTTTTTGTCCATGATTTCCAAACCAGATGGCAGGTTTCTAATCCACGAATGGCCTACTGGGTGAAGATCTGGTATGATAAAAGAATTAGACAATTTTACTTTTAAATAGTCACTTTCTTTTTTTGAGTTCTTTAAATTCTGGCTTTAAACTGCATTCATTGTTTTTTGTATCAAATAGCAACACTTAGGTTTAACTTAGAAGTGGTGATACTATATTTTAAATTTGTTTATGACCTAATAATCTGATAAATTTATTTTTTTAATTAAAATTATTTATTGCAGGCATAGAGAGCATATATTTGCTAATATCAAAGTGTCTATTAAAGTACAGATAGTAGCATAAGACAACCTTATTTCTTAAAAAGTTGATGTTAACATTTAGGTCAAACCTCAGAGCCATTATTACTACTGTAAATACTGCTGAACCAAGGGACCAGAGTAATTGTCCATTTAGATAACTCTTAACCAACTGACCCCAGTTAGATCCCTGGCATTCCATATGGTTCCTTGAGAACCAACCAGGAGTAATACCTGAATGCAGATCCAGAAATAACTTTGAGAGTTACCAGATGTGGTAAAAACAAAAGCAAAAACAAACAAGAAACAAATATTAAAAAGCAAAAAATGTTTGTTGAACCTCAGTGTAATAGTAGGAAAGTAAAAATGTATGATGTTAAACATTAGTGCTTTCTTTGGGGATTACATGGTTATTTATTAATGTGGTAATTCTATTAAAATACAATGTTGTTTTTATTGTATTTTTGAGGCCATAGATGTGATTTAATTGGGGAAGCACATGACTGGCAGTTAAACATTGATCCCTGAAAACCAAATACCCCTCTTATAAGTAGCCAGGCAAGTACATCCTGAGCACAGTGGATGAGTTCTCTATATCTACAAGTCAAAAAAACACGTCTTGCAAAATTTCTCATATCTACTTTGAATCAGAACTGCTAACTAAAATGAGTAAATTTACACATTTTGTGCAAAGAATTACTAAATATTTTCTTCCAAAGATGTGTTGAAATTTATTAATTGATCAGGTTGGGAAAAGAGTTACCCTTTTATTTTGTTTTTGTTTTTGCTTTGGGGCCACACCCAGTGACGCTCAGAAGTTACTCCTGGCTAAGCATTCAGAAATCGCTCCTTACTTGGGACCATATAGAACGCTAGGGGATCAAACCGAAGTCCTTCCTGGATCAGGTTTGTGCAAGGCAAGTGCCCTATCTCTGTGCTACTGCTCCAGCCCAAGAGTTACCATTTTAGTAAACTATGATTAGCAAAATCTGGAATAATTGTTGCCATTACTTATATATTATTTGCTCAGGCTGATAAAAAGGAAATTATATTGAACACTGGATACAGAAGAAATTATAGGTATATCTCCTCTTTAAAGTAATTTCATCTAAGAGTTGCTCTTGGTGCTTACAATGCTGACATTGTATCACATAGTGCTGATATTTTTACTTACTGAATATTTTATGGTTCTTTTATCTCACTGGAATATTCTATTTGATGGAAACATGAAGGCATTTGTCATGTGACAGGAAACTGAAGACAGTACAGGTTAATTTGATTTCTCATGTTCACATGAATATAAACCAAATAATTTCTCATCTAGTTGATGTTTCACCTCCATCTTTTCCTTAAGATGCTACATACCATAGAAAGGTGTAATGTAGAAAGGATAATGTAGAAAAAACATATTTCAAAGTTATGATTTTATTGAACCTGAGAAATAGTATAATGAGTACAATAATTGCCTTATCTGTGGCTTATCCAAATTCTGTTCCCAGCTTTTTATATGTTTCTCCAGACTGCCAGCGATGATTCCTGAGTACAGAGCCAGGAATAATATAGCATTGCCAGGTGTGGCCAAAAACCCAACCAAAATTCTTCATAAAATTACAAAGTTTTATAAATTAGATATTGATTAATTATATAGTTCATAGATCAAATGTATAATCAATCTCCACAACCTATGTTCTTAAATAAAAATTTTTGACCCACTGCTCTCTATCCATTTACCAGTTGGCTATAGCAGTTTTTAAGCTTGATGGCATAGGTGAGTAAATACACTGAAAACAAAATGTTTGTGAGCTATCTATTTTCTGATTTATTACAGGAACATTTTCTCAACCTCTGTTCTAGTTTACTATCTAAACAGTGTCATTACTTGTGCATATTCTATGAGCACTATTATTAAATATTTAAATTTAAGAAAAGTTATTAAAATTTTATGACCAATTTAAAAAATGTTATCTGACAAATTACTAGAATTTTGTTATCTTATTCTGAAAAATGTCTTGGTGCATTATTTAATCAAAATAATGCACCAAGACATTTTCCAAATATAAATTGTTTCTATTATCACAGGATAAGAATTAATGGAGTTAAAAGGAATTATGAATGACTGAATGACTATGAATTATGACATAATGCTTCTTTGTGAGTTTTGTCATGTAGGAAACAGTAATTGTTTTATCAAGTAAACCCAAACTAGTTCTATCCAAATTCAGGGGTTTGTTGAAGGCATTGAAAAGTTTAGACCAAACCCAGCAGCACTTAGGTCTTACTCCTCACTCAGTGCTCAGGAACCATTCATCGAGATTCTTAGGGAACCATATGCTGTGCCAGAGATTGAAATAGAGTTGGCCTCATGCAAACACATTAACCCCTGTACTATCTCTCCTGCTCAAACAGGACAGTTTTATGGACTATTATATGAATATATAGGATTATGGGTAACATTCAAATGGTCCATTTTAAAGTCAGTGCATTAACTTAAATTTCACATCTAACTTTTGAGCTTTGATAACAATCAGTATTTATTTGAAATTTTTTGGTATTAGAACAAATATTTTTCACATTTTACATTTTCTTCTGTTCAAAATTTTCTTCTGCTCAAAATTTTCTTCACTAGACTACAGTTTCTCAAGGGCATGTTAGTAAAAATTACACCAATAGGGCCCAGAGAGATAGCACAGCGGTGTTTGCCTTACAAGCAGCCAATCCAGGACCAAAGGTGATTGGTTCGAATCCCGGTGTCCCATATGGTTCTCTGTGCCTGCAAGGAGCTATTTCTGAGCAGACAGCCAGGAGTAACCCCTGAGCACCGCTGGATGTGGCCCAAAAACCAAAAAAAAAAAAAAAATTACACCAATAAAAAGCATGATATGGGGAGAGTCATAGGGGGGTGGGCGGCAAAAAAGAGAAAAAAATATGTATGAAGGGAAATAGGATATTAAATTATTGAGAAGCAGTGAGTGTTCTATACAAATTTCCACAAATAGGCTGAAGAAGCCACTTAGCTTAGGGTGCTCTGGTGAAGACATTCTCCTTTTGTACTGAAGAGATAGGACCGGGATTATATTATCTATAATGCACACACAATTAACCCTGGTTTAATGCAAATAATAATTTATGGTTCTTTCAACTTCACTAGGAATTACCTGTAAGCTTAGATCCAGTGGCTTCTGTGGCCCAAACTATCATCTCCAACCGTAAAATATAGATTCTTAGAAAGCTTTCATTTTTATTCTTTTGGTTTAGGGAATCAATTACTGACTTCCAAGAATTTCTAACTTTAAAACTTTTGTTCTTAACTTCTCACTCCACATCCTTCATTTCACCCTAATCCACTGACAGTCCTTTGGCGCTTGAGTTAGGACTATGAATAGTATATTTATTCCAATTATCCATATAAATATGTCTTGAAGATGATCTGAATTCTATTGCAATAGAATTTTCTTATATAGTTTAGAGTCAAGGTGGCAACTGATGAGCAGATGGTGTTAGCTATGTGTTCTTTGACTCCTTTTTCTGTATCTTTTCATTTATTTCAATAGTTTTCTTGTCAAAGCTACTTCTTGTAGCCAAAAGTAAATTCTTCTCATATTCATTCTTTTTTTTTTTTTTTTTTGGGCCACACCCGTTTGATGCTCAGGGGTTACTCCTGGCTATGTGCTCAGAAATCGCCCCTGGCTTGGGGGAACCATATGGGACGCCGGGGGATTGAACCGCGGTCCTTCCTTGGCTAGCGCTTGCAAGGCAGACACCTTACCTCCAGCGCCACCTACCCGGCCCCTCATATTCATTCTTTTCAAGTTAAAAATGATCTGGCAATATTGATTAAAACAGTTAAAAAATTAATTTCATTTTTCTTACAAGTTTAAGCAAGAAAAATTAAGCTTAAGGTATCCCTTTGAAAAATAAGCAGAACAAACAAAATAATCAAAATAAACATTTTAACAGTCTCATGAAAGGCAATTGCCTTATCACTGTGCTACCACTTCAACCCCAAGATTAGGAATTTTATTTTAGGTGGTTGTTGGAGGATTGAGATTTAGAATAAGAAATACCTTTCAAAATTTTTTCATCAACTTAATTGATCAGCAATTGACAAATCAAGCATTGGGTGTATTTTTTTAATTTAATAGACCCCAGGCATCATAAAGGGAAAAAAAATATAGCTCAAGGATAGCAATTCTTAAGGTTACATAGCAGTTACAACAAAACTGAATCTTGAACTTTATTTCCAATCTCAGCGCTCTTCAAAGAAGTACTTCTTCCAAACCTACATCTGTTTGTTGACATCTTACAAATCTACTAAAATGTCACTTTAACTGAGATTTGTTCGTTTTAGCTGTCTAGGTGAGCTATATTCAGAACTTTCTTTTTCATTTACTAAAGAAGAAATTGAACCTTTATTCAGAACTATCTTTTTCATTCTGAATTACAATAGATGCTTAATTTTTTTTTTTTGGAATATGCTCAAAAAGTAAGGGGAGTTCAGATAATAATGTGAAACACACAACTGAATTGTTTATTCAGAGTTTATTTAGTTTTATAATAATATTTTGATTATTTAAAGGTAAAAGATCAACATATTAATGCTTTTTGTATCATAGACTTGGTATATCACTAATATATGTTGCTAGATATGAAATTCTGTATAACAAACATAATACCTTTTATTTAATGATTTAAATTGCTTTTTTATGTTTATTTATTCCAAGTAAAAATATTATCTTGAGTACTTTGTAAAACACTTGTTCATAACTTGTTCATAACAGTTGTTTCAGGCATTTAAATGTTCAAGCACTAATCCCAACACTAGTGTTACGTTTTCTTCAGCACTGTCCCCAATTTCCTACAAATCATGAAATCACTTTCTTCCTTGTAGGCACAATTTTTTTTTACTTCAGATTATTTGTTACACCTCAAATAATTATCAAAACTTAAATAAAAATTATCACATACTGTGTATTTTTTACAGACTGCTTTCTTAACCTCATATATCACTCCTATTATCTTTTTTTAAAATTTATTTTTTGGTTTGGGGGCCACACCTGGTGACGCTCAGGGATCACTCCTGCCTAAGTACCCAGAAATTGCTCCTGGCTTAGGGGACCATATGGGATGCTGGGGATCGAACCCAGGTCGGTCCTGGGTCAGCCGCATGCAAGACAAATGCCCTAACACTGTGTTATTGCTCCAGCCTCATCTCCTGCTGTCTAAAGTACAATCACTACAATTTATAGAAACCTATATAATTCTAACATGCAGATATAAAAATTTTAAGTTTTCTACTTCCTTTCTGATATTTTTGTAGGTGAATTTGAATTTTTAGCATATCCCTTCTAATATCTAAGTACATAGATATTTCCTTCAACTTACAGAATCCTATCATATGGATTATAAAGCATTTCATTTATCTACTTCCTTTCTGACATTCATGTAGATAGGTTTGAAATTTTTGGTTATATTTGTACATGCTCTTATTCTAGTGTGTGAACATTTATTTATAATATATGCCTAAAAATAAACTACTGGGATGGAAAATTTGGTGTTTTGAATTTTACCAGATTCTGCCAATTTTCCCTTTAGAAAAGTTTCTTAGGAACAATTTACTTTTCTTACAGTAATAGGAGAACAAAAGATGTGGGTGTTCATTTTCCACAAGCTATCTAGTATTGTGTGGCTTGATATCCATTCTCTCTTAATACAAATTTTATTAATAGAATCAGTTGTTACCTCTGATGTGAGGTATACTTTACTTACATTTTTATGTCATTTGGGTTTGATATTTGTATAATCTATATTGAGTTTGATATTTATAGATTACTATAAATTAACAAATTAGCCTACTGCATCATTACCAAAAGATTACCCATTGTCTTTCTTTCTTTCTTTCTTTCTTTCTTTCTTTCTTTCTTTCTTTCTTTCTTTCTTTCTTTCTTTCTTTCTTTCTTTCTTTCTTTCTTTCTTTCTTTCTTTCTTTCTTTCTTTCTTTCTTTCTTTTTCTTTCTTTCTTTCTTTCTTTCTTTCTTTCTTTCTTTCTTTCTTTCTTTCTTTCTTTCTTCCTTCCTTCCTTCCTTCCTTCCTTCCTTCCTTCCTTCCTTCCTTCCTTCCTTCCTTCCTTCCTTCCTTCCTTCCTTCCTTTCTTTCCTTCTTTCTTTCCTTTCTTTCTTTCTTTCTTTCTTTCTTTCTTTCTTTCTTTCTTTCTTTCTTTCTTTCTTTCTTTCTTTCTTTCTTCTTTCTTTCTTTCTTTCTTTCTTTCTTCTTTCTTTCTCTCTCTCTCTCTCTCCCTTCCTTCCTTCCTTCTTTCCTTCCTTCCTTCCTTCCTTCCTTCCTTCCTTCCTTCCTTCCTTCCTTCCTTCCTTCCTTCCTTCCTTCCTTCCTTCCTTTCTTTGGTTTTTGGGTTACACCCTACAGCTCAGGGACTACTCCTGGCTCTACACTCAGAAATCACCCCAGCAGGCTGGGGGTACCATATGGGACACTGGAATTTGAACCACCATCCATCTGCATGCAAGGCAAACAAATGCCTTACCGCTGTGCTATCTCCCCGGCCCCCATTGTCTTCTAAAATAGGCAATATCTATATCTCTCTGAGTAGAATTGTTCATATTGTCTCAGGATATCTTGAATCTTGAGATTCAATATAAAATATTTTAAATATAAAATATAAATACATATAATTTATAAAATATAATATAAAGATATAAAGAAAACATGGAACAGATTGTGAATTATTTGCTTTGGAGCTCAAATTTAGATATTGCTTTGAAACTGAATTAAGAACATTTAATCATCAGAACAAATTATTATAATTGAGCATAAGCTCAATTAAGTATACAAGAACTTTCATATGGGTATTTCTTCATTTAGATCAGTGCACTAATGATATCAATATAGAAGTGTATTATCTTATTTCATCCTACCTTCAGGGTATTGTTCACTTTTAATTGGTCTTTCTCTCTGCTCATTAACTGACATCTCCTAGTATGTAGAATAATCACATATTATATTTGGAAAAAATTCTTCTTACTTTCCAATTTGCATTTAACTCTCTTTTATCTCTCAACTTTGCACACCATTCAAATTACCTAAATAATAATCTTGTTCTTTCATGTTTATCCATCACTCCAAAAGTCAACCCTTACAGTGATTTACTCTTGCTAAATTTAGTACATATCATTATAGCCCTTATCATACCTCATTTCCCACAGCATCAAAATTGTTGCCCCACTCCATCTATAGACCAATCTTTGATTCAACCAATTCCACAACATTCAGCTACATGCTTATCTCCTCCTATGAAATAATACATTAGCACTAATAGATTAATTGGAATATAGGCTGTCATCATATTTAATAGTATTATTTATAGACTTAAATTACTTGTTTTGAATACCAAAACATTTTAGGAAAACTTTCTCTAAACCTTACACCTTGTTTATAATGACTTCGTTCTTTTTTATTTTTTTATAATTTTTATTTTGACCAAAGTGGATTACAAATCTTTCACAGTAATATTTTAGGTATATAGTGAAATTGAATCAGGGGCATTCCCACCACCAATGTTGTCCTCCTTCCACCCCTGTTTTCAGCATGCATCCCATATCTTCCTCCCTTACCCACCTCTAGACTGCCAGTAAAGTGGTCCCCTCTGTGTCTAGCTTGTTGTAGATTGAGTATCGATTCTTTAGTCTTTGTCTTTGGATTTGATGTTTAAGTCTTATCATTTTTTGTTTCTACTTAATATTCATACAACTGTTTGGAGTTGGTACCATCCATTATTTCCCCCTCAGTCTGTGAGGTGGAACAAGATGGTTCAAGTTATGAGGTTCTGTTAGAAGGAAAGACAAAAGTAAAATGGGGGAAAACTCAAACAAGCAAAAAATTGGGAGGAGTCTTTTTACAGGCTATAAATATCAATTTAAGAGAAGAAGTAAAAAAGGAAGAAAAACATAACAACAATACAAAAAAAAAGAAAAACACCACAGCAATAAAGACAACAACCACACAATAACCACGGTCCTGAAATAAAAACAAAACAAAGCAAAAAAAGAAAAAGCAGAAAAAGGCTAGAAACTTTCTGCTCAGTCATGAATGGTAAAATCAGGCATCTGTAGCTAGAGATCTTGGTCTTTACACAGATCATAGAATAGAGTCTTTCTTTATGGTTCTAGAAGTTCTGTTCCATTACTGTTGTTTTAATCAATCTTCTGTAGTTGGTGGTCTTGGTTTTTACACCGGTTCTAGGATGAAGCTTAGTATAGAGTCTTTCAATATGTTTCCAGAAGATCTGCTTGGTTGCAGTTGTTTCAGTCAGACCTCTTGAATTAGAAATCTTAGTTACTGTATAGATCATAGGTCAAAGCCTAGACTAGGGTCTTTTTTATTAGTCCCAGAATAAGTTCTGCCCAGTCATGGTTGTCATAGTCAGTCTACTGTCGATAGTGATCTTGGCTTTTGCACAGATCAAAGGATGATGTGTCTTCTAATTTCATCTTATCATTAGGTGGTTAAGTAAGACAACCTTTTGTTAGATCAAGTTGTTGCCATTTTCTTAATTTCAGGATATCATATAAAAACTGGCCCATGTTGGTGGTGTCAGAGAAGTATTAAGAATGTCCCAGAGGGAGTTTGGTTCCTGGAGCTGTTGTGGAGAACTGTGTGGGTTCTATGCCTAGGATATAGGTTTTGAAGTTGGATGGTCATTGTCTAATCACCTGGAGTCTAAGTTGGGTCCACATGACATATTCAAGGTGGGAGGTGCCCCTATATTATAAAATGTATGAGTTCTTATCCCTATGTTGAATAAGAGTGGAGAAAGTGGGCAGCCTTGCCTAGTTCCTGACCTTAGTGAAACCGTTTTTAGTTTTTAGCAATTAAGGATAAAGTTGGCTGTAAGCTTTTTGTATATAGCTATAACTATCTTGAGAAAGGTTCCTTCCAACCCTATTTTTCTGAGTATTTTCAGCATAAATGGGTGTTGAATTTTGTCAAACGCCTTTTCTGCATCAATTAATATGATCATGTGATTTTTCTCTTTCTTCTTGTTGATCTGATGTATGATGCTGATTGATTTGCATATATTGAACCATCCTTGCTTAGCTAGATTGAAACCCACTTGGTCATAGTGTATAATCTTTTTGATGTATTGTTGGATTTGGTTTGCTAAGATTTTATTGAGGATTTTTGCATCTATGTTCATTAATGGGATTGGTCTGTAGTTTTCTTTCTTGGTGGTGTCTTTGCCGTCCTTGGGAATGAATGTGATATTCACCTCATAAAATGAGTTAGGAAGGATTCCAGCATTTTCACTGTTTTGGAAGAGCCTGAGGATCAATGGTTGTAATTCTTCTTGGAATGTTTGATAGAATTCACCTGTAAAGCAATCTGGACCTAGACTTTTTTCTTTGGAAGATTCTTAATTACTGTTTTAATTTTCTTAGCTGTGATTGGACTGTTTAGGTTTTCTACATCCTCCTTGTCGAATTTTGGAAGATAGTAATTTTCCAGAAATCTGTCATTTTCTTCAGGGTTCTCTAGCTTAATTGAGTACAGTTTTTCAAATATTTCCTCATGATGTCTTGTGATTCTGTTGTAATCTCTCCCCTTTCATTTGTGATCCTGTTTATTTGGGTGCTTTCCCTCTCTATTTATTTATTTATTTATTTATTTATTTATTTATTTATTTATTTATTTATTTATTTATTGGTGCGTCTTGCCACCGGTTTGTCTATCTTGTTTATTCTTTCGAATAACCAACTCCTTGTCTCATTGATTTTTTTATATTGTATTATTTGTTTCTATGTTGTTTATTTCTGCATTGGTTTTGTTATTTCTTTTTTTTTTTCATTTTTCCACATATTTATTGATTGATTGATCGATTTTTTTAATATAAATTTTTATTTTGATCATAGTGGCTTACATATTGTTGACAATAATATTTTAGGTACATATTTACATAAAATCAGGGGGGATTCCCATCACTAAATTGTCCTCCCTACACCTCCGTTTCTGTCCTACCTCCCTTTTCCTTTTCCCTCACCCCAGGGCGGCTAGAATATGTGGTCCCCTCTGTATCCAACCCACTACTTAGTAGTCTTGCACCTGTTTGGTCTTGATGCCTCCCTTATTTCCCCCTCTAATTGGAGGCAGGACTAGCTAGTTCAAGTTGCGTGGTTTTGTTTGAAGGAGAGAAAAGTAATAAACTGGGATAAGAGTCTAATACCCCGAAATTGGGCGGAGTCCTTCTAAAGGCTCTCATCATCAATTTAGGAGATGGAGAAAAAGAAGGTGAAACACTCCACTAGTACCAAAAGAAGTGTCAAATATCCAGTGAGGGCTCCAGCTATATCGATAAGCACCACACAGAGCAGACAAAACAAACAAACAAACAAATAGAAACAAAAACAGACAAACAAAAATCACGCCATGGTTTTGAATTGAGAAACATGGCATAGCACATAACGAAAGAGAAGAAAGGAAGAGAAAAAAAAAGTATAATTGGGGACTACACTTTCAATAATCACACCCAAACAGAGAAATCGACCAAAATAGATTGGTAAATCAAAAATAATAACAATAATAAATGAAGGTAATAGTTATTTCTTTTCTTCTGGATTTGCTTGGTTCCTTTGCTGCTGTTTTTCCAAATTCTTAAGGTGTCCTTGTAAACTGTTGATTTTGTCATTTTCCTCTTTCCTGACATAAGACTGTATTGCTATGAGCTTCCCACTAATTACTGCTTTTGTTGTGTCCCACAGATTTTGACAATTTGTTTCTCACTGTCATTCATCTCAAGGAATCTTGTTATTTCTTCCTTGATTTCCTCTTTGATCCAACTGTTGTTGAGTAGCATTTTGTTTAATCTCCAGGTGTTGAACTTTCTCCACAGTTTCTTTTTTACAGTCAATCTTGATCTCTGTTGCATAATGATTTGATAGGGTGCTTCTAATAATCCTTATATTTGTGACTTTGTGTAAGTTAGATTTATATCTTAAGGTATGGTCTATTCTAGAGAATTGTCTATGTGCACTTGAGAAAAATATGTTCTGCTTTCTTGGGGTGAAGAGCCCTATATAATTTGTTAGCCCTATTTCCTCTAATTTCTTGTTTAGGGCTCTTATGTCTTTGCTAGTTTTCTGTCTGGTGGATCTGTCTTGTGATAGTGTTAAAATCTCCTACTACTATCACGTTACCTTCCATATGTTTCTCTGTTTGTGAGAAAATGCCTTACATATTTAGCTGGCTCTACATTTGGTGCAATAATATTGATCAGAGTTAGTACTTCTTGGTCTAATGTTCCCCTGATTAGTAAGTAGTGACCCGATTGGTCTCTGAGCACTTTCTTGAGGTTGAATGCAATTTGTTCTGTTATAATAATGACTGTCAGAGCTTTTTTGTTTTCCATTGGCTTAAATAATTGATTTTTATCTTTTTATTCTAAACCTGTGTCTATTCTGTTCTGTTAGGTGTGTTTCTTGGAGGCAGTAGATATCTGATTTTTGTTTTCTGATCCAGACCTCTATTCTGTGTCTTTTAATGGGGGAATTTAGGCCATTGATATTTAAGGAGATTATTAAAGAGTGGTTTGTTGTGCTACTGTATTGAATAGATAGTTGTTACAATCAGAGGTTTGGGTTGTGTAATACATCTTTAAGTAGTTCATTTAGAGTTGGTTTGGTTAGCACAAATAGCATGAGTTCTTTCTTGTCAGAGAATGTTTTCAGTTCTCCCTCCCGAATGAATGAGAGTTTTGCTGGGTAGAGGAGTCTAGGTTGGAAGTTTCTATCCTTCAGTAATTTGAACATGTCATTCCACCTCTTCTCACTTGAATTATTTGAAATGGAAAATCTGGTTTGATACTTATGTTCTTTCCTTTGTACTTGAGGGTTTTTTCTCCCTTATTGCTTTAAGGAATTCATCTTTCTTTTAGTTCCTTTGCCATTTGCATTACTGTAAATCTTGGTGTTGTTTTATTAGGGCCTATGTTAATAGGGACTCTATATTATAAAGTCCTTATCTGAGAGGTTAATCAGATGGTTGGTATTTCTTGGATCATCAGAGCTATCATTTTCATTCTCTGTGCATGGTGTTTGCCTGAGAGGTTTTCCATTGTCATGCTTGTAGTGTGACTTTTTTTTTTGCATGTTGTGGTGGGGTTAATTAATTAGAAAGAGTGCATGGCTGCAAAGAGTGGCCATGCTCTTCTGGGACCTCCAGAAGAGGAGACAGTTTTTTGGGGTGGCCCTTCCTAGCCCTCTGAAGAGAGCTTCAGGAGATCAGAGAAGAGAGACACAAAAAGCCAACAGGCCCCCTCAGCTTCTCCCAGTCAGCAATCACATGGCAGGGCGAACTTCTCCACAGACAAAGGAGTGTGCTCTCTGCCTGCATACCTGATTGTCAGTTTTCACTCTGTATTTCTGGGTGTTTTGGCCTGAGTGGCTCCAGGAGACAGTTTTTTGGGGGTGTCCTTTCTAGCCCTCTGAGGAGAGTTTCAGGAGAACAGAGGATAGAAACAAGCAAAGCCAACAGGTTCCCTCAACTTTTCCCAGTCAGCAATCACACAGCAGGGCGGACTTCCTATTAAGGACTCTCTTTGCTTCTTAAATTTGCACCGAAGCCTCATTCCAAAGGGTGGAAAAGTTTTCTGCTATTATTTCCTTCACTGTTTGCTCTTCCATTTTCCCTATTTCCTCTCCTTTCTACTATTCGTAGACTATTTCTTTTGTCTTTGTTCATTAAATACCTAACATTTTATCCCAATGTTTTACCTATTTTTTCCTTATTGGCTTCTTTGTCATTTTTGGTTTGTAGTGTTTCTTCAAGTTCTTCTATGCGATTTTCCAACTGAGTAATTCTGCTACTATGGCTTTCTAAAAATGTTTTTTATTTCCTTTAATTCCATTTGTATGGAATCTCTCATTTGCTGTAGAAGTCCAACTTTGAGTTGGTTGACCTGTTCATCTATGGATTACTTAAATTTGTTGGCAAGTGATTCCTTGATCTCTTTTGCCATGTCTTTCTTTATTTTTTTTATGGGAGGGCACACCCGTTTGATGCTCAGGGGTTACTCCTGGGTAAGCACACAGAAATCGGCCCTGGCTTGGGAGGACCATATGGGACACCGGGTGATTGAACCACAGTACTTCCTTGGCTACTTCTTGCAAGGCAGACACCTTACCTCTAGAGCCACCTTGCTGGCCCCGTGCCATATCTTTCAATGTCACTTTTATGTCTTTTCCTATTGGGGCCATGCATTTTTGTGGACTTGGTAGCTGCTAGGATTTCTCTACATATCCCTGGCTGCTGGTGTTTTCCTTAGTTTCTCCATAATCCTTTCCATTTAGTTATTCAGAGTGGTCTGCCCTTGTTCTCAGCCCTCCTTTATCACCTGGGGTGTGTGGCTGAGTCCCTACCCTAGAGTGTGTCCCTAGGCAGGTATGGTGGCTGAGGTTTGGCCCAGCCCTCCGGCCTCCTCCCTTTGGGTTTCTGTGAGAAGTTGCAGTCCGTAAGTGCTGAGTATGATGTCCAACTGCCTGTCTCAGTACCTGACAAAGACATGGGCCACCCACTTCCTCAGTCACCACACTTGCCAAGTGTGATTATAGATCGCAGCCTGAATTCCCTCCAGGTCCCTGACTAAGATGCAGGCCACCCACTTCCCCGATGTGTAGTTAACGACTTCATTCTTAACCTAGTTTTACTTTGTTTATTACAGCAATGGTGCCATGATCATTCACTTCGATGTTTTATGTGGTGAACATAGTAAGCACTACTCATAGGTAAATCATGTCTTTATGCTCAGGATCATAAAAGGGAGCTTTTATGTTTTTCCACACATCAAGCAAAGTTAACCACATACAATGAAAGTACCCTCTTTACTGGGTGATTTCTTCAGCATCACCTGGGTTTCAACCCAGTAAACAAAAGTTGTACTTATAATTTTTCTTTCCAGACCCAACCATAAATCAAACCATATCTCAAAAAATATCCAAAAAATGTTTTCTTCTCCAAAGTGTTCAAATTTTTTTCACTTTCATTTATATTTCCACCCCTGTTTTGTCAGTCTCTTTTTTCAGACAACAAAAATGACTAACAACATATAGAGAATAAGAGTTTCTTTTCTTGGTATCCAGTAAGTTTCCCATTGCTACTACAACAAATTATAAAAAAGTATGCTTTGAAAAACACAAATGTATTATCTTATGCTCTGGACTAATATAATGTCCTAAAATAAATATTTTATCAGATTTGCATTTTTATGGAGGTATTTTTATAGGAAGATATTCCCCTTTTTTTCTGATATCTGTAGCCTTCCTGCATTCATTGGTTCTAGCTCTTCCTTGTTTAATCTACTTTATTCATTTCATCTTTTTCTTTAACTTTATTTTATCTACTTAATTTAAAATCCACTTTTCTTACACTTGATTCACCTATATATTAAGGATATTAATTATGTGTAAGTATCTGAAGATATGTGTTTTTATCTCAAAAATTTTCACATAATCACATCTGCATAGCTCTTTTTCTATAAAAGGCAAACTAATAATATATTCCTAATATAAGAACACAGTATCTTTGGAAGGCATAATCTATTTACTACAGAAATGTTTATTTGCCTTCTTTTATTTCTTCTATTTTTAAGCTCCTATTGAACCTAACTGCCTTAGAATTATCTGCTCAGCAATGTACTATGATAAAACTATGAATAGTCTTGTGTACTTTTGTATTTACTTGGTTAAAGTTCACTTATCCCTGGGTTGGAGCAATGGCACAGCCATAGGGCATTTGCCTTGTACACGGCTGACCTAGAACCAACCTCAGATTGATCTCCCAGAGTCCCATATGGTCCCCCAAACCAGGAGTGATTTCTGAGTGCATAGCCAGGAGTAACCCCTGAGCATCAACGGATATGACCTAAAATTAAAAAAAAAAGTTCACTTATCAAGCTAGTCAATGAGAGGATTTTATTTTCTCTTTTGGATTGTACTCAAGTCTGGCAGTGCTCAGAAATTTATCCTGGCTTTGTGTCCAGGAATCACTTCTGACTGTGCTCAAGAAGAGGCCTTATTAAAGCAGAAACTATGTTGATTTGGTTAAGTGATTTGTCCTCATAACCACTAGAGTAAGGTGAACTCAAAAATTTGTCCTAATTTAATGAAGAGGTAGACTTAACACTTATATGTAGTCCTTCAAGAAATTGATTTTAAAATCTAGTCAAATGTTAAATAGTATTAACTTTTTTGTGTAAATGATAGGATAGTACTTACAGAAAGGAGAGTCCTTTAAGAATATTCATTCCATATATTGTATAAGAAAATGGATGTAAATTTTAAATGTTTCTTTCTATCTTAAAGGAGAGATAATGACTGAGGAAAATAATAACATAAATTGCTTAAGCAAAAAGTGGACCTACAGAATAAGATAAAACCAGTAGGTAGTGTCCTGGAGCTATAGTATAGAAAAAATAGGGAAGCCTTGTTGATATTAGTATCAAAATTTACCTTATAAAAATTATAAAGAAATACTCCTGGAGTGAGTAAGAAATGGCTGGATGTGGGGGTTTCCAGGCAGAGTGCTGATTGCTCTACCTGCAGAGTCTCCACCTGGCTGTGCTCCTTCTGAGGAAACTGAGGACCTGAAGGGAGCCCTGTCCTACTCTTCTCTGTCTTTCCTGAACTCTGGAAGCTCTCCTCAGAGCCCTGGGAAGCGAACTCCAAAAAAACTGAAGCTACCCAGCAAGTGAGTGAGTAAGAAATGGCTGGATGTGGGGGTTTCCAGGCAGAGTGCTGATTGCTCTACCTGCAGAGTCTCCACCCGGCTGTGCTCCATCTGAGGAAACTGAGGACCTGAAGGGAGCCCTGTCCTACTCTTCTCTGTCTTTCCTGAACTCTGGAAGCTCTCCTCAGAGCCCTGGGAAGCGAACTCCAAAAAAACTGAAGCTACCCAGCAAGTGAGTGAGTAAGAAATGGCTGGATGTGGGGGTTTCCAGGCAGAGTGCTGATTGCTCTACCTGCAGAGTCTCCACCCGGCTGTGCTCCATCTGAGGAAACTGAGGACCTGAAGGGAGCCCTGTCCTACTCTTCTCTGTCTTTCCTGAACTCTGGAAGCTCACCTCAGAGCCCTGGGAAGCAAACCCCCCAAAAACTGAAGCTACCCAGCAACTCTCCTCAGAGTCTTGGGAAGCGACCCCAAAAATACAGCATTCTGAAGCTGCCAAGCAAGCAAGTGAAAACTACGCCTGTCCAGTGGGGCCCAACTGTGAAAAACTGTGAGTGCTGCCTGTGTGTGTCTCTCTACTATCCTGCTGCGTCAACCTCCTGAGAGTGGGCTGAAAAGAGGCTCCAGAAGGCACTTAGCTCCACTTCGCTACGCAGCCGTGCGCTCTTTCTAAAAAAAATAACACCATCACAAGAAGAAAAAAAAACACACTAAGAACTGTGTTGGATCACAGAAGCAAGAACTTCTCTCCACACTGTCTTCTCTGCTGCGTGCTTGGGCCTAAGATTTGATCTTGTGTGAGGCTTCATCCATGGAGGACTCCCCTAAATTGGAGGCAAGCAGGCCCATCCAGAAAGGGCGGAGCCAGAGAAGTGTGCTGCCTGCATAATATAGACAATGAATACCACCACAACACGTAGACAAACCCACAATACAAGTGTGACAATGGGGAAACAACGCAGGCCAGAATCAGACATAGAGAATGAAGATGACAATTCTGATGACCAGTTAATGACCAACCAACTAATCAACCTCTCAAATAAGGACTTTAGAGTAGCAATATGGAAGATGCTCAAAGACCTCAAAAAAACCATGGATAGAGTGGAACAGAACACTAATAATAATCAAGAAAATATGAAGACAGAAATCACAAAACTCCAAACTGAAATAACATGTCAACTAACAGGCCTAAAAAAATCAGTAAACGAAGTGAATGACAAAATGGATAAGTTCTGGGACAGGGTATGAGAAGCTGAGAATAGACTTGGTGCTATGGAAGATTAGATACATAACAATTCCATACAGCAGGAGAGATTGGAAAAAAAAAACTTAAAGCAAATGAACAGACAATGGAAAAATTAGTCAAAGAATGGGAACAGATAAAAATAGAAGTCTATGATAAGATCAACAGAAACAACTTAAGAATCATTGGAGTCCCAGAGACCCAAGAAGAAAATTTCCAGGAAGAATCAACGGTCAAGAACATCATTAAAGAGAAACTTCCAGAGCTAAAGAATATATGTGATCAAATTCTGCATGCTCGGAGAGTACCAACCAAAAGAGACCCCAGAAAAACCACCCCAAGACACATCCTAGTCACAATGACAAATCCCACAGATAGAGACAGAATTCTGAAAACAGCAAGATCAAAAGGGGAAATTACATTCAAGCAAGCATCCTTGAGATTTACAGCAGACCTGTCACCAGAAACGCTCAATGCCAGAAAGCAGTGGTGGGATATTGTGACAAGACTGAATGAAATGAATGCTTCACCTAGAATACTGTACCCAGCAAAACTCACTTTCTGGTTTGAAGGAACAATACATGGTTTCACAGACAAAAAACAGCTCAGAAACTTTATAGACCCAAAACCAGTCTTAAGAGAAAAACTGAAAGACGTAATTTAAAACAAGACTAACCAAAAGACACACCAAATTTCGATATAAAGATGGCATTAAATCCCAGGACAATTCTTTCTCTCAACGTCAATGGACTAAATGCACCAGTTAAGAGACACAGAGTGGCTAAATGGATCAAAAAACTCAATCCAACCTTCTGCTGCCTACAAGAAACGCACCTGAATAGTCAGAACATAGACTCAAAATAAAAGGCTGGAGAAAAAATATCCAAGCAAACAACACCCAAAAAAAAGCTGGAGTAGCCATACTAATATCAGATAATGCAAACTTTATACTCAGGAAGGTTGTAAGGGACAAAGATGGACATTTTATATTAATAAAGGGGTATGTAGAGCAGGAAGAAATAACTCTCCTAAACATATATGCACCAAATGAGGGGCCAGCAAAATATTTAAAACAACTGTTGACAAATCTGAAAAACAATATCAATAACAACACAATAATTGTGGGGGACCTCAACACTGCTTTGTCAACACTGGATAGGTCAACCAGACTGAAACCCAACAAGAATATACTAGACCTGAGGAGAGAAATGGAAGAAAGAGGCCTAGTGGATATATATAGGACACTCCATCCCCAGAAACCTGGATACACATTCTTCTCCAATGTACATGGGACATTCTCCAGGATAGACTACATGCTGGCACATAAAACATACCTCCATAAGATCAAGAGGATAGAAATTTTGCAGACTACCTTCGCTGACCACAAGGCTCTGAAATTATTTGTGAACTCCAAAGGGACTCAGAAGAAAAACTTTAACACCTGGAAGTTAAACAGCCTCATGCTCAATAACCAGTGGGTCCGAGATGAAATCAAGGAGGAAATCAAAAGGTTCCTGGAAACAAATGACAATAAAGACACAAACTATCAGAACTTATGGGACACAGCAAAAGCAGTACTGAGAGGAAAACTTATAGCTTTGCAAGCACACATCAGGAAGGAAGAAGGAGCTTACCTGAGTAGCTTAATGACACAGCTAATAGAACTAGAAATTATTCAACAAAAGGACCCAAAAATAGGAAGACAGAAGGAAATAACAAAGCTGAGAGCAGAAATCAACGAAGTGGAAACTCAAAAAACAGTCCGAAAGATCAACGAAAGCAGAAGTTGGTTCTTTGAAAAAATAAACAAGATTGATAGACCACTGGCAAACCTAACAAAGAAAGAGAGAGAGAGAAACTTGATAACTCGTATTAGGAATGAAAAAGGAGAGATCACTACTGATATGACAGGGATTCAAAGGGTAATCAGAAACTAATTTGAAAAACTCTACGCCACTAAAAATTAGAACCTGGAAGAAATGGATAAATTCTTGGACTCTTATAATCTTCCACGGTTGAAAGAAGAGGATGTAGCATATCTAAACACCCCCATCACCATTGATGAAATAAAAATGGTAATCAAAAGTCTGCCCAAATACAAAAGCCAAGGCCCAGATGGATTCACTAATGAATTCTATCAAACTTTCCAAGAGGAACTACTACCAATCCTGGCAAGACTCTTTCATGAAATTGAACAAGTGGAAACACTCCCAAATAGCTTTTATGAAGCCAACATCACCTTGATACCTAAACCAGACAGAGATGCTACGATAAAAGAAAATTACAGACCATATCGCTGATGAATGCAGATGCAAAGATCCTCAACAAAATCCTGGCAAATAGGATTCAATACCTCATTAAGAAGATCATCCACTACGATCAAGTAGGTTTCATCCCAGGAATGCAAGGATGGTTTAACATCCGTAAGTCTATCAACATAATACACAACATAAACAACAAGAAAAATAAAAATCACATGATCATATAAATAGATGCAGAGAAAGCATTTGATAAGGTCCAACACCCATTCTTGATCAAAACTCTCAGCAAGATTGGAATGGAGGGAACCTTTCTCAGTATAGTTAAGGCCATCTACCACAAGCCAGTGGCAAATATTATCCTCAATGGAGAAAAACTAAAAGCCTTCCCTCTAAATTCTGGCACAAGACAAGGCTGTCCTCTCTCACCACCCCTATTCAACATAGCACTTGAATTACTTGCTATAGCGTTTAGGCAAGAAAAAGTATCAAGGGAATCCAGATAGGAAAGGAAGAAGTCAAGCTCTCACTGTTTTCAGATGACATGATGCTCTACTTAGAAAACCCTAAAGACTCTACCAAAAAGCTTCTAGAAACATTAGACTCATATAGCAAGGTGGCAGGCTACAAAATCAACGCACAAACATCAATGGCCTTTCTATACACCAATAGTAATAAGGAAGAAATGGACATTAAGAAAACAACCCCATTCACAATAGTGCCACACAAACTCAAATATCTTGGAATCAACTTGACTAAAAATGTGAAGGACTTATACAAAGAAAACTATAAAACTCTGCTCCGAGAAATAAGAGAGGACATGCGGAAATGGAAACACATACCCTGCTCATGGATTGGCAGGATTAACATCATCAAAATGGCAATACTCCCGAAGGCATTATACAGATTCAATGCTATCCCTCTAAAAATACCCATGACATTCTTCAAAGAAGTGGATCAGGCACTTTTGAAATTTGTTTGGAACAATAAACACCCTAGAATAGCTAAAGCAGTCATTGGGAAAAAGAATATGGGAGGAATTACTTTCCCCAACTTTAAACTGTACTACAAAGCAATAGTTATCAAAACAGCATGGTATTGGAATAAGGACAGGCCCTCAGATCAGTGGAATAGGCTTGAATACTCAGAAAATGTTCCCCAGACATACAATCACCTAATTTTTGATAAAGGAGCAGGAAATCCTAAATGGAGCAAAGAAAGCCTCTTCAACAAGTGGTGTTGGCTCAATCGGATAGCCACTTGAAAAAAATTAAACTTAGACCCCCAGCTAACACCATGTACGAA
Source organism: Suncus etruscus (assembly GCF_024139225.1). NCBI lineage: Eukaryota > Metazoa > Chordata > Mammalia > Eulipotyphla > Soricidae > Suncus > Suncus etruscus. The sequence goes on along the minus strand of NC_064867.1, from coordinate 14,319,939 downwards.
GGTAAAATCCAAATGGATTAAAGACCTCGATATCAGACCCCAAACCATAAGATATATAGAACAACACATAGGCAAAACTCTCCAGGACATTGAGACTACAGGCATCTTCAAGGAGGAAACTGCACTCTCCAAGAAAGTGAAAGCAGAGATTAACAGATGGGAATATATTAAGTTGAGAAGCTTCTGCACCTCAAAGGAAATAGTGCCCAGGATACAAGAGCCACCCACTGAGTGGGAGAAACTATTCACCCAATACCCATCAGATAAGGGGCTAATCTCTAAAATATACAAGGCACTGACAGAAATTTACAAGAAAAAAACATCTAATCCCATCAAAAAATGGGGAGAAGAAATGAACAGACACTTTGACAAAGAAGAAATACAGATGGCCAAAAGACACATGAAAAAATGCTCCACATCACTATTCATCAGGGAGATGTCAATCAAAACAACAATGAGATACCACCTCACACCACAGAGAATGGCACACATCACAAAGAATGAGAACAAACAGTGCTGGCGGGGATGTGGAGAGAAAGGAACCCTTATCCACTGCTGGTGGGAATGCCGTCTAGTTCAACCTTTATGGAAAGCAATATGGAGATTCCTCCAAAAACTGGAAATCGAGCTCCCATACGATCCAGCTATACCACTCCTAGGAATATACCCTAAGAACACAAAAATACAATACAAAAATCCCTTCCTTACACCTATATTCATTGCAGCACTATTTACCATAGCAAGACTCTGGAAACAACCAAGATGCCCTTCAACAGACGAATGGCTAAAGAAACTGTGGTACATATACACAATGGAATATTATGCAGCTGTCAGGAGAGATGAAGTCATGAAATTTTCCTATACATGGATGTACACAGAATCTATTATGCTGAGTGAAATAAGTCAGAGAGAGAGAGAAAAACGCAGAATGGTCTCACTCATCTATGGGTTTTAAGAAAAATGAAAGACATTCTTGCAATAATAAATTTCAGACACAAAAGAGAAAAGAGCTGGAAGTTCCAGCTCACCTCAGGAAGCTCACCACAAAGAGTGATGAGTTTAGTTTGGGAAATAACTACATTTTGAACTGTCCTAATATTGAGAATGTATGAGGGAAATGCAGAGCCTATTTAGAGTACAGGTGGGGGTCGGGTGGGGAGGAGGGAGATTTGGGACATGGGTGATGGGAATGTTGCACTGGTGATGGGTGGTGTTCCTTTTATGACTGAAACCCAAACACAATCATGTACGTAATCAAGGTGTTTAAATAAAAAAAAAGAAATACTCCTATACAATACAAGGTAATTTCTTCAATTAACTGCTACTCGATGACATCTGGAAGCTTTAGAATGTAATTTGTAATCATTAGCATAGTGTGAAAAAAGTTTAAATATAGACTGTTGCACATGGGGAAAAATGGGTTGTTCTAAAAAAAAGAAAAGCATAATGTTTATTGAAAAAATTTTCAAATGTAAAAGCTCAATTAGGTTGAAAAAATTACTAAAAATAACATTTTTCTAATTATTCTAATCAATCTGGCAGGCAGATGAATATAAGCATGCTCAAACAGTATAGGGTTACTTTGGTTTCTTAATATAAATCACATAATAAATATTGACACATTTAGTATTATACACTCATACAAATGAAATATTAAATTACAAGTTAATATGACCATATTTATAATATTTGTAATTTTGGTTTTTTGGGCCACACCCATTTGATGCTCAGTGGTTACTCCTGGCTAAGGCTCAGAAATTGCCCCTGGCTTGGGGGAACCATATGGGATGCTGGGGGATCGAACCACAGTCCTGATCCTTGGCTAGTGCTTGCAAGGCAGACAACTTACCTCCAGCACCACCTCGCCGGCCCCAATATTTGTAATTTTATTAAAAATACTTAACTATAATCTATAAATTAAATAATAAATAAAATATAGCAATTTAATATTTTCAAGCTTTATTTCCTATTTTTAATACTATAAAAATTTTGAATGAGCATTTGTCTTTTTTCTAATTATAATTTCTTAATAACATACCTTGTTATATTACATATATATATTTTGGTTTGGGCCCCCATCTAACAGTGTTCTGGATTCACTCCTAGCTCTGCACTCAGGAATCACTCCTCAGAGTGCTCATGAAGACCATATATGTGCCAGGGGCTAAACCCATGTTGCCTGCATTCAAGGAAATTGCCTTGTCTGCTCCAATACTTCTCCAGTTCCTTATATTATATTTCTTAAGAAGTAATGTAAAACGGGGCCGGAGAGATAGCATGGAGGTAAGGTGTTTGCCTTGCATGCAGAAGGTCAGTAGTTCTAATCCTGGCATCCCATATGGTACCCTGATTCTGCTAGGAGCAATTTCTGAGCATAGAGCCAGGAGTAACCCCTGAGTGCTGAGGGGTGTGACCCAAAAACCAAAAAACATAAATAAATAAAATAAAGTAATGTAAATATTTTACTTGGGGTAAATAAATATTTATGTATTTATACCCTATACATATTGTATGCACATATAATGGCAGTGCTCAGGCATTTCTGGCTCTATGCTAAGGAATCACTCATACCTGTTGGTGTGCAAGACACTATATGTGGTTCCAGGCATTAAACTAGGGTTAGCCATATACAGCTCAAGTACCTTTACATCTATACTCTCTCTCCAGCCAATGAACTATTTATCTTCTATATTAAAATGTATATAAATAAAATGTAATAACAGATCAAAATATAACTTACATAAGATGGCTAATAATATAAGTGATAGGAAATTCTAAAAGTCTTGTCTTTCTGTACTTAATGCTTTCTCTACCAATATCTGTGTTAATGTATGTCTAGTTAATTTGGCATATAAAATGATATTTCAAATAAATTAATTCAACTATTATCAAATTGAAAATATTAGCATAGTTTAGTAAAGACTAATTTGTGCATTTTAATTACTAGTTGTTATTCATTAATTATCTCTGAATCGGTACTTTTATTCAATTTAGTTTTGGACTATACCTGACATTAACCAGAAACTACTCCTAATGATTCTTGGGGGATAATTTTATGCTAATTTTTTATGCTAACCAAATATACTGCATACAAAGTATATCTCCCTTAAAATGTGAGGGTGGTTATAATAGCAGGCTTAAAAAGGTTATAAGAGGCAGAAAGGGTCATTTCTTTTTTCTTTTTTTTCCTTTGGTTTTTAGGCCACACCTGGTGACATTCAGGGGTTACTCCTGGATATACGTTCAGAAATCTCTTCTGGTTGGGGGACCATATGGGACTCACATGGATCGAACCAAGGTCTGTCCTAGGTCAGCCATGTGCAAGGCAAACACCTTATCGCGGCAATATCACTTTGGCCCATGGGATCATTTGTTAATTATCAAGGAATTTGTACATCAACAATATGTCACATTTCTAAAATATATGCACCCAATGATTGGCCACTAAAATAATTAAACCAACTACTTATAGACTCAGAAAAGACATCAATAGCATCACAACTCTGTCTGATTGATTAACCAGAATAAAACTTAACAAGGCTTTGAATGAACAAATTGGAGAGGGGACTTGTGTGTGTATACATACATACATACATATATATGTATGTATATATACATATATACATATATACATATATGTATATATACATATATACATATATGTATATACATATATACATATATGTATATATATGTATATATAAAGAGAGAGTATACATATACATAGAAGAACTTTTTAATTCCTAAAAGGCAGATTACATATTCTTCTCCAGTATACACAGAACATTCTTTAAGTTATACCACATGCTGGGCCACAAAAGATACTTCCATAAAATCAATAGGATAGAAGTTGTATCAAATATTTTCTCAGATCACTATGCACTCAAAATAGAAGTGAATGCAAACAGAAAGAGAAAAATAACTCAAACACCCGGAAATTACACAGCTTTTAAATGAAAAACCAGTGAGCCAGAGAGTAAACCAAAAAATTCCTAGAAACAAATGAAAATTAGGATACAAACTTTCAGAACTTGTGGGATGCAGAAAAAAGCAGTATTAAAAAGAAAATTAATAGCTAAACAAGCATTTACTAGAAAGAAAGAAAAGAGTACATCTTAAAATACTGGAAAATGACCAACAGAATGAGCCAAATTCTGGAAGGAGGAAGAAGATAATAAAACTTGGAGCAGAAATTAATTAAATAAAATATCAAAAAATCAAATAAAACCAATAAAATTGCAAGTCTTGATCCTTTAAAAATAAACAAGATCAATAAACTATTAGCAAAATTCATAAAAATTTAGAAAGAACCCTAATAAACCAAATCAGAAATGAAGAGGGAGATGTTATAACAGACACAGAAATTTATGAAAATCACAAACTATTTTGAGAATGTTTATGTCACAAAAGAGAATACCCAGGATGAAATGGATAAATTGTTGGATTCCTATAATCTTCTAAGGCTGAACCAAGATGATTTTGTATACCTGAGCAGAACTATTTCTATAGATTAAATTGGAACATTTTTTTTGTTTCCAAAAACAAAAGCTCAGTTCCAGATGTATTTACTAGTGAATTCTTTCTGACATTCAAAGAGTACTTATTTCCAAAGCTATCAAGCTCATTTAGGAATATGAAGAAACAGAAACACTACTGAGCAGTTTCTATAAAGTTAATATCACTCTGATACCAAAAGCAGAGACAGCACAAGTAAGGAGGATTACAGGCCAAAATCCTTGGTGAACAAAGATGCAAATATCTTAAACAAAATATTCACAATTCATCAACAAAGCCATACCATGCTTAAGTAGGATTCATTCTAGCAATGTAAAGATGATTTATCATACAGAAGTCAGTCAACATTATTCACCATAACAGTAAAACAAAAAGTAAAATTTATTTGATCATAGCAATAGATGCAGTGAAAGCATTTTAGAGGATTCAGATTTATTCATGATAAAAACTCTTAATAGGGGCCAGAACTATAGCAGAGTGCATAAGCCAACCCAGATTCTACGCCCATCATCCAATATGGACCTCCGAACCTGCTAGGAGTAATTTCGGAGCACAGAGTCGAAATAACACCTAAGAAAAGCCGGGTTTGGCCCACAACCCCCCCCAAATAAAACCTCTCAACTATTTGAGAATTGAAGGAATCTTCCATACCACAATCCGCAGCAAACATTGTATTCAATATACTGAGATCCAGCACAAGACAAGGCTGACCACTGTTGCCACTTCTGATCAGAATTGAACAGGAGGTACTTAACATAGCAATTAGACAAAAAAAAAAGATATTAATGGCATCCAGATAGAAAGGTAATAAACTCAGGCTCTCACCTTTTGTGGATGACATGATATTACTATCCTTAAAAAATACTAGAACCAGGATCAGAGGGTGGCACAAGCGGTAAGGCATGCCTTGCATGTGGCTAACCTAGTACAGACTGTGGCTAGATTCCCCAGCATCCCATATGGTTCTCCAAGCCAGGAGCAATTTCTGGGCACATAGTCAGGAGTAACCGCTGGGTGTGGCTCAAAAACAAAAAAAAAAAAAAAAAGAAAATTCTAAAAACCTCTACAATAAAGACTTTTAGAAACAATGGGTCTTTATGGTAAGATGGCAGCCTACAAAATTAAGCTGCAAAAGACCATGGTTTTTCTATATACAAATAATTTATGAAAAAATAATAAAAATCCCAATCACAATTGTGCTTCAAAATATAAGGAATTTCAGAATTAACTTAATTAAGAAAGGACTATGCAAATAAAACTACAAAACACTACTTCAAGAAATAAGAGGGGCCAAAGTGGTGGCGCAAGCAGTAAAGCATCTGCCTTGCCCGTGACCTCAGTTCAATCCCTCAGAGTCCCATATGGTTCCCCCAAACCAGTAGCAATTTCTGAGTGCATAGCCAGGAGTAACCCCTGAGCATCACTGAGTGTGGCCAAAAAGAAAAGAAAAGAAAAGACATGAGAGGACATGAAGAACTGGGAATACACCTCTATTCATAGATTTGGAAGATTAACTTCATCAAAATAACAATATTCCCCCAAAGCATTGCATAAATTCAATGCAGTTATTATAAGGATAACCAAACCTATTTTTCACAGAAATAGAAAAAACATTTATTAAATTCATATTGAACAATAAACCTTCATGAATAATTCAAGCAATTATTGGAATAAAGAAAATAGGTGACTTTTATTTTAAGATACTATATACCAGTAGTATTTAAAATATCACTGTATTGGAATAAAGATTCCAATCGTGGAATACAATCGATTATCCTAATAGAGATTTCCAGGTATACAATAAGTTATTTTTGATAAGATCCAAAACATGTGAAGTGAAGCAAGTAAAATTACTTGTCACTTCCTGACAAAAAGTCAATAAATATGTAATAAGGACCTTAATATCAGACCTGAAACCATAAGGCATATAAAGAAAAACATAGGCAGAACTCTTTATGACAATGAAACATCCTTTAAGTATATTCAAGGATAAAACACCACTGACAAAACAAATAAAAACCATAAAAAACAAAATGGACTACATTAAGTTAAAATGCTTCTGCACCTCAAATGAAATGAGAGCCAGAATAGAAAGGCCAACCACAGAATGTGATGAACTATTCACCCAATATCCATCTAATAAGGGGTTAATACCTAAGATACAAAAGGCATTAATAAGGTTTAACAAGGAAAAAAACTGAAATCTATCCAAAAAATGGGGGAGAGTAATTGAACAAACTCTTCCTCAAAAAGGAAACAGATTACTAAAATGCACAGAAAGAATATGCTTAACATCATTAATGGTCAAGGAGATGCAAATCAAAACAAAACTGAGATATCATTTCATATCAAAGATAACTGGCACACATCAAGAAGATCAAGAAAAAGCTGTGTTGGTGCATTCATAGGGAGAAAGACACTCATTCACTATTAGTGGAAATATTGATTAATGCAGCCTTTTTATTAAACCACCCAGTATCTAAAAATAGATGCATGAATAAAGAAATTGTGGCACGCCTACAGGATGGAATACAATGAAACTGTTAGGAAAAATAGAGTCATGAATTTTGCTTATACATGGATGAATGTAGAGAGTATTTTGATTAGCTAAATGAATCAGAGGGAGAACAGAAGAAGAGGGATACACAGAATAATAATACTCATTTGTAGAATATATTAAAATTATATGGTAAAATATCCAGAAACAATAGAGATGCGGGCCAAGAGAACTGGTCCATGGTAGGAAGCTAGCCACAAATAGCAGGGGTGGGGTAATGCGATCAATTAGGGCAGTGAAAGACCACTATGACATAAGAACTGAGTGCTGAAAAGAGGTAAAGTGATATGCATAATACCCCTCAGTAACCATTTGCAAACCAGTGTTTAAAAAGGATGAAAGGGAAGAACAAATGAGAGAGAGAATAAAGGAGAGAGAAAGAGACAGCGTGAGAGAAAGAGAGAGAGAAAGGATAGATGTTGGACATTATATTACTGAAACTCAATCATGAAAACGTCTGTAACCATATCTCATGGTGGGGCCGGGTAGGTGGCGCTGGAGGTAAGGTGTCTGCCTTGCAAGCGCTAGCCAAGGAAGGACCACGGTTCGATCCCCCGGCGTCCCATATGGTCCCCCCAAGCCAGGGGCGATTTCTGAGCACATAGCCAGGAGTAACCCCTGAGCGTCAAACGGGTGTGGCCCAAAAACCAAAAAAAAAAAAAAAAAAACCATATCTCATGGTAATTCAAAATTTTTAAAATAAGAATTCCACACATAAGATATTTTAAGTCCTCTCATTTCATTTTTAGACTCAATTGTTAATTTATGAATATTAAACATTGAGAAAATGTGGGCGTAAGCGATACTACAGTGGGTAGGTTGCTAGCCTTGCATGCACTGGCCTGGGTTTAGTCCCTAGTACCCTGCTTGGTGCCACCAGCAGAGCCAGGAGTGATTCCTGATTGTAAAGTTAGGAGTAAACCCTGATCATAATTCATGCAGGTCCTGCAAAAAGAAACAGGAAAGATTGGAAAATAAGTGTATGCATTTTTCTTCTATGAACTAAATGATTTTTAAATTAATTATATTTTAATTTGCAATCATAAATTCTACTTGTGCTCCTTAATTTTGTTTTTATTTTTTAATTTTTTTATTTAACCAACTTTATTACATACATGATTGTGCTTGGGTTTCAGTAATGTAGAGAACACCACCCATCACCAGTGCAACATTCCCATCACCAATGTCCCAAATCTCCCTCCTCCCCACCCAACCCCCGCCTGTACTCTAAACAGGATTTCTATTTCCCTCATACATTCTCATTATTAAGATATTTCAAAACGTAGTTATTTCTCTCACTAAACTCATCCCTGTTTGTGGTGAACTTTATGATGTGAGCTGGAACTTCCAGTTCTTTTCTCTTTTGTGTCTGAAAGTTATTATTGCAAGAATGTCTTTCATTTTTCTTAAAACTCATAGATGAGTGAGACCATTCTCTGTCTTTCTCTCTCTCTCTGACTTATTTCACTCAGCATAATAGATTCCATGTACATCTCTATATAGGAAAATTTCATGACTTTATCTCTCCTGACAGCTGCATAATATTTCATTGTGTATATGTACCACAGTTTCTTTAGCTAATTCATCTGTTGAAGGGAATCTTGGCTTTTTCCAGAGTCTTTCTATGGTAAATAGTGCTGCAATGAATATAGGTGTAAGGAAGGGATTTTTGTATTGTATTTTTGTTTCTAGGGTATATTCCTAGGAATGGTATAGCTGGGTCATATAGGAGTCCGATTTCCAGTTTTTGGAGGAATATCCATATTGCTTTCCATTGACGGCATTCCCACCAGCAGTGGATAAGAGTTCCTTTCTCTCCACATCCCCGCCAACACTGCTTGTTCTCATTCTTTGTGATGTGTGCCAATCTCTGGGTTGTGAGGTGGTACCTCATAGCTGTTTTGATTTGCATCTCCCTGGTGATTAGTGATGTGGAGCATTTTTCATGTGCCTTTTGGCCATTTGTATTTCTTCTTTGTCAAAGTGTCTGTCTATTTTTTATCCCCATTTTTTGATGGGATTAGATGTTTTTATCTTGTAAATTTCTGTCAGTGTCTTGTATATTTTGGAAATTAGCCCCTTATCTGATGGGTATTGGGTGAATAGTTTATCCAATTCAGTGGGGGGCTCTTGTATCCTGGGTGCTATTTCTTTTGAGGTGCAGAAGCTTCTTAGTTTAATATATTCCCATCTGTTAATGTCTGCTTTCACTTGCTTGGAGAGTGCAGCTTCCTCTTTGAAGATGCCTTTAGTCTCAATGTCCTGGAGTGTTTTACCTATGTGTTATTCTATATATCTTATGGTTTTGGGTCTGATATGGAGGTCTTTGATCCATTTGAATTTAACTTTCGTACATGATGTTAGCTGGGGGTCTATGTTCAATTTTTTGCAAGTGGCTAGCCAGTTGTGCCAACACCACTTGTTGAAGAGGCTTTCTTTGCTCCATTTAGAATTTCTTGCTCCTTTATCAAAAATTAGGTGACTGTATGTCTGGGGAACATTCTCTGAGTATTCAAGCCTATTCCACTGATCTGAGGGCCTATCTTTATTTCAATACTATGCTGTTTTGATAACTATTGCTTTGTGGTACAGTTTAAAGTTGGGGAAAGTAATTCCTCCCATATTCTTTTTCCCAATGATTGCTTTAGCTATTCGAGGGTGTTTATTGTTCCAAATGAATTTCAAAAGTGCCTGATCCACTTCTTTGATGAATGTCACAGGTATTTTTAGAGGGATCACATTAAATCTGTACAATGCTTTGGGTAGTGTTGCTATGTTAATGATGTTAATCCTGCCAATCCATAAGCAGGGTATGTGCTTCCATTTTCGCGTGTCCTTTTATTTCTTGGAGCAGAGTTTTATAGTTTTCTTTGTATAGGTCGTTCACATGTTTAGTCAAGTTGATTCCAAGATATTTGAGTTTGTTGTCACTATTGTGAATGAGGTTGTTTTCTTAATGTCCATTTCTTTCTTATTACTATTGGTGTACAGGAAGGCCATTGATTTTTGTGATTTAATTTTGTATCCTGCCACCTTGCTATATGACTCTATTGTTTTTAGAAGTTTTTTTGTAGAGACTTTAGGGTTTTCTATGTAGAGTATTATGTCATCTGCAAACAGCGAGAGCTTGACCTCTTCCTTTCCTATCTGGATTCCCTTGATATCTTTTTCTTACCTAATCACTATAGCAAGTACTTCCAGTGCTATGTTGAATAGGAGTGGTGAGAGAGGACAGCCTTGTCTTGTGCCAGAATTTAGAGGAAAGGCTTTCAGTTTTTTCTCCATTGAGGACAATATTTGCCTCTGGCTTGTGGTAGATGCCCTTAACTGTATTGAGAAAGGTTCCTTCCATTCCCATCTTGCTGAGAGTTTTGATCAAGAATGGGTGTTGGACCTTATCAAATGCTTTCTCTGTGTCTATTGATATGATCATGTGATTTTTAATTTTCTTGTTGTTGATGTTGTCTATTATGTTGATAGATTTACGGATGTTAAACCAGCCTTGCATTCCTGGGATGAAACCTACTTGATCGTAGTGGATGATCTTCTTAATGAGGCATTGAATTCTATTTCCCAGGATTTTGTTGAGGATCTTTGCATCTGTATTCATCAGCAATATTGGTCTGTAATTTTGTTTTTTTGGTAGTATCTCTGTCTGGTTTAGGTATCAAAGTGATGTTGGCTTCATAAAACTATTTGGAAGTGTTCTCGTTTTTTGATTTCATGAAAGAGTCTTGCAAGATTGGTAGAAGTTTCTCTTGAAAGGTTTGAAAGAACTCATTAGTAAATCTATGTGGGCCTGGACTTTTGTTTTGGGGCAGACATTTGATTACTGTCTTAATTTCCTCAATAGTGATGGGTGTGTTTAGATATGCTGCATCCTCTTCATTCAACCACGGAAGATTATAAGAGTCCAAAAATTTATCCATTTTTTCCAGGTTTTCATTTTTAGTGGAATAGAGTTTCTCAAAGTAGTTTCTTATTACCTTTTTTATCTCTACCATATCAGTAGTGATCTCTCTTTTTTCTTTCCTAATACGAGTTATCAAGTTTCTCTCTCTCTCTTTCTTTGTTAGTTTTGTCAGTGGTCTATCAATCTTGTTTAATTTTTCAAAGAACCAACTTCTGCTTTTGTTGATTTTTTTGGATTGTTGTTCGGGTTTCCACTTCGTTGATTTCTGCTCTCAGCTTTGTTATTTCCTTCTGTCTCCCCATTTTTGGGTTCTTTTGTTGAATACTTTCTAATTCTATGAGCTGCTTCCTTAAGCCATTCAGGTATGCCCCTTCTTCTTTCCTGATGTGTGCTTGCAAAGCTATAAATTTTCCTCTCAGTACCCTTTTTGCTGTTCTGATAGTTTGTGTCTCCATTGTCATTTGTTTCTAGGAAGATTTTGATTTCCCCTTTGATTTCATCTCAGACCCACTGGTTATTCAGTATTAGGTTGTTTAGCTTCCAGGTATTAAAGTTTTTCTTCTGTGTCCCTTTGTAGTTCACATATAATTTTAGGGCCTTGTGGTCAGCAAAGGTAGCCTGCACAATTTCTATCCTCTTGATATGATGGATGTATGCTTTATGTGCTAGCATGTAGTCTATCCTGGAGAATGTCCCATGTACATTAGAGAAGAATGTGTATCCAGGTTTCTGGGGGTGGATTGTCCTGTATATATCTACTAGGCCTCTTTCTTCCATTTCTCTTTTCATGTCTAGTATATTCTCGTTGGGTTTCAGTCTGGTTGACTTGTCAAGTGTTGATAATGCCGTGTTGAGGTCTTCCACAAGTATTGTGTTCTTATTGATATTATTTTTCAAATTTGTCAATAATTTTATTAAATATTTTGCTGACCCCTCATTCAGTGTGTATATGTTTAGGAGAGTGATTTTTTTCTGTTGTACCTATCCCTTCATTAATACAAATTTCCATCTTTGTCCCTTACAGCTTTCCTAAGTATAAAGTTTGCATCATTTGATATTAGTATGGCCACTCCAGCTTTTTTATGGGTGTTGTTTGCTTGGATGATTTTCCTCCAGCCTTTTATTTTGAGTCTATGTTTGTTCTGACTATTCAAGTGCATTTCTTATAGGCAGCAGTAGGTTGGATTGCGTTTTTTGATCCATTTAGCCACTCTGTGGCTCTTAATTGGTGCATTTAGTCCATTGACATTGAGAGAAAGAATTGTCCTGGTAGTTAGGGCCATCTTTATATCAAAGATTGGTGTGTCCGTTGGTCAGTCTTTTTTTAAATAGGCCATTCAGTTTTTTTTTTAAGAATGATTTTAAGTCTGTAATATTTCTCAGCTGTTGTTTGTGAAACCATGTATTGTTCCTTCAAAACTGAAAGTGAGTTTTGCTGGGTGAAGTATTCTAGGCAAAGCATTTATTTTATTGAGTTTTGTCACTATGTCCCACCACTGCCTTCTGGCCTTGAGTATCTCCATTGACAGGTCTGCAGTAAATCTCAAGGATGTTCCCTTGAATGTAATTTCTCTTTTCAATCTTGCTGCATTCAAATTCTGTCTCTATCTGTGGGATTTGTCATTGTGACTAGGATGTATCTTGGGGTGTTTTTTCTGGAGTCTCTTTTAGTTGGTACTCTTCAGGCATGCAGGATTTGATCGCATGTATTCATTAGCTCTGGTAGTTTCTCTTTAATGTTGTTCTTGACCATTGATTCTTCCTGGAGATTTTCTTCCTGGGTCTCTGGGACTCCAATGTTTCTTACGTTGTTTCTGTTGAGCTTATCATAGACTTCTATTTTCATCTGTTCCCATTCTTTGAGTAATTTTTTCATTGTTTGATCATTTGCTTTTATGGCTTTTTTCCAATTTCTTCTGCTGTATGGAATTGTTATTCATCTCATCTTCCAGTGTACTTATTTTATCTTGAGCTGGTGTTAACCCATGGGAAAGCTCAACCATGTTTTTCTTCAATTCATATATGGAGTTTTTCAGACCTGTTATTTGACCTGAAATTTCAGTTTGGAGTTTTCTGATTTCTATCTTTATATTCTCTTGATTCTTATTAGTGTTCTCTTCTATACTTTCTTTGAGTTCTTTGAACATCTTCCATATTGTGACTCTAAACTCCTTATCTGAGAGACTGACTAGTTGGTTGGTCATGTTCAAGTCATCAGAGTTGCCATCATCATTCTCTATGTCTGGCACTGGCCTGCGTTGTTTCCCCACTGTCACACTTGTATTGTGGGTTTTTCTCTGTGTTGTGGTTGTATTCATTGGCTAAATGATGTGCTCCGCTGGAAAGCCAAGCGGAGTGGCCATGCTCCTCTGGCTCCACCCTTTCTGGGCTTGTAAACTCAACTCCAGTGAAGGCTCCAGGGAAGGCGAGCCATCTGCAGATGAGCCACATACAGGATGAAATCAGGCCAAAAATGGAGCACAGCATAGAAGACAGGTAGATACGGGTGCTGGCTTCTGAGTTCCAGCAGAGTTCATCGGCTTCCCCTTTCTGGGCTTGTAAACTCGCCTCCAGGGGGGGCTTGTGGTCTCACTCATAAGGGTATTTGCTTCTCCTGGGTCCTTCCAGAAGCTGAAAATAGGTAGGCTTCCAGAGAGATAAGATCTTTATTTGTCTTGTCCACCCATTTATGCTGGATATCTATTCAACCCTACATTGTACCTTTTTCCTTAGACATCTCTCTATCTTGCTTTCTCCTCCATGCTACATCTAGGCAAATTCCTTAATTTTGTTTTAAAGTGAATACATTTTTTTCAAAATAACATTCTCCCTATTTTATCATGGTTTTTTATTTTGGTTTTTCTTTTGAACATATATTTTATTTTTGAATCATTTCTTAGAAAAATTCATGAATACTATTTTCTTTGAACCCTTAAAAATTCAATATAGACTTTCTGGAGCAAAAGTAAGAATATAGGAATTCTTTTCTTTAATTTTCTTTTCTTTTGACATTTTCATGTGACTATATATGTTCATGGAATTACGTAATGGTGATTAAGTCTTCACATTTTATTTTATTTTATTTTTGGTCTTTGGGCCACACCAAGGGTTCTCAGGACTTACTCCTGGCTCTCCACTCAGAAATTTCTCCTGGCTCGGGGGACCATATGGGATGGCAGGGATCTAATACCGGTCAGCTATATTCAAGGCAAAAACCCTACACTGTGTGTGCTACCACTCAGGCACCATTATTTGACATATTTTATGTCCTTTTTTATAATATAAATTAATTTAAATGATGAATATTGCTGGCAAAAATGAATGAATTATTGCTGATATACATACTATAATATAGATGGAGCTTAAAAATTATGCTAAGTGAAATAAACGCATTTCAAAAGATACTATTCAACTCCATTAAAAAAGAGATTAAATGTGAGGGAATATTGTTTCCAAAAAGGTTGAAATGTGGAGACAGAATCAGTAACTAAATTTTTATTTTAATTTTGAAATAGATATACTCTTTCCTTTTCTCTCACCCCTTTGTCTTCTTCTTTGGATATTTACGTGTTAAACCATTACTTCTTTGGACTCCCTTGACATTTTAAAAATAAAAGATTTTAAATGATATTCTTCAGTACTGCGACAATTTTCATCATATATTTATAAAATAGAATATGCTCATGAAAATAGCTATTTTGTTTCATAAGTGTTTAGTTTTCTTCAAGTATAAGAAATATTATATATATTTTGACTTGTTGATTTGTCATTAAAACTTTAAATATAAATTAATTATAAATGTGATTTGTGCAGATAATTACTTTGAATCAATATATGTAAATTAATTCTTTGTTCTTTGTGTTCTTTGAGAAAATAAAAGTATAATATATTTATCTAATCTTAATTTAAAAGCCATTTTAATAATTCATCTATCTTTGTCTATATTATTAAAACAATATTATAATTTAAAAAGTGAAAGTATTTAAAATTATTATCAAATTAAAATAAAGATTTTCCTTGATTATATTATTAATCATATGTAGTTTTTGTAAAGGATACCCATTTTTCTGCTTCACTGAAAATTATGCAAGATTTAATTTATATAGCTTAAAATTTGGAAAATGAGATCAGGGAGCTAGCTTAACTGGTTGGTCACATGTCTGGCATATTTGATATCTCTGACATTGCAGAAAATCAAGAACTTCCAGGTGTATCTATCTCCTTTAAAAAAGAAAGCCAAATGTGGATTATGTACAGAATTAAAATGCTAGAGATTTTTTTAATATAATTAATGCTTCAAAACTATTATTTAGAAATATTTGTGAAGATAAAATGGTAGGACATTGTATAAATATTTGTAAAAGAGCACATTGAGATAATTAAGACTTTTTAAAAAAACAAAATGAAATGGGAAAAAAATATTGTGACAAGAACAGCTAAAACATGGTAACCTAATGGATCATTATTTAATAAATTATTTTCTAAAAAGAGCCGAGTGATTGTAATAAAGAACTATTATTTAAAATATAATCCTTTCATTAACCAACTTGGCAGTGGTGGTCCTGAAAGTATTTTCATTCCAATGCAAATTATATCTTGTAAAACATGAATAGATATATTTTATTTCAGAAAATTATTAACATAATAACTAATTCTTGATATTTTTTAATATATCCAACCTAAAAAGTGATTGACAAAAAAGAGCTTTTAAATGCAATGTATTAAATAAATTTGAAAGCTCTATTAAATTTTTAAAAATAACTTCAGGTTTATTTCAAAGAGGCAGTTTATTTACATATATACCCCAAATAGCAGATTCTTAGATAATTCTATTCCTCTATATTAATAACCATTAAGATGAGGTTTTTTAAAATATTTCTATTTAAAGAAAATGCATCAGAGTTGACATAACTGATGATAATATATTTGTCTCAAGATGAAGGAAAGCAAACTTATTTTAAAAAGGTAGAAAGAAAATAGAAAGAAAAATTAAAAATTAAAATAAAAGTGAAAAAAATGAAAGAAAAAGTTTAGTATCAAGTTTATTTGAGAAAATTATTGTATCTCCAATAAAGCCTTTATTACAATAGCAGAAGATTTAGTAATTTCTTTATTTTAAAGATGAAATTTAAAATATATAATTAAAAAGGTGTGTGTGGGAGTTGTTGTTTGCATAGACACAGCAAAATATGGACAAATAAAATGGTAAAACCTTTGGTCTAAAAACAGGAGACCTTACCTATGAAGTATTTTGCATAAGGCCAACTCCAGGCTCCAGGCATTCTGGGCTGTCCAACTCAAAAGTCTTTCTCTCTGGTTCAGTTAAAAGCTATTTATATTCATGGTTGTTGCTGTCAGGTTTCTATTATTAAAGTTCATGGTTTCTGTACAGATTCTTTGTTGAAGTCAGGGTAACGTGGAGCATCAGGTTTCATCTCACCATTAGGTGGCAATGCAGAGAACCCTTCTCTGAAAGCAGGTTGTTGCTGTTACCAAGTCATCAGGGTGTCATAAGAACCCTCTCTGGAGTAAGTCGATGCCAGGGCAGCAGTCGGGCCTTCCCTGATAGAAGTTCAATTCCTGGTGATAGTGTAGAAAACCATGGTTGGTTCCATAGATGAGACACAAGGTTCAGGGGTGAATGGTCAATGTCTGATCTTTTGAAGACTAAGCCAAGTCACAATGACAAGTGTTCAGGATGTAAGGCCCCACTGCAGTATAAAATTTATGTGCTCTTATCTCTAATAGATAAGAACTTGTTTGAATATGCAAGATTCTCCGTTTTTAAAGAGCCCATGCAAAAAGAAACAATGCCACATACTTCCGGTACATATGGAGGTAAAAATAACAGACTAAACAATCTCTATAACCTGGTTTTAACATAAACTCAAAACTCCAGAGAAACGTATCTACTAGAATTTCCTACTATACACCCCCCAAATATATACCCCCCAAAATGGGGGATATTCCTGCTACATAAGAGGATAGACAATAAGGATTATACCTATACAAAATACATCTAAAGAAATATTCAAAGGAGATAGATATACATGTCCCCTCTACGTCTTTTACAATAGTCAGGGGGGAGGAGAGTAAAATCCGGTGTACAACCTATCATCTTGTGATCTTAAGGAGACTAAAATATGGCTTCCAGCAGTCACATATCATGGAAATGACCTCAAGCTGGGGGCTTCTCAGAAACCAAATCTGGTAGCAAGCAAAATTCCACAGTGAAGGGAGATGGGGGAAAGGGGGCTACTGAGAGCAAAACAGTAGCAGCAGAGTATGAGCTTCTTCTCAGGCTGAAAATCTATCTTTTCACTTTGGGAGCCTGTTTGGAAGCTGGCTGGGGTGGGGGGAAATATTCTGCTTTATAAGGAGTTAAAGAACTGAGGATAAAAGGGGTTAATGGGAGAAGTAACAGAATGGCTTGAGAGTGAAGAGCTAGGAAAGAATTTATAAGATGGTAAGCAAAGGGGGAAGGAGAGGTTGTATATAATGAGAAAGAACAATATATAACATAGACATTATATACATTACAGATAGACATTAGACAGATATTGAGATGGCCAACATATACACTCATGCACACACATAGACAGGCAATGAGGATCAATCCATGGGTTACAGATACAAAGCTGACTCAGTTGAAATGGGACAGAATGCTCAAATATTATAAAGCTGGCAGGTAAGATGAAAAGGTTTTCCATTTTTTAGGCCAATCATAATTGGTGAGGGAAAACTTTTCTGGAGGAAGGCTTAGTGAGTTAGGTTGTGTATAGAGCATTCTTAAAACAATCATAATTTTCAAGTCTAGAAAGTGAAGTGATTATGGTAATGAGCACTGTAAGAGGAGTCTATACCATAAAATATTGTCTAAAGTGTCTTGAGCATCCAGTTTCCTTTACTAAAAGCAATCCAAATTTATGAGCACTCTGGCATAATGATAAACTACCAAAAATTGAAACAAATTGCAATCATATATTCAATGAATGAGCTCTGAAACAGGAGTTCATGGCATGCAGTTTCATATTTCATTGATATCTGTAGACATAAACCTTAGATTATATTATTAGGCATAATCAAGTATAAAATGAATAGTTTAGAAGTATGACTGTCAGAAAATTAGCATTTTTACTTTTTCTTTACTACTGCCTAAAAATTTGCTTCTGCAAAATCATAAAGTTTTGGACAGAAAGTGCATGCAGTTTGCCTCTTGGGCATTCTTTTTAGTATCAAAACAAGTAATTTAACTTTTCAGGAAAAATGTCCAAAATAGAAATCAAAGCAAATAAATTTTTCAGGCAATCTGCTAGGAGTAAACACTGGATGCTCTCTAAAACTTAAACAATTCCTGAAATTAAATGTGAGCTTCTGTGCATGAGAAACTTGGTCCAGCCTGTTGAGTTACATGTCTAACCTCAGAAAAGCATTTTATAGACTGCATAATTTTCTAAAATTATGACTATAAACTTTCTAACCTAAGTTGTTAATCAGTAGGATATCCCCTCCCAGCACCATTAAATTGTATTGGCTTGGTCAATGTTTCCTTCCCTCTGAGTTTCATGGCTACAGGTTTTTCTTATTTTCTTACAGGGTTTTTTTTTTAAACTCAACTGCATGTTTGGAGCTAGAGGAATAGTATATATGGTAAAGTATTTTACTTGCTTGCATCTGATCTGGACTTAATCCCAAGTACCACACATGGTTCCCCGAGACTCTCTAGAAGTGATCTTGAACGGATAGTACCAGAAGTAAGCCCTCAGCAGAGCCACAAGTGGTCCCAAAACAAAAACAAGCAAACAAAAATAATGTAATGCATGTTAGAAAAGTTATCACAAAATATTTAAGTTTTAAAATCAATGATAACACATAGAAATGCATATCTATTAGATATATAAAACTGAAAGTGTTAACAGCTGTATGACTGATTCAGAAAATTCAGAAGAGGGCAGGGCAGAAATTTGGGATCAGGTAAGATATAATTGGTTATAATAAGTGACTAGAAAAAAAACCCTAAATCCTAGTCATTCTAATATTTAGAGATCAAAAAAATAATACTGAGTATAGATTGGTTTGGAAAACACAGAGGAGAATGATATGCTTGAAGATATTTCTGCTTGTTCACACCATAGAGACAAGCACACATCACAAAGAATAAAAACAATCAGTGCTGATGTGGCTGCAGGGAGAGAGGGACTCTCATTCATTGCTAGTGAGAAGGTAGACTAGTCTAGCCTTTTTTAGGAAACAAAATGGATATTCTAAAAAAATAGAAATTGAGCTTCCTGTTATCCAGCAATACCACATCTAGGGGTATATACATATATATGTATATATACATATATATGTGTGTGCATCCTATGAACCACAAAACACCATGCATTTCTAAATTCTGTGCAGCACTATCCATAATAACCAGAAATTAGAAACGAAACAAGTGCCTGAGAACATGAGTATTAAAGAAGCCTTCATACCCAATCTACAACAAGCTATACAAATGGAGAACAGTTCCACTAGCTTTATGGGTGGTAAAGGTGGGAGATGTGGGATGCATGCTGGGAACAGGGGTGGAGGGAGGACAACACTGGTGGTGGGGATGGCCCTCATTCACTCTCACTATGTACCTTAAATATAATTGTCACACACATATATACACACAGTGTCACTATGTACCTTAAATATAATATAAATATAAAATAAAGTATAATTTTATTGTGGTCACAAAAAAGTATTTAAAATAAAAAAGAATGAAATAAAGAATTCCTTACAAATAATTTTAGTGGTTTACACCTTTTGTGTTTTATCATGTCATATCCATAAAGTGTTAGATAGTTTATGGTCTATTAAAAAAAAAAAAAGAAGCCTTGGGGCCGGAGAGCTATCACAGCAGGAGGGCATTTGCCTTGCATGCAGCTGAATCAGGACAGACCTCAGTTTGATCCCAGGCGTTCCATATAGTACCCTGAGACAGGAGCCATTTCTGAGCCAGGAGTAATCCCTGAGCATCATTGGCTGTGGCCCCCTTCAAAAAAAGAAAGAAAAAGAAAGAAAGAAGAAAGAAAAAAGAAAGAAAGAAAGAGAAAGAAGAAAAGAAGAAAAGAAGAAAGAAAGAAAGAAAGAAAGAAAGAAAGAAAGAAAGAAAGAAAGAAAGAAAGAAAGAAAGAAAGAAAGAAAGAAAGAAAGAAAGAAAGAAAGAAAGGAAGGAAGGAAGGAAGGAAGGAAGGAAGGAAGGAAGGAAGGAAGGAAGGAAGGAAGGAAGGAAGGAAGGAAGGAAGGAAGGAAGGAAGGAAGGAAGGAAGGAAGGAAGGAAGGAAAAGAAAGAGAAAGAGAAAGAAAGAAAAAAGAAAGAAAAAGAAGAAAAAGAAAGAAGGAAGAAGGAAGAAAAAAGAAAGGAAGAAAGGAAGGAAGAAAGAAAAAGAAAAAATAAAGAAAAAAAGAAAGAAGAAAGAGAAAGAAAAAGAAATTTTATAAATAAATAAAGAAAAGAAAAATGAAGAATACTACATAACAGGCAAAATGAAATCATGATATTTGCTTGAAAATGGATGGATGTAGAAAGTATTATGCTAGGTAAAATGAGTCAGAGAAAGAGGAATAGACAAAATAATTACACTCATGTTATATAAATGGTAGTGAGGGAAATAGAATTCTTGTCTTGAAGAAAGGCAGGTGAGAAGGGAAGATGGAGATGGGGGCATGGTGGTGGGAAGGTTGCACTGGTGAGGGGTGGTGCACTTTTTTATGACTGAAACACAACTGCAAACATGTTTGTAATCATGGTGCTTAAATAAATATTTTAATTGAAAAAATGTAGTTAAGTGGTAAAAAAACAAACACCTGAGCAGTCAGCTCTTCAAAAAATTATACAGAAATTATTCAAATAGATAAAAATGTTTGCTATAACTTTTCTTTAGGGGAATGCAGAAAAAAAGAAATGGGATAAACAAAAAAGATAGTATGGTAATATTATACAGAGACAATACATTCAATAGATACAAGGGCCAGGAGACTGGTCCATTGCAGGAAGCTTGCCACAAATAGCACAGGAGTGCAATTAGGGCAGAGAAGGAAGGAGCATGTCAATGATAGTTGGAACTTATCACTATGGGCAAGAACTGGGTGCTGAAAGACGAAAAGGACTACTTATGAAATCCCCTCAGTAACAATTTTGCAAGCCAGTGTCTAAAAGGAAGGGAAGTGGAGAGAAAAAGAAAAGAAAAATGTATCTCCCTAGAATATTCATGGGGAGGGCAGGAAAGAAATTAGAGACATTGCTAGTGGGGAATATATACTGGTTAAGTGTGTTGTACATTCTATGACTGAAATCATGAATAAATGTGTACCTTGATGGTGGAAAAATCAACTATATTATGAACAATCTTGTAATCATGGTGCTTAAAGTAATTTAATATTTTTTGAAAAGGGGCCAGAGTGGTAGCTCAATATGGAAGCTGTTCAACTTTCATGCGACCTACTTGGGTTCTCTGCTGAGCATTCTATATGATCCCTGAAGTAGCCAGGAGTAATTTTTTAATGCAGAACTAGAAGAATCTCTGAGTTCTGCCAGGGTTGTGGCCCATAAAAATATAAAATAAAAATAAAAATACTAACCTTATTTTAAAAAATGAGGATAAGCATTCTTATAACATTTTCTGTGAGTGCAAAGTAGTTGAATATATATTGCTTAGCATGAGTTGATACAATCGGTGATTTAATAAAGTGCTACGTGCCAGTAAAGAAATCAATAGTTGGCAATATTTGAGTAGATTATCCAAGGTCTAAAGAGTCAAAGTACAGTGTTATTTAAAACTCAGGATATGGAGCCAGAGAAATAGTACAGCGGTAGGGCATGCCTATTCGAGATAGACCCAGGTTTGATTCCTGGCATCCATATGGTCTCCTGAGCTGCCAGAAGAAATTTCTGAGCTCAGAGCCAGGAATAACCCCTGAGTGCCTTCGGGTGTGACTCAAAAACAACAACAACAACAACAACCTATCAGGATATATTATCTGTCATATATATCAGGATATATATATATATATATATATATATATATACATACCACATATGGAACTCAGCACTACCAAGAGTGATGCCTAACCAGAGTCAGGAGTAAGCACTGAGAACCAAATAATTTGTCACCAAACTCACAAACACACACATACACACACAGAGATCTCTGCTTTCTTAAAATGTGTCCACAGAGGTCCATTTGATCTTTTGAGAATGCTTTCTTAGATGTGTGAATGGAACATATCAAGGGTCTCTCATTAGTTCAAGAAAGCTGGGGTCTTATTTGGAGTTGAGGTGGCTCATGAACACATGATTTCAACAAAAATTCTTTAGTATTGACCTCAGAATTTTAGGAAAATGCTAAAGGGAGCAAGTCTGGGTGACACTGGAGGAAAATGGTATTAGAAGAAGAGTGCTCATTTATAATACACTATCACAAAAGATATGTCCAGATTATCTCAAAAATATTCCAGAGTTTCCAGATATTAAATGTACAATGTACTATCTCAATGCAGTATATATACTGGGGCATATATGAGTGTCAGTACCATAGAGCGTGTGGCTTTTTATCTTTAAAAATGTATTAATCACTAAAATCATCAAGAATACTAATTCTATTACAAGTCAACCTGTGAAAATTAAACTTTGCCTATAGATGCCATCAAGAATTTATGTTTGTGGCAATAGATATGATTCTAATCCTTTGTCATTAATCAGTGTCTTAGAAATATATGGCTAATTTTAATTAATATTGGGTTTAGAGGGACAAAATTTGCTTAAAATTATTTGAGATATGTATTTTTTATTGATGCTGTCATTTTTAAAAGTTTCAATAGAAAATATATAATGCTCTAAGGATAGTGTTAGAAATTTCCCAACTTAAGGAAAGAGTCAAATTTAATCTGATACTACCTGATCTAATAGATATCAAATAATTTTATAAATTTTATAAATAATTATATGTTGAAAGCTTTCATTAGCTTGGTGCTTAAGAATTTTAAAAATAGCACGTGGGTATATGAATTAAAATTCAGCAAAATGAAGATTAAAAAGAGTGTAAACTCAAAACAAATGTGGAAGATAGAGAATTAAATTCATAGGGAGAGGAAAACTCAGTAAGTTAGCTGAAATGAAGCAATCAGATTCAATGTCTCTAATTAAAGATATGAGACAAAATTTAGAAAAACAAATTAATAGGTCAGAAATAAAATTAACAAACACAGGCTAGAAATTGAAGCCTTAAGCAAGAAATTAATAGTGATTCAAGAAATAAAAAAACTCAAACAAGATTAAGCAAACTAAGATAAAACCTACAGAAAGGATAGAATACAAATGGAGCACTAACTAAATCAGGGTCCTTTAAGGACCTGTGTATTTGGTCCTTACTACTTAATAAACAAAAGCTCCAGTGAAATAAGAGAAACAATTAAAATGTAAACAAATAAAAAGTATGCAAAATTACCAAACTCTTCTATTAGAGGTATCATCGAAATATGGGTATCCCAGAAAGAGGAGAATGAGATACACAAGAAAGAAGGAAATAAAGTGTTATTCAAATAATAACTGAAATGTTTCAAATCTGAGATGGGACTACACAAATGAATATATAAACCTAAAAGAACATGTGTTAATCTGTATGCAGAAACCTATTTATAGTAGAGAAATCATCAAGATTTTTAAAAGAATATTAAAGTTGGATAGAGGAGGTGAGTAGGTAACATAATGAGGCTTCCATCAGTATTCTCAGCAGAAATCTTTCAGATCATTTTAAAAGAAATAGAACACTCATGAAATTTATATGGTATAGCAACCTTATCCCAAAAAACAAAGCAGGCCTAGGTTAAGAATGTGTGAGACATTGCTTTCCCAAAATCCAAACTATACTACAAAACTTCATGGTGGTGGAATAAGGAAAGACTCTTAGATTTATGGAAGAGAATTCAAAATTAGAGTCAGATCTTCAGGCATATGAACGGCTAATGTTAGGTAAAGGAGCAAAAACTATAAAGTAATGCAAGGAAAGCATCTTCAAAAAATAATGCTGGGAAAACTGGTAGGTAACTTAAAAAAATGAAATCATGCCCTTGTTACTTATCTGATATAGTTAATACATAAAATGTATAAAGCACTGGCAGAACTATACAAAAACATCTAATTCAATCAAAAATGGGGGATCTCAGATGCCAGCACCCTTCTGCCTCTCTACTCTGTTGTCCTGCATTTTCGGTTTGATTTCACCCTTGGTGCGGCTCATCAGCCAGCCTGCTTTCCTGTGAGCTTTCCGGGGAGTCTGCCTTCCCGTGAGCCTTCCTTGGAGGTGAGCCAACACGCCCAGAAAGGGAGGAGCCACCGAACTCTGCTGGATCTCAGATGCCAGCACCCTTCTGCCTCTCTACTCTGCTGTCCTGCATTTTCGGCCTGATTTCACCCTTGGTGCGGCTCATCAGCCAGCCTGCTTTCCTGTGAGCTTTCCGGGGAGTCTGCCTTCCCGTGAGCCTTCCGTGGAGGTGAGTCGACACGCCCAGAAAGGGAGGAGCCACTGAACTTTGCTGGATCTCAGATGCCAGCACCCTTCTGCCTCTCTACTCTGCTGTCCTGCATTTTCGGCCTGATTTCACCCTTGGTGCGGCTCATCAGCCAGCCTGCCTTCCTGTGAACTTTTCGGGGAGTCTGCCTTCCCGTGAGCCTTCCGTGGAGGTGAGTCGACACGCCCAGAAAGGGAGGAGCCACTGAACTTCGCTGGATCTCAGATGCCAGCACCCTTCTGCCTCTCTACTCTGCTGTCCTGCATTTTTGGCCTGATTTCATCCTGGGTGCGGCCCATCTGCCAGCCTGCCTTCCTGTGAGCCTTCCGTGGAGGTGAGTCGACATGCCCAGAAAGGGAGAAGCCAGAGGAGCACGGTTGCTCCGCTCCCCTTCGCAACGGTGCACAGCATTTAGCCAATGAATACAATCACAACACGTAGAAAAACACGCAGTACTAGTGTGACAATGGGGAAACAACATGGGCCAGTGCCAGACATAGAGAATGAAGATGGCAACTCTGATGACTTGAACATGATCAACCACCTAGTCAGTCTCTCAGATAAGGAGTTTAGAGTTGCAATATGGAACATGTTCAAAGAACTCAAACAAAGTATAGAAGAGAAAACTAAAAAGAATCAGGAGAATATGAAGATAGAAATGAGAAAACTCCAAACGGAAATTTCAGATCAAATAACAGGTCTGAAAAACTCAGTAGATGAATTGAAGAAAAACATGTTTGAGATTTCCCACAGGTTAACAGCAGCTGAGGATAGAATCAGTACACTGGAAGATGAGATACATAACAATTACATACAGCAGAAGAAATTGGAAAAAAGCCTCAAAGCAAATGATCAAACAATGGAAAAATTACTCAAAGAATGGGAACAGATGAAAATAGAAGTCTATGATAAGCTCAACAGAAACAACTTAAGAATCATTGGAGTCCCAGAGACTCAGGAAGAAAATCTCCGGGAAGAATCAACAGTCAAGAACATCATTAAAGAGAAACTACCAGAGATAATGAATACATGTGATCAAATCCTGCATGCCCGAAGAGTGCCAACTAAAAGAGACCCCAGAAAAAACACCCCAAGACACATCCTAGTCACAATGACGAATCCCATAGATAGAGACAGAATTCTGAAAGCAGCAAGATCGAAAAGAGAAATTACATTTAAGGGAACATCCTTGAGATTTACTGCAGAACTGTCACCAGAAACACTCAAGGCCAGAAGGCAGTGGTGGGACATAGTGACAAAACTCAATGAAATAAATGCTTCGCCTAGAATACTGCACCCAGCAAAACTCACTTTCAGGTTTGAAGGAACAATACATAGTTTCACAGACAAACAACAGCTCAAAAACTTCACAGACTCAAAACCATTCTTAAAAGAAAAACTGAATGGCATACTTTAAGACAAGGCTTACCAACAGACACACCAAACTTTAATATAAAGATGGCACTAACTCCCAGGATAATTCTTTCTCTCAATGTCAATGGACTAAATGCACCAGTTAAGAGACACAGAGTGGCTAAATGGATCAAAAAACTCAATCCAACCTTCTGCTGCCTACAAGAAACGCACCTGAATAGTCAGAACAAACATAGACTCAAAATAAAAGGCTGGAGGAAAATCATCCAAGCAAACAACACCCAAAAAAAAGCAGGAGTGGCCATATTAATATCAGATGATGCAAACTTTATACTTAGGAAAGTAGTAAGGGACAAAGATGGACATTTTGTATTAATCAAGGGATATGTACAGCAGGAAGAAATCACCCTCCTAAACATATATGCACCGAATGAGGGGCCAGCAAAATATTTAATACAACTGTTGACAAATCTGAAAAATAATATCAATAACAACACAATAATTGTGGGAGACCTCGACACGGCATTGTCAACACTAGACAGGTCAACCAGACTGAAACCCAACAAGAATATACTAGACCTGAGGAGAGAAATGGAAGTAAGAGGCCTAGTAGATATATACAGGACACTCCACCCCCAGAAGCCTGGATACACATTTTTCTCTAATGTACATGGGACATTCTCTAGGATAGACTACATGTTAGCACACAAAACATATCTCCATAATATCAAGAGGATAGAAATTTTGCAGGCTGCCTTTGCTGACCACAAAGCCCTGAAAATATATATAAACTACAAAGGGACACAGAAGAAAAATTTTAACACCTGGAAGTTAAATAGCCTCATACTGAATAATCAGTGGGCCCGAGATGAAATCAAAGAGGAAATCAAAACCTTCCTGAAAACAAATGACAATGGAGACACAATTTATCAGAACCTATGGGACACAGCAAAAGCAGTACTGAGAGGAAAATTTATAGCTTTGCAAGCACACATCAGGAAAGAAGAAGGGGCATACCTGAATAGCTTAATGACGCAGCTCATAGAATTAGAAAGTGCTCAACAAAAGGATCCAAAAATAGGGAGGCAGAAGGAAATAACAAAGCTGAGAGCAGAAATCAATGAAGTGGAAACCAGAAAAACCATCCAAAAGATCAACGAAAGCAGAAGTTGGTTCTTTGAAAAAAATAAACAAGATTGATAGACCACTGGCAAAACTAACAAAGAAAGAAAGAGAGAGAAACTTGATAACTCGTATTAGGAATGAAAAAGGAGAGATCACTACTGATATGGTAGAGATTCAAAGGGTGATCAGAAACTACTTTGAGAAACTCTATGCCACTAAAAATGAAAACCTGGAAGAAATGGATAAATTTTTGGAATCTTATAATCTTCCACGATTGAATGAAGAGGATGTAGCATATCTAAACACACCCATTACTATTGAGGAAATTAAGAAAGTAATCAAATGTCTGCCCAAAAACAAAAGCCCAGGCCCAGATGGATTTACTAATGAATTCTTTCAAACCTTTCAAGAGGAACTACTACCAATCCTGGCAAGACTCTTTCATGAAATTGAAAAAACAGGAAAACTTCCAAATAGCTTTTATGAAGCCAACATTACCTTGATACCTAAACCAGACAGAGATGCTACGAAAAAAGAAAATTACAGACCAATATCGCTGATGAATGCAGATGCAAAGATCTTCAACAAAATCCTGGCAAATAGGATTCAATGCCTCATTAAGAAGATCATCCACTACGATCAAGTAGGTTTCATTCCAGGAATGCAAGGCTGGTTTAACATCCGTAAATCTATCAACATAATACACAACATCAACAGCAAGAAAAATAAAAATCACATGATCATATCAATCGACGCAGAGAAAGCATTTGACAAGGTCCAACACCCATTCTTGATCAAAACTCTCAGCAAGATGGGAATGGAGGGAACCTTTCTCAATATAGTTAAGGCCATCTACCACAAGCCAGAGGCAAATATTGTCCTCAATGGAGAAAAACTGAAAGCCTTTCCTCTAAATTCTGGCACAAGACAAGGCTGTCCTCTCTCACCACTCCTATTCAACATAGCACTGGAAGTACTCGCTATAGCGATTAGGCAAGAAAAGGATATCAAGGGAATCCAGATAGGAAAGGAAGAAGTCAAGCTCTCACTGTTTGCAGATGACATGATACTCTACTTAGAAAACCCCAAAGACTCTATCAAAAAGCTTCTAGAAACAATAGACTCATATAGCAAGGTGGCAGGCTACAAAATTAACACACAAAAATCAATGGCCTTCCTATACACCAATACTAATAAGGAAGAAATGGACATTAAGAAAACAACTCCATTCACTATAGTGTCACACAAACTCAAATATCTTGGAATCAACTTGACTAAAAATGTGAAGGACCTATACAAGGAAAACTATAAAACTCTGCTCCAAGAAATAAGAGAGGACACGCGGAAATGGAAGCATATACCCTGCTCATGGATTGGCAGGATTAACATCATTAAAATGGCAATACTCCCCAAAGCACTGTACAGATTTAATGCGATCCCCCTAAAGATACCCATGACATTCTTCAAAGAAGTGGACCAGGCACTTTTGAAATTTATTTGGAACAATAAACACCCTCGAATAGCTAAAGCAATCATTGGGAAAAAGAATATGGGAGGAATTACTTTCCCCAACTTTAAACTTTACTACAAAGCAATAGTTATCAAAACAGCATGGTATTGGAATAAAGACAGGCCCTCAGATCAGTGGAATAAGCTTGAATACTCAGAGAATGTTCCCCAGACATACAATCATCTAATTTTTGATAAAGGAGCAAAAAATCCTAAATGGAACAAAGAAAGCCTCTTCAACAAGTGGTGTTGGCAAAACTGGGTAGGCACTTGCAAAAAATTGAACTTAGACCCCCAGCTAACATCATGTACAAAGGTAAAATCCAAATGGATTAAAGACCTCGATATCAGCCCCAAATCCATAAGATATATAGAACAATACGTAGGTAAAACACTCCAGGACATTGAGGCTAAAGGCATCTTCAAGGAAGAAACTGCACTCTCCAAGCAAGTGAAAGCAGAAATTAACAGATGGGAATATATTAAGCTGAGAAGCTTCTGCACCTCAAAGGAAATAGTGCCCAAGATACAAGAGCCACCCACTGAGTGGGAGAAACTATTCACCCAATACCCATCAGATAAGGGGCTAATCTCCAAAATATACAAGGCACTGACAGAACTTTACAAGAAAAAAACATCTAATCCCATCAAAAAATGGGGAGAAGAAATGAACAGACACTTTGACAAAGAAGAAATACAGATGGCCAAAAGACACATGAAAAAGTGCTCCACATCACTAATCATCAGGGAGATGCAAATCAAAACAACGATGAGATACCACCTCACACCACAGAGAATGGCACACATCACAAAGAATGAGAATAAACAGTGTTGGCGGGGATGTGGGGAGAAAGGAACTCTTATCCACTGCTGGTGGGAATGCCGTCTAGTTCAACCTTTATGGAAAGCGATATGGAGATTCCTCCAAAAACTGGAAATCGAGCTCCCATATGATCCAGCTATACCACTCCTAGGAATATACCCTAAGAACACAAAAATACAATACAAAAATCCCTTCCTTACACCTATATTCATTGCAGCACTATTTACCATAGCAAGACTCTGGAAACAACCAGGATGCCCTTCAACAGACGAATGGCTAAAGAAACTGTGGTACATATACACAATGGAATATTATGCAGCTGTCAGGGGAGATGAAGTCATGAAATTTTCCTATACATGGATGTACACGGAATCTATTATGCTGAGTGAAATAAGTCAGAGAGAGAGAGAAAAACGCAGAATGGTCTCACACATTTATGGGTTTTAAGAAAAATGAAAGACATTCTTGCAATAATAACTTTCAGACACAAAAGAGAAAAGAGCTGGAAGTTCCAGCTAACCTCAGGAAGCTCATCACAAAGAGTGATGAGTTTAGTTGGATAAATAACTACATTTTGAACTATCCTAATAATGAGAATGTATGAGGGAAATTGTGAACCTGTTTAGAGTATAGGCGGGGGTCGGGTGGGGAGGAGGGAGACTTGGGACATTGGTGATGGGAATGTTGCACTGGTGATGGGTGGTGTTAAAAAAAAAGAAAAAAGTGTAAAAGATGCACTACAATTTAGGATTAACTGAAAAAAGGAGAAAAAAAAGAAAAAGAAAAAAAAGAATGATTAAAAAAAAAGAAAGGTAGAAAAGAAAATAAAAAA
Organism: Suncus etruscus; assembly: GCF_024139225.1. Classification (NCBI taxonomy): domain Eukaryota; kingdom Metazoa; phylum Chordata; class Mammalia; order Eulipotyphla; family Soricidae; genus Suncus; species Suncus etruscus. The sequence goes on along the minus strand of NC_064867.1, from coordinate 14,289,749 downwards.
AAAAGAATCAAAAATGGGAAAAAAAGATGAACAGGAACTTCCTCAAAGACACGCAAATGAACATAAAGCACAAGATAAAATCCTACACATCAGAATCAAACAACAAAACATCACTAATATCAAAAAATAGAAATTAAATCAATAATTCAATATTACTTTATACCACAGAGACTTGTATACATCATAAAAAAACAAGGGACAATGGTGGAGTAAGTCATAACTAAGAAACTTCCTAGCTGGAATTGGAGTGTTGGGAATGATTCAGAAGAATGTGATTGCTAAATAAAATTAGTTTAAATAGAAAAATACCCTGTATTCAACATGGCAGAAACAAATATAGAGACTTTCTAAAGTGGCAAGCAAAGAAAAGCCTTCAATATAATGGAGATTTAGAAATTCACATAGAACTCTCAAATGAAACTATCAACAGGAAGATAATGGAAGGGTATAAATTATTGAATAAAAAAGAACTTGCAACCAAGAATCCTATACTCTGAAGAGTAAACACTCAGCTTTGAGGAAGGATTTAGAAAAAATGAACAGCAGCTAGCACCATTTGTTGCATCTCAACCTGCTCTGCAAGGATTATTTAATGTCTCCTATAAAACGGAACAAATGCTGAATAGCAAAATGACTCCAAGTCTTCACAGAAAAATGACAGCAAATGCCTTAATGTTAATGATTTCTCTAGATATCAATGGACTAAATTCTACTATCAAAAACACAGATTGGCATCATAAATCAGGCAACAAATCAACCTTCTTCTATTTACAAGCCACACAATAGAGATTGAGAGATTGAGATTGAGAGAGAGAAAGAGAGAGAGAGAGAAGTTGAAAAGCAAAAATAAATGCTGATAGGAGTTTGAAAATGCAAGAATAATTAATTGATATTCGAGGTAAGAAAAATGACCTTACATTAAAATTTATGCAAATATATGCAAAATATATTCACACTCCAAACCACTACAAAAAACCCCACAATATTCAAATCTATGTGCAGCATTTTCAAGATCTATGCAAAATAAGCATCAGTTAATTTTTTAAGATGAAAGCATGTAAAACATCTTTTCAGATTATGATGGTATGAAACAAGAAATCAGCTGAGAGAAGAGAAAAACACATTTTTGGAGAATAAATATGGTGATATTGAGCAATGATTGAACAAACTAATGAATTCAAAACTGAAGTTCAAAGAAAACTAGGAGATGAGTAAAATTAAAGATATAACTTAGAGTAGCTGTGGGATGAAACAAAAATAGAATTTAGAAGCACATTAAAATTCAGTCATACCTCAAGAAATAAAAATATATAAAATTTTAAATGACATCCAACCTAACATAAAAAAGAGAAAAACCCAAAAGTCAGTAGATTAAATAAAAATTAGAACAGAAACCAATGTGATAGTTATCAAAAAAAATAAATCTGAAACAACAGTGAAACTGAGAACCTATAGAAAAGACCTTTAACTAGAGACAGAAAGAGAGAGAAAGCAAAAACAGAAAAATAAAAAGCAAAATTAAAGGCATATGTGTTTTTTGGGTACATGATACCTGAGCACACGAGGCCCACATTTCTTTTCTTAGATCTTCTCTCAGGTCTCTTCTCTTTCCTCTTATCATCTCATCTCATCTCTCTTCTCATCTTTTCTCTTTCCTACTTTCATTTAAATGTGTGTACCAGGGCTCTCTCCACCTTTGGAGAAAACCATATTCTCTCTAGTGTACTCACGACTCTCTTATCTCCCTCACCCTCCTCAGTAACTTCAAATAAAATCTGTTTTAAAAAGATTTTTTTAATAAATAAAAGAGGAGGCGAGAGCGATGGCGAGGAGCGGTAAGGCCTCTCTGCCTTGCTGGCTCTAGCCTAGGATGGACCGCGATTCGATCCCATGGCATCCCATATGTTCTCCAAGCCAGGAGCGATTTCTGAATGCATAGCCAGGAATAACCCCTAGGTGTCACCGGGTATGGCCCAAAACAAACTAACAAAACAAAAAAGCGCAAAAGAACTTATAACAAATAATATATTGTATTATTATATAGAATATTATTACACTAAGCATACAAGTATAGTAGGGAGTATTGTGAGTATACAGTTATGTAGAATAAGTTTGACAATCCAAGACTTGCCAAGAATTAAATTCCTATAAATCTAAAACTTTACCAGATTGAATCAGAAGCAGTAGAAAATCTGAACATATTAACCTCGATTAAAAAAACTAAAAGAGTAATCAGAAGCCTTCTAAAATATGAAAGCTCAGATATGATAGCTTTGCTACTGATTTCTATTAAATGCTTATACATTTACTTTTCAAACTATTTTTAAAATTAAAAAAGAACTTTCAAACTGAGAAAAAAATTACAAATTTATTTAATGAGGCCAATATTATTGATTCCAAAATCAGATAAGAACAGCACATAAGACAGAAATTATAGAACAATATCACAGATGAATATAAATGTCAAAATGTTTAATGGAACAAGCAAACTGAATTCAACAGTACAACAAAATAATATCATACACCATGATCAATTGTTAAGTATTCCACTAATGTAAGTATGATTTGGCATGCAGAATAATAAATGTGATATACAACATTAATATAGGAAAATGATAATCATCATATTATCATAGTTGATAAAAATATTTAAAATATCAAACATTATTTTTGTGATAGTCTCTCAACAAAAACAGAATAGAAAGAACATACATTAACATTAAGTGCCTCATATATAATCCCTTCATTTCCAGCATCAAATTCAACGATGAAAAATGGATAATTTTTTTCTGATAAAGTAAAAGGCAAGGATTTTTATTCTCACTAGTGTTATTTAAAGTAATATTAGTTTTCATTAAATCAATTTTTTAAAGCTGGAACAATAGTCCAGAGGTTAGCATGGTTTTCTTACAACTGACTGAATTAAGTCAATCCAAAGGACCACAGACGCTAACACAAGCACTCTGAGAAATTCCTGAGCTCTAATACATAAGTTAGCCATGAGCACCTCTGAGTGTACACCAAAAACAAAACATAGCAATTATATTAAATTATATTAAACATTTCTAACTTATAAATACATAAAGTTGTGCAGAAGGCATAATAGACAGAAAATCTCAAAGATCTAATTAAAAATTAAATTGATAATAACAATAAAAGACTATAAAATGATACATAAATATGTTATTTCTTTTCTCTTTTTGGTGTTGGGGGCACACCTGAATGTGCTCAGGGCTTACTCCTGGCTCTGCTCAGAAATAACTTCTGGAATCTCTAGGGAAGCATAGTGGAGGTAGAGATAGAACGCAGGTCAGCCATGTACAAAGCAAATGCCTTACTCCATGCCTTACTCTCACAGGCCCTCTGTTGTATTTCTATATGCAAAAAAAAAAATAACCTAAAAGAAGGATAAATTATGGAAACAATCATCAAAATAATGTATTACTTTTAAATAAGTTTAATCAAATATTTATATACCTATAAGCTAAAAATTATCAGACACTGGCAAGAAATAGAAGATCCAATGAGAGAAGATTCTGTGCTGTCAGATTAAAAGAATTAATCATTAAATATTTATATTGCCTAAAGCTAATATAAGTCTAATATAATATACAAAATCTCAACAGAATTCTTTACAGAGTAGAAAAAAAAACTAAGAATTTTATTCGGAACTATAAAAGACCCAAAATAACAAAAGCACGCCTAAGGGAAAAAAAATCTCCAACTTTGAAGTTTATATAGTTTAAACTAGGTAAGATTGTGTATAATTATAACAGTAATGTCATTGGAATGTAAATAGATACATGGGTCTATGACATAAACTTTTGAGTCTTACACATAAAATCACTTACAAATTAGCAGCTATTTTACGATAAAGTAGTACATTACTTGCGATAAAGTACAGAAGGTCTTTTCCCTACAAGGAAAGAAAAATACTTTGTGATTATATAACACCATAGCAAAAATTAATTCAAAACAAGACAAAACTCATTTGTAAGACCTGGAAGTATAAAATACATGGAAGAAAACAAAGGTAATATAATATTTTAAAATTGCCCTTAGAAATATCTGGGATCACCACTCCAAAGGCAAGGTAAATAAAAGCAAAATAAAAGGAAGTACATTCAATTATGAAGCTTCTTCTTTTGAAATGAACTTGCAACAAAATTAAAAGATACCCCCACCCAATGGATGAAGAAATTTACACATCATACTTGGAACAGAAATAAGATATTTTACACCTACTATAATCATTTTCCAAAAGACAATAAAAGCATCTAGACAGCTAGTGTTTGGATATAGAAATGAGTGAATCTTTAGGCCATATTGGTAGGAATATAAATTGTCACAACCTTTATGGAAAATGTGGTAACTTCTTAAAAATTAAAATTATAGGGGCCGGAGTGGTGGCGCAGTGGTAGGGCTCTTGTGTCTGACCTAGGACAGACCGTGATTTGATCCCCTGGTGTCCCAAATGTTCCCCCAAGCCAGGAGCGATTTTTGAGCGCATAGCCAGGAGTTATCCCTGAGTTTCAACTGGTGTGGACAAAAAAAAATTAAAAATATAAATTTCAGGGGCCAGAGAGATAGAATGGAGGTAAGGCAGTTGCCTTTCATGCAGAAGGTTGGTGGCTCGAGTCCCGGCATCCCATATGGTCCCCTGAGCCTGCCAGGAGCGATTTCTGAGTGTAGAGCCAGGAGTAACCCCTGAGCGCTGCCGGGTGTGACCCAAAACCCAAAAATAAATAAATAAAATGTATATATATATATATATATAAATTTCACTGAATTCAGTAGGCCATTTTTGTGTATTTACCCACAAATACAGAAACACTCAAAGAGATATTTACATACATATGCATGTGCAAACATGCTTATTTGATTTAAATGCCCTCAAATTTATTATTAACAAAATATTAAACAGATTATTTTTGTGTTTTTTGGGGCCACATCCAGTGATGCTCAGGGGTTACTCATAGCTATGTGCTCATAAATCACTCCTGACCACATGGGACACTGGGGGATGGAACCACAGTCTGTTCTGGGTCAGCAGCATGCAAGGCAAACGACCTACCGCTGTGCCACCTCTCCGGCCATTATTGAGCAGATTTTTAATATGTGTGAAATTATATTTACAACAAAATTCTTTTTGTCATAATAATAGCAAATAACAAACATTATGTTATAAAATTATGATTATATTTTTGCATAAATACATCTTTGTATCACAGTCTACCTACCTTCGAGGATATGTATATGTCAATAAGTCTATTTAAAAATGAAAAATTCTAAAGGCCATACATCCATTGTTTGCATAGTGGTAAGATGGCATAAATATGAATTCATTTAAAAATTTATTTTAATAATTCAATATTTCTGAAGTATGCATTCATTATTTGTATAACAGTAATAAAAATAAATTTTAAACATTGCATATATTTTCATCACTTTTACCATTAAAAATTTTTTTGAAGAAGTGTTGAATGATATTTAGTATGAGCATATAAATGCATTTATGGTGAAAAGAAAATATTATGAATATCCTGTTTTTCATTCATTGTAAATGATTTTTGACAATTTATGATCAAGGAGAATAACTATAAAATTTCAGTAATCTCAGTGAGTAATTGGGAATAAGAAATTGTCCAATCGGAAAGATTTTCAAAATGCCTATGCATGGTGATATAATCTAAGTGTATACCTGCAAAGTTTAAATAGGAATATTTTATGGCAAAAAATTCTACCTTTAAGATTAAATTTTTTCTGAATTTATTATCTGAAATTATTAGATTTCTATTTAAAAATATGTGAATGAATTAAATCAAATTATCACGACAGCAAAATGCAGAAAAATATTCCATTTAACCACAGCAACAGATATAAACTTCCTCTAATTTTCAAAGGTTTGAAGCTTACTGCAGACTTTGCTATGTTGGCATTAGTTGATATTTCATGCAGGCTCAAGGTTGAAGTCTGTTCAAATACATTCCTCAGTGCAAACTTGGAGCTTTGAAAGAAAGGAAGTCTTTGATCAATAAGGATGGTTGGCAAGTGCAGTTTTAAAGGATCCTAACTATTCCAAATGCTCCAAAGCAAGGTTATTGGAGTCACCCCAATTCATGGTTTTAAGATTTCACAGTGTGCTTATGGTCCTTTGCTAATAGGCGTGTCCTAGAAAGGCTTCTTTGATTGGCTTCTCCCTTTAAACAGAGTTCTCCATGTAGATTGTCTGAATTCTTACATCTTAGTTTATTAGAAAAATAATGGATTATGCCTTTGTGGAATCCACAAACAGGAAAAGAGCTCATAAATAGAACTGGAATTTTTTCCAAAGGACATACAAAAATTCTCACTTATGGATTTTATTGCAACACTTAATGGCTCTGAGCTGATGCCCCAGCCTCCCTAATGTTCTTTGTCCCACTAAGTATTCAAAAAAAAGTAATTGGAGAAAACTATGATTATATTTAAATAAATAATAGCCAACGTTACTGTAGTCTTACAACATCATTATTTTATAGACAAAAAGTTATTCACTTTTTTGTTCATGAAAACACACTTAACATTTTTACTCATTCAAAGCTATGTATTTTTGTAATAAGTATTGTTGCCAATTGGAATCTAATTTTTCATAAAACCTATCATCATATTTGACTAAGTGAATTAATCAATGTTAAATATTTTATAAAATGGTTTGAAATATTGAATAAAATGGCTACATAGTATCTCTGAACTTATTTAATTTTCATATTTTACATTTATTTGAAGGAACATTGTGACCAGGTACTGTAAAAACACAGTTATTAACAATACCTGATCTAAGCTTAGAGTCTATAGTATCAAGAGAACCAGAATGATAGCAATGCCTATTATGAAGCAATATAAGAAAACAAAATCTAGGTCAGGTTCATGAAGTATAAAGATATGAGAAAACTATTTTGATCTCATCTATCAGAAGACAGTGTTATATGATCAGTGAGATCTCAGAATGTTTCATATCCCATGAGGTTGTGATGCTGTGGTGATTTTCAAAATAGATCATTTCTGTTAACTGCCTAGAATAGTGTGTGGTATCTATAATGCTTGATAAAACTGCACTATTACTATTATTACTGATATTATTATTAATACTCTAATTATGAGGTAATTTAAGGAAGACACCAGCTATTGCTGTCTAAAGCCTCTTTTGACTTTATCTCCAGTTTATTAGACCATGCATTTCCTATAGGAAATAGGCTGGAGACTCAGACATTGTGACCACAAAGGTCAAAAAGTCATGTTTTCTGTCATCCATCAGGCACCAATTAACATCCCCTACAATTTTCCATTGAATAAAATGATCCAAGGAGCAGTCAACTTGATGAGACTGTTTAATTACTTCAATAAAATAGGCCAGTGGTCCTCCATGCTGGTTTAATGACTGCATTTTCATGCACTTAGAATCACTTACAATATGTGTTTTAAACCAGTGACACTTATTTCTTGTATTATTGTTCCCACACTGTTAATATATATATTTATATTATTGTAGTCTTGGTGGCCATGAAAATAATATTTACTAATCAAAAGCCATTTAAATGCTGATATGACAAGTTCTATATTAGGGAAACTAAAGTACACCAAGCAGCCCAAACCCATACATTTTTCTCTTTTATTAAATGTGGCTTACACATATAATTTCTTTCTTGGCATGCTATGTAGAGGTATTAAAATTAGATTCAACTTGAAGGTGATAATTATAGTTGTAACTAAAATCCTTAGGGGCAATTTTACTCAGTAATTGATGACAAGGTACTATACTTTGACTAGTTGTTCATAAATAGACATCTGGAACTTAATATACTAAACCAACACTAAACTATAGTGTAGCTCATGGTTTCTAAACTGATTTGGTATAGCAAGGACCCCAAATATACTCTAACTTTGTTAACTATCTTCAAGTCTATGTCTTCAATTTTCCCGCAGACTTTAATCTGTTCCTGGATGTGCTAGCTTCTGATCCATAAATTTTAAACTGCAATGGATGGTAAAGCTACAATTAAGAAAAAGGGTTTCTGCAAATGACAGGAACAATTCATATTATAAAAAATATAGAAATCAGTACTGTAAGATTTTGTAAATAGCAATGTAATTTAGTCTGATAACACATTATTTGACAACAAAATCCCCAGCTGTAAGGAAGAAAACTAGGGTTTTTTTTTAAACATAAGAGCTTCAAAGTAAAGAAACACTTCTATTCTCTTAGCTTATTTAAGAACAGCTCCATATATATATATATATATATATATATATATATATATATATATATATATATATATATATATATGTGTGTGTGTATATATATATAAAATCTCTTTGGGGACAATTGTGTTTGCTTTTTAGTTGGGACTCAAGTAGATGAGCCGTATTTAAATCTTAGAAATCATTTTTTTGCAAATCTATTCCCAGCCCCAATATACCAAGAATCTTGGGTATCTTGCTAGGTTATTTATTGGACAATATAGAGTGATATTGGGCATCTTGGAGTGTGGGAAGATAAAAGAGTATTATAGCATTTGAACATGAATTTTTATATAACTACAATTTAATAAAAGGAAGAATAGGTAACCTTTTTGCCTGATCTTCTATTTTATTAACGAGGTACTGAAAGAGATGTCACCTATTCTAGGAGGCACAGAATTAGTGTCTGAACTAAAAAAAATAAACTGTTTTACTCTTCTCTGCTACCATATGTTTCTATTGTATTAGGCTGATTTAAAAAACATTATTACTCAATATAGACTCCCACTGTAAGTGACATTTTCCATTTTTGAATGATTCTTTTAACAGCAAAGACCTTTTCTTATGAGAAAGAAAGGGGAAATTTGCAGAAAATTGGCTAGGAGAACTAGAACACCAGGATCTGTTTTAAAAGCACATGAATATTCCATTGGTGATGAGCTTTCCTGAGTAGAAACCAGTTTGATGGACAGACTAGTAATGGGCGTCAATAAAGAACGTGTCTCTCTTTAATTTTTTTTCATGTAAAAGGTTCCTTTCTGTAGAAACTGTTAGACATTAGACACTGTATTGCCAAACTAAAAATCAAGGACAGACTTATTTCTCTGTGATTAAGAGGCCAATGGTTGTATTCTATCTCTGGCAGATATTTGGCCAATACTTTAATCATTCTTTCCTTACTCTGGGTTTATTTTCTTAAATAGGTCAAGAAACTGACTTAATGCCAAGATATTTAGCACTTCATACTGAGCTCTACAAACAGGAAATAATAAGCATAATTACACAAAAAGTTTCAATCATTTTGGTCCTATGGAGTTTAAATTGTTGTCTGGACCTTACTTTCTAAAATGTTATTTTTTTTTTTTAGCAAAAGTAAAGAGTATGAAAAGCCTTATGACATAGACTAAAACATTTTTCCAGCAAAGATTTTGAGTCATGAACCAAAAAAAGTAGCAAGAAGTGGCCTTTTTGTACGTTCAGAATCATAGCAACAGACTTTCCCTCCTCATACCTTATCAAGTTCCAGGCACCTACCCATGAAATTGGCAGCGGAAAGACTTTCTATTTCTTAGAATTACAGGTTTCTTCTCATCTTGCCAAGTTGCTTTGTCTCTGGAACCTGGCAAAATTTAGCTATTTGGCAAGAAAATGAATATTTGATAATAATTATAGTATGTTGCGATTTTTTGTCCCATTAATTCTTAATTAGGTAATTTAAATACTATTTGAACACTATGCACAGATTTTACTTTCTGTTTTATAATCTGAAACGTGCTCTGTAATTTGAACCTTTGGTTACCAGTTTCATAAAGAAATACTAGGCTGAGGTCCTTAATGAACATTTTCAGTAACACGTTTATGTTAGTACAATATCAATAACATTATATTTATATTTTGTTATTCCATAAACAGACCTCACAGATAATGTGAGATCATAACTACATGTTGCTGTAGAAGAAAGGTAAAGAAATCAGAAAAACAGGATATTGTATCAAATATGCAAAGAAAAAAGTGTTAATCTTGAGTTTTTAAAAGCAAGTTTTGACCTTTAAGTGGATGAAGATTCAACTTTTCCAGAGGACAATTTCAAATCAAACTTTCTTTAAAATAAAAAGAGAAAGGCAAGCTTTTCCATAACTAGCTATGCAAAGAAGACATCCTCCCTTCCTACAGCATTTTGTTTCCTAATTTAAGAATATTGTGTCTAGAAGAAGAAAAAGCCAAACCCACTTACTCTAGTCTAAAAAACCTGTGAAGGAATGAAAAAATAAAGAACGGGAGGGTGGGTTAGGAAATAAAGGTGAGCAATCCCAAAAGAAACCATGTATGATTTTACATAAGGGAGATGCTAGATAAAGAGCTATTTTTTTTAAAAAAAAATTCACTTTATGGATTCAAAAAATGCAATGATACCTTACATTTTCAACAACTATACCAAGAGACACTAAGGTATGTATAACTGAAAGCATTAGTGTTTCAGCATTCCTAAACTAGCTTGAACTATGATGTTTCTCACAAAGTGAGAGAAAGTACAATATCAACATTTCTTGTAAATGTATTAGAGAAGTAAATTATTGAACCTTTCTTCAGACTTACTGAATTAGAAATTATGGGAAAGAAAGGATCAACCGTTTCAACTTATCTGCCAGTTGATCTTTGTACTGTGAAGTTTACAACTGCTGTTCTATGGTCTTATTTTAGAGTCAGAATTTTTTGCAAGTTCCCAAAGGCAGTTGTCAAGGAGATTGAACTAGTCATTTGTTTCTACCAAGGTCTGAGGCTTAGTGGTTCGTATTCTAACTTCTTACACTTTGTCTCAACCCAACAAGTGGCCACATAACATTAAAACGCTTTAAGAAAAAAATTTTCTGGGCTGGAGGGGTGGCGCTAGAGGTAAGATGTCTGTCTGCCTTGCTGCAAGCGCTAGCCAAGGAAGGATGGCGGTTCAATCCCCCGGCGTCCCATATAGTCCCCTCAAGCCAGGGGCAATTTCTGAGCGCTTAGCCAGGAGTAACCCCTGAGCATCAAATGGGTGTGGCCTGAAAAACCAAAAAAAAAAAAAGAAAAAAAATTTTCCTGATCAGTAAAAGTTTGATTTATAGCATTTTTCATATTATCTATATACAAGAATCACACCAAATTTATCAGGCACAAGGAGTTGTGAGTGAAAAAGTTTAAGAAGCTCTGGTCTGGTTTGTAGGATAAGGAAACAAAGACTAAGAACTGTACGGATAATGTGAAGGTATTCATAGGTATGTATGATAATTATGACAGCATTCAAGACTTCAGAGTATGCAAAAGAATTTGATGCAGCTAGAGAACTAGAAGCAAGATCCATGTAACTGAGTCAGGCAATTCTGTAATATTTTGCTACCCAGAAATGTTTTCTGAAAAGCAAAGCTTTATGTAGGGAAATTACAAAATAATACAATTTAAAGGATGTTACAAAGTGAGAAATACTGATGCCATTTTTTTAACTGGCCCTGGGCAAATGCTTCTCTATCCTGTTTCATATAAAGAAACCGGCTGATTTTCAAGTAAGGGTCTGACTCAGAATCCCCAGAGAAAGGGGCAAATTGGAAAGTAGGTCAAGAACTCCCTATCTGAGGACTCATTAAAGCAGAATTAATAATATGAACTCCCTGTGTGTATGTGTGTGTATTTGCACGTGCACACACATACATTTACTAGAACAAAAGCTAAGAAACCATCAAGTTTCTTTGTTACTAGTATTATGTCATCTCTATCAGAACTGTGATTTTTACTTAGTTCAATGTCAAGGGCTTGGCACTGGAAATTCATACCAAAGTACATCAATTTGAATGTATTAAAAGCTCTTCAGAAATGTTTCCAGGCAGTATATTTAAATATTTATTAATAATTTCTATAAATGACTGCTAGCCAGTTGTAATAATTAGATGTATTCAAATGATATAATAATCTCCCCATAGCCTGAAAAAAGTGCTGACTCCTACTACTTAACCCTCAAGCAGTCAGGTCTCTCTTGCTTTTCTGTTTCCTTTTTTCAATTGTAGAAAACTTGGCTTGTATTTCATTATGATAAAATCTTTTAATTGAGGTCTAACTCTCATATGATTTTCTATGTGATAAATATACAAATAAATGTATGTATATACACATATGAGTTATGATATTCACTCAGATCAAGATATCATGCAGATATTCGGGTCTCATTACTTTTTGTATTGTTTTCTTTCTTTCTATATTGTTGATTGGTTTTTATTATTTCTTTTCTGCCTGTGTTTGGGTTTCATTGCTGTTGGTTTTTCAGATATTTGAGGTGTCACTTTAGGTTGTTGATTTTGTCATTTTATTCTGTCCTAATGAAGGCCTATATTGCTATGAGTTTCCCCTTAATTGCTGCTTTTGCTGTGTCCCATAGATCCTGGCAATTTGTTTCTTCATTGGCATTTGTCTCAGGAATTTCTTATTTTCTCTTTGATTTCCTCTTTTATCCAGCTGTTGTTGAGCAGCAATTTTTTTTTCATCTCCAAGTGTTAGATTTTCTCCATATCTTCTTTTTACAGTCAATCTAGATCTCTGTTGTGTTGTTGTCTGATAGGGTGCTTGATATAACTCTTATATTTGTGACTTTATGTAATTTAGGTTTGAGTTCAAAGGCTTGGTCTATCCAAGAGAAGATTCCATGTGCACTTGAGAAGAACATTTATTCTGCTTTCTGAGGATGGATGGCCCTGTATAAGTCCATTAGTCCTAGTTCATCTTGTTTCTCAGTGAGGATTCTTAAGTCTTTGCTAGATTTCTGCCTAGTGGTGATAATGATGTGTTAAAATCTTCTATTACTATCACTATGTGCCTAAAATATTACTATAAAAGATTTGTAATCCACTTTGATTAAAATAAAAAAAGAAAAGAGAACCGCTTCATGGTAGCATCAAATAAGCCAACCAGCCAGAAAAAAATAGTGTAGACTATGACCTCTAACATATATATATATGAGTCTACATTCAAGATTATGTTGTAAATATAATCTAAAATAGAGTTATATTTCCTTTCTGATCTTGATGCCTTTTGTATATTTTTATTGCCTGATGTCCTTCCATCAAAGAGACAAATGGTCACATTTTATAGATTAAAAAACTCAATGTTATGCAGTTAAAAAATTTCCTATTACTATCACATTTCCCTCCATATATTTCTTTAGGTTTGAGAACAGAAACCTTTCATTTTGCTGGTTCTATATTTGGTGCATAAATGTTGATCAGAGGAAGTACTTCTTGGTTCCCCTAATCAAAAAGTAGAGTCCATCTTTGTCTCTGAGTACTTTTTTGAGGTTAAATGCAATTTGGTCTGATATAAGTAGGGCTGTCCCAGCTTTTGCTTGTTCTCCAGTGGCATGTATAATGAATTTTCATTCTTGTACTCTAAGCCTGTGTCTATCCTCATCTTTTAAGTGTGCTTCCTGCAGACAGCAGATATCCAGATTTGTTTTCTTATCTACACCTCAACTTTGTGCCTTTTAATGGGAGAGTTAGTCCAATATCATTTAAGGAAATTATTGACAGAGAGGATTGTTGTGCTATTATATTGTGTAGGGTTGTTGTTGTTACAACTGGGTGTTTGGATTGTGTAATTGATCTTTTAGTCATTCATTTAGATTTGGTCTGGCTTCTGGCTTCCAGTACAATTAAGGAACTAATTTCCTCTCTGGGATCAGAAGCCTTCACCAGCATGGGGAATAGCAAGGCTCCAGGCCGAAGGAACTTTTGACAAGTTTAGGAGAAATTGCAGGACGTGGCCACCCCCCTACAGCCTTCCTCTCCACCCTCCTGGACTCTGGGGCTATTCCTGGGCCCCTGCCCAGGGGGTGAGTGAGGTAGGTGCCAGGGAGGATTTTAACGGGGACCCCAGGCTTTCCCCAACCCCACTGCACAAGAGGGGCCATCTTGGGGAAATCTCTGGCAACTTTTCTTCCTACCAGTGTTCATTCTCAAGTAAAGTATAGATAGTTTAATAGGATATCATAGGATTTGATCTATGTTTACAATCTACAGAATGTCTATGTTGTATACTTTTCTTTCCTATTGGCTCATCACTTTACCAGCTCATTTCTAGTTCTTTAATCTCACCCCCACCTCCTATTACCCCACATTTACCCTCAGCTATTGTCTCCTCATGAAGCAGATCATTAACCTTACTCAAGCCAGTTGCCAACCAGCTCCCAAAGTGAAAAAAAATAGACTCTTAGCCTGAGAAGAAACCCATACTCTGTTCCTATTAATCTATTCTCAGCAGCCACCTATCCTCCACTTTCCTTCACCTGTGTTTGCTACCATACTCGGTTTCTGAGAAGACATGTCTTTGAGAAGACATCTCAAAGACATTTCCTGATATGGGACTGCTGGGAGTCGTTTTGCAGACTCTAGATGGCCAAATCACAGACCAAAGTGCTGTCCCATATTCAACACCCTCTCCCCAACTATTTCTAAAGACATAAAAGGAACATGGGTATTTCCTTTGTATATCTTAGATGTATTTCTTTAACATCTATAACTATTTTTGAATATCCTCTTATATAATGACAATTTTGCCACTGTTTTTCCCCTCTGAGATCTGTTCAATAAGAAATTCCTGTAGAAGAGTCTCTCTGTTTATAATTCATGCTAGAACCAAGTTACAGGGAATGTTGGACTTGTTCCCTCAGCCCCCAGATGCACCAATAATACCTTGTGGCATTGTTCCTCCTGAATAGGCACATTAAAATGGGAAAATATTACATATGAAAGCAAGTTCTTATCTAATAGAGATAGGAGCACAAATATTGTAATGTAGTTAGGCCTTATACCCTAAACATTGGCATAATGATTTGGCTCAGGCCTCAGAAAAATGGGCATTGCCCACACACCCCTATGTATCTATGCAAGACAAAACATTGGAAGAAAATGTAAGGTACTTAATGAACAAAGACAAAAGAAATAATCTACAATTTATGCATCTATGCAAGCAACCACAATTGTCTATAATATTACCAGGAAGCAAACCTCTACCAGAGAAGATCCTACCACTGCTCTGGCATAAACTTACTCCAAAGAGTGCTCTCTTAATATCCAGACAATTTAGCAACAGCAACGACCTGCTTGCAGGACAGGTCTCTCTGTATCTAATGGTTAGGTGAAACTAGAGGACACTCCACATCAGCCTGACTTTGATGAAAGAAATGCACAGAAATTAGAGGAACCTGACACCAACAACAGATAATGTGTGAAAAACTTTCACTGGGACCATGGAGAATGACTCAGGGATTGGGCAGCCTGGAATGCCTGGAGCCCAGAGTCAGTCTTATGCCAGAAAACTTCAGGGGTGAGGTTTCCTTGTAGTTAGGCCAACACTTATTTTTTCTGTTTTCCTCATATTTTGCTGGCCCTTGCAAACAATGGCAATTGCACTCTCACACCATTACTATTGTATTTTTTTTAACACTTACCTTTTAAGAAAGAAAAAAACACAGCTTACTAAACTTTAAAAAAAAAAGTAACTGTAGTAAAATGCCTATCTCTAATACAAGCAGGGCATGGGAAGGAGGGAGGGGGCATTGGTGGTGGGAGTGTTGTACTGGTGAAGGGCGGTGTTCTGTTTATGACTGAAACCCAACTACAATCATGTTTGTAATCATGGTGCTTAAATAAAAAATTTGTATTAAATTCTAAATAAGAATTGGTTTGGGTAGAGCAAATATTGCAAATTCTTTTTTTTGTTTGAGATTGATTTTAACTTTCCCATTTAAATGAGTTTGCTGAGTTGTAGACTCTAGGTTGGAAGTTTCTTTCATTTAGTAGTATTAACATTTCATTCCATTCTATTATTGCCTGGATTTTTTTAAATGAAAGATCTAGTTTGATTCTTATGCTCTTTCCTTTCTTCTTGAGATTGTTTCCTTCTCCCTTACTGCTTTAAAGAGTTCATGTCTCTCAATTTTTATTTATTTATTTATTTATTTATTTATTTATTTATTTATTGCCATTTAGACTACTATATGACTTGGTCTTGTTCTGTTAGGGTTTATTTTGTTTGGCATTCTTTTTGCCTCTTGGATTTGTACAGCAGCCTCATTCCAGGGTGTAGAGAAGTTCTCTGCTCTTACATCCTTCACTACTTGTTCTTCCCTCTTTCCTTTTTCCTCCCCTCTGGTATTCCTATAAATTGTAGATTATTTCTTTTGTCTTTGTTCATTAAGTACCTTACATTGTCTTCCAATGTTTTGTCTCTCATTTCTTTACTGACTTCTTTGTTTTTGCTGTCTTGCATTTTGTCTTCAAGTTCATCCATGCAATTCTCTCTGTATGTTATTCTGCTACTCTGGTTTGCTAGCATGATTTTTAGTTCCTGGTTCCCTTAGTTCCATGTATGGACTTTCTTATCTTCTGATAGAATTATTTTTTGGGTTTATTGAATTGTTATTCTATGGATTTCTTTGGATACTGATAACTTGAATTTCATTGCTAAGACATTGAATGCTGTATTTAGAACCTTTTCTATAGGGTTGTGAGATTTGGAGGACTTGAAAATTTCCTAGAATTTCTCTCCATATCCCCAGCTGTTTGTGTCTTCCTTAGTTTCCCCATTGTACTTTGTATTGGGTGGGTTGGGGTGCTGGAGTTTCAAGGTGCTTTAAAAAAAAGTGATTTGTTTAATTGTGTAAGATGTGGGTGGGGGTATATCTGTTTTAGGGTTTATTCTAGGTAAGCAATGTTACTCAAGTATGATAGAAATGTTGCAAACTAGTTTGTTAAATTTTTCTTCTGGTTTTGGGGCTGTACATTTTCTAAGGGAAAGAAATGCTGGGCCCGATCTTCCTAGAACCATCTGTTTGGAGGTTTGTGGGACAGCAGGACTATGGGAAGGGTGTCTACATGCTTTTTCCACAGGCCTCTCCTGAGCAGGAGCAGTAGGGTTTTCTGCTAGCAGCAGCTGAAGACACAGTGGAGGAAGATTCAGGGAGAGGCCCATTTACACATGCTCTGGATTTTAAAACTGTCTTTGGGATCTTTGTACCATACCCCATAGAGCTAGGGTCTTCAAGGTTGGGGTGCAGAGCGTTTATGGAGGAGGTCACACCAATCTCTCCTTCCACAGGAGGAGTAAGCTTCTGGCCAGCAGCTACTGGAGATGCTCTTTCTTTTTTTTTTATAAGCAATGAGATAGTAATGCATTTTGTGTAAGTGTCCATTGCATATATTCAATATTAAAATGTTAGCAAAATGTCTCCTAGAAAGCTTTGCCAATGTAGAGCCCCAGCTGTGTATGGCAATGCACATTTTTCTACTCAGGCAGTTAGTTAAAATTTTTCTTTCAAATTATTATTGTAATGATCAATAATGCCCATTAAAATAAATATTTAAATAGAAATAAAACTAAAATGTTTTTCTGGTTTATTTACTTAATGTGGTAAACTAATTTACTTATTTTGTCTATTACATCAATGGCACATTAACTCAGATTTCTTTAGTTGAGCAAAATTGTATATGTGAAAAATATATTAGCATGTATTTGTCATATATTTGTTTTTTATTTTTATTTTTAACAAGTTAGTATTAATTTTTATTATATTACTCTTTGTATCATTGTATAATATCATTATCTCTTTTTTCTATTCATAAAGAATATTCTTTTATGGGTTTTTTTGGGGGGGCCACAGCTGGTGATGCTCAGGGGTTACTCCTGGCTATATGCTCAGAAATCGCTCCTGTAGAAAGCCTGTCTAGAGTACAGGCTGGTGTGGAGAGAGGAGGCAGGATACTTGGGATATTGGTCATGGAAATGTTGCACTGGTGAAGGATATATATATTATATAATATATATATTTATTTATATACATATATTATTTTTATCTATTATCTATTATTATATATATTATATATTTATATATTATATTTATATTCATATATATATATAAATTTTACAAAAGAAAAGATAAGGCCTCCCAATTCTTACTACAGGCTGTGTTCTTTACATTGACTCTATAAAAAAGGAGGTACAGGGTACAGTAAATGCACCCCATATACACCTCAACTCAGGCCCTTTGCCTGGTCTGTATTGTGAATTGGGGGACCAAAAAATAAGAAAGAGCTTCTGGCTTGGGAGCCACATGGTATGCTGGGGGATAGAACTGCTGTCCGTCCTAGGCTAGTGTGCTCAAGGCAGACATCTTACCTCTTGTGCCACCACTCTGGCCCCTCTATTGATAGACATTCTTTTTTTTTTTTCGGCCACACCCATTTGATGCTCAGGGGTTACTCCTGGCTACATGCTCAGAAATTGCCCCTGGCTTGGGGGGACCATATGGGACGCCGGGGGATCAAACTGCGGTCCTGATCCTTGGCTAGTGCTTGCAAGGCAGACACCTTACCTCTAGCGCCACCTCGCCGGCTCCGGTAGACATTCTTAACAACACTTTGTTAAACTCAATTCTGACATATTTTGTCCTAATATTGATAATGTGACAAAATTTGTCAACTCTGAGAACTTGTAATTTTATTGAATATTATATGTTTTCTAAGAATCACTGCTGCGTGACCTTGAACAAAAAGTTAATTGCCTAAAACTCAATTCCTTTGAAAAGAGTTTGATTTCCACAAGATAGGAACCAGGCCTGTCCCGTGTCAGAGGACAGTGTGTTTTATTGGCAACCTTTCAATAACAATTAGTTAAATTGAATTCTTTTCTGGAGAGTAATAGTTTAATTAGATGACTTCTTGAGGTACAAGCCTGATCTAAGAGGCATAATATTGCATTAGAAATGATCAGAAGTTGGTTTTGTCAAATACGTAAAAAAAAAATTCACAGGTATATATTGATCACCTAGATTGCTTTTTGTAAATGATCTAGTAATATCATTAGTAACATTATATTTTGGGAAGAAGCCACAATTGGATGTGCTCATGGCTTACTCCTGGCTCTGTACTCAGGGATCACTACGGGTGGGCTAGGTATAACTTATAGGAAGCCAACAATTGAACCTGGATTAGCAGCACTGCAACGCAATATCCTTACCATCTGTACTATTTCCCTGTTTCCTCATTAGTAATTCTTAATATAATAATTGTTCAAAAATGTTTAATTTTCTTTCTGAAACCAATAAGGTTAACAATAACTAATTGCTTTAGCTATCACTTTTATGAAAAGTAAAATACTTTAATTATACAATCACAAATAAATAATGAATTGTTTCACACATTCATAAATTATAATATTTGTCAGTAGTTTTTGTGCATTGATTTCTTAAAGCCAGTCTCTAATATGTGTATAAACTGGCAATTCATTTGGCTCAAGAAAACATAAAGGAAAAAAAACCCACATTTTAATATGTCCTTAGTTCCCTATGAAGTATTAGCTTGAGAGTAAACTTGACAAGATATGAAGTAAAATATATTCCTGTGTTATTCAATCTTACTAGAACATTGATTCATGACTCTCTTTCTGGTTTTTGTTTGTTTTTCTCTCAGATTTTCTCCCAGATTGCAGGTTGTATTCTAAGAGCAATGCCTTTTGCCTTCTTTATACAATTTTCACTAATTTTAGTTATAAATAAAAAATGTTTTATTGAATAATCATTCACAGTGAAGTTCATTTTTAATAAACACTAAATCTGGGTCAATATGAGCTATATCAGACTCCCACCTGTACAGTTATTAATTATAAACTCCAAGGAGATATAACAATATTGACAAAACTTTGAATAGTATTGAGAACATATTGAGTACAATTTTAATTTCATAAAAATATTTGGTCATATTAAGTAATGCATCTTAAGCATCTAGAACTAAAAGATCTATAGTTTTTTTATGTAAGTAACTTTTAAATTTAAGATCATCCAGTTTAACTCAACATAAGTTTATTTGAGACTTTTAACTTTTATTTTGATATATTATAGTAATAGAAGCTGGAAATCACTATTATTTTGACCAAGCCCTCTTTTCCTTATTAAAAATCTGAAACATATAACCTGCTGCTGTTGCTGTTGTTTGTTGTTGTTTTTAAAGGGAGAGTGTGAAAAAAGTCCTTCACTACCACAAATTATGTAGTCTAATATCTCACATTTGGGAAAATTGCAGGGATCATCACATTCATATTAAGAGACTAACCCTAAGGAAACCACCTTTGTCATTATGGTATCTCCCCGTCAGTTAAGTATCTCTGCTGTTGTTTTATCCAGATGTTTCTCTTTGAAATACTATCAGTTTTCTCTTTGAAATAAAATAATCATCTATTATTTTATTTATTTTTCATAAATTTTAAAATCTATTCCAGAAAATGCAATAGGTTTGTTTCAAGCAAGAAAAAAAGTGATCATAGTATTTGGGGGAAATTCAGCAATGATTTGGGGTAAGAATATGTAATGTCAATATTATTTCTACTAAGATGGATTCCACAAAAACATGATTCACTTCAGTTCTATCTACCTCATTCTGTAAAGAAAGGTAGCAGTGGGGAGTGAGATTTCTTCAAGTTCACATACTTGGTGATCCTGAAATTTGTTTCTGTGAACTCTCATATTGATGTTCTCCCTTGGAGAATTGTGGGGAAAAAATAAAGGTAAACTATGACCTGAATCACAAGGATATGGGAAGAAAGCATTAGTAGATTGATTGATATTACAGTGAATATGTGTCATAACTCCTAGAGGGTTTTTTGAACATTTTTTGGATGTCTTTCAGGACTGATGGTGAGAAATATTTATTCATGGCAGTAAAGTGAATAGGCATAAAACAGAAGGAACTAGTAGATTCTGAGTTCATGATTTTCATTATATAGAGAAGCATGAAAGGCACTTTAAAAGTGAGTCCTTCCACTCAACTGTCTTCAAATAACAATGATCTTTGATAGACTTCAGTGATTTTTACCAAATGCCAGGACAAACAGAAATTAAATGTGCAATATTATTTTCAGAGCCTTGAAACTCCTGAATTCATGATACTTCCCCTTTTTCTTCCAAGTAATCTACATTTTGACAGCACTTAAGCATGAGAGTGAGCTTTTCAAATCATTGATTGCTAAATTGAAGTTATTTAATAGATGGCATATGAGCCATTCAATTGTGTATACAAATGCTGTGGTGTTTTCAGAAAGCAATTGTGAAGCATTTACTTTTGCATTTCATACAGTTTTAGTCCAAGTTGGGAAGTGACAGGTATTAAACCTTATAGATTCAATGTATATACAGTTATATATTTAAATTTTTCTAATTGCCCCAGTCCCCAGTAGATATTTGCTTTTTTGGACACATATGGTGATACTCAGTGATTACTCATAGGTTTTTGCTCAAGAACACTCCCGGCCATGCTCAGGGACCACTTGTGTTCAAACCCAAGATAGCCAAATGCAAGGCAAGAACACTACCTCTGTACTATCTCTCTGGCTCCCTGATGTGGTTTGATGAACCAAATGAGCTAAAACATTATTTTGAACTTTAGATTTAGAAATTATATATATTAAAAAATTAATTTTTGGCACATGTTTTGTCTGGGTGCATGGTATTTGCATAAATGTTGCCCACATCTCCTTTCCTCAGATGTGAATTTTTATACTTTAACTTTGAGATGTATATAGTCTCTCTCTCTCCTCCTTTGAAGAAGCCTTCACTTTCCCTTAAATGAGTTTCACTCTCTTTCTTATCATCTTTCTCACCGTACTCAGTACTTCCAGATAAAATCTGGTTTTATTTTTTTAAAAAATTAATTTTGCATATTTTAAACAATTCAGACAATAATTTAAACAAATCAGACATATTTTAAACAATTCAGTGTTTAAAGTATTATTCAAATATATACTTCTCAGAAAGTAATTATAGTGTCTTATATGAAACACTTCATAGTTTAATGTTATTTCATCCTTATCCTTGTAGTGATGTTTAATTTGGGGAACATTGGTGGTGGGTCCTTTGAAGGTGAAATAACTTTGTATATAAAAATCACAAAAGTTAACATTATTCCAGGCTGCCTGATATGCAACTGACCTATGTTGAATTCATGCCACTCCATCCAGTCCATCAAGTTCCAGAAGAAGTGTAATCTCTGAGTGAATGCCAGTAGTAAGCCTGAGCACCTTTGAGTATAGCCCTACAAAAAATAAACAAAAATGTTAACATAATTGTAACAAAAATTACCCCATTTACACATCCTGTAAAAAAAAGTATACTTTATATTTTTCATTTTCCCCTTTTCTTTTTTGTTGCATGGCCATGAATTAAATTTAGGGTCACATGCATTTAGAAACTTTGATGCATAAGATGCAGCAGACAATACTACATAGGTAGGCCTCATTAACACATTGTTTAGTACTTGAGATACAAAACCTACATCTATACTAAACTGCTCCAGCCATTATCTAACCTTGAAACCTTCATTTAACAAGACCCAACCCCATCACTGGAAACTGGGAAAACCTACCAACTCCAACACAATGACCCAATCTCTTTTATTTGATTTACTAAATTTATGTTTAATTTATTTCTGTTCTCCTCTCTCTTATCTATGGCTCTCTCTTCCACTCTTTCCAAATCTATACCTAAGCCAATTATTTATCTTAACTCAACCAGTCCTTAATAGCTTAGACCCATCCTATTAGGGTCCGACCTCTAACAAAAGCTTAAGAATAGATTACTAATGTATGTCTATAAACGGGTTGAGTACATAGAGATAGGTCTCTTCTAAAAGACCCAAACCTAAATTGCAAATAATCCATGTCTATAGTGTATATAGACCCTCCTATATACTATCTCTTCTGCTCCCCCTCAGAAATCCTATGATCCCTTCACCTCACAATTCCAATTTGATATCCAACCTTACTAACACTCATTACTCTCAGTTCTTAATCCATTAGGTATCAAAACTGACCTCCTGTTCCAACAAGCCATCACCCAGCTCATAAGTGGAGGAACACCCACTCAGCCCCACATCTCACCCCCCCCAGCAAGAAACTACAAGTAACACTCCTACTGACTCATGCTCTGTGGCTCTTCCTCTCACTTCCCCCAAATGTGGACTGTTGCTTGATGCTGAATTCAGCTCCAGAAGGACCTCCAGTGCAAGAACTCTACCCGAGCTCTTTCTACCACAAATCACTTCTCAAACTCAACAAGACCAGGGTGTGTGATGAAAATGTGCCCTAGATTCCACCCCCCACAATACCCCAAAAGACAATTGGAGAAGTCTATATTTTCTTTATAAGTGTAAGACCTTTATAATACTACCTCTTAACCTGTTTATCTCCAAATTCAAGGTAGTCTCCTACATCACTTTGTTCCCTTAATTACTTTTCTAAACTCATTTTTATTTATTTGTTTCTATATATATGTGAGTGGGTATATATATATATATATATATATATATATATATATATATATATATATATATATATATAGTCTTGTTTTTGTTTTCTTCTCTTCCTTTAATTCACCTGTTTTGCTGTTTAGGTTCTGCTGGCTACAAAAATCTACAAGAAAATCTTGCCTAGGATTAAAGCTTAGGTCAAAACCATATGCAATATAAGATAGCACATTTCCTTTTGCAAAGGCATACTAAAAAGGGGAAATTTTTACATATAGATACAAATTCTTATCTACTAGGAATAAGAATTCATGCATTTTACAATACAGGGACACCTCCTACCTTGAACATATGTCATGTGGTCCCAACTTAGATTCCATGTGATTAGACAGTGACCGTCCAACCCCGAACCCTAGATCTCAGATATAGAACCGACACAGTTCTCCACAACAGCTTCACTAACCAAACTCCCCCTGGAACATTTTTAATACAGCTCTGACACCAATATGTGCCAGTTTGGGTATGACATCCTGACAATGAGGAAATGGCAACAACTTGGTCTAAGAGCAGGTTGTCTTATCTCACCACCTAATGATAAGATAAAATCAGAAGACACATCAACCTTTGATCTGTGCAAAGGCCAAGATCACTATCTACAGAAGACTGACTGTGACCACCATGACTGGGCAGAACGTATCCTGGGACCAATAAAAGACCCGAGTCTAGGTTTTGTCCTATGACCTACAGCAACCAAGATCTCTAATTCCAGAGGTCTGACTGAGACAACTGCAACTGAGCAAAACTTCTGCTAAAAGTCTTCTGATAAAAGACTTCATCCTAGGCTTTGTCTTAGGATCCATGCAAAAACCAACTACAGAAGACTGATTAAAACAACAGTGATGGAACAGAACTTCTGAAACTATAAAGAAAGGCTCCATCCTATGATATGTGCAATTAATAAGATCAATAGGTACAGAGGCCTGATTTTATCATCTATGATGGAGTGGGAAACTTCCAGGCATCACAAAATGACTAGGGGACAGTAAAAGATTATGTAGGGAGCCTGTAGTTATACCCATGACAGTATGCTTCAAGGGCAAAGAAACCCTATATCTCTTAGGCCAGGGGAAATTTCTTTCTAATCTCCCCAATTTTTACTGTGCCTATGCAAAAAAAATAGCACAAATTAAATATTTTTGTATTGTTGTAGCTTGTTTTTTTTTTCTTTTCTTTGCCTTTTCCTCCTTTTTTTTCCTGTGCTTTGATTCATCTTTATTTCAGGATGTGGTTAGTGTTTGATTGTTATCTTTATTGCTGTGGTGCTTTTCAGGTTTTGTTTGTTTGGTTTTTGTTTTGGGGGTTTGATTTTTTGTGTTATTTTCATGTTTTCCTTCCTTTTCCCCTTCCTTTTCTTAAACTGGTTTTTATAGTCTCTAGAAGGACTCCTCCATTTTTTGCTTGTTTGAATTTTTGCCTCCACTTTTTTCTTCTTTTTTTTCTTACCTTCAAACAGAACCACATAACTTGAACCATCTTGTTCTGCCTCACAAATTGAGGGGGAAATAATGGAGGGTACCAAGACCAAACAGCTCTATAAACATTGAGTAGAAATAAAAAAAAATGATCAGACATAAACATCAAATTTAAAGCCAACTACAACATAATCTATACCCAATCTACAACAAGCTAGACACAGAATGGACCACTTATACTAGCTACCTGGGGGACAAAGGAGGGGTGATATGAGATGCATAATATATGCATGCATATAGATGTAATGGATTTTTACATTCATTCATGGAATACATTAATAAGTATTTCTTGTCAAACTAAAGAATGTCTCCTCATTGATGTTCCAGATACAAAATAAGGCAACTTTTTGCTGGTAAATTATCAGAATACTATTGGGTTGATAAGAAACAGGAAAACATTAATTATGATGGAGAATATTGAAAATATCTCTTGTACCACTCTCACTTTATCATGGAGTTTAAAAGAGCTCTCCTTTGGTGTAATATGTAGAATATGATAGAGCCTGATATAAATACAAATTTCTGAGTTCTAACTCTACCTTAGTCCTGTATTTTACTGATCAAATTTGTTTGGCCTTCCAGTATAAAATCTATGAGATGATTATATGTACAAGGTGTAGTTAAGGCTAAACTTGACCCCCCCACACACAATTTGGTCTATTTGTATCACATTAAGTAAGCAAATACATATTATCTTTTAAAAATTTTTTCACATATGTTATAAACTTTCAAGTTTCCAACCAAAGGTGGGATGATAAGAAAAATCTTTGAGAGACTAGAAGTGAAGTAAAGAAAATGATGGAAGTGTATATTAACTTTATTCATAAAAATATGTACATTAGCATTATTTTAAAATAGGTTACTCAATAATTATAAAAATAAGTAAGAGGCAGTCAGGAGGTAAAGGATTCAAGGGGCAAGGGCCTTGGGCACATTGGTAATGTAGAGGAGTGTAGTATGGATGATTCTAAATCACAGAGCCTATAATATTTGAAACATGGGACCCAAATCAAAATAACAAAATATGACTGTTAAAGAATTAGGATGGAATGGAATTAAACCTGGGCACACTAGTAAATGTTGGTGGTTTTGGTATTGGAACATACTAGGTCTGATACACTACTATGGAAATATTTTAAATGACAGTGCCTAAAATAAAATGGCATTTGAAAAAATTTCAAAAACATAAAATTTATTATATTATTCATTAAAAAAGAAAGTCTATGGCTAAGTGAATTTTTAATTTTTAATTTAAAATATATTTTGGAGTGAGCCACACAAGAAAAAAACTCAGGATATACTCCTGGCTCTGTGCTTAGGGATAATTTCTAGCAGTGCTCAGGTATGTGGTTCCAGGGATTAAGCTAGTTTCATGCTCATTTGAACAAGTGCTGTAAACCCTGTACTATATCTCTGGTCCCCAGGTGAATTTACTTTTTATCATTTTAAACAAAAAAACAATGTCAATATTAACAGAAAAAAAAAGGATGATAAAAATTAGTAGAATGATTCTCCCCACTCCATTTTTAGAAGTATGAGAGTAAGTTACTGTAAGAAATACTTTATGGTGGAGATCAAACAGAAAGAGCTCCGGCTCTAACTATTTATTGAAAACTCTTCATATTAGTATGAGAAATCCTAATTTTAAAGTAGAAAAATTATTTTAAAATAAACCTTAGTTCAGAGTAACAAGAATCCATTTTAGAGGCCAGACCGGAAGCCACGATTGGGCAAGGCAGAGGGGACCTACACATTCTGGCAGGTAAAATGAGGGAGGAGACAAGGGGGCTGCCCAATCCTCAGCAACCACACCCATCACATCTGCTTAAAGCTGCACTCCAGAGAAGGGACCAAGCCCCACACCACAGGTGACAAAGGAGGACTGAAACCTGAAGACAGAACACTCCAAGCCAAACCACTTAATGCAAAGAAATATAGGTAAACTAAGGAAGACACTAGCAACCAGGGACTTAGAGCATAATCCTACTAAGTATCCAAGTCCACTAAAATGCACAGGCCTAATAGATGAGGACCAAAAAGTGGCAATGAAAGCCATGACAACAGAAATAAAGGAATTGCTCTCCAGCGACTTCAAGAAATCCATAGTTGAACAAATCAACCAACTCAAGAAATTTTACAGAAGATGAGAGAATCCATACAAATGGAAGATGAGAGAATCCATACAAATGGAATTAAAGAAAATAAAAATGTCTTAGCAAGCCATAATAGCAGAATTACACAGTTGGAGAATCACATAGAAGAACTTGAAGAAAAACTACAAGTCGAAAATGACAAAGAATGGGGCCGGTGAGGTGGCGCTAGAGGTAAGGTGTCTGCCTTGCAAGGGCTAGCCAAGGAAGGACCGCAGTTCAATCCCCTGGCATCCCATATGGTCCCCCCAAGCCAGGGGCAATTACTGAACACTTAACCAGGAGTAATCCCTGAGCATCAAACAGGTGTGGCCGAAAAAAACAAACAAAAAAATGACAAAGAAGCTAATATAAAATAAAAGATAAAGCATTGGAAGAAAATGTTAGGTCTTTAATGAACAAAGACAAAAAATAATCTATGGATTGTAGGAATACCAAAAGGGGAGGAAATAGGGAAAGGGGAAGAGCAAGCAGTGAAGAAAATAATAGCAGAAAACTTTCCCAACCTCTGGAAAGAGGCTCCAGTGCAAATCCAAGAGGTGAAAAGTCCCTAATAAAATAGAGCCTAATAAACCAACACCAAGACATATAGAAATCCAAATGGAAAAAAAAAGATGAACTCCTTATGGCAATAAGGGAGAAAAGAAATCCTAAAGCACAAAGGAAGGAACATAAGAATCAAACCAGATCTCCCACTTGAAACAATTCAAGCAAGAAGACAGTGGAATGAAATATTTAAATGACTGAATGAAAGAAACTTCCAAGCTAGAATTCACTACCCAGCAAAACTCTCATTCATATGGGAGGGAGGATTAAAATAATTCTCAGACAAAAAATAACTCGCATTATTTGTGCAAACAAAACCAATTCTAAATGATCTACTCAGAGATGAATTTCACTATCCAAACCCCTGATTGTAACAATAACCACACTACACAATACAACTGCACAACATCCCTCTTTTTCAATAATCTCCCTAAATGTCAATGTACTAAACTCTTCCATTAAAAGACAAATAGTATAGAGTTGTATTAAAAACAAAAAACAGATTTCTGCTGCCTTCAATAAACACTCATACATTGAAAACCCTAAAAAGTTCACAATTAAACACCTAGAAACAATTAACCAGCACAGCAAAGTGGCTGGCTACAAAGTCAATACAGAAAAGGACTGATATCTAGGATATACAAGCACTCAGAAAGTTGAGCTCCAAAAAATCTAATAAAGTCATAGAAAAATGGGGAGAAGAAATGAATAGACACTTCTCTGAGGAAGACTGAAAGATGTCCAATAGACACATGAAAACATGCTCACCATCACTCATCATTAGGGAATTCAAATCAAGACAACAGTGAGGTACAACTTACACCAGTCAGGATGGCTCACATAAAAAAAAATAACGGGACAAATCTCTGTTGGCTTGGATATGGTAAGAAAGAAACACTCATCAACTGCTGGTAGAAATGCTGCCTTGTCCAACTCTTATGAAAAACAGTGTGGAGAGTGCTCAGTAAACTCAGAATTGAGCTGCCATATGACCCAGCAATTTCTCCTGGATATCTATGCCCAAGTTGGAAGGACATTCATCTAAAAATATGTGTGCACCCCACTATTTATCACAACACTCAGTACAATAGCCAAGATTTGGAACCAACCTTGATGCCCAACAACAGATGAGTGGATCATGAAGATGTAGTATTTATAAGCAACTGCATAGCTTTTAGAAATGATACAATCATGAATTTTGCAGTAACAGGATGGATCTAGAAAATATTATATTAAATGAAGTAAGCCAGAAGAAGAAAGATAAACATGAATGATAGCACTTCTCTGAGGTATTTAGAATACACACTATATATACAAATAATACTCCAAGAACAAATAGAACAGTCTAATAGGGTAGAAACTAAAAGCACCTAAGTTGTCAGCATTTACCAGGGAGCAGTGTTCAAATCAAGTGGAAGAGGAACAACACAAAGCCTCGACTATTCATTATGGTATAATGTGGTCGGCAACCTTTTTTTTTCAACTGAGCCAAATCTTGCCAAAACCACGATTGAAATTTATTTTGAGAGCCACACAGGGTGCGCACTGACAGAGGCTAGGAACAGAGTCCTGACTCCTGGAGCAGCAGCCCGGCACACAGAACAGCCAACTTAAAAGTGTAAAGAGCCACATGCGGCTCTTGAGCCACAGGTTACCGACCACTACTATACCATAAAGAAACCAATAACAATGGAAACAACAACAATTTAGAGTGAACAGATATATAATCAGCCTTTAACTACAAAGGCTTATAATAATTTCTTAGGGTATTTATACACAGATACAGGTTAAAAATATAATTGGAAGCCAGAGACTCCAACTGCAGCGGTTCCTAACAATATGTTTTAATGCCTTAGCCTTACTAGATATAAAATAACCTTTCAGTTTTTTTCTACAGGGATTCTTGGGTTTATTTCCTCTGTTAAGACATGAAGCATATTATCTATCATTCAGGCCACTCAAACAGTCAACTGTGAACCACAGACTTATGTTACAGGACCTTTTTGAACACCTTTTGGCAAATTAACATTTCCTTTCTCTCTCTCTTCTCCCTACTTATTTCCTTCTCACTTCTTCCTCATCATCATCAATTCAATTTATGTCAAAAGCAATGATTATAGTTTCTCTTTAGGAAAGGAACCTTGATACATAAGATGAAGCAGACAATACTACATAGGGTAGCCACCTACATAGGTAGGCCTCATTACCACATTGCTTAGTACTCGAGACACGAAACCTATGTGTATCCTAAACTGCTCCAGCCATTATCAGACCCTGAAATCTTTATTATCAAGGCCCAACCCCATCACTGATGAAGTGTCTAGAAACTGGGAAAACCTCCCAACTCCGACACACCAGCCCAATCTCTTTTATTTTACCTACTTAATATTTTTTATTTTTACTACATTTAGTTATTTTTCTTTTCTCCTCTCTCTTATCTTTTGCTCTCCCTTCTTCTCTTTCCTAAGCTATACCTAAGCTAATTATTATCTTAATTCAACCAGTCCTTAAGAATTCAGACACATCCTATTAGGGTCATACCTCTAACAAAACCTTAAGAATAGATCACTAAGGTATGTCTTTATGTGGACATGAGTACATAGATAGAGGACTCCTCTCTGAGAACAAAACCTAAATTATAAACAATCCATGCATATAGTGTATATAATCCCTTCTATATACTATCCCTTCTCCCCCTTCAGAAATCCTACTATCCCTTCACCCCCAATCCCAATTCGATATCCCTCTTTATTAATGCTCTTTACCCTCAGTTCTTAACTCAGTAAGTATTGAGACCGACCGCCTGCCACAATAAGCCATCACCCAGCTCCCAAGTGAAAGGACACCCTCTTTGCCCCACATCTTGTCCCCAAGTAAGAAACTACAACTAACACTCTTGGTGACTCATGCTCTGTGGCCCTCTTTTTCACCCACCCCCCTCAAATGTGGACTGTTGCTTGATACCAGATTAAGCTTCAGAAGAACCTTCAGTTCAAGAACTCTACCCGAGCCCTTTCTGTAGCAAATCACTTCTCAAACTCAACAAGACCAGGGTGTATAATAAAAATGTGCCCTGGATTCCACCCATCACAAGAATATCTCAAAAGACAATGAGGAAGCCTATATTTCCTTTTTATGTTTAATACCTCTATAATACCACCTCTTAACCTGTTTATCTCCAAATGTAAGATAGTTTCCTGCATAACTTTTTCCCCTTACTTTTTTAATTCATTTTCATTTCTTCCTTTATAGATATGTATGTATAAAATAAAGATATATATCGTCTTGTTTTTGTTTTCTCATCTTCCTTAACTTCACCTGCTTTGGTTCTGCTTGGGACAAAAACCCACAAGAAAATAAAAACTCAGGTCAAAACCAGGGCACAGAGATGATGGAGCATGACACTCTCCCCTCCAAATGCACCAGCAATATTATATAGCACCATTTCTTTTTGCAAAGGCATACTAAAAAAGGGGAAATTTTTTTGGTTTTGTTTTTTTGAGTCACACCCGGCAGAGATCAGGGGTTACTCCTGGCTGTCTGCTCAGAAATAGCTCCTGGCAGGCACGGGGGACCATATGGGACACCGGGATTCGAACCAACCACCTTTGGTCCTGGATTGGCTGTTTGCAAGGCAAATGCCACTGTGCTATCTCTCCGGGCCCAAAAGGGGAAATTTTATGTATAGGAACAAGCTCTTATCTATTAGGAATAAGAACTCATACATTTTACAATACAGGGGTACCTCCCACCTTGAACATCTGTCATTTGGCCCCAACTTAGACTCCCCTACAGCATTTGAAGAGACATTCTTTGCTTTACTTTGTATTCATTGCCCCTTTCACAAAAATTAATTGATTGTATATTGGAGGATAGTTTCTAACTACTCAACATCTGAGGATCTGTCTTTATTCAAATACCATGCTATTTAAATGATCCTGTAAGCTATTTTAATGACTATTGCTTTATAGAACAATTTAAATTTGAGGAAAGTGATTCTTTCCATCTTCTTTTTCATAAGAATTGCTTTAGCTAGTATGGGTCATTATTGTTCCAAATGAATTTCAAGAGTGTTTAATCCACTTCTTTAAAATATATAATGGGCAACCTTAAAGAGATTGCATTAAATAAATACAATGCATTGCGAGTATTGCCATTTTAATCATGTAAATCCTCCCAATTCCTCAACAGCATATATGTCTCCATTTCCTTGTGTCATCTTTTTTTAAATTTGTTTTTAGTTTTCTTTGTATACTTCTTTCTTTGTATACTCTTTATTTAATTGACTCCAAGGGTCTTCATTTTCTGAGAAACCATTATGAATGGGATTATAGAATTCAATACTTCTTAAAAATAAATTATGGGGCCAGAGTAATTTTTTAGTGAGTAAGGCAATTTCTTAGCATTTGGCCTACCTGGTTTAATCCCTGGCATCTCATATAGTACCCTGAGTATCACCAGTGTAATTCCTAAATGCAGAGAGAGGAATAACATCTGAGAACAACCAGCTATAACTCCAAAACACCACCCCACAAAAAAATTCTTCATACTATCAATAATTGAATAATTGTGAATCTGAATCATATAATTTCTTTTGCCTATCTGGTATAAAAGCATATATTTTAGAAACTATAGATATAGAATAGGACTTAAGGTGCTTCTCTTATATCTTGCCTGGATATGCAAACCCCAATTGTATCCCCAAAACTGAATATGCCAGTAGTGCTCTGAACACAGTTAGGAGTAAGCCCTGAGCACAGGTGGATGTGCCCTGCACCCAAAATATAATTAAATATATACATTTTTGCATAGTTTTAGAAGAAAACATTGACTTGATAGCCTCAACCTATTAAGGAAAAAAAAAACACATTGGGGCTAGAGTGGTAGCACAGCGGTAGGTGTTTGCCTTGCATGCAGCTGACTGAGGATGGATTTAGGTTCAATTCCTGTCATCCCATATGGTCTCCAGAGCTAGGTTTGATTTCTGAGCCCAGACTCAAGAGTAACCCACTGGTGTGGCCTCCAAAAATCAAAAAATAAATAAAATAATTAAACCATGTTTGTTATATAAATACTGCCTTTTAAATATTTTTTGAAAAGAATAGGCTTTAATGATTTTGAACATTTGTTGTTTCTCATAATGGAATACATTCTTTGCTTGATTCTTCACAGTTTTATTAATAGAATTTGTATTTTAAGATAAAATGTGATTTTTATAGACTTTATTTTTTTCTGATAGAAAAGCAGTACATGCCCATTGCAGAGTATGTAGAAAATGGAGGAACTAATAGGGTGAAAAGCAACATAATCTCATAATTAAAGGTAATAAATGTTATTTTATTAAAGTATTTTCTTTCCTCAATTTTCAATTATTTTAGTTGGATTCAAGTTAATATGGAACTTTATAGTAAGAAATTATAACTTTGCTCTCTAACACATTATTTCTCTATTTAAAATTACTTAGAAATATATATTATATATTTATTTATAATAATATTTATATAAATACATATATATTTTTTATTTTTGGCCCATGCCCGGTGACACTCAGGGGTTACTCCTCGCTCTACACTCAGAAATCACTCCTGGCTTGGGGGACCATATGGAATGCCAGGGATAGAACCAAGGTTCGCCTTGGATCAACCACTGCAAGGCAAACACCTTACTGCTGTGCTATCCCTCCGGCCCCTACAAAAACAATTTTTTATCAAAATTATGTGAGCCTTTTAACCCAGCAAAATAAATTGGGATAGAAAATATAGGTGAGAAACCTTTACTGAACATCTACTGCATGCTTTCACTGTGCTTATAGTTGTGTTTCAGTTTTCCATTTAGTTCCCATGGGGCTGCTGCAGAAAGACTTCACTCGACTTAAATAGGTGGACCAGAGATGTGAAATGACATAGTCAGAGTCATACAGTCTGGATGGGTGGGTTTTTTGGGGGGCGGGGTTTTGATTTTTGTTTTTTGGGCCACACCCAGTGATTCTCAGGGTCTAGTCCTGGCTATGTGCTCAGAAATTGCTCTTGGGTTGGGCAACCGTATGGGACACAGAGGATCAAACCCTTGTCAGTACTAGGTCAGCTTTGTTCAAGGCAAACTGCTGTGCCACTGCTCTGGCTACACCTTGAAAATATATTAAGTGAGGAGAATCTTGCTATATATTATTTAACTATTCTTTCATTTTAATATTAGACTTCTATTTTATACCTATTAACATTATATGTAGAATGATGATAACCATTTATGTAGATTGAGCATAATTTCTGAATATTGACTTTTTCTTCTTTGAATGTTTATTTTTGAAAATTACATGGTTAATACAAAAAATTAAGGGCAGAGACTGCAGAGGCCAGCCGCGCCAACGGGGAGTAGGGACCCCCGGCGTCCATGGTGAGTGCACTCTTTTAGGGCGCTCACACGTGGACGACCCGCAGCCGCCAGCCACCCTGCGCGCGACCCCCCCCCCCATAGACTGCAGAGGCCAGCCGCGCCAACGGGGAGTAGGAACCCCTGGCGTCCATGGTGAGTGCACTCTTTTAGGGCGCTCACACGTGGACGACCCGCAGCCGCCAGCCACCCTGCGCGCGACCCCCCCCCCATAGACTGCAGAGGCCAGCCGCGCCAACGGGGAGTAGGGACCCCCGGCGTCCATGGTGAGTGCACACTTTTAGGGCGCTCACACGTGGACGACCCGCAGCCGCCAGCCACCCTGCGTGCGACCCCCCCCCATAGACTGCAGAGGCCAGCCGCGCCAACCGGGGAGTAGGGACCCCAGGCGTCCAGGGTGAGTGCACTCTCCTAGGGCGCTCACAGGTGGACGACCCGCAGCCGCCAGCCACCCTGCGCGCGACCCCCCCCCCCATAGACTGCAGAGGCCAGCTGGTTGGCACAGAGACCACACCACCCGTTGCCTCAACTTCCAGGCCCCAGAGTTCATCCCACCCGACCCGAGCGTAGACTGGGGAGGACATTCCCTAGTACCTAGTGGGCCGGAGTCACCTGCCCAGCTGGGACAGGTGGGACGAATAGACTAGGTGAGCTTGGGCCTGCCCCCTGGACCTTTAGGTAACCTAGAGCAACCTAGCCCCGAGCCCCAGAGTGGACCGGAGACCCCCCCTAGGGCTGAGAGCAGCTACTGGGAGGGCTTGACTGGGGGAATTTCTTCCGCGGTAACTCGGAGGAGCAGAGCTTCATTGACCCCCAGATAAGGGAGGGAACAGAGAGTCAGGCTCAACAGCGCCCGCAACCAGTGTGGCCAGAAGCGGAACTACACCTGCTGACAGAAATTAAGAGGAAGACTGACTTCCAAGTAGTAGAGGAGAGGAGAAAAAGGAGAGGAGAAACAGTGCCCCCCACCACTGTGGTCAGGAAAGGGCCAGTACTAGCTGCCAAAAAAAGGGGAAAACAACTAACCAGGCCACATAAAGAGTACAGGAGGATCAAAACCTCAGCGAGTTCACCCAAAAGTCCCTCTAGAACCACCCTCAGGGAGGGAACCAACTCCCACACCACAGGGGATCAAAACAGGTGAAAATTAGAAGCACAGCACTCTAAAACACACCATTAAATACAAAGAAGTATGCGTAAATCAAGGAGATCACTAATATCTGGAGATATGGTGACAAACTCTTGCAAGCTTCCAAGTCCACCAAAATGCACAGATACACGCGATGAAGACCTAAAAGCAGCCATGAGGAAGGAAATACAAGA
The DNA here is from genome assembly GCF_024139225.1 of Suncus etruscus. Taxonomy (NCBI): domain Eukaryota; kingdom Metazoa; phylum Chordata; class Mammalia; order Eulipotyphla; family Soricidae; genus Suncus; species Suncus etruscus. The sequence continues at coordinate 14,254,502 of NC_064867.1, read as the reverse complement.
ATTAATAAAAGGAATGAGAGAAACCCTAGCTATCGAGTATAAGAAATCTATGGATGAACAAATCAGCCAAATTAAAGAAGAAATGTTAAAGAACATGAGAGATTCCATACAAAAAGAAGTGAAGGAATTAACAGACAAAGTAACAAGCCTTACAAGCAGAAACACAGAACTGGAGAAACACATTGAAGAACTCGAAGGAAAACTGCAAACAAAAAATGATCAAGAAACCAACAAAGAAATAAAAGGCAAAGCACAGGAAGGAAAGGTCCAGTATCTAATGAACAAGGACAAAAGAAACAACCTAAGAATTGTGGGTATACCAGAAGGGGAGGAAGTAGGGAAAGGGGAAGAACAAGTAGTCAGAGAGATAATAGCGGAGAACTTCCCCACCCTCTGGAAGGATACTGCAATGCCAATACAGGAAATAAAAAGAGTTCCCAATAAGATAGACCCCAATAAACAAACACCAAGACACATGGTAATCCAATTGGCAAAAAACAAAGAGAAAGAAGAACTCCTTAAAGCAATAAGGAAGAAAAGAAACCTCAAGTACCAAGGTAGGGACATAAGAATCAAACCAGATCTCCCATTTGAAATAATTCAAGCAAGAAGACAATGGAATGACATATTTAAATGACTGAATGAAAGAAATTTCCAACCTAGGGTCCAATACCCAGCAAAACTTACATTTATATGGGAGGATAGACTAAAAACATTCTCAAACAAGAACGAATTTGAACTATTTGTGCAAACAAAACCGATCCTAAACGACTTACTCAAAGACGAATTACACAATCCAAACCCCCGATTGTAACAAAAACCACCCTACACAACACAACTACACAACAATCCTCTCTCTCAATAATCTCCCTAAATGTTAACGAACTAAACTCTCCAATTAAAAGACACATAGTAGAGAACTGGATTAGGAAAAATAAACCGGACTTCTGCTGTCTGCAAGAAACACACCTACAGATGCAGGATAAGCACGGGCTTAGAATAAAAGGATGGAAAGTAATTATTCAGGCCAATGGAAAACAAAAAAGAGCAGGGACAGCAATTCTTATATCAGACCAAATTGCATTCAACCTCAAGAAAGTGATCAGAGACAAAGAGGGTCACTACTTACTGATCAGGGGAACATTAGATCAAGAAACACTAACCCTGGTCAATATCTATGCACCTAATGTAGAGCCAGCAAAATATGTGAGGCAACTACTGGCAAACCTGGAGAAACACATGAAGGGAAATGTGATAATAGCAGGGGACCTCAATACTCCACTATCACCACTGGACAGATCCACCAAACAGAAAAATAGCAAAGATATAAGAGCTCTGAATGAAAAATTAGAAGATTTAGGGCTAATAGACTTATATAGAGCCCTCCACCCCCAGAAAGCAGAATACACATTCTTCTCAAGCCCACATGGAACCTTCTCCAGAATAGACCATATATTAGGATACAAAGCCAACCTATATAAGACCACAAAGGTAAGGATCATTAGAAGTACCCTCTCAGATCACTATGCCACAGAGCTCAAAATTGAGGTCAAGAAGAAGCAATGGAGAAAAACTAATACCTGGAGATTAAACAACATGCTGCTCAACAACAGCTGGATCAAAGAACAACTCAAGGAAGAAATAAAAAGATTCCTTGAGACAAATGACAATGAAGAGACAACATGTCAAAATTTATGGGACACAGCAAAAGCAGTAATTAGGGGGAAACTCATAGCAATACAGGCCTATGTCAAGAATCAGGAAAATAACAAAACCAACAGTTTAAAAGATCACCTCAAAGAATTCGAACATCAGCAACAGAGAAGTCCAACCACATCCAGAAGGCAAGAAATAATAAAAACCAGAGCAGAAATAAACAACATAGAAACCAAGAAAACAATACAAAAAATCAATGAGACCAGGAGTTGGTTTTTCGAAAAAATAAACAAGATAGACAAACCACTGGCAAAACTCACCAAAAAAAAAGAGAGAAAACACCCAAATCAGTAGGATCACAAATGAAAGGGGAGAGATTACAACAGAACCCCAAGAAATACAACATATCATGAGATCATATTATGAACAACTATACTCAACTAGGCTAGAGAACCCAGTAGAAATCGATAGATTCTTGGAAAAACACCCTCTTCCAAGACTGGAAAAGGAAGATCTAGAAATCCTAAACAGACCAATCACCTCAGAGGAAATTGAAGATGTAATTAAAAAACTCCCTAAGAACAAAAGCCCAGGCCCAGATGGATTTACAGGTGAATTTATTAAACATTTCAAGAAGAGTTACTACCACTTTTCCATAGGCTCTTCCAAACCATAGAAAAAACAGGAATCCTCCCCAACTCCTTTTATGAGGCTAATATCACACTCATTCCCAAAGAAGGCAAAGACACTACCAAAAAAGAAAACTACAGACCAATCTCACTAATGAACATAGATGCAAAGATACTCAATAAAATATTAGCAAACCGAATCCAGCACTTCATCAAAAAGATCATACATCACGATCAAGTGGGATTCATCACAGGAATGCAAGGTTGGTTCAACATACGCAAATCAATCAACATTATACACCACATCAACAACATGAAAGACAAAAACCACATGATCATATCAATCGATGCAGAGAAGGCATTTGACAAAATCCAACATCCTTTCATGTTAAAGACACTCAGCAAAATAGGGTTAGAAGGAACCTTCCTCAAGATAGTTACAGCTATCTATGAAAAGCCTACAGCCAATATTATACTCAATGGTGAGAAACTAGAAGCATTCCCACTAAGATCAGGAACTAGGCAAGGCTGTCCACTCTCTCCACTCTTATTCAATATAACCTTAGAAGTCCTAGCAATAGCAATCCGACAAGAGAAGGAAATCAAAGGAATTCAAATTGGGAAAGAGGAACACAAGCTATCTCTCTTTGCCGACGATATGATGATATACATCGAAAACCCTAAAGAGTCCACAGTAAAACTCCTAGAAACAATTAACCAATACAGCAAAGTGGCTGGTTACAAAGTCAATACACAAAAGACAGTAGCGTTTCTATATACAAACAATGAAGTTGAGGAGAGAGAGATTAAAAATACAATTCCATTTAAGATAGTATCAAAAAATATCAAGTATCTAGGAATCAACCTTACAAGAGAAGTGAAAGACCTATACCAGGGAAACTTCAAAACACTCCAGAAAGAAATTGAAGATGATCTAAAGAAATGGAAGAACATCCCATGCTCATGGATAGGTAGAATTAACATAATCAAAATGACTATCCTACCCAAACTCCTATATAGATTTAATGCAATCCCTATCCAAATCCAGACACAATTCTTTAAAGAATTAGAACAAGCATTCACAAAATTCATCTGGAACCACAAAAGACCCAGGATAGCCAAACAAATACTGAAAAACAAGAAGCTGGGAGGCATCTCCTTACCTAACTTGAAACTATACTATAAAGCCATAGTAATCAAAACAGCATGGTACTGGAACAGAGACAGGACATCAGACCAGTGGGTCAGAACAGAATTCCCAGACATAAACCCCCAGGTATATAGCCAACTAATATTTGATAAAAGAGGCAAGAATCTGAAATGGAACAAAGAAAGCCTATTCAACAAATGGTGTTGGTACAACTGGAAAACCACATGTACGAAAGTGAAAATCAACCCATACCTTACTCCTTATACAAAAATCAACTCAAAGTGGATCAAAGACCTTGAAATCAGACCCGAATCCATAAAGTTTATTGAGAATAAAATAGGCAGAACACTCAAAGACCTATATATCAAAAAGGTCTTTGAGAATGGAGCACCAATGGCAAGAACGTTAGCATCAAATATAAACAAATGGGACTACATCAAACTAAAAAGCTTCTGCATGGCAAAAGAAACCCTGCTTAACGCAAGAAGACAGCTAACAGAATGGGAAAAAATCTTTTCACTCGACATATCAGATAAAGGGCTGATATCTAGAACATACAAAGCACTCAGAAAGCTGAGCCCCCCAAAACCAAACAAAGCTATAAAAAAATGGGGAGACGAAATGAATAGACACTTCTCTGAGGAAGACAGAAGGATGGCCAACAAACACATGAAAACATGCTCACCTTCACTCATCATCAGGGAGATCCAAATCAAGACAACAATGAGATACCACCTTACACCAGTGAGGATGGCCCACATCAAAAATAATGGAAACAACCTTTGTTGGCGGGGATGCGGTATGAAAGGAACTCTCATCCACTGCTGGTGGGAATGCCCCCTAGTCCAACACCTATGGAGCAAAGTCTGGAGAGTGCTCAAAGAACTCAGAATTGAGCTGCCATTTGACCCAGCAATTGCCCTCCTAGGCATATACCCACAAGATGGAAGGACATTCATTCCAAAATACGTATGCACCCCACTATTTATCGCAGCACTCAGTATAATAGCCAAATCTTGGAACCAACCTAGGTGTCCAACAACGGATGAATGGATCATTAAGATGTGGTACATATACACAATGGAATATTACATGGCAGTTAGAAATGATACAATCACAGACTTTGCAGCAACGTGGATGGACCTAGATCATGTTATGTTAAACGAAGTAAGCCAGAAGACAAAAGATAAACACAGAATGGTAGCACTATTCTGAAACACCTAGAACATATATTTTATACACAACTAATACCTAACAATCATATAACAGGGTTTAACAGGGTAGAAACTCCGATCACTGTAATAGTCAACATATACGTGGGAGCAGTGTCCAAAATACATGAAAAAGGAACAATGCAAACTCTTGACTGCACATTATACCACAAGGAAAACAGCAACAACAGAAACAGCAACATGGAGAGAACAGGTATGTAACCAGACACCTACAACAAAGGCCCACAATAATCCCTTAGAGATCGTAAACAGGAACACAAGTATAGAACACCGCGGGAAATCACGTAATGCAATGGCAACATACCATAACACTACGTTTTAATCGCTTTACCTTACTATATTTTAAAAATAACCTCTCAGCTTTTCTTTCCACAGGCGCCCTTAGATACAAAGGGCGGACAAACTAAGATGGCAATTCGGGATACCACACGAGATACCATACCTTGCTTGCACTATGAGACGGCCACGAGAAAACTCTTTAACATACACTTTATCTCTAGGTTAAACCTTCTTTTAGGAATCGAAGCACGTGACCAGTCAGACCACCAAAGCAGTACCTGCGATGTACAGACCTAAACTACAGGCTCTAGTCATCGAACACATTCAACCAAACCAGCATTCCCTTGCTATTCTCTCCTTTCTTCTCTCTATTTTTTTTCTCTTCTCTTTTCTTTTTCTCTTCTACTCTTCTCTTTACTTTTTTCCCTTTCTCTTCTCCCTTTCTACGGTATTTTCTCTTTTCTCTTCCTTCATACCCCTCCCATATACCTTCCCCTTTCTCCCCCCCCGGAAATCCAACTATCCCTTCACCCCTCAATCCCATCCAGATCTCCCACCATATTAAAACTCTCCACCCTCAGTCCTTAATCTTTTAGGCATCAAGATCGACCTCCTACCCAATGAACCAGTACCCAGCACCCAGGCGAGGGGACACCCAACCGAACCCACACATCGTCTCCTGCAAGAAAAGACAGCCAACTCCCCTGTGGACACATGCTGCGAGACCCTCCCTACCAACTCCCCCTAACATGGACTGTTTCTTGAAACCGGACTTAGGTCCAATAGTATCCCCAATGCAAGAACTCTTCCAAGACCTCCCAGCAGCAAATTTTTACCAATCTGAAGGGGGGCAGGGTGTGTGATTGGAAGATGCCTGGGAACCCACACACCACAAGAAAAATCCAAAAGACAATGGGAAAACTGTACTTCCAACATAGGCATAAGACCTGTAATACACCAACTCTTTACCTGTTCTCTCCCAAATGCAAAGTAGTCTTTTGCACCACGTTGGTCCTTTAAAAACTTCGCTAACTCATCTTATTTTTTTTATTTTTTTTAATTAACTTATTTATTTAAATGTTTGCCTTACATATACATTTGTGGGCACATACACTTTTATTTCCTTTTTTTTTTTTTAATCGTCTTTGGGTATGTGACCTATCTCTGTTACCCACTCTGTCCACCCCAAATACTCTGACATATAATGGAGCACCACTTCCCCCTGCAAAGGCACACTAAATAAAGGGGAAATCTTACATATTTAAAAAAAAAAAGAGCTCTTATCTACTAGAGATAGGAACTCATAGTTGTTTACAATACAGGGTTATCTCCTACCTTGAAAATATGTCAAGTGGAATCAACTTAGACCTCAGGTGATTAGATACCATTCAACCAGCCTTGAACCCTGGATCCCAGACATAGAAACGGCACAGCTCCTCACAACAGCTGTAAGAAACAATCTCCATCTGGAACAGCCTTATTACTGCAGGGTCAACAACAAGGGCCAGCTCTAACATGATATCTCGACAATGAGGAAAATGTGAACAACTTGACCTTAGAGCAGTTTAGCCTACCTCACCAGCTAACGACAAGACAAAACCAGAAGACGCGGCACCCTTTGGTAGGTCCAAAAGCCAAGATCGTGATTTACAGATGACTGGATACTAGAACCACGACCAGACTGTATACATCTTGGGACCAATAAAAAAGCCCTAGTCTAGGGTTTGAACTAAGACCTGCACAATAAGCATGATCCCCAGTCCCAAAGGTCCGGCAGAGACAATTGTAACGGAAAGGGGCTTCTGGAAGAACAAAGAAAGACGCTATCCTAGATGCCTTCCTAGGTTCAGCGCAAAGACCAAGATCACCAACCACAGAAGATGGATTAAAATGGCACTGAGGTAACAGAACCTCTAGATTCACAAAGACTGACTTCACCATAAGTCCCACCTCAGGATATGTACAGATACTGGGACTGCTAAACACAGAGCTCTGACGGTATCACACTGGACAGAGCAGAAGCCTTCCACACACCAAAAAAAAAAAAAAAAAAAAAAAAAACCACAACCTGGAGAGTAATGATCCTGAGCAAAGACTAGAGCTGATTCCATGACAGTATACTCCAAGGACGGAGAAACCCCATATCTTATAGGGCAAGTGAATTCCTTTTCGAATGACCCCAATATTTACTGTGCCAGGGCAGGAGGGAAAAAAAAATACAAAAAACACAAAACCTTGGTTATGTATATATATATATATATATATATATATATATATATATATATATATATATATATATATATCTTACCTTCATTTATTATTGTTATTATTATTTTTATTTACCTAGCTATTTTGGTCGATTCCTCAGTTTGGATGTGATTATTGAAATTGTTGGCCCCAATTATTCTTTTTTTTTTTTTTTTTCTTTCTCTTCCTTTCTTTTCTTTTGTTATGTGCTACGCCATGTTTCTTATTTCAAGACCACGGCGTGTTTTTTGTTTGTTTGTGTTTGTTTTTAGTTTGTTTTGGTTTGTTTTTTATCTGTTTTTTTGTGGTGCTTATCGTTATAGCTGGAGTCCTCACTGGATATTTGACACTTCTTTTGGTACTGGTGGAGTGTTTCAACTTCTTTTTCTCCTTCATTTCCCAAATCGATGATGAGAACCTCTAGAAGGATTCTGCCCATTTTCGGGGTATTAAACTCTTACCCCGGTTTATTTATTTTCTCTTTTTCAGACAAAACCACGCAACTTGAACTAGCTACCCCTGCCCCTACTTAGAGGGGGAAATAAGGGAGGCATCAAGACCAAACTGATGCAAGACTACTAAGTAGTTGGTTAGAGACAGAGGGGACCACATAATCTAGCCGCCCTGGGGGTGAGGGAAGAGGAAATGGGAGGTAAGACAGAAACGGGGGTGTAGGGAGGACAATTTGGGGATGGGAATCCCCCCTGATTTTATGTAAATATGTACCTAAAATATTATTCTCAACAATATGTAAGCCACTATGATCAAAATAAAAATTATATTAAAAAAAATTAAGGGCAAATTGTATCTGATCACAGATCTGTTACCATTTAAAATTGGTTTCCCCGTCCCCTGCCTTTTATTTATCCACTTTCTAAACTGAAAAATCTTTGAATATGTTGAATAGCCTTCCCATTAACTTGTCTTGGTTTTCAATAAAGGAATAGTAAAGCTTAGAAACTTATTTTTTTATCAAGAATGGATGTTGGACCTTATCAAATGCTTTCGCTGCATTTATTGATACAATCATATAATTTTTATTTTTCTTGATATGGTGTATTATGTTGATTGAGTTAGGGATGTTAAACTATCTTGCATTTCTGGGATGAAGCCCATTTGATTGTGGTGAATGACCTTCTTGATGAGGCGTTGGATCCTGTTTTCCAGAAAATTGTTGAGGATCTTTGCATCTGTGTTCATCAGGGATATTGGTCTGCAATTTTCTTTTTTGTCAGCATCTCTGGTTTTAGTATCAAGGTGATGTTAGCCTCATAAAAACTATTTGGAAGTGTTCCTGTTTCTTCAATTTCATGAAAGAGCCTAAAAAGGATTGGTAATAGTTCCTCTTGAAAAGTTTGAAAGAATTCATTAGTGAACCCATCTTGGCATGGACTTTTGTTTTTGGAAAGATTGTTGATTACCATTTTACTATTCTCAATATTGATAAGGCTGTTTATATATGCTACATCATCCTTATTCAACGGTGGAAGGTTATAAGAGTCCAAAAATTTATCCATTTCATGTTTCATTGCACAGAGTTGCTCAAAGGAGTCCCTGATTACTCTTTGAATCTCTGTAATATCTGTAGTGATTTCCCCCTTTTCATTTCTAATCCGGTTTATCAAGTTTCTCTCTCTTCCTTTATTTGTGAGTTTTGCCAGTGGTTTATCATTCTTTTTTTATTTTTTCAAAGGACCATTCATCCAATACCCATCACACAAGGGTCTAATATAAAAAATATTCAAGGTACTGACAGAACTTAACACATTTTGGGGGGTGCCACAGATCATATAACCCTATCAAAAATGGGGAGAAGAAATGAACAGACACTTCTTCAAAGAAGAAATACAAATGGCCAAAGGGCACATGAAAAATGCTTCACATCACTGATCAGGGAAACGCAAATCAAAACAACAATGAGGTACAATTTCATACCACAGAGACTGGAACATTTCACAAAGAACAAGAACAATCAGTGCTGCAGGGATGTGGAGAGAAAGGAACTCCCACTGCTGGTGGAAATACCATCTAGTCCAGCCTTTATGGACAATAATATGGAAATTCCACAAGAAACTAGAAATTGAGCTCCCATATGATCCAGCTATACCACTCCTAGAAACAAAAAATACAATTCAAAAATCCCTTCCTCACACCTATATTCATTGCAGGGCTATTTACAATAACCAGAGTCTGGAAAAATCCAAGATGCCCTTCAACAGATGAATGGCTAAAAAAACTGTGTACATATACATAGTGAATTATTATGCAGCCATCAGGAGAGATAAAATCATGAAATTTTCCTATATGTGGATGTACATGGAAACTATTATTCTGAGTGAAATAAGTCAGAGGGAGAGATATAGACACAGTATAATCTCACTACTCTATGGGTTTTAGGAAAAATTAAGGACATTATTGTAATAAACCCCAGAGACAATAGAGATTAGTGCAGGAAGGACCAGCTCACAATATGAAGCTCACCATAAAGAGTAGTGATTCAGTTAGGGAAATAACTACACTAACAACTATCATGACAATCTTAATGAGTGAGAGAAACAGAATGCCTGTCTCAAATATAGGCAACTGTTGGGAAGGAGTGAGGGGAGGCATTAGTGATGAAAATGTTGCAGTGGTGAAAGGGGTGGGTTGTTCTGTTTACGACTGAAACCAACTACAATCATGCTTGTAATCATGCTGTTTAAATAAAAATTTTATATAAAAAAAGATGTGACACACATTTGAACAAAATCCCAGAAACTTTAGTGGAGTTGAGGATAAATCAGTCTCAGGAATCACCTCTATTCAAAATATATACCTGTATACAAGGAAGATATCCAAAAAAATTAAAACAGGCTGATATTCCTGGGAGAATAATAGTTAAGCATTAGAAGAGAAAGTCATTGATTTTTCACTCAAAAAATAAAAGACAATTTACTTCATCTGACTCATTGGAGAATAAAATGGATATTTTTGAAAGTTCCAAGAAATTTGGTTGTAGAAAATAAAACAAACCCTCTGTAATTTAAAGACCTCCTTCTCCCAGATGTCTTTCCTGTCAGCCAGCAGAGTCAAAAGTATCCCTGACTTTGAATATTATGATTTCTCCATCCTCACACACTGCTTTGTACCCTTTAAAGTTTGCAGCTTTATAGAAATTCTTATTTCATGTTTTCTGGTAGGGTTTAGCCTCTCGCACAGGAGCTCTGCTCAATTCTCTAACTCCCTTCTCATGTAACCAATCATGATCAGGATTCTAAAGTTTTTCTTCCAGTAACTACCTAATATCACCTTTCCAGCCAAAATATCTTTCTCCTAGGCACTATCGCTCTTCAGAAATAGCTGTTGTCCCTTTAAAATACCAGTGAACCACTGGCTTGTTTTAAAATTTTATATAGCTGATATATAGAATGTATGCTTTCTATTTTGTTAATATAGATCAAGTGGCAATTTCACCCAAGTTTAACTGTAACAAGTCTTTTTTCTTTCATTGAATTTTCTGCAAGAAATTATATTATGTGAATATATCACCAGTTATTTATTCATTTTATTACTGGTAAAATGTGATGTATTGCCAATTTGGAGCCATTAGAAAAAGTGCTGCTATGGACATATTTGAAAGTATCTTAGTAAACATGCATATGCTCTTAGGAAGTATATGTACATATGTACACATAAATGTAATTATTGAAAAATAATATATATAAAGCTGCTTCTAGACACCGAAGAGGTTGTCCTAATATATACTTTAATATATTAGTACAAAATGATTAGTACAGAAACTAATTTACACTCTCACATATTAGTACAGTAATCTTCTTAACATACACTTACATATATTTCAGACATTAAAGTTTTATTATTCCAGAGCTACAACATCATCTGCTATTAACAGTCTTAAATGTTATTCATTCTTATATATAGTATGCCATTACATAATTTGTTTTCTATTTTTTTCACTGAAGTTTTAATTTGCTTGTTCTTAATGGTTAATGAAAACTTTCACCATTACAAATGTTTTTGAATGTTTAGTAATCTTTTTTTGTGATATAGCTGTTATATCTTATCATTTTGTTAAATTTATTCATTTTTGTTTTGTAGAAATTTATATACCCAATATGATTTTTATTAACATTTATATTTCAGATCTATTTTTTTTTTGCTGGTAGACATATCCTGCAATACTCAGGGATTACTCCTGACTCTGTGCTCAAGGTTTACTTGTAACACATGTTTTCACTGAACTTTATGCATTTATTAATTATGGAGGTACCTCCATATGAAGGACCGTATATGGGATCAGGATTCAAACCAAGCCTGGTTTTTGCAAGATAAACACCCAATCAATGTATTATCTTTCCTATTTCAAACCTCCAGCTCATTTAACATAATATTCTTTGATACTCTTCATAGTATTTTGATGGGCATATTTTCAAAATCATAATATTGTCAAATTTATCCATTTAAATTTAGTTAACACTTTTATATCTTTTTATCCCAAGTTAGCCAAAATAGACCAGGTTAGATTATCCTATGTTAGAAAATATATTTTAATAGATTTATGTTTAATTTGCTTTAAAATATTTAGAACTTAAATAGGTATGATTTTGAGTCTATGTTTGTTTTGACTATTCAAATGTGTTTCTTGTAGGCAGTAGAAGGTTGGATTCATTTTTTTTTATTGTGGTCAAAGTGAATTACAAATCTTTCACAGTAATATTTAAGGCACATAGTGATAATGAATGAGGGAAATTCCCACCACCAGCGTTGTCTTCCCTCCACCCCTGTTTCCAGTATGCATCCCATTTCTCCCTCCACTACCCCTCATAATGCTAGTGCAACTGTTTCCTCCTTGTACAGCTTGATGTAGATAGGGTATCAATTCTGTGTCCTTTGACTTTGGATTTGGTATTCAAGTCTGATCATTTTTTTTATTTCCATCAAATGAACATATGACTGTCTGGTCTTGGTACCATCTATTTCTCTCCCTCCAATTATGATACTGATAAAGGTGATTCTAGTAGTGTGGCTCTATTGAAGATATAAGAAAGGATATGGGAGGAGTCTGTCTAGGTGTTGCAAGTAATCATTTGGAAGAAGAAATGGAAAAAAAAAGGTAACAAGACAAAAACAAAACAAAACAAACCAATAAGGGAGTAACAACAAAAGTACATAAAGAGTAAAAAAAAAATAAAATAAACCAAAAACCAAAGCTATCAGCTACGAAGAAACAAAGAAAATCAACAACAAAAAACCAGACCAGCAAATTCTTTCTTTCTTTCTTTCTTTCTTTCTTTCTTCTTTCTTTCTTTCTTTCTTTCTTTCTTTCTTTCTTTCTTTCTTTCTTTCTTTCTTTCTTTCTTTCTTTCTTTCTTCTTTCTTTCTTTCTTTCTTTCTTTCTTTCTTTCTTTCTTTCTTTCTTTCTTTCTTTCTTTCTTTCTTTCTTTCTTTCTTTCTTTCTTTCTTTCTTTCTTTCTTTCTTTCTTTCTTTCTTTCTTTCTTTCTTTCTTTCTTTCTTTCTTTCTTTCTTTCTTTCTTTCTTTCTTTCTTTCTTTCTTTCTTTCTTTCTTTCTTCTTTCTTTCTTTCTTTCTTTCTTTCTTTTCTTTCTTTCTTCTTCTTTCTTTCTTTCTTTCTTTCTTCTTTCTTTCTTCTTTCTTTCTTTCTTTCTTCTTTCTTTCTTTCTTTCTTTCTTTCTTTCTTCCTTTCTTCTTCTTTCTTTCTTCTTTCTTTCTTTCTTTCTTTCTTTCTTTCTTTCTTCTTTCTTTCTTTCCTCTTTCTTTCTTTCTTTCTTTCTTTCTCTTCCTTTCTTTCTTCATTCTTTCTTTCTTTCTTTTCTTTCTTTCTTTCTCTCTCTCTTTCTTTCTTTCTTTCTCTTTCTCTCTCTTTTTTCTCTTTCTTTGTTCTTTCTTTCTTCTTTCTTTTTCTTTTTCTTTATTTTTCTTTCTCTTTCTTTCTTTCTCTCTCTCTTCTTTCTTTTTTCTTTCTCTCTCTCTCTCTTTCTTTCTTTGTTCTTTCTTTCTTTCTTTCTTTCTTTCTTTCTTTCTTTCTTTCTTTCTTTCTTTCTTTCTTTCTTTCTTTCTTTCTTTCTTTCTTTCTTTCTTTCTCTCTTTCTTTCTTTTTTTGCATAAGTGAGGTAAATATTGGGGAAATTAGAACAGGAATTCCCTTGGCCTAAGATATATATGGTTTCTCTGCCCTTGAAGCATACCGCTATGAAAAAAAAACTACTACAGGCTCTGCACTCAATCATTTATACAAACCAAGGTCTTTTACGGTGCCAGAGGCTTCCTGCTCAGATGTGGTGATGACATCCCACCTCTGTAGCTGGAGATCTTGCTATTTGAGTAGGTCATAGGTCTGACTTTGACAACTGCAACAGAGCAGAACTTCTGCAACCATGCTGAAAGACTATAGGCTCTGTCCTAGGATCTGAGCAAAAACCAAGTTCACTAATTACAGAAGAGTGGATTAATCTTCTTGATCCATTTAGCCACTCTGTGTCTCTTAACTGGTGCATTTAGCCCATTGATGTTGAGGGAGATGACTGTCATAAAATTTAATGTTATCTTTGTGTGTAAGTTTGCTGTGTCTGTTGGTCTGTCTTGCCTTAAAGTAGACCTTTCAGGTTTTATTTAAGGCTGATTTTGCATCTGTAAAGTTTCTGAGCTGTTGCTTATCTTTGAAGCTATGTATCCTTCCTTCAAATCTGAATATGAGTCAGGCTGGGTGCCTTATTCGAGGCAGAGCATCCATTTCATTCAGTCTTGTCACAATATCCCATCACTGTCTTCTGGCCTTGAGGGTTTCTTGTGACATGTCTGCTGTAAATCTTAAGGATGCTTCTTTGAATGTAATTTCCCTTTTTGATCTTGCTGCTTTCAGTATTCTATCTCTATCTGTGGGATTAATCATTGTGACTAAGATGTGTCTTGGGGTGCTTTTCTTTGGGTCTCTTTTAGTGGGTACTCTTCGGGCATGCAGAATTTGGTTACATGCAATCTTTAGCTCTGGGAGTTTTTCTGTAATGATATATTTGACTGTTAATTCTTCCTGGGGATATTCTTCCTGGGCCTCTGGAATGCCAATGATTCTTATGTTGTTTATGTAGAGTATATCAAAAACTTCTATTTTCCTCTGTTCACATTCTTTGAGTACCTTTTCTATTTGATTTAAGGTTCTTTTTTAATCTCTTCTGCTGTATGGAATTGTTTTGCATCTCATCTTCCAGTTCACTGATTCTGTCCTTGGCTGCTGTTACTCTGTTGGAGAGACTTTCCATTGAGGTTTTCAATTCATCTACTGAGTTTTTCAGACCTATTATTTCAGTTTGGATTTTTCTGATTTCTATATTTGTGTTCTGTTCAGCTTGATCTATGACTTCTTTGATTTATCTGAGGATTCTCTATATTTCTATTCTAAACTCCTTATCTGAAAGACTAATTAGGTAGTTGGTATTTTTTTGGGTCATCAGAGCTATCATCTTCATTCTCTGTGCATGGTGTTGTCATGCTTGTAGTATGATGTTTTTTCTATGTGTTATGGTGGAGTTCATTAGTTAGAAAAAGCACAAATACATGAAACAAAGTGGAGAAGCCATACTCTTTTGGAGCCCCTGTCTGCTGTGGAGCCTCTAAGAGACAGTTTTCACCGGGTCTTTCTTGGCCTCCAAGGAGAATTTTAAGAGACAGAAGAGCAGATACTTTTATTTTTCTTATACAACAAATGAGCTAGATTATTCTATGCCTATATCATTTCACCAATAGTGTCCATATCTATCAACATATATTCAAATTTTATAACTTTATTTTTACTAATGGCTGCATTGTATTCCATTGTGTTGATATAGGCAGCTTCTTTAACCACTTGCCTGTTGACAGGCACCTGGGTTATTTCCAGATTCTGGCTATTGTAAACAGTGCTGTGATAAATATAGGAGAGTAAAGGAAATTTTGTATTGTACTTTTGTGTTTCTGGGTATAACCTTAGGAGTGGCATTACTGGAGCATATGGAAACTCAGTTTCTAGCTTTTTGAGGAATTAACATTATTTTTCAGAAAGGCTGAACTCAAAAGCATTCCCACCAGCAGTGAATGACAGTTCCTTTGTTTTGTGGGATTTTTTGGCGATGTGTGCTAATCTCTGTGGTGTAATATTTCATTGTTGTTTAACCTTGCATCTCCCTGATGATTAGTGAAGTGGAGTGTTTTTTCATGTGTCTTTTGGCCATTAGTATTTCTTCTTTAAATAAATAAATGTCTGTTCATTTTTTCTTCCAATTTCTTTAATGGTTTAGATGCTTTTTTCCTGCAATGTTCAATTAGTGCAGGATATATTTGAGATATTAGCCCATTCTCTGATGGGTACTGGGTGAATAGTTTCTGTCATTCCACAGATGACCTTTGTACCCTACTCACTATTTTCTTTGAAGCACACATGCTTCTCAGTTTAATATAGTCCCATTTGTTTATATTTGCTTCTACTTGCTTGGCCAATAGTCTTTAGACCTTGATAATGCCTGTAGCTTCTATGCCATGGAGTGTTCTGCCTATGTTTTCTTCTGTGTACTTTATGATTTCAGGTCTAATATCAAGGTCTTAAATCCATTTAGATTTGACATTAGTCATGATGTTAAAGAGAGGTCTGAGTTAATTTTTTATTCATGTTGTTGAGCAGTTTTCCCAGCAACACTTAAAGAGGATTTCCTTGCTTCACTTTGTATTTCTTAATTATTTGTCAAAAATAATTGTTCATAAACCTGTGTGTTAATCTCTGGGTATTCAAATCTATTCCAATTACCTTACGGTCTGTTTTTGTTCCAATAACATACTATTTTAATGACTATGTTTTTATGGTACATTTTTAAATTGGGGAAATTGAGTTCTCAAAAATTTTTGCCAATGATTTAGCTATGCATCAACTTTTATTTCTTTATATAGATTTCAAGAGCATCTAATCCATTTATTTGATAAGTGTCATGGGGATTTCATTAGATCTGTACAATGCTTTCATTTGAATAATGTTAATTCTCTCAATCCATGAGCAAGGTATATGTTTCCATTTCCTGTGTCCTTTTTTAATTCTTGAAGCAGTGTTATGCAGTTTTCTTTATATAGGTCTTTCGCCTCTTAATTTAAGTGTATGGAACAGAATATTTTGAGACACATTATGAATGTACTGTATTTTTTTATTTTCTTCTTCATTATTTGTCATAGATTTAAAATAATAGCAAAAAGAGTCCAACAACACATCTAGATGCTTATTCACCCTGACTTAGTAGTTTTAAGTCCAGCGATGAAAGAATGGTTTAACATACACAAGCCAATCAATGTAATATACCATATCAACAAAAGAAAAAACAAAAACCATATGATCATATCAATATATGTTAAAAATTATTTGACAATATCCAGAACCCACTTATGATAAAAACTCTCAAGAAAATGGTAATTGAAGGAATTTTCCTCAATATTGTAAAAGCCATTTTTCACAAACCTATTGCAAATATCATACTTAATGGAAAAAACCTAAAAGCCTTTCCACTAAGATCTTACACAAGGCAAGGTTGACCCCTCTCACCACTTCTATTCAATATAGTACTGAAAGTACTTGCCATAGCAATTAGGCAAGAAAAATACATCAAAGGCATTCATATAGGAAAGGGATAATTGAAAATGTTGTTATTCACAGATGACATAATACTTCCTCTAGAAAATCTTAAAGACTTCTTTAAAAAGGTTCTAGAAACAATGGACTTATATCTTAACCTTCTTTTGAAAGATAATCTAATGAGAATCAAAGGTAGGTAAGATAATCCTTTATACCTTATTCCTTTTTTATAGTTCTTATTGGTTATCTTACTTTTTATATTTCTGTATATTTAAATTCCAATTTACACATTAAATAAACTACCAAACAACTGCTTTATATTATTATCTACATCTAAAGTTTTCTTCCATACTCTGATTTCCACAGCGTCTCTACTCTTTAACTAATTAGATTTTAACTAATTCAGATCATGATTTACATTCACTGTCAGATTTTCTTGTTCCAATTCCCATCCTACAAAAGTATCATGGAACAAAACTAAATACTAGGGACTTGCAATTCAGAAACTGATAAAAAAAAAACAAACTCTTACTTCATAACAATGTTACGCACATTGCTTAATTAATAATTGTTCAGCCTTATATATCACGTGCTCTTTGTCTTTCTTCTACCAAAGTTTATTTTAACTGTCTTGATATATAATCCACAATACCAATTAGATATCCAAATAAAGACATTTAATGTTATTTCCCAGAGTCCAAGTTTATAAGATTTGATCCTTATTGCTTGTTACCCTATTTCATGTGGCAAAACTGCTAGTAGGATTTATTTCCCAAAAGTACTTATTACCCCAATTTAGATTCAACTATCTTTAGAATTCTCCTCTGAGCTTCCCCAGAGGTTTCCATACAAATACTTAGCTTTTCTTCTCTTTAGTAAGCCTGAATCATCTGTTTATCAGATTGATACTCTACCCCACTTGCCTTTAATCATGAACAGTTTCCTATTAAGAAACACAACACTTTTTTTTTGGAAAACCCATTCAATGGTCTACATTTTTGTAACTTTAAGCCCTGGACATGCTAGTTTTGTTCTAAAATACCTCATTACTGCCACAAGAAACATCTTTGTGTATTGACATAAAAATCACTGTTTGAACAAACTAAAAGTTTTGTTTCTCATTTCTCATTCTTTGTAACACTTTGGATTTGAGATTTGTGTGTATATTAGAGTAGGTAGAGTAGCTCTAACCCTCTAGTTTAATCTGAGCAGGAAAATATAGATAATTAAAATATAAACAACTAAAAATAAACACCCTTATTGTAAGTTTTTTAGCTAGTTGCTGTTACCAGCATGTATGAAAAGCTAAATCAGTAATCATTGTTCTATTATTATTATTATTATTATTATTATTATTATTATTATTGCCACAATGGGACAAAAATATTGCTTGGAGTAGATAGCTAAAAAATTTTCCCCTACTATACCTAATTGGGTAACTTCAGAAACACCTAAAAAGCTTTACTGGGTGACCTTAACTTTGACCATGTCTTTTCTAAAATCTTTATCCACTAGCTACTGAGATTCTAGGACTCCAATCATCTCTCTGAAGTCTCTTTTATGAGTTTTATAATATAACTTTCTTTAGTTTGCTCTGAAGTTGTTTTAATATTTTAAGGCCTTCTTATTTCTCATATAAAGGACAGAAGTGAACAAAAATTTGAGTCTTAACATGCCTGCAATTGAAGTAAAAAGAAAAATTATTAATGATAATTTCTGAAATAATCCACTAGCATCATGGCCTAGTTAGCTAAATCATTAATTGGATGCACAATATATAGACAAACTCATTGGTGTTTTCAAAACAAACAAACAAACAAAAAAAACAGAAGAAAACATGAAGAAGAGATCAAAGGGGAAAAAAACATGTTTTTCTTGCTTACCATCTTCAAAATTCCAATGAAATAAAATAAATATGAAAATGTACTGTGATCATCAACAATACTAAAACACAAGCAATATTTGAAAAGTGTTAGAATCCCCAAGGATTTTTTCTTTATTTCCAAGTCTTATTATGAATGTTCCATGCTAAATGGTACATATCTCTTCAGAGAGATCTATAGTTGGTTATCCAAAGAACAGATCCCTACCTACCCCAGTTAAATTTTAGAATTTTGACAAAAGAGTGACCTACTTCTCATTTCTTTTTCTGTTACTATCCAGTCCAAATCAGATTTTTCACTGTTAAATAATTGCAGATGCCCTCCCCCAACTGTGTTCTAACTTCAATACCTGGTTGTCTAAATACTCTCAACATAATAGCTGGTAAATATAATTATGAGCAGGATGTGACTCAGTAGTAGAGCATATTCTTCACCATAGTAAGGCCCTTTATTTGATCTCTGCATGAGAAAGAGAGGTAGAACATGATAAAATAATGTCACTTGTTTAAAAAAATCCTAAAATAGTAATGTAACCTACAGATTCTATATTTCACCTAGTATAAGATATGTGTATTTTTAACCTACCAAAAATTGCTTCAGACAAAAAGAAGTGGCTATATCCACTAAAGACTAGCATATAAAGGAAAAAGAGATTAGAGAATTGATGTCTGACTAAAATAATAGACTATATAATAGTAAATAGATTCAGAGAAAGCACAGGGGAGAATGGACAGAAGTGACAGTAATGCTTTGAAGTTTCTTATTGCAACTCAAAAATATGTTTTGTGAAACTTTAAGCCAATATGTTGTTTGTAATTTTATATGCTATTATAAAACATTCATGGATAAAGGAGTGAAATTATGCTCCCAAATCTTTAAACATTTCAAAGACAAATATTGTCAGAGGGAAAATTTGTGAAGAAAATATATCATGAAATGTAGACAGTTCATTTTTACTATTTCATGATAGCTAGAGCATAAATTTATTGCTGAAATTTTTATAAGTTTATTTATTAATCAACTTATAAACTTTTGGGTACTCTATCACTAAATTTAAATTTATATTCCCAAAAAGTGTTGATAACAGCATTAAATTAACTTTGAAATTACTGATGAAATGAAAGAAGCTATTATATGAATCAAAGATTTTATAGGTTAGATAACTGTAAACCCAAATTGAAAATTTTCAGGAATGACAGAAAAGTTATATGTTGTTTCCTTTGTAGGGGATCATTAAATCCTGGTATTTAGTGGTTCTTATTCAAGAGGACATTGAGAGTAAAACTTCTTGCATCTGTTCCTTAGCATTATTTTGACTTAGGTAGTCACATTGTATATATAGCATGCTAACTTCTTAGTTTATACTAAATCTACATGTCTTTTAGAGAAGTTACCCAAATACTACATCTATGTTTCATAGCAGTAGGTTTTGTCTTGATTTTTGATTAGTCAATTGATATTTCCTACCATATGCCTTGATTTCAAGATTCAATTAAAAAACATCCAAAGACTCATTAGTAATGTTTGTTTTGGGTACAGATGACAAAATCAGAGCACATATGTCCAAACTGGTCTAGTTTCCAAAGTGTTTGGTTTCTAGAGTAGAAGCAGCAGCACACATGGGAACTTAGTAGAAAGGAATTTTTAGGTTCAACCCAGACCCACTTAACCAGAAACAATGGAGTTGTTTTCTATTTTACTTATTCTGTTTTATTCATCCCTCCAGACCTCCAGATGATTCCATTTTATGTAAAAGTTGATATGCTCTGGATTAGAATAAAATTCTTGTCATCAAACTTCCTAAATTATCAAGTCCTCTCAAAGAACATTATTTTTGTTTGTTAACAGACATTTTAAAAACTTTATTCTTATTAAAATCCACCTTTTCTATCTTATATTTTTAGTATCTAAATTTAAATTGAAGGCAATTGTATATGTTGACAGTGTCACCTTCTGGGAAAGTGTGACACTGTAGCCTGATAGATTTATATGTATATGAAAACAAAAGTTAATGTTGCAAACAAAATAAAATTTATAAACTATTAGATATTACAAAAATGATCTAGTGTTAAAAAACAAAGAAGGGCTGTAGTGATAGCACAATAGATGTGCTTTTCACTTGCACATAGTTGACTCAGTTTCAATCCCTGGCATCTCATATGGTCCTCCTAGCCTGCCAGGAGTAACCTAATAATACTGCCAGATGTGACTACCCCCCCCCAAATAATCCAAGATTAGAAGTATAAAAAGGCTTTAATGATTTTAAAGGAAGTTTACACTAAAGAATCTTGTCCTAACAATCACAATTCTAATGCTAACTAGAATCAGTATAGAAAAATTACCAACTTCCGTATGTGTTTTATGCCACCATAACACATATTCTTGATTTTTGTTTAATGATAGCCCTATCTTGCCTACTGAATTATTTCATTCCCATAAATATACCATCAGCTAGGACAACTAGAAAGGTTGAGATCTTGCCAGGATAAAAAGGGCCA
Organism: Suncus etruscus; assembly: GCF_024139225.1. Taxonomy (NCBI): domain Eukaryota; kingdom Metazoa; phylum Chordata; class Mammalia; order Eulipotyphla; family Soricidae; genus Suncus; species Suncus etruscus. The sequence goes on along the minus strand of NC_064867.1, from coordinate 14,233,324 downwards.
CCAATAAAGTCAAACTAAAACTTAAAAATAATCTTTTAGGGGCCGGAGTGATAGTGCAGTGGTAGGGCATTTGTCTTACAAGCTGCTAGCCAAGGACAGACAGCAGTTGAAAACCCAGCATCCCATATGGTCCCCCAAGCCAGGAGTGATTTCTGAGTGTATACCCAGGAGTAACCCCTGAGCATCACTGTGTGTGACCAAAAAACAAACAAAATATTTTTAAAATATATGCTATTGTATTTTCCAGTGTACGAGATGACTGGGTGTATAACCCCTACTTTCCCTGTTAAAATATAGGATTTGGGCTATATTCGCCATATAAGACTTCCCCTCTTTTAATGCACACCAAATGGAAATTAAAAAAAACGTAGGTTTTGATTTCAATAAGGAAATTTTAATTCAAATTCTATGTCATGCATGTACTTAGATGGAAAACTGTCACTTATAAACATAAAGATATTTGAAATCAAACATGTAAACATAAAACAGTGATCTACATTGAGGTCAGGGAGATGGGGCTCCTTCAAGAGCAGCTGGCTGGGATGCAGTGATTTAGAGGGAAACAGAGCACCTCCTCTGTGTCTTATAAAATCTGAACTGAGGACTGAGCACCGGAAAGCCACATTCCGTGATGACACCTGGTGGCTGAATGGGATGCAGTGCTCCGTTACTCAGCACTTCTGTGTGCCCTGAAAGATTAATCGGGATAAGCAGAGGACTGAGTAATGTCACCTGGCAGCTGGATGGGATGTGGCGGTAAGAGGGGGGCAGATCACTCGTCCCTGAAGCTGGAGTAAGTTTCAGCATGTGTATATGATGACCACCAATTTTTAAAAAGTTTTTCATGGGTTAAAAAGTCATTTTATATGCCTGAAAATACGGTACATTATATATACAGGTCAACCAGACTGAAACCCAACAAGAATATAATAGACCTGAACAGAGAAATGGAAGAAAGTGGCCTAGTAGATATATACAAGACACTCCACCCCCAGAAGCCCAGATACACATTCTTCTCTAATGTACATGGGACACTCTCCAAGATAGACTACATGCTAGCACATAATATCAAGAGGATAGAAATTTTGCAGGCTACCTTCACTGATTACAAGGCCCTGAAATTATATGTGAACAACAAAAAAACACAGAAGAAAAACTTTAATACCTGGAAGCTAAACAGACTAATACTAAATAACTAGTGGGTCTGAAATGAAATCAAAGAGGAAATCAAAACCTTCCTAGAAACAAATGACAATGGAGACACAAATTATCAGAACGTATGGGCACAGAAAAAGCAGTACTGATAGGAACATTTATAGCTTTGCAAGCACACATCAGGAAAGAAGAAGGGGCATACCTGAGTAGCTTAATGACGCAGCTCATAGAATTAGAAAATGCTCAACAAAAGGACCCAAAATAGGGAGACAGAAGGAAATAACAAAGCTGAGAGAAGAAATCAATGAAGTGGAAACCCGAAAAACAATCCAAAAGATCAACGAAAGCAGAAGTTGATTCTTTGAAAAAATAAACAAGATTGATAGACCACTGACAAAACTAACAAAGAAAGAGAGAGAGAAAAACTTGATAACTCGTATTAGGAATGAAAAGGAGAGATCACTACTGATATGGTAGAGATCCAAAGAGTAATCAGAAACTACTTTGAGAAACTCTATGCCACTAAAAATGAAAATCTGGAAGAAATGGATAAATTTTTGGACTCATAATCTTCCACGGTTGAATGAAGAGGATGTAGCATATCCAAACACACCAATCACGATTGAGGAAATTAAGACAGAAATCAAGTGTCTGCCCAAAAATAAAAGTCCAGGCCCAGATGGATTTATTAATGAATTCTTTCAAACCTTTTAAGAGGAACTTCTACCAATCCTGGAAAGACTCTCATGAAATTGGAAAAACAGGAACACTTCCAAATAGCTTCTATAAAGCCAACATCACCTTGATACCTAAACCAGACAGAGATGCTAACAAAAAAGAAAATTACAGACCAATATCGCTAATAAATACAGATGCAACGATCCTCAACAAAATTCTGGCAAATTGGATTCAATGCCTCATTAAGAATATCATCCACTACGATCAAGTAGGTTTCATCCCAGGAATGCAAGGCTGTATAATACCTGTAAATCTATCAACATAATACACAACATTAACAACACGAAAAATAGAAATCACATGATCATATCAATAGAAGCAGAGAAAGCATTTAATAAGTTCCAACACCCATTCTTGATGAAAACTCTCAGCAAGATGGGAATGGAAGGAACATTTCTCAATATAGTTAAGGTCATCTACCACAAGCCAGATGCAAATATTGTCTTCAATGGAGAAAAACTGAAAGACTTTCCTCTAAATTCTGGCGCAAGAAAAGGCTGTCCTCTCTCACTACTCCTATTCAACATAGCACTGGAAGTACTTGCTATAGTGATTAGGCAAGAAAAAGATATCAAGGGAATCCAGATAGGAAAGGAAGAAGTCAAGCTCTCACTGTTTGTAGATGACATGATACTCTACCTTGAAGACCCTAACGTCTCTACAAAAAAGCTTCTAGAAACAATAGACTCATATAGCAAGGTGGCAGGCTACAAAATTAACACACAAAAATCAATGGCCTTTCTATACACCTATAGTAATAAGGAAGAAATGGACATAAAGAAAACAACCACGGGCCCGGAGAGATAGACAAGGTGTTTGCCTTGCAAGCAGCCGATCCAGGACCTAAGGTGGTTGGTTCGAATCCCGGTATCCCATATGGTCCCCCGTGCCTGCCAGGAGCTATTTCTGAGCAGACAGCCAGGAGTGACCCCTGAGCACCACCGGGTGTGGCCCAAAAACAAAAAAAAAAAAACAAAAAAAACAACCCCATTCACAGTAGTGCCACACAAACTCAAATATCTTGGAATCAACTTGACTAAAATGTGAAGGACCTATACAAAGAAAACTATAAAACTCTGCTTCAAGAAATAAGAGATGACATGCGGAAATGGAATTACATATCCTGCTCATGGATTGGCAGGATTAACATCATTGAAATGGCAATACTCCCCATAGTATTGTACAGATTTAATGTGATCCCTCTAACGATTCCCATGACATTCTTTAAAGAATTGGATCAGACACTTTTGAAATTTATTTGGAACAATAAACACCCTAGAATAGCTAAAGCAATTATTGGGAAAAAATAGGGGAGGAATTACTTTCCTTAACTTTAAACTGTACTACAAGGCAATAGTTATCAAAACAGCATGGTATTGGAATAAAGACAGGCCCTCAGATCAGTGGAATAGGCTTCAATACTCAGAGAATGTTCCCCAGACATATAATCACCTAATTTTTGATAAAGGAGCAAGAAATCCTAAATGGAGCAAAGAAAGCCTCTTCAACAAATGGTGTTGGCACAACTGGATAGCCACTTGCAAAAAATTGAATTTAGACCCCCAGCTAACATCATGTATGAAGGTTAAATCCAAATGGATGAAAGACCTGGATATAAGACCTGAAACCATAAGATATATAGAACAAAACGTAGGCAAAACACTCCAGGACATTGAAACTAAAGGCATCTTCAAAGAGGAAACTGTACTCTCCAAGCAAATGAAAGCAGAGATTAACAGATGGGAACATATTAAACTGAGAAGTTTCTGCACCTCAAAAGAAATAGTGCCCAGGATACAAGAGCCCCCCACTGAGTAGGAGAAACTATTCACCCAATACCCATCAGATAAGGGGCTAGTCTCCAGAATATATAAGGCACTGACAGAAATTTACAAGAAAAAAACATCTAATCCCATCAAAAAATGGGGAGAAGAAATGGACAGACATTTTGACAAAGAAGAAATACAAATGGCCAAAAGACACATGAAAAAATGCTCCACATCACTAATCATCAGTGAGATGCAAATCAAAACAACGATGACATACAACCTCACACCACAGAGATTGGCACACATCACAAAGAATGAGAACAAGCAGTGTTGGAGGGGATGTGGAGAGAAAGGAACTCTTATGCACTGCTGGTGGAAATGCCATCTAGTTCAACCTTTATGGAAAGCAATATGGAGATTCCTCCAAAAACTGGAATTCGAGCTCCCATAAGACTCAGCTATACCACTCCTAGGAATATACCCTAAGAACACAAAAATACAATACAAAAATCCCTTCCTTACCCCTATATTCATTGCAGCTCTATTTACCATAGCAAGACTCTGGAAACAGCCAATATACCCTTCAACAGATGAATGGCTAAAGAAACTGTGGTACATATACACAATGGAATATTATGCAGCCATCAGGAGAGATGAAGTCATGAAATTTTCCTATACGTGGATGTACATGGATTCTATTATGCTGAGTGAAATAAGTCAGAGAGAGAGAGAGAGAGAGAGAGAGAGAGAGAGAGAGAGAGAATGACACAGAATGGTCTCACTCTTCTATGGGTTTTAAGAAAAATGAAAGACATTCTTGCCATAATAACTTTCAGACACAAAAGAGAAAAGAGCTGGAAGTTACAACTCACCTCATGAAGCTTACCACAAACAGGGATGAGTTTAGTTCGAGAAATAACTACGTTTCGAACTATCCTAATAATGAGAATGTAGGAGGGAAATAGAAAGCTTGTCTAGAGTACAGGCAGGGATTGGGTTGGGAAGAGGGAGATTTGGGACATTGGTGATGGGAATGTTACAATGGTGATGGGTTTTGTTCTTTACATGACTGAAACCCAAACACAATCATGTATGTAATTAATTTGTTTAAAAAAATAGATTTGGAGACTCACAAATATAAATAAAAAAACAACTGAAAAAAACTATTTAAATAAAATTATTGGAATAAAATTATTGGAGTAAAAATCATTGGGTAGCCAAGTAACTCTGAGTTAGAGCCCTTGTTTTTTGCATATTTGAGGCCCTAGATTAGTTCCTTGGCACGGTAAACAAAGTTCTGAATAATAATTATTTTCCAATGTACACATTTGTACACATTTGTGCATTTCCTCATGTAGAAAATTGTTTAAAAAGAATTGAATGTGCTCAACTCAATTACTGTTTTTTGTGCTGACATATTTTCCAATGTTATTTTTTCTCACATATGGGTTCTTTAGAAGTATGTTTTAAAATTTATGGATGTGAGTTTCTAAAGTCATCTTTATTTTTATTTCTAATATGTTAGTATTCTAGTCATAGCATATGAGCTTGGTAAAAATAAAGCTTCAATTTTTTAAAAAAAAATAAGTTTTTCATGGGTTAAAAAGTCATCTTATATGCCTGAAAATACGGTATATAAAAATCCATGATAAGGGAACAATAAAAGGTCCTTAAAATAGAATCTAAGAACTGGTCTACAGAACAGAATTTATCAGTTTAGTGGGGGAGGAGTGTATTGAGGTAGGGTAGTGACGATTAAGTGAGGACCTTGAGATAATGATAAACTATGGTGATGGTTTTGGTGTTGGGAAGATATTTGAGTGAATCCCTACCACTGATATTATTGTAAAATTTTAAATCATGGTGACAAAAATAAAATTAAAAAAATGAACAACTGTAAAAATAGCATTTTCTCCATATTCCATTCAGACTCAAATAGTTAAATTAATTTGATAGGGCTGGAGTAATAGCACAGTGATTAGGGTGTTTGCCTTGCACACTCCTGTCCTGGGTTTGATACCCAGCATCACATTTGATTCCTGAAGCTCACCAATATGAATTACTCACTGCAGAATCAATAGTTACCTCTATGCACAGCCAGGTGTGATCCAACCCTTACTCCAAAAAATAACAGCAACCCTCTAAATTATTCCATATTCTTTTTTTTTTTTTTGGTGTGTATGTGTGTGGAGGTTTGTGGGCATATGTAACAGTATTTAAGATAGAATTCTGGCTCCACACCAAGGGATCACTCCTGGTGGTACTTGGGGAATTAAATGTGGTACTACTGAGAATTAAAATCAAGTTGGCTTTGTGCAAAATCTACCTTACCAGCTCCACTCTCTCCCAGTTCATTATTTTATTTTCTGTCTGGTAAACTGAGAAAAAATATAGTTCCATAGTAATATACACCAAAGATGTAATTATTTTATTTGGTTTTTGGGCCATGCCCAGTGATACTCATGGATTATGAGTATGGATTATGAGTATCCTGGCTATGCCCTTAGAAATCGCTCCTGGCTTTAAGGACCATATGGGATGTTGGGGATCAAAATGAGGCCTGTCGTGGGTTATCCAAGTACATGGCAAATGGCCTACCAGTATGCCACCACTCTGGCCCCAGATGCAAATATTTTTGAAAAAAGAAAAGTAATATATTTTTTCAGAAATGTCCTCATTACTGACTTATATTTTCTTATCTTAGAATTTCTGTTACCATATACTGTGTATGAAGCACTACAGGGATTAAAATGGACAGTGAGAGAAGGAATACTCTTCTCATCTACTTTTTGTAAATGAGAGTGCACTGTTATAGACTAGATTATGCTATTGTATACATAATTTCCAGATTTTACATGCTTCCCTTGAGTGATTAAAGCTCTGTTCTAAATTACTATTTGTTTGGAATTCAGACAGAAGAAAGATCTACTATTTAAGACATCACTGACTCTGTGCAACATAAAAAGACTATGGCAGCAACAGGGTAGAGAAGGGGTCACTATGAATATGATAGTTAGAACTATCATTCTGGACAATAACTGCGTGTTTAATAAAAATTAAGTGATATGCATAATACCTCTTCATTGACAACAGTGCAAACCACAGTTCTGAGAAAGAAAAGGGGAGCAATATAAGTAGATGGATGGATAGATAGATAGATAGATAGATAGATAGATAGATATAGATAGATAGATAGATAGATAGATAGATAGATAGATAGATAGATAGATAGATAGATAGATAGATAGATAGATAGATGATAGATAGAATAGATTGATGATAGACAAACTGATAGATAAACAGAAGAAAGAGAGAAAGAAGAAAGAGAGAAAAAAGAAAGAAAGAAAGAAGAAAGAAAGAAAGAAAGAAAGAAAGAAAGAAAGAAAGAAAGAAAGAAAGAAAGAAAGAAAGAAAGAAGAAAGAAAGAAGAAAGAAAGAAAGAAAGAAAGAAAGAAAGAAAGAAAGAAAGAAAGAAAGAAAGAAAGAAAGAAAGAAAGAAAGAAAGAAAGAAAGAAAGAAAGAAAGAAAGAAAGAGAAAAAGAAGACAGAAAAATAAAGGAAGGAAGAAAAGAAAGGACGGAAGGAAGGAAAAAAGAAGGAAGGAGGGAGGGAAGGAGGAAGAAAGGAAGGGAAAAAAGAAAAGAAAGGAGAAAGGAAGAAAAAAGAAGGGAAGAAAAAGAAGAAAAGAAAATGAAAGAAGGGAAGAAAGAAAGAAAAAGAAAGGATGGAAGAAAAGGAAGGAAGGAAAAGAAAGAAAAAGGAAAGAAGAAAGATACATGATAGACAGACAGACAGACAGACAGACAGACAGATAAAAGAGAGAGTAAATGCATACCCAGAGGCTGGCTATGGGAGGAGGAGAAGAAAACTGGGGACATTGTTGGTGGAAAATGTTCACAGGTGAAGGCTTGGTTGTACACTGTAAGACTAAAACCCAATCATGAGCAACTTTGAAATCGTGGTGTTTAGATAAAAGAAAAAAATAATATGACAGAAACCAAAATCACTCTTTTTTAAAAATAATTTTTATTGTGACCAATGTGAATTACAATCTTTCACAGTAATATTTAACGTAGATAATGACATTGAATTAGTAGTATTCTCACCAGGAGTGTTGTCCTTCCTCTACCCCTGTTCCCAACATCCCCCTCCTTTGCCCCCAGACTGCTAGTATAACTGGTTTCATCAGACAATAGACACATCACTTCTGTGCACATTTCACCTGTCACGTTCTCATGTCAAAGATCAGGCAATAAAAATAAGAAAGGGATAACAAAGGGATAAATAATAAATATTTGAAATAATAATATGATCTGTTATAAAAAATATATCCACAATGGTAAAACGTTCTTATTGATTTTATCCTTTCCTATTTCAATATTATAGAACATCATCTTCATTAAAGATCAATAGCACGTCTTTCCCATCTGACATAATCCCAGATTATTAAATTTTTAAAGTATAATTTGATTAATATATTGCGCTAGTATATTGATATATCAAGTTATTTCATAACATCATGCTAAAGTACCCTTAAGCCTTCACCCAATATTTCCTTATGTCATATCTGATCCAATTTATATGAATCCACTTCTCCCACTGTTTCTTGATTGATATTTAAGATTTGGGCATTTGCAGTTTTCTGGTAAATTACCATTGCACAAAACTACTCCCCCAATGACTTTTTGATGCTTTTAGTCTAGCACATTTCCCCTCTTCTGCCTTCCTCAACTTTCTTGTCTCAGATCTGTGATCCAATGCCCAAGATTTATTATCAAAAAGATATTGTTTACACCTTTGATATACTTTTTATATCAAAGATGAATGAAATATGCAATGCTTGTTCTTCTCCCTCTAGAGTTTTTTTCTCATAATGAAATCCTCAAGTTCCACACATGTTGATGAATACTTCAGGATTTCTATTATTTTCAGTTGCATCGTATTCAATTTTGTATATAAACCACAGCTTCTTTATCCACTTGTCTATCATAGGACATTATTATTATTATTATTTTCATATCCTGGCTGTTGTACTAATTTCCTTAATGAACATAACTGTGCATCCATTTTTTAAGACTGACTTTTTTGTTGTAGCTGAGGCTTTTTTGGTAATCTAGGACTGTTTTTAATTGTATATAGTTGTTCCACTTGTTTACTTTTGTTATCTTTGTCAGTTAAATAAAGTATTTAAAAACAACTTTGAGGGGTCTTTCCTTGTACACAAACTACCTAGGATCTATTCTCAGCACCTCTGAGCCCATCAAGAGTGTCGTTTGTAATCACAGTGTATAAATAAAGATATTATTAAAAAAGAGAGTGAAGCCTGAGCACAGGGTAAGGAGTAAGCTCTGAGCACTGCCAGATATGGAACTCTAAAAAAGAACAAAATATTGAAGTTCAAATCTTGAAAGGGTCTGCCTATGTTTTATTCAATATATTTTATGAATGCTGTTTAATATTTAAGTTTCTGATTTACTGTAATAATTTTGTTATTAAAGTGAGATATGGATTCAATTTAATTTTTTTGCAAATGATTATCTTTTATTCCTAATATATATATATTTTGGTTTTTGGGCCACTCCCGGCGGTGCTCAGGTGTTACTCCTGGCTGTCTGCTCAGAAATAGCTCCTGGCAGGCACGGGGAACCATATGGGACACCGGGATTCGAACCAACCACCCTAGGTCAATGATTGGCTGCTTGCAAGGCAAACACCGCTGTGCTCTCTCTCTGGGCCCTTATTCCTAATATTTTTAGAAAGTACTTTGTCTACTTCATAAAATAAACATGAAGATATATGGACACATAGAAATGAAGATATATGGTAAAGGATCTAACTTTACCATAGATTAACTGTCCATATATCTAAGGTTTATCACTGAATTCTCACTTCTAAGTTATTGGTCTTATTTTTCTTATTCCAGTGCTATACTATTTTGGTTTCTAAGCTTTATAGTATAATGTCATAAATTCATAAGTCATAAATTCAGGCTGGATAGATAATACAATAAATAGGTGTTTCTCTAGGTAATGGCAAACCAGGCTTTGATACCCAATAATGCATATGGTCCCCCAATCCTTCCAGGAGTGATTCCCTGAGCACAAAGACAGGAGTAAACCCTAAGCATAATTGGGTGTGAATAAAAAAAATAATATATAATCTTCTTCAAAAAGTCATTTTCTGCTTTTTTACCTGGAGATCTGTGTTCTCATGTATGTATATATGAGAGACACATATGCATATATGCTTATATAGATAAACATTGCACAAGAGATTCATAAATAATTAATTATTTTATAGTATGCTCCTTTGCTGTACTGGTTTATTGTTTCTAAAAGTTTATTTAGTGGAGTCTTTAGAGTCTTCTATATATATTATCATGTCTTCTCCAAATAATTACGATACGAAGACTTCTTTTCCCACTTGGATCTGTTTGTTTTCTTTTTCTTGCCTAATTGTAGAATAGAGTAATTCTAAGACTATATTAATAGTGATGAAATTGGGTACCTTTACATTGATTCAATATCAGAGAAAAGACTTTTAATTTTTTGCATTGAGTATGACGTTTGACTAGGTTTGATGGATTTGTAGTAAATGATTTATTATCTAAAGAGATGTTTTTTTCTATCCCAGTTTTGTATGTGTTACTTTCTTTGGGACCTTTATCTAGTGATGCTCAAGGGTAACTCCTTTTTCTAGTTCTACATTCAGAAATTACTCCTGGTAATGTTTGGGGGGCCATCAGAAATGAGGGGATAAAACTGAGTAGACATGTGCAATATATGTGCTCTATCCGTTGTAATATTGCTCCAGTCATCTCTGCTAGTTTCTTTGAGAATTTTTTATTATAACTATATGTTGAAATTTAACAAAAGCTTTCATTGTATTATTTGATATCATATAATTTTATCTGTTCTTTTGTTAATATCATGCCATTGACTTATTTGTGCAAATTGAAATATACTAAAATGTATTTTAATTGAGACATTTTTAGATTTGGTTCACTAAGATCTTGTTGAGGATTTTTTACATTGATGTTTATCAGGGATCTTGATCAGTATTTTTTTATTAATATAATTATCTGCTTTTAATATTAGGCTAAATGGAAGGATTTCCATTTCTTCATTATATTAGAATTTTGGAAGGCATTCAGGAATAAACATAATACGTCTTTTTGCTGTTGTTTTGGGACCACAACCCAGCAACATTATTAACTCCTGGCTGACTCAGGGGTTCATCTGGGATGAACGAGATTAAAACCAGGATGGCCATGTGAAAAGCAAGGCCCTACAAGCTGTGTCATTGCTTCAGCCTCAGTATGTCATTTTTGAAGGCTTGTAGAACTCCCTAGTAAACCCATCTGGATTGGGACTTTTGCACTTGGGGATATTTTTAATTACTTAAAATTTTTACTTGTTATTGGCTTGTTTGTTTTTTCTACTTCCTCTTGATTCAATTTTGAAAGCATTATGTACTTTTAATTATTTATCTGCTCCATCTATATTCTTTGGTTTAATGGCATAGAATTGTTCATAGTTACTTCTTAGGATCTTTTGTATTTTTGAAGTATCTTTTGTCTTTAATTCAATTTGCTTAAGATTTCTGTCTCCAGATTATCTTTAAAAAGAACTATGGAGATATAATTTCTTCTTTGAAAGAAGATGTTGACACACAGAACTATCAGAGTACTGATAAACAAACTCTGCTAAACAAGAACTTGAGCAAATTGTAGAAGTTGTTTAGTTTCTCTCAAAAGTAATTTTTTCATTGAAATCAATAAAAAATTAAAACTGTATGTTAAATTGAATTTACCAATAAGGTTGCATTGGCAACTGCTTCCTGAAGCTGAATTTTATTAAGGACCAGGTTCGCAAAAGGTAGGCCAGCTAGTAAGTTGATTTGAGTCTTTTCTATTGCGATCGTATTTTCTTTTAATTTCCACTTCCTGTGAAAGAATCACACAATAAAAGAAAGAGGAAATATTCTGTCATTTTGGTGGCTTCAGAAGGGGTGCAACTACTGCATTATATCACTGGCATAGCTCTATTGAGAGATATACTGTGCTCTCTTACAATGCATGCAATATCTAGGCTATTATTGAGTGTTTTGCCCACATACTATATTTTTGTGACACAGGTTTGAAAAAGAATTTGACTAGCTTCAACAAAAATACGGCTTGAAATGTACCCTGGAAACATGACTGATTATTAGTAAAGTTTATTCCTTGCAGAGCAAGGTACATTGTCTCATTTTCTGCCTTTGGCCTCAAAGGTCCCCAATGCATACAAAAGAAATATCTCTAATTGCAGCTGTCTATGTCTGTATCATCATTTTTGGCCTTTGAAAGCAATGTTGCTATCCAGAGAGCCAATGAATGCTTCCAGGCTGGTAAATCTACAGATTAACATTTTGTAGATGCATATTTATGGCCGAGAATCCCTTTATAATTGGATATGTGAGCAAGACGATAAAGTGGCACAACCCTACACCTCATCCCCATGGCAACTGTATCACAATGAAAAGTTACTGCTGCTGGAAAGGCAAGATGCTTTTCTCCCTGATGCAATATGTTGCCTTTGATACCTGCAAAATGGTAAGGGACTCTGAAAACAAACTTTTCCTTTTTGCCTTTCTCTTTCTCTAGTATTTCTTTCCTCGGCAACTTTCTTTTATCTCCTATTCAAAAATCTTTTTCTCTTTAGTATGGTCACTAATAGACAAAAAGGTCTTCACTCCCTCTGCCCCTAGTTTTTCCATCATCTGAGACATGATAGCCGTGAGCAAGTCTCTAATAATGCAATTACCAACCTGAGCCATGCTGAGATTCTAACTTTTGGAATTTTATTCCTTCCAGAATGTTTTTAATCTTTTAAATAAGCTTTCTAAATAAACACATAGAATTTTTCAGTTTTCAGCTAATGTATATATGACCCTGATTTGTTCAGATAAGTAACTCTGAAACCTAATGAGGAAGTTACCATTTGTATTGAGAAAACACAGGATGGGGTCAAAAACTATTCAAATTTTAGGTGAAAGGAACCTGATACTATGAATGATGCTATCTCTCTGTCCATAGTATCAAAGGTTCATTTTTTATTCCCATAAATAGTGTTATAAGTTATTTCTGTATGAAGAGAATGCAAGCTTTGCTAAACCAAGAGTCAGAAGTTTCCTCTAAAATTCAATCTACTTCTTCCATTCAATATGGGGTGCTATTTCTTTTCTTTCATCTCTTGTATATATATATATATATATATATATATATATATATATATATATATATGTGTGTGTGTGTGTGTGTGTGTGTGTGTGTGTGTGTGTATGTGTGTGTATGTCTGCTTGTTTAGGTCACTTCTTTTAATATGTTTTGCATTCAGTGTTTACTAATTTCAGCTGATAGTTTGGAACTATTCATATTTTTTTTCATTTTAAAGGATGGAAAGTTATGAAAAGTTCCTTTTTATTGCAATCATATAAATGCCTTTGTTCTGTGACTACGTATGTAGGTACTTCTGTAAGTGCTTGTTGATAACAAACATCACAGATATGCATTTTTACCTTTGCTAAATGAGTCTTGACCAACAACCTGTAACTTATTCCCCATCAACCATTTTAAGCATAAAATTTAAGAAGTTCATACTAACTAGATTAAATTCCTGACAGAATTAAGATCCAATTAACAGAAGTTAATCTTCATGAAGAAAATTCCAAAGTTTTATTACAAGACACAAATTCAGGGATATTAGGGAATAGAACAGTGAACAACAGTGGCTTCCACAGCAGATTATATTCAGAAGAGCAGGAGACATGAGTTACTTATATTGAGGTCTCTAGGCTTTTGCTTGATACTTTAAAGAGTTGTCCTAACTCAATGCTGATTCAATTGGATGGGAACTTCAGAGCAAAGAGAACATTTAATACATATATATGCATTTTGGAAAGCCTGTGAATAGGCACCAGGATAGACGCAAGTCAAGTGATTTCTCTGCTGAACATTTCACCAACTGAAATATGTTTATATTCTTATGACATCACATTTCTTCTGCTAATTTCAATTTAGGGTTGAAATTAGCCAAAGGGTAATTTCCTATGAAAAATGATTTTAGAGTTTTATCCTTTGAATATAGGGTAAGTGTACAAGAAATAGAAAACATAATCTATAATACCAACTATAATATGTTTCTGGAATTTTTAATTGAATACATTATATCTTTATAAATGTGCCACAAAAAAATAGTAAATCTGATTTGTAGTTAACTAAAGAGAGAAAACTAGAATGTGATGTTACAGCTAACAGAATAAGTTAAGAGAAAAATAAGTCATCTAAGGGCACTTAGGAACCTGGTTATGTTTTTTCCTGCACACAGAATTATACCAATTCTTTATGTGAGAGTGTTAGTTAATGCCTTCTTTTCCCATAAAAACTAAATGAAGTCAGTTTCTATTCCTAAGGTCTGGAAGAATTGTAATGTATTCAGCATTGTCATAGTTTATCATGGGATTTCAATTTCAATATCAATATCAATAGATTTCAAAGAAATCTAGAAGTTAGTGGGGTCTGGAGAGCATGCGAGGTAGGCCATCCTGAAACAGAAATCAGAAACCAAGCTGTATAATGACTCAAATATTGAACGTAACAATTCAAGAGTACTAGCATAAGCAAGGCAGCACTTCAAAAGAATTCTATTAGGAAAATTATCAGTAAATGTATTTAGATGCCAGGGGACAAGATTTAGAAGCTGAGATGCTGCACAGAATAAGGACAATATGATCCACAGACCTTGGCAATCATGTTAGAGGAGCATTAAGCACAAGTTTTACTGATAATTTGGTAATCAGTATTGAATTCATTGTTTTGTTTACACCATGGCCCAAGACAGCCTTAAGACAAGTCCAGTCTGTAAGAAGAGAAAATGAGTTTGGTATTCAGAAACTTTATAGCAAAAATAACAGACTTCTGTTATAGCAATCATATGACTTATGAATTGCTGCATCACATTCTATGTGTGACCATAAAATATTGTTTAGTCACAAAAACTAAATTTGTGGTAATGGGGGACTGTGTTTGTTGTACTCTCCCTAAAAAATGTTAAGATAGAAGATCTGAAATATTTACACTATAACAACGTGATGTATTAGATGCCCTTGATTTTGCAGTCATTTCACATATATAAACATATAAAATAATCACAATGCATACTTTGAAAATACAGTGTGATATGCCAAATACATTCCTCTAAAGCTGTGGGTTGGAGGGCTATAAGCTATTGAATGGGAATAATGCAATGTGAACAAATTTGGAGACATTGACCAATTTTTCCACCTTAAAGTTCTAGTTTCTGAATGTTTCTTAATGGCAAGTGCCACCTTTCCAGCCTATTGAGATGATGTTTTCCTTTATCTGAGAATAAATAATGGCTTCTTTTTGTAAAGCTATACTGAACTTCCCATTATCTTTCTTCTTCTTCTTCTTCTTCTTCTTCTTCTTCTTCTTCTTCTTCTTCTTCTTCTTCTTCTTCTTCTTCTTCTTCTTCTTCTTCTTCTTCTTCTACCTTCTTCCTGCTTCCTTCTTCTTCTACCTTCTTCCTGCTTCCTTCTTCCTACTACTACTACTACTACTACTACTACTACTACTACTACTACTACTACTACTACTACTACTACTTGATCTACCTTGCCTTTAAACTTACAAGTAGATTTGTGTCTCAGCAGGGAACACAGGCAAGAAACAAATGAAAGTAAAAAGGAAGAAAGAAAAAAGGAAGGAAGGAAGGAAGGAAGGAAGGAAGGAAGGAAGGAAGGAAGGAAGGAAGGAAGGAAGGAAGGAAGGAAGGAAGGAAGGGGGAAGGAGGGAAGGATGGAGAAAGGAAGGGAGGGAGGAATTATGGTAGCGGAAATACAGACTTAAGTCAAGCTAAATTTATAGATATGACTTACTAATCAAATATTCTCAGTTAAATATTTTATCTTGAGGGACTAACAACATGTTTAATATTTAGAGAATATTTAAAATTATTCAAATTTGACTATATTGACTAAAATATGAATGCAATACTGTTCTGTAGCAAGTATTTTTAAGATATTGAAACAATCTTATACTAAGAAGCAGAAGTAGCACTTTTCTGTTTTTTATTTTTCTTTCTTCCTCTTTTCTTTTTCTCTTTTTCTTTCTTCCTCCTTTCTTTTTTCTTCCTTCCTTCCTTCCTCCCTCCCTCTTTCCTTCCCTCTTCCCTTTTTACTTTCTTTTCCTTCCTTCCTTTCTTTTTTCTTCCTTCCTTCCTTCCTTTTTTCTTTCTTCCTTCCTTTCTTTCTTTTCTTTCTTTCTTTTTCTTTTTGTTCCCACACCAAATGGTGCTCAGAGCTTATTCCTGGCTCTGTGCTCAGAAATTATTATTGGTGGTACTCAATGGAGCATATATGGTGACACATAAGCCACTTGCAAGACAAGCAATTTATCAATGTACTATCTTTCTGGCTCTAGCTTTGTTTTTTATTATAGTCAGGATTCACTAGAGTTCAGAAATACTGGATAGAAATGGAAATGGTTATTACACTTTCTATTAAACTTAGTATCTTTCATAAAATTTTATTTTCTGTGACCTCAAACTATGATCTCATCTTATGCTGGTTTTAGTTCCAAGGGTAAGAACTTTTCTATCTGTGTGCTCAAGAATGGTACCATTGAACTGAAATACCAATACCTGCCCATTCTACAGTTATAACCTAGAAATCAATAGGGCAAAGAACTAACTGGTTAGTTAACTAACTAATTGGGACAATTGATTATGACTCCTATGAAAACAGTTGGAATGGTACCACATAATGAAGCAAGGAGAACCATGGCTAGAAAATCCTTAAGGGTTAGCTTAGTACCATATCCTCTGGGTAAATTCTATAAGAAACTACAGTCACTAATATCAGATAGTACAAATAATGTTTATACATACTCTTTTGTAATGAAGAACCATATCAGTTGACTAACTTCTATGGAGCAAAGGAAAATGAAGCATCAGCAGTGTGGTATTTTAGTTTATAAACACCAGCTTCTATTATCAAGGAAGGGTAACTATCCCTGAGTGGGTAACAAGACATTATGATTTTTACATTATCTCTTTGCAATTACTCGTGTATAAAAAACTAAAAATAGAAACTCTTGAGTAAGACATAACCAACTTTAGCTTGTTAAAAAATTAACAAGGTTTGATTAGTTGTAACAAGCAAGGACAGACAAATATTCAAAACACAGGCTCAATAATACTAAAATGATGAGATACAAACTTTAACAATCAAACTTTAAAAGGTATCTGTCAGAATGACAGCTGAGAGAGGGAGTTATGTGAAAGAATCTGAGAACATTGGTGGAGGAAGTTGACCCTGGTGCCGGGATTGATGCTGTAATATTGTTCAATAAATATTGATATTAAAATAATCATTATTTAAATATAAATTTAAATTAAGTTTACATTAAAGTTACAAATTTAAATTAAAATTTAAAATTAAATTAAATTTAAAATTAAAAATAAGTTAAAAATCATTTCCAGTACTTTCAGGTACTGGAATTTCCAAATAGATAGGATAAAGACACATATGGATAAATTGTGTGACATCTCATAAGTCAGAGTACTCATGCTCCCTTGCGGGGAAGGGGGTTTGGGTCACTCCTGGCAGCACTCAGGGATTACTCCTGGCTCTATGCTCAGAAATCACTCCTGGCAGGCTCAGGGACTATATGCGATGCCAGGATTTGAAGCACTGTCCTTCTGCTTGCCAGGCAAACACTCAACCTCCATGCTATCTCTTCGGCCCCTGCTTCTCATTTCTTAAAGTAAAGCCAGAAAAAGTCTAAAACTCAATTCTGAGTAACTGTAAACATGTGATTTACTAAAAAATATTAAATATTTAAATGTAAACTATAGAAAAATCAATTGAGTTCCATGTGGATCTTGGAATAGTGTTTGCATAGTAGAGAGTTTATCATAAAAGGACACATTAATGTTTTCCCAGCCCCCATTCTACACCTTCCCAGAAAAGTTTCAAAACCAAGCATGCTCAAAACACTCTTTTTGGACATATTATATAGAAAGAACCTTAAGTAATGAAACTCTTGCTCACTCCAAACTAATGTAAACATCCAGTTTTAGATTTTGCATTAAATTCAACAAATGGAGATTGTCCCATGAAAGTTGGGTTACTTACTTTTGTAACTGTAAATGAAAGCAAACTTAGAGAACATGAGAGTTTTTCTCTTCTCAGGAGTCTAGAAACAAAGGGACAAGAAATGTGTCTAACACAAAAGTCTTCAACCTTATTATCCCCAAACTTCAAAGTCTGAGAGAAAGCTGGGATGCCATGTCATGCAGCATAGACAACTCCATTTTAGGGGAAGCACACCTCCAGATGTATCTATTATGATTTTCCTGGAGCAGTGAGCTGATATTCCCCCAAGAAATATTTTAGCCAGCAGGCCCATTGGTGGACGTTAATTATACCCCCTACATGGATTACTGGCAGTATTTCTTAAATTCATGACATGATAGTGACATTACAATTTCTTTCTTACTATCTGGCACATGATCTCCCTTGCAAAATATACAGGCCAAAATTACAGGCCTCAGTCAATGATTCAGGGAAATTTTCAGCACCAACTTTGCTAGAGTTTCCTCTGCTGGCCAGATAAATCTGTATTTTTAAAGCAAAGTGGTCAGCAAAAATACAAATGTGCTTTACTAGTTTCAGCTTCTAGCTGGTAAACAAACAGTTCCTATCTTCCTTGCTAGCTGCTATGGTCTAGCCCCAAAATTGTAGTAAAACAAGTTTTTCATCCTTTGTCATAAGAACCTCCTTTCTAAACTAGAACAACCCCTTCTTATGTTACTTCCTCTTTTTTAGCTTGGGATTCTTTTCACCTGTATTGGCTAGTTTAGATTTGTATATTCTAGGGCCTGCTATCATTCTGTCCCTTCTACTAAGACTCCTTGCCTTTTGTCAGTGCAAAAATGCCTTTCATATCAGAGACTTGTATATATGTTAACAGCATGGAAGAGTAAAATTATCTCACGTTTATTCAAGACTCGGGTCCCATGCAATTTATTTTGTGTGGTTTCATATTTCATATTCGGCTGTTCGTTTTACCCATTTTGCTCTCGTGAAGGATTTGCTCCCCCACTAGAGATGCTGAGACGCAAGACACCTGCAGCACTGGGAGGTATAAATCAGTGACCAGGTGTCTAGGAGTGGGTAGCTAGATCTGAAACTTCTAGATCAGGAGACGGAATCACACAAGGAAACAGAAAGACTACTTTTGCAAAGGTATGAAGACAGCCCTTGATAAGAATCTATTGGTTCCCAGGCCTTCCACAATCCTCCAGAGCCATCAATGTCCAGGACCTCTTACTCACTTTTGGCATCAAGTGATGAAGATCATAACAGGAGCTAGGTCAGTATTTCTGGCAAAAAAATCTTTTAAAATTACAATTTAGGTTACATCATCATAATTCTATTATAGTATTGATGTATAAAGTTACTGTACTTCACTAACACCAAAGTCAAAGACCATCCCAAGAACCTCAATCACTTTCCTTATATCACCATTTACGTATTTTCCCCACAACTCTTTCTTCTCCTGTATTATAATCTGAGTTTTGTAATCCAAGGCCAAGAGTTGATCATCATTCAATAATAATTTGTTCCATTCCATTTTTATACTTCAGATGAGCGAGATCATCCAGTCTCTCTTCTCTTTCTCTCTGTACCTTATTTCATAGAAATATTCTTCAGTTACATTTACATTACATTTAGGCTACAATATTTTATTTCTTCTTATAGCTGATTAGTAATTCATTGTGTACATATACCACAACTTCTTTATCCATTTTTTTGTCATTGGACATTTTGGGTTGATTACATATCTTAAAATTAATGGATTTTGTAAAAAGAATTATCATTAAATTAGTTCATATGAGTCCAGCATCAACTACAGTATCATTTCCAAAAGGACTGTGCTAATCCAGCAAAGAAAATCTGTGTATAAAAAAAAAGAATTAGGAAAATATGGTGGTGGTAGCATGCTATAGCTGGTACATTTTTGGACTTCCAGAATTATCACAATCCTATCAAAGAAATTTTACTGCTTTGAAAAGCGTTTTAAACAAATATCTCAATGCCATGACCTACAGACACTGGAAATTCCAAACATATAGAATAAAGACACATACGGATAAATTGTGTCTTGCACAGCCTTAGATTACTGATAACATGAAAGGAACTTGGCATCCAATTGCCAATGCTTCTCATTCCTTAAAATACAGACAGAATAAGTCTAAATTTTATTTGATATTTTCTAGTCTTTAAATGAATAGTTTTTATAAGCAGTATATAGATAAAAGAACTATATCTGTGGGCAATCAAAGCTCGTTGCAGAATTGGAGATAATGGAGGATTAACTAATTCTTCATTCCTTTTATTTTCTTTTCTGCTGTTGTTTGTGCACTTCAAATTTGTCTCTTCTATAAAACTTCAATATTTTGATTTCTCCTTCTCAAACATTTCACAGGCCAGGTCAAATCATGTCAGGCAATGATTGCAAAGGGAAATTGTTCTCATTTTAGCAGTTAGGAAAATCCAGATGAAACCACACAAACAGTGAGAATTAACACATTTTGTTTCAAGATTTCTAAATGATAAATTAAAATAGACAATAGAGCTTGGAATTTTACATGTTTTTTTATATTTTATGTTTTTGGGGTTTTATCCTTTATGTTAGGATTCTTTTCCCAACAACATCCAGTCTTATGCAGATTAAAATCAACTGTTAAGGGAAGCACTTAAAATACTCCTGAAAGCAATTATCTGAAAGTGCTTATTTTGATGTGGCTTTTTTGAACACTAATTAGCAGCTGGCTTATGAGGATAGCTGTCAGTTTTCTCTTTTATCTATGAAATGTGCTATCTAACCTCAGTTATACAAGCTCCATCCTCGTTGTGGTTAGAGCCTTCCCAGATTTCTGATAGAACACTTCAGAACTGGATTCTATATCTATCTGTAGGTTGAATTAATTCCGAAGGCAAAAAAACAAATTAATGAATTTTAATACCCTCAGAAAAGATGAGTATTGGTAGAGTTATCTGCATTCAACTTACTCAACTCTAAACATGAATTTGAATATTGGCAAGTGTTTAAAGAAGAGCTATTTCAGACCAAGCAGCACAAAGGATGCATTTACCTCAGGAAATGCTGGCAATAGAGAACAGAGTTTGAAATGGGTTTTCTAAAATGTGCCGTGAATGAAAATGTCTTGTTTTTGTTTTGTGCCTGAATGTTTCCTCATAACTAAGATTGAACACAGAGGAGTTTAAAAAGAAATCTGAACATTTCCCTGTGGGAGATTTTTTAAATGGATCATTACTTTCACTAAGAAAGGAGAAAAAGATAAGACATTGATCAAGAAATGTGAATATTACAAGGAATTAAATTAAAATCC
This sequence comes from Suncus etruscus, assembly GCF_024139225.1. Taxonomy (NCBI): domain Eukaryota; kingdom Metazoa; phylum Chordata; class Mammalia; order Eulipotyphla; family Soricidae; genus Suncus; species Suncus etruscus. Next base: position 14,212,182 of record NC_064867.1, on the reverse strand, counting down.
AAGATAAACTAATAAAAATCACAATCTTTCACATTTATTCATGTGTAAAACCTCAATTATAATAATTAATAAATATTTTTCTAAATTGTTTTCGATTATGGTGTCCTGTGATGATTTATAGTACCTATATTTGAAAAAATCACGAAAATTTGTCTTATCACAAAGACAAAGTAAAAGAAAAGAAATATGTATGTATTTAATTGAGGCTTTTCAGACAGTTTTATTTCAGAAACCACTCTCTTGGTTTATCATTGATCATCTACACAGAATGGTAGGTAATTTCTTTAATTTATCTTTTCAATTCAAATTATGTTCAGCAACTTAATTCAGACTATCAACAAAGCACATTCAAATAATCTACTGTACTTTGTCAGATCCCTATAGATTGGCATAAAAACTGCTGTACATTCTTGTGAAGTTTTATATCTATAATCTTGTTGCCCCACAGTAAATCCAGGAATGTTTTTCATATTTCATATCTCCCACAGTGAATCTCAGGATTATTGATATGGATAAAAAGCAACACATTTTTAAAGTCCACATTTTTAAGGTGTTAATATGAAAGTTGAATAACTTAAAGCTTGTTATCCTACTGACAGATTCTCACTGTACTATTTTTGTTTAATCTCCATTTATCTTGCCAGTGGAGATCTACATATTCAACTTTGTAAAGAACTTTGACTTCAGAAAACTAGACAATAATGGTTCATGCTTTAATAGTTTGTGAAACTCTCCATGATACATCAACATTATTCTGAGTGTTCTTTATCTTTATATAATTGGGTCACTCTATAGTGAGACCTCCCTTGGGCAATGAGAATTGGTTAGTGTAGAATATAGAAATATATATTACATTACTATATATTCAGTAATATGTATATTTAAGGACTTTTAAAGCAGAACTGCCATCTAGCTTCTATTTTTCTCTTCCATCAATGCTGTGATAAATGCTTATTTTAATATAAATTTTATATAAAATAGTTTTCTAGACATCCTAAAGTAGTATAACTTAAAGTGTTAGTTATAGTATTGATAATTATCTAAAATCTAAACAACTTTTAAATATGTTTCTACATGACTTACATTATTTCATTATTATGTCATCTGTTTTTAACAAACCATTATAAACTTAATTACCCAAGAAATGTCATTTATTGCTTATGATTTATTGCTCAGAAATTAGTAGAATTTCCATTGCATGTTCTTAAGTTAAACTCAAGGTGCTTAAAACACAGATGAATGGTTTTAAATTGGGCATTACTGGTATTGGTAAAACCAAGATGGCCTTACATACCTTGAGCATTTATCATGATGTTTGGCTGTGATAGGGTGGGGGGTGAGGTTCCCCATGTGAAAGCTGTCAGTGGCAGGTGGGTGTCCCCTGGTGACTTATTTAAAGTGGGGAGTAGAGAAGGGAAAGTAGTAAGAAGAATATCTACCACTTTCTCCCTATCTCTGCCACCCAGCAAGTAGCTGTGTAACACTATGACTAGTCTGGTGGAACCTCCACAGACCTCGTGTTCTGACTGCCAGCTCTAGTTCTTCTGTCAAACTGAATCTGACATCCACTTGTTCTGCCTGGCATGAAAAGCTAATCCCCACCATCGGATTTCAGATTTCGGCTGCGGGGGAGGAGCTGGGACTCAGAGTACAATGAGAAATTAGAATTGACCTTCGCAGGAAAGGAACCTTACCCAGGCCTTTCAGTCCTAGACCTTATCCAGGTCTTTCAGGTCAGTTGCCTTTCACTCAGAAAAGAATTTGAGGAGGAGGCAGAGCGGTGAAGTAAAAACCTATTTTATTTGGAGGTTCTGAGGAAGGACCAGGAATGGAGACAGGAGGGGAAGAGAGATAGAGAGATATGGAGAGAGAGAGAGAGATGGGGAGAGAATCATGCTCAAGAGAGAGCTACAGAACATATCCTAGATATGTTCTGAAAAGGGGAGATGTGTGTGCAGATATCATGTGCATGGGCTGGCAACACAGATGTGGGAATCTCCTTTTATCCAAGTTGGCTTTTATAGTGTTTTTCCCAACTTGCCCAGGGAAAGAATTAGGAGTAGTTGATGTGTTTATTTTTCCATTATGATTCTGGCCTTTGTTCCAACTGAGACTTCTCTCAATAGATAATCCAGCTTTCTCTGGGCCCCTGCAATAGAGCCAGGCAAAGGTCTTATTGAAAAAATAGTAACTTCCTTCACTCATAAAATCCCATCTCTTGGTTTCATTTTCTTGCTAGAACATCTCAAGGGTGGGCCTTCCTTACCTGCCTGCCTGCTACTGCTGGGTTACTATTACTATCTCCATGTCAGTTATCCAACAGAATAGTCTGGGTTCCAAAAGAGCAATAAAGAAGTTTCCAGGTCTCTTTGAGGCTATAACAGAAATTAGAACCCACATAGAGTTGCTTTTTTTGAATCCTCTTTACCAAGACAAGTCCAAGTTTTAGTTCAAAGAGAATGAACATAGATTCCATTTCTTGGTGAAAAGAATTTATGTATAATTATCCTGAAGAGTGAAATTATATTGCCAGTCAATCTTTATGTTCTACTATCTTCTTTACACAGATGGAAATAGGGACAAAAGAAGTTAGAACAATGACTAATGTCTGTCCTAAGTACTTGGCATAACTAGAACAAAAAGTCCATCTCATGTTCTATGGTATTCAAGAGTTGATGGTAAGAATATTCTTTAGATAAGAGTCAACACAAAATAACACAGTTAGGGAGAGATTGAGATTGAGGCATTCAGAAAGACCTGTTGTCATTCACAGATCAATAGTATTGAAGAAAGTGATAGTATTTTCTATCAGCTGATATAATAATATTTCAACAATAAAAACCAGTATTTATTGAAATAGTAGTTTGTGATCCCTGATTCCTGGATTCTAATTACCTCAGCAGTATGGTCAAACTCTATCACTGCCAATGTCGTTCTGGAATAGGGTTCGATTTAAATAATGTGTATTTTATGTTTCCAAAGATGGTTGGTACTGTTTCATATATATATATTCTGAGTAGTCATTGATTCTTAAGGTTTTACATTATGTTATGACTATTTTATATGCAGGAATAAAAGCACGCTTAAAATGTGCTGAGATACAGAAAAACATTAGTTTATATAATATTAATTTGCTGTCAAATAGTTATTACTCAATATTTAGTGTTATTTCCCTTCAAAGAACCAATTTTTTTCCTGTTAAAAAGGCAAATAACCAGAATGTTGAAATAGTATGGTCCTTATAGGAAATTGAAACAGGTTTATCAAAGACCAGATAATACAGGTATTATACCAAGAGATTCTAGGTGATCATTATGAAAGTCATGAGGAGTGTTATAATTTATTGTTAACACTTATTGAGTGTTGGCTTGCCTGGCTACTAATCACAGGCAGCAGTATTGGCCAGTTGAGCTTCTGAAGATTTCTGTGGTCACTCTCTTTTGTTATCAGACTCTTCTTGGCACTGTGACTTTCTTAAAATGACAAACAATTAAGGTCCAAACTAGCGTAGAAGAAACAGAAAGACCCAACCTTTAAATATTAGTAAATTATATATACTGTTATATATACTACATATATATAAACAGTTATATATATTGTTTATTTTTCCCAAATAAGTTTCACTCACAAATGAACAGGCTCCCCAAATAGAGAACTGTTTTATTTAGGTATAAATAACAAAAGCAGCATTATTGCTTTTCTTGATTCTTAATTTCTAATGTGACACATATTCCACCTGTCTAAAATGCATGGACTCAGAATTTCAAAGATCAGAACTTTCATAGTTATTGCTTTCAGCCTTGCAAGATCCAATAACTGATAGCAAATACACCCAAAGTGATCATCAGATAGGCATTATATTCTCTATTAGGTAAGTCTCTTGTTCACTTTCTCATTTTCTTTTTTGTATTCAAATAATTTTTATTGTGACCAAAAAGTGAGTAACAAATATTTCACAATAATATTGTAGGTACATAGTGACAATGAATCAGGACCATTTCCACCACCAGGGTTGTCCTCCCTCCCCCCCTTTTCCTAGCATGTGTCCCATATCTCCCTCCTTTGCCCACACCCGAGTGCTTGTGTAACTGTTCCCCTCTGTGTATAGCTTGTTGTGTTATACAGGGTATCGATTCTGTTGTTGACTTTGGGTTTGGTATTTAATTCTGGTCATTTTTTAATTCCACTCAATGTTTATATGGCAGTTTGGTCCTGGTACCATTCATTTATATTTTCCCTGTAATTCATGAGGCAGAACAAGATGATTCAAGTTGTATGGTTCTGCTGGAAGAAGACAAAAACAAAACAACAACAACAACAAAAACCCAACAGTTTAAAAAAAAAGACAGTGATTATCAATAAAAAGTACCCAGCAGCAAAAAAAAAGAAAAGAAAAGAAAAGAAAAGAAAAAGGAAAAAAGAAAAAAGAATAAAAGAAAAGAAAAAGAAAAAGAAAAAAATCACCAAATAATAACCACAAGAGTGGAAAATGAAGAAAAATAAGAAAAAGTTAAAAGAAAAACAAACAAAACAAGTGCTGGTGTGGCAAGGTTTTTGTTTGTTTGTTTTTTGCCTATGCACAGTAAGTATTGGGAAAGTAAGAAAGAGAATTCCCTTGGCTTAAGAGATTTAGGGGTTCTACACCCTTGAAGGATATTGTCAATGGGAACAACTACTGGCTCCATACTCACTCATTTACACACCCCAAGGTCCGTTTATGGTGCCAGGAAATTTTCTGCTCAGTGTGGGTGATGACATCCCGCCTCTGTAGCTGGAGATATTGTTATTTGCATAGGTCATAGGGCGAAGGCTAGGAGACAGTTTTTCTTACAGTTCTAGGAGTTCTGTTCCATCACTGCTGTAATCAGTGTTCTGTAATAAGTGGTCTTGATTTTTGTTCAAATCTTAGGCTGAAGCCTAGGATAGTCTTTATTATGATTCCAGAAGTTCTGTTCAGTCTCCATTGTCAAAGACAGAGCTCTGTAATTAGAGAACTTGATTTTTGTACAAGTACTAGGCTAAAGCCTAGGGTAGGGTTTTTCTTATTCATCCCAGGATAAGTTCTGCCCAGTCATGGCTGTCAAAGTCAGTCTTCTGTAGTTAGCGCTCTTGGTTTTTGCACAGATCACAGGGTGTATTGTCTTCTGATTTCATCTTGCCATTCTGTGATGTGATAGGACAACCTGTTCTTAGATCAAGTCGTCATCGTTTCCGCATTGTCTGAAAGTCATATCAGAACTGGCACAAGTTGGTATCAAAGTGGTGTTAGGAATTGCTCAGTGGATTTTGGTTCCTGGTGTTGTTGCAGGGGACTATATCAGTTCTACATCTGGGATCTGGGGATCGGGGTCAGATGAACACTGTCCAATCTCATGGAGACTGAGTTGTGTCCACATGACACATGTTCAAGATGGGAGGTGCCCCTGTACTATAAAAAGTATGAGTTCTTATCCCTAGAAGATAAGATCTTGTTTCTGTGCATAAGGTCTTTCCTATTTACTGTGCCTATACAAAAGCATATGGTGACATATTATATTGCTTGTGCATTTGGGGGTAAGAATGACAGGCTACACAATCTCTGTACTCTGGTTTTGACCGGAGCTTTTATCCCAGGCAAGACTTATTTTTCGGTTTTCATTCCAAGCAGAATCAAAACACGTAAGTTAAAGAGAAAAAATATGTGTATGTGTATATATACATATATAATAGAAGAAATAATAAAACTAAATTTAAAAGTAAATTTTAAAAAAGGTAATTAAAGGGGAAAAGTGATGGAGGAGGCTACCCTTATGCATGGGAATAAACACTCTAAGATGCATTATTATAGAGATATTAAATATGTTGCAAAGGCAATATATGCATCCCCTATTAAGTCTTTTGAGATACTCTTGTGGGGGGGTGAAATCCAAAGCACTTTTTCATCACACATTGTGGTCTTGTTGAGTTTGAGACATGACTTGCAGCATTAAGGAATCAGGTAGTGTCCTTGAGCTGGGGGTCATTCTGAAGATCTGGTGGGATGCCCACACTTCAGTTTCAATCTTCTGTTAGAAAATTTCATAGATTTCTGAAAAATAATTTGCTTATTATTAATCTACTATAAAATATAGATAAACTGTATTACTCTAACAGATTGCCTATATTAAATGCAGAACTTATAGAAATTCTTTAATAAATGGAAACAATATTATTTTCATTTTTGTTTAGGGGCCATAGTCAAATATGCTCAGGGTTTGCTCTTGGTAATGTGTTCATAGATCATTAATAGAAGGGGTAAGGAGATTGTATGTGGTACCAGTAAACAGCTATGTGCAAAGTGGGCACCTTACTCAATGTGCTATATCTATAGTTCTACAGAAAAAAACCTTTTTGGGGGGGTTTTGGGTCACACCTGGCAGTGCTCAGGCGTTACTCCTGGCTCTATGCTCAGAAATCACGCCTGGCAAGCTCGGGGGACCATATGGGATGCTGGGATTTAAAACACCATCCTTCTGCAAGCAAGGCAAACTCCTTACCTCCATGCTATCTCTCCAGCCCCCAAGAAAACTTTTTAATGAGGATTGTTTTAATAATAAGTTTCTGCCTTATTATTACCATCTCAGAATTTATGACCACAGTTTTTTACTCTTGCACTAATGCCTAAGTCTGAAATATGAGACTATCATAGAATATGTTATATCTGGCCCTAATCTTAGAGTCTCTGGGCCATTCTAAGGAAAATTGGTCTAAGTATTCATCATGGGTCCCATAAAAACTATGTACACAGCCAGAGAGTCAGAGATTTAGTACAGTGGGTGAGACATGTGTCTTGCATGCAGCCAACCATAATTCAATACTTGGAATCACATATGATCCCCAGATACAAACAGGAATGGTCCTAGAGGACAACCAGAAGTAAATCCTGAGTACTGCTTGGCATGTCCCTCAAAATTAACAACATATTTTTTACAGAATTATTTACCATGGGGACAAAAACTAAGAAATAATATATATCAATGAAAACATTCAAGATTTTAAAATAGTACCTTTAGCATTTTGCACTAAATGATTTTTATCTTCATAAGCAAGAAAGATTAAGTTGAGAATGTTGTGTTATGAAAGGAAAAAATAATCAGTCCAGTTAGTAAGCATGATATTAATTTAATGGACCAATCTGAAGAATAATTAATTTAAGCAACAGGAAGTCCCAGGTTTTGCTGGGCAACTTTGGAGTTAATGAGCCATTGAGTAGTATGACATAATTATAAATACACATTTGGTCTCTGCTCTCCACTGATTTATGTAGCACATAGCTCCTAAAATTTTAGGAATATCTAGAGTTATAAGCAACCTTGTTATGTTAATTATATTATTATTTATATATTTCTCTTTACTAACCCATAATATTGGGATGAAGAGGAACTAGAGATAGAGTTCAATCCATAATAACTGATTATTTAATCCTTCATGTGTGTATTGAATCTTCTACAAAACCTCTAGTTTAAGAAGTTGGGAGAACTTCCATGTTGGTGAAGATGCACAAATTAATAAAAGGGTTGTCTTAGAAGGATATGGGCACTCTAAATTTTTGTCACATAACTTCTATGTCTGTTCTATTGGGCAGATGCTTATGTAGTATTGTAAAGTTAAGAGTTCATGGGTGCATGTAGTTATTGGTAAGAAATTACTGATAATTATGTATTTGCATTTTTTGCAAGTCAGCAACCAGGTATTCTACAATCATGTAAAGGTCAACAACTGTTTTGCTTTGAGAATATTCAGGAAAGAGCTATTGCAGGCTCACTCACCTCACTGCAACTCCTGATGAGCTTGGTAAGTAATCATTATGATGAGATCATATAATGTGTGGTTTTCCCACTGTTTTGCACTGTGCTTTCAGATTAATCTTGTATTATTTATATTGCTAATAATGGACAATTGGCCTTAGTTTTTTTAATTTTATGCCTTGTGCAAACTGTCATCTTCTTTATAAAAAAAACACTCAAAAAGATTGGTAACAACAATATTATATGGAAACAGAAAACACAGCACAGATAGTCTAGGAGAATTTCCTTAGCTGTCAAATGGTAGGCTCCCTACCACTTTTATAAATATGTAATCTAATTCTAGAGTAATGCTTTTTAAATATCAATATACCTAATTCACTTAGGGGTCTCATTATAATGGAAAGTCTAATTTGATAAATTTAGGGAAAGTCCACAGATTCTGCATTTCTAACAAGCTCACAGGTGATGACAAGGATACTATTTGAGAAGCAAAACTCTACAAAATAATATTAATGCCTTTTATTTTATTCATGAATGAATAATTTCATCAAACTAATAGATATACATTTTGAAGAATTCTTATTTAAACATACTCAGGTGACTGAAATTTTTAAAAATTCTAATCAAAAAGCATTTATCTACCTTTAAAAATAATCAGTAGTACCAATAAATAATTATGAAGTTATCTAAAACTTAAAATGAAATCAAATGAACTGACAGCTCCAATTGCTGGGAAGGATGTAGAAGAATAGGAACTCTTCATTTTTATATGGAATGTAAGAGAGCATATTAAAATATAGTTTTAGCATTTATTACAGTGTTAAACATTGTTCTCTATGTATGATGCAGCATTCACAATCCTTAGTGTTTGATAATTTAAAGATTTACATGTATACAGGACCTTTGTGCAATGTTTATAGAAAGTTTATTTTAAATAACTAAAAGTAGGAACAATTAACATGTCCTTTAATGAGTGAATCTTTAAACAAATCAGTATTTTCTTAAAATGAAATACTGCCCAAGTAGCAAGAGTTGGTCAAAACCATGTTGATAATATTAAGTAAAAGAAATAGGGCCCAGAAAGATAGCACAGCAGCGTTTGCCTTGCAAGCAGCCGATCCAGGACCAAAGGTGGTTGGTTCGAATCCCAGTGTCCCATATGGTCCCCCATGCCTGCCAGGAGCTATTTCTGAGCAGACAGCCAGGAGTAACCCCTGACCAATGCCAGGTGTAGCCCAAAAAAACAAAAAATAAATAAATAAATAAATAAATAAATAATAAGTAAAAGAAATAAATTTGGAAAATAAGACATATGCTATGATTCTGTTTATGAGGTATTCTAGAAAAAGCACAATTGTAAACCATGAAAACAGACAAAAAGTTGCTAGAAACTGTGTAAAAGATAGGATAAAAATAAAACACAGAACTTTTTTAGAGAGATAAACTTTATTAGAAATTATACTATAACAGTAAACATACATTTCTCAACAACATTCTTTGATTTTCATGACATAAAAATATACATGAATAAAATTAAGTAATTTACCAGCTTTATAACCTAATATATGGCATATTAAATATAAAAATAAATTTTATTCAAGAATTTATTTTAAAAACCCTAACTAAAAAGAGTTGAATGCAGGGGGAGGAGACAGATTAAAGTGGGTAGATATTAGGTTTGTATGATGCCAACCCAGGGTTGATCCTCAGTACCACATATGGTCCCCCAAACAGGATCCAGAGTTATGCTTGGGCACATGTCCAGGCACATAGCCAGGAACAGCCCTTGAATACTGCTGAGTGTGGTCAAAAGAAAATAAAAACTAATAACAACAAAAAAGAGGGAGTAGTATAGTGCTGAACTAAATCAATTTGGAAGTGGGCGGACTTAGAATATAAGCAGGAGTAATAAACATTATAGTTAATGAAGTAGTTTCCTTGAGTTGATTGGTTAAAAATTATGAAATTACAATAGGCATATACTAAAGTTGACTATATAAATTTTAACAGATGTTGGAAGGTTATTTTCACTACAGGAAAAGGAGTTTACAGATCAGCAAGTAGGCTAAAATAACTTATCTAATAAAGTACTAGAGGAGATTTTGAGACATCAGGAAAATTTGTGTATAATATACATAAATATTAATCCATAGAAATATTTTCTCTGTAATTGAGATGACATGAATAATGAAACCTTAATATCAAGAATCATAACTAGCATTCAAATCTTCAGATTTTACAATATATTTTTAAAAAGGGAGCCAGACTTCTTGGGAGAAATAGCTGATTTAAAGATAGAAGCAGAAGATATCTAACATGGCATGTAAAATCTTGTCATTCAAATAAGAGAGAAATAGTTAAAATAATAATAATATAAAAATCTATAACCATGAACATTGAACACATTGGTAAAGGATGATTAGACTCTGAGAACTAGGTACTAGCCATCTGGACCATAGATGCTTTGACACTGGACACATAGACACTAGACTATGTACTATGGATATTTGAGCCATAAATATTGGAATCTGAACATTTGAAACATGGACATGTAACACTGAACTCTGGACATCTTGCTTATAATACTTAATCTCTGAAGATTAGACAACCTTATATTGAATATCTGGACAATGGAAACTGGAATGTCTAGCTGCTGAACCATGAAAAATTGGGCAATGGATTATGGACCCTGGATGCATAGACACCTCCACTCTGAACATTGAACCTTGTACATCTATAATTTTGTCCTAGGACGCAGGAGCCTTTAAAAAAGCTTCTAGTTGCCAAGCAAAAAACAATCTGAGGACAAATGTAAAATTGTATCTGATTATATTGAACTATGCAAATCCAGCAATATAGAGACTAAAGTAAATATGACATTATCATCTTTAATCCTTGATGTTATGTGTTTAGTCATCAGTATTGGGCCGGTGTTCTGACAAACTCAGATTTACAGGATATTATGATCTATCTTGATAAAAAATAAATGTTTATTTACATGATTGTCCCCTAGTTCCCTAGAACCCTCCTTTGCTCTGCTTGGCCAATGCGCAAATGAGAAATTAATTTTTTGATAGAAAAAAACATTCTTTTTTATTGTGGTATGTTCAGATATCTCTTGAGGAATATAAAAGGAAGCAGAAGTACCAAGTGAAGTATTTTACTACTCCTGAATCAATCTTGCTTCCTCTTCTAATACTTCTTCTAATTTTAACTCCTCATGAATCTCCAGCTAATTTATAGGTGAGGTGAGTTCTTGGTGCATTATTGTCCTTAATAAAAATTTATGCATTAAATGTATAAATAACACATGAATTATTGTAAAAAATTTAGGCCAATGTCATTAAAGAAAAGAAAATATTAAGATTTTAGGCAATGTGAACTTCATTTGAACTCTGAGAAGCTAGTGAAATATGTTATTCTAGCATGACTGCAAGTCTAGAAAGCATATAAATGAATGAATATGACTAAGTTACAATAAAAACTTTTTTAAGCAAATCAAACAGCCAACATTTAGTCCATGTACTAATATCTGCTTAGTTCATGTTTATGCCTTTTGAGAATAAATTTAGAAAGTAATTGATGATAAAATTATTAACAATAGGTTTTGATATGAAAAAATATTACTCACCCCTTCATTGATGATAAAAATTCTTTAGATATTCACATCTCATTATGGACTCAGCACTGAGACTAGAAATAGGAGCACTCTAGTTTTCTAAAATTAAAAACTAAAGTAATTGTAGATATTCATGTCACACTATGTATAGTTCTTATTATGTTATTATACCATAGAAATAAAATTTTCACCTGGAATTACACAAGTGAACTCAACTATACATATAATATTACCTGAAAGCTCTGTCTTTCTACTCTAAGTTCAGAGAATGCCAATATTTTCTATGCTGGAGAAACGAACAATTAAAAAAGATAATAAGACCGTATATATATTCCTCAGAGAGTTATATTTAAGTAAAGATCACAAACCATATTATTTACACATCCTCCTATATACTATGATTTCTATAAAGGCCTCTGGTTTTCCATGTCTCTTAATGCTTGCTCCAGAACAGGAATTTAGCTTTGACAAAATGCATACACGTTAAACAACCTTAAAAGTAGACACTATTAAATTATCCATACCTTCTCTGAATGCAGTATTTTAGTAACCACTAGTTTCTTTTGTTGGAGCAGGGCCAACAGAAGGGGCCCAAGTCCATCTACTAAGAGTGATATATTATTTACTGTGCCTATGGAAGGAAAAAAAAAGAGCAGCACAAATTAATTTTTTTAGTTTTGTTATTGTTGTTTATGTTTTTTGTGCTTTGTTTTGTTTTTATTTTAGTATTGTGGTTATTGTGTGGCTGTTGTCTATATTGCTGTGGTGCTTTTTGAGTTTTTGTTTTATTTTTTATTTTTTCTACTGGTGTTATGTTTTTCTTTCTTTTCCCTTTCTGCTTTAAATTGATATAGCCTCTAGAAGGACTCCTCCCACTTTTTGCTTGTTTGATTTTTTGACCCATTTTATTTTATTATTCTTTTTTCTCTTTCCTTCATATAGAACCACACAAGTTGAGCCATCTTTTTCCACCTCACAAATGGAGGGCGAAATAATGAAAGGTACCAAAACCAAACAGTTGTATGAACATTAACTAGAAATTAAAAAATGATCAAACTTAAATACCACATCCAAAGTCAATGACAACAGAATCTATACCCAATTTACAACATACTAGACACAAAAAGGACCACTTATACTAGCAGCCTGGGGGCTAAAAGAGGGGGATATGGGATGCATGCTGGAAACAGGGGTGGAGGGAGGACACCATTGGTGGTAAGAACACCCCTGATTCAATATCACAATGTACCTAAAATATTACTGTGAAAGATTTGTAATCCACTTTGATTAAAATAAAAAACATTAAAAATATAAATAAATAAAAATAGAAAACTCTGAAAAATAAAAAGAAGTGACATTGATTATTCAAGACTAACTAATGCTTCCCTAAATGTTAACTTTATCCTTAAACACTGAAAGGGATCAGTCTTGGTTGATGCATTCTATTGTTTTGTTTACAAATATGGATATTTAACTTGAATTTATATTTTTGAACATTGTACTATAAAATATAGAGTAAAAAATTTATATTGATTTATTAATGCCTTTTGGAAGGGTTAATGTGCATGTGAAAACACGAATTTGCTTAAGTAGCTTCTAGTGCTTATTAATACTTGAAGATAGTGTAAACTCAGAAAAATTCATCAACCAACCTTGGGAGACTGGCTGAATTTATGATTTTCCTATCAGATAGCATGATATTTAAGACAGAATAATAAATTATATCTGAATTACAATAACTTGAAATTGCTATCTGTTTTAGTTGTAGTGGAAAAAATGGCTGAAGATAAACATTTAATTTATTTATTTGTAGATATTTTTATTTTATGCACCATAAGTTAAAACACTATTCATAATAGAATTTTATGCATGTAATATCCTAGTACCACTTTTTTTATCAGTGTGCCAGCCTCTTTCTGCTCCCCCAACCATAATAAGCTCAGTTCTACAGATCAGTTCTCTTTGTTATTTTTAGCCATTTGTTATTTCTTTACTGTGTTTATTTATATTGCACTTATGAGAGCTCTTTATCTGTTTTTTTTTGTCTCTGTTCTCTTTTTATGAAAGACTTTATTCAGCATAATACTACTGACCTATCCAAGTAGCAGAAAATAGTATAATTTTATCTTTCACCCAAGTAGTATCCCATTGTGTGCATGTACCATAGTTCCATAATTCAGACATGTGTTCTTCGGCACTTGGGTTGTTTCAAGATGTGGGCTATTGTGAACATTGTCAACAAAAATAGTAATACAAATGTCTTTTCAGAATAGAATCTTTAGGTCCTTGGTTGCCAAGAAGTAGAATTTTCTAAAGCATATGGAAGCTCAATACTCAGTTCTTTTAAGAAGTGTTAAGATTGTTTAAAAAAATGATTGAGTCAACATTAACACAAGCAGTAAGGATAAGGATTTATTTTTATTTTTTATTGTGGTCAAAGTGATATACAAATCTTTGACAGTAATATTTGAGGCACATAGTGACAATAAATGAGGGGCATTCCCACCACCAGTGTTGTCTCCCCTCCATGCCTGTTCCCAGCATGCATCCCACATCTCCCCGCTTTATCCCCGTAATGCTAGAGCAACTGTTCCCTCCTTGTACAGCTTGTTGTATATTGAGTATTGATTCTGTTGTCATTAACTTTGGATTTGGTATTTATGTCTGATCAGTTTTTATTTCCACCAAATGAACATACAACTGTCTGGCCTTGGTACCATCCATTTTCCCACTCAAATTATGAGGCTGATCAAGGTGATTCCAATAATGTTGTTTTATTGGAAATATATAAGGAAAGATATGGGAGAATAAAAGAAAAAATGCAAACAGAAAAAAGAAAAACTAGGTGTTATAAATATCCATTTCGAAGAAGAAAGGGAAAAAGAAGATAAGGATAACAAAACAAGAAAAAAACCCAGCAACTTCTTAAAAAATGGTTGTGTTTCTTCTTTTTCTTCTTTTCTTTTTTCTTTTTTGCATAAGCATGATAAATATTGGGAAAATTAGAGCTGGAATTCTCTTGGCCTAAGAGATACAGGGTTTCTCTGCCCTTGAAGCATACTGCTATGGGAACAACTACAGGCTCTATACTCACTCATTTACACACCCCAAGGTCTTTTTATGGTGCTAGGAAAATTTCCACTCAGATGTGGGTGATAACATCCCGCCTCTGTAGTTGGAGATCTTGTTATTTGCGTAGGTCATAGGGAAAAGGCTAGGAGAGCTTTTCTTTACAGTTCTAGGAGTTCTGTTTCATCACTGTTGTTTCAATCAGTCTCCTGTAATTAGTGGTCTTGGTTTTTGCTCAGATCCTAGGACAGAGCCTAGGATCTAGTCTTTCAGCATGGTTTCAGAAGTTCTGCTCAGTCGCAGTTGTCAAAATCAGACCACTGGGGTTAGAGATATTGAATTTTGTACAAATCCTAGGTTGAGACCTGGGCTAGGAATTTCCACATTGGTCCCTTGATAGGTTCTGTCCAGACCATGTTTGCTGTAGGTGGCTTCTGTCCTACAGCACCAGTGGAATTTCAATGAATCCACTTCAGGAAGAATGGGTTGCACAGGCGGTGAAATATGAAATAAAAACCATGCAAAATAAATTGTATTGGGACTGCATCTTCAATAGCCCTGAGCCAATTTTACTCTTCCATGTTGGTAATATATATACAGTCTTCAGATATGAAAAAAATTTCCACATTGACAAAAAAGTGGGGAGTCATAGAAGAAGAGACACAATAACAGCAGGCCCTAAAATATACATATCAAAAACTAGCCAGTGCAGGTGAAAAGAATCCCAAACTAAAGGAAGGAAGTAACATGAGAAGGGGGTTTGCATCTTAGCTGGCCCTAGGCTTTTGAGATGCAGATTTATTTGGTCAGTGGGGAAACTCTTTGTAGACTTTTGGTGCTGAAAATTTCCCTGAGTTATTGACTGAGGCCTGTAATTTTGGTCTGTAATTTTGCAAGGGAGAGAATGTGCTGAATAATAAGAAAGAAATTATAATGTCACTATCATGTCATGAATTTCAGAAATATTGTCAGTAATCCACGTAGCAGGTATAATTAAGGTCTACCAATGGGCCTGCTGGCTAAAATATTTCTTGGGGAAATATCAGCTCACTGCTCCAGGAAAGTTAATAGACACATCTGGTAAGCCTGCTTCTCTAAAATGGAAATGTCTTATGCTACATGGTGTGGCACATGTTTGTAAAAGTCAGTCTTCTCTAGATAGCGATTTTGGGTTTTGCTTAAGAGAAAAGGATGATATGTCTCCTGATTGCATCATACAGTTAGGTGATGAGATAGGGCAGCCTACCCATTTCTGTGGTATACTGTTTTTGTTTTTATTTTATTTTATTTTATTTTTGGTTTTTCGGCCACACCCAGTGACACTCAGGGGTTACTCCTGACTCTGCACTCAAAAATCACTCCAGGCTTGGGGGACCATATGGGATGCTGGGGAATCGAACCATGGTCCACCCTGGACTAGTGTAGGCAAGGCAGACACCTTACCACTTGTGCCACCTCTCCAGCCCCTGTTTTTATTTTTTTATATATTGCAATCTCAATTGTGTGAGATAATATCTTATTGGTTAAATTTGCATTTCCCTAGTGATTAGAGATGCATAACATTTGTCATATACCTTATTAACCATAGTATACCATATACCTATTAACCATTTGCATGGTTTTCTTTTTTTTTTTTATTTGTTTGTTTTGGGTTTTGGGTCACACCTGGCAGTGTTAGGAGTTACTTCTGGCTCTATGCTCAGAAATTGCCCCTGGCAGATTCGGTGGACCATATGGGATTCTGAGAATGTGAATTGAACCACCATCTCCTGAGTTGATTGCAATCAAGGCAAACACCCTATGGCTGTGCTATCTCTCCGGACCCTTCTTTTTTCTTGGTTCCATATGCTTGTTTTCTTTGAAGAAATTTTTTGTTCATCTATTCTACCAAATTTTGATGACATTTTTTGTTTAACTTTAAAAATACTTTATATATTGTGGATATTAATCCTTTGTTAGATAAATGGTGGCATATATTTTATACAAGTGTGGAGTGTCTTTTTATTTAGATTTATTTTAATTTTGTGCTACAGAAGATTTCTAATTTAATATAGCCCTATTATTTTATTTTTGTTTCCACTTGCTTGGCTAATGGTATAGAATAGAATTTTCCTCTTGATACTGTGTCTTAAAGGGTTCTGTCTACTCTATTCAGTATATTTTATTAATTCATATCTGTTATCAAGGTTTTAATCTATTTTAAATTGACTTTTGTGTGATGTGAGATAGGGGTTTTAGTTCATTGGGTTTTTTGTTTTTGTTTTCTGTGTGTGTGTATCTGTGTGTGTGTGTGTGTGTGTGTGTGTGTGTGTGTGTGTGTGAATATTTGGGTCACACCCAACAGTGCTCAGGGGTTACTCCTGGCTCTACACTCAGAAATTGCTCCTGGCAGGCTCAGGGGACCTTATGGGATGCCGGGACTCAGACCACTGTCCTTTTACATGCTAGGGAAATGCCCTACCTCCATGCTATCTCTCAGACACACTTTTCCGAGCACATAGTTTTTACAGAAATTTCTCATTGCTCTACTTCATACCTGGCCCTTTGTCGAATTTTAGGTATCCATATATCTGTCCTTTGAGGGGCTACACATATTACATATTCTTGATATTTACCCTGTGTTTATAAAACATTTCTTGTTTCAAGTTTGCACTGGATCTCCACTTCATATGTAGGATTTCTGAAAATGAATTGATAATAAAAAATAAAATTTTAGAAGGATTAAATTTTACTGAGGGTAATATAAGCTCTTTTAATATGTCCAGAGGTTTGGAAATAAATGAATGGCTTCAATCTCTCTAATTTTCTTAGTCCTGATACTCAGGTCCTTCTTCAGTAATTTGTTCAGGAATGAACAAAAATAAGGTCCAAATCAAACAAATCATGTGCAATATATTCTCTTATCAGAATAATCAAAGAAAAAGATTGTGGTTCCATGAATGCCTGTAGTTACTTCATGACCTCAGGGGAAAGCATTTGTAATATAAGAAACTGAAAATAGAAAGTTAGGAATAAGTTACAAGTGCCACAACAAAACATTAACCTACACAGTCAAAGGTAGTAAAATCCTGAGTCATGATGGTTATAAACTGACAATTTTCTCTTCATATTCAATAAATTCCAAATATATTCTTTTCTATTGATAAATATTTCCCTCATTTTTTAACATTCTTCTCCTATAATGTATTTGGGTGTTTTTCACTATTAGTTCAAACAACATGTAACCAATTAATGATGAAATTAGCTGCAAGGCTTTGCTAATCTGTCTACTCAGTGACAAACTCAAGATTGATGGGAACTACAATAAATGGACAAGATTTATTCAAATCTTCATTTATATAGATTTCAGCATTGAAGAGGAGAGGTTATTACTAAATATTTCCTCTTGTTTTCCACCCCTTAGAAAGAAGTAAACTAATAAGAAAACCAATTTTAAACCTATTTAGAAAAAAATATAATTCATGCAGCATCAAAAAAATTTCTGGGGGCCGGGCGGTGGCGCTGGAGGTAAGATGCCTGCCTTGCCTGCACTGGCCTAGGACGGACCACGGTTCGATCCCCCGGCGTCCCATATGGTCCCCCAAGCCAGGAGCGACTTCTGAGCACATAGCCAGGCGTAACCCCTGAGCGTCATAGGGTGTGGCCCAAAAACCAAAAAAAAAAAGTTCTGGCAACGGAAGGATTTACTACTACAATATATATGACAGAATAATTTGCCATCTATTATCATAGTTTAATTAGAATCTAAGCCTCTGAGATGTATTTCCTGAATAGTGACTATTTCTGGGGCAATTTTAAAATGCAAAGGATATCCTCTTAAATCCTAGTGTGATGCAGGAATTAAACCTCACTTCAGAAAGACGAACTCATTCAATAAATAACACATAGTAGAATATAATTCTGATTTGGAGTCAGAACGTCTTGCTAAATTTAACAATAAAGGATAGAACCTCTTTGCCATAAGAATATATTCAAATCTGTGGGCAAATTTTTGTTTTAGAAAGTCTATAATATATAGCATAGTCTAAATGGTTTTTTAATGGATTTTTAACCATTTTTCAGGCATTTGGCAAAATGAGTGGATCTTATATTTTAATGATGTTTTTAAATCCACAAAGCAAAATATATTAGGTTATCAAGAAATAGTTATATTTTTAAAAGTCACAAAAATATTTAAAATTATTATAATGTGCTTTCTTCTTTATTAAATTACATAATATCTAGCAATGATTCTAGTAATTTTGAAATACTAATGAATGTAAACAATATCTCATAATGTTTATAAAATATCTAGTATAATTTGAAAATATGAAAGTGGTAGCCTGGGGCTGGAGAGATAGCATGGAGGTAGGGTGTTTGCCTTGCATGCTGAAGGTCTGTGGTTTGAATTCCAGCATCCCATAAGGTCTCCTGAGGCTGCCAGGAGCGATTTGTGAGCATAGAGCATAGAGCGCTGCCAGGTGTGACCCCCCCCCAAAAAAAACACAACAAAACAAAACAAAACAAAACAAAAAAAAGAAAGTGGGAGTCTTCCATTGTGAAAAAATTATAGGTACTGCTAATAGAACTTGGGTTATTATGTAAATAACAATAAAAGGAACTACACAATTTCACTTAAAAATAAATAAAAGTAAAGAGGTATTCACTTTTCTTCCCATTAAAATTAATGAAATTCCTAGATTCCATGGTAAAAAAAAATTGTTTTAAAAGTTTAGTCATGCCTAACACATTGTTTCTAGTTTTATTGATTTTAATATTTAAGGAGATTATATACTTATCAAATAACTTAATTAAATCTATGAATACCTAATACATTAAATTCATATATACATACATAAGTGCAAATTCCGATGTGACTTCCTCTGAGATCACAAGTCTCACCATTTGGACTCTACATTCATGATCTTGTCTAACCCTAATTACTTTTCAATGGAATTACCTCCAATTATTATTATATTGGGTATCTATAAACCTATGAATTAGCAAAAGCCAGGCACAATTTATTCCATGAAATATGGACAGCAATTTTTAAATTCTTCATTGAATACAATGCCAATGATGAGTCCCTTAACTGTTCTTTCTCTTTCATTATAGTGACAAAGTAGTTATTGAAAATATAAATACAGTGAAATTTATAAATGATGGTTCTTTGCTAGGAAAAGTGTTTTGAATTTGGTATAGCATAGTCAGAATATTAATGGCAACATGATTGTAACACTAATTTTAATACATTTATGCTTATATGTCAACAACTAATCTGAGGACCTTACAAATAGGGATTCATTTGGTCCCATAAAATAAATATTGAAAGGCATTTTATATGTTACAAAATTGAAGCACAGATATACTCTGTGACTTACTCAAGGTTGAGTGCCAGTTGAGTTACTTCTTGATGTTCTGGATCTCTGCTCCAGAAACAGTCTCCTTTGTCAAGGTAATAAGTGCATAGCCGACTGATCCTAATGAAGAATGATCATAGGTTCTAGAAACAGATGGATCTGCATTTCCATTCCAGAATTACCACTTATAAAATTTGTGGTTTAGGAAAATTATTTGGCCTTGCTTTTAGAAAATACTCTTAAATGTAGAGGAAAATAACTACTACTTTAATCTGAGTCTTTCTGTAAATTAAGACTGAGATTAGTCTAAGATTCATTTCCAAAAACATCCTTTTTGAGGGAAGCCGGAGTGATATCACAAACGTAAGGCATTTGCCTTGCACGTGGCTGACCCAGGATGGACCTGGGTTTGTATCCAGCATCCCATATGGTCCCCCAAGGCAGGAGTGATTTCTGAGCGCATAGCCAGGAGTAAATCCTGATCATCACTGGGTGTGGCTAAAATAAACAAACAAACAAACAAACAAAAATACTTTTCTGGAGAAGATATTTCCAGGAAGCAGCCACAGGGGAAAAAGGGGAGAGTGAGAAATACAATGAAACTGGAGGCCATATGATTAAAGTTTTATAGTGGACAAGAGAAATTTGAATTCCCATATGTTCTTGAAAGGAGTAGAGTATATCTCTCAGAATTGCTAACTGAAAACATGTGACTGACAGCACATTTATCCTGTAGGTTATGATTTACAATGGCTGTAGGTTGCCCCACCTGGAACATATACTTCCCTGCTATTTGCTTCAGCGGAAGTGTAAGAAAGAGCAAGCCATGTGGCCTTAGAGAAGGCCCTGAGAAAGAAGAACAAAGAATGCTGATTGGGAGGTGGAAGAGAAGAGTCTGAGTTGACTTAGTTCACTGAAAATAACTTGAATAAGAGGAAGTCTCAGTAAAACATTGGAAAATACTCAGCCCTAACATTTAGAAAATAATTGGCACATAAAACAATAGAAATTTACCTCAAAATAATTTACTAAGTTAAAAAAAAAGACAAAAAAACCTACAGTATAGTTACTACATTAATCTAAAAAGCAAAGCTATTCTGATGAGGTTTCTCTGGGAGAGAAAGGGGAAAGGTAAGCATTTCAGATATCACAAGAATTACTACTTTTTAAGGGAGGGTAGCTAGAAATATATATTATAACTGATCACAGAGAAGGTCTCATGGTGAAATCATATATCAAAATGATCAAGTCATATGGTGGATAAGACAGCATGTGGCTCACTTAGATTTGATATTTGGCATCCCATAGAGTCCTCTTAGCACTGCCTAGAGTGACTGCTGATTGTAGGAGTCCCCTCTATGCATCACTTGATGTGACCCTAAAACAAACACAAATCATTTAAATATTTTTATAATTATTTTTCTGGTTTAAGGATGGAAATGACCTGTACAATCTCCTCTTCCCAATATGTGTCATCTAAAAAAATACAGATAGCAAAAAGCCATCTCTTTAATCTGTACACAAGGTCACATTTAATATACTCAGTCCAGATTTGTTTAGAAATAAATGTCATTATAGATGCTTGAGCTCTGAAATTGCACATGTTTATACTTGTGTATTTGCCATAGTATTGGAACAAATGCTGTAAAATTGTCATCTTTATAATCATTTGTTGCCAGGTCCAGATGGCTCTGTGTCTCGAGATAGATTAAATTTTTTTTCCTCAGATGTCAGAAAATCTGACAAATGTTTCTACTTGTGTCTCAAAAACATAAAACATGCTTATTAGGAAATGTACTTTTAAAAACAAATCCTATGCTTTTTCTTATCACGAAACGTTAATTCATTAATTATATTATTGAGTTTGGGGGGCCACACTTGGTGATGTTCAAAAGCTATTCTTGGCTCTATGCTCAGGTACAATCCCTGAGGGTGCTCAGGATACTAATTTAAGGTGTTAGAAATTAAACTGGGATCAGATGCATGGAAGGCAAGTACTTTTTAGTTTGAATTATCTCTCTTGCCCAGGAATTTTATGTTTTTAAAATAATGCAACCACCTCATTTTCAGAAGATGTTTCAGATACTTATGTCACTTGTTACCACTGATCTGAGGTTAGTACTGGAGCTCATCCAGGAACTGGCCACTGGAGCTATGTATGTTCCAGTTCACTTTATTTTTCTGTCCTTGGGCTTCCTTTGTATGTTAGGAAGTCCCCTTGATCAGTTAGTTACCAGTTACAAAGCAGTATTGAAGGGAGTTAATGATCCTGCAGGCAATCTTTAAGGTCCAGAATCTATAATAGAAAACAACTAAGTTATATGCTCTGCTTTTGTTTGCTTGTGTGTGTGTGTGTGTGTGTGTGTGTGTGTGTGTGTGTGTGTGTGTGTGTTTTGGTCACATCAGCAGCACTCAGGGGTTACTCCTGGCTCTTCACTCAGAAATCACTCCTGGCAGGCCCAGTGGACTATATGGGATGCTGAGGATTGAACCAGGTTGGTCACATGCATGGCAAATGCCCTACTCATTGTGCTATCACTTCAATCCCTATATATTATCCTTTAATAATGTCTTCATTTTCATGTGTTCAAGTCCTGATACTTGTTTTTAGAAATTTCCTCCTAAGAATAAAATTATATCCTATTTCTTTGTTTTAAGAACCAATTTTCAACAGTACTTCAGAACCTGAACTTTTCAAACAATAAGCAAGTTTTAGCACAAGACAGAGGTTGGTCTATAAAATAAATTGAATAATAAAATGGTTTTTTTTTTTTTTGGTGATGATTTTCATCTTTTCTTCCCTCTCTTCTTTTTAAAATGGTATTTATAACCTCTAGACAGACTCCTGGTTTTTTAATGTTTGTTGGTTTTGTTTTTAATATTTAGGTTTTTTTTTTCATCTTCTTTTGTTTTTAAACAGAACCACATAACTTGAATCATCTTGTTCTACCTCATAAGTTTATGGGGGGGGGAAATGAATGGTATCAGAACCAAACAATCATATGAACACTGAGCAGAAATAAAAAATGATCAGACTTAAACACCAAACTCAAAGTCAACAACAACAGAATTGATACCCAATCTTCAACAAGCTATACACAGTGGGGACCAGATATATTAATAGTCCGGAGGGCAAAAAGTGGGGGATGCTGGGAACAGTGGGAACAGGGTGGTAGGGAGGACAACACTGATGGTGGGAATACCCCAGATGCAATGCCACTATGTACTTTAAATATCACTGTGAAAGACCTGTAACTCATGTTGATCACAATAAAAATTATTTAAAAAATGATTGACAGACTGAAAATTTCTTTAAAAATTCAGTTGTCTAAAAGAAATTTTGATTTTTTTCTTTTAGCTTCTGAATGCTTTATAAATAAACATGTTGGTATTCTATTTACAAGTTAAAAATATTTGAGGTATAAATAATTGTACTTAACATCAGGACAAGTTTTAGAGAAATGGCAACTACATAGGACCCCTTTGGTTCATTATCATTTGCCAGTCAATGGCATAGATGCACATGAATATATTCTGCTTAGAAATCACATTATAGTGGCCCATACTGGCATGTTAACAGTAAAACTTCACTATATGTTTATTGCTATGTCTTGTTCCACCTCATATATTAGCTATTTATTTTGCCAACAGGATGACAGCTATTTTCAGCTATATCTTAAAAACAAAATATAGATGTCAAGTGTCATAATCTATTATTTAGGACAGAAAACATTGCTATCATAATGAGATTTGTAGTGATTATTCATTGTCTTTGACAGAAATGAGACCATTAAGGAACACTAAATATCTAAATATGTCTAGTCGCTTTTTTGATGCCAAAAAATATCCTGTTGTTTGAGTGTTACATAAATTAACTCAAAGTTATTATCTCTGCCAGAGAGACTCACATAATATGTAACTTAGATTAAAAAATACACAAATTTTACTCATGGTACAACATGTCATTATAGTTTTGTGACATTATTTAAAACTGTTAAACTTTAGGTGAAGGTAGGACTCTTGCCTTGCAGACAACCAATCTAGGTTCAATCCCCAACATCATATTTGTTCCCTGGATCCTGCAAGGAGTGATCTCTAGTGTAGAGCCAGGGGAGTAAGTTCTGAGCACTACCAGATGTGACCCCCCAAACACAAGCAATATATACCAATAAATTTCAATTTATTTATAAAATATGAGAATTTATAGAAATCAGATGATGTCAGATAGGATAAGAGAGATGAACAAAATAAAAGATGTTTGTGTCATTTAAATAAAATGGTT
Source organism: Suncus etruscus (assembly GCF_024139225.1). Lineage (NCBI taxonomy): Eukaryota > Metazoa > Chordata > Mammalia > Eulipotyphla > Soricidae > Suncus > Suncus etruscus. The sequence continues at coordinate 14,188,107 of NC_064867.1, read as the reverse complement.
GTTCCTTCATATTTCTAAGTTTTCTAATAGGAAAATATGTGAGTAACTTGCTGAGATAATCACACTTCCCCAGTTAGCCTTTTTAAACATATTTGCTCAGGGTTCCCAGAGTAATATAATGAGACATTAGTGCTGATTTTCATGTGTATTCTAAAACCTAATAAAGCATTGTGTTATAAGAACCAGGACGTTGGTGATAATCCCAGTTCAGGAAGTTCTGCTTACTACCTGAAAAACTTTTTAGTTTATTATTTATCGCTCAAAACTTCAGTGTCCTTAGCTAAGTTAGAATTTATAGTACTTACATCACAGAGATATACAGGTAATGAAATATAATCTGAAAAACATAAAATTACTAAAATGTATAATTACAGTGGTAGATCAAAATTTTTAAATAAAAAGTCTACAGTTGTAATATTTAAGCTTCTATTTTATTTTTATTTTTGAATGGAGGGATACAAAAAATAACATTGTTTAACTCAATGAACCAAACCATTACCAAGGGATTTCTATCCAATAAAATTATCTTTCAGATTTGAAGAAATGATACAGAACTTCACTCATGTACAAGCCACTGCTTAGAGACATCGACCTTGAAGGTGGGGACACCAAGTAGGGTCCCCTGGAAAGCAGGGAAAGCTTGAGTAGGGTCCCCTGGCAAAGTGTGGGACAGCAAATGAGGTCTTCTAGGGCGCTTTTCTAGAGAAAATGAGGAAGGACCAGATAATCCAGGCACAGACCCTCATAGAAGAATATAAGTAATCTGATTGGCCCCACACTCAAGCCCTGCCCCCTCATTTGCATATAGTCCGGCATTCCTAAACTGTTAACAGACATAACAGAAGAAGAGAGATCTTCAAGGACTTCAAGGAAAATCGTGATTCTTGAAGCATGGCGCTGTGGGCCACCTATGGGATCCTACTCCTTATCCTGTGCTACTGTAGTAGCATGCCAGGTACAAGACTTGCTCCCCAGTTCTGTGCTCCAGAAGGAAGAATTGGGCACCCCAGCCTTCTCTGACCTGTCAGAGCATCGGGGAGGAGTCACAAGGGGGTTCTCACTGGGAGCTCTGAGGCAAGCTGTCTGTCACCTGGGCCTTTCCTTCTCAGAGCCCCTCACTTCCTTTAGCACAGGCCCCTACCTCATAGCGTATGAGACTCATAACACCCCCTTCACACCTTCTTGCTCGTAAGCTTTGTCCTAGGGCCATGCCCTGTCCTTTCTGGAATAAGGTCTACAACCCAGCTTCCTTCCCTCTTCCACCAGAAACCAAGAGCACCTAGACACTAGCAACCCCAGTGAGGCCAGCTTATGTAAGCTTTGTGGATAGCAGGGAGACACACTGATGCATGTCTACATAACCACAACCAGAGACACACAGGCACACGTAGACTTTCATGTTCAGACACAGACTCATGTATACATAGGCACAACCACACCCAGACACATGTGATCATAGATACACAGACACATGTACATAGATACAGATATCCAGTCATACCCAGACTATGCAGTGACACATAGTCACACACAACCACATAGACATGTATTCTGGATCCCTGGCTTCCCCATTCCCTCTCCACAGAGGTGGGCATAGAGGACTCTTCTGCATGGCCCATTCCATCCCCGCTCTGTCCCCATGGCAGCCAAATCAGACAGCTACTGTCATGCTTGGTTCACTTTTCCTCAGCTTCCAAGTTGCCACACACTCAACAAGAATTCTTGTATGTGTCCTTCACCCTGGAGCACTCCTGGAAGCCCCTCCGGCCCCGTATTTTCCTGGTGTCATCCCAGCCAAGTGAGGCCAGCCCAGAATAGGCACTAAGCTGCCCAGGCTTTCTATCTCTGTCCCCCCCACCTAAAGTGAGCCCCTTGGGGCTTACCAAGGGGAAGCTTTCAGTCCTATCCATAAGAGCTCAATAGTACTCATGGCTGTCCTTGGGTGGATCTCAGCTCAGTCCTGGGGAGGGAGCATCCAGGGGTATGGCCTAGGCTGGCTGGCAGGTCCACACCAAGACAACCATACTAGTTCTTGAACCTAGGTGGCATTTGACTGCATATTGCCCAGGAATGACCAAGTACCCATTCAGAGACACAAGTCAAGAGCCCGATGTGTATAACCAAAGCCTGCTACTCTTCCCTGTTTCTCCACAGAGGCGAGTGTGGAAAAGAATGCTCCTATGGTCCTATTTGAAGAACAACAGAAAGTGCCAATGGCTGCTACTGGCAGTAACATAGAAGGTGTCCCCAGCGGTGGCAGTCGTACTGGGCACAGCAAAGACGACGACCCTGGTTGGCTCAGCATGTTAGGCAACTTAATGAATAAGTTAGATATCAACAGCAGAAGTCATGGCCATGAGGGTAGCCATGTCAGAGGCAGTAACAATGGTGGCATCAGAGGAAGCGGCAGAGACAGTGGCAAGGAAGATGTGGGCCTCAGAGATAACATCAGAGACAACAACCATGAAGGTGCAGGCTTTAGAGACAACAGCAGAGATAGTGGCAACGAGGGTGTAGGACACAGAGACAACAGCAGAGGCAGCGAAGGTGAAAGTGGGGGCCTCAGAGACAATAGCGGAGCCAACAACAATGAAGGTGGGGGCCTCAGAGACAGCAGTAGTGAAGGTGGTGACGGTATGGTCCTCAGAGACAACAGTAGAGACAGCAGCAATGAAAGTGGGGTCCTCAGAGACAACACCAGCAACAGTGGTAGTGACGGTGGGGGCCTCCAAGATAACAGCAATGAAGTGGGAAGCCTCAGAGACTACAGCAGTGAAAGTGGCACTGGTGGTGGAAGCCTCAGAGACAACAGCAGAGACAGCAGCACTGAAGTGGCAGGCCTGAGAGACAACAGCAGAGACAATGGCAGTGCAAGTGGGGGCCTCCGAAGCAACAGCAGAGGTGCTGGCTCTGAAGGTGGGAGCCTCAAGGACAAAAGCACAGATAACATCAACGAAGGTGGGGGCCTCATAAGCAACAGCAGAGACAGAAGCAGTGATGGTGGCGGACTCAGAGGCAAAGCCAGAGACAGCAACAGTGACGTTGGAGGACCCAGAGGCAACAGCAGATTCAGCAGCAGTGAAGGCCTTGGCTTCAGGGGCAGAGGCAGAGGCAGTGGCAGTAACTATGGTAACCTCAGAGGCAAAGGAAGAAACACCGGCAGTGATGACAGTGGCATCAAGGACAGCAGCAGTCACCGTGCCAGATTACATCAGTTGCTTTGAACGGGCCTCTACCATAGGTTCAGTAATCCACATAAAAACACCTCCCACCTCAATAAAAGACTTTCTCAGAAGAATGAAAGTCCCTTCCTTTGGTTCTCTAGTACCTAGGGATTTGTCACGCTTAATTCTCTTGAGTTTGTATTCAACGACAGGCCACGGGGCAACTTCATGTTAAAACTGATGCAGTTGGTGCCGGGATGGTATTTAGAGTTTCCCTGGAAGGAGTTTGGTTCCTGGTGCAGTTGCTGGGACCTGTGTTGGTTCGTCTGGGATCTGGGATTCTGGGTTGGATGGTCGCTGTCCAATCACATGGAGTCTAAGTTGGGTTCACATGACACATGTTGAGGGTGGGAGACATCCCTGTATTATAAAAAAAAAAAAAGTATGGGTTTTTATCCCTAGTAGAGAAGAGCTTGTTTCTGTGCATAACATTTCCCTTTATTTAGAGTGCTTGCCTATGCAAAAGAGCATGGTGACATATTATATTGCTGATGGTTTTGGAGGTAACAACGATAGTCTGCATGATCTCTGTGCCCTGATTTTGACTCGAGCTTTTATCCCAGGCAAGACTTTTCCAGTAGGTTTTCATATCAAGCAAAACTAAAACAGGTGAGGTTGGAGAGAAGAAAAAGAAAGAAAAAAAAGAAAAAATATATAAGAAACAATAAAATACATTTTTTAAAGGCATTAAAGAAAAAATGTTGTTTATGAAGCTAACTTACTTTTGGGAGTAACCAGACTAAGAGGTATTGTTATAGAGGTATTAAACACATAAAGGAAATATAGGTTTCCTCATTGAGTCTTTTGAGATAACCTTGTGGGGGTAGAATCTAGGGCAGTTTTTCGTTACACATAATATCTTGTTGGGTTTGCAAAATTATTTGTAGCCATGAGGGAAGTGTTGTTGGGCTGGGGTCCTTCTGGGGTTGAATTGGTAGCATGCAACAGTTCATGATTAGGAGGTGAGGAGAAAGCCATAAAGCATGTGTCAGCAGGTGTGTTGGTTGTAATTTCTGCTGAGGCATGTGATGTGGGGCTGGGAGGGTAACCTTTTGGTTTGGAAACTTGGTGGTGGTTTATTGGGGCAGGATGTTAGTCTTGGTACCTACTGGGTTAATAACAGGGTAAAGAGGGTTAAATAAGGAAGGATAATGGATCAAGATTGGGGAATGAGAGACTAAAAGGATTTCTGAAGGGGTTGAGGTGTAATATATAAGAAGGGGCTACATACAGTTTAGGCATGGCTTGTTTACAATTTAGGTATGGCAATCAGAAGTCCACTGTCTACAAACTCATGTCCACATAAAGACAGACATTAGTGTTCTATTCTTAGGTGGTTGTTGGAGGCCTGACACTCATAGGGGTCTGTATATGGTATCCAGTATGATTGACCACTAAGGTTTAAAATTAGGGTATTCATCCTTTGTTTCCAAGTCCCCCTGTGAACAAAGAAGCTGAAGAGTTATTTTATACTTGGTAAAATTAATATTGTTAATAATCGCTGCAGTGGAGACCAGACTTCCAATCATATTCTGCAACTGGTTCTGTGGAAAATACATTAAGACATTATTATGGACCTTTGTGGTTAGAGGTTGATTGCATATCAGTTCACTCAAAACTGTTGCTTCCATCATTACTGGTTTCTTTAGGTTATAATGGGTATTCAAGTCTTTGTGTTGCCACCCTTCCACTTCATTTGAACACTTTATTGAGATCTTAAGATATGATTAGTTAAGAAAAGATAAATAATTGGTTAAGATATGACTTAGAGAGGAAGGAGGGGAAAACAAAAGACAAGAGAAAGTAGAAAAGAAGAATAAGTAAATACAATAAAAAAGTTAAAGAGGATTGGCCCAGTGCTCAATTGGAAGATTTTACACTTTTGAGACTATCACTGATGGGGATGGTCTTTGCTACATAAAGGTTTCAGGGTTATATAGTGGCTGAAACTTTTTAGGATAAGCACAGCTTTTGCATCTAGAATACTATGCAATGTGGTTGTGAGGACTATAGGATGTGGTTACTCTATGTAGTATCACCCGCTGTATCTTACATACAGAGAGAGATACCTTTCCTAAGAAGCAACTGACAGTGAGAGTTTTTTGTTTGAAATGGATTGAATTGATAAAAAAATAAAGGACAAAGGGATAAAAGAAGTAGAGGGATGAAGAGAGAAAAATGAAAGAAAGAGAAGAAAAAAAGAAAGTAGTTATTTGCCAAAACATGTTTGATGAATGGGACCTGTAGCATAAGTGTGGTGTGCCATTTATTGTTCCAGTGGTCTGAATGATCATATGCTTTGGGTCCTAACAAAAGACAGAAACAAAAGGAAGTGGGTAAATTAGAGTATTTTATCAAGACATTGACATAATGGGCACTGTATGTGGTATTCAGTATGATTGACCACCAAGGTTTAAAATTAGGGTATACATCCTTTGTTTCCAAGGCCCTGTGAACAAAGAAGTTGAAAGATTATTTTATATTTGTTAAAATTAAGACATTAAAGTATATTGTTAGTAATCACTGCAATGAAGACCAGACTCCCAATCATATTCTGCACCTGATTCTGTGGAAAAATATAGTAAGACATTATTATAGATCTTTGTGGGTAGAGCTTGATTGCATATCTGTTCACTCAAAACTGTTGCTTCCATCATTACTGGTTTCTTTAGGTTATAATGGGTATTCAAGTCTTTGTGTTGCCACCCTTCCACTTCATTTGAACACTTCACTTCATTGTATGGCGGCACCTATGGTGTTCAGAGTTTTTACCCTTTCGACTCTTGTATTTGCTCATGGATTAATATATGCAAATGTGGTATATATTATTGAATACTTCATAGAAGTGCTATCATTCTGTATTTATTCTTCTTTAACATAATATTTTGGAGATCCATTAATGTTGCTGCAAAACCCATGATTGTATCATTTCTAACTGCTATGTGGTATTATTCCATTTTGTATAAATACCACATCTTCATGATCCACTTATCTATTGTTGGGCATCAAGGTTAGCTCCAGTTCTTGGCTATTGTGCTGAGTGCTGCAATGAATAGTGGAGTGCATACATACTTTGGGATGAATATTCTTTCATCTTGGGGGTAGATACCCAGGAGTGCAATTGCTGGATCATATGGCAGCTCAATTCTGAGTTTACTAAGCACCCTCCATACTGTTTCCCATAGGGGTTGGACCAGGCAGCATTCCCACCAGTAGTGGATGAGAGTTCCTACCACATCCTTGTCAACAAAGAGTGGACCCATTATTTTTATGTGTTCCATCCTCAATGGTGTTAGATGGAATCTTATTGTTGTCTTACTTTGGATTTCTCTAATGATGAGTGACAGTGAACATGTTTTCATGTGTTTCTTGGCCATCTGTTGATCTTCCTTGAAAAAGTGTCTATTTATTTCTTCTCCCCGTTTTTCTATGGCTTTATTGGGTTTTGTGGGACTCACCTTTCTGAGAACTTTGTATATCCTAGATATCAATCCTTTATCTGATGTGTCGATTGTGAAAATATTTTCCCATTCTGTTAGCTATCTTTTAGTTTTAGCCAGTGTTTCTTTCACCATACAGAAACTCTTTAGTTTTATGTAGCCCCATTTGTTTAAGCTTGATGCTATTACTTTTGCCATTGGCATTCCATCATCAAAGACTTTTTTGAGGTATAAGTTTTGTAGTAATAGTTCTACCTATTTTTCCCCTCAATGAACTTTATATATTCGGGTCTGGTTTTCAAATCGTTAATCTATTTTGAGTTAATTTTTGTGTAGGGTGTGGGATATGGATCAATCTTTTGTTTCTTATAGTTGATTATCCAGTTGTTTCAACACCATTTGTTGAAGAAACTGTCTTTGTTCCATTTCAGTTTCTTGAATCCTTTGTCAAATATCAGTTGACCGCATATTTGTGGGTATATTTCTAGATATTCTGTTCTAACCCACTGGTCTGTTCTGGCACCATGCGATTTTGATGACTACGGCTTTATATGGCTCTTTTGTTTTTATTTACTCCGGCTTTTTTTTAAGTTAGGTAAAGAAATGCCACCTTTTTTTTTTTTTTTCAGTATGGATTTAGCTAACCTAAGTCTTTTGTGGTTCCAGATTTTTCTAGTTCCTTAAAAAATGGTGTCCGAATTTGGATAGGGATTGTGTTGAATCTATATAGTATTTTAGGTAAGATAATCACTTTGATTATGTTGATTCTTTCTACCCATGAGCATGAGATGTTTTTCCATTTATTAGGTTCTCTTCCATTTCTTTCTGGAGTGTTTTGAAGTTTTCATGGTATAGGTCTTTCACTTCTCTTGTCAGGTTGATTCCCAGGTACATGATATTTTTAGATACTATTTCAAATGGGATCCACTCCTTAGTCTTTCTCCTCTACTTTGTTATTTGTATAGAGGAATGCTATTATCTTTTGTGTTTTGATTTTGTAGCCAGCCACTTTGCTATATTGTCTTATTGTTTTTAGGAGTTTTACTGTGGACTCTTTAGGGTTTTCTATGTGTATCATCATATCATCTGCAAAAAGGCATAGTTTGACTTCATCTTTCCCTATCTGGAGTCCTTGAATTCCCTTCTCTTGTCTGAAAGCTATTGCTAGTACTTCTAAAACTATGTTGAATAGAGTGGGGAAAGTGAGCAACCTTGCCTAGTTCCTAAGCTTAGTGGAAATGTTTTCAGTTTTTTTGCCATTAAGTATAATGTTGGCTGTGGGCTTTTTGTGGATAGATGTAACTATTTTCAGGAAGGTTCCTTCTAACTCCATTTTGTTGAGTATTTTCATCATGAATGAGTGTTGGATTTTGTCAAATGCCTTCTCTGCATCAATTGATATGATTATGTGGTTTTTGTCTTTCTTCTTGTTGATGTGATGTGTGATGTTGATTGATTTGCATATATTAAACCATTCATACATCCCTGGCATGAAACCCACTTGGGCATAGTGTATAACTTTTTTGATGTATTGTTGAATTCGGTTTGCTAAGAGTTTATTGAGGATTTTTGTATCTGATCATTAGTGAGATTGGTCTGTAGTCTTCTTTGCTGGCAGTGTCTTTGCCATCTTTGGGAATGAGTCTGATATTCACCTTGTAACAGGAGTTAGGAAGGATTCCTGTCTTTCCAAGGTTTTAAAAGAGTCTGAGGATCAGTGGTTGTAAGTCTTGTAATGTTTGATGAAATTCACCCGTAAAACTATCTGAACCCGGACTTTTGTTCCTGGGGAGTTTCTTAATTACGGTTTCAATTTCCTCAGATGTGGTTGGACTTATTTGGCTTTCTACATCCTCCTTATTCAGTTTCAGAAGATATTTTTCTAGAACTCTGTCGGTTTCTTCAGTTTACTCTAGCCTCACTGGGTACAGTTGTTCATAGTACGCTCTCATTATGTCTTGGATTTCTTGGGGTTCTGTTGTAATCTCTCCCCTTTCATTTGTGATCCTATTTATTTGGGTGTCTTCTTTTTTGTGTGAGTCTTGTCAGTGGTTTGTTTATCTTATTTATTCTTTCAAAAAAAAAACAACTCTTGGTCTCATTGATTTTTTGTATTGTTTTCTTTGTTTCTATTTTTTTTATTTCTGCCTTGATTTCTATTATTTCTTTTATTCTGGCTATGTTTAGGTTTCTTTGCTATTGTTTTTCCAGCTCCTTAGGTGTTCTTGTAAACTGTTGATTTTGTCCTTTTTCTCTCTCCTGACATAGGTGCATATTGCTGCTGCAGACCTTTTATACTGATAAGATAAAAAGTGCCTAAGCAAACCTTAGTGGGTTCTTTTTCCCACTGGGAATCAAGCGGAAGTATGACAATTAAAATATAGGCTGGTTACTCTAACAATATAAAAATCGAGAATGTATACTGGCACTGAGGAATAAAAAACAAATAAGTAACGTACTATAAGTGAGAGAATTGTTAGGAGAAGAAAAATTGAGTAATACTACATTATTAAGAAAAGTTAGAAATAAAGAAGCATAGAAAAGTTGGAAATTAGAGGAGAATTTAAGCAATAGTAAAACATAGCATATATGAACAAATTTTGCTGGGAAATAGTTGGAAGGGGAATTGCTGGTTTGCTGATTATAACTATAAGCACATATACAAAAATTTTTGTAACAAATTACAATGATAATAAAAGTATGTTTTGTTGCTGCTTTTAAGAAGGTAGGCTAAATAGGAAACATATACTTAGAAGAATAAAAGGTGCTATTTTGTTTAAGAGTTTGTAAGTGTAGTTTTTAGAGTTTAAGAGTTTTTAAGTTTAGTTTATATTAATTTGCAGGTGTGACATTATTTGTTTTTAGGCAGTTTTTAGGGGTTAGCAGTTATGGAGTTTTTGTAGAAGTTACAGGACTGGGGGTTGAAATAGCAGCTGAAGTTAGCAGGGAGTTGAGGAGGTGAAATTGGCAGGGGGGTTTTGTTTTTGAGCCTGTTAGTTTTTGCAGAGGGAGGCTGATTTTTAGGCAGACAGTGTTTAGCATTAGTAGTTTCTGTGGATTTTTTTTTTTTGAAGAAACTGGAAAACTTAAGTGAAAAATTAGTAGGGGCATGGTAATTGTTTTACTTTTGACTGGGTTTTAGAGAAAACTTTTTAGACCTGTAGTGAAATTAAATAGTTTTTAATTATGTTTAGGGAAAGCTATATGCTTCCCTTTTGGATTTTATGTTGTAGAAGTTCAATAAAACAAAGGTTGTTAGGAGAAGAAGGTGAGGGCAGAGAAACTGCATTATTTGTTTTTAGGATGGTAAAGGAGCTGTATTTTTTGCCAATAAGAAAGGAAGAAGGAAAGATTTTTGTTACTTTGATTGCAAGGGAATGCAATTGACTGGTATGATTTTTCAGTTTTAATTTTTGGAAAAGATCAAATTGATTAGTGGGATTTGAGCAGATCAGATTCAAAAACTCTAATATTGTCTTAGAGTTGCACGTGTTCTTGTTTTTATGGGAAGATAGAAGTTAATTTTTAATGAAAATACAAAAATTCAGTAAAAGCAATTACAATATTAATTAGTACAGACTGGTTATAGAGCAAGGTAAATTATGTATGGTTATAATATTTAAATGCCTTTTATAAGCAAGTAAATAAGGTAGTGGTGGTAGGTATATTTAGAGGCTAGAAATATAAGGAAAATAAAAGAAACAAAACTTTTAACATAATAGCAATAAGATTATAAAATAATGATTTTATACTTAAAAAAGAGAAAATGTTTGTTAAGAAAACCACATAATTGACCTGATTATATTGTATACATATTAAAATAAAAGAGAACAAATTTATAGAAAAATTATAGAAAGAATAGAGAGAGGGAAAATATTTTTAGTTATGTAAATGAAAAGTTATGTAGCAAGCAAGATGTAAAAATTGATGTTGTTTTTTTAAAGAATGCATATAAAACAAATACAGAAAGTAGTTGCCAGATACATGTTAACTAAAGATTTTAATTTTAGATAGCTGAAATTAAAATTTTATTTTTAAACATATATATTTGTAAGATTGGAGAAATATCCTGTTTTGGGAGACAGCCACTGAAGGCTGTCTGCAAATTTGGACTGCAGAGAAGGCATTCCTGTTTATACATATGCAAATTAAAGTAGCCATTGAGTATAAACAAAAGATGTATTTGAAGATTTTAAGAGGCTGAAAGCACAGAGCAACAAGTAAATTTAAAAAATTTGCAATTAGTAATTTAAGTTACAATAAGTTATGTAGCTTCGATTTTATGAGCACTTGTAACATGAGGTTGAAAACATGCTTAATTATTAGAATTTTACTATATAAAGCATTAGATTAATGTTTTGAAAATAATTTGGCACAAATTAAATGGCCTGGTTAATTAATTAGCTTTAATGCCATTAGCTACTAGAATTAAAGTTTTAGAGTTTAGAGATAAGTTCCCTTTTACCAAATAAAGTACTAAAATTTGTTGAAAATTTGAGGACATTCTTTGAAGGTGAATTGCACCTCAATTAGATTAAGACCAGTGCTGACAGGTGGTATATGCCAGCCATTAAATTAACATTTGAAAACTTATATTAAGGCTTAAAGATGGAAATGATGAAAATTGCCCTTATTTATGAAAAATATAATAATATAGGTAAATAAAATGCTAGATGTTTATTAAAGACAATTAAAAATTAGTTTTTAGACATATTATTATTTAGGATAACAATAAAGAATTAACACAATTAGATACCAGTTTTAATATTATTTTGACCAATGATAATATTACACAGTAATAAAATTATGTGACCAAGAAAAAAATTTTCCTTAAAATTAAGTTGTAAAAAATATTATGCATACATGAAATTAGCAATATTATTTAAAAATGGTTAAAATTTAATTAACTGCAACATTATTAAACAATTTTGATTTATTAAAAACTTTAATAGAAAGTTAGAGAAATTTGGAAACCTTGAGAAATCCAGACCTTATTTTGTTGCCCAATGGGCTTCGTGGGGGGGATCCCTTCCCCCCCAGGGAACCTAGAAGTGGTTTGGATTCAAAGCGCAAACACATTTTTTTTTGTTTTTGCTTTTCTTTGAGGTGAGGTTTGACCTAGGAAAAGGCTGTTTTTTCAAAATTGCACATTCATAATATGCTTAGTTATAGTAAAGAAGCACTTACTGTTTTAGACACACAATTTTAAACATACAATTTTAACATACACTTAGACAAACTTTTAAATTCACATAAATTGACAAACAACATAAAGGTGAGTTGCAGATAAAAGATGAGATGAGAAAGATTGTGAGAAATTTTTGGACGTTTTCAAATTATTCCCACCAGATTTTTGCTGGCTATTATTAGAAAAAATTTTTTTCAGGAAAAAAAGGCCTTTTTAGAAGAAATAGAAGAGTTGACTCTTAGTTAAAAGGCAGTTTTTTGAAGAGAAATAGAAAAAATTAAGTGCATTTGTTTATTTTTATAAATTCTTAGTTGGTAAATTCTACTTTGGTTGCATTAGATATTACCTGTAATTTTTATGGATACACACATATTATTTTTTTTAAAAAAAACATTTGAGCAGAGACATATAGAAAAAATTTATCATTAGATATGCAAAAATGTTATTAATTATGATATTTAGACACAGTTTTAAGCACATTTCTTCCCCATATAGTATACGATAAGTGAGGTAGAATATAGGGCTGGAAATTTTATTTGCTTACACCATTATTTCAAGTTAGGATAACAGCACTTTTTAGAACATTTTTAGGCGGGGCCGGAGAGATAGCATGGAGGTAAGGCGTTTGCCTTTCATGCAGGAGGTCATCGGTTCGAATCCCGGCGTCCCATATGGTCCCCTGTGCCTGCCAGGAGCAATTTCTGAGCCTGGAGCCAGGAATAACCCCTGAGCACTGCCGGGTGTGACCCAAAAAAAAAAAAAAAAAAAAAAAAAAGAACATTTTTAGGCAATTTTAGACCCCTCAAAGGGAATGGAACATGTTCTACTGCCCAAGAGTGGGGACAGTCCTTTCCAGCAATGCAGGAAAAGTTTGCACCGGTATTCACGTGGCCTAGTATATTTTTATTCTGAATTTTTATAGATATTAAAGATTGCCCTGAGGTGTTTTCATATTTCTTAAACATTACAGGAGAACAGGACTCAGTAGCATGAAGAGATGCAACATGCAAACTGTTTAGTTTTAAAAAATTTTTAACTTTTTGCACAGGAGAAACAGCAGCCAAAGCCAATTTTGATTTATTTTTAAAAGCTGTTTTTTTGGTTGTAAATTTGATTCACAATTAGGCCAATTTTTAAATTCTTTTACAGAATTAATAGTTTCAGAAGGCTCCTGACTTTCTAATTTTGCCTTTTGAGTTATAGATTTTAATTTTGATCCATTACCTGTAAGATTACGAATTTTTGTACCTATAGAAGAAGAGATTAGTGGCTGATGGGCATTAGTAAGTTCCGGAATGTTCTGGTTCATCTAGCAACCTTAAAAAACCAGTGACTAAATGTTACGTAGCAACCTGAATAAAAATACTGCAATTGTTGTTAAATTAACGTAAACTTGTACCTAAATTAATATGAAAATACTGTTACCTACTCGTATTAACCTGGTGCTGTTTAGGGAGTTCTAGGCACTCCAACGAGTTCCTTATTTGTGCACCTAGTAAGAGAGAAATAAGAAAAAACAGGATAGAAAAAAAGAGAGAGACAGCTTGCTTGACTTCAAAAGCCCCACGTTGGGCGCCAACTGCTGTGGACCTTTTATCCCGATAAGATAAAAAGTGCCTAAGCAAACCTTAATGGGTTCATTTTTCCACTGGGAATCAAGCGAGAGCATGAAGTGGCAAATATGAAATATGAATTATGAAATATGAAATAAATGAGACCACACAAAATTACATGGTAAAAACAAGAGTTAAGGCCAGAGAGAGAGGCCAGAGGCTTTATTGGGCCTTAAATAGACGGATATTTGGGGCGTAGCCAGGGAGAAAGAAAAAGGGGATAAACCAATGAGATTAGAGCTAGAATTAGCATATGAAGAGACAGGTAAAGAGAAACCAGATACCTTTAAGGAAATGGGGGGAGAAAGAGAAATCACAAAGGAGCTCAGCGGGATACTTTTGGCAGGCTTTGGCAACTGTAATTTCTTTGTTAGAAAGAAATACTGAGGCCTGATTTCTAATAATGGTCAAAAATAAAGAGAGATATAGTTACAGCCACGTTTAGAATTATAGCCAAACAATCCACGCAATGGGTCAACTGATTTAACTACTCTAAGCGGGCCTTTTTGGCAAATAATTCTTTTTCAGGAGTGCACCACACCTAAGAAGGTTTAAAAAGCACTTCTGATGCGTGCCCTTTCTGAGTGGGGTGTAACATATTGCTATGAGTTTCCCCCTAATTACTGCTTTTGCTGTGTCCCACAGGTTTTTTTTTTATTTTTTAGGGGGGGGTCACACCCAGCAATGCTCAGGGGTTACTCCTGGCTCTCTGCTCAGAAATCGCCCCCAAGCAAGCTAGGGGGGACCATATGGAATGCCGGGATTCAAACCACCATTCTTCTGCATGAAAGGTAAACACCCTACCTCCATGCCATCCCTCCGGCCCCTGTCTCACAGATTTTGACAAATTTATCTTCATTATCATTCGTCTCAAGGAATCTTTTTATTTATTTTTGATTTACTCTTTGATCCAGCTGTTGTTGAGTAGCATGTTCTTTAATCTCCAGATATTGGATTTTCTCCACCATTTCTTTTTACAATTCATCTTGATACTGTTGCATAATGGTCTGATGAGGTGCTTCTAATAATCCTATGTTTGGACTATGTGCAAGTTAGATTTGTATCCTAAGGCATGGTGTAGTCTAGAGATGGTTCCATGTGCACTTGACAAGAATTTATATTCTGTTTTCTTGGGGTGGAGAGCCCTGTATAGGTGCATTAGACCCATTATCTCTAATTTCTCATTTAGGGCTCTCATGTCTTTGCAGTTTTCTGCCTGGTGAATCTGTCTAGTGGTGATAGTAGGGTATTAAAATCTACTACTACTATCACATTTCCTTCCACATGTTTCTCTAGATTTGTATGAAAATGCCTTACATATTTTGCTGGCTCTACACTCAGCACATAAGTATTGATCAGGGTTAATACTTCTTGGTCTAATGTTCCCAGGATTAGTAAGTAGTGACCCTCTTGGTCTCTGAGCACTTTCTTGAGGATGAATGCAATTTGGTCTGATATAAGAATGGCTTTCCCCTTTTATTTATTGGCTTGAATAATTGATTTCCATTCTTTGTTCTATGCCTGTGCCTGTCCTGTTCTTTTAGGTGTGTTTCTTAGAGGGAGCAGATGTCTAGTTTTTGTTTTCTGATGCATCCCTCTACTCTAGTCATTTAATGGAGGGAATTTAACCCATTGACACTTAAGGAGATTACTGTCAGAGAGGGTTATTGTGCTATTGTATTGAGTAGAGTGGTTGTTGTTACAATCGGGGGTTTTGATTGTGTAGAATATCTTTAAAAAGTTCATTTAGAGATGGTTTGGTTAGCACAAATACTGTGAATTCTTTTTTGTCTAAGAATGTTTTTAGTTTTCTTTCTCATATGAATGAGAGTTGTGCTGGATAGTGTATTCTAAGTTGGAAGTTTCTTTTATTCCTTAGTTTAAATATGTCACTCCACTCTTTTCTTGCTTGAATTGTTTCAAATGGGAGGTCTTGTTTGATTCTTATGTCCCTTTCTTTGTATTTGAGGGTTTTTTCTCCCTATTGCTTTAAAGAATTCATCTTTCTCTCTCTCTTTTTTTTGTCAGTTGGATTACCATATGTCTTGGTGTTGGTCTTTTAGGGTTTATTTTATTGGGGACTCTTTTTGCCTCCTGGATTTGTATGGGTTTTTCTTTCCAGAGGGTGGGAAAATTCTCTGCTATTATTTCTCTCACAATTTGTTCTCCTGTCCCTTTTTCTCCCCTTCTGGTATTCCTACAATTCGTAGGTTATTTCTTTTATCATTGTTCGTTAGGTGCTTACTTTTTTCCCAATGTTTCATCTCCTGCTTTCTTATTGACTTTTTTGTCATTGTTGTTTTATAGTATTTCCAAAGATCATCTATGCATTCTTCTAATTGTAATTTTGCTATTATGACTTGCTAACATGTTTTTTATTTCCCCCAATTCCAGTTGTATGGATTCTTTTATCTTCTATATAAGTTCTTCTTTGAGTTGTTTAAATTGTTTATCTATAGATTTCTTAATCTCACAGGCTAGTTATTCCTTGATTTTCCTTGCTAGGGCATTCATTGCTGATGTTAGGACCTCATCAATTGGGCTCGTGCTTTTGGTGGACTTGAAAACTTGATAGGATTTCTCTCCATTTCCCCAGCTACTAGTGTCTTCCTTAGTTTACCCATATTTCTTTGCATCTGGTAGTTTTGAGTGTTGAGTTTTCTGGTTGTTTAAAATTGGTCTGCTGTACTGATTGTATTTGAGGTGCTTGAAGGCATATTTGATTTAAAGTATTTTTCCTTAACCAGGTGGTATGTCTAACTATGATTGGGATATAACAAACTGCTTTAGTGTTTTTCTGTTCTATTTTATGGGCTGTGGAATATCTGAGGGAATTGAGTGTTAGGTCTGAACTGACCTTCAATACAAGAGAAGAAACTCCATAGGCAACAGACCCTGACAGAGTCTTGATCTTGAAATTTAAGTCTTTAAAATCATAAGAATATTAATTCACATTGTTAAGGCACCCATTGTGTGCTATTTTGGACAGTAAGAAGCAAAAGCAAGACCCTGGAGAAAAAATGTAAAATCTTCCCTATTAGACAATCTCATGTGTTCGCACAGATCATGGTCTGGGGGAGAGGGACGGCTGTCTCAAACTTGCCCAAAGGTCCCGGGCCAAGGTGAGTGTGCTTCCTGGTCTGGCAGAGGCGTACAGGTGGTCTCAAACCTGCCCAAGATCCAGCATCCAGGTGCACATGCTTCCTGGTCTGGAGGAGGGGGTCTGGGGGAGGGAAGGCAGTCACAAACCAGCCCAAATGTCTGGGTGTCCAGGTATGCGTGCTTACCTGGTCCTTGGAATGAGTCCTGCAGGTGAAGGGTGGTCTCAAACCAGCCCAAAGGCCTAGGCACCCAGGTGCGCATGTTACAGGTCTTGGGGGGAGGGCGGTCTCAAACCAGCCAAAGGTCTGGCACCCAGGTGCGCATACTTACTGGTCCAGTGGGGGGGGGAAGGGCGATCTCTACAGTTGTAATTTTTATCCTAACTCTTATAAGTACACTGTACCCACTCACTAATATATGAATTTCTAACTTACAGTATAGAATTCAGCTGTATTTGGAACTATAGTTTTTAAAATGTTAACAAAACTAAAATGTGTGAGTTATCATTCAATATACTAACTAGTGTGAGTTATCTATTAGTTAATAGTTGAATAACTATTAGTTATTCAAAAACTAACTAGTGTGAGTTATCATTCAATATACTAATATTCTAATAAGAAAGATAAGACTGGTAATTTAATGTGTGATTCAAATATTGGGACAACCATGTAAAGACACAAGAAGATCCTCTTCTTCAATACAAGGGAAGAAACTCCAGAAGAATCAAATGCTGACAGAATTTTGATCTTGAAATTTAAGTCTCTCAAATCATGAGAAAATTAATTCATATTGTTTTAGGCATCCATTATGTGCTATTTTGAACAGTAAGAAGCAAAAGAAAGACCTTGGAGAAAAAAATAAAAATCTTTCCTATTTGCTACTCTGGCTTTTACCTGACGGTACTTTTAAGTATGCAGTAAAACATAAAGCATTATACAGATTTACTGCATGCCCATAAAAATTCCTATGGTGTTTTTTTCTTTCGTTTTGTTCCTTGGGCCATAGCTGTATGTTTTCTATTTCTGGCTCTGTGCTCAGGATCACTCTTAGTGGGTTCTGATAATCACATCCACTAATAGGGATCAAACTGTACTTGTCTGTATGCAAGGCAAATGCTCTTTCACCTCCAATGGTATATTTTAAGGATGTAAACCAAATGCATTAAACTTTATATACAGTAATAAAACTTTCCAAGATGATACAATAATCCTGGGAAATAATAGCTTTTTCTTTTCTCAACTTTTTGTTTTACTGATTCAACCCTTTTATTTTTTAAAGATAATTTCTTTAAGCATTCCCATTTGAATAAATACAAACCTGGCAAATTTCTGAATTGTCTACTGAGCTAGAGTCACTTTGATGGTGGTAAAATGAACAGAAAAGCTTTTGATTCCCTAGAACAAAATCCATCTCACTATGAAGTTGCTCATTAAATGTCCAGCATTTAAATGTTGTAAGTGAATAATTTATAACAATTTCAGTTCATTCACCACAGAATTTTCAGATCATTGAGAAGATGGTGAACTTGTTCCCCAAACAATCTTATTCTGAGGCTGTGGGGACCTAGGTTCTGAACAAGGAGAGATGCCATTTTGTAAAGGCCATGTGGCTTCTCTTCTGTTCTCAACAAGGAAGGAAGCCACTTTGTAAGGACCACATCGTAGGTTTCCATTAGCCTATTTCCATTATCACTGCCCCAAATCTACCTGGCCATACTAGGTAGCATATCAGGAAAGGACACATGGCAGCAGTAGGAAGATAACACTAGACAATAGCCAATCATTTTGAAGACGATCAGTAAGTTAGACTCTTTTGATATCCTTCTCCATATAATCCTCTTCATGACCTTGGGAAGGGTTCATTTCCTTCTGGAGATGACCCTCAACAGCCAGTTTGGGGGTTGTTAGCAGACAATTAAAGTATTCATCTTTACTCCAATTGTGTTCTCACCCTATGACTCTGAACTCAAACAGGCTTATAAAGGTCTGGTAATGAATGGAAAAATACAAAAGCAAAAGTGTTGTTGGGTGTTGGGGAGAAGTAAAATTATACATTAAAATTATGTTCAACTAATATTTGTGTTTTGGTGATGTCTTCACAAAAAACCAACACATATTTTAAAGAATTTAAGATAACACCATTGTGCCATACCAAAGTTTTGTCTGTGTGCTGCATTGGGAATATCTCATCTGTTGATCATTACCTTACTTGTACTTGACTCCTAGTTCAAATAGAACATTGAATATAGAAACATTTTTAACAGGACAAAAGCAGAAGCAAAAGAACCATCCGAAATTTCTGTGGTGAATAAGTTAATATTTCTAGAATTTAATCACAGCATTCCAATGCCAGAAATTTAATGAGCAACTACATAATGAGATGGATTTTATTCTAGGTAACAAAATCCTTTTTATCTATTTTACCACCATCAAAATGCCTATAGCTCAGGTTTGTATTGATTCAAATGGAAATGGAATTTTGTTAGGTCTGATGAACTTCCTTTGCCCAAATATAAAGATCCACCACAACACACACACCCCTCAAAAAAAAAACAAGAATTATTGTGAGCTGAAAGTTTAGGGCCTCACAATGTTAATAGTGAGCTATAAATCTACCTTATTTGAACTCAACTTTTTTCTTACTGAATGCCCATCTCCATATGGAACACATTACAAGGAGATTCCTTAGTATGTATTTTTTCTTCTAAAGTGTAAGAGTAATTTTTATCCTTAAGAAGAGTTTTCTTTCCAATAGTAGGTGGGGAAACCTCTCACTAATTTCTCCAAATGGTTTTTTAAATTATTTTTATATCCTCAATGTCAATGGACTAAATTCACCAATTAAAAGACACAGAATGGCAAAATGGGTCAAAAAGATGAATTCAACCTTTTGCTACCTACAGGAAACACACCTGAATAGTCAAAACAAACATAGACTCAAAATCATAGGCTGGAGCAAAATCATCCAAGCAAACAACACCCTTAAGAAATCTGGGGTGTCCATATTAATATCTGATGACACCAAATTTATACTCAGAAAATTTGTAAGGGACAAAGATGGACACTATGTACTAATCAAGGGATATGTGCAACAGGAAAAAATCAGATGATTAAACATATATGTACCCAATGAGAGACCATCAAATTATCTAATACAATTACTGACAAATCTGAAAGAAGACATCAATAATAACACAATAATTGTGGGAAAACTCAACACGGCCCTATCAACACTTGATAGGTCAACCAGATTAAAACCCAACAAAAACATACTAGCCCTGAAAAGAAAAATGGAAGAAAAAGGACTAGTAGACATATATAGGACACTCCACCCCAAAAAAACTGGATACACATTCTTCTCCAATTTACATGGGTCATTCTCCAGGATAGACTACATGCTGACATATAAAACATACCTCTATAAATTCAAGAGGATAGAACTCTTGCAGGCTACCTTTGCTCACCAAAAGGCTCTAACATTAGATGTGAACTACAAAGGCACACAGAAGAAAAACTTTAACAATTGGAAATTAAACAGCCTGCTACTGAACAACCAGTGGGTCCGAGATAAAATCAAAGAGGAAATCAAAACTTTCCTGGAAACAAATAATGAAGACACAAACTGCCAGAATCTATGGGACACAGCAAAAGCGGTCCTGAGAGGAAAATTTATAGCTTTACAAGCAAACATCAGTAAGGAAGAAGGGGCTTACCTGAATAACTTAATGACACAGCTCATAAAATTAGAAAATGTCCAACAAAAGGAACCAAAAATAGGGAGACAGAAAGAAATAACAAATCTGGAAGCAGAAATAAATGAACTGGAAAACCAAAAAACAATCCAAAAGATCAACGAAAGAAGAAGTTGGTTCTTTGAAAAAATAAACAAGATTGATAGACCATTGGCAAAACTCACAAAGAAAGAGAGAGAAACTTGATAACCCATATTAGAAATGAAAAGGGTGAGATCAGAAAATATATTGCAGAGATCCAAAGAGTAATCAGAGACTACTTTGAGAAACTTTATGCTACTAAACATGAGAACCTAAAAGAAAAGGAAAAATTCTTGGAGACTTATAACCTTCCACAGTTAAGTAAGGAGGATGTAGCATATTTAAACACCTTCATCACTATTGAGGAAATTGAAACTGTAATCAAGCATCTGACCAAAAAGAAAAGCCCAGGCCCAGATGGATTTCCTAATGAATTCTTTCAAATATTCCAAGAGGAGCTACTACCAATCCTAGCCAAGCTCTTCCATGAAATTGAAAAAACAGGAACACTCCCAAACAGCTTTTATGAAGCCAACAACACCTTGATACAAAAACCAGACAGAGATGCTGTCAAAAAAAGTATATTACAGATCAATATCCCTGATGAATGCAGATGCAAAGATCTTCAACAAAATCCTGGCAAATAGGATCCAATGCATCATCAAGAAGATCATACACTACGACCAAGTAGGTTTCATCCCAAGAATGCAAAGATGGTTTAACATCCGTAAATCTATCAACATCATACACAACATCAACAACAAAAAAAAATAAAAATCACATGAACATATCAGTAGATGCAGAGAAAGTATTTGATAAGGTCCAACACCCATTCTTGATCAAAACTCTCAGTAAGATGGGAATGGAAGAAACTTTTCTCAATCTAGTTAAAGCCATCTACCACAAGCCAATGGCAAATATTATCCTCAATGGAGAAAAACTAAAAGCCTTTCCTCTAAATTCTAGTACAAGACAAAGTTGTCAGCTCTCACCACTCCTCTTCAACACAGTACTGGAAGTGCTTGCTATAGCAATCAGGCAAGAAAAAGATATCAAGGAAATCCAGATAGGATATGAAGAAGCCTAGCTTTCACTGTTTGCAGATGGCATGATACTCTACTTAGAAAACCCTAAAGATTCTACCAAAAAGCTTCTAGAAACAATAGACTCATATAGCAAGGTGGCAGGCTACAAAACTAACACACAGAAATCAATGCCCTTTTTATACACCAATAATGATAGGGAAGAGATGGATGTCAAGAAGGCAATCCCATTCACATTAGTGCCACACAAATTCAAATACCTTGGAGTCAACTTGACCAAAGATGTGAAGGACCTATACAAAGAAAACTATAAAGCCCTGCTCCAAGAAATAAGAGAGGACACACAGAAATGAAAAATCCATACCCTGTTCATGGATTGGCAGGATTAACATCATTAAAATGGCAATAATACCCAAAGCATTATGCAGATTTAATGTGATCCTCTAAAATACCCATGACATTCTTCAAAGAATTGGATCAAACACTTATGAAGTTCATCTGGAACAGTAAATACCCTTGAATAGCTAAAGCTCTCCTAGGGAAAAGGAAAATGGGAGGCATTACTTTTCCCAACTTTAAATTGTACTATAAAGCAATAGTTATTAAAACAGCATGGTATTGGAATAAAGACAGACACTCATATCAGTGGAAAAGGCTTGAGTTCTCAGACAATGTTCCCAAGACATACAGTCACCTTATTTTTGACAAAGGAGCAAGAAATCCTAAGTGGAGCAGGGAAAACCTCTTCAACAAGTGGTGCTGGCAGAACTGGTTAGCCACTTGCAAAAAAAGTGAACATAGACCTCCAGTTAACATCATGTACAAAGGTAAAATCCAAATGGATTAAAGACCTTGATATCAGACCTGATACCATAAGGTATATATATAACAACTCTGTGACATTGAGTCTAAAGGCGTCTTCAAGGAGGAAACTGCACTTTCCAAACAAGTGGAAGTAGAGATAAACAGATGGGAATACATTAAGCTGCAAAGCTTCTGCACCTCAAAAGAAATAGTGCCCAGGATACAAGAGCCAACCACTGTGTGGGAGAAATTATTCACCCAACACCCATCAGATAAGGGGCTAATATCCAAAATATACAGGGCACTGACAGAACTTTGCTAGAAAAAAACATCTAATCCCATCAAAAATGGGGAGAAAAAATGAAAAGGCATTTTGATAAAAAAGAAATACAAATGGCCAAAAGACACATGAAAAAATGCTCCTCATCACTTATCATCAGGGAGATGCAAATCAAAATAACTATGAGATACCATCTCACACCACAGAGGTTGGCACACATCACAAAGAAGGAGAACAATCAGTGCTGGTGGGGATGTGGAGAGAAAGGAATTCTTATCCACTGCTGGTGGGAATGTTGTCTAGTCCAACCTCTATGGAAAGCGATATGGAGATTCCTCCAAAATCTGGAAATTGAGCTCCCATTTGATCCAGTTATTCTACTCCTAGGTATATACCCTAGGAATACAAGAATACAACACAAAACCCCCTTCCTCACACTTATATTTATTGCAGCACTATTCACAATAACCAGGCTCTGGAAACAATCAAGATGCCCTACAACACACGAATGGCTAAAGAAACTGTGGTACATATACACAATGGAATATTATGCAGCCATCAGGAGAGATGAAGTCATGAAATTTTCTTTTTTTTCTTTTTTTTGGTTTTTGGGCCACACCCGGTGACGCTCAGGGGTTACTCCTGGCTATGCACTCAGAAGTCGCTCCTGGCTTGGGGGACCATATGGGAAACCGGGGGATCGAACCGCGGTCCATCCAAGGCTAGCGCAGGCAAGGCAGGCACCTTACCTCTAGTGCCACCACCCGGCCCCTATGAAATTTTCTTATACATGGATGTACATGGAATATATTATGCTGAGTGAAATATGTCAGAGGGAGAGAGAGATGCAGAATAGTCTTACTCATCTATGGGTTTTAAGAAAAATAAAAGTCATTTTTGCAACAATCCTCAGAGACAATGAGAGGAGGGCTGGAACTTCCAGCTCACTTTATGAAGCTCACCACAAAGAATGGTGAGTTCAGTCATAGAAATAACTACACAGAGAACTACCATAATCATGTGAATGAGTGAGGGAACTGGAAAGCCTGTCTGGAGTACAGGTGGGGGTGGGGTGGGATGGACATATTTGTAATCAAGATGTTTAAATAAAGATATTATAAAAAGTTATGGAAGACTTCCACAATAAAATCTTGTAAGTCATTATTAAAAATAAAAGAATATACAAAGATATTCAGGGAAAAAAAAGAAAATCATCTGGATATTGCCACGAAATAAATTTTCCAACTTGATCCTGCACCAAATACTGTAAGGCTGCTCAGATCGACTCTCTAACTCAGCCAATCCATTGTAGCACACAGACCACAAAACTTTGGTATGACACAATAGTGTTATCTTAAATTCTTTAAAATATGAGTTGGTTTGTTGTGGAGACTTCAGCAAAACACAAATATTAGTTGAACATAATTTTAATTATTTAATTTTAATGTATAATTTTACCTGTCCCCAACACCCAAAAGGCTTTTGATGCATGCAAATTAGACAATGTTCTGTACCTGAATGTACACTGCCAAAAGTCTGCTCAGGTTGTCCAGAATCAGAGAAGAAGTCTGTTACAGTATAACCTTTGAACTTCTTTTGTATGATTGGCTCACTGTGGTACATTGTTTCAGCACAGGAACGTTCTGTCTTACACAGCGAATATAGGCCTAAACCTATGTTTCAACTTTAAAATTAGGGGTCATCTTATATGCCCAGTAGTCTTATAAGCTGGAAAATACAGAACTGTAAGTCCCTTCTAATGAGGGGATTAGAGGGGAAGTCAAGGACAGTGTCAGCAAAAACATTCACAAGAAATGATGGTAAATCAATACGTTAA
Organism: Suncus etruscus; assembly: GCF_024139225.1. NCBI lineage: Eukaryota > Metazoa > Chordata > Mammalia > Eulipotyphla > Soricidae > Suncus > Suncus etruscus. The sequence goes on along the minus strand of NC_064867.1, from coordinate 14,163,804 downwards.
GACATTTTAAACTTAGTTCTCTTAACACTGTAAGAGCTCAATCTCCCATTTTCTAATGGGAAACCCAGTACTCAAAGCTTAGATATTGACTAGATTCTTGATATGTGTTCTCTCTTTAGGACACAAAGACTTTTGTTTATCTGCACAGAAGCCCCCATGAAATTAGAGGGAGGATATGTTCAAAGGACTTACAAGTTTTCTTGTGCCACAAATCAAAAATAAATGAGCAAAACTATTACCCTCTCCCTTTTCAGTCTTCTGGTGCTAACAAGAAACAAAATCAAAGGGATGTTGAAAAATAGGCTTAATACTTACTATCTCTGTAATTTCAAAGTCTTAGCTCTGACAAACAGTAGTGAAAGTCTACTGTTGTTGGAAAGGAATAAAATTGAAGCTATGAATGTTTGTGCTATTATTCAAAAGAATGCAGGCACTTTTACTTTTCTCTTCCCACATCACCCTTTTTTCCCATTTATTTTCCTGGTGATCATTTCCAGAGCACTTCTTTTTGATGTTCTTCTAATGAAATTCTCCTTGTGGAGAACAGAGAGATATTTTCAAAAGAAATTGTAACCTTGACAGACTATGGGCCTAAACACTATCTGAATTAAGTCCTAAATGCTTCCAAAGATCAAAGCAAAACCAATAACAATAACAAAAACAAAACAAGCATAAACTAAGAACAGGATCTCTGTTTTACTGTCAGCAAAATAGGTAAAATGAAGTAATACCATTATCACACTGCAAATTTTTCAGTTCTTTTTTGTCAGGCTCTTAATAAGCATGTTTTGAGTTGAGGGGTGTGTGTGTGAGTGAGTGTGTGTGTGTGTATGTGTGTGTCTGTTTGCGTGTGATGCACTACTATATAGCCTGTGGCAGAAGCAGTTTATTTTTCTATTCTTATCTCTGAGATATGAGGTCTTTTCAGGCTGAAATATGGTCTGCTGTGCAGCCTGCCTTTGTTGTTATAAGTGATAAGAACATTTCAGAAATGCAGAAAAACCTTACCTTGCAGGACAAGCAAAACGCTTTTCCGGCTCCATTTGATTTCAGTCACAAAATCTACTAAGAGACTGCAGTGACCAGTAAACTGCAGGCTACTCTTTGACATTTAATTTTGACCATTGTTCTACTAAAGAAACAGTTGTTAGCACAATGTTCACGTTCTGAAGTCTAACGAAAGAAAAACAAAATAAGGAGTGAATGATTTTCTGAGTGATTTTTTGAAAAGTATAAAACCTTTCAATTAGATGTTGAAAACACAAAAAGGTCTTGTTTTAAGAATCCTCAGCTTTATTAGTAATTCTGTTTTTCACATTTCCACAATAATGATAATACCTACTGTGTAAAGAGAACTGAAATAGAAAACAATTGTGAATTTTTTTCATGATATCTGACATGTAATGAACGCTCGTTAACTTGCAATAAATTTTTGTAAGAACTTTTCAGCTTTTCATTGAAATTATTAAGCAGATGTTTTCTATGCTCTACTGAATAAAGACCCTTGTAAAATTATCTATTGTATACATAAGAATTGAGAATAGTTTAATCAAATTTGCCTTTGTCTGATTGTGATGTCATATATACCCAAAGGGAAGCATTAAAATCAAGAAAAGAATGTAAAAGAAATAGAAATGAATGACCCTCACATCCAGAATTAATCTCTCACTCTTTTATTTTGTCCTAAATAATGTCCATAGTATAAAATATATATGTTTTGCAAAACTGGACTCAACTCATACTACAAATAAACACGACTTTCAGTATTAATTGGAATTCACTTCATGACATTTCCCCAGGATATATAATATTTTTGAAGATCATTGATCATTATGTATGTCACCAAGGGGATGCAGAAAGATGTGTGCAATATTCTGTAAGTAATTATCGTCTTCAGTATACTATTGGAAAAATTGAAGATAGGAAAGGAAAGCAGATCTGTTATGCTTTGTCAGGTCAGTTTATGGGGAGCAAAAATTAGCCTTCCTCTTAAATGCTCTAAATCTGAGTCACCTTTGGCTATGTAGAGAAAAGTTCCTAGATATATCCATAGGTTTCTGGAGCTTTGTACAGGAACATTTCTCTCTTCAAATTAGGGCTTCAAGTAGTATTCCTCTAACAAAAGAGATAAAAACAAGTTTATTGGCATTGATATCATATACATTACTCATGTATACATACCCATAAATGAATAACCTAAAAGGCTAGGGTTAAATTCTGGCTTAGATGGAACCTTCTCTAAAGAAAAATACATTTGCAGATAAATGACATGACTAAGATAAAGTGGGTTTATATTTCTAAACATTTCAATGTATTTATGGCAAACAGAGAAAACTGATAGGGCATTTTGTTTATATTCCTTTAATACTATCTTTGTAAAACAAAATTTGCCTTTTGTTTTTAGCAGATAAGGGGGATGGCAGAAACATTTTCCTGATTTTATCACATATTAACTTGAACCCAAAAGAATTTTTATGAAAATAAACATATTTTGTGACATTCTGATCTCTCTCAGCTTCTACATTTAGTAGCCTGGAAATGTTGTGAGTCAAGGACCTAAAAGTGCCATGACCTTCTGGGCTAAGGGAGTTGGTGGAAGTGGAGCAATAGCACATCTGATAGGGGGCTTGCCTTGCATAAAGTGGACCCAAGTTCTATCCCTGGCATCCTGTATGGTCTCCGGAGTTTGCCAGGCATGATTCCCGAGTGCAGAGCCAGGACTAAACCATGAGCAGTGCCAGGTGTGCCCAAAAATTTTTTAAAAAAGGGTGGGAGTTGATGATTAAGTTTTTGAGTTTCCTGACACTTTACTAAAAAATTTCAAAGAGAAAGACATGGTCATTTATAGGACCATGATGAGACTGATCACTGGAAACCAAGAGTGGAACATACTCAGTTGTGCTTATATTTTGGTGCTGTCTTTTCTCCTTATCTCTCTTTCCCACTGACTTACAGTCCTTTTCAAATAAGAAAAGTGAATAAAAACCCTTCTTTTATTTTGGTGGACACTTAAACTAGAAAATCTCAGGCATACCCTCAGTTGCTTGGTGATCTACTCTAACCCCAATATTTCCATTTTGACTTTGTTATGCTAATAGATTTACTTCAAATGGCATTTAATAATATCAGTTATAGTAATAGTTACCCCTGGAGATAACTTTCACATCTGTAGACTTAATGGAAAGTAAGTAAAAGTAGGCTTAAAAGAAATTTCTTTCATATGTGGTTCTGTTTTTCAGTTTCAGTGCTTACAGAAAATTTATTAGTGGGGAAATCAGTTTTTCTTAGGGACATCTTATGGATGATAAAACTGGTTCAGATAGGTTAGTTGTATTACTCACTGTCTCAAAGAGGATAATGATTATTTTCTTCCATTTCCTGTTACGTCCCATTACACACAGAATCTATACTAACTTCCCTGGGTTGCTCCATATTTCATAGTCTGGGATAATAAGGGGATAAGATTAATTGGCAATTGGAGGAAATATAAATAATTAGTTCATTAAAGTTAAGTAAAATGGTAGAATCCTTAATATTATTCAGTTTCAATGTCTTACTCAAGAACTTGGAGAATTAGTAACAGTTTAAATAACAAGAAGTTTAACTTTATCTTCCAAAAAGAGATGAATAAAATATGAAATTTAAAAGGTCACCAAAAGTACCTGTCTCTCCTCTTTTCATGTGTACATTTTTCTATGCCTGACAAAACATTCTGTTCGAGTTAATTGGCCAACGTAGAAAAATGAGCAAAGGAATATCTTCTGCATGGAAGATTTTTGTATTGATAGTATAAGACAATTACTTTGAGCAAAAGTCTCAGATTTCATTATCAGCTGAACATAAGAGGTTCACCTTGCTTCACACTTATCAATAACCACACAAGTATATATCTCATAGGCACCAAGATCACTGTTTCTCTTTCCTCCTCTTGATGTTCTTCTTCAGAGTCTTTGATCATTGGGCAACTTTTCTATGTTCTTGTGTTCTCTAGGTTCTCAATTTCTAAGTTAAATTGTCCATCAGTGTTACTCCTTATGCTTGTCTTCTCTATATATTTTTAAGTCTTCTCTTCATACTATAACCTCTAACCTTCAACTATATTCTGCAAATTTTTAACTTAGATTCCTCTAAAAGTTTCAGACACAAAGTATATTTTTAATAGGAGTATACTTTATAAACTTGATATATGTCTATGTCTTCATTGACCTTAGAAATATTGGATCATTGACTCATTCTTCTTTGTTCTTCAAGATCCATAAAGGTATTTATATCACTACATAAAATGTCTCAGAAAGTCTGTTATTGAACTCAGCGGTGAGTTTACTCTCTCCTCTTGGTGAGAACATAATTAAAATATAGTATATTATATTTATCAAATATATTAATTAATATATTTAATTATTACACACAATTATTAAATATTATAAATACAGTATTATCTTATATATTAATATATAACATTCTTATAGCATAAACAGATAAAAGAAAAGCTTATTATCCAGAGGAAATAATGAGAAAAAAAAAGCTGATTATTTAATCATTGCCCCATGCAAATATGATGATAGAGGGAACTATATAGACATTTTATTTGCTTTTGGGACTGTTGTATTTGTGTCTCGCCTGTATAAAAATCAGACCTGATTCAAAAGGTTCAGAAAATAGGGGATAAGCTCCTTCCTGGGTAGAGATGGTGCTGAGTCATGGAAACAAAGTCTTGGTGGGGCTTGGGTCATCAGCAGGAACATCTGGAACTGGCTTCTATTTCTTATTCTGGAAAGCAGTTTATTTTAGAAGATCTGAAACAATAGCTGAACAGATAAGTTCTACAACTGCCAGCATTTGTAATGACAGACCCAAGGCTTAATGGCTTGTGTCTACTGGCTAGCACGTTCCTTTAAGAATGTTTAATTTGTGTTGGTGTAATTTATTGTGTGTAATTTCCCCTGTGAATTCTAAGAATTCTTAGAACCAGTGAGGTTTGAATCTATTCTTTATTATTATTATTATTATTATTATTATTATTATTACTACTACTACCATACCGCTATATATATATTATATATATATATTTTTTCTATTTTGGTGGGTTTTCTAAGTCCAGAGATCACAGGCCTCTGTCGGCTTTTGTTTTTCGGTATTTTGCTCTGTGCTCAGAAATCATTGCTGAAATGCTCAGGGACATATGGGATGCTGGGGATCAAACCGTATCCACCTCGTGCAAGGCAAATACTCTATCACCTGTGATATCACTCTGACCCCACAGGTCTTTAACTGCACAATTTCTTTGTTAGTGTTCTTACAGGTACAAAATTGGTTGTCTCTGAAAAACAGGTTTAATTTTCACTCTGTTCTTTAAATTGCTTGTTGTATTATTGATAAGCAGAATAGAAATTCAGCAATTGTTTATGGATTCAAATTTAAAAACTCAAGCTTTTTTTGTAGCAGAGTACATATTCTGGTGCCAAAAAGTATTCATTATGCCAGTGTCATAGTCCATAAAAAGGTTTTAATTTATCTGAATTATTTTTCCTAACTCTTTGTGCTTTGGCAATCATAACTATTATAGTTCTTACAATGCCTAAGGACTGAAAAAAACTGAGAAATATATTGGTGGAGCAGTTTCAGAAAGAGAAACATTGTTGGTAATGTTGAAAGAATGACAGCCAGCAGGCAAAATATCAGGCTATCCTGATATTATATTCCAGTTTGCATAATTGGATATTACTGATGGGACCATGAAGAAAGAGTACTCTAAAGAGAAATATGCTCTATCTATGGAGTGATAGACCCTTGCTGTTGTAAATATAGAGTTCTAATGTTGGGGTGAGGCCTTTCTCTGCACGGCCTCTGTAGCCCATTGGCCAGTGGGTCTGCAGGTTGTAGGACAATGGTGGAGAAATTCGCGAAGTCTGTTTAAGTTTCAGGAGTCAGTCAGTTTTATTTCACGGCCTTAACCCCTATGTGCATGTCCCCACATGGCTTCTTTGCTGCCCTCCATGGTCCTTTGCTGCCTTTTCTTTCCTATCCCCCAGCCAACACCTTTATTCCCAACCATAGATCCCTCCCAGTTGTGATATATTAGCTTATGGAATTGGGGGAGGAGTAACACCTTGCCTCTAAAACTTTCTTCCCTGCTAGTGAAAATCTCACCACTTCTCACCACGTATGCATTTTTTGATTATACAAACAAGAAGTAAAATTCATGTTCTGAAAAAAAGGAAGCATTTTGATACTGTAATAGGGATACTCCTCATGTTATAAATTAAAGCATGTAGATGCATTTGAAGCTTGAATTTGACCACTTAGAAGCAAATCCAAAAAAGTGAGTTTAAATTTTTCCAACTGATTCAGTCAAATAATTTATCATAAAGTAATTTCTGAGCTAGAAAATCATAACCAAGTGGAGAAATAGATTCTAGAGCCTATGTCATTTATTTTTATATTCTCAAATAACAAATAGTAATAGAGCTATAGACTCAACTTTTCTTCCTTCAAAGGTTAAGGAAAATAAACCTGCTGACTGCCATTGACTTTATAGATTCTGAATGGCCACAATTCACACCTATTGACCTCTTACATCAGAGCCAAAATGTATTTTAAACATAATTAGAAACATCCTTTTTAGTATTATCAGGTAGGTAGGAATGGTTCAAAATTGAGTCAATATATAAAAAATTAAGACAGAAATTTCAAGTCAATAAGGTCAAATTCAAAGACTTTTCACTTGAATAATATTGACAAATAAGTAATGAGGGGAAACCATTGTATTTTCATAATCACTGACTCTCCTACAATTCTGGGAAGCTTTCTTATTTCTCATGTGTTCCCTTTAAGTTTTTATATCCAGGTAATGCATTTGCATTTCCATGTGAAATGCAAGTATATCATTAGTTCCCTCACTAGGTTACAGAGAAAAAGTTTAATTTTTTCACAAAGAAGCTTTATGCATATTTTTCCTCTACTATCTTTGGTGTAATTTCAATCGAAAGCGTTGCCAGTAAAGGTTTCTCTTTTAAATAGATGCACTCAATGTTAGAAACAGACTAAGGGCCTGGAGAGATAGCACAGCGGCGTTTGCCTTGCAAGCAGCCGATCCAAGACCAAAGGTGGTTGGTTCGAATCCCGGTGTCCCATATGGTCCCCCGTGCCTGCCAGGAGCTATTTCTGAGCAGACAGCCAGGAGTAACCCCTGAGCACCGCCGGGTGTGGCCCAAAAACCAAAAAAAAAAAAAAAAAGAAAGAAAGAAACAGACTAAATATTTGTTTTAGAACTTTGTTGGTTCTAAGGCTGAACTAGAAAGTTCAGCTCTCCCTAATGTCATTTATAGTACTCTGATTCCCCAATCAATGGAACTTTAATGTTCGTTGATTTCAGGTAGGTTGAACGGAAAAGACGTATATTTTCCACTTAAAAGAAAAGCCTCGGCCCCCCGGGAAGGTAAGGAAGTCCCTCCCGCCCGCCCCGACCGCGTGAACGCTGGCCTCCCTCCGGCTGGGGTTCCCTTGCCCCCGGGAAGGTAAGGAAGTCCCTCCCGCCCGCCCCGACCGTGCAAACGCCTGCCTTCCTCCTGCTGGGGCTCCCTTGCCCCCCGGGAAGGTAAGGAAGTCCCTCCCGCCCGCCCCGACCGCGCAAACGCCTGCCTTCCTCCGGCTGGGGTTCCCTTGCCCCCGGGAAGGTAAGGAAGTCCCTCCCGCCTGCCCTGACCGTGCGACCAGCTGCCTTCCTCCTGCTGGGGCTCCCTTGCCCCCGGGAAGGTAAGGAAGTCCCTCCCGCCCGCCCCGACAGTGCGAACGCCTGCCTTCCTCCGGCTGGGGTTCCCTTGCCCCGGGAATGTAAGGAAGTCCCTCCCGCCCGCCCCGACCGCGCAACCGGCTGCCAGCCTCCTGCTGGGGTTCCCTTGCCCTGGGAAGGTAAGGAAGTCCCTCCCACCCGCCCCGACCCTGCGACCGGCTGCCTTCCTCCTGCTGGGGCTCCCTTGCCCCCGGGAAGGTAAGGAAGTCCCTCCCGCCCGCCCCGACCACGCGAACGACTCCCTTCCTCCTGCGGGGGTTCCCTTCCCCAGGGAAGGTAAGAAAATCCCACCCGCCCGCCCCGACCGTGCGACCGGCTGCCTGCCTCCTGCTGGGGTTCCCTTGCCCCCGGGAGGGTAAGGAAGTCCCTCCCGCCCGCCCCGACCATGCGAACGCCTGCCTTCCTCCTGCTGGGGCTCCCTTGCCCACAGGAAGGTAGGGAAGTTCCGCTCACCCACGCGGACAGCGTGAACGTGCCCGCCCCCCGTCGGGTATCTCCTGCCTCCCAGAAATAGCTGACAACAATAGGGCAAAGCAACGAATCAGGCCACAAAAAGAGCACAAGAGAAGCCAAACCGGGGCAAGCCCACCCAACAGTACCACTAGATCCACCCTCAGGGAGGGGACCCATTCCCACACCACAGGGGATCAAAACAGACTGAAATTGGAAGAAACAGATCTCCAAAGCACACCAATAAACACAAGGAAATATGGGTAAATCAAAGAGAACCCTAAGATCTGAAGATACGGAGACAACCCCTAACAAATTTCCAAGTCCGCCAAAACGCACAGATTTGTGGGAAAGTGACCTAAAAGCAGCAATGAGGAAGGAAACACAAGAACTAATAAAAGAAATGAGAGAAACTTTAGCTACCGAGTATAAGATATCTATGGAGGAACGAATCACCCAAATTAAAGAAGAAATGTTAAAGAGTATGAGAGAGTTCATTCAAAAAGAAGTGAAGGAATTAACAGACAAAGTAACAAGCCTTACTAGCAGAAACACAGAGTTGGAGAAACACATCGAAGAACTCGAAGGAAAACTGCAAACAAAAAATGACCAAGAAACCAACAAAGAAATAAAAGGCAAAGCACTGGAAGGAAAAGTCCAGTACCTAATGAACAAGGACAAAAGAAACAATCTAAGAATCGTGGGTATACCAGAAGGGGAGGAAATAGGGAAAGGGGAAGAACAAGTAGTCAGAGAGATAATAGCAGAGAACTTCCCCACCCTTTGGAATGAAACTTCAGGGCAATTCCAGGAAATCAAGAGAGTTCCTAATAAGATAGATCCTAATAAACCTACACCAAGACATATAGTAATCCAAATGGCAAAAAACAAAGAGAAAGAGGAACTTCTTAAGGCAATAAGAGAGAAAAAAAACCTCAAGTACAAAGGTAGGGACATAAGAATCAAACCAGATCTCCCAATCGAAATAATTCAAGCAAGGAGACAGTGGAATGACATATTTAAACGACTGAATGAAAGAAACTTCCAACCTAGAGTCCAATACCCGGCAAAATTATCATTCATATGGGAGAACAGACTGAAAACATTTTCAAACAAGACCGAACTAGAGCTATTTGTGCAAACAAAGCCGATCCTAAACGACCTACTCAGAGATGAATTACACAATCCAAACCCCCGATTGTAACAAAAGCCACCCTACACAACACAACTGCACAACAGTCCTCTCTCTCAATAATCTCCCTAAATGTTAATGGACTAAACTCTCCAATTAAAAGACACATAGTAGAGAACTGGATTAGGAAAAATAAACCGGACTTCTGTTGCCTACAAGAAACACACCTACAGCTACAGGACAAGCATAGGCTTAGAATCAAAGGATGGAAAGTAATTATTCAGGCCAATGGAAAACAAAAAAGAGCAGGGACAGCCATTCTTATATCAGACCAAATTGCATTCAACCTCAAGAAAGTGGTCAGAGATAAAGAGGGTCACTACATACTGATCAGGGGAACATTAGATCAAGAAACACTAACCCTGGTCAATATCTATGCACCCAATGTAGAGTCAGCAAAATATGTGAGGCAACTGCTCGTAAACCTGGAGAAACACATGAAGGGAAATGTGATAGTAGTAGGGGACCTCAATACTCCACTATCACCACTGGACAGATCCACCAAACAGAAAAATAGCAAAGAAATAAGAGCTCTAAATGAAAAATTAGAAGATTTGGGGCTAATAGACTTATATAGAGCCCTCCATCCCCAGAAAGCAGAATACACATTCTTCTCGAGCCCACATGGAACCTTCTCCAGAATAGACCATGTCTTGGGATACAAAACCAACCTATATAAGACCACAAAGGTAAGGATCATTAGAAGTACCCTTTCAGATCACTATGCAACAGAACTCAAAATCGATGTCAAGAAGAAACAATGGAGAAAAACTAATACCTGGAGATTAAACAACATGCTGCTCAACAACAGCTGGATCAAAGAACAACTCAAGGAAGAAATAAAAAGATTCCTTGAGACAAATGACAATGAAGAGACAACATGTCAAAATTTATGGGACACAGCAAAAGCAGTAATTAGGGGGAAACTCATAGCGATACAGGCCTATGTCAAGAAACAAGAAAATAACAAAACCAACAGTTTAAAAGATCACCTCAAATTGGAACAACAGCAACAGAGAAATCCAACCACAACCAGAAGGCAAGAAATAATAAAAACCAGAGCAGAAATAAACAACATAGAAACTAAAAAAACAATACAAAAAATCAATGAAACCAGGAGTTGGTTTTTCGAAAAAATAAACAAGATAGACAAACCACTGGCAAAACTCACCAAAAAGAAGAGGGAAAACAACCAAATCAGTAGGATCACAAATGAAAGGGGAGAGATTACAACAGAACCTCAAGAAATACAACATATCATAAGATCATATTATGAACAACTATACTCAGCTAAGATAGAGAACCCAGAAGAAATTGACAGATTCTTGGACAAACACCCTCTTCCAAGACTGGAAAAGGAAGAACTAGAAAGCCTAAACAGACCAATCACCTCAGAGGAAATTGAAGATGTAATTAAAAAACTCCCTAAGAACAAAAGCCCAGGCCCAGATGGATTTACAGGTGAATTCTACCAAACATTCCGGGAAGATTTACTACCACTTTTCCATAGGCTCTTCCAAGCCATAGAAAAAACAGGAATCCTCCCTAACTCCTTCTATGAGGCAAATATCACACTCATTCCCAAAGATGGCAAAGATACCACCAAGAAAGAAAACTACAGACCAATCTCACTAATGAACATAGATGCAAAGATACTCAACAAAATCTTAGCAAACCGAATCCAGCACTTCATCAAAAAGATCATACATCATGACCAAGTGGGATTTATACCAGGAATGCAAGGTTGGTTCAACATACGCAAATCAATCAACATTATACATCACATCAACAACAAGAAAAACAAAAACCACATGATCATATCAATTGATGCAGAGAAGGCATTTGACAAGATCCAACACCCTTTCATGTTAACGACACTCAGCAAAATAGGGTTAGAAGGAACCTTCCTCAAGATAGTCACAGCTATCTATGAAAAGCCTACAGCCAACATTATACTTAATGGCGAGAAACTAGAAGCATTTCCATTAAGTTCAGGAACTAGACAAGGCTGTCCACTCTCTCCACTCTTATTCAATATAACCCTAGAAGTCCTAGCAATAGCAATCCGACAAGAGAAGGGAATCAAAGGAATCCAAATTGGGAAAGAGGAACACAAGCTATCTCTATTTGCAGATGATATGATGATATACATTGAAAATCCTAAAGAGTCCACAGTAAAACTCCTAGAAACAATTAACCAATACAGCAAAGTGGCTGGATACAAAGTCAATACACAAAAGACAGTAGCATTTCTATATACAAACAACGAAATCGAGGAGAGAGAGATTAAAAACACAATACCATTTAAAATAGTATCAAAAAATATCAGGTACCTAGGAATCAACCTTACAAGGGAAGTGAAAGACCTATACCAGGGAAACTTCAAAATGCTTCAGAAAGAAATTGAAGACGATCTAAAGAATTGGAAAAACATCCCATGCTCATGGATAGGTAGAATTAACATAGTCAAAATGACTATCCTACCCAAACTACTATATAGATTTAATGCAATCCCTATCCAAATCCAGACACCATTCTTTAAAGAAATAGAACAATCAATCATAAAATTTTTCTGGAACCACAAAAGACCCAGGATAGCCAAAAACATACTGAAAAACAAAAATCTGGGAGGCATCTCCTTACCTAACTTGAAACTATACTATAAAGCCATAGTAGTCAAAACAGCATGGTACTGGAACAGAGACAGGACTTCAGACCAGTGGGTCAGAACAGAATTCCCAGACATAAACCCCAAGATATACAGCCAACTAATATTTGATAAAAGAGGTAAGAACCTGAAATGGAACAAAGGAAGTCTATTCAACAAATGGTGTTGGTACAACTGGAAAACCACATGTACGAAAGTGAAGATTGACCCCATACCTCACCCCTTATACAAAAGTTAACTCAAAATGGATCAAAGACCTTGAAATCAGACCTGAATCTATAAAGTTTATCGAGAATAAAATAGGCAGAACACTCGAAGACCTATACATCAAAAAGGTCTTTGAGAATGGAGCACCAATGGCAAGAACATTAGCATCAAATATAAACAAATGGGACTACATTAAACTTAAAAGCTTCTGCATGGCAAAAGAAACCCTACTTAATGCAAGAAGACAGTTAACAGAATGGGAAAAAATCTTTTCACTCGACATATCAGATAAAGGGCTGATATCTAGAACATACAAAGCACTCAGAAAGCTGAGCCCCCCAAAACCAAATAAAGCCATAAAAAAATGGGGAGATGAAATGAATAGACACTTCTCTGAGGAAGACAGAAGGATGGCCAACAAACACATGAAAACATGCTCACCTTCACTCATCATCAGGGAGATCCAAATCAAGACAACAATGAGATACCACCTTACACCAGTGAGGATGGCTCACATCAAAAATAATGGAAACAACCTTTGTTGGCGGGGATGCAGTATGAAAGGAACTCTCATCCACTGCTGGTGGTAATGCCCCCTAGTCCAACACCTATGGAGGAAAGTCTGGAGAGTGCTCAAAGAACTCAGAATTGAGCTGCCATTTGACCCAGCAATTGCTCTCCTAGGCATATATCCACAAGATTGAAGGACATTCATTCCAAAATACGTATGCACCCCACTATTTATTGCAGCACTCAGTATAATAGCCAAATCTTGGAACCAACCTAGATGTCCAACAATGGATGAATGGATCATTAAGATGTGGTACATATACACAATGGAATATTACATGGCAGTTAGAAATGATACAATCACAGACTTTGCAGCAACGTGGATGGACCTAGATCATGTTATGTTAAACAAAGTAAGTCAGAAGACAAAAGATAAACACAGAATGGTAGCACTATTCTGAAACACCTAGAACATATATTTTACACACAACTAATACCTAACAATCATACAACAGGGTTTAACAGGGTAGAAACTCCGAACACTGTAATAGTCAACATATACGTGGGAGCAGTGTCCAAAATACATGAAAAAGGAACAACGCAAACTCTTGACGGCTCATTATACCACAAAGAAAACAGCAACAACAGAAACAGCAACATAGAGAGAACAGGTACGTAATCAGACCCCCACAACAAAAGCTCACAATAATCCCTTAGAGATTGTAAACAGGAACACAAGTATAGAACACCACAGGAAATCACGGACTGCAATGGCAATATACCATAACACTACGTTTTAATTCCTTTACCTTGCTACATTTTAAATAACCTCTCAGCTTTTCTGTCCACAGGCACCCTTAGATACAAAGGGCGGACAAACTAAGATGGCAACTCGGGATACCACACGAGATACCATACCTTGTTTGCAAGACGAGATGGCCACGAGAAAACTCTTTAACATAGACTTTATTTCTAGGTTAAACCTTCTTTTAGGAATTGAAGCATGGGACCAGTCAGACCACCAAAGCAGTACCTGTGACGACGTACAGACCTAAACTACAGGCTCTAGTCATCGAACACATTCAACCAAACCAGCATTCCTTTGCTATTCTCTCCTTTCTTCTCGCTACTTTTTTCTTTTTTTTCTCTTCTATTCTTCTCTTTACTTTTTCCCCTTTCTCTTCTCCCTTTCTACGGTATTTTCTCTTTTCTCTTCCTTCATACCCCTCCCATATACCTTCCCCTTTCCCCCCCCCCGGAAATCCAACTATCCCATCACCCCTCAATCCCATGCAGATCTCCCACCATATTAAAACTCTCCACCCTCAGTCCCTAATCTCTTAGGCATCAAGATCGACCTCCTACCCAACGAACCAGTACCCAGCACCCAGGCGAGGGGACACCCAGCCAATCCCACACCTCGTCTCCTGCAAGAAAAGACAGCCAACTTCCCTGAAGACTCATGCTACGAGACCATCCCTAACATCTCCCCCTAACGTGGACTGTTTCCTGAAACCGGACTTAGGTCCAATAGTATCCCCAATGCAAGAACTCTTCCAAGAATTCCCTGCCGCAAATTTTTACCAATATGAAGAAGGTCAGGGGGAGTGATTGGAAGATGCCTGGGAACCCACACACCACAAGAAAAATCCAAAAGACAACGGGAAAAACTGTACTTCCAACATAGGCATAAGACCTGTAATACACCACCTCTTTACATGTTCTCCCCCAAATGTAAAGTAGTCTATTGCACCACTTTGGTCCTTTAAAAACTTCGCTAACTCATTTTATCTCTCTCTTTTTTTTTTAATGTTTGCCCTACATATATATTTGTGGGCACATACACTTTTATTTCTTTTTTTTTTTTTTATAATCGTTTTTGGGTATGCGACCTATTTTTGTTACCCACTCTGTCCAATCCAAATACACCGACAATGTAATGGAGCACCACTTCCCTCTGCAAAGGCACACTAAATAAAGGGGAAATCTTACATATAAAAAAAAAAGAGATCTTATCTACTAAAGATGGGAACTCATAGTTGTTTACAATACAGGGTTATCTCCTACCTTGAAAATATGTCATGTGGAATCAACTTAGACCTCAGGTGATTAGATACCATTCAACCAGCCTTGAACCCTGGATCCCAGACATAGAAACGGCACAGCTCTTCACAACAGCTGCAAGAAACAAACTCCATCTGGGACAGCCTTAGTACTGCAGGGTCAACAACAAGGGCCAGCTTAAACACGATATCCCGACAATGAGGAAAATGTGAACAACTTGACCTCAGAGCTGTTTAGCCTACCTCACCAGCCAACGACAAGACAAAACCAGAAGACATGGCACCCTTTGGTAGGTCCAAAAGCCAAGATTGTGTTTTACAGATGACTGGATACGAGAACCACGACCAGACTGTATACATCTTGGGACCAATAAAAAAGCCCTAGTCTAGGGTTTGAACTAAGACCTGCACAATAAGCATGATCCTCAGTTCCAAAGGTCCGGCAGAGACAATTGTAACGGAAAGGGGCTTCTGTAAGCACAAAGAAAGACGCTATCCTAGATGCCATCCTAGGTTCAGGGCAAAGACTAAGATCACCAACCACAGAAGACGGATTAAAATGGCACTGAGGTAACAGAACCTCTAGATTCACAAAGACTGACTTCACCATAAGTCCCATCTCAGGATCTGTACAGATACTGAGACCTCTAAACACAGAGCTCTGATTGCATCACCCTGGACAGAGCAGAAGTCTTCCACACACCAAAAAAAAAAAAATAAAATAAAAAAACCCACCACCAGGAGAGTAATGATCCTGAGCAAAGACTAGAGTTGATCCCATGACAGTATACTCCAAGGACGGAGAAACCCCATATCGCATAGGGCAAGTGAATTCCTTTACGAATGACCCCAATATTTACTGTGCCAGGGCAGAAGGGAAAAAAAAAACACAAAACCTTGGACATTTATATATATATATATGTATATGTATATGTATATATATATTACCTTCATTTATTATTGTTATTATTATTTTTATTTACCTAGCTATTTTGGTCGATTTCTCTGTTTGGATGTGATTATTGAAATCGTTGTCCCCAGATATCCTTATTTATTTATTTACTTTTTTTCTTTTCTCTCTTCCTTTTCTTTCGAGAGGGGCTACGCCATGTTTCTTATTTCAAGACCACGGCGTGTTTTTTTTTGTTTGTTTGTTTTTTGTTTGTTTTTGGTTTTTGTTTGTTTTGTTTTATTTTGTTTATCTGTCTTTTGTGGTGCTTATCGATATAGCTGGAGTCCTCACTGGATATTTGACACTTCTTTTGGTACTGGTGGAGTGTTTCACATTCTTTCTCTCACTCATTTCCCAAATCGATGATGAGAACCTCTAGAAGGATTCTGCCCATCTTCGGGGTATTAGACTTTTACCCCCAGTTTATATATTTTCACCTTTTCAGGCAAAACCACGCAACTTGAACTAGCTAGCCCTGCCCCCACTTAGAGGGGGAAATCAGGGAGGCATCAAGACCAAACTGATGCAAGACTACTAAGTAGTAGGTTAGATACAGAGGGGACCACATATTCTAGACGCCCTGGGGGAGAGGGAAGAGGAAATGGGAGGTAGGACAAAAACGGAGGTGTAGGGAGGACAATTTAGGGATGGGAATCCCCCCTGATTTTATGTAAATATATACCTAAAATATTATTGTCAACAATATGTAAGCCACTATGATCAAAGTAAAAATTACATAAAAAAAAAAAAGAAAAGCCTCAAGGATATAAAACTCCACATAAGATATTCACTTCTTGGGGCTAATTTGTTGCCAAAAATTGAGATAGTTAACCTGCTTATATTCATTGACAGCATAGTGGAAGCTAATTCATTAATTATTGTTTGCTATCTCTGCCAGTTATTTTCACTTGCAAAAAGGAGAATAAAATATAGCTTCATTTCCAAGATACCAAATTGATACGATGACCAGTGACCCCATCAATAAAGTCAGACATTTTCTGTTGGAAATGGAACTGTCTTTCTGAGCTGTGGAGTAGGGCAGCCTGGTGCCAAGGAAATTGTTTACCCTGCAGTACCAAGAAATGATCTGAGGTGAAAATCATCTGAAATGAAAATCACTTAACGTTTAACTTCTTCTATCCCATTTAGTCACCAATTGAAAAAAGTAGCTGGTACTCTTCAGCATGCAGGATTTGATTGCATGTAGTCTTTAACTCCTTCCTGGGTTTCTGGGACTCCAATGATTCTTACGTTGTTTCTGTTGAGTTTATCAAAGACTTCTATTTTCCAGGAAGGAGATCTTCAGGAAGAATCAACTGTCAAAGACATCATCAAAGGGATACTCCCAGAGTTAAAGACTACATGCAATCAAATCCTGCATGCTGAAGAGTACCAGCTAAAAGAGACCCAAAGAAAAACACCCCAAGACACATCCTCGTTATAATGGTTCTATCCTCTATGGTTATAAATACCATAGATAGAATACTGAAAGCAGCAAGATCAAAAAGGGAAATTACATTCAAAGGAGCATTCCTAAGACTTACAGCAAACATGTCACAAGAAACTCTCAAGGCCAGAAGAGAGTGATGGGATATTGTGACAAGACTAAATGAAATGAATGCCTCACCAAGAATACTTCACCCAGCCCAACTCACGTTCAGGTTTGAAAGAAGAATACATAGCTTCATGTATAAACAACAGCTCAGAAACTTCACAGATGATAAACCAGACGTAAAGGAAAAACTGACAGGTCTACTCTAAGACAAGAGAGACCAAAAAACACAGCAAACTTATCTACAAAGATGACATTAAATCCTATGACAATCATCTCCCTCAGTGTCAATGACTAAATTCACCAATTAAAAGACACAGAGTGGCAAAATGGGTCAAAAAGATGAATCCAACCTTCTGCTGCCTACAAAGAACACATCTGCATAGACTCAAAATCAAAGGCTAAAGGAAAATCATCCAAGAAAACAACACCCTCAAAAAATATGGGGTGCCCATATTAATATCTGATGACAACAACTTTACACTCAGAAAAGTGGTAAGGGACAAAGATGGACACTATGTACTAATCAAGGGATATGTGCAACAGGAAGAAATCAGACTATTAAACATATATGCACCCAATGAGAGACCAGAAAATTGTCTAATACAATTAGTGACAAATCTGAAAGCAGACATAAATAATAACACAATAATTGTGGGAGACCTCAACAAAGCCCTATCAACACTTGATAGGTCAACCAGATTGAAACCCAACAAAAACATACTAGCCCTGAAAAGAGTTATGGAAGAAAGGACTAGTAGATATAAACAGGACACTCTATCCCAAAAAACCTGGATACACATTCTTTTTCAATGTACATGGGCCATTCTTCAGAATAGACTACATGCTGACACATATAACATACCTCCATAAAATCAAGAGGATAGAAATCTTGCAGGCTACCTTTGCTCATCACAAGGCTCTGAAATTAGATGTGAACTACAAAACCACAAAGAAGAAAACTTTAACAATTGGAAATTAAACACCCTGCTACTGAACAACCAATGGGTCTGAGATGAAATCAAAAAGGAAATCAAAACTTTCCTTGAAACAAATGATAATGAAGAAACAAACTTCCAGAATCTATGGGACACAGCAGAAGCGGCCCTGAGAGGAAAATTTATAGCTCTACAAGCACACATCAGGAAGGAAGAAGGGGCATACCTGAATAACTTAATGACACATCCTAAAAAATTAGAAAATGACCAACAAAAGGAGCCAAAAATAGGGAGACAGAAGGAAATAACAAAGCTGAAAGCAGAAATCAATGAAGTAGAAAACCAAAAAAAATTAGAAAGATCAACAAAAGCAGAAGTTGGTTTTTTGAAAAAAAAAAAAAAAAACAAGATTGATAGACCATTGACAAAACTCACAAAGAAAGAGAGAGAGAAACCTGATAACCCATATTAGAAATAAAAAGGGGGAGATCATGACAGATATTGCAGAGATCCAAAGGGTAATCAGAGACTACGTTGAGAAACTTTATGCTACTAAACATGAGAACCTAGAAGAAATAGAAATATTTTTGGACACTTATAACCTTCCACATTTAACTAAGGAGGATGTAGCATATCTAAACACTCCATCACTACCGAGGAAATTGAAATTGTTATCAAACATTTGCCCAAAAAGAAAAGCCCAGGCCCAGATTGATTTCCTAATAAATTTTTTCAAATACTCCAAGAGGAGCTACTACCAATCCTAGCCAAGCTCTTTTATGAAATTGAAAAAACGGGAACACTCCCAAACAGCTTTTCTGAAGCCAACATCACCTTGATACCAAAACCAGACAGAGACCAGCCAAAAAAGAAAATAACAGACCAATATCCCTGATGAATGCTGATGCAAAGATCTGCAACAAAATCCTGGTAAATAGGATCCAATGCATCATCAAGAAGATCATACACTATGACCAAGTAGGTTACATCCCAGGAATGCAAGGATGGCTTAACATCCATAAATCTATCAACATCATACACAACATCAAGAACAAGAAAAATAAAAATCACATGATCATATCAATAGACGCAGAGAAAGCATTTGATAAGGTATAACACCCATTCTTGATCAAAACTCTCAGCAAGATGGGAATGAAAGGAACCTTTCTCAATCTACTTGAAGCCATCTACCACAAGCCAATGGCAAATATTACCTCAATGGAGAAAAACTAAAAGCCTTTCCTCTAAATTCTGGTACAAGACAAGGCTGTCCTCTCTCACTGTCCCTCTTCAACATAGTACTGGAAGTTCTTGCTATAGCGATCAGGCAAGAGAAAGATATCAAGGGAATCCAGTTAAGAAAGGAAGAAATCAAGCTCTCATTGTTTGCAGACGACATGATACTCTACTTAGAAAACCCTAAAGCCTCTACCAAAAAGCTCCTAGAAACAATAGATTCATATAGCAAGGTGGCAGGCTACAAAATCAACACACAGAAATCAATGGCCTTTTTATACACCAATAATGATAGGGAAGAGATGGACGTCAGGAAGGCAATCCCATTCACAATAGTGCCACACAAACTCAAATACCTTGGAGTCAACTTGACCAAAGATGTGAAGGATCTATACAAAGAAAACTATAAAGCCCTGCTCCAAATAATAAGAGAGGTTACACGGAAATGGAAACACATACTGTGCTCATGGATTGGCAGAATTAACATCATTAAAATGGCAATACTCCCCAAAGCATTATACAGATTTAATGTGATTCCCTTAAAAATACCCATGACATTCTTCAAAGAAGTAGATCAAACACATATTAAGTTCATCTGGAACAATAAACACCCACGAATAGCTAAAGCACTCCTAGGGAAGAGGAAAATGGGAGGCATTACTTTCCCCAACTTTAAACTGTACTACAAAGTGCACATCACAAAGAATGAGAAAAAGCAGTGTTGGCGGAGATGTGGAGAAAATCTTAATGGAAAGCAATATGGAGATTCCTCCAAAATCTGAAAATTGAGCTCCCATTCGTCCCAGCTATTCCACTTCTAGGGATATACCCTAGGAACACAAGAATACAATACAAAAACCCCTTCCTCACACCTATATTTATTGCAGCAGTATTCACAATATCCAGCCTCTGGAAACAACCAAGATGCCCTTCAACAGACGAATGGTTATGGTACACATACACAATGGAATATTATGCAGCCCTCAGGAGTGATGAAGTTATGAAAATTTCCTATGTATGGATGTACATGGAATCTATCATGCTGAGTGAAATAAGTCAGAGGGAGAGAGAGAGATGCAGAATAGTCTCACTCATCTATGGTTTTTAAGAAAAATAAAAGTCATTTTTGTAACAATCCTCAGAGACAGTGAGAGGAGGGCTGGAACACCAGCTCACTTCATGAAGCTCACCACAAAGAGCGGTGAATACTCTATAGAAATAACTACACAGAGAACTACCATATTCATGTGAATGAATGAGGGAACTGGAAAGCCTGTCTGGAGTACAGGTGGGGGTGGGGTGGGATGGAGAGACATTTGGGACATTGGTGGTGGGAATGTTGTACTGGTGAAGGGGGTGTTCTTTACATGATTGAAACCTAATCACAATCATTTATGTAATCAAAATTTTTAAATAAAGGGAAAAATGAAGAAAAAAACAGTACTAAATTTGTGACGTAGTATCTGTCCAGGAAGTATTGGAAAAATAAGCTTATGTGCAATCAACCTTTTTTATATAATATATATATATATATATATATATATATATATATGGGGAAAATGCATCTTGGCTGATCCCTAAACATTGACCTTGATGGCTTCTATCACTGTAGGGCCCAAACAACATTGCATTTTCTGGCCCTCACATAGAACCACTGGCTGGTTGACCAAGTTTCAACGGAAGTAGTCCTCTGTCATTCCCCCATCGAAAGTGAGTTTGTGTGTGTGTGTGTGTGTGTGTGTGTGTGTGTATGTGTTTGCCAGTCTGTCTGTGTCTGTGACTGTGTGTGTCTTTGTCCTGAGAGAAGTTAGTTTTGGTCATATATTCTACCCTATTATTGTTATAGAATACATGAAAGGATGCAGATTTATTACATTTATGTTGTTTTCTCTTCTCTTGTATTTTTACTTCTAGTATGGAAATACTGTGCTAATATCTCAGGATTCTTCAAGCCAAGAGTTGACTTCGAAGTGTTCTTTCTTTCAAGTGTTGCTTTAAGTTATGTTGGGATATTGTATCTAAAATCTAGAATAACAATATTTCCAGCTATATAGGTGTCACAATCTTATCCCAAATTACATTGGTTTTGATCTCTCTGAACAAAAGCATGAGGCAATAGTAAGATTCTAATTTAATTTAATTCTAAGATTAGAATTAAAGGTCCTATTACTTTTATTTTTGTCTCCTTCCTTCTCCTGAATCAGTTACTCTGGAAACCAACAGTGAGCTCATGAGCAACTTTATGGGTTCACCAACATGTGGAGAAACTTCCTACCCATATTCTTGTGAATAACTTTGAATTTTCTAATCCTGTATGTAAGCTCTATCCTTATGTAAGCTCTGAGATAACGATGGCCCTGAACAATGACTAGACTGTAACATCAAAAGTGATCTAGAGAACTCTGCTGGAACTCAGATGCCAGCACCCCTATCTTCCTGTCTTCTGTTCTATGATGCATTCTCGGCCTGATTTCATCCTGGGTGTGGCTCATCTGCAGATGGCTAGCCTTCCCTGTAGGTGATTTTACATGCCAGAAAGGGAGGAGCCAGAGGAGCTGCCACACACATCATTTAGCCAATAAATACAACCATAACATATAGAAAAACCCACAATACATTTGTGACAATGGGGAAACAATGCAGGCCAGCACCAGACATAGAGAATGAAGACAGCAACTCAGATAACCAGAACATGACCAACCGACTAGTCAGTCTCTCAGATAAGGAGTTTAGAGTTGAAATATGGAAGATGTTTAAAGAACTCAAAGAAAGTATAGAAGAGAACACTAATAAGAACCAAGAGAATATGAAGATAGAAATAAGAAAACTCCAAACTAAAATTTCAGGTCAAATAACAGGTCTGAAAAACTCAGTAGATGAATTGAAGGAAAACATGGATGAGCGTTCCCATGGGTTAACAGCAGCTGAGGATAGAAATAGTACACTGGAAGATGAGATGAATAACAACTCCATACAGCAGAAGAGACTGGAAAAAAGCCTTAAAGCAAATGATCGAACAATGGAATAATTACTCAAAGAATGGAAACAGATGAAAATAGAAGTCTATGATAAAGATCAACAGAGACAACTTAAGAATCATTGGAATCTCAGAGACCCAGGAAGAAAATCTCCAGGAAAAATCAATGGTCAAGAACATCATTAAAGAGAAACTACCAGAGCTAAAGAATACATGCGATCAAATCCAGCATGCCCGAAGAGTACCAACTAAAAGTGACCCCAGAAAAAACACACCAAGACACATCCTAGTCACAATGATGAACCCCATAGAGACAGAATTCTGAATGCAGCAAGAAAAAAAATTACATTCAAGGAAACATCCTTGAGATATACCACAGACCTGTCACCAGAGATACTCAAGGCCAGAAGGCAGTGGTGGGACATAGTGACAAAACTCCATAAAATAAATGCTTCACCTAGAATACTGCAGCAGCAAAACTCATTTTCAGGTTTGAAGGAAGAACACATGGTTTCACAGACAAACAACAGCACAGAAACTTTACATACTCAACATTAGACTTATTAGAAAAACAGAAAGACCTACTTTAAGACAAGACTGACCAACAGAGACACCAAACTTTGATTAAAAAAATGGCACTAATTTCCAATACAATTCTTTCTCTCAATGTCAATGGACTAAATGCACCAGTTAAGTGACACAGAGTGGCTTCTGCTGTCTACAAGAAATGCACCTAAATAGTCAGAACAAACATAGTCTCAAAATAAAAGACTGGAGGAAAATCATCCAAGCAAACCACACCCATACAATAGCTAGAGTGGCCATAATAATATCAAATGATGCAAACTTTATACTCAGGAAAGTTGTAAGGGACAAAGATGGACATTTTTTATTAATCAAGGGATTTGTAGAGCAGGAAGAAATCACTCTCCTAAACATATATGCACCGAAATATGGGCTAGCAAAATATTTATTAAAATTGTTGACAAATTTGAAAAATAGTATTAATAACAACACAATAATTGCAGGGGATCTCAACACGGCATGGTCAACACTTGATTGGTCAACCAGACCGAGACCCAACAAGAATATACTAGACCAGAGAATAGACTAGAACAGAGAAATGGAAGAAAGAGGCCTAGTAGATATATACAGGACACTCCACCCCAGAAGCCTGGATACACATTCTTCTCTAATGTACATGGGACATTCTCCAGGATAGACTACAGCTAGCACATAAAACATACCTCCATCATATCAAGAGGATAGAAATTTTGCAGAGAACCTTAACTGACCACAAGGTCCTGAAATTATATATGAACTACAAAGGGACACAGAAGAAAAACTTTAATACCTGGAAGTTAAACAGCCTAATACTGAATAACCAGTGGGTCTGTGATGAAATCAAAGAGAAAATCAAAACCTTCCTGGAAACAAATGACAATAGAGACACAAACTATCAGAACATATGGGACATAGCAAAAGCGATACTGAGAGGAAAATTTATAGCTTTGCAAACACACATTAAGAAAGAAGATGGGGCATACATGAATAGCTTAATGATGCAACTCATAGAATTAGAAAGTGCTCAACAAAAGGAACCAAAAATAGGGAGACAGAAGGAAATAACAAAGCTGAGAGCAAAATTCAATGAAGTGGAAACCCAAAAAACAATCCGAAAGATCAACGAAGTTGGTTCTTCGAAAAAATAAACAAGGTTGATAGACCACTGGCAAAACTAACAAAGAAAGATAGATAGAGGAACTTGATATCTCATATTAGAAATGAAAACGGAGAGATCACTACTGGTATGGCAGAGATTCAAAGGGTTATCAGAAACTACTTTGAGAAACTCTATGCCACTAAAAATGAGAACCTGGAAGAAATAGATAAATTCTTGGACTCATAATTTTTTACGGTTAAATGAAGAAGATGTAGCATATCTAAATAACCCCATCACTACTGAGGAAATTAAGACAGTAATCAAATGTCTGCCCCAAAACTAAAACCCAGGCCCATATGGATTCACTAATGAATTTTTTCAAACCTTTAAAGGGGAAATACTACCAATACTGGCAAGACTCTTTCATGAAATCGAAGAAACGGGGACACTTCCTAATAGCTTTTATGAATCCAACATCACCTTGATACCTAAACCAGACAGAGATGCTACCAAAAAACAAAATTAGAGATCAATATCGCTGATGAACACAGATGCAAAGATCCTCAATAAAATCCTGGCAAATAGGATTCAATGCCTCATTAAGAAGATCATCCACTATGACCAAGTAGGTTTCATCCCAGGAATGCAAGGCTGGTTTAACATCCGTAAATCTATCAACATAATACACATCAACAACAAAAAAAAATAAAAATCACATGATCAAATCAATAGATGTAGAGAAAGCATTTGTTAAGGTCTAGCACCCATTCTTGATCAAAACTCTCAGCAAAATGGGAATGGAAGGAACCTTTCTCAATATAGTTAAGGCCATGTACCACAAGCCAGTGGCAAATATTATCCTCAATGGAGAAAAACTAAAAGCTTTCCCTCTAAATTCTGGCACAAGACAAGGCTGTCCTCTCTCACCACTCCTATTCAACATAGCACTGGAAGTACTTGCTATAGCAATTAGGCAAGAAAAAGATATCAAGTGAATTCAGATAGGAAAGAAAGAAGTCAAGTTCTCGCTGTTTGCAGATGACATGATACTCTTCATATAAAACCCTAAAGACTCTACCAAAAAGCTTCTAGAAACAATAGACTCATATAACAGGGTGGCAGGCTACAAAATTAACACACAAAAATCAATGGCCTTTCTATACACCAATAGTAATAAGGAAGAAATGGACATGAAGGAAACAATCCCATTCACAATAGTGCCACACAAACTCAAATATCTTGGAATTAACTTGACTAAAAATGTGAAGGACCTATACAAAGAAAACTATAAATCTCTGCTCCAAGAAATTAGAGAGGACATGCAGATATGGAAACACATACCCTGCTCATGGATTGGCAGGATTAACATCATTAAAATGGCAATACTTCCCTAAAGCATTGTACAGATTTATTGCGACCCCTCTAAAGATACCCATGACATTCTTCAAAGAAGTGGATAAGGCACTTTTGAAATTCATGTGGAACAATAAACACCCTAGAATAGCTAAAGCAATCATTTGAAAAAGAGTATGGGAGGAATCACTTTTCCCAACTTTAAACTTTACTACAAAGCGATAGTTATCAAAACAGCATGGCATTGGAATAAAGACAGGACCTCAGATCAGTGGAATAGGCTTGAATACTCTGAGAATGTTCCACAGACATACAATCTCCTAATTTTTATAAAGGAGCACGAAATCCTAAATGGAGCAAAGAAAGCCTCTTCAACAAGTGGTGTTGGCACAACTGCCTAGCCACTTGCAAAAAATTGAATTTAGACCCCTAGTTAACCTCATTTACGAAGGTAAAATCCAATTGGATTAAAGTCCTTGATATCAGTCCTGAAACCATAAGATATATAGAACAACATGTAGGCAAAACACTCCAGGACATTGAGACTACAGGCATCTTCAAGGAGAAAACTGCACTCTCCAAGCAATTGAAAGCAGAGATTAACAGATGGGAATATATTAAACTGAGAAGCTTCTGCACCTCAAAGGAAATAGTGCCCAGGATACAAGAGCCCCCCACTGAGTGGGAGAAACTATTCACCCAATACCCATCAGATAAGGGGCTAATCTCCAAAATATACAAGGCACTGACAGAACTTTACAAAAAACAAAAACAAAAACAAACAAAAAAACCCATCTAATCCCATCAAAAAATGGGGAGAAGAAATGGACAGACACTTTGACAAAGAAGAAATATAAATGGCCAAAAGACCCATGAAAAAAATGCTCCACATCTCTAATCATCAGGGAGATGCAAATCAAATCAAAACAACTTTGAGGTACCACCTCATACCCCAGAGATTGGCACACATCACAAAGAATGAGAACAAACAGTGTTGGTGGGGATGTGGAGAGAAAGAACTCTTATCCACTGCTGGTGGGAATGCTGTTTAGTTCAACCTTTATGGAAAGCGATATGGAGATTCCTTCAAAACTGGAAATCAAGCTCCCATACAATCCAGCTATACCACTCCTAGGAATATACCCTAGGAACACAAAAATGCAATACAAAAATCCCTTCCTTACACCTGTATTCATTGCAGCACTATTTTCCATAGCAAGACTCTGGAAACAACCAAGATACCCTTCAACAGATGAATGGCTAAAGAAAATGTGGTACATATACTCAATGGATTATTATGCAGCTGTCAGGAGAGATAAAGTCATGAAATTTTCCTATACATGGATGTACATGGAATCTATTATGCTGAATGAATTAAGTCAGAAAGAGAGAGAAAAAAGCAGAATATTCTCACTCATCTATGCGTTTTAAGAAAAATGAAAGACATTTTTACAATAGTAATTTTCAGACACAAAAGAGAAAAGGGCTGGAAGTTACAGCTCACCTCATGAAGCTCACCACAAACAGGAACGAGTTTTGTTAGAGAAATAACTACACTTCGAACTATCCTAATAATGAGAATGTATGAAGGAAATAGAAATTCTGTATAGAGTACAGGCGGGGGTTGGGTAGGAAGCAGGGAGACTTTGGGACATTGGTGATGGGAATGTTACACTGGTGATGGGTGGTGTTCTTTACATGACTGAAACTGAAACAACACAATCATGTATATAACCAAGGTTTTTAATAAAAATATATTTTAAAAAAGTGATCTTGAATTAGAAATGCCCAACAAAGGTTTTCCCTAGTTCCTAATACTTTGAAGTGTAGTGAGATCATTAATTTCAGGTTTTTTTCACTGTTTAACACTTGGGATAATTTGTTATGCAGCAATCTCAAAGTACAAATGCTTTATAGATAGATCAGGGAGTTGAAATCCTCCTAAGTTGGAGGCCTAAGTTATATATGCACCTCTACCTGGTCTCCTAAGCATTGCAGGAGGGATTTCTGAACACAAAGTCCAGAGTATACGATGAACACTACCACATGTGACCCAAATGATCCATAACAAAAAATAATAATATAAAGAACTATTAAAAATAAACATTAACAAAAATGTGTTCTACTTAGATGTACATATAGTCATATAGTTTTTAAATTAAACAATTGAAAAAAGTGTATTTACTGTAAAAATTCAATGAGTTGTATAGATGAGAAAAATGAGAAATAGGTAAAGATGATGGATATCTGATTGTCCATGAGGAGATGCAGGGCTGCTCAGATGCATTTTCTATATGGATTCTTTTTCTATATGGATTCTTTTCTATATGGATTCTCTTTTTTGGCCCCCTATATGGGTTCTTAATGAGAGGATTTTATCTTGCCATTAATTAGGACCTGAACTTGGTTTGTATGATGGCCTATATTCTGTTGGGATATTATGCTTGTGTACATTAATGTTCCCTTCTTTAGTCCATTAAAGATGTTGGATTATAAACTTTTAAAACTTAACTGATACTTTAACATTACTCCAAATAGCCTGTAAGTTCCAGCCAGGGAAATCAAGTATAAATGCCTTCCTTGCCAGTTTCTCCTTTTATACTCCATTGCCTCTGGCCTACTGATATTTAAACACTGAAATCTTACAATTTTTACTGGTATCCCTTCTAATAAAGGTACATGCCCCTGGTTAGTCTTTCCACATCACTGAGCTGGCTGGAGCTCATTCTCACTAGGTGATCCTCAAAAATTACCTTCTTTCTTTCAGTTTGCACCTGTATCTACTAGGTGTGTGTATAAAAAAGTCGTTCACTTTTATATAACTTTCTTGATGATATCCATAGCCATACCTGCCTGAGCCTCTATGTTACGAAACATAATTACTTGTTTACAAGTCAAATGTTTTTTTCCTCAGGAAGATTCCTGTTCTAGAGGAAGGGATAGCTTCCCCTTATACAAATAAAAATGTGGAAAAATAGAATGTACATTGTTGCTATATGCATGGGATGAGACACCATGTCTTGTAATATTGTCTGAGTCTCATTAATTTCTGAGATTCAATGACACTTTCTAGGGCAGCTGAAAAATGGATTCTTTCTTGATATTCTGGAGAGAGAGAGAGACAGAGACAGAGAGAGAGAAAGAGAGAGAGACAGAGACTATAAAGGTTAGATGTAGCAATAAAGGGCCATTACTTATGTAAACTCAGGCCAAATCAGGTAATTTGTTTCTACTCCAGGATCTTCTTTCCTTGCAAATACTGTTGTTTATGCATAGATAGTTCAAGCACTGACAAAGGTTCTAAATCCAGTTGATCCTCACGTGGTCCAGATGCAATATCAATTTAATGTTATTCTTCTACATCAATACTGACCTTTGGATTGTGTGTGTGTGTGTGTGTGTGTGTGTGTGTGTGTGTGTGTGTGTGCGCGCGCGCGCGCGCGCGCTACGAGGGTAGTTCCTCTTGGTGCCCTGATGCCCAGGAGGTTGCTGATTGTGCCATGTTTCTACAATTCTGGGACACTGCTGACTCTCTAGTACTCAGACACAGCCTGCTGGAAAGTTTGGCCTACAAATTAACTGCAGAGATTTTCCTCTGCTTGGTTAATGTTGTGCCCTCAGGGTTACCAAATTAATAGAAGCTTAAGAGTCTGCAATAGCTGTAAGCTTCTTTCAAACTGACAGCTGTATGCAAGCTATTGTAGCCATTTTCTCAGGTTTTCTAAAGCAAGTTCCAGGTATGAGAAACAGTTCATCCGGGAATTGGTATTAAATCAGGTTGTTTTGTATTGGCCGAATAAGGGTCTGCTCTGCTTGTGAAGGCCATAGTCCTAGAATACTAGAGGGTATTGTGAGGTTGGGTTGATCCCCAAGACGCCGCTTACCCAAGTTGGAAATTCAGAAAGTCGTTTTATTTTAGATTAAAATTTTTTGGAGGGACCTGTACTCTTATACTTCAATTCTTTACCCACCTCACTTCAGTGAGGCTTTCCTGATCACTCTTTTTGTAGGTACATCTATTTTCTGCAACACTTCCTCTGTTTTTTTTGTTCCTTTCCCTCTTAGAACATGCTTTCTAAAACACCTAATATTTCTTTCTCTATTACTATTCAGAGTTACGGCAGAATATTATATTTGTCTTATTTATTCTAGGTTCTCAATAGATAGAAGACAGTTTGAAACATCATGCATAGTGTATAAGCATTTGTTACCTGAATTAATATTGGCAGAACCAAGAGGAGATACATAATCTGCTTTATAATCTTGTCATATAATATTGCTAGTATTTTATAATGACTGAGTAGCTGCAATGTCTTTCTTCTGTCTGATCCCCTTATGATCCTTAATAAAAGTTGACATAAGCAGTACTGCTACAAGCACCCCTGGGTGAAATTCAGGCTCAAAATGGTTAAGTGAATTTCCAAAATTTACATAGTTAAGAAGGCCTAGGGCTCTGATTACAATTTAGGGTTCCATTGAAAGACAGGATGACTCTTGAGTAAATTACTCTTACTAGTAACTAGTGATTTAGGAGTACTCAGAAAATTCTTAAGGCTTTGATGTATTCTTAAAACCATAAAGTTTTTGAAGAATAATACATTCATAAAAAGCAGTTCTGTTAGAATCAAATATTGGAAACATATGAAAAGCAAAAAAAAACCTTTCTGCTTTTCTTGTTGCTCATTACTCCATTTCTTGTTTCTGTTGCTCCATTTCACTTTTTGGAAAATATTCTGGTAAAAGCATGGGATAGCTTTAGGTTTCTGGGTAAATTACACTCATATTCCCCTGGGTTACTTTCCATCTCTCCACTGGATTGTGGGATGCAGTGAAACAAGCTATAAGGGAATGATTTCTCTAAGCTTGTTTATTCAGAGAAACAAATGAAGACACGATCCTTTCAGGATCTGCTAGAAAGAGTTTTCTTAACAAAAATAATGAAAGCCTTCTCTGTACGCTGACAGGGATTCTGATCTCTGTCTGCTCAATGGCCATCTGTGTGACCTTTGCCAAATTAATTAACCTCTCTGAGTCTTGATTCTTCATGAGAAATAGCATCATTATGTCTTCTATGTTGCTTGACCTAGAATCTTGACTCCTCTTTTCAGTGACTCCAAAAAACCAGTGGTTCCAAAGCTCATTTCTACAAGTAAAAATTCAGATCTTTACAGATTTCAGTCCCAAAGTGATTGCATTCTATGTATATTATATCACCATTTATAAAAGTGAAAATTGTGATCATGCATTTATAAACTTCTTAATGTTGTTATGTGTCTCTGATAGAATTTGCCTGTTTCCTTAATCTCATATTTCCTATTACCCTGTAATATGTATAATAATTCAAACTAATGCATCTAACATGGTCCTTCACCAATAAATTCTGGTTGATAGGCTAAATATGGACTATAACTAATCTCTGTCAATAAAATCTTAGTGAAACAGAGTCATGTAAGTTTGTATATTGTTTATTGTTTTATCTGTACAGTGACAGAGACAAGTATTAATGTTAGAGACAAATATATATGTATATATGTATGTTTGATATTCAGCCCTATAGAAAATGTCTGCTAGTGCCAGACCTTTATAAAAGAAATAGCAGAGGATCCAAAGAAGAACAAAATTCTAATAAAGTTTATGAGTGAGACTGACTTTTCCAGTCTAAGATCAGAAAACTTTCCTTTCAAGGTTCAGGTCAATGTCACAGATTTCATATAAGCACATTTTTACTTAGGGTTAAATATATAAGACATCTAATAAGCAGTCTAAATATGGTGAAGTATTTTTTGAAAAAATATCATATTCTATATTTCAAAGAATATTTTTATTTACCATCTGAAACAAGGTTTATATTGGGGTTTCTTACATGTATTATACAATTCTTATATTCTTTTTCTTTTTTCTTTTTGGTTTTTGGTTTTTGGTTTTTGGGCCACACCCAGCGGTGCTCAGGGGTTACTCCTGGCTATCTGCTCAGAAATAGCTCCTGGCAGGCACAGGGGACCATATGGGACACCAGGATTCGAACCAACCACCTTAGGTCTTGGATCGGCTGCTTGCAAGGCAAACAACGCTGTGCTATCTCTCTGGGCCCCAGTTCTTTTATTCTTAAGTTAAACTACATGTAATATGCTTGGGTAACACCCCTCTTAAGGCCTTTAGAGTCTTACTTAAAGGAATTATTTGATTTAAGAATTAGACTTTTGGTGGCCGGAAAGGTGGCACTAGAGGTAAGGTGTCTGCCTTGCAAACCAAGGAAGGACTGCGTTTCGAATCCCCGGCACCCCATATAGTTCCCCCAAGCCAGGGGCAATTTCTGAGTGCTTAGCCAGGAGTAACCCCTGAGCATCAATTGGGTGTGGCCCAAAAAACCAAAAAAAAAAAAAAAAAAGAATTAGACTTTTGATAGTCAATAAATAGTGCACACACAAGCTGTATTTCTTAATATATAGTACTTTCCCCAAACAACAACTAACTTTTCTAGATATTAACTTGACTCCTCATATTTCTAATAGATTACTTTATTATAAATTACAGATCTTCTCTATGATAATTTTGGAGAACATAGCTAACAAATCTCTTCATTTTGTTAATCCATAAAATAAAAGTGGTAGTATCTACAGGTAATTTTGGCTTGCACAGTTTTGGGTACACATTTAAACATTTATAAAATGTTAATTATTTTCCAATGCACAACTAATTCCAACATGCATTCTTTAAGAAATTTAGAAATACCAAGAATGAACAAATAGTAGCAAGAAAGAACAAAAGCAGCATTTTTTTTTCAGTTTCAAGGGAGTTGTTTTCCTCTATCAATCTTAAATCTTTAAATTAAACTGTTATCTGTTTTAACTCATAAAAGGGTCCTTTTATCACTATTCTCCCTCAAAGAGTACATATCACTTCTTAAAATATTCTATACCGAAAGAAATTAAAATAAGTGACCTGCTTTTTTCATTAAATATTCACAATTGTCCTGTGAGATAAATATTTTCATTACTTATGAGAAAATAAAGTTTTATAACTATATTGATGCTCAAAGTATATGTTAGTCTATAGTTCTATGCTCTGATGACTATCTTTAGTTTCTTTAAATTTAAAATTGGTTTTCAGTCATGGGCATTAGAAAATGTACAGAGGTATAGGCTGAGCATTGAGTTACTAAAAACTAGTAATTAGAGATATGCTGATAACTTTCCTACAATACTTAGAATAGTATTAAATTATCCTCCTCCTTATGCAAATGATGATAGATATTAGGATTCTGTGTTTGATCATGCTGCTTCAGACATATTTTTATTTATTTCTTAAAATTAATACACACAAACAAGATTTACAAATAGCTTTCTGAACATTTTGATTTATTAACGTATTTAATAAAATAGAATTCTTAAAAAAACTATTTATTAGGTATTTTAACAGCTACTTATGAACACTTCCAATGTTCTATGTATTGTAAAATTAACTATATATATTTTGTGACATTTCAAAATAGAATGTTATTCTCTTCAGTGTTGGAAATATCATTATCTTGCATTTGTAGAATTCCCATAAAACAAACTCAAGATGCAAGATAGGATCCTCAAGTTCATTATTTACAATCTATGTCAAGAAGTAATTAATGCTAGAAAAAGTATTTTGGGTTTATTTAAAACAGCAATATCAAAGGCAAAACTCACAACTGTACTTCATATCTTTTTGGGAGGGGGATTCTGGAAAACTTTAAAAATGCTGCTACTGCCTCATTCAAAACCTTGTCATATAATGGCACCTCATGGCTAGGTGCTGTAATTATTGATTGTTATGGTCCGGTGGTCATGACCCAGGAAGTAAGTAATAATCCATGCTTCTGAAGTTTAAAGGCCAGAGCTGGTGGACTATTGGCATGGAAGCAAATCTCCATGCTTTGTGGATACATTTCTGATTCTAGAGCTCCCCAATAGCATATAGAAACTAGACGCCAGCTCTAACTACATCCTTGCTAAGATTTCTTCCACTGATCTGTTTATTCTCCTACACTGCCCTTCTCCTTAATTAAGCTCCCAACTAATTATTTGTACAAAAAATACTAAGACTGTGAGTTTATGAAAGCTAATGCCAACCAGATGTTAATAAATCTGGGAGTATTGTAGATATTATAGGAGTATTATTATTCTCTAAAACACTCTTCTTGCTCCACTATGTTTCTGTATGTTCCCAGGGGCGTAAGGAGATTCAGGAAGCAATA
Source organism: Suncus etruscus (assembly GCF_024139225.1). Taxonomy (NCBI): domain Eukaryota; kingdom Metazoa; phylum Chordata; class Mammalia; order Eulipotyphla; family Soricidae; genus Suncus; species Suncus etruscus. Next base: position 14,130,027 of record NC_064867.1, on the reverse strand, counting down.
AGAGCTCAGAAAAGTGTAGTTACAGAGAATACCAGATCTTGCTGCATTAGAACTGTGTCAGCGTGCCTTTCCAAGCACAAACTTTTCCCTTGAGAGGAGCCGTTTTCTTGCTGGCTAGAAGTCAAACTTTAAGCAAATCCAAGCTCCCATCTAAGTTAATGGGAAGGGAAACTTTCTTACTTTACTATTTCCATTAAACTTACCAATTTAAGATCGTCAGCATAGTATAAAATAGTAAATATTGTGTCCCTTTTTAAGATATTTTTTAAGATAGATACAATTAAATATTCCTCTTTTGATTCCATGATTCCTGAAAACCTTGAAATATAACTTGTTCCATTTAAATCAAATAGTTAAAAAAAATTAGGGGCGGGCCCGGAGAGATAGCACAGCGGTGTTTGCCTTGCAAGCAGCCGATCCAGGACCTAAGGTGGTTGGTTCGAATCCCGGTGTCCTATATGGTCCCCTGTGCCTGCCAGGAGCTGTTTCTGAGCAGACAGCCAGGAGTGACCCCTGAGCACTGCCGGGTGTGACCCAAAAACCAAAAAAAAAAAATTAGGGGCTAGAACAATGGCGCAGGGGTAGGGCATTTATCTTGCACGCAGCGGACCCAGGACGGAGCGCAGTTGGAACCCCTGCTTCCCCTGAGCCAGGAGTGATTTCTTTTTTATTCTAATTTTAATTTTTATTTTTATTTTTTGTCTTGTTTTTCTTTTTTTCTTTATATTTTATTTAAACACCTTGATTACATACATGATTGTGTTTGGGTTTCAGTCATGTAAAGAACACCACCCATCACCAGTGCAACATTCCCATCACCAATATCCCAAATCTTCCTCCTCCCCACCCAACCCCCGCCTGTACTCTAGACAGGATTTCTATTTCCCTCATACATTCTCATTATTAGGACAGTTCAAAATGTAGTTATTTCTCTAATTAAACTCATCCCTGTTTGTGGTGAGCTTCATGAGGTGAGCTGTAACCTCCAGCCCTTCTCTCTTTTGTGTCTGAAAATTATTATTGCAAGAATGTCTTTCATTTTTCTTAAAACCCATAGATGAGTGAGACCATTCTGCGTTTTTCTCTCTCTCTCTCTCTGACTTATTTCACTCAGCATAATAGATTCCATGTACATCCATGTATAGAAAAATTTCATGACTTAAAATTATGGAACGCTTAATGAATTTGCATGTCATCCTTGTGCAGAGGCCATGCTAATCTTCTCTGTATCGTTCCAATTTTAGTAGTCCCCCCCCATAAAAAGCTAAAAAATTAAGACAATTTCTTAAGTGCAATCTTGCAATAAGTTATTGGTGAAAGCAGGACTTAGCTTTCAAAGTTTTTCTTTTCTAAAGAAATTAGCATCAAACTTAGTCCTAAAATAAGTTTCTCCTCATATGGAGAATTCCTTTTACTTTCTTCTTTAATTTCTTTTTTTTTTTTTTTTTTTTGGTTTTTGGGCCACACCCAATGACGCTCAGGGGTTACTCCTGGCTATGCGCTCAGAAGTCACTCCTGGCTTGGGGGAACCATATGGGAAGCTGGTGGATTGAACCGTGGTCCGTCCAAGGCTAGCGCAGGCAAGGCAGGCACCTTACCTCTAGCGCCACCGCCCGGCCCCTTCTTCTTTAATTTCTAATAAATTTTTTGCCTTCTGAAAAAATTTACTGGCAGGCATCACCTTAAAGGATACTATTGTTTTTCCTCACTCATAGGTATTTCTTGATGGTTATTTTATCTAGGTGAAGATACACATTAATTTCTTTAATCTTCACAGTTTAGTATATCAATATATCAGATTCTGTGTACCAGATCCTGTACATTTAGACTTAGGAGTTAGAAAGAAATATAAAAAAAAGGACACAATTTTTGAAATATTTTTGTTTGTTTTTAGACAAAACCCAGGGATGCTCAGGGATTACTACTGACTTTGCAATCAGGAATTACTCCTGGCAGGGTTGGGGGACCATATAGAATGCCAGGGATCAAACCCAGGCCGGCAGCATGCAAAACAAATGCTGTACCATATATTTACTTTCTAATAGGTAAGCATTAGAAAATACAATGTCCTGGTATATATTAGTATTGTATTAACTACTTATACACAAAATGAAGATACAATAAGGAAGTGAAGCAATGAGAATTTAATTAAAATTGTGATCATAATGTTTCTTGATGACCGTTGAATTCAGACCTAATCAAAGTTGAGGGTTAAGCATCAAGCTATTTTAAATGAGCTTTTTTGGGGGGTGATTGAGGTTTGAGGCCACACCCATTGGCACTAAGGGGATACTCCAGGCTCTGTGCTCAGAAATTGCTCCTAGCATGCTTGAGGGACCATATAGGATACTGGAAATTAAACCAGGGTTGGTTCCAGGTTGGCCATGTGCTAGGCAAGCACCATATCTCTGTGCTATTTATGGTTCCAACCCCTTCAGAAGAGCTTTTCTGACAGAAAAATTTTGTGGTTAACTTTTTCAGCTAAAGAACTGGGATTTAGTCTTTTTTCTTTGTCTTTGTTTTGGGGCAAACACAATGGTGTCCATGGCTTACTCTTGCCCCTGTGCTCATAATCATTCCTGGCATTCTAAGTGGACTGTACTGGATGCTGGTGATTAAGCAGAGTCTATAACATGCAAGTTAAAAGTTTTAATCTCAGTATTATCTCTTGGGATCAAAGATGGAAACAATTGGAAGGTTGAAGGATCCACAAATAAACTAGAGCAGAGAGAACAAGACAGAGAGTGAGATGAGCAGTAAATGTACAAACCTCACAACCCAGAAAATATGAGACTTAAGGTCAATGCAATAACATCAACAATAATGTAGGACAGGAGGTATGGGACAAAAGTTATCTCTAAAGATGCCTCTTTAGAAATAAAATCACCACAAGATGAGAATCCTGTCTGTAAGCAAAGTAGCAATGAGGGAACAGGAAGATGGTACAGGATTTATAGTATATGCCATGCATGCTATGATGTTACAGATCCTAATTTATTTATTGATACCTCCAAGCTATAGTGATGTAGATACCTACAGCATCACCAAGTATTGCTCTGGAGCCCATTGAGCAGAGTAATAGTAGCCCTGGTCCTGGCCTTAGGACCCAGAGAACCTGAGCAGCACTGTGTCCATAGGCTCTTACATTGAGTTGTTGGCTGAGATTGCATCAAATGTTTTTCAGCCACAGCAAACACCACTTAAGAGACACCCCCATTTTTTCTTTTATACAGAGTGGCAACAAGGCTGAAGCTTCAACCATAGATAAGCTACTGAACCTTTTGCGACTCTATATTTTCCCTAAGTGTTTACTATAAGTATGAGTAAGATATATGTTGGCCCAAGTTAGAAATTCTGTAAATTTGTTAATCAAATTTTTCTTGAACTGGAGCAGTAACTTCCCCTTGATTTCCAATGAATAGGTCCTCAAAAAAACTATAGTAAGATAAACATAATTTAGTTTTTCCTTCTGGAGTAAAATGTTTTCCATACCAATTTTGGAACTGATTTTTTTCTTGCTAGGCCAAACTCTAAGCAGACAAAAACTGTTTATAGAAGTGCCCAAATTCTAAAATAGCTTCAGCAATTTTTCTGCTTGAAAAGGACAGTTGAGGACTTATAATGACAGCTGTTCATGTGTGGTTTCTGTGGGTCTTATTGGGAATTTGGTCCAATAAAGTTTTGCTTTTGGTTGAAAATATTGATCTATAGCAGACACTGCAAGGGAGTATTGTGCTACATCCCATCTGCTTTCTTGCCCAGTTAGAACTGTCAGTAAACAGATGAAATGATTGAAACAGACAGAAAGATTCAGTAGCAACCTTTCCTAAATTATCTTGCATGACTCCCAAGATTTTATGAAATAATTTTCTCTAATAATTCAGTGGTATTTTTTTTACCCTCCATGATATTTGATAATGAAGCACACTTACAATCAAAACTGAGGTATTTCTTAGAGTAAATGAGGCTGAACAAAACTAAAATCACGTTTAATAAGTAGTTTGGGGACCAGAGTCAACATCTCTTCAACTTGAGAGAGAAAAAGAGTGACAGAGAGTATGAGCTTCCGTACATGTCTGTGTCTTCTTTATTTGGTTTTCTATATGAAAGGTTTCTACTATGTGAAATCTATGGTTCCCTCCTATTTAAATATGAATCATTTTTCTACATTTATATTTAACAGTTTAGCTTTTCTCTGACTGGCTACTGCCAGAAAACTTCCAGGTAAGTAGAATCATCTGAATATTTCTTTCCTTTTTGGATTTTTCTGAAGTATAGGAGGCTGCAGATTTCCTTCTTGGCCATTTCCAATGGCCAAGTTGTCATGGTAGATATTGGATTGTTCTTTGATGTAGATTAAATTTAGCAATTATATGGCCCCAGGAATTGAATTTGGTGACTTTGATAGAAGTCACCTTAAAATGACTATCTTTATTCCAGTGACAATTAAGTATATATAGCTTGATAGAAACAATAATATGTTCCACTATGATAAACCCAAATTTATCGAGCATCTTATCGCTGACTTGAGCAGGGGTGAGCATGGCTTTTATGGGGAAAAGGGGTTGGATTAAAAATTTGCATTTATAGCTCAATACAGATTACTAGCATAGCAGATAATTCCTTATATATACTTTTATATAAACTTGTGATGGGCAGAGGACTTAAAATTAATGATTATATCCTTTATTATTTTATTCAACAAAAATTTTAGGGTTGGAGAAATAGTACAGCAGGTAAGGCACTGTTATTGCTTGATTCTAGGTTCTATACCCCAAATCCCATATAATCCCATGAACACAACAAAGAGTGTTTATTGAGTCCAAAGCTAGATATAACTATTGAACTTTGTAGGTTGTGTCCCCCAAAAGACTAACTAAAACAAAAAGAAGAAAGGAAAAGAGAATTTGAGTGCCTTTCATGGCTCTTAATAATAGGCAGAAAGAAGTGCTGAAATCATGAGGACATAGTTTTCAGTCAAGGAATCAATAAGGTTGCATGGGTCACATGTTTATGAGTAACTAGAATTTATTATATATCTATTAAAATAAAATACATACTATAATGCAGAGGAGGGTTAAGTATGTTAGTATAAGAGAAGTGCAATTCTAGTGGCAAGAGTAATTGTGTAATTTAATATATACGTGAGAATATTTGCTGTGAGACTTGAAGATATGAAACTAAAAGAAACTTAATCTGGTATTTAGGATCTTGTTAAAATGTAGATTACAATAAAATATTTCTGAAATTGTGTCCAAATTCACATAGATTTAGGAAGCGCTGAGCTATATACTTTACTGATCCAACACTGAGTTAGTGAGAAATTTTTAAATAGAGATTTGTATTATCACCTATAACAAAAGTATGAAGGCAATAAATCACAGGATATTAATAACTCAATGGACATCATTAATGATTCATATTTTTCCATTATTCCTTTTTCACATTCTAACATAATGGTTTATATATTCAGAATTTCCCCCTCATATTACAAGATGGCTATTATCACATGTAGATAAGGAAAAGTGCAAGACCGTTAGAAGAAAAGTGATATCCTCTTGTAATTGGAAGAGCTTATTGAGAAATCCAGATATGTGCTTACTTTTTTAGTTTCTATTGACTTTTATTATGTGTGATCATCACTCTTCACAATAAATAATGATGAAGAGAATAGTCATTTGGCTATACTGTGAGTTCCATATACCATAGTGGGACTATGAAAGTTATGGAAGACTCATTAGAAATGCCCCTAAACCCATAAAATTAGCACATAAATATTAGCATATTGGAATCTATCATAGTATAGGTCACTTTTAGAGTACTAGCCTTCATAATGTACCTTATAACTATACCCTCTATTAATCCCATTAGGTTATTTTATCTTGATTCAGCAATGTAGAATTTTATATTTCATTAGAGTAATAATAAAAACCTGTCTATTTTCATTTTTACAATTACTCCTCCAATCTTACCTGCTTGCAAATGTCACTGTGATATGGCTGCTCAAACTTATTCAATAGCTCCACTATTTTTCATGATAAAATAGTAACTCCACAGTATAGTTGTCTGGTCTCACTATATTTTACTCTCTGCTATTTGTCTCTCTAAACTCTCTACTAGAAGTCAAATAATTCAATGTTAAATATAAAAAGAAAATAATTTGTTTATGAATATAAGGTTATATATTTTTTGGTTTTTGAGCTAACCAAAGGTTCTCAGGGATTACTCCTGGCAGGCTCAGGGCACCATATGAGATGCCAAAAATTTAGCCTGGGTTGGCTTTCTGTAAGGCAAATGCTCTACCTTCAGTGCTCTGGTTCCTATAAAATCTTCTTTCAGTCTCTCTGCAGATCATGAAGAATGACTACTAATATTTTTCTTATTAGTAGCATCTATATTTTATGATTCAGTTATGCATTCTGAAGTATAGAGGATATAGTCGTAGTATATTTTAGTAGGGCCCTACAATCCTCAAAGAGAGTGGGTTTCTTTTGAAGTAAATATTATCTCCTTAATCTTACCTTCAGCAAGCTGCTTCTTTCAATATTTTTTATTTCCACTTTTATTGAAGCAGTGTGATTTTACAATTCTATTAAAGATAACATTATGTGTATACATTTCCAACTCCACACTCAGAAAAATGCCCACTTCCTTCTACCAAAATTTTAGGAACTCCACCTTTCTGCACACATCCCCACAGCCAGTAAATTTAGTTGTACAAACAAGCTTCAATCCTTGAACTTTTGAGCATTTGTTCTTCACTTACTATGTTTCTTTATAGCCCACATATGAGGAAGAGATTTTTTATTTGTGAAAAAGCTTACAGCTATATATATGTATATATAATTTTATGATATGTTAAGTCCTTCCAAAAGCTAGAATATTTGTGACCTACTATAGTATTTATGATTTTTATCAGTAGTATACTATTCTCTTACAACTTTTACTATTCTAGCATGTTTAATGCTTAGTGAATACACATTTTGACATTTATTAAGCATATTTTACCTGGTTTGTGTTAGACAGTTAAGAACCGGTGCATTTGCTTGGTTGTTAATGAGCAAACAGGTTCTATGAAACAATGCTACTTTGATCATTGCTATATGAAAAACAGGTCCATGAATTGTTGGAAAGCTAGAGTAAAGAATCTTTCAGTTTTCTTAGATAATTTAGGAGATATGTAACTAAAAGGAATTTTCAGTATCAGTGGGATATTTGAACAGTATTTCAAGAGTGACAAGGGTGTGATGAATCCAGAAGTTGGGCCGTTGAGCTTGATCAGAACATAGAAGGAAGGAATGGCAAAAGGCAGGCGAGGCAGTGAAATAGATTATTTTTTTTTTTTTTTTTGGTTTTTGGGCCACACCCTGTGACGCTCAGGGGTTACTCCTGGCTATGCGCTCAGAAGTTGCTCCTGGCTTCTTGGGGGACCATATGGGACGCCGGGGGATCGAACCGCTGTCCGTCCTAGGTAGCGCAGGCAAAGCAGGCACCTTACCTCCAGCGCCACCGCCCGGCCCCGAAATAGATTATTATAATGAGACTAATAGGGTGTATAATTATGTTCAGGGTTTGTTAGGAACCATTGAAAACTTTTGATCAAAGTAAATTTCAGTTACATTCTGAGGCCAGAGAATCACTCCAGCAGATGTGCTGAAAGAAAAGGAAAGTGTGTAAAGAGCTAGGACAGTGGGAAATTTTTGGAGGACTCAGATAAAAAAAAATAGTGATATTTATGGGGTCAGAGTAATAGCACAGCGGTGGGGCATTTGTCTTGCAACCTGCTGACCCAGGATGGACCCGGGTTCGATCACCGGCATCCTGTAAGATCCCCTGAGCCTGCCAAAAGTGATTCCTGAATGCAGAACCAGGAGTAACTCCTGAGCACCGTTGGGTGTGGTCCAGAATCAAAAATAAAACAAATAAAATAATATTTAAAATAAATATAATAATATTTATAATATTTATATATATTTATATATTATAATATATAATATTATATATTTATATATATTTATATATAATATTTATAATATTATAAAAAATAAGTAGTAGAGGGGATAGCATAGATGGTGCAGTATAAACCTTTAGAGAAATATTTGGGAAGGAAACTCAGTTCTATTTGGTGATAGATATATAAGTATGTATCATAAAATAGCTATTACCTTCCTCCTTTTTCTTTTGGATTTTGTTAGTTTGGAGTTTTATTTTGAATATGTGGTGAGTAAAGAAAAAAATTATTTTATTTCTATTTTTTTAAAAATATTTCCCTTTGCCAAAATCCTTACATGGCCCCTGACTACAAAGATATGTTCTAGATATACTCTGCTATACCTATAATAAAAATCACTCTTGAATCTTGATAAAACTTACTAGCAACTCCCCATTTAACTCTTGAGGAACAAAGCACCAGGTCTCATAGAAACAAAACATTGGCCGTGTGTGATTATTGCAATTTTCCTCTTGAGTATGATCTCTATTTTTATTGAACAACTGTCGTAGGCCATGCAGCTTTGCCAACAACACACTGAAAATAGAATGCAGTCAATTACCTCAGCAAAGATTAACTCAGAAAATAAAATTGCACTTATGTAATACTCATTATTCAGGCACTGAGACCAGTCCTTGGTCAGACTCTTTGTATCTGTTTCTATTCTCTCTGTACCTGAATAGAATGACATCTGTTGGAAGGACCCATTCTCTGTCTGCATTATTCTTTCTTCCTGCATACCCTAAACCTTTCTCAGAGTACACACAAGAACACAGGCCTGTTCTTGGTGATTGCCCATCAAGATGCTGCAAACAGATGAGAAATATTAGCTTACAATATATCAGCACTCTGATGTTTAGAAGCTATTTGTCCATAAATTTCAAGAAAATGCTAGTGTTTGGAAGAATGTTAGGCCCGAGAGGAACTGAAGAAATAATTTAGGACAACTCTTGCATTTAACAGAGGAACACAGTGAAGCCCAAGGGATTGAATGGCTTATCTGAGGCTTCCTTTGTCCCTTCATCTTAGAAAAAGGACTGAAACTTCAGCTTTCAGAGCAACAAGGGAATTCTCCACCCCACCCCACTCCCGGCCATGTCCTTGACTTCTTACAGTGAAAATGGGATGGTTAAGGAAAGCTTCCTTGTCAAATCCCTAACTCCCCATGTGGGTGGAGAAAACTTATACTAAAGAAGAAAATCTATCCATAATTAGATACAGAAATGACTCCAGAGTAACTAACAGAAATATTGTGCTGGCTTCCATTAGGACTACAGACGATAAAATGGAAAGGCTACATCAGCAACTTGAAGCTTACATATAGATCTGATGGAATGATTCTGCTTTCATAAAATGAAAATATAAAAAGGTCATATAAGGTACAAAGAAACAAAAACAACTAATTGCTAAGGAGTGCCATTTTGTTGTCAATTGTTTAGGCCATGCATTTTATTTTTATTTTTTTCACCAAATTTCTGGCATTGCAAATTGAGTTGGCTCATCACATCTATTAAATTGTTATAATCAGAATATTAACTGGCCTTCTGGAACTCTGACTAGACCTTGTCAGGCCAAATTTTATATCTTAAAATTAACTGGAAGACATGAGAGTTGATGGAGCTCTTAGGAAGCAATTGGACAGCTGAGACATAGTAGTAATTTTATTCTTTTTGTCTTATGCACATGTCTTATCATGAAAGAGAGAAAGAAAAAAAGAGAAAAACAGAGACAGAGGCAGAAAGACAGAAAGAGATAATTTTCAAATGTAGAGCTATCATACTATAATGTATATAGTTTTACAATTATCTTATGATTATTTTAGTATTATTCTCTATTTTAGGAAGAAGAACTTAGTCTGAAAAATTTAGAATCTCTACAAATTTGGGCCTTCTCAATTTTAGAGACAATTAAATATAATTTAATTATAATAAATATATAATAATAAATAATAATACTTTTTATTTATAGAAGGGTTGCAAAGATAGAACAGAAACACTTGTATGATTTTTACCTCACTTTCCTGGTGTTGATATTTTATAACACCATGTGTATATACTCTAACAATTTTACAGAGAAAATAATAAGAAAATATACCTATTTAAAGTATACATTGTAATGATTTTTAGATATTTATCCATCCTTGACTGGACGATATATCACCACCATCCATTTGACTCCTTCCAGCCAAATCCTACATTCACCCCTTTCTAGTAACCTCACTGGTTTATTTAGTTTTATAAATTACTCTGCTTTGTTTCTTTATATTTCATATATATGGAAATCATTCCATATTTGTCTTTGTATTTTAATGTGACAAATATTATTGTTTATAATTGAATACTATTCCATCATATATATTGAGCCCTTCTTCTTTATTAAGATATATATTTGACAATGGGCACCTGTTATCCCTTTGTTCATATAGAACCATCTTTTTATCCAGTCATTGGATTATGGGCACTTAAGTTGTGTTTCATATCTTAGTTATCACAAATTAAGACTGCAATGAATTGCATAATTAAATACAGAATTGACTTCAAGCTTTACTGCAATGAACACTGTGTCTTTTAGTTAATGGTTTCACATTCTTCAAAAATGCACTCAGGAGTTAGATTGATGGATCTTACGGTCACTGCAGTAAATTTTAGAACACAATTTCATCACTCACATCCTGTAGCTTTCACTTTCCTTCTTCCTACCTCAGCTATTAATCTACTTTATATCATTGTAGGCCTCCTGGACATTTCAAATAAATAAAATATTTCATGTGTGGGGTATTTTTGGTGACTGCACACTTTCATTTTCCATTATGCCTTTAAAATTCAGCAATACTATAGTTTGTATCTATATTTCCTATAAATTTTTGAGTCACACCTGGCTGTGCTCAGGACTTATTCCCTGGTCAAAGAATGTTCCTGGTGGGGATAAGGGGAAAAATATATACCAGGAGTCAAACCCAGGTTGTCCACATGAATGGAAAATGCCCTCCCACTGTACTGTCTCACTGGTTCTTGATTCTTTATTGACAAATAATATTTTATTGTAGGACTATAGAATATATTTCACAGTTTATATAAATTTGAACTATTTCATTTTAATTTTCTGAATCGAGCTTATCTTTGATAGATTAAAATACCTTATTCATAATCAAAGAGTTTAAAATTATTTTTGACTTGTATAAACTATAAAGGTATTCTTAAGTACCACTTCTGATTATTTTAGTTATCTAATTACTGATAATATATATGTGATTATAACTTTCAAGAAAATGGATATATTTGTGATTGTATGTCTCCAAGAAAATGGAAGAAAACAGTTTATGTATGCATGATTATTGGACTCACTATATCTAAGAAAATAATGTAATAGAATATACTTAGTTTCTTTTTGTCAAACTCATCACTCAAGTAGTTTGATTCTTTCTCTTATGAATTAGAAATAAAACTCAAAAGGTAAAAGCTCAAATTGCCTTAGACAAAAAATTTTTGAGATAAGGTGAGAATTTGAGTTGTTTCTTGGAAAATTCTGAAAAAAGTCTAAAAAAATTAAACAGAAAGAAAGGAAGTCAACAAATGAATCGCTTTTGAGCAGGTTAATATGATATGTAATTGAGACATTTATACTGAGAATATTTTGGAAATAATGTAGTACATGACTGAGAATAACACCAACAGATGAATACTGTTGTATAAGATATTTGTTCAATTCCCATCAGTCATTGGGCATGGGGAAGCACATCTCCTTACATTTTTAAGATATTTCGCAAGGAATCAGGCAGAGAGTCATACCAATGCAATTCTCTCCTTTTTTGCTTATTGATCCAGAAGAGATTAAATAAGTCAATACATAACTGGGATATGATTGAGTATTTATATTGATATATAAGTTTCTGTATTCAAATCCTGAACCAATACAAAGAACAGGTATGTCTTCAAATAGTGTAATCTTTTTTCATATTTCTCATTTCATATTTGTCCTTCAGTCCAGAATTTTATAAAAAAGTAAATCAGATACTTAATGAAATATACATTCAAAAAAAGGAAATGTTACTGAGTTTAAGAAAGTTCTATATATTTCTACAGTAGTACAAAGAAATTTAAGGAAAACTATATTCACTCATTCTCTAATTTTTTATTAAACCTTTACTATGTGCATTCTTATGCTAGGTACAGCAGCTAAGCATTCAAATGTTTGCCTTATAAAGTCTCAATTCTAGTAAATTCTAGTCTATATTCTAGCAAACACTAAGAATCCTGTCTTTAGATATCAGGTTCTATTTTTACTACATGGAAAAATAAGGTTCATTTATGTTATTCACTGAATTTTAATTTTTAAAACTATAAGCCTCATATCAAAGATTTTCCCAAGTGATCTTTCTTTAACTGGACATATTCTGAGAACTTGCCAAACATGTTTTCAATGTTTCATTAGTTGAAATTCTTTTGGGTTCTAAGTGACAGCAAATTTGAACTAGTTTAAGCAAAAAGAAAAGTTAAAAGGGGGGGGGGGCAGAGAGATGGCATGGACGTAGGGTGTTTGCCTTGCACGCATAAGTACGGTGGTTTGAATCCTGGCATCCCATATGGTCCCCGAGCCCGCCAGGAGCAATTTCTGAGTGTAGAGCCAGAAGTAGACCCTGAGCACTGCTAGGTGTGACCCCCCCAAAAACAAAAGAATTTATTAAAAAGAGAGGATGGAAGTAAGGTGGAAAAACAGAGACTTAGCTGGATTTCCAAATAATAGAAACTGACTCAGAGTTTGTGTTACAATCTGCTTCTCACTCAAATGCCTGCAAAGCCATTTTAGCACTCACAGTCCAGTATTGCTTTCTCTACATGACAAAAACGTACCTGTTTGGATACCAAGGGCATAACTTTTATAGGCAAATTACAAAGATGCCACCCATTCCCTATCTCTTCTGGCTTAATCATTGGATAATATTTTTACGGTAATTATATGGCTCAGAATAGAATAGAGTATTGCTGCCTCTCTGCTTATCAAGATGTAAAAAGTCTCAGAAAATTGATTCTTACTTGATGGTCATCTATTATTCGAAAGGTTAGAAGTACTGTCTAATGAGCTAATGAGCAGGTCATATAGCTGGAGAAATGAAGAAATACTAAAACCAGGGAAGCTCCATCTTATTTAATCCACACAAGGTGTCCTTTCCTAGAAACAAACCAACAATACATCACTTTCTCTAAATTTGTTGAGTACATTCCAAACAGACACACTAAGCAGGGATTATTCACCAGTTTTGTGTCAGTGAAGTAATAATAATGCCTTTATTGCATACATTAATGTTCTCATGCATTTCTAAAGTACTGTGGAACTTCACAACATTTTTCAGTTTCAGAGTATTAATTAGCTTCCCTGTGGAGTAGCTCACGAGCAAGAGTGGCATTTTGGAGATGGCGTGATTGAGCTGGAAATTCAGGGTTCTTGAATAATTCACCTTTTCAATACATACCTATCATGCACCCACTACATTGTGTGGAAAGTTATGGGGACATAAACTGATTGAAATTGAGTCTCTCTAGGAACTTCGAGTCTAGAAGGGGGAATGAACTTGTCAACAGCTATACTATAATTTGAACCATAAGGTTTATATAAGGTAGAGGAACATGAGAGTTACTTGGGGGCTATGAGATAGAGCTGAGAAAAGTTAAATTGAAGAGACCCATATAAATCACAATTTTCCCATTAACATTTTTAAAAGATAGAAATTTAACATCAGGGGCCGGGCGGTGGCGCTGGAGGTAAGGTGCCTGCCTTACCTGCGCTAGCCTAGGAGACGGACCGCGGTTCGATCCCCCGGCGTCCCATATGGTCCCCCAAGCCAGGAGCGACTTCTGAGCGCATAGCCAGGAGTAACCCCTGAGCGTTACCGGGTGTGGCCCAAAACCAAAAAAAAAAAAAAAGAAATTTAACATCAAATTCTATATAGGAATGTAAAATGGCAATGCTTACATTAAAATGTTTAAATATAAAAATTATCTTGAAAATTTTAAATAGCTCATAACCAAGTTATATTTTGCTATGAAATAATAAATTCATATATCCCCTCTTCAACCCTTGCATGTGTGCTTGCATTTAAATACATACGTAGAAATGTAAAATGGTGGGGCCGGAGAGATAGCACAGTGGAAGGGCGTTTACCTTGCACGCGGCTGACCCAGGACGACCCTTAGTTCGATCTCCAGAGTCACATACGGTCCCCCAACCAAGAAGCAATTTCTGAGGGCATAGCCAGGAGTAACCCCTAAGCGTACTGGGTGTGGCCCAGTGGGAGTGTAAAATGCTAATGCTTAATTAAAAATTTTAAATATAAAATTTATTTTGAAAATTATAAATAACTTGTACCCATGTTATTTTTTGCTATGAAACAATAAATTCACATACCCCATCTTCAACCCTTGCAAGCTTGCTTGCATGTTTGTTTCCTGAATCTACAATTTCTGTGATATTTTTGGTCTGATGATTCAATATCTGACATAGAAATATTATTTTGGCTTATTTTAAATAAAAAGTCAAAACTAGAATTGCTAGATCAGATGAGTTCTATTTTGATTTTTTTGAGAAGCTGCCATACTCTATTTCATACTGGCTGCATAATTTGTATTCTTAGCTAGTCCTCTAATTCCTAAAAAAAATGATGTCAATAAATGAAAAGAAAAAGGAATCTGTTTGCCAGAATCGTTCACAAATTAGCTAATTTACTAGCTAATTTTGCCTAGATTAAACTCTGTAATGTCAGATTTAATGCAATGTTTAATGTATGCTAAAGACTGGGTTGTTTGTTTAATGGCAAGGTTTGACTAGTCAGGTTTTTATTATTCAGGAAAGGTTTAATTTTTTGTCAGGGCTCTTTCTGGAAATACACCTGTTATGATGTTGAAATCTATAAAAAACTGGAGAATCCTGCATGGAGAGAAAATGCAGGGCTTGACCCTTCGCTCTTGTTGATGCCAACTGCCAGGCTTCTGCCATGTCTGTGATTGAGACATTTGGAAAAAAAATTCTTTGCTTTTGTATCCAGCTGCCCTAAGCAGATACTGAGTATGCCAGAAGTGAGTTTTCCTTCCCTGGTTATTATTGATATTCCAGATTAAGACTAATAAGAGCTAATTGTTATTTTAAGCCAAGAAGTTATGAGGCATTGTTATTAAGAATAGTTAACTGGAAAGTCTTTTATGAAGACATATTCTAGCATCTTGGTCCCATTTGTTTAACCAATAAGCATTTGAGCACCCCTCACTACTAGAATTTCAGAAACTCAATTTAGGAACACAGAGGAATACTTTCCCTACTTATTTGGAGAGTTACAAAGGGGGAATGCAATTAAAAATTCAAGAAAATATATTTACAAATATGATAAATTGGTAGGCCTATTGATAAGAATGTGCCCTATTTCTAAAGAAAGTTAAACTGACGACACAGTTGCATAATAGTTGCTTCAATATTTTGGCAATATTAGTACTATGCACAGACACCTTTTACACAAGTTCCACTTTTGACCCAAGGAGGCCATCTTCAGTAGATCTGAAGGTCATTGAATCTCACCTTTCTAGACTAAGCTTCCTTTTCTAATTCACTCATCAAAAGTTACAAATATAGCTACTGCTACCTCATCTCTCCTCTTCCTTTTTAGTATTGGCTGTCAAGATAAGGCTTGGACAGCAACCAATCTGCTATTCTTATTAAATAATATGTCTTGTTGCACTGGACTTGACTCCTGGTTGCTACAAAACAAACCTAAATTTATATTGGAGGTGACAAACTCCATGCCCTGTCATTTATCCTTTTTATAGCAGGGTGACACCAATAGTCAGCAAGTCTTGTTGGTGATTATGTGAACGAACTAGAAAGCATCCAAGTCTGGAGAATTTCTGTGGCAATAGTTTGAAATAATTTCCTTTAATCAACACAATCTAAACTGAAAAGTAAATTTCATAGCCTGTCACTTTTACAAATTAATCATTGTTAAAACTTAAGTATATATTCTCTGAATATGAATCTAAATGCATGCTTATGAAACAAAAATTAATTAGGCCTTATATATAATTTAATAAGTCATTTAATGATTATCAAAATAAAACCAAATATGACATTTGATTGCCAGTCTTCGTAATAAGTGCTTCACAGAGACTATTTCATTCAAAGCTTTTCAACTCTACGAGATAAAGAATACTGACCTACTTATAAAGTGAACAAATTAGAGGTCAAGATATAGACATCTGACTCCATGCCTAGACCTCAACTCCAAAATTACTATTTTACCTCTCATCATGTGTAACTTATTTTTCAACTAAAATTGCAACCCTCATTTATTATATTATTCATTAATTTACATACAAGAACTGTTTAAGTCCGATTAATACCCTGCCAAGCTTTTTTTCTGATATGCATATTATTGATATTCATTATAAACTATCATCTGGAACACCAATCCTAGAAGTCATTGATAGCAGGGCCAGAATGTAAAGAATGGTTTGAAATATTCCTTAACTCTAAGGTTTCTGACCATCTAGCATTAAAACACGTCTCAGACTGTTCTAAAATGCAACCAGAAAACAAGTCTCTTTGGAAATTGGAAATCTTGGAAAACCTCCAACACACTTGACATTAGACAGAAGTTGATGAAGGTTTTTTGGTCATTCTCCATCCTGCTTGGCATTTGCTGTAGGTGTTGCAGTTGAGTACATATTTCTTGTTTTATGCAGTTGAGCAACAGCTTGCTTTCTCTTGCATTTGAGAAGTCAGCAAATAGTGGGGGAGTGGGGAGGTGATCAGTGGGAGAATATGGCCTAGAAACAGAACCTAATTAATAGTTTTACATTTAAGTTAAAGGGGCTGCGAGTGGATTCCTATATATCCCTCCCCCAATTTCCTTTAAATTTGCGGAATTTGGGATTTAGCAGTGTTTATTTTAAATTTCAATTTCATTGGGGAACTTTGAGATTGAGCAGTGATTGTTTTTAAATGATTTATTTGTTCAACTTTGGTTGGATTTGTAATGAAAGTTAAATGAGAGGAGGAGGAGAGATTATTCACATGAGTAAGCAACAGAGATCTATTAAAATTTGTAAGCATAAATATGCATTTTCTTTTTACCAGTGATGTGAGGGCACTGTGAAAGAGAGAAGAATTCTAATTAATTCAGCTGAGGGTAGGGGTGAAGGGTTGGGGTCAAAGGCCTGTGAAAGAAAGCGTGTTTGTGTACATTGGGAAGGTCGGTTTCTGGGATTGGGTTTTTTTTTTTTTTTTTTGTATTTGGTGCAGATCTGAGCAATAATGAAGTTCACAGAAGAACATCACTAAAATGAATAATTTTGCTTTCCTCTTTAAAAAAAAAAAACACTGACACACTATTTTAGCAGCAGCAGCAGCAGCAGCACATTCAGCCTTCTCAGGAAAAGAAAAAGGTTCAGAACGCAGCAAAAGGGAATTCTGCAAAGGTGGCTTTTGCAAGCCATCCTAGTGAGGATGGGAGTATCTGGGGGGTGGGGGGGAGGAGGTCTATGACTCAAGTCCACTTAGCTGTTCTTGAAGTGCAGGGAGGGGATCCTTCAGAGTAAGAGCTTGTCACTGGTCCTTATGAGGGGTGATGGGGGAAATGAAAGGGGAAGAGTCCAGGAATTCATTCTTCCCTCAAAAGGCCTCTGAAGTGTCTACTTGGCTTCCAGGGGACCATAGTTCAGTCGAGGATGTCAAACCGCTGCTTCCTCCTCCCCATCTTGGGGGGGACAAGCACCCCAAGTCTGCGTTCGGCTGCTCCACGCAGCCCAATTCCTCCTGGATCGCAGTAGTTGGAGGCAAACCGGGCTGTGAAGGTGCTCCCGGCGGCGGCGCTTGAACTCGCAGCCCCGCTGCGCTCCGCCAGCTCCGGGGGTTCGAATCCCGCCTTCGCCCCAGCAGACCCGCCAGCCCGTAGCAAGAAGGGCAGAGCCTGCCAGCCAGCCCAAAGGGTCCGGGCTGGATCACGTCCTCTCCCTCCGGCTCTTTTGCGAGTTCCCAGTCTGCTCTTCGCTCCTCCCTCCTCCCCAGCCCAGCTTTGGAGGCGCCTCTGCTCCGGGCTCTGCACCCCAAGTCTCCGGGGCGAACGCCGCTGCGCCTTTCCCTGCCTCTTTGTCTCCTGCTCTCCAGCGGGACCAGCTCCGGGGCTGCAGAGCCGCCGCCGCCGCCGCCCAGGACCGCACCCCGACCCGGGGGAAAGAGCTATAGGGCGGCTGCCCAGCCACGCACTGGCCGGGGTCCCGCGCTGGGCTCCCCGCAGCCCCGGGCGCCTCCCGGGAATCTGCCCGCCCCGCCCACCGGGTCTGGGGTGGGCCTCGGGAGTAGCCGCCGGGGTGGGGACAGTGGCAGAAGCTACCTGGCATAAGCGCCCCGACACCTGGCAGTCTCCCCCGACACCTCCCAGTGCTACAAGAATGGAGCAACCTCCCCAGCCCGGGTTTGGTGCAAGG
Organism: Suncus etruscus; assembly: GCF_024139225.1. Lineage (NCBI taxonomy): Eukaryota > Metazoa > Chordata > Mammalia > Eulipotyphla > Soricidae > Suncus > Suncus etruscus. The sequence continues at coordinate 14,111,571 of NC_064867.1, read as the reverse complement.
TAAGGTGCAGCCGCCTGTTGCTTTTTTTTTTTGCAAAAATGCTGGGGACACTCTCCCTTCTCCAAAACCTAGGCCTTCCCTTCCGGAGTGTTGGAACTAGCCCCCCAGTTCTCAGCCACGTTCAGACCACCTATGCCCCTTGGTGCTGTCCCTTAGAAGGACCACTCCCAGCAAGGGGGCATGTCCACCCTCTTGGCTCCTGTGCAGCCGGGCTCCTGCAGTCTGCAAACTTTTGTGGCCCCCCTTTTCTGTGCGGTGCTCACCTGCTGCCCTGCAAGTTGCACCTCTATTGTCGCGTGAGCCCTTCCCCCAGCCGCAGGCATCTGCCCCCCCTTCCCTGGTGTCGCTGCCAGTCGGGTTTTTCACTCCCTCCCTGGAGCTCTCGCTGAGAGACGCGAGGTTTTGCACCCAGCTTTTGCTTCAACAGCTTCAGGCGCTGGCAGAGCTTGCTTCAGGGGCTGGGCAGAGTTGATGAAATTGGGAGATAAGGGACCTGGTGGGGAAGGCTGCAGGATTGTCCCCTTCCTCATCAGACCCTTCTTGGGGCTTTGTGCTCCATGCCAGACTCTATACACCTTGGCTCTGGTACCCCCAAGTCGGCATGAACCCCTCGGAGTGGTTTGCGCCTGTAATGCGCCTTGAGAACTGCATATGTACGGATCTGGTGGGTGGTTTTGGGGAGGCGAGGGTTGTCGCTTGTTGGAGGGGGTACGGGGGGGGGGGTTGAAGGGAAACCAAAGGCAGGAAAGGGCCAGCCCCAAAGGCGCAGCCACCGGATTTGGAGGGAAAGAGATTTGGAGCCCAAAGGGCTCTAGCCTGAGGGTGTCTGTACTGGGAGGTGGAAGGGCCTGGCGCCTGAGCAGGTGCCCAGGAGTGGAATGCAGCCCTGGATTGCTTGGGTTTGGGTGGAGTTGGCAGGCAGGTTTGGGGTGTATGGGTGGGGAGAGCTCCCGCTCCAGTTAAAACAAATCTCCTTGCAAGATTTCAGAATGCGTTGGTGTCTTGGGCGGTGACTGGGTGGTCAGATCGTGGACCAAGGATGCTTCTTTCTTTTTAATTTTCTGGTGCCTGTAGAACCATATCCCCTAAGACCCCTCTTTTTTGTGCACCAATAACACCTCCGCAGCCCGGTGGCCAGACCCAAACCCACACTCCCCTGGCAGGATGTGGGAAGCCAAGGCTTCTCTTTGGCAAGCCAAGGGTGGGGTGGGGATTCCTGGCCCCCAGGGAAAGGCGTGTGGGCAGGGGGAGTCCCCAGCGTCAGGCAGGTGGACCCAGGTCCCCCGTGGTTGGAGGAAAGCGGAGGGGCGGAGGCTGCAGAGGGATCCGCACCCCACCCCCGCCCCTCTGCCGAACGCACCTGGGCGGAGACAGGGCGGGGGCCCGAACCCGGGGGGTGTGCGCACCCTGTGAGCGCGTGAGAGAACATCCAGCGCCCAGAGCCAGAGCCCCCGGCGGAGGTGGGTCTTAGGTAAATCTTTCTGGTTACCCCAGAAGCCTTAGGCTGATTTAACGGGGAGATCCTTTCCCCTCCCCTCCTTTGCGTTCCCGCTATCTGGAGCTCCAGGCTGTTTGCAGGAGGGGGGCCTGGACTGCTGGAGCGAAGAAGGTGCGGTTCCCGGGGTTCACTGCTTGCGGGTGGGGACGCACGGGGGTGCCAAGGGCTTGGAAGACCTCATTTAACCCTTCCCTCTTGGAGAAGTGCACACCCCTCTTGTAGCAGCGCCTTGGGTTCCCAGTCCGGTGGTACCGGGTTCCTCTTCACCCCGTGGGAGAAGAATTGGGAGGTTGCAAATGTCGGGAGCTGCTTAAAACCCGCTGTTCAGACTTGCCACGTGCAGCTTTTTAGGGGCACAGCAGGCTGGGCTTGCCCTGTGGAGCTCCAGGCTTTTGCGTTCCAGCAGAGCTCGGGCAGTCCCTATTTTCCGAGCCCCGCATTTTGGCCAGACCCTCCCTTCCAGAAGTGCATGGACTACCCGCAGCTCGGGAAGGAATTCCGCGGTCTTTCACACAATTTCCAGGACACCCCTGGAGCATCAAGCTCTTTGCCTTTGGGTCACTCCAGGGACCCCAGAAACTGGGATTTCCAGTGTGGGCACAGAGCTCCGCCAGGTGCTGCAGGAGAGCACAAAGGCCACACCCTCCCAGGTTGGGCATCGAGGGACTGAGCCTTGGCTTCTCTCATTTACCTGGATCCATGAGGTAGGTCCTCAGAATAAAGTGCCTTGCCCCGCAAGGTGTAACATTAGGCACCTGTTTCTTTTGCATCCTGGATATGTGATCAGGCCACTTTCCTTTGCTGGAGGGAACAGGTGGTCCTATTTCTCTTGGTAACTATTGGAGGAAAACATCAAAATTCATGCCAAGATAGTTTTTTTTTGTTTGTTTTTTTTTTTTTTGCTAAGCTTTTTATAGATAGGTGATGGTGGTAATTAATAATCAATGCTAGCCATGACTGAGCTCTGGACTGACACTCTGATGGATATGCTCTGTGTACTTTTTCCTTTTTAATTCTAACCACACCCTGGAGAATAAAATTGCTATTCCTATTTTATTGGAGAGGAAGCTAAGTCTGGGAGAAATATAATTACTTACTCATTGCATTCAGTCAGAAAATAACGGGGGATATTAAGGCTGCAGGCAGAGAAGTTTAGGGTGTTTCAAATTCATTGTATTTTTGGCACTAAACAGGTTTTATTTGTTTGTTTTATGGGTTCACAGGGAAGTGTAAGTGGGGCCTCCAAGCCTCTACTTCAATTCCCAGGGCCCTCTAAATAGGAGTTCTTACCTGTGAGGCCCTTGGGCTACCATATTAAAGTGCACATAGACCCATCTTTTAGGCTTCATCTTGGTATGTGATAGGACAAACTTAAGGAATTTCCTACTGGCTAAGGACTCCACCACTAGTCTCCCATCCATTTGGTTGGCATTCCCTTTCTAAATGGGAGCAGATTCCTACTTTATGTTCATAAATTGTAGGAACTGCATTTGACAAATTAGATCATCTCTACAGATTGAAACACAAAAACATTAGTGGTGTAAGCTTCCCCACCAAGACAGAGATGGAAACGAAATTTAGTGATAAGTATATAAAGCCACTTAATGTGTTTGTATCATATCTATTCTAGAAACATTGTTTTCTGACTTTTGGTCAAAATTAACTCTGCATAGAAAATATTCACTGTAATTGTTCCTTAGCATCTTAAAGTATGTAGGGAAATCTGTTTGTTTAAAAAGAGCACTTAGCGATATTTTTATATCTGTCAGTCAATATAATAGAAAAGATCACTATAAATAATTAACAGATCCCCACAAAGGCAACTATTTCAAGAAAAAACATTAACAGTAAAATATTTATGCTTTAAATCAATTAAATTAACTACATAAACTTTCACATGGTTCTAAGTAACATGAAATGAATTCTCAATCATTTTAACCAAGTCGTTTTGTCAAGTTGAGCAGCTCTGTCCTGCTTCAAGCCCAAGTGTTTGTGAAGTTAAGAGAAAATGTTGGACATCAGAGGGGAAATCCTTCTAAAGACAATGGAATAAATTGATATTATTTCTTCTGAATGTTTGACTTTTGAGTTAAACTTTAGGCTGACATAAATCTGAAGCATAACAATATCTTCTTATTGGAACTAATACTATGGGCCAGAAAGAGGAAAAAATCACTCTTGCCATTTCCTCACTCCTAAGCCCCTTCAAGAAAGGGACTTCCTTTAGCATCTTTGGGATTCCATGTATTTCTCAACAGTTCTTTTTAGGACAGAGCTCTAGTTTCTAAGAACAACACATGTCTTTTCTTTATACCATGATATCAGGATCGTCTCATACTAGAGAAAACTAATGAGGATTTGAAACAGTAAAAAGTGAAGAGAGGCTGGAAAAAGTCTATTTCTGAGGAATGAAACTCAGAGGCAATTGCTGGAAAGTAGAGTCTTTTAGATCACTAGGAAAAGCATTTCTATACATGTTGCTGACAAAAACCAGGACAGAGGCCCTCTTGGACAGTAACTGGGAATGAGTAAGAACAAGTAAAACAGAATTGTAAAGGAAACTGGGGACACTGGAGAAAGAATGAATATGTGAGATTTTACTCTCCCCCTGCCCTTCTTCTTATCTACTCACTCTTGTCTTTTATGTTGGTTGACTAAACTGAATCCCATTATTTCAATGTTCATTATCTCAAGGAAAGCATTCAGTATAAATAAAATATACTTTTTCTATGAATATTGGAGGTAGGAGTTTCCCCACTCATAAGAGAGAAACATTAAAATCTACATCACTGGACCAGAAAGATAGTATAGCAAGTAAGGCACTTATCTTATTTGATCTAGGTTAGGTTCAATCCCTTGAGCACTGCCAGAAGTGTTCCCTGAGCACAGAGCCATAAGTAAGCCTGAACATAGCCAGGAATGGCTCCTGTCCCCTAAGGAAAATAGTATCTTCATCATCTCAGCAGTGTAACCTGTAGAGGTTGAATTGGATGTTAACGGTGTTAGAGATCAAGGATGCAACATAGAAACCAGACAGGATGTAAAAAGAAATGGCTATTTTTACAAACCCCAAGAAGCATTCATTTGAACCTGGGAAGACATCTGGTTTAAAATTAATAGCGTTTTTGGAGGACCAGCGCTGTGGCACTAGAGGTAAGGTGTCTGCCTTGCCAGTGCTAGCCTAGGACGAACCGTAGTTCGATCCCCCGGAATCCCATATGGTCCCCCAAGCCAGGAGCGACTTCTGAGCGTATAGCCAGGAGTAACCCCTGAGCGTCACAGGTGTGGTCCCCAAACCAAAAAAGTTTAAGAAATTAAAATAAAATTAGTAGCTTTCTCATGTTAAGAAGGAGTTAATTAGGGCCCGGAGAGATAGCACAGCGGTGTTTGCCTTGCAAGTAGCCGACACAGGACCAAAGGTGGTTGGTTCGAATCCCGGTGTCCCATATGGTCCCCTGTGCCTGCCAGGAGCTATTTCTGAGCAGACAGCCAGGAGTAACCCCTGAGCAACGTCGGGTGTGGCCCAAAAACCAAAACAAAACAAAAAAAGGAGTTAATTATAACCTCAGTCTATGGTCCTCCTACTTATTTTGCTATGAGTATTCTAGAATACAGTGTAGAAAAGATCACATAACAGTTTTGTTGGGAGAAATGATCAGGCAAATATTTTTCTTGCATCATATAAATATGTGTTTATCTACAGTTTAAAAAGTTGCTGTCAATGATCCCAAGAAATATTACAATGGTAGGGAAAATGCCTTGCACCTGGTTTGATCCTAGCATCCCATTTGGTGTCCCCACGCACTGCTAGAGAGTGATTCTTGAGTATTGCTGAATGTAGCCCCAAAACAAAAAAATAAACAAAAAAGAGAAAAAGAGGGAAAAATGTTGCTGTTAAGCATATTACTTTGGGGGAAAGGATAAGAAAAATGAGACACAATAAATAATGTAATTTTACAGTAGGGCATATGAATTAATATTGTCATTTTGGGTTATGTATTTAAAAATATAATCAAGACCTAGGGAAATTGAGTTTGATTTGTTTACTTTTAATAATTAGAAGTCAAGAAATAAAATTCCTTAGAATTGGAAGAAAAACTAGTTGAGTCTAAAAGCTTTGTCCTCAGGTTTTATTTTAAATAAATACATAAAACTTTGATATCTTACATCATTGGTTATAACTTTACATTTGATTACTTCATAAGATTAATAAATTATCAGTTTTACATGCTTATTATAAAAAAAACTGTTTATACAAGTGATTGAGAATTATAAAGGAGTTCCTAAATCTTTCCAACTAGTATGTTGCTTTTATTTAAACAATGAGATAAAATATCCCAAGCTGACATAGAAAAAAAATCTGCTGACAGTCTTGCAAAATACTACTGAACGGTATGCTAATAGTAAAGACCATATGATTTATATAAAATAAATTAATAAATAATGAAAAACCACCCTCAAAGACTAATTTCTTTAAGAAGATAAATAAAAAATGAGTAACATTTTTGAAATGCCTTATTTTATTTTACCCTACACATACTGATCTCCTTTTTCTGTGTATGTTTGTCCTGTAAGTATCATTGTACTTTCAGATATGTTTTAAGCAGAAAAAGTTTTCTTTATTAGAATTTAAAAAGTATGAAAAGTAAAATAGAGGAAGTCATTCTCAAATGTGGAGTGATGGCTAGACAAAACTATGTTTTTAAATGCAGGTTAGTTTCTTGATTTTTTCCCTCTTTCTTTTTTTCATTTTCTTCCCTTCTTTTTTTTCCTTTCTTTTTAGGTCATTGATAGAATTTTCAGTTTGCATCTAAGTATTCAGTGCCTTACTGGAAGAGACGGCTGTTCAGGACAAATATTTTACCTGGTGAGGGCAGGGAGAAGGTATTTTGCACTTGTCTGTTTGTCCAAAGCTAAAGCACAAAGGTCACAAAGTCTCAGCGGCTTTGCCTCTGTTTCTCAAACTTCAATTTTGATTTAAAAAAGCAGCCTTCTTATAGAGGGTCTGTCCAGTTAGCAGTGACTAAGCAACATAAGTATCTCTGGCTACACTGGAAATATATGCACATAGACTAATCCTGGTCTAGTCTACTGGCCTTCCCTAGATGGCTGGTTATTAATAACTAACCAATGGCAATATTTCCCATATTTCTGAAAATTATAATTCAACCTGGGTTTTAAAGGTTATGTAGCCTTGTCCATTGAAATGTTTTTAAAGTCATTATTCTAGTGGCCAGGCTATTGATCAAGAGCTTCTTTATATTGGCTCCTGAAAATAAAAAATTAATATTCTTCCTTACTAGAAACTATAGGATAGATTCTTGCTGCTCAAAGCACCATCTAGAAAACCCATGAAGGAGTGATTGCTATTAGTCAACCAGGACAAGAATGTGAAGGTGGAGTGGAGAAGTAGAGAAAGGGAATGAGAGACACTCTACCAGCAGGGAAACAAATCACATAATGGAATAGAATCCAATGATCAATATAGGAAGATAAAGATAATTATAGTAAGCTGAACCTGAAGGGTAAGTAAACATACCAGAGGTGGGAATGTGGCTCAGTTATACATGCTTCACATATATGGGATGTATAGGTCCTGGGTTTGATTCCTTGCAAAACATACATAGAGAACACAAATGCAAGAAGAGAAAGTGAATATAGAAGAGGTAAAGACCTAAAGAAGAGTTGCATGATGAAATAATGTGCCTAAATAATTCCTAGTATTCTAAGCTTGAAGAATCATTCATAGTCCACTATTTCACATTCCACTATGTTTTGTTGATTTGGCTTCTCAATAAATACACCAATAGCTTTGACTTTTATTCTTATTTTTGTCTTGGTGCCCTTTGGCACCTAGAATCCCAGAATAAGAACTTTTATACATAAAATGACTCTGTAGGAATTTAACATATTTTGTTGAAATGACTCTATGTGTGAACCATGGTTACAATATATAAAAAAATGTATTGGTGGAATTAATGGTTTTCATTATTTTGAAGTAGAGATCAGCATAAGTGCTCTGAGATAACCTAGTACTGTGATAAGAGCAAGTCTGATTATACTGATAAAAAAATCTTTTTCTGCTTACTGCTTCTACCTTTAAGATTTGTGTCCTGCTTTTCTAATGGAATATTAATTTATTATTTAATGTTAATACATAAAGTCACTTTTTCCCACTTAAATTTATATATCTCTTGAATGGTATTAGCAAATGTTTTAAAGTCTGTGATCCCAAGAATTCATCAGACTAGGGGTTTCAGAGACTGTTTTCTACTTCTGTATGATTTTGAAAGGGATCTTAGTTACTTCTCTAAGATATTGATATGAATTAAAATGGACCTGGGTAAAATGTAATAGTGTCTTTCTATCATTTTTATCTTTATGTGATCCCTCTCCCAGGAGCAATTTTTATACTTTTTTGCCTCAGAGAATTTGCTTTATTTTCTCTATCAGTAGGGATCATGATTGTGGATACGGATGGGCATTTGGAAGTAAAGAATATATTGAGATGAAAGAAAGAGAGCCACAAGTTCCATCATTAGCTAGGCTTACAGATGCTTTGTTCAGAATTGGAAAATGGACTTGCTTAGGACAACTGTAATATCTCATGAATATAAACTTTATTTAGGACCTAATAGTTTCTGTGTCCAGGTATTTTAGGCCTTGTCCAGTTTCACCTCAAATTACTGATGAATTGTCAAATTGTGTTGCAGTTCAGTTGCAAATTTCAATTTATTATTCAATATTAATTTTTTCCAAAGCAGAGCTGTCATAATACTTTGGAGATTCTCTTCCTAACTTTGCCTACTTCCTCATTATCAAAATTGTCCTTGTTGCAGGCAGATAGATGGAGATTCATAGAAAAAAGCCAAAATTTGAAGAATTTTTAAACTGCATAACAAGATGGTGTATCATAAGAGGGGACTGTGGTCATGGAAACTTTTGTAAACAGATGGCTCCTATTTTAATGCAATGGGGAAAGATGACAGGATGTCCCAGTTCCTAGAAGTCATCTCTCTTATCTTTGTTCTGACTGGTGAAGTGGAACTGGCTAATTAAAAAAAAAAACTACAACACCCTCGTCTTCTTTTTATTTTTTTGCATTAAGGTAGAACATTTTTTAATAATTACTTTGAAACATTTCTTCTAAAAATGCTTTAATTTTAAAATCAAATCCATCCTCGTTATGCTCATGTGACTACCAGACAGAGAGCAGGTCACCTGGTTTGAGCACTGATGTTAGTCCTATCCAGTTTGTTAGATGGTTCAATCTACTGTCCTAGGCTCATGCCCTACCTCCTCACTTTTTCTAAAACCCTATCTAGCTCATGGTTAATGTCAAGAATATTTCATATGTAGTCCATTGATGGGGTTCTAATTTAGGTAACTTAAGCTTATTTTGCCAAACCCTCTACATGCTTTAGCTAAAATAAAACTGCAAGTATACTGCAACTTGAGGCTCTGGGATACCTGGAGCATTTCTGGGGCCTGAAGTAACATTTGGTAGCATTTGGGAGAAAAGAGATGGATTGTTAACTGGCAGGTAAAGAGAATTTGCGGAAAAGAGTGAACTTGATAACTTCTCTTGCAGCAATAATTTTCACTTAGGAGTAAAATGGAAAAGATAAAGAATATGTTCCTACAATGTTGCCTATGTGCTCTTCTGTATCTACTTCTTTATAAATATCAGTGTAATCTTGTCTGTCTGTTAAATATTTTAGGCTTCTCAATTTTAGAGAAATATTATCATCTTAATACAGTTGAATATGTATATCATTACTTATTTACTCCTGCCTTTGTTTTTATATCATTGCCTTTGGCACAGTTTATGCCCTGGTATATGGGGCTGCTGTATTTAATTCTGGTTAATGCTCTCAATTGTTCATTTCTTCTCTTCAACTTTGCCTTTAGCTATATCATGTTGGGAGCCTGCAACCAGTTATGACATTCTATTTACACCATAGAACTCAACAGACACTACAAAGTTGTACTTTTTCCAGTTTGTTCAAATTTATCAGCTCACACTTCTCCCACTTTCACATCACATACCTTGCAGTGTTACAAGGAAATTGTTCTTTCTCAATTCTCTCCACTCACCATTCCCAGTTCTTAGACATCTCCAACCCTCTTTTCATTCATCCCCTGATTTTTTTCCTTCTTCTTCTTTTTTTTTGGGGGGGGGTTTGGTTTTTGGATCACGTCCGGCAATGCTCAGGGGGTATTCCTACTCTATGCTCAGAAATCACTCCTGGCAGGCTCACGGGACCATATGGGATGCTGAGATTTGAACCACTGTCCTCTGTATGCAAGGCAAATGTCTTACCTCCGTGCTATCTCTCCAGCCCTGATTTGCTTCCTTCTTTTTAACTGGCTCTTTAATCATGCATACATGGTCCAGAGGTGTTCAATCTCAGTTCTAATTTTTATTCTGCCTTTCAACAACTGAATTAATGACTAAAGAAAAGTTTTCTAAGTTTTTATTTGCCTTAGTAGAACATAGGTATATTAATAGGTGTTTGGGCTAGAGATAGGGCTGAGCCATAAAACAAAACTTTCATGATTGAGGCATAGGTTGGTCACTGCTGGTCCCACTATAAATAACAATAATAATTATAACAATCACAAAAATAATAATGATGATGAAAATAATAATAAGGTTGAAAGCTTATGTTAGTTAACACGGTTAAGTCACTTTGATATCTGGTCTGTGACATAGGCCTTTGGTTTTTAGTGTTGATCAGAACGCTCATGTGTCTTAGACAAATATGGATGTAATAAAAGAAGTTTTGTAAAGTGAGCTGAGCAAGTAAAGGTTTGGAAACCCTAAACAAAGCTTGGTGATCAGAATTGATGTCCTGGATTCAGGGGCATTGGAAATAACTGTAGGAAAGTGACCAGTTCCTACTATCCATGCATAGAGTGCCAACAGCATGAATTATGAAGGTTTTTTGTAACTGAGCAGATTGGAGCAGTATCAGGGACCTTTGATCATGTCAGAGTGGCATACTGTTCCTACTTATCTTGACCTATCTGCCTGCACCGTAGAGGTATAACCTTGGATTTTTTAAATCTAACTTTCCAAAATCTATTTTTGTTAAATATATATGTGATGGTTAGTGGTAGAATTAATTCAATTCATAACGAAACAATAAAAAGCTAAGTACTTCTAGGGTCTTATCTGCCTTCCTTAGAAGAATGGACCTCTGTATTCTTGATCTGGTCTATTGAGCTTGGCCATTGAAATTTCTTATATTAAGCCATGATTTTGCCATTAACTAAGTGACCACAGGTGAAAATTCCTGAGGATCTCAGAGCCCTTATTTTCTTGCTAAATAGCTGTCACAGTTCTTGTCAAATTTGTCTGACTGTGAGAAGCCATTTAGACTCCACCTGAAGATCCTGGAAAGAAACAGACATGAGCTGAAATTATCTTGAGTCTGCTGTATGCATAGCCATACACTCAGCACAGCTCCCAGTGTGACTTTAGTCACACAAAGATACCAAAATGTCCTCACCTGCCTTTTTAATTTTAACAATAGATGGGGGAAGAAAATGTAGGAGTATTTTCTCCCTTCATTCTGTTAAAAACATCAGGAGTTTGACATTCCATTTTGTAAGACTTTATGCCACAGATCCAGCTCAGAGTTATTGATGCTTCTGCATGGATTCATGGGAAAAGGTGTTCTCAGCCTCGTCTTGGTGTCTGTTGATTGTTTCTTAGAGGTGGAGGAGGACTGAAAAGAATTTAGCTGTACTAGATGTCAGTCAGAGTTCTGTCAAATATGTGCTTGCATTTGTGTGATTTCCCCCTTTTGATCCTATTCCCTTCCAGGCTGGCTTTGATCCTGCAGGTTTTTAAGAAAATGGAGCTTTTGAAGAGTCAAATTATTTCTAGTTAAGGGGCCTCGCTTGGTGGAGGTGGACTTTTCTGCAGCAAAGAGGTAAAGGTGCATGCAGTGTACTTCAAAAAGCAATGGTTAAAAGCAATTTCTAATTGCTACTTTGCAGAATCCTTCAAATTATGATAATGCTTTGATTCTTTGCATTACTCTAATTTTGTGTTATCTGTGTTTTGTTCCATTGTGGTCTTGAAGTAAGGATATCTGACCTTGCAGAGCACATCCACTATGAAATCTTGCCCCATTGCAGACATTTTACTACTATAGCTTCAGAAGTTGTTCTGAGATTCAGATTCATAGGTGTTTTCAGATCCCATTTCAACTGGGCTCTCGGGCTTGAGAAAATTGATACTGCCATGCTCTCATGCCCTGCTGATGTCAAGAATCTTGTCTTGCCTAACAATTGCAGGACTTGAGTCCTAGAAAAACTGTAGTCACATAGTCATATCTGAGATGTTAAAGTTCTGAACCATACTATAAAGATGGGGGGAGCGTAGGAAGTAATTTGATTGTTGTTGAGGGTGAGCCATCACAATGGAAGTAGAGGTCTTAGAAGGGATATGAAAGAACTTTTTCTCCACATCACTAATTGAGGAATGGTCATGTGAACTATGTCCAGAATATTGCCATCTGCAATTCAACGGAAACATTCCTCATGCAGCATTGACTGTGTATTTTCCTTGACCTTGGACTTTTAGTCTCCATAACTGTGAGCAATACATTCCTGTGAAGACACTCCATCTCTAATATTTTGTTATACAGCTTAAGCTGACTAATGCAGGAGGTCAATATAAATTATTTTGGAGCATTTAGTCTGTGAAACCTCTCTGAGTATATGTGTGATATTTTGATACTATAGTGTCTATATTGACCACTGTTTTTTCATAAATTCTTGTGGAATGAGTGAAGCAGCACTAATAAATTGGGTGAAAAAAATCCAGTTTATAGGCAAACATTGGAAAACACTGTATTTGGGTGTCGAGAAATTGTGATTTCTGAAATCATAGTTTGAAATGAATTAAAAATAATATATTGAGATTATATACACATGTATATATACATATATGAATGCATGTATACATACATATGAAATGTATATATAATATAATATACCATCAATCTGTTATCTGCCTATTGGTTTTTTTATTAATTTGCCCATGGAGACATAATGATAGTAAAATAAATATAGTCAGCATGCTTTACAATTTACCCAGCATGCCAACAAAGGATTTCTAGAATTTGTAATTTCATCAAGGTCTTAGAGAACAATAGTGTATAAAAGCAATGAGTTGCTGACCTACCCAAACCTAGTTAACATTAGTGAAATAGAACAGTAATATCATTTCTTTATTTTTATTTTTTTTTTAATTTTTTTTTTATTTAAACACCTTGATTACATACATGATTGTGTTTGGGTTTCAGTCATAAAAGGAACACCACCCATCACCAGTGCAACATTCCCATCACCCAAGTCCCAAATCTCCCTCCTCCCCACCCAACCCCCGCCTGTACCCTAAACAGGCTCAACATTTCCCTCATACATTCTCAATATTAGGACAGTTCAAAATGTAGTTATTTCTCTAACTAAACTCATCACTCTTTGTGGTGAGCTTCCTGAGGTGAGCTGGAACTTCCAGCTCTTTTCTCTTTTGTGTCTGAAAATTATTATTACAAGGGTGTCTTTCATTTTTCTTAAAACCCATAGATGAGTGAGACCATTCTGCGTTTTTCTCTCTCTCTCTGACTTATTTCACTCAGCATAATAGATTCCATGTACATCCATGTATAGGAAAATTTCATGACTTCATCTCTCCTGACAGCTGCATAATATTCCATTGTGTATATGTACCACAGTTTCTTTAGCCATTCGTCTGTTGAAGGGCATCTTGGTTGTTTCCAGAGTCTTGCTATGGTAAATAGAGCTGCAATGAATATAGGTGTAAGGAAGGGGTTTTTGTATTGTATTTTTGTGTTCCTAGGGTATATTCCTAGGAGTGGTATAGCTGGATCGTATGGGAGCTCGATTTCCAGTTTTTGGAGGAATCTCCATATCGCTTTCCATAAAGGTTGAACTAGACAGCATTCCCACCAGCAGTGGATAAGAGTTCCTTTCTCTCCACATCCCCGCCAACACTGTTTATTCTCATTCTTTGTGATGTGTGCCATTCTCTGGGGTGTGAGGTGGTATCTCATCGTTGTTTTGATTTGCATCTCCCTGATGATTAGTGATGTGGAGCATTTTTTCATGTGTCTTTTGGCCATTTGTATTTCTTCTTTGTCAAAGTGTCTGTTCATTTCTTCTCCCCATTTTTTGATGGGGTTAGATGTTTTTTTCTTGTAAAGTTCTGTCAGTGCCTTGTATATTTTGGAGATTAGCCCCTTATCTGATGGGTATTGGGTGAATAGTTTCTCCCACTCAGTGGGTGGCTCTTGTATCCTGGGCACTATTTCCTTTGAGGTGCAGAAGCTTCTCAGCTTAATATATTCCCATCTGTTAATCTCTGCTTTCACTTGCTTGGAGAGTGCAGTTTCCTCCTTGAAGATGCCTGTAATGTCCTGTAGTGTTTTGCCTATGTGCTGTTCTATATATCTTATGGTTTTGGGGCTGATATCGAGGTCTTTAATCCATTTGGATTTTACCTTTGTACATGATGTTAGCTGGGGGTCTAAGTTTAATTTTTTGCAAGTGGCTATCCAATTGTGCCAACACCACTTGTTGAAGAGGCTTTCCCTGCTCCATTTAGGATTTCCTGCTCCTTTATCAAAAATTAGATGGTTGTATCTCTGGGGAACATTTTCTGAGTATTCAAGCCTATTCCACTGATCTGAGGACCTATCCTTATTCCAATACCATGCTGTTTTGATAACTGTTGCTTTGTAGTACAGTTTAAAGTTGGGAAAAGTAATTCCTCCCATATTCTTTTTCCCAATGATTGCTTTAGCTATTCGAGGGTGTTTATTGTTCCAAATGAATTTCAAAAGTGTCTGATCCACTTCTTTGAAGAATGTCATGGGTATCTTTAGAGGGATGGCATTAAATCTGTATAATGCCTTGGGGAGTATTGCCATTTTGATGATGTTAATCCTGCCAATCCATGAGCAGGGTATGTGTTTCCATTTCCGTGTGTCCTCTCTTATTTCTTGGAGCAGAGTTTTATAGTTTTCTTTGTATAGGTCCTTCACATATTTAGTCAAGTTGATTCCAAGATATTTGAGTTTGTGTGGTACTATTGTGAATGGGGTTGTTTTCTTAATGTCCATTTCATCATTATTACTATTGGTATATAGAAAGGCCATTGATTTTTGTGTGTTAATTTTGTAGCCTGCCACCTTGCTATATGAGTCTATTGTTTCTAGAAGCTTTTTGATAGAGTCCTTAGGGTTTTCTAAGTAGAGTATCATGTCATCTGCAAACAGTGAGAGCTTGACTTCTTCCTTTCCTATCTGGATTCCCTTGATATCCTTTTCTTGCCTAATCGCTATAGCAAGTACTTCCAGTGCTATGTTGAATAGGAGTGGTGAGAGAGGACAGCCTTGTCTTGTGCCAGAATTTAGAGGGAAGGCTTTCAGTTTTTCTCCATTGAGGATAATATTTGCCACTGGCTTGTGGTAGATGGCCTTCACTATATTGAGAAAGGTTCCCTCCATTCCCATCTTGCTGAGAGTTTTGATCAAGAATGGGTGTTGGACCTTATCAAATGCTTTCTCTGCATCTATTGATATGATCATGTGGTTTTTATTTTTCTTGTTATTGATGTTGTGTATTATGTTGATAGATTTACGGATGTTAAACCAGCCTTGCATTCCTGGGATGAAACCTACTTGATCGTAGTGGATGATCTTCTTAACGAGGCATTGAATCCTATTTGCCAGGATTTTGTTGAGGATCTTTGCATCTGCATTCATCAGTGATATTGGTCTGTAATTTTCTTTTTTGGTAGCGTCTCTGTCTGGTTTAGGTATCAAGGTGATGTTGGCTTCATAAAAGCTATTTGGAAGTGTTTCTGTTTGTTCAATTTCATGAAAGAGTCTTGCCAAGATTGGCAGTAGTTCCTCTTGGAAAGTTTGATAGAATTCATTAGTGAATCCATCTGGACCTGGGCTTTTGTTTTTCGGCAGACATTTGATTACTGTTTTAATTTCATCAATGGTGATGGGGGTGTTTAGATATGCTACATCCTCTTCCTTCAACCGTGGAAGATTATAAGAGTCCAAGAATTTATCCATTTCTTCCAGGTTCTCATTTTTAGTGGCGTAGAGTTTTTCAAAGTAGTTTCTGATTACCCTTTGAATCTCTGTCATATCAGTAGTGATCTCTCCTTTTTCATTCCTGATACGAGTTATCAAGTTTCTCTCTCTCTCTTTCTTTGTTAGGTTTGCCAGTGGTCTATCAATCTTGTTTATTTTTTCAAAGAACCAACTTCTGCTTTCGTTGATCTTTCGGATTGTTTTTTGAGTTTCCACTTCGTTGATTTCTGCTCTCAGCTTTGTTATTTCCTTCTGTCTTCCTATTCTTGGGTCCTTTTGTTGAGCATTTTCTAGTTCTATTAGCTGTGTCATTAAGCTACTCAGGTAAGCTCCTTCTTCCTTCCTGATGTGTGCTTGCAAAGCTATAAATTTTCCTCTCAGTACTGCTTTTGCTGTGTCCCATAAGTTCTGAGAGTTTGTGTCTTTATTGTCATTTGTTTCCAGGAACCTTTTTATTTTCTCCTTGATTTCATCTCGGACCCACTGGTTATTGAGCATGAGGCTGTTTAACTTCCAGGTGTTAAAGTGTTTCTTCTGAGTCCCTTTGGAGTTCACAAATAATTTCAGAGCCTTGTGGTCAGCGAAGGTAGCCTGCAAAATTTCTATCCTCTTGATCTTATGGAGGTATGTTTTATGTGCCAGCATGTAGTCTATCCTGGAGAATGTCCCATGTACATTGGAGAAGAATGTGTATCCAGGTTTCTGGGGATGGAGTGTCCTATATATATCCACTAGGCCTCTTTCTTCCATTTCTCTCCTCAGGTCTAGTATATTCTTGTTGGGTTTCAGTCTGGTTGACCTGTCCAGTGTTGACAAAGCCGTGTTAAGGTCCCCCACAATTATTGTGTTGTTGTTGATATTATTTTTCAGATTTGTCAACAGTTGTATTAAATATTTTGCTGGCCCCTCATTCGGTGCATATATGTTTAGGAGAGTGAATTCTTCCTGCTCTACGTACCCCTTGATTAATATAAAATGTCCGTCTTTGTCCCTTACAACCTTCCTGAGTATAAAGTTTGCATTATCTGATATTAGTATGGCCACTCCAGCTTTTTTATGGGTGTTGTTTGCTTGGATAACTTTTCTCCAGCCTTTTATTTTGAGTCTATGTTTGTTCTGACTATTCAGGTGCGTTTCTTGTAGGCAGCAGAAGGTTGGATTGAGTTTTTTGATCCATTTAGCCACTCTGTGTCTCTTAACTGGTGCATTTAGTCCATTGACGTTGAGAGAAAGAATTGTCCTGGGATTTAACGCCATCTTTATTTCAAAATTTGGTGTGTCTTTTGGGTAGTCTTGTCTTAGATTAGGTCTTTCAGTTTTTCTCTTAAGACTGTTTTTGTGTCTGTGAAGTTTCTGAGCTGTTTTTTGTCGTGAAACCATGTATTCTTCCGTCAAACCGGAAAGTGAGTTTTGCTGGGTATAGTATTCTGGGTGAAGCATTCATTTCATTCAGTCTTGTCATAATATCCCACCACTGCTTTCTGGCATTGAGTGTTTCTGGTGACAGGTCTGCTGTAAATCTCAGGGAAGCTTGCTTGAACATGATTTCCCCTTTTGATCTTGCTGTTTTCAGAATTCTGTCTCTATCTGTGGGATTTGTCATTGTGACTAGGATGTGTCTTGGGGTGGTTTTTCTGGGGTCTCTTTTGGTTGGTACTCTTCGGGCATGCAGGATTTGATCACATATATTCTTTAGCTCTGGAAGTTTCTCTTTAATGATGTTCTTGACCATTGATTCTTCCTGGAAATTTTCTTCCTGGGTCTCTGGGACTCCAATGATTCTTAAGTTGTTTCTGTTGATCTTATCATAGACTTCTATTTTCGTCTGTTCCCATTCTTTGACTAATTTTTCCATTGTCTGCTCATTTGCTTTAAGTTTTTTGTCCAATCTCTCCTGCTGTATGGAATTGTTATGTATCTCATCTTCCACAGCACCAAGTCTATTCTCATCTTCTGATACCCTGTCCCAGAGCTTATCCATTTTGTCATTCACTTCGTTTACTGACTTTTTCAGTCCTGTTAGTTGACATGTTATTTCAGTTTGGAGTTTTGTCATTTCTGCCTTCATATTTTCTTGGTTCTTATTAGTGTTCTGTTCAACTCGATCCATGGTTTCTTGGAATCTGTTGAGCACCTTCCATATTGCTAGTCTAAAGTCCTTATCTGAGAGGTTGATTAGTTGTTCAGTCATTATCTGGTCCTCAGAATTGTCATCTTCATTCTCTATGTCTGATGCTGGCCTGCATTGTTTCCCCATTGTCACACTTGTATTGTGGGTTTTTCTACGTTTTGTGGTGGTATTCATTGTCTATATGATGTAGGCAGCACACTCCTCTGGCTCCTCCCTTTCTGGATGGGCTGACTTGCCTCTAAGGGAGGGGAGTCCTCCGTGGATGAAGCCTCACACTGGGTCAAATCTTAGGCCCGAGCATGCAACAGAGAAGACAGTCAAGAGAGAAATGTTTGCTTCTGTGATATAGCGCCGTTCTTAGTGTGATTTTTCCTTCTTGTTGCAATGGAGTTCTTTCCTTAGAAAGAGTGCACGGCCGCGTAGCGAAGCGGAGCGGCAGTGCTCCTCTGAGCCTCTTTTTGCCCCACTCGCAAGAGTTTCACACAAGAGGACAGTAGACAGACATAGACAGGTCACACTCACAGTCTTTCACAGCTGAGCCCCACTGGGCCGGTGTACTTTCGCGGATTTTCCCCGCCTGGTGTCACACACAGGGAGCCAGCTTTTGCAAAGGTTAGCCGGTTTTTATGCTCTGAAGTCCCTCCCTGAAAATGGCGTCTGGGCCCAGCGAGGTTTCTGGAGGCTCTTTTTGCCCCACTCGCAAGAGTTTCACGCAAGAGGACAGTAGACAGACATAGACAGGTCACACTCACAGTCTTTCACAGCTGAGCCCCACTGGGCCGGTGTACTTTCGCGGATTTTCCCCGCCTGGGGTCACACACAGGGAGCCAGCTTTTGCAAAGGTTAGCCGGTTTTTATGCTCTGAAGTCCCTCCCTGAAAATGGCGTCTGGGCGAGCGAGGTTTCTGGAGGCTCTTTTTGCCCCACTCGCAAGAGTTTCACGCAAGAGGACAGTAGACAGACATAGACAGGTCACACTCACAGTCTTTCACAGCTGAGCCCCACTGGGCCGGTGTACTTTCGCGGATTTTCCCCGCCTGGGGTCACACACAGGGAGCCAGCTTTTGCAAAGGTTAGCCAGTTTTTATGCTCTGAAGTCCCTCCCTGAAAATGGCGTCTGGGCGAGCGAGGTTTCTGGAGGCTCTTTTTGCCCCACTCGCAAGAGTTTCACGCAAGAGGACAGTAGACAGACATAGACAGGTCACACTCACAGTCTTTCACAGCTGAGCCCCACTGGGCCGGTGTACTTTCGCGGATTTTCCCCGCCTGAGGTCACACACAGGGAGCCAGCTTTTGCAAAGGTTAGCCAGTTTTTATGCTCTGAAGTCCCTCCCTGAAAATGGCGTCTGGGCGAGCGAGGTTTCTGGAGGCTCTTTTTGTCCCACTCGCAAGAGTTTCACGCAAGAGGACAGTAGACAGACATAGACAGGTCACACTCACAGTCTTTCACAGCTGAGCCCCACTGGGCCGGTGTACTTTCGTGGATTTTCCCCGCCTGGGGTCACACACAGGGAGCCAGCTTTTGCAAAGGTTAGCCAGTTTTTATGCTCTGAAGTCCCTCCCTGAAAATGGCGTCTGGGCGAGCGAGGTTTCTGGAGGCTCTTTTTGCCCCACTCGCAAGAGTTTCACGCAAGAGGACAGTAGACAGACATAGACAGGTCACACTCACAGTCTTTCACAGCTGAGCCCCACTGGGCCGGTGTACTTTTGCGGATTTTCCCCGCCTGGGGTCACACACAGGGAGCCAGCTTTTGCAAAGGTTAGCCAGTTTTTATGCTCTGAAGTCCCTCCCTGAAAATGGCGTCTGGGCGAGCGAGGTTTCTGGAGGCTCTTTTTGTCCCACTCGCAAGAGTTTCACGCAAGAGGACAGTAGACAGACATAGACAGGTCACACTCACAGTCTTTCACAGCTGAGCCCCACTGGGCCGGTGTACTTTTGCAGATTTTCCCCGCCTGGGGTCACACACAGGGAGCCAGCTTTTGCAAAGGTTAGCCGGTTTTTATGCTCTGAAGTCCCTCCCTGAAAATGGCGTCTGGGCGAGCGAGGTTTCTGGAGGCTCTTTTTGCCCCACTCGCAAGAGTTTCACGCAAGAGGACAGTAGACAGACATAGACAGGTCACACTCACAGTCTTTCACAGCTGAGCCCCACTGGGCCGGTGTACTTTCGCGGATTTTCCCCGCCTGGTGTCACACACAGGGAGCCAGCTTTTGCCTCATTTCTTTATAAGATAATCACAGAACTTAAATACTGAAAAGAGTGTCTGAGGTCCTTTTACATTTTTAATTCCCAGCTGGTCGGTAGCCATAGAAGAATAGGATTTTATTCTAACAAAATGGCTACTTGCAGACTCTTGTACCTTTGAGAAATCCCTCACATACTATAAGGAGTTTTCCCTGTGGATTTTGCCATTTGAGAACGGAGAAGATATTTCCTCAAGATTATATTCATGTTTATTCATATCCGAGTGCAGATGAGTTCAGAGTATGTGGGTGCGGAATTTGAAGAGTTACTTTAGGTAACAGTTGGCATGCCAGTTGTATAATGAAGAATGTATATTGACAATATGAAATTGTGGACTGAATCTTGGTTGGATGTTTAAAAAAAAAACCAGCCTGAACACTTCCAGGTGGGATCACCACAATGCCAGATAGAGCACTGACGTCCTGTACCACCTTGAAGCCAATCCTTTCTGAGAGTAACCTCCAGGTTCCCCCAAACACTTCTGGAGGCGTCCCCAACAAAAATTTTTAAAAAGAACAAAATGACTTTTTAAAATATAACTCTTTAAAATAGCAAACTGACTATATTATTCTATGCTAGAAGTGTTTCAAAATGTTGTGTTAACAGTGCTGAAAAAAATGCACCCCCAGTGTATAACCCCTTCAAGTCTCACCTGAGACTGCATCAACCCCACATAATTCATCTTAACTAGAATGTGCTGTAATGTTTCTAAATATACATTCATGTTGTATTCAACTGAGGATAATTGCTTCAGTAATAAAAAAAATGTAAGATATTTTAATTCACTTTTCATCTGGAAAGTATAAGAGCCAACTGGTTTTCAGAAAGATTAATGGTAATTTATTAAGTTAGTAGGAATTTACTCTTTGCTTCCCAAGCTCTAAAACCTCTAACTCAGCATCCACTTATAGAGCTTTCTCAGGGGAAATTATACACTACTCCTTTTTAAACTATTGTGTTTCTTTCTTGACTTTGCCATTTCTTTGTGCTTCTTATAATAGAGGATTAAGACAGAGAAATAATCTTTCTCTGTGGATGAAATGTTGTGAGCAGGACTGGGACAAGTCAATACAGTACTTAAATATCTATGTGGGAGAAGCAGGTAACCATTTTCCTGCTATGTGTCCTTTTAGCTATTCAGTGGAACCAGTATGTCTTAAGAGAATATTTATTTATTGAGACCAAAGAGATACTAAAGGTGTTAAAGTGTTTGACTTACATTCAGTACACACTAGTTAGAATCCCTGGCCCCACATATGGTCTCCAAAGCACCACTAGAGGTCACTCCCAGTACAAAGCCAGGTGTGGCCCAAACATCTGAACAGTTTGAGAAAAAAATAATTAAATGAAAATAATTTAAACATGAACTCATCAGTAATAAGCAAGATATAAATAGGAAGGCCATAAACTGCTTTGTATCTATCACTGGGTGAGAAGCTCCACTTTCCCCATGTAGTTGAACGGCAACTAGGTGAGAAGTGGACAATTGTTGCCTCATTATAATGAGAGGTGTTGAATAAGGAAGAATGGGAGGGGCAAAGGAGGGAGATATGGGTCACTTGCTGGGAAAAGGGATGGAGGGAGGACAGCCCTGGAGGTGGGAATGGCCCTGATTCATTGTCACTATGTACCTTAAACATTACTGTGAAAGATTTGTTATTCACTTTGGTCACAATAAAAATTATTTAAAAAATATAAAGTTAAGCTTCTAAAGCTTTTAAAGTCAAGGTTTGTATAAATGGGAGTTCAGGATTTATGGAACACTAACTGTATAAAAATTAGTGATTTTTATTGATGATTCAATTATTACTGATAGTAATTGCATAGTCTCTTGCTTGCCCTTAACATGAAAAGAAGGTAGAGTTCATAGGGTTCGTGGAAGAAGGAGGGGGTACACTGGAGATAGATGTGGTATTGGAATTTTGTATATAAGGAACTTTTATTAATAGCATTTAAACCACGGAATTTCAAAAATGTTAAAAATAATAAAATAAAAAAGAATACCAAAGTCCAGTGATGATTTGAAGTGAGGATTAGGAAAGACCTACCAGAAATGAGTTGAGTGTTGTTGCTTTCAAGCCCTCGCTGAATTGACAGGCCCTGAATGCCAGGTCAATTCCCTAGCCCAAGGAGACAGTGAGCACCTGGAAATTAATAAGGTACATACAACTCTTAAGTCCTAGAAAAAATGGCTATAGTAACTGACAAGCTGACTATTTCATTCTATTTTGGGTTAATTTAAATGCAAATACACCTCAGTTCATACGCTCAGTTCATATTAAAAATGTTGGTATATTTTATGAAAAATTTGGCTATATAAACCTTATGTTTCCCATATTGATTTTATGAAATCAAGACATACATCAGATATTTCTAACAAAATGTCAATGTCTAAAGTTCAATGTGCTACGCTTAAAGTAAACAATATATTTCAAAGACCACATGGAAATTTTAGTAAATTTTAACTTGATTATAAGTAAAAATTATCTTGTATCTAATTAAATATATATTATTAATCTGAATGAGACCTGTTTTCCTAGTTTAGAAATTTATTATGGTGCCCTGAACAATTTAAAGTTATTTAGGTAGAAGCTTTATATTTCTTTTGGAGAGAGCAGTTCTATATAAGACTGTTTAGAATGTCACTATGGTTATTAAGAAATCATTAGTGATGGGAATGTTGCACTGGTGAAGGGGGGTGTTCTTTACATGACTGAAACCCAACTACAATCATATTTGTAATCAAGGTGTTTAAATAAAAATACTTTAACAAAAAGAAATCTTTTGAACCATCTTGGGACATGATGTTGTAAATATATATATTTATAGAGGGATCTATCTATATATATGTATATGTCCCTCTATAAACTTGTCACTTTGGAGTTGTGAAGGTTGATTACATCAAGGATATTGTCATTTTGGAATCAGTGTTTTCCAGAACTCATTTTACCTTATTCCATGAATGTGTGAATGGTCTTCAGGGTATTGGAGTAGTCCCTACCAAAAGAAACCCTACAAAAAGAAACCTTCAGAATTTTGATAGAAATCTGATGTCTACACAGCTCAGTCTCCCTTTTACTTTTCTAATTACTTTGACTCATTTCAAAGCATCCAAATCATTCCTCATGAATTTTAAGGTTGGCAATTAATTAATTAATTTTAAGGTTTGAGATTATGCAAAGCATTTGGTCATTGGTTCTCAGAGAAAACCCATTATGATTTTAAATAAAAACAATAACTTTTTCTTTCTAGGTGTGAAACAAGTGACAGCATTGGTTGAATTTTGTTAAATTCTATAAAATTGCAAACAAAAAGAATTTTTTATGATGTCTTCTCAGGCTTGCATCTGTCATAAAAACTGCTTTGGTTATTACTTTCATGTTTTCTTCAGGTGTTCACACCTTGAGATGGGTTTTTCATATGAAGGTTCATTTCCCAGTCCTCATCTCTTTCCCTACAATGAGGGCACAGATGCACAAATCCATAATGTCTTTTCTGACCTATACCACTTCATGTCATCAACTGTAGTTTGGTATTTCTTCTGAGTTTAAAGGCAAACACTAGACCACTATTATTATGAGTACATAGGACATAACCATTAATAATGGTTAGCTTTAAAATAATACACTGCATTGGGTCTGAAGGATAGCACAGCAATAAGGCATTTGCCTTTCATGCTGCTGACCCAGGATGGACCTGAGTTCAATTCCTGGCATCCCCTATGATCTCCAGAGCCTACCAGGAGCGATTTCTGAGCACAGAGTCAGGAGCAACCCCTAAGTGCCTCCGGGTGTTGCCCCAAACAAACAAATATAATAAAATAATATACTACCATTGCATTGTCCCAGATATCTCAAATACTATTTTTTTGAGGGATGGGATTTTTAAGAGGTGTTCAAATAATCCAGAATATACTCTGGAAAATACTCTAGACTAAGCTGGCAATTAAGTTCTAGGACACGATGATGATTAGAGTACTGCTTGGGAACTGTGATATTTGGTTCACAAATGTCTCCCCTTGATGCTCTGAACATTCAGTGACATATATATGTATATATTACCTTAATCACTAACTTAATCTTATATACATATAATATTTATGTATATGTACATATAATATATATATATATACATATATATATGATTAAGGTAGTGATGGAGGGACCTAGGGCACTGACACTCAGAAAGATTTTGTGTTGAGGGATATAGAGTCTATGTAGGAGTTTTATAAGCCAACCACCCTAACCCCTATAAATTAAATTAAAATTAAGTTCAAGATCCTTAAAGTGCTATATACAATGACAGACAAGACTTATCTATACTATATCAGCAAACAATTAGAGAGGCATCCATGGGCTTCATATAAACGATTAAATTCTGGAAAATTATGAGAAATGCTTGCCCCAAATTGGGGGATTTTGTTTGCTCTTTCTATGAATTAATTTTTTTTTATCTTGATTTGCACCCAGGTTTTACTTTTCCTATAATGCCATCTTTTCCTTAGAATTCTTTGATTAGCCCATCCTAAGGGCTTTTTCTAATTAGTATTCATCATTTACATCCAGAGTACCATATGGTCGGTGCCTCATTGATGGAAGGTTCAGGAGTAAGTGTAGATAATTAAACGAAGACAGAAAATTAATACTCGTGCCCCAGGTTCTTATAAGTAGGAAGTTAAATTACAGAAATAAATTTTTCTGACTCTAAGTCCCCATGATGTCTTATTTTTTTTAAGGTACCTCAGAATCCTCTTTTGAAAATATGGAGTATTATTAAGACAACAGCATTTTTATGATCCTCCTTCTTCTAGTTCTGCCCACATCCTCCTACCATGTAAATAAAAAGTAGCACAATTTAAGAACTTCCCTAATTATCCTTACATTATACATATATGTATATATAATGGTCTTATTTAGAAAATATGAACAACGATACAGTCTCCATAAAGTAAATTGAAATCCCACTGCAAATTGTGATATTTGGGTAACTCCACAACAGAGTTTGTAAATGTTGTATTCTTTATTGTTGGTAGTTCATAAAGTATGTAATATGAACCCTTTCTTCAGAATATACTGGGTGTTAAATTCTTCCCCTACACCTGAGAAATCTGAATACTTAACTAGGTGGCAATTAGAATCTGCATTTGTGAAAAGCTCCCTACATAATTCTCAGTTTTACTAAACTTTAAAATCTTCAGACTTTATAGGGACCGGAGAGATGGAGGTAGGGTGTTTGCCTTGCATGAAGAAGAATAGTGGTTCAAATCCTGGCATCCCATATTGTCCCCAGAGACTGCCAGGAGCGATTTCTGAGTGTAGAGCCAGGAGTAACCCCTGAGCGCTGCCGGGTGTGACTCAACAAACAAAAATAAAATGAAATAAAATAAAATAAAATAAATTTTTTAGACTTTATGTAAAGCATTCATCTTAGCAAGATGAAATTCTTTAATACTATCCTTTTCCATTTATCTTTTTCCCCAACTGACATTTCAAAATCAACAATGCCATATTTATTCAGTCTTCCCCGTGTTTAGGTTGTTTAACAAATAGGCTTATATTCCAGGGCTTGAGGATCCAAATATATATTTTTCCTGTGATTCCAACACTGAGAACAAAGAACATACAGACACAGGAAGGAGGGTATAGGTGGGCCACTGAACTCCATTGCAGATGGGAAACTCTAATGCTGGGGCAGGGGCCATTCACTAGGACCCTGAGTGCATGGAATGACTTAGAAGGAGCTACAGACTGATTGCTGATTCAAGAAAATTGACTTCAGTATTCTGTCCCTCAGAGAAGAGGGAAAACTCAGTGTGAATTGAAAAGCAGAACCACCACTGTTCATGACATAGAATAATAGATATAATACAGAGAGTAGGCCTTATAGCATTTTGAGGCTTCTTAGGAGGCAAAGATGGCATATCTGAGAAATATCACTGAGCTTGGACCATGAACAGGGATGATAAAAGCATCTATTTTGTTCTAGGTCAGTGGGGTTCATAGGAAAAAAAATATCAGTACTTAGTAGATGAGGGAAAGCAAGGATAGGAAAGGCAGGTGACTAAAGCAGGACCTGGAATCTGAAGAAGAAGCCAGAACCCTTTGTCCTACATACTATTTCAGAAAGCGAGGCATGAAACCTGTGAGGCAGGAACCTAATGAGGAAGCTGTGGACTTTCTTTATGATCATGAAAAAGGCTAACCCTTGGCAGGACATTATGTGTGTCATCTGTGACAGTGCCTTCTATGTATAATGCTGTGGCTTCATGTCTGCTTCTAAATTTTATATTTTTTTCCGGAGGACATCCTTAAAAAAAAAGCACATTAGGAAATTTTGAGGAACATGACCATGTAGAGCTAATTGAACATAACACAAAGACATAGTTGACTTAGGATTCTTGTTTTTGCCTTTCCTTTTGGTTTTTGGGCCACACCTTGTGACGCTCAGGAGTTATTCCTGGCTATGATCTCAGAAATTGTTCCTGACTTGAGGGACAATACGGGATGCCGAGTATCAAACCCAGGCCCATCCTGGGTCAGCTGCATGCAAGGCAAAATGCCTTACCACTGTGCTATCGCCCCAGCCTCTGACTTAGTATTCTTTTTTTTTTTTAATATAATTTTTATTTTGATCATAGTGGTTTACATATTGTTGACAATATTTTAGGTACATATTTACACAAAATCAGGGGGGATTCCCATCACCAAGTTGTCCTCCCTACACCTCCGTTTTTGTCCTACCTCCCATTTCCTCTTCCCTCACCCCCAGGGCGGCTAGAATATGTGGTCCCCTCTGTATCTAACCTACTACTTAGTAGTCTTGCAGCTGTTTGGTCTTGATGCCTCCCTTATTTCCCCCTCTAACTGGAGGCAGGACTAGCTAGTTCAAGTTGCGTGGTTTTGCCTGAAAAAGAGAAAATAAATAACCTGGGGTAAGAGTCTAATACCCCGAAAATGGGCAGAATCCTTCTAGAGACTCTCATCCTCGATTTGGGAGATGAAGGAGAAAAAGAAGGTGAAACACTCCACCAGTACCACAAGAAGTGTCAAATATCCAGTGAGGACTCCTGCTATATCGTTAAGCACCACAAAAAACAAACAAAGAACAAAACAAAACAAACAAAAAAACCTAACAAAAACAAACAAACAAACAAAAAACACGCCATGGTCTTGAGATAAGAAACATGGCATAGCACATAAGGAAAGAAAAGAAAGGAAGAGAAAAAAATAAGTATAATTGGGGACAAGAATTTCAAAAATCACACCCAAACAGAGAAATCGACCAAAATAGATAGGTAAATAAAAATAATAATAACAATAATAAATGAAGGTGAAATATATATATAAAATAACCAAGTTTTTATGCTTTTTGTATTTTTGTTTTTTCCCTCCTGCCCTGGCACAGTAAATATTGGGGTCATTCGAAAAGGAATTCACTTGGCCTAAGAAATATGGGATTTCTCTGTCCTTGGAGTATACTGTCATGGGATCAATCCTAGACTTTGCTCAGGATCATTTACTCTCCCGGTGGTATTTTTGTATTGTGTGGAAAACTTCTGCTCTGTCCAGGGTGATGCAATCAGAGCTCTGTGTTTAGAGGTCTCAGTATCTGCGCAGATCCTGAGGTGGGACTTATGATGAAGTCAGTCTTTGTGGTTCTAGAGGTTCTGTTACCTCAGTGTCATTTTAATCCATCTTCTGTGGTTGGTGATCTCGGTCTTTGCACTGAACCTAGGATGGCGCCTAGGATAGCGTCTTTCTTTGTGCTTCCAGAAGCCCCATTCCGTTACAATTGTCTCTGCCGGACCTTTGGGGCTGGGGATCATGATTATTGTGCAGGTCATAGTCAAACCCTAAACTAGGGCTTTTTTATTGGTCCCAAGATGTATACAGTCTGGTCGTGGATCTAGCAGCCTGACTTAGTATTCTTATTTAGTGCTATGGCTTGATAATACTTAGGTAGTGTTGGGGTAGAGGACAAAGATGATACATAATAGGTGAGAAGAGATAAAACTTCAGTGAGTTGCCTTATGGACTTAACTTTTTGTTCTTCAGTGCTTATGAAGGAATGAATATGAGAAAATGGATATGATAATTGACCAATAACTCAAACAGTGGTTCTAAAATATTTTGCATAAGAAATCTTTTAAATATTGATTTAGTAATATATTTACCAAGTTAGAATTAAAACAGAAATTAAAAATATGTTCATTGATTTACTTAAAAGAACAGTAATATATTTATTACATAAAAGCACTATATATACATGTATGTATATTTGTATTTTGTTTTATGGGATGAATTATGCTGTGTTCAGGGATTATTCTTGGCTATGCACTCAGAATTTATTCCTGGGAGGCTCAGAGGACCATGAGGTGCAGGGGATCAAATGCTGGTTAGATGTGTGCAAAGCAAATGCTCTCCCTGCTATGCTATGCATAGGTTCTCCAGCTCTATACAAAATACTTCTTTATGAAAAATAACCTATAAAACAAAAAGTCATTGGAAAAAATCCTATCTTTTATATCAGCACATATTTAATATTTGGCTAAATAGAAGAAATTCTGATTCTCATATCTATTTCTGAATTCATCTGTGATGTCAGAAAGCCTTTGGAAATTTCTGCAATATATGACAGAATAAAAATAGAAAAAGCAGATTAGGTCTATAGTATTATGAAAACAAGATATTTTATGACAATAATCAGACCATATCTATAGTATTATGAGAATGACTTTGTCTCATGGGCTCCCTGTATAAATCACAGGGACCTCCAATAGAAGTCTCACTTTGAGAGCCACTGTTGAATGGTTAGAGCATAGCTAGAGAATGACCAGGTAGGTAGCTAGTGAAGCAAGGATAACTAGAAGGAAATCTGTTAACAGTGTGGATAGGACTTGGGCTTTGAATGAAGATGTTTTAGCAGAGGAAGGAGAAGAAAGGATGTTAAGATACATGCCAAAAAACTAGGTAACCAATCAGATATAGGCTTAAAGAGGGAATGTCCATAAAAATCTTATAGGTCAATGACTATATATATATATATATATATGTATTATATATATGTATTATATATATACCCATCCTAAAGATCTGCTTTACTACAAAGGTGAAAAAGATAGAATGTCTAACCTAAAAATTGTTATCTTAAATTTTAGAGGTAACTTTTACTAGTATGATTACACTTTAGCTGAAATTAAGATGAGAACAGGGACTAAAAGCATTCCCAAATGGAAAGTACACTTATATAAGGATACAGTAGGAAAAAATAATGCATGTAGTTTGTTTCTCTTGGGGATGGATACATTTATGATTAGAAGATTAGTTAGGCGGAACTTTGGAAACCAAAATGAAATTTTACAAATGTTAGTATATATATACATATATATGTATATATATGATTTTATGTATGCATAAATGTGGCTTAATATGTACATGTAATATATAAAGATTATAGTTTTAGATATGAATAGCTATACAAACCCAGTCCCCATTAAGGGATATGGAATGAATTACCACCTTGGGCATCTTAAGTTATGGATGTTTCTGGTTTGCCACCAACTAGTAGTGTGACCTTAGATGTCGCCACATCAAGCATTTCTGGGATTTAGTTTACTTGGCAGGGAATGCAGATGTGTGTGTTTGCAAGTCACAAAGCAGAATTTTCTGGAAAACTGGTTTTATCAGTATCAAAGTTTGCCTAAGTAGCATTTTCCTGAGCCTTGTTTTCAGTCTTGCCTATTGGGTGGCTGTGAAATGAATGGCAATGACATCATTCTGATGTCAAGGTAACTCTAGATAGAAGCTTTTTCTCTCAGGGGTTGCAGGCCTTGTCATTAGTTTGAATGTTGTCCACATTGAATTGGCAATCTTGGCATTTTCTTGTGTCTTTAGTCATGCAATTTCCGTCTATACGCACAAGTATACTATATGCACAGAGAGAAATTAGACCACATTATTCAGTTTTTCAAATATCCTATTACTGCTTATGAAGTATGTGTAAATGTGCATAGTTTTATTTTTCAAGCATTTTAAATGCTTTGTTACAATTAGGAGATATAGTAAGCATAATAAAAACATTAATAATGATTCTATTAAGATTCAAATGAATATGAGGGATGGATTTTGTACAGCAATTACCAAAACTCATGTGGTCTCTCAAGCATCATGTACAGTGATCCCTGGATCCAGAGCAAGGAGTAAGTCCTCAACACCATAACTGAGGTCTGTAATTAGTTTGGCTTTAAAACAAATAGTTTGGCTGAAACGAAAGTGCTGTAGACGTGATGCATCTCAGCAACTATCGTGGGTCATAGCACTACACGAGAGGAAAGCGGAGACACGAGCGGCCGAATATGAAATATGAAATAAATGAAACCACACAGAGAATATAGGGTCAACACGTTTCTGGCAGGAGTGTGAAAAGTTTAATTTTTTGAGCAGGGGAATTTATAGGGGTAAAATTTGCCACTGGTGTAGAATAATTGTAATCACAAAGCCTAGTATAACAATAACAATACCTAAGCTATGGGTGTGACTAAAAATTCTAAATTACAAGAGAGGTCAAACTCAAAGTAACTCTTTGCAAGCTTACTTTAAATGCAAAAATCAGGATTAGGAGGAAGTAGGAAATATCTAGAAACTTGATCTCTCTAGGCTGGATTCTATTGTTTTAGAGGTTAAGTGAAGGGAGGAACCAAATCCCCAAGAATGAGCTTCCCTATTTCTAAAGGAGGGTCAGTAGTCGAAATCTGTATTCTGGTTACGCCCTTGATTGCCAGAAACTGCAATTGCAAAGAGAAAAATGTCTTTGCTTTTAGGGCTGACTAAATCCAGAAAAGGGGGTACTCAAATAAACTTTGGTGCTGGAATTTCTGAGCCAAATTATTTGATAGAGGCTATTATTTTGCCTGAAATATACAAAGAAGAGATAGTCAAATACTGGCTGAAAATGTAATGTCAGGCATCTCTGGAAATTTCTCAACCAACCACTCAGGGGAAAAAGGTGTCCACAGCGGGCCTTTTGAGGAACCCCATGGGGGTTAAATTAGTTCTACCCACAAGGAAAATCTGAGGGTGGGCTGAGCCCCCCTAAAACCTTAAGTATGTACAAGTAGAATTTGGTTGTAGCAAGGTTCTTAAAAGAAGTCTATGAGTAACTGATATGTGAGAAGTACTAACTAATTTGCAATAAAGAAACCTTTAAGAAATTCAGAAGAGAAGACATGTTAACTATTTGTCGATCTTAGTAATGTTTTTATTCTTTTATCATTTGGTACTTCAACCTGAAATTCTTTTTGGAAGCTGGAGTTATATCACATACACTTTATTGCTTTTGTTACCTAATAACAATTTGTACATAGATATAATCAGAAAAAGAATCCGTTAACTAATTAAATTAAAGTGAATGGAATTTCTGTAGAACATCTAGCCTTTCATGACAGTGTACCAAAATTTTTTTATTTAAACAACTTTATTACATATATGATTGTGTTTGGGTTTCAGTCATGTAAAGACCAAAATTTTTTAATATAATTTTTATTTTGATTATAGTGGCTTACATATTGTTGACAATAATATTTTAGGTACATATTAACATAATATTAGGGGAATTCCCATCACCAAATTATCCTCCCTACATCTCCATGACCATCCTACCTCTCATGTCCTCCTCCCTCACCCCCAGGGCTGCTATAATACATGGTCCCCTCTGATCCTAGCTTACTACTTAGTGGTCCTACACCTGTTTTGGTCTTGGTACCTCTCTTGTTTCCTCCTCTAACTGGGAGGCGATACTAGATAGTTCCAGTTATGTGGTTTTGTTTGAAGAAGAGAAAAGTGATAAACTGGGGTAAAAATCAAATATGCCAAAAATGGGCAGAGTCCTTCTAGAGGCTCTCATCATCAGTTTGAGAGACAAAAGGGAAAAAGAAGGTGAAACACCTCAACAGTATAAAAAGAAGTGTCAAATAAAATATCCAGTGAGCACTCCAACAATAAAGATAAGCACCACATAAACGCCATGGTCTTGAGATAAAAAAAACATGGCAGGGCTCCTAAAGAAAAAGAAAAGAAGAAAATAAATAAATAAATATAAATGGAGACAACAACTTCAATAACCATACCAAAATGAAGAAATTGACAAAACCTAGATAGATATAAGAAAAATTATTTTGACTAAAGGAGAGTAGAATCTGACAACTTAATATAAAATGTAATTTCTAATAGAATAAAACTAAGTTATAAAATATATATGGAAGTTATAAATCAATTGTTTGAAACACTGGGCAATTTGATAATCAACTGTATATTAAGATATATATATATACATATAATCTCAATTTTTAATTTCTGGATGGCAGTGCAAAGTATAGGAAAATATTCTTGGCCTTAGAAATTCATATAGAAATATTTAGGGATAAGATACAACACTCTCTACAGAACATTCTTATATAGTTCAGTCAAAATACACACATCTTCATGTGTGTGTATAAGACAAACTGGATATGCATATAATGCCCAAATATGCACAGACAGATGCAAGCATTCATATAAGACACATATTTGGACACATAAACATCTATGTTTTTGTTCAGAGATTATGTATGTATGCATAATGTACTTGTATACATATGCATGTATGTATGTGAGGAAGAGCAAAATATTAACAACTGGTTTACACAGTTTTCATTGCATAATTCTTGAACTTTTTGTTTGTTTGTTTGTTTTGGCCACATTTAGCAGTGTTCAAGGGTTACTCCTGGCTCTGAACTAAAGAATTATTCCTGTCAGCAATTGGGGAATCATATAGGATGCTGGAGATCAAACCCAGGCCAGCCTGTGAAAGGCAAATATCCTACCAGCAGCATTATTGCTTTGAGCCCCTATTTCTTGAAAACTTTCAATAAAATTTGAAATTTTGAAGATAAAATATATTAAAAAATATGAATTTTGATGTTACTCAGTTTCCAAAACCACTAAGAATTTTGTTGGAAAGATAGTACAGGGTTTGGATGATTGCCCTTCGTGCAGTAAAATCTGGTTCTATCTCTGGCACCACTTATGACCCCTTGACCACTGTTAGGAGTGATTGCTGAGCAGAGACAGGAACAAATCCTTATCACCATTAGGTATGGCCCAAGTGACCACCTCTAAAAGAGATTTCCATTGTGTAGCTAAAATAACAGATATCAGATTATATAACAAATTTTCTTGAGCTTTCTAAGGAACATGCTACATTGGGAAAAAATCCAAAATAACTCTATTCTATTTACTGTAAAGATTCCCCCTGTCAATTAACTTTATTGTTGCTGTTGTTCTAGGACCACACCAAGCAGTGCTTAGGCTTTACTCTTGACTCTGTGCTGAGAAATCACTTCTAGTAGGTTCAGAGAACCATATGGGATGCAGGGATCAGACCCGAGTCTGATTTTTCAAATAAATGCCCTACCCTCTGTGCTATAGCTTAGGCCCCTTTAGTAAACTCTTCATTCTAACTTTCATAAGCATGATACTATTATTTTGAAGACAATGATACTGTTGCATATTGAAAAACTTCTGTGCTTATATAATGCTTTGGCATATGTGCAGCCAAAAGTCTTTTAATAGGTATTCAACAGCTACTTTGCTCTAAGCATTGCTCCTTGGAGTTGGAGGAAGACCCTCAAGATCCTATTCATCATACAGATTATATTTGGAGTGATGGAATAAAACTAACCAATAAAGGAATAAGATGATAGGAAACATTTAAAAATGGTTTATTTTATTCAGAAAGGGAAAATTGTGACGGTAACATAAATTTTAGTGAGGCAGGATGA
Organism: Suncus etruscus; assembly: GCF_024139225.1. Lineage (NCBI taxonomy): Eukaryota > Metazoa > Chordata > Mammalia > Eulipotyphla > Soricidae > Suncus > Suncus etruscus. The sequence goes on along the minus strand of NC_064867.1, from coordinate 14,077,737 downwards.
GGTTGGATTTATTTGAATTGAAGGCTTTTTGAGAAGAGGACTCAACTTTACTCAGAAGAATTTCTTTTTAATTTTATATGGCACTGCTGTTTATACCTAATTCTTCTGGCCTTTAGGTTTTCCTCTGATATCAGAGTAAAAGGGTTTTTTTTTTAATAATTTTTATTTTGACCAAAGTGGATTACAAATCTTTCACAATAATATTTTAGGTACATAGTGACATTGAATCAGGGGCATTACCACCACCAATGTTGTTCTCCCTCCACCCCTGTTCCCAGCATGCATACCATATCCCCCACTTTTACCCCACAGCTGCTAGTATAAGTGGGCCCCTCTTTGTCTAGATCATTGTAGATTGGGTATCAATTCTGTTGTCATTGGCTTTGGATTTGGTGTTTAAGTCTGATCATTTTTATTTCTATTCAATGTTCATACAAGTGTTTGGTCTTGGTACCATCATGACTTACCCCTCAATTTATGAGGTAAACAAGTTATGAGGTTCTATTTGAAGGGAAAAAAGGGGTGGCAAAAATCAACCTTGATTGGTTCTGTGGGGCTGCTATGGGAGTCTGTGTGCTTGGTTTAGTCCATGATAACTAGCCGAGAATACATGGTGTTCTCTTGTCTCCCCATTCTCTCGATGAATGTAGACACTCTCTGTGTAGTTTTCATCTTTGACATGCCTTTTGGAAAATATAATTCAAAAATAACAAAAATCCTATCATTTGCCCATGCTGAAACATGGTGATGAAAGTGAGTTAGTGTCCCTGCATAAGGCTGCAGGAAGCTTTCCAACCAGAAATTTTCAATCTTGCCACACTGGCACCCCTCTGAATTACTATCTGCTTTTGCTAATTCAATATGACAGGTTTCTAAAGCAATTTGTGGCCATGTAAAATGAGACAGAGAGAAAAAAAGAGAGAGAATATTCCAACTTGCTTCAAGGAGGTTGAAGAAAAGACATAGATTGTTTTTGCAAAACCTATCTATATCCATTTGGAAACATTTCCTGGAAGTGGATATGATTTTTTCTTTTATCATTCACCTTTTCAGTTTCATCTTATAATTATATTCTCACTGCAGTGCTTAAATTTACCTTTGAGTGTAAACCCAATTAGCAGATTTTCTAGCCTAGAGGCCACTGTGGATTGAAGTGAAAACTAAGTTCCTTAGAATTTAGGAAAAGTCTTTCTACTTGAAATTATGTCCTTGATATTGAATTATGCATAAGATATATAGATTCAGAATATCATTTGTTTTTCACCTTTTTTCCACATGGGTGAACCAATGCAGGATGTCAGATGGGAGGGCGTGTGCTAGATGGCATGATTTGCTATACGACATAGTGGATTTAGAGTTGGAAAGCCTGGTGTAATTTCCAGCCGCACACTTGGTTTGTTCTGGTCTTTGGCACAAGGTCTAATCCAATGTAAACCATCAACAAACAGATCCCATGTCTTTTTCTTCCATCATCTCTCCTTGTGCATGTCCAAACATTCTCAAGTAGAATCCCTTTGCATCTCTCCAGTTCATCATTTGACATTTTCTCCCTCTGCTCTAGCCAGAGTGCTTTTTTTTCTTTTGACTGTAGGACATTTTATTTGTATTCCTTCTTTAAAAGATTCTGAGCTTACACTTGTCTCTGCTTAATATGTCCTCAGTTTATCCCATAGGTTACTGTTCACTGCTTTTAGTTCTTAGCACAATTGCCATGTTGAGAGTAGTCTCTCTCTCTCTTTCTCTCGCTCTCTCTCTCTCTTTCAGCCACTCTGACATATTTCCCTAGTGGTTTTTGTGCATAGTAACTCCTACTTATCTTAAATCATGATTATTTATTTTCATTTTGCATTTATTCTCTGTTCTACTGTCATCTGTACCCTGAGATCCCCAGGAATGGGAATTTTGGATCATATGGGTATATTCGAATTTGGCGGTAGCCTTTTACTTAATAAATATCCCTTAAATTGAATAACAACTGGAAACTCTACAAAAAAATAAGACAGCCCTACTAGATGGTTATCAAGGTGAAAATAAATAAGTTTTATATATAATAAAATTATACTTTTTTGTTAGGTCTTTTCACCTCATTCATAAAACAGTCTTCCTATCGCCCAGACTTAAGTATTCTGTTCATATCCTTAGAGCATCTTCTGTAATGGTTTGGCATTCCCGAAGCATGTATTAACTCCTGACACAGCTCATTGGCAGGGATTTCAGTTGAATCTTAGAGGATTCATTCTTAGAGGAATTTGAAACAAGATGAAATGTTTCCAACTTGGAAGTTGGTCCTCAGCAAATAGTTAGCAGGTGTAAGCAGCAATCCTATGGAATACAAAAATTAGGCAGCAGCTGAATATTGTTCTGTGTCAGAGGGAGGCAGTATTATGAATTCAAGTGGCAAACATCTTTCTGGTACCAAGTTGGCTTGAAAAAAATGGCAGGATATATCTAATTTGGGGGTAGCAAGATAGAAATGTACCACAGCCAATTTGGAAGCAATCAGAGTGATTCCTGATTCCTTGGTTTTCCTTGAAGACAGTAATACTGTGAAGTAAGGAACTATGCTGATTTTTAGTGGTTGACTGTACCTTGTCCCTGCATAGTACATGATAATGGTTGTTTTAATCTACCTAGATTTGTGCAAAATTTAACTGTTACTATTTATAATCTTTTCAGGCTTCAATCAAGATGTAGTATGTTCGTTTTGAAAGAGCTTGATTTAAATTGTAGAGGGAAAGGAAGGGGGTTTCAGAAATCTCTTATACATTATTCAAGATGTTTAGAAAGTTTTTTTTTTCAGGGAAGTGTGAAAATCATTCTAATGGAGACTGAATCAGCACTAAAGTTCTGATTTCTGATGCCAATACTATCTCTTGCAGTCACCTTGTCTTACAGTGTGCTGTGGCACATGCCTTTCTCCTCTCAATGCTCATTTCCGCCTCAGTAATTATAAAAGGGCTTTGTAAATATAAATCTCTCATTCTAAGAATATAAAAATTCATCACAAATTTAATAAAATTTACCTAATCTGTAACTGTCAAATAGTTTTCTGTTTTTGAAGTATAAAATAAATTGAGTCAAGAAAGGAAATTGAATAGCTAGTTTATTTTCTTCTCTCTTAGAGAGCTATATCTGATTGTTTCTCAATAGTCTTTTTCTTTTTTGAGAGATACCCTTACATAAATGCTAAAATCTACTTTGAAAAACTTGTATATAGAACAAAGATTTTGATAATCAATGCAAAGACACTTACTTTATTATGTTAAATTTTTAGTTTGAGTGACTTAAAGATTGAATCAGACTTTTTTTTATTTATTATGACCAATGTGAATTTCAAGTCTTCCACAGTTATATTTGAGGTACAAAGTGACAGTGAATTAATTTCATTCCCACCACCAGTGTTGTCCTTCCTCTACTACTCTTTTTAGTGTACATCCCATACCTCCCCTCTTTGGTCCCTGGACTGCTAGTGTAGTCAATCCCTTTTGTATATATCTTGATGTAGATTGGGTATCTTGATTCTGTTATTGATGACTTTGGGTTTGGTGTTTGGGTCTGATCATTTTTTTTTTATTTCCACTCAATATTCATACTATTGTTTGTTCCTGGTACTATCCACTTTTTTTCTTCCCCCTCTATCTATGAGACAAAACAAGATGAACCAAGCCCTGGGGTTCTGTTGGGAAATAAGAAAAAAGGAAAAAGAAAGAATGCTGGGAGGGGTCTGTCTAGGAGTTATCAGCATAAATTTAAAAGGAGAAAAGGAAAAAAAGAAAGAGAAAAATAAAAAGGAGAAGAAAACAACCAGATACCAACAGCAAAAATAAACAAACTAAAAAGGCTACAATGTGAGAAAGAAAAGAGAGAGGGAAGGGAGGAAGCAAGGTTTTGTGTCTTTTTTTTTTTTTTTTTTTTCCGCATAAGAACAGTAAGTTTCAGGAAATTAGAAAGGGAATTCCTTTAGCCTAAAAGATACCGGGTTGGGGCCGGGAAGGTGGTGCTAGAGGTAAGGTGTCTACATTGCAAGAGCTAGCGTAGGATAGACCGGGGTTTGATCCTCTGGCGTCCCATATGGTCCCCCCAAGCCAGGGGCGATTTCTGAGCGCATAGCCAGGAGTAACCCCTGAGCATCAAACGGGTGTGGCCCAAAAACCAAAAACCAAAAAAAAAAGATACCGAGTTTCTCCATTCTTGAAGCATACTGTTATGAGAACAACTACAGACTCTAGACATGCTCATTGACAAACCCCGTTTCTGATGCCAGGAAACATTCTTCTCAGTTGTGGCTGACAAAATCAGTTCTCTGTAATTAGAGATCTTGGTATTTGCACAGCTTATAGGACAAAGTCTACGATTGATTCTTTCTTTATGGTTCTAGGAGTTCTGCTCTGTCACAGTTGTTGTAGACAGTCTTCTGTAGCTAGTGATCTTGGTTTTTGCACAGGTCCTAGGATAAGCCTAGCAGTGGTCCTCAAACTATGGCCCACGGGCCACATATTGTATTTGTATCTGTTTTGTTTCTTCATTGCATAATAAGATATATGCAGTGTGCATAAGAATTCGTTCATAAGTTTTGTTTTTACTATAGTCAGACCCTCCAATGGTCTGAAGGACAGTGAACTGGCTTCCTGTTTAAAAAGTTTGAGGACCCCTGGTAGGGTATAGTCTTTCCTTGTGGTTCCAGAAGTTCTGCTCAGTCGTGGTTTTCAAGGTCAGGTGTCTGGAATTAGAGATCTTGGTTTTTGTATAAATCCTAGGCGAAAGCCTAGGTTAAGGTCTTTTTTATTGATCTCCAAAAAAGTTCTGCTCACTCTTGGTTATCAAAGTTCGTCTTCTGTAATTAGTGGTCTATTTGCACATTTCAAGGGCAGAGTGTCTTCTGATTTCATCTTACCATTAGGTGATAAGGTAGGGCAGTTTGCTCTTAGATCAAGTTGTTGCTGTTTCCTCATCGTCAGGATGTCCTATCAACCTAGCGGGCTGCTGCAGAGTGGTATTAGGGACTCCCTAGGGAGAGTTTGATTCCTGGTGCTGTGGCAGAGAGCTGTGTTGGATTTATGGTTGGCATCTAGGATTCGGGGTTGGACAGTCGCTGTCCAATCGCATGGAGTCTACTTCGAGTCCCCATGACAAATGTTTCTGGTGGGGGTACCCCGTATTATGAAATTTATGGTGAACCCAACATTTCAATACCTAATTTAAAATCTGGACCATGCCTTATGATCAGCAAATTATTCATACGATAGATACAGATAGTCTTAACTTTTCTAAGCTTATATTTCTTCTTTGAGACAAGTCACAAATGAGAAGATATATATTTTTTTCCTTTGGGAGAACTGAAGGAGTCTGTAGGCAACTTTATTTAAAGAGAAGAGGCTAATTAAGTAGCATGAGGAAATCACAAATTAAGTACATCATGGAATCAAAACTATTGAGCAGATTACAACTGTCCTATTTTACTTGGCATTTATACTGAGCTATTTTATTTAGGAAAATAATCATTAAAAAGTAAAACTATTATTATTATTATTATAAAAAAGTAAACTAAAATTGCTTAGAGTGTCCAATGTCAATTATATGACCATCTCTTTATAAATTTAGTATATTATTAGCTACAGATCATTCACAAAATGTCATCATTCAGGATTGTAGTGGAGTATTTTGAGACTCAATGTACCATCTAATTTAAAACTTACTCGCCAGGTAGGGCAAAAAAAACATATGTGTTTTTCTTGTAACCACATACAAGTAATTATTTTACTCCTTTCCTGCTTTTAAGGATGCAAAGTCTCTTCTGGATTTTTTTTGAGAAACCGACATTTGAGTGTTAATATTCAAAGAGAGATTTTGCTCTTCTGACTTTTTCTAGGAGAATCCTTACTTTCCAGAATGCTTCATCTTTACTTCAAAAAATACTTCAGTGCATTAAAGAGAACATTTTTCAGCATAACAATGTGTGGCAGTTTCCACCATACCCTTATCTATGTGTTCCCCAAATTAAAATTAAATTCAAACTTTGACTTTTAATTTCATGGTGTTTGAGCCCTTGTGTAATGCCATAAATTTGATTATATTTGAAAAATAATTTCCTCATTCAGCTCTGTATCATTTATTGCTTATATCCAAATTTGATCCTCTTTTACTCCTTCCTTTTGTATAAAGTCTTCATATTAAAATGGATTTCATTTTCTTAAAATACCATTCCAAGTTGGTTACCTCTGTGCTTGAAAATTTAAGAACTCTCTGTAGCCCATGAAGTCAAATTCCTAATTCTGGCATTTAGATCATCCATGATTTGTTTCAGAGTGACTCTCAATCCTTAGGTTGAGCATCATCCAAACTGTCATTTGACTTTGTAACACAGCTGCATTTTCTAAAACCAACCCTGAATACTTTCCTCATCCTCTTCTGCTTTATTTATTGTCAATGCCATCACATATTTGAGACTCATGTCAACTACTACTTGCAGATTTCATAGACCAACTCTCAATAAATGAATTCTTCCTATTGAGTAAGGCCCTATTTTTTAGATTTATTACATATGTATGTGTGTATATATGTACATATGTATGTATATATATGCTGGCCTTTCACAAACTGCATCCAAGACAGTAAGCCTTTTGTCTTAGATTTTATAGGCATTTAGTAAATATGTGACTTTTTTTTTCAAAAGTGAGGTCATGATCTTTCAAATGAACACAAATATAGGGTGACCTCTATTTCTATAGAGGTCAAAGAAACATTTCAGATGAGTTTCACCAAACATACAAATCACTTTACTCCAAGATTTGGTCTCTTGAAATTCAGAGTCTAAAAGGGTCATGATGGAGAGAGTGAAACATAGTTGGAGAAAGGAATCATGCTAGATTCAGAAATAAGAAGTTGTCAAGCTTATCCCATCAATAATATGACTAGGGCAACGGAACCAACATACTCTAGGTGCAATAAATAAATGCCTAAGAGAGTTTAAACCCATCATAAAAATCCACTAACAGCTTTGATTCTCTTTTCCATTGCCAACCCCCAGAATTTCTAAATTTCATTGTAAAATAATTAAATATAATTTCTTTCCCCCAAGTGTTTTGCTGTGGTTAGTGTAAAAATTCAGTAATGTATATAAGCTTCACATTTGAACATTACAATTATTTTTAATAGGTGCTGTATTTTATATGGAAATTAATCCAGAGAAGTCCAGCCTTAAAGAACATAACAGTTCTGGAACTTCTGTTGCTTCAGACACAGCCCCTCATTTCGGCTCCTCTAGTACTACATAATTTGAGCTTTCATAAGAACACAAAGATAGTAAACATGAATAAACTTAAATGGCTTTAATTCTGTCATTCTTGTCACAACTGTGGTTTTTATTTAGCTACTGTGTTTAATTTAGATATATCAAAGCACATGATTTTTGTTTGGTGAGTACACATTGTAGTTTGTATATGCAAAATACTAAATTCATATTTTGACTTAACCAAAAAAAATTTTTTTGTGTGTAGAGGAAGCATATTCCCAGTTGAATATACTGGCATTTTCTGTATCTCAGGTGTGCTGCTTGTTTTATTGAAGAAAAAAATTCCTAGGAGGTCTCCAGAGAAGACTACACTACTGTCACCTCATTATAGAGGCCTACTATGATCAATCGTTTATAATATGTAGTGATTCCCTGATCCCTTGCCTTACTTTCTATTATAATAACCTGCTCATTTTAGTTTGTATCACTTTGAGTTATAAAATCCATGGGGTCAGAAATTTTGCTTTATCCATGCTGCTCCCTAAACACCTAATAAGACACTCTGGCATCTAGTATGTACTCAATGAACTTTTGTTGAATGAATGAAATGTCAAAAATCTCACAGAAGCTTTTTACTCTTTTCTATTGAGCCCAGATGAATAACCAGACTTTAAAATGTGTTACAAACTCACCTTTTGTTCTAACTTAATGAATATAGTTTCTTTGGAGTTGATAGAAAATTACCCTGCCATCCCTACCTCTTAGTTCAGACTGCAGATAATTCTGAAGGTGATCATAAAATAAAAATTAATATGCATTGAAAGTCTACTGTAATTAAGTTATTTAATATATACTATTAAAATTCTCAAATAAAATTTTTTTAAATGAGACAGTGACAATACCAGGGCCTGCCTCAGCCCTGAGACTGGGCAGGAAGGACAGCTGGGGCCTGTAAGGCAGAGGCCAACCCTTCCTGGGATCCTCTCCATTTCTCACAGTCTCTACTGTTTTGGCACCTGCTTCTGCCAGCATATGCTCCCGGGAAGTGTTAGATGTCACCACACAGCTGTGAAGTGGGGCGGAAGAGAGAAGCAAAAGGAATAGCACAGAAGAGCCAGGAAACTAAATGCAAAGCTTCAGGGGGATAGGAGAAAAGTGTCAGCTCATATCCTGCAAAAACAAAGAGATGGCCCTCTGGAAAAAAAATGTGAAAGGATCCTTGACCCACACAAACAGCCATGTGTAAGGAAGATGGACTATTGTCTGCCTTCTTGTACTCAGTATTTCTCTGTAAAGTACTCCATTTTTTTTCTGTTTTACTTTTTGGATTATACTTCCTCAAACACTTTTTGAAATTAATCCATAGATATTTTAGAGACTTTAAGAAAAATTTAATTCCATATGTTCTTATTAAACAATTAAAATTTACAATAAAGTTTATACAACATAATACAGTCATAAAATACAAAGGAAATGAAATAAAACATATACCTACATTTTATAATACCAAATATATTGTCCATGATTTGGGGACATTTTTCTCCTTCCAGTTTTGGTTCATTTATTAGAATTGTATTCTGTATCTTTTAATGTATTTAAATCTTGTTCTTGAGGAAATTGTTTTTATGTCCACCAAGACAAAGCTTTGCTACAGTCAAGGAGAAGGTAAAGAGAAGAGTCATGGTAGATTCACAGTTAAGGAGGGATCATTCTCAAAACCAGATGTGAGCTTCTGAGATAAAGGAATGAAAACGATGCCTATGGACTATACTAAGGAAGAGAAAATAAAAATGTTTAAATAACTCAAGAGAAAAATTGTACAACTGTGGAAAATACTGAGGAAATAAATATTAAGAGAAATTAGTGAAAGAAAAATGACTTATTACCTTTCTGAATTGTGTTACCTACAGCTTCATCTGGATAGTTTCTCCATGAAATCTAGAATTTCTGTCATTATTTTTTTCTTTAGCAGAGTAACACAGATGGCAGATCGGATATAATCTCAAAGATGGACTTGGATATGCATTTGAGTTGAGAGGTTGCAGAAATTGATCTGTCATTAATAATGTTTTAGGAGAAGCTGACATGCCTTTCTCACTGAGTTAAGCCTCTGGGAGGCTGAGAGAGATGAAGTATAAAGCAAAACATGTAAACTGTCAGAAAGAACTCACAGCTAGAAAGTTGACAGTATCCTTTAAACAGCAGGAAGAAGACCTGAAAGTCTTGCAGAAATTTTGAGAATTCTGGATCATGCAGGATATTTTAGCTCCTTACATATTTTCTCTGAATATGCTGTATTTTACTATTAATAAAGACATACCCTCTTATACTGATGCTAAGTAGATATATTATATAGTTTATAATTTATTTTATTATATTAACATTGCATTATAATACTAAGTAAATTTTCAGGTATGCATCATTAAAAATATAAATATGTATGCATTGTATTAAATTCACTGGGGTTTGTCTGGTTTTCTTGTTTTTTTTTTTTTTTTTTTTGAGAAAGGTTAGGTCCACATGTGTGTCTCAAAATACACTACTGCAATATTAAAACAGGACATTTTGTGAGTAATGGTGTAGCTAAGCAAATACTTAATCGATAAAGAGATGGTCATATGATTGATATTAGAGAAAAGAAGTCTCTTTACATACCTGGTTACACCAGATTATATTTTCTTGTGTCTAATGAAACTGGACTTAAAAGAGCCTGCATGATATACTTCCTAGATGTAGAGACAATGTAAAATCTGGCTGAATTGTGATTCTTTCCTGTTTTTTTTTTTTTTTTTTGGTTTTTGGTTTTTGGGCCACACCCTGTGACGCTCAGGGGTTACTCCTGGCTATGCGCTCAGAAGTTGCTCCTGGCTTCTTGGGGGACCATATGGGACGCCGGGGGATCGAACCGCGGTCCGTCCTAGGCTAGCGCAGGCAAGGCAGGCACCTTACCTCCAGCGCCACCGCCCGGCCCGTGATTCTTTCCTGTTCCTAGTTGTTTTTCTATAACTTGTATGATGATGTAATAGAATTATTGTTAAAAATATATAAGGAATTTGAGTGCCCTGGAGTAATGCTATGTTGGACTTATCCAGACCTAGATCTGTGCTGAATGCTGAGGTGGATGTCCAAGTCTTTCCACACTTCTTTTTGTCTATAAGGAGGGGGAATACACAATGACACTGACCAACACTGGCATAATGGTGGAGGGAGGCAGACACTCTGGTTTAGCTTGTGTCATTGGAACACTGTGTGTCTAAAACTCTATCAGAACCATTGTAATAGAATTGCCTCAAATAAAATAGAAAAAAGAAGACTTAGATATTAGGAGAGCCCTTGGCAGTGATTTTAAAATTTTGCTGAATATTAGAATACTCAAGTTTAATTTCTACCACAGTTCCTTTCAAACCCAGATATTCTTTACAAATTAGACCAGAATTTCTAAAATTGGAGTTTAAGGCATTAAGTAATTGAAAAAATTTTCCTGTGGTTTGTATGCACAGCATAAAAAATGCAAATTCTATGAAATTACAAGGAGAAAAATGCAAATGTGTGCTTTGAGTTTTTCAGAGTAAAGGCAAATAGAAACATATCTTTGGCAAAAATAAATAAATAAATAAATAAATAAATAAAGAGAACAAAGGGATCAGCAAAAGAAACCAAAAATAATAAAATATGTAGTGGAAGAAAGTTCTTTTTGACTATAGTCTGAGTGCTTAAACATAGCAGAAGAGAACATTAGAAAGTATCAGATTATGCTATAAAATGGACTTTGGTTACAGGCAGAAGTAACCATTGGAGAGGCTTTTTGTTTTGTTTTATAGTTTACATAGTACCAGTCTAAAGGAAAATGCCTAGAAGAAATCAGAAAATAAAATCATTATATTGCTGTCAAATGATATTGCTTCCCTTTACTTATTTTCATGCATCTCTGTAGTTTTGTATTTAATCCCCTAATATTTTACATAAAAATAACTTTAAATAACTTTTAATAAATTTATTTATTTTAAATAAAATAACTTTAAATAAACTTACTGAGCTTTAGTTAGTAATATTTATAAGGAATATATATGTATATATATATATATATATGTGTGTGTGTGTATATATACCTGCATAGCTATCTATCAGATATCTGTGTCATTAGTATAACTTTTCCTAAATAGAAGTTTAAGTTTACAAATCAATACCATAAAATAAAACAAAGGTGTTTCTTGGTAGATATTCCTTTTTGTCAGTGATTCTGGTGTGAAATCCAACAGTTTTGTGGGAAAAAAAATAGATTAAAGCACAAGCTGAACCCAAGGAGGTGACTGTGGCATGGAGGCTGGCAAAGAGGGAAAAAATGTGGCAATGCAGAGGAACCTGCTCCTCTCCCTCGTGCTCCTGGGTCTCCTCTCCTCTCCCTCGTGCTCCTGGGTCTCCTTTGCACAACCTGGAAGTGATGGACAGTTTGTCAATGTTGCCCTAGAGAACACCAGCTGAGTCTATGTGTCAGATTGAGTGTTAAAATGCCTACCAGGGATGTGACTTAGAAACAAAGTAGAAAACAACAGTGAATCTTCAAAGGTATTTTCCAATCTAATCCTCTTCTTTTACTTTGATTACAGAGAAGGCAGTTTCTGAAAAATTTAATGATTTTATGAAGAATATATTTGCTTTAATGTAAGTGGTAACTTTTGTGTAACTAAATTCACTAGGACTTTTAAAAGGCAGCATAGAATAACATTGACATTTGGAATTCCATAGAATTGGAAAGTAGTATTCTATCTGGAAATAATAGACCTATGTGTTTTTTTGTTTTTTTTGTTTTTTTTTTTTTGGTTTTGGGGCCACACCCGGTAAAGTTCAGGGGTTAATCCTGGCTATGTGCTCAGAAGTTGCTCCTGGCTTGGGGGACCATATGGGACACTGGGGGATCGAACCGCGGTCCGTCCAAGGCTAGCGCAGGCAAGGCAGGCACCTTACCTTTAGCGCCACCGCCCGGCCCCAGACCTATGTGTTTTAATCTGTTTATTATGTGTTTTAAATACACATATTTTTATATGGAAATGGTTTTCTAGATTTAGAAGCTGTGTGTGTCCATGTTTGTCTGTATTAGTTTTATTAAATCATAACTTTATTTAAGCACCTTGATTACAAACATGTTTGTAGTTGGGCTTCAGTCATAAAAAGAACACCCTCCTTCACCAAGGCAACATTCTCATCACCAATGACCCTTATCTCCCTCCTCCTCCACCTGCTGCCTGTATTCCTGACAGGAATTCTACTTCTCTCACTCATTAACATTGCCAAGATAGTTGCTAGTGTGGTTATTTCTCTAACTACACTCACCACTCTTTGTGGTAAGCTTTATACCATGGACCAATCCTTCCAGCCCTCATCTCTATTTTCTCTGGGTATTATCACAATACTGTCTTTTATGTTCTTAAAACCTATAGATGAATGAGACGATTCTGTGTCTATCTCTTTCTCTCTGACTTACTTCACTCAGCATAATAGTTTTCATGTCCATCCATTTATAGGAAAATTGTTATATGACAATTGTTTTTTCTGATGGTGGCATAGTATTCCATTGTATATGTCTCACAATTTCTTTAGCCATTCATCTATTGAAGGGCATCTGGGTTGTTCTGGCTATTATAATAGTGATGCAATGAATATATGTGTGCAGAAGGCATGTTTTTGTATTGTGTTTTTATATTCCTAGGGTATATCCCTAGGAGTGTTATATAGTTTTTTAAATTGGGGGCCAAATCCAATCTTGCTTCTGGCTTATTTCTGACTCTGCTCTGCTCTCAGTGATCTCTCCTGATAGAGAATGGGGGGTGGGCATGTGAAATGATCAAATGCAGGTTGACTACATGCAAGAAAGAAAAATTGCTATACTGTTGCTCCAGTGTCTCTGAGTCTATATTGTGACTCTTAAGCCCTATAGTAATTGAGAAGTCTCCTTTGATAATTGGGAGCTTTCTAAAGTAAGTTCAAGTTACTAGAAAAAGAAGGTATTTAAAGAAATAATCCTTCAGTTACAAGGCAGATATTGTGACCTTATCTTTAAATTTAATGACCAATGAAAAAAAGAAATTTTCTAACTCTCTCTCATTCTGAGGCAAATATCTAGCAATTCCCAGGGCTACTTTTGCCTCTGTGTTCGGGATCATTCTTAACAAACCTCAGGGACCTTATCGGGTGCTGGGAATCAAACTTGGGTTTCTAAGTGTAAGGCAAATGTTCTACTACCTATTGAACTGTCTCTTCATCCCCTGGAGTTTTCTTAAGGCTTTTTAGAGAGATGATAGCTTTCTTATTTTAGTTTTGTTTTATGCAGTCTTATTTATGTAGACTATGAGTAAAATCCAATCTAGTAACTTTTGTGATTGGTAAGACTAAGACATTTTACTTATAAGTAAGCAAGCATAAGATTTGTCATAAAATCTTGATAGGCATGCCTAGAATAAGTTGTAAAGTCCTACTAGACAAAAATGCAGTTTAGATAACTCATTTATCCTGTTTGTATCAACAGCACTTATGTTTATCCTTTTAATAGTCATTATTCTTTTTAAAAGCTGGCTCCATTTACAGAATACTAAACGAAGAGTTTATTTTTCTATTTTTTACATTATTAATGAAATGTATTTTATTACATTACATTATTACAAAAATTACTTTGTTTTACATTAGTAAGGTCAGCTGGTTACCAGGTGTCTTTCATGCTCTCGAACTATGCCGGGCTTAAGAAGTGATATGATTTATCGATGTTATCACCATTTCTCATGAAATTAAATCAAGTCTCAGAGAAATCAAGAAAACAGCAAGATTTTGCATAGCTGGTATAAATAGTAGAATACAACTTTGAACTGAGATTTTTTTTTATAAAGTCTAATATTATCCACTTCTCTATACTGTTTTCAAAAGCCTGTCTGGTTGCTCATTGGCCCAGGTTATTTTGTCTCAGTAATCTACAAGAACTCCATAGGAGTAACGGAAGGGATAGATTTTGTATTCTCTTGAACAAAGCAAAAATCGTGTTGCTGAGTTCCCTATGGAGAGCTGTGTATCACAGTTTGGATAACCAACTGCTACAAATTGACTCAAACAAATCATGACTCAACATAATAGATGCTCATTTCTTACTCAGATGATTGTTCAGGAAAATGGGAGATTTGTGTTGAGGTGGGAGAGGAAGTTGCATTTGCTCCAAAGAGTCATTCAGGGACATAAGTTGACCATCTGTAGCTTCCATGTTTATCTCTATCCTTTACATTCCAGCTCATCAGAAGATGAAGAATCTTGGAGGGGAGCATATCTCTGCAAATCTAAGCAAAGACTTGCATAGAGCAAATCTTAGATTATATAGACATTGGTTATATTATCATCTAGTAGCATAACTAGATTCAGTAGTAAATGGAACGAATATGCTACTGTATCAAAATCCAGTAGCATAACTGCTCCTAATTGTCAGAAAGACTATTAAATAGAATACAATGAGGTAAACAATGAGAGGTAATGGATGCTACTTACACATTTCAGGAAATCAGAAGAAAGCTTTTACTTGAGTAACATAAAGATTGGGTTTTAATTCTAGTTGCTGTAAATTATTTGACAAGTTTACTATCTGAAAAGCATAATCAGTGGCCTCCTCCTCTGTTATGCATGGGGTAATTTAAGATCAAAATCATAGTGAAATAGAATGTTTGGACCTGTTTTGTAAGCAACTTAGTATGGGAATCAGACAAGACTAGATAAAGCTTAAGGTAAGAAAAAAAAAAAAAAAGGACGTTCCAGTTCACTTTTTTTTTTTTTTGACTCAGAGCTAAACAACTTGCTCATTTTACCTCAGCTGCAAAGCCTTTTTTGCTAAGCATTTTTCTTCTTTATAGAAACCCAGAAAAAAAGTGTTCTGTCCTACAATTTAGAAGCTAAGAAAAATTATTTGAAATAAATAAATGTTAACATATTTTTATTTTTGTTTGGGGTAGAAACAGAGAGATAATTAAAGAGACATGTTTTTCATTTGGGAAGTCTGGCAGGTTCAATTTCTATAACCCAATGGGCCCCATTAGCACTGCTGGGAAAAAAATCCCTAGCACAGTTTTGGGTAACAGCCCCCAAAATAAAGGTTTTTTTTAATATATTGTTGGAACTTTCCCTTATATGTCTCATACCTGGAGAGTGTTAATATCCAGCTTTGCTTTGCTTTGCACACCCCCTGATGAAAGTAGTATTAACGTATGAAAATAACACAAAAATGCAAAATATCTTCCACTCTGAGCACACACCATGATTGTAAATGTCTGTGAAAACAGCTAGAATGATCTTCATTTTTTAAATTCTCACCATGCCAAGAAAAGAATTAATGCCTGCTGGATGCTTATTGAATAGCATTTAATTCTTAGAATATGCATTCTGGCCAAAAAACAAAAATGACCAGGCTCCTGATACAGTAATTGTGATTGATTACATTGTCAAAATATAAAGTTTTTGTAACTACTATGTCTCTCTTTGAGAATAGAATATACCCTAAGTGGTTACATTCCACTTTTTTAATAGCGAAATCACTTTCCTGGTGTTAGTCATTTATAAAGACTCATGCTTTCATGCATTGAGTAATATCAAAATTAGAATGATTCATTAAATCTTTATATTTTTTTTATCTTCTCCCTTTGTATCTATTTTTTTTTGTCAGAGTTTCTTAAAACTTAATTCTAGTCAGGCATACATTACTTTAAAGGTTACCTGGACTGGCTTTTTATTCATTTCTTGGTTTACCCACTTGTATATCAACAAGCAGAGTCTGCTGCTTTATATGTAGGATAACTTGCTCTTTATTTATTTTTTTGCCAGGGGAGGGGGTGACTTTTGTTGCAGGTGAGGCCTCTTGTGAATTTTTGAACTTTAAAATATCAGTAAATAACAGACATTATAAAAGAGGAAAGACCATCTGCCTTTAGTTTTAGAACGAATAGCTCCTGAAATATATCCTAGTATTGACTATGAAATAGAGACTAACCTTGACTTATCCATAAGCCCTCTAATCAAAAAAAAAAAATGTACAAAATCAGCATCTATAGAGTGGAAGCACTGTGCTTCCCGACCCTTTACATGGCCATCAATCACCTGGGATTGTATTTTCAGGAAAAGGGAAGTATGACCTATTCTAACCAAGACCATATTCTTCACACAGAATATTGTAGTCAATGCAGTAACTATAAGGAGTATCAGGCTACACTAATAAAGATAGATAAAAATCTTCAATGAGGAGGAAAGTGGATATATTATTTTATTCAGTTATCTGCAGGTTTTTTACTTATTTATTTGGTTTTTGACCCACACCCAGCTAGGCTCTAAGCTTACTCCTGGCTTTGAACTCAGGGATCACTCCTTGCAGTGTTCCAGGAACCACATGGGCTGCCTGGAATAGAACCATAGGTGACTGCATTTATGTAAATGCCCTACCTGCTGTGCTATCACTTTGGCCCCCTAGTCCTCATATTTTTCTTTTTTTTTTTGGTTTTTGGGCCACACCCAGTAACGCTCAGGGGTTACTCCTGGCTATGTGCTCAGAAGTTGCTCCTGGCTTGGGGGACCATATGGGACACCGGGGGATCGAACCGCGGTCCGTCCAAGGTTAGCGCAGGCAAGGCAGGCACCTTACCTTTAGCGCCACCGCCCGGCCCCAAGTCCTCATATTTTTAAAAGTGCTTCCTCTGAGTCATTTTGAGACAGCAAATTTCGGAATTTCCAAATCTGATATAACATCAGTTTAGAAAATAAACAGAAGTAAGGATCTGAGTGATAGCACAGCGTAAGGGCATTATTATTATTATTATTATTATTATTATTTATTTTTATTTTTTTTGCACTTGGCTACCCAGGACGAACCTGGGTTTGATCCCTGATGTCCTATATGGTCCCTTAAACTAGGAACGATTTCTGAGCACATAGCCAGGAGTAACCCCTGAGCATCATCAGCTGTGGCCCAACCCCCCTCCAAATACAAGGTGGAACCAATTATCTGTCTATTACTAAAGATAAGGGTGGTGATGGGCATGTATAAAGACCTTTGTAAATATTACTGATTTATTCTTACATCAGTCTTATTGTCTCCCCTTTCCAGTAAAGAAATTTGAATCACACAAAAAGTTAAGTGCATTTCCCAAGTCAGAAGTGCTGAGATCTTATTGGGTCAGACATACTGTTGAACATACCCTCTTATTGTGTTTTTCCTGGACTTGTATAAAAGAACATATGAGTTCAAGCTCACAGTAAGTCATATGCTATGCCCTTTAATAAAACCTCTAATCCCTCTGATTTTGTCCCATCATCTGTGAAATTGAGGCATGACGCCCAGGCAACCTCACAGGCTTGTTAGGAAGTTGAAATAGGATAATGCATGTGAAATTTTATAGATGATATATAACCATACAAGGGAAACTCAAGGAGTAGACTGAAGCATTTGATATTCTAATAACATCTAAATAGCTGATTTATGCTCCATAGTCCTATTTATATGTTGCTGCTTCCTCAGAAAGAACTAGTTTTGCCTGCATTTTTTTTTTGTTTTTCGGGCCACACCCGTTTGATGCTCATGGGTTACTCCTGGCTACGCGCTCAGAAATTGCCCCTGGCTTGGGGGGACCATATAGGACGCAGGGGGATCGAACCATGGTCCTTTCCTTGGCTAGCGCTTGCAAGGCAGACACCTTGCCTCTAGCACCACCATGTCGGCCCCATTGTCTACATACCTTTAACAAAAAAAAAAATAAAATAAAATAAATAAATAAATAAATAAATAAATAAATAAATAAATAAATACTTTGGATTTATTTTCATGAGGTTTTCTTAAAATAGAATATTTGGAAAAGGATAAAAACAAATTAAAGATTCCTTATCGGATTTCATTTGTTCAAATTTTGTGAAGTATTATTATCTCTTGTAGATTTTTGTCTGAAGTCATCAGCCTATCTGGATTGAAAATCATTTTCTCTGGTCTCTCTCATTTGACTCTTATTTAGAAAGGTACTTTGTGATGAAATCAATTTCACCATAGATTATATTTTTTATTTTAGTCTTTATGATTTATAGTACTGTCATTGGTAGAGTTTCAACATACCAACATAGAATTTTGACTCAGATTTAGCCCACAAGTTTTCTTGTTGTATTATTTTGTCACAGCAATTTTTTTTTAAAAACAAAGCAAACAAAGCAAACCCTATTTTTTTTTTTTTTTTGCTTTTTGGGCCACACCTGTTGGTGCTCAGGGGTTATTCCTGGCTGTCTGCTCAGAAATAGCTCCTGGCAGGCACGGGGGACCATATGGGACACCGGGATTCGAACCAACCACCTTTGGTCCTGAATCGGCTGCTTGCAAGGCAAACACCACTGTGCTATCTCTCCGGGCCCAAGCAAACCCTATTTTTTAATACATTTTTTATCTCTTTGAATTTTAGCAGAATAAAGGTGGAAAGTCACTTTTAATTATATTATTACAGCTTCACTCAGCCCAATATATATGTGATTTTTGAGTCACACCCAGTGGCACTCAGGGGTTACTCCTGGTTTTGCACTCAGAAATCACCCCTGGCAGGCTCGGGGACCATATGGGTTGCAGGGAATCAAACCACTGACCATCCTGGGTTGGTTCAATCCCTGGCATTCCATATGGTCCCCTGAGCTTGCCGGAAGTAATTTCCGAGTGGAGGATCAGGAGTAAACTGAGCATTGCTGGGTGTGGCCCCAACAATACCCCAAAATCACTGACTTTATTTCCTTTTGTAAAAAAAACGTGAAAGTAAATGCAATAAAATTTAAAGTTAAACTTTATTCTATTTAATTTTATTTAAGCAGAGTGGAATAACTTTCCTATTAGCAATAGGTCATAATAATTTTTCCAGAGTAAATGTTAGAGTTAGACATGATGTACTACTAAAAATGAAAGCCCAGGACATACCAAAATAGAGTACTTTTATGTTCATATTAATATGCAACATTTCAAAGTGATTTAATAAAAGGCAAATAATAGAACATCACATAATTTTTTGTTAATTCTGGCTCTTGAGTTAGGATTCCTTTTTTTTTTTTTTTTTTTTTTGTATTTTGGTGGATCAAACCCAAAATCTTACATATGCAATGCAAGTGGTCTGCCACTTGAGCTACTTTTCAGAGCTTCATTTAGATTTTTTGAGTGCACTAAGAAACTCTAATAACTATTAAATGCTTTAGCTCTTTAATAACTATTAAAATGCATCAGTGTTTTTCTAGAGCATTGGTTTAATTTTCTGGAGAGCAAATCCTTATAGATATAAAAGATAGATGAGCACTACTGTCTTCTAATTTATTGTATCTATGGTGTCAAATGCAGATGATATGAGCAGTGCCAAATTTAAATAGTACTGACTTTAAATTCTGCTCTTTGAATTCTTCAGCTGTAAGACTTTGAACGCATGACCTAATCTGCCTTCATATGTCCCTGTTTTTCTTAATTTTTATGATGATGATAGTATTAAGTTCAGGAGGATATGGCAAAAAATATGACACCACAATATATCAATATGTACACAATTTTGAATGAGTTTTTGGACTTTCAGAATTTATTCCTGACTCTATGCTTAAGGATCTCTTTTGGTGGTTCTTGGGGGTTCATATGTGTTGCCTGGGATGCAATCACATTAGGCCATGTGCAAAATGAGTGCCAAACATTCTTTGCTATCTATCTAAACAATTTACTTAAAATTAATATGAGTATTAATATGTGAGTTAATATAAAAAATGTGTTTGGGTCTATGCCCACTGATGCTCTGAACTCACTTCTTGCTCTGTGCTCAAAGATCACTCCCTGTGGGACTTGGAAGACTTTATGGGGCACCAGGATATGAACCCACGTTAGTTGTCCTACCTGCTGTATTATTGCTTTTTCCAGTATAGAAGTTAATTTTAGAATATGTTTATTGTTCACATGCTTTTAATGGGGGATTTTTAATAGCTCAAATCTTTTTTCTCAGATGTTTCAGACAATTTCAAAATATCCTGAATGATTTATGACAGCCTTTGAAACTAGTTCAGAAATTTAGACTGCAAAAGTTTATACATCCTAAGTAAAATAATCTTAATATAACTTATTCTGTCACTACTATTACTCCTACTTTTACTTCAATTACCACCACCACTAACATATACCAATAACCATACAATGATATTGGATTTATTTAGGAGAAAATCTTGTATGAAGAGAAAGCCAAGTGCTCTGGCTCTCATTTGAGACAAAACGGTGATTCTTTTCTTCTAGATGCCATTTTTACCTACCCACTAACAAACTTAGTATGAGTGTCTCTACTTCATTCAGAGCACATAATTGTTTCCTCTTCATTGTCACGACATGCCGATTTAAATTGGGTGAATAACTCTCATGAAGAGGTGAATATATGTTATTCAATGTCACAATTCCTGTACCCAAATACTATTAACGTCTTGGTGGTTTGTACGTGTATTTTTTGTTTTCTTTTGAAACCAAACCTGGTGGAGCTTAGGGACAATACCCAATTCCTGCTTAGGGATCATCCCTTGTGACCATGAGATAACAAGGATTGAATTTTGGTCTTTTATATGTGAAGATTGTACTCAGTCATTTGCATTATTTGCTTGGCTCCTCAACTGATGCTTTCTACTACCAAAATTCTCTATAGTTACAGCATTTATGGTAATGGTCACCTGGGTACTATCTATTCCAACACTAGAAGTTTGAGCAGAGTAGTAAATTAGTGAATGCAATAGCCATGCAATAATAAAATGCAAATGATTTTATTAAATTTCTTAATCTTAAGTTGAACTTCCAAAATTTCTCTTTGACATTTCTGTGCTTTTAATAACCAGGATATCATTCAAGTACAGAAAGATTCAGACTGGAGAGAGGCTCCTAATAGTTTCAGAGTTTTTATCTTTTGACCATTTTGAAACTCCTATTAATTAACTAAGGATCTGAGGCTCTTACAAGAAATGCTATATTGTCACCCCAACATTCACTGATCTATTCCAGAAAATTGAAACTTTTAGTCAGAGTACTCCTTTATTCTCCTGAGTTAGATACTTGAGTCATTTTTTTTCTAGATAATAATGGTAGCTTTCCTGTATTTTTCCCTCAATAATTAAATTCCATTTAATTGATTTCTATCTTTAGATTTTTTGTTTGTTTGTTTGGGGGCTACACTCAAAACAAAACAAAAATATTCTTGTTTGCTAGGATTGTAATTCACCTGATATGTTAATACAAAAATGTAATTATTAAAATGTATTGTTAGTGATGGTAAAGGACCACTATAACTTCATTATAACATTCTAATTTCATTCTACTCCCACTACACCCTGCCAACAAGCTTTCCTTCCTTAATTTTCTCTACAAATCAACTCCTCAACTCTGTAATTAGTGGTCTGCCCATACTAGTTTCTGTTCCTGTCTTTAGATAGATAGGTAGGTATGTAGGACGATATGATCAAGTATTAATACCTTTTCTTCATTCAAACTAAGATTCAAGTATGTATAAATTCTTAGAAGCTACTTTGGTTGATGGGATAAGTTTTGATTCCTATCACTGCCTTTTTATTGAACAGTTTTTTCCCGGATTATGGAATAAGACTATTTCATAATCTTGATAAAATGGATATTTTATTGTTTTTAGGAAATCATGGTATTGACTTTTCATTGCTTTCTTCCCTCCCTCCTTCCTTCCCTCTCTCCCTTCCTCCCTTCCTTCCTCCCTCCCTCCCTTCCTTCTTCCTTCCTTCTTCCTTCCTTCCTTCTTCCTTCCTTCCTTCTTTCCTTCCTTCCTTCCTTCCTTCCTTCCTTCCTTCCTTCCTCCTTTCCTTCTTCCTTCCTTCCTTCCCTCCTTCCTTCCCTCTTTCCTTCCTTCCTTCCTTCCTTCCTTCCTTCCTTCCTTCCTTCCTTCCTTCCTTCCTTCCTCCCTCTTTCCCTTCCTTCCTTCCTTCCTCCCTCTTTCCTTCCTTCCTTCCTTCCTTCCTTCCTTCCTTCCTTCCTTCCTTCCTTCCTTCCTTCCTTCCTTCCTTCCTTCCTTCCTTCCTTCCTTCCTTCCTTCCTTCCTCCCTCTTTCCTTCCCTCCTTCCTTCCTCCCTTCCTTCCTTCCTTCCTTCCTTCCTTCCTTCCTTCCTTCCTTCCTTCCTTCCTTCCTTCCTTCCTTCCTTCCTTCCTTCCTTCCTTCCTTCCTTCCTCCCTTCCTTTCTTATAAAAGGAAGAGAAGATGTGAGTGTGCTCAAGTTATCAAAGAATCCTAACAATCAGAAGACTTAATACTTTGTTTAAAGGCGCTCTTGTGCTGCCTCTGCCACACAGTTAGTTCTATTCACAATGCATCAGGCACAGAAATGTGGCCTGAGTGGTTCAAGCTTTTTTAGGCACCATGAAAGTAATCAAAACAGTCCTTAAAGCCATTTTCATAAACTATTCATTTATTTAAAATTATTTTTGTCTTTGAAAATAAAGGATATATTAATCATTATATTTTTGTATTTACAAAATTTTATATATACATTATATTTATATTAATATATTTAGAACTAGGTATTCTTTTTCCTTATGATCAAAATCAACATGTGGTTTCATTATTCAATTTACCTTGTTGAAAGGTTCTACCAATTATGTTTTTGTTTTCCTAACTTAACACATACAACCTAATACACACACTTCATATTATATATACATATATATGTATATATACGTGTATATATATAATTATTTTTGGTTTTTGGGTCACACCTGGTGATGCTCAGAGGCTACTCCTTACTCTGTGCTCAGAAATCGCTCCTGGCTCAAAGGACCATACAGGAAGCTGGGGGATCCATCCGAAGTCCTTCCTAGGTCAGTCGCATGCAAGGCAGATCCCCTACTGCTGTGCCACCACTCCACCACCACTACAGCCTCTTGTTTGTTCTTTCAGTAAACTTTTATGTCTCTACATTTGAAAACTTATATTTATCGATTTCTTAAGAATTACTGGAAATTTTAATGTAAAGAAACCATGCTTAAATTGAGTTTTACTGAAAGTACCTGTGTATTAATTGTATTAACTTGACATTTTTGTTGATTAGGCAATCTTTAATCTGTGCTAATAAGAGCTGTCTGTGTCCTTTAGCATTGATGAAGTTTTCTCTTGACTGTGTTGATGTAGAATATTAGTCACTCCTAGCTCACCCAAGGAAGGGGATTGATTCTCAGCGTGATTGTTTTAGTACTCACTAAATTAGTAAAGTTAAAATCATTATATTTATAGTTAATTACATCGCTCTGGTCAGAAATGTGGGTGTTTTTCTTGCTCTATCATTCAATTTTAATTCTGTAGTACATTCATTACTGCATTTATTCAAATTCTTGCTAATTTACTATCTGTTTCTCTAGCTCCATATCTTCGAGTTTTATCTTGATTAGACCATTGCTATTGCCATTGACTTGGTCTCTCTACTAATAGAAGTGCTACTTAGTTCAGCAGAAAGATCCTCTGTGCATGTTGTAGCATGTTACTCTCATGTCAGGAGAAACCCTTAGTCCACAGAAAAAAATTCTCTATTACTTATAGAATACAATAAACACTTTCTAGTGCATTTCACCATCTCCATTTTTTTTTTTTTTGGTTTTGTTTTGGTTTGGTTTGGTTTTTGGGTCACACCCAGTAGCACTCAGGGATTACTCCTGGCTCTATGCTCAGAAATCGCTCCTGGCAGGCTCTGGGGACCATATGGGATGCTGGGATTCTAACCATCATCCTTCTGCATGCTACCTCTCTGGACATTTTTTTTTTTTTGAGACAGGGTCTTGCTATGTTGTCCAGGCTGGAGTGCCGTGGCTAATCACAGGTGCGATCCCACTACTACCATTTCCATTTCTTAATGTTATAGCATGTTTCTCTTAAATGAAACTTAAAAACACAAAATTGTTTTCCTTTCTGGCCAGAATATTTTGTTTATTTTTTACTCCTTCCTTCCTTTTTCCTTTCCTTTCCTTTCCTTTCCTTCCTTCCTTCCTTCCTTCCTTCCTTCCTTCCTTCCTTCCTTCCTTCCTTCCTTCCTTCCTTTCTTCCTTCCTTCCTTCCTTCCTTCCTTCCTTCCTTTCTTCCTTCCTTCCTTCCTTCCTCTTTGTTTATGCCTTCCTTCTTCCTTTTTCTCTTCCTTTTCTTTCTTTCCTTCTTTCTTTTTCTCTTCCTTTTCTTTCTTTCTTTCTTTCTTTCTTTCTTTCTTTCTTTCTTTCTTTCTTTCTTTCTTTCTTTCTTTCTTTCTTTCTTTCTTTCTTTCTTTCTTTCTCTCTCTCTCTCTCTTTCTTTCTTTCTTTCTTTCTTTCTTTCTTTCTTTCTTTCTTTCTTTCTCTCTCTCTCTTTCTTTCTTTCATTCTTTCTTTCTCTCTCTCTTTCTTTTTTCTTTCTTTCTTTCTTTCTTTCTTTCTTTCTTTCTTTCTTTCTTTCTTTCTTTCTTTCTTTCTTTCTTTCTTTCTTTCTTTCTTTCTTTCTTTCTTCCTCCTTTCTTTCATTCTCTTTCTTCTTTTTTCCTTATTTCCTCCTCCTGTCTCCTTCCTTCCCTTCCCTTTCCTCCCTCCCCTTTTTCCTTCCTTCTTTAGTTTACACTTGATAGTGTTCAGGAATGACACCTCTGTGCTTAATGATCACTATTTCTTTGGTTTTGGGGGCCAGATAGAATGCCAAGTTCAAGGCAAGTAACCTACTGGCAGTATACTCCAGCTCCTGTTCACTCTATATCTTGATTCACCATTACTCATTCATAAATTAAAAGTTATTTGAACTCTGTCTATTCTAAAACTTTGTGGGAAAATATTTTCCTACCACTGGTAAAGATTTTAGTGTTTATATTGATATATCCATTGATAAATTGGATCCTTGCTATCAGTGTTCCTGAGCCTATATTTTCTGAGGGCTGACAGAAGCCTTTTTTTTTCCTTGTTACGCCCCTGATAGGGAAGTGCCAAGTTTTTCATAACCAGTGGTATTGCACATGCAAGTCCACCCAGACTGTAAGCAATGAATTTCAAGTTTCCCAGAGGAGTTTTATTTGGTTTAGTTCTCTAGAGGCAAACATGGAGTTGAAGATTATAATGAAATTTATTTATTTGAAGTGATCCTAGGATAAATTGGTAAGTGGGGTTGTAAGACAGTGAAATAAGGGAGGAAGGTAAATTGTTTTATTGAAAGAGTCTCACAAAGGGTCATTTTTTGGTTAAAATGCAGATTGAAACTTTATTGTAAACAATGACATCCCAATGAAATATCATCTGAAAACAAATACTATGAATGAAGACCAGCAAAAGTTTAAAGATCTTCCTCTTCACAAAACTCTAGTTGCCCCTCTCAATTTTATTTTTTTTTTCAATTTATATTTTGACCATAGGGGAGTTTTTGAGACACTTTTGATTCAACATCTAATATTTTTCTCCAGGTTGAAATAACTGGAATGTTGTTATGATCATCTTCTCTGCATTTGCTAAGAGTTGCCTCCTTCCTGCACCAATATAAACTCTCAGTCATTAGGTTTTCAAAACTAGTTAGGTTCAGAAGTTTAGTAGTGCTCAATTTTTAGCAGATGCTCTAATCACCTAGAGAAAATATTAAAATGCAGATTATTAAAACCTGCCACCCACTGGAATTTCTGAGTCAATAGGTCTGTGGTAGGAACATTTTCACTAAGTTCTTATGTGATGCTGAAGCTCTTCAGGTTCTGATTTTCAGGTCAGACATGGAGAAAATCTTACAACAGGATGGCCATAGTTGGGTAGACGGGGGAAGGTGTGCACTCACCAGAACTGAGTGTACTTAGATCATCAAGAAATTATTAGAGGGGATGAGAATACAGCAGTAAAGCCTTTACTTATAGGGATAATACCCTTAGAGATGCCCATGCAGTGAAAGAACAGAATACATTTGTTAGCATTATATTCCAAGATACCACATCCTATCTAAGGGACCAATGCATAAGATAACACCCAAACAAAGGTGTTCTTCCATCTTCTTCTTTCTGTTCAATCTCTCCTTTGATACGCAAAAGGCCACTGGGTAGTTACTTTTTTCTTTCTCCTCCTCCTTCCTCCTGGTGTATGGGGATTGGTTTGATAAAAAAATAAAGGAGTCTGGGTTTTGGTTAAAGCAGAGAAATATCAAGGTACAGACTGGCTCCTGACTGGCTTGGTTTATTATTTCTTAGTTACTGCCCTGCTTCTTCAGACCCATCTGCTGGGTTTAAATATACCATGCTTGAGTTGATCTCACAACTTCTGGGTTTTATTTTAAATTTTGAATTTTTAATCCAAATTTCACTTTATTTCATTGAAAATCACATTTGCAAATGGTTTTTTTTTTCTCTTTGCCTTTCTTTTTGTCTTCCTCTTTCAGTTATGCTAAATTTTCTTCCTGGAAATACCTTTACTTTATCATGAGTAATTTTTATTCGCAACTGACCTTTGATAGTGTGCTCTTCTTGATAAAATGTGACAAAATCAACCTCAAAATGGTGTTATAGTAATCATCAGAATTCAGGTTTGATGTATGGTATGCAGAAAATGAATAACTAACATGCACATAATGTAAAAATTTTAAAAGATTAAAATTTGCTAAATGATTAAGTTAAATCAAAAGAACAAGGACACATATCAAATATTCTAACTAGTGTGGGAAAATATCTAGGGAATCAATGATCTCAATGATGATGAAACCATTGGTTCTAAAATACAAAATCAAAATCAAAAATACTAGAGATGAAGAGATATGGAAAAGTATGAAAACATAGTTGGCTTAAGTAACATGGGTGCAAAGGATTACTAGGGCAATGGGCTGATCTGTGGTATATGAGTGAAGTATCTGTATATATCTAAATCAAATCACTATAACAATACTGTCATAATCATAAGGCCCCCAAAACAATAAACTTAACAATGTATAAGGAAATAGTTTGACAGGGGTATTGAGAAGAAATGTGGTAACACTGGTGTAGGAATACAGTCAGTGATACTGGAATTGGAGTTAAGAAATTATATATAAGATACTGTGTTTTCAAGAACTTTATAAATCATAATGTCTAATATAAAGTTTTATGAAAATTAATAAAAGTGAAAATGATAAATGATAAAGAGATCACACATTTTCAAAAAGCCCTATTTTGTTATTTTGGGTCACACCCAGCAGCATTCAGGGTTACTCCTGGCTCTATGCTTAGGATTGATCCTACCAGGCTCAGGGGACAATATGGGATGCAGGATTCAAACCAATGTCATTTTGCATGCAAGGCAAATGCCATACCTCCATGCTATTTCTCTGGCCCCTTAAAAAGTCTTATATTGTTTGGTTTACAAATATTCTCTGGAAATGCTACCAAAGAAGAAAATTACAGGCCAATATCTTTAATGAACACAGATACCAAGATCCTCAACAAAATCCTGACAAATAGGACCTAATGCCTCATCAAGAAGATTATTCACTATGATCAAGTAGGTTTCATCCCAGGAATGCAAGGATGGTTTGACATCCATAAATTTATTAACATAATACACAACATCAACAAGAAAAATAAAAATCACATGATTATATCAATAAATGCAGAGAAAGCATTTGATAAGGTCTAATACCCATTCTTGATAAAACTCTCAGCAAGATGAGAATGAAATCTAATTAAGGCCATCAACACAAGCCAATGGAAAATATTATCCTCAATCGAGAAAAACTAAAAGCCTTCCCTCTTAATTCTGGCACAAGGCAAGGCTGTCCTCTCTCACCACTCCAATTCAAAATAGTACTGAACATACTTGCTATAGCGATAAGAAAAGAATAAGATATCAAGGGAATCCAGATAGGAAAGGAAGAAGTTAAACTCTCACTGTTTGCAGATGACATGATATTCTACTTAGAAAACCCTAAAGACTCTACCAAAAAACTTTTAGAAACAATAGATTCATATAGCAATGTGGCAGGCTACAAAATTAACACACAGAAATCAATGGCCTTTTTATACACCAATAATGATAGGGAAGAAATGGGCATTCAGAAAACAACCCCATTCACATTAGTGTCACACAAAGTCAATGTCTTGGAGTCAACTTGACTAAAGACATGAAGGACCTATACAAAGAAAACTATAAAATCTTGCTCCAAGAAATAAGGTAGGACACACAGAAATGGAAACACATACTCTGCTCATGGATCGGCAGGTTTAACATCATGAAAATGGCAATATTGCCCAAAGCATTGTACAGATTTAATGTGATACCTCTAAAGATACCCATAACATTCTTCAAAGAAGTGGATTAAACAATTCTGAAATTCATTTGGAAAAATAAACACCCTCAAATAGCTAACTCAATCTTTGAGAAAGGGAATATGGGTGGCATTACATTCCCTACTTTAAACTGTATTACAAAGCAATAGTTATCAAAACAGAATGGTATTTGAATAAAGACAGACCAGTGGAATAGGGTTGAGTACTCAGAGAATGTTTTCCAAACATACAACCACCTACTTTTTATCAAGGAGCAAGATATCCTAAATGGCACAAGGAAAGCCTCTTCAACAAATGGTGTTGGCACCACTGGTTGCCACTTGCAAAGAAGTGAACTCAGACCCCTTGTTAACAGCATGTATGAATTTAAAATCCAAATGGATTAAAGACCTTGATATGAGATCTGAACCCACAAGGTATACGGAATAACACATAAGTAAAATACTCCATGACATTGAGACTAAAGGCATCTTTAAGGGGGAAACAGCACTCTCCAAACAAGTGCAAGCAGAGATAAACAGATTGGAATATATTAAGCTAAAACACTTCTGCACCTCAAAGGAAATAGTACCCAGGACACAAGAGCCTCCCACTGAGAGAAACTATTCGCCCATCAGATAAGGGTCTAATATCCAAAATATACAAGGCACTGACAGAACTTTACAAGAACAAAACATCTAACCTTATCAAAAAATGGGGAGAAAATTGAACAGACACTTTGCCAAAGAAGAAATACAAATGACCAAAAGGCACATGAAAATATGCTCCACATCACTAATCATCAGGAAGATGCAAATCAAAACAACTATGAGGTACCATCTTATGCCACAGAGATTGGCACACATCACAAAGAATGAGAACAAGCAGTGCTGGTGGGGATGTGGAGAGAGAAAGGAACTCTTATTCACTGCTGGTGGGAATGCTTTCAGCCTAACCTTTATGAAAAGCAATATGGAGATTCCTTCAAAAAGTGGAAATTGAGCTCCAATATGATCCAGCTGTACCACTCCTAGGGATATACCTGAGGAACACAAAAATACGATACAAAAATCCCTTCCTCGCACCAATATTCATTTACAATAGCCAGATCTGGAAACAACCAAGATGCCCTACATCAGATGAATTGCTAAAGAATCTGTGGTACATATACACAATGGAATATTATGCAGCTGTCAGGAGAAATGAAGTCATGAAATTTTCCTATACATGGATGTACATGGAATCTATTATGCTGAGTGAAATAAGTCAGAGGGAGAGAGACGCAGAATAGTCTCATTCATCTATAGGTTTTAAGAAAAATAAAAGACATTTTTGCAATAATTCTCAGAGACAAAAGAGAGGAGGGTTGGAAGGGCCAACTCATGACATGAAGCTCATCACAAAGAGTGATGAAAAAAGAGTTAGAGAAATAACAACACTGAGAATGAATGAGGGAAGTAAAAAGCCTGTCTTGAGTACAGGCGGGGTGTGGAGGGTGTGGGAAGTAGAGAGATTTGGGACATTGGTGGTGAAATGTTGCGCTGGTGAAGGGGGTTGTCCTTTACATGACTGAAACCCAACTACAATCCTATTCGTAATAAAGGTGTTTAAATAAAGATATTAAAAAAAAAAGAAACTTAAAAAATATTTTCTGAGGGGCAGGCGAGGTGGCGTTAGAGGTAAGGTGTCTGCCTTGCAAGTGCTAGCCAAGGAAAGACCGCGGTTTGGGCGTCCCATATGGTCCCACCAAGCCAGGGGCAATTTCTGAGTGCTTAGCCAGCAGTAACTCCTGAGCATCAAACGTGTGTGGCCTGAAAAACAAAAACAAAAAAAATATTTTCTGGAAATAATTAAGGTCTCTTTTGGCATTGATGGGAATTCTGTCAAATGTTAGGTAGACTTTTTTTTTAAAAATATAAATTCCTTCACCATTTTCATGCTATTTGTTTGAAATGGATCCTGGGAATTCCCAAACCATCTGACATTCACACGAATAGCTCACATACTAGAAATTATTTCCAACTTGATGCTTTGAAATAAATATCAGAAAGCTACAAGTTTGGTGTTATAATTAAACCTGACATCATGCTTGAATTTTTGCAAAAGCTAATAAATCATTTAAGAATCATGAAACAGCTTTTTCATTATACTCGTTCATTAATTTAAGTCAATTTAGCAAAAACACTCTGAAGAACCTATTCTTTACAGAACCTTGGGAAGAAAAGACCTTTTACCTGGGCCTTAAAACAACATAGTTTAAAATGTCTTTGTGAGAGCACAGTATGATTTGGATCTCAAATTTAATTGTTCATCTCTAATTTAGAAAATTTAGAAACAAAAATCTCTCAAGGGAGAAAAAGAGACAACAAAAAAGAATAAAAATGGAAAATATATATTATTGTGTATAAGAAAGGACAAAAATTTAGCACCATCTTTACATTTATACTTTTCAGAAATGAATAAATGATTCAGCCTTGCCAAGAAAAATGTATGTCAAAGAACTTATGTAATGAGGTATTGAGGATATAGTTCAGCAGTAGGGAGTTACCATTCATGTGAGACACTCTGGGCTCAATTCATGTGATCAATAAGCAAAACAAAATTTTAAAAAAGAATTTAACTGATAACAGAATAATTTGTGTGATTTAAAAAACTTACTTAGATGTTATTATGTTAATAACAAACACACAACTTTATGACTCAACTGAATATTTCTATTTTAAAATCACAATTTAAATGCTTTTAGAAACACAAACCTTTGAAATCATAACATAATTTCTATGTACAATTACTTAATTTCCCCTAGAGTTCACATCTGATTTATCTGTTACATTTTAAAAAATCCAGTATTTCTGTATCTCTGTCAAGACACTTAGACTACATTTGGCTGTCCCACAAATGAGTTCTTTTCTGTTATCCAATGCAGACACATTCCCTTTACTTGTCATGCCCCTTTATATCTGATTTCTCAAACTTTCCTCACTTTCTATGAATCTGACATTTTAGGTATTTTTATAGATAGGAAAGTGCTATATTTTAGTAAAATTGATAGACTGACTGACAGACAGACCGACAGACAGGCAAGTAGATAGATGATAGATAGATAGATAGATAGATAGATAGATAGATGACAGATAGATGATAGATAGATAGATAGATAGATAGATAGATAGATAGATAGATAGATAGATAGATAGATGATTGATAGATAGATGATAGATAGATAGATGATAGATAGATAGATAGATAGATAGATAGATAGATAGATAGATAGATAGATAGATAGATAGATAGATAGATAGATAGATAGATAGATAGATAGATAGATAGATAGATGATAGATATAGACTGATTTGTTTTCTTAGGTCATGCCCAGCTGTGCTGTTGGTTCTGTGCTCAGTAATCACTTCTGGCAGTGCTTTGAGAACATATAGGATGCAGTAGATTGAACCATGTCTTCTACATACAGGGAAAGTACACTATCCACTGTATTACTTCTATGGGCCTTATATAATATATTATCTTTTAAACAAATATTAGACTTTCAGTTGAAAAACAATGTCAGTAATAATGTTTGCAAGCACAACAGTTCAAACTCAGAATGAACTAGTTTGTTGTGATATCTGTCATCCTTACAATTATGGGAATTCTTCTATAATTTTATTCCTTTTTAATAAATAAATTATTTAATTGAATCACAGTGAGATACACAGGTACAAAGTTGTTCATGATTGAGTTCAGTCATACAGTATACATCACTTTTTACCGAGGCACATTCCAACACCAATTTCCCCATTTTCCCTCCTGTCCTCTCATCACTTGTCTCTGTGTCAGACATTTTTCTTCTGTCTCTTTCCTTTTATTTTCTGTTAGACACTGTAGTTTTTTGCAATCTTGCTACTGAAGGGATATCATACATATTATTGTCTCCTTTCTTCTCCCGAGTGATCATTTCCAATTTTCATTGTCATAGTGGTCCTTCTTTTATGTAACTACACTCCGCTATTGTTTGTGACAACTTTCCTACTATGGACTGGTCCTCTTGGCCCTCATCTGTCTTGTCTATGGATATTAATACCATACTATATTTTAGTGAAAAGAAGAGGCTTCAGTTTAAATAGGTATATCCAAAGCTATGGCCTTTTATTCCCTTGGAGATTTATAAGCATAGTAATTTTCTAAGTGAATGCTTACAAATCAAACAGTTAAAGTCTACTCTCGTATTTTTAAGCATGATTTATTTGAGGCACCATGATTTATAATTTGTTAATGAAAGAGTTTGATTTATATAATGTTCCAACACCTTATCCTCAACTAGAATCTCCACTCCTCTTATAGTTAATGTACCTTTCTCCACCTACTACCTCTCATACACTCTTTCCCCTCCCACCCCATCTGTGGTAAGCTAAATTCTGTAGACCAGTTCTCACTATCTAATTTTAATGCTCTATTAAGTTTTTAATTCTGTTTTCTGGTAAAATGCTTGGTTGCCATAACAAGTTCTTTCTGTGAGTTCCAGCTGTGATGTTAAGTATGGATTTAAGTATAAATGTATTTGTAGCCAAAATTTTCTTTCCACTAGAAGAAACGCAAAGAAGGCAATCATGTTATAATTTCTTATATACAAACAATTCAAAAGATATGATCAAGAATTATGATGTTATCTTTTTTTTTGGTTTTTGTTTTTTTGGGGTTTTTTTTTTTTTTTGGTTTTTGGGACACACCCATTTGACGCTCAGGGGATACTCCTGGCTATGCGCTCAGAAATTGTCCCTGGCTTGGGGGGATTATATGGGACACCTGGGGATAGAACCGCAGTCCGTCCTATGCTAGCGCTTGCAAGGCAGACACCTTACCTCTAGCGCCACCTTCCCGGCCCCAAGAATTATGATGTTATGTATAGAAATTATTTATTTGGACACTTGCTTTACCCTCCAGCTTATTTTTTGTCTTCCCTATAGTATGACCTCCATACTTATGTCCATATAACTAGTGTGGTAAACTCTTCTCATCACACTTATATGCCAAGAAATTAGATGGAGCAACTAAAAAGAAGTTCCTTCTCGCTTATAATATGGCTTTTTAAGGCACAACTTATAACTCATTTTTGTATTTCCTTAATCAAACGAGGATGGGCTATATGATTCCTTTTATAGGTAGTCATATGCTTAGTAAATTTAGAATATCTCTTATGAATAAAGAATATTGGACCAAAAATATGTGCTGTGTAGTGATCTTACTATATTTGAAATTTTTTTGTTGTGTACAACTCCTGCATAAACCTAGATAATTGGGTTATTAACTATATTCATTGAATAATTAGTGTTCAGTTTGGCGATTTAATATTTTGGGGGGCAGATGATTAATTTTGTGCATAAACATTATTTTAGAATCATCATTTTCAAATAACAAGATAACAAGGTCTTATTTAAACAAATGTTTTTAAATAAAAACAAGGTTTTATTTAAATTCTTAAAAAGAGGTTTCTTTTATTTGTAATCTATATTGTGCATGCCTAGACTAGTTAAGTTTTCTTTTTCTCTTGATAAATGAGCCCTGTTAAAAGAGTCAGAGAGCTTTTGTTCCATAGCATGTGCTCTGAAAAGTGATTGGATTCTTCTAAGAAATAGGAAACAAGATGATTATGGAGGGCATGATGGATCCAGAATTGGTTGATAAACAGAGTGGAAAGCATGAGGCTTGAAAGATAAAAAGGAGGCAGCAGATCAAAGAGTTTGTGGAATGATAAAGTCGAACTTAGGTCAGTGGGGAAGATGCTGAGTAAGAAATGATTACTTTTGAAATGAAAATGCAGTTGTTCCTGCCAGAAATTTAACGTCTGTGGAATATTTTGTATCGAGAATGCACATTTTAGTTTCTGTAATTTTCTACATCATCTTGAGGAGACAGTGGGAGAGCTTCTATTATGGACATTTTTCTAAGATTTACAATTTTTAAATTTACAGAGGTCAGCAAGGGCATTTCTGTTGGGAACCTTTAGCTGAGTTCTTCCTTATGCTTTTTGGTTGTTGTTTGTTTTTACTAAAGAGGATATGTAACTGTTGAAATCTTGAAAAATGAATAAAAATAAATAAACCTCCCTAAACTATTCAAGAAAATAGTGAACTGTTACCATTTCAGTGCTGATCTTCTGGCTACGCTTTCAGTGCAAATAGACTACAGATTTTTGCAGGATATTCTTTTATCTTAATAATTTTTATTTGGACCAAATCATTACAAATCAGGTCCATAGTGACATTGAATCAGTGGCATTCCCACCACCACTGTTGTCCTCCCTCCACCTCTGTTCGCAGCATGCATCCCATATCGCCCCTCCTTTGCCTCCCGGGCTGCTAGTACAAGTGGTCCCTTCTGTGTCTAGCCTGTTGTAGACTGGGTATCGTTTTTGTTGTAGTTGGCTTTGGATTTGGTGTTCAAGTCTGATCCTATTTCAGGACCGTGGTTAGTGTTCGGTTGTTGTCAGTATTGCTGTGGTGCTTCTCAGGTTTTATGTTTGTTTGTTTTTGTTTTGTTTTATTTTGGGTTGGATTTTTCTTGTATTATTTTTATGTTTTCCTTCCATTTTCCCCTTTCTTTTCTTAAAGTGAGATTTATAGTCTCTAGAAGAACCCCTCTCATTTTTTTTTTGCTCGTTTGAATTTTTGCCCCGTCCTTTTTTTTCTCTTCTTTTTCTTTTTTCATCTTACCTTCAAACAGAAATATAGAACTTGAACCATCTTGTTCTGCCTCTCAAATTGAGGAGGAAATAATGGAGGGCACCAAGACCAAACAGTCATATGAACATTGAGTAGAAATAAAAAATGATCAGACTTTTGCAGGATTCTTAAATGCCTCCTAGAAGTCTATATTTTGCCCATGGTGTTTTTAGTAGAGGAGAAAAGATCTTGTGGTTTGCATCTGGCTGTTTAAAGAATATCTTGGAAGCTATGGATTACTTATAAGGGTTCTCAAATCCACACATAGAAAGTGCTTGTCTATGGTGTTTTACAGAAAATATACCACACATACTTGTTCACCCATTGGGTAAATATATAAAGATGTTATTTATTGAGATTGATGCAGGCAAATTCATTACAGAACACAACTGAATTCATAGTAGCTTGCTGCCATAGGGTTTTTTTTTTTTTCAGTTCATAGATATTGAACTAGTGAATAACTAACTTAAGTGATTTTTTGGAAAAGTGACTGGAGCTATTGCTATTCCTACTGTGTCATACTTTCATCTATGTAACTGATATACTTTCAGAACACCTCCCTAGCATTTGATTTACTTAGTTCCTGTCACTAAAGAAAAGAATTTTCTTATATTTCTTTTTTTTTGTTTGTTTTTTGTTTTTTGGGTCACACCCGGCAGTGCTCAGGGGTTATCCCTGGCTCCAGGCTCAGAAATTGCTCCTGGCAGGCACGGGGGACCATATGGGATGCCGGGATTCGAACCGATGACCTCCTGCATGAAAGGCAAACGCTTTACCCCCATGCTATCTCTCTGGCCCCTAGAATTTTCTTATATTTCAAAAATTTACTATTAATTACAAAGCTATTTATTTTTGAGTATCATAATTTTATCAACAGTACAATGTTTCCACACCATCAGTATCCACTTGCACTCCACCATTTCTACAACAGCACATCCACCAGTGCCCTTCACTTCCCCATTTTCCTTCCATCTACCCAGTAGGGTACTTTTAAAAACATAATAATTTTTGGACACTGATGAACTCTATTGTTGCCTATAGGATTCTATGCATGACATCTTCCCCCCCTCATACTTCCAATTGAACATTTCTCTCCTCTATTGTCGAAGTGTTCTCTTATTCTCTTATCTATTCATTTTGCCCATTTGCCCCCTCCTGAGTGCTGTGCTTTTTATTGAAGACCAGTTCTCATGTTTGTCATATCTATTGCCTTTTGGGTATTTGTATTTACACTATCGTATATCATATTCTGCATAAAAGAAATATCATTCTATGTAATTCTCATTTAAATAGCTTAATCAGCATGAATCTCCATTTCTATTCATGTAGCAGTAAATTGTATGATCTTAGTGATTTTTTATCTTTAGTTATATATAGCCAAGTAATATTTTATTATGTATATGTACCATCTTTTTTATATAGGACTCGGGTTGTTTCCAGATTTTGGCTATCATGGATAGTGCTATAAGGAAAATGGTTGTGAAAATATCTTTTCTCATTTATGTTTTAGAGGAATGTCCATATTTTTTATTAAGTCTGCATGGAATGATATTCCAACCAACAGTTAAAGAATATCCCATTTTTACTACATCTATGCCAACATTGCATGTTCTTTTTTGATATGTGCCAGTCTTTGTGGTGTGAGATGAATTGTTATTTGATTTCCATTTGACAATGAACTTTTTCCGTGTGTGTTTTGGCAATTTGCATGCCCTTTTGAGAAAGTTTCTGTACATCTCTTCTCCCAATTTTTATATATATATATATTTTAGATATTAACCTTTTATCAGATGAGTGTTGGGAAAATAATTTTGCCAGTCTGTAGAGAGTCTTGGTATTTTGGCCACTACTTCCTTTAAGGAGCAAAATCTTCTAAATTTATGTATTCCACTTGTCTATCTTTGTTTCTGTTTGCTTGACAAATGGTGTTGATTTCTTAAGGATGCCTCTAGCTTCAAAAGTATGGAGGGCTCACCCTACATTTCCCTTCATGTAACTCATGGATTTGAGTCTGATATCAATGACTTTTATCTGATTTCACTATTGTACATGGTATTAAAAAGTTTTCTGGTTTATTTTTTTTTTGCATGTGGCCTACCAGATAGTTTTAACCATATTATTTGTTGAAGAGTCTTTCTTCCACCACTTCATATTTTTTTCTCCCTTATCGAAAGTTGGCTGTCTCTGGGATCTTAAATTTTTTCCCACTGTTCTGAGAGTCTTTTATTATTCCAATACCACACAGTTTAAATTAGCAAAGTTTTGTAATACAGATTGGAATTTGCAAAAGCAATACCTCCCATCCTCTTTCATAAGATTTTTTTTTGGTCTATTTGGGGAACTTTGTGATTCCATTTAAACTTTAGGAGTGTTTGATCTTTTATTTTTAAAATGTCATGAGTATTTTTATAGGATTTATTTTACAGAATCATTGAATATCTATAGCGCTTTTGGGAATATTGCCATCTTGAGAATGTTAATCCTCCCAACCCACTAATGGAGAACATGTTTCAATTTACTCGTGTCCTCTTTTACTTCTTTTAGTAGTGGTTTTTAGTTTTCTGTCAGGAGTAAACCCTGAGCACAGAATGCACAGGAAGCTGTGAATACCATTTTCTGTTGGCCAAACACCAAAAATAGTGTGTAAAATAGACTAAAGGTTTAAGATACGAGACTCAAGCTCACAGTTTTTAAACAGTCCTCTTCCATCACTGTTTTAGCAAACCTGATCAGTTTTAATACGTCTGCGAATTAAAATACATGGAAGCAAAAGTAGTGTCTACATGTCTACAGAAATATGGAAAATATGATGATTATTTTATCTATGACCACGTGACAATTTTATTCTCCAGATTGATGTTTTTTTGGATAAAATTGTCACCATTTTCAGATTTCAGATAATTTAAAGCAATAAATTGAAAAATAAAACAAATTTTAGCCAGAACGATAGGACACTTGCCTTTTACAAGCCCATTCTGTTTCAATCACTGACATTCCCTATATCATTTACCCCTGAGCCTGCCAGGAGTAACTTTTGAGCACAGAGGCATGAGAATCAGTGACCAGGTGTGTCCTCCTACCCCAATTTTTCCCATCTGCTATTCTAAAAATAATCTTTAGACATGTTCTCCCTCCCCCTTACTTCATACTTCGCCACTGCTTGCTTGAAGGTAATAGTTGACAGTACAGTAGAATGAAGCCTGAATCATTGTGGAGACTTGAATTCTTGAATTCTTGTTCCTCTGCCACTTAGAACCTACAGCCTAATTTTTCCTTCTGTCA
Source organism: Suncus etruscus (assembly GCF_024139225.1). NCBI lineage: Eukaryota > Metazoa > Chordata > Mammalia > Eulipotyphla > Soricidae > Suncus > Suncus etruscus. The sequence goes on along the minus strand of NC_064867.1, from coordinate 14,039,259 downwards.
CTTAGACCTTGAACCTATTTCTTCTTTCTGAGCCTTAACTTTTTAAATAGTTAATTAAGATGGAGTTAAAATCATTTCCAGATTGTATGGGAATTTCATAAAATGCCACATACAAATAACAAAATTATTCCCAGATTGTATGGGAGTTCCATGAAATGCCACTTACCATAAAACAATAGGCATTATTACTGCATCAAAGTTTTATTAACCACCTAACAGCAAAAGTCATGTGTCTGTTTACTATGGAAGGAACTAATAAGTTCAGGTATAAATTTATAATCATCTAACCAAACTGAGTAACCTTGGGTGTATCTTGACTTCTTTGTGTTTCAGTACCCTCAGAAATAAAATAAAGGCAATCATAGCTAATTTCCTAATTATATTAGGATAATGGTAAGCAATAATTTGCAGAGTTCTATAGGACATTGGGAAGAAAACAAAAACTCAATAGCCACTGATGTCTTTATTTGAATGTTCACAGAACCATTGAGAAGCAATCAGGTACTTCAGTCCCCAGAGTCATTGATTTGTTCATTGCACCCTGTGACAGTTACTTCATTGTATACTCAGCATGGGAGAGGTGACCCAATATCCCATTGATTTCTATATTTTAGAGTATCAAGAATAGCTTCATCTTATAGAGAGATAAATGAAGATTCAAACATGTGAAGCAAATTATTTCAATAGCAACTACAATCTAGGCCTTCTAATTTTTTTCCTAGAGTTTTTTCTTCTTTGCGTGCAAACAAGTTTAACATTCTTCTCTCACAGAGAATTTTTCCAAAAAGTTTTACATATATTAAAAAGCTATGGATTTAAAACACAAAATGTATTTTATTACTAAAAAACTGGAAACTCAATAGAAACAGTAACTCACTGTTAAACCCATTTGTAGATCTTTCAAAAACATGATGTCTGGGCACTCCTCTCCTTTCCCACTTCACCTGCTTAAGGATTTATCCACTCACTGCACACACACACACACACACACACACACACACACACACACACACACACCAAACCCAGATTTCTAGTGAAATCGTTATACTGTTTTTACTGATGGAAAGGATATATAGACACTAATATATAATATAAAAAGTCAAATATAAGGCTGGAGAGATAGCATGGAGATAGGGCATTTGCCTTGCATGCAGAAGGACAGTGGTTCAAATCCCAGCATCCATATGGTCCCCTGAGCCTGCCAGGAGTGATTTCTGAGCATAGAGCCATGAGTAACCAATCCCTGATCACTTCTGGGTGTGACCCAAAAAACAAAACAAGACCAAACAAAAACAGTCTCAAGTATATTGCAAAAATAACTATATTATTGAGAATTATAATTTAATCATTTTACCAAAAGGACTTACAAGGTAATCATGAAAGAACTGCAAGGCTGTTCATGAAGATGCTGGGCCACACAATAGATTGACTCAGTGTTCAAATTTTATGTCCACTCTCCCAATTTCATAATATGTGGGATTCTTTACTAACCTTAGCATGTATATATGTCACATAAAATGACATTTTATTAGATTATCCTTTAATAATCCAAATGAATTAATATTGCTATGTTGAGTATTCTCAACATGCTCTATCACTAAACATACTTTGTGTTACATGAATACCCAATGATGCAGAAGGAACTGTGAAATATGGTGAGTAGGAGGGAAAACATGGCACCAGAGTTTACCCAGAGTACAATGAAAATATATGTTTGTTTATATACACTTTTCAAGACAATTGGGAAGTTTTGAGACATGTTCTTATATATTAGGAAGTGCAGTGGTTGAGATGAAAACTCCCACCTGTGGGTGGTACTTACATATCTCTCACCTATTCCCAGTCTATAATATAAACAGAAGGGACTATAGCAGTGGTTCTAGGTCCCTGCAGGTACTGGGGCAGAAGAAGTGCTCTTAATTTTATTTCTTCATTCTATATGGGTGTTGTACGATTTATTGTTCCAAATGTGCTGCGATTGTCCAGCTGCTACATCCCTGAGATTGTTTTATATTTGCATCCTCTGAAGGGATAATAGTCTTTCCAGCTTTCTCTAGAATCGCTAGGCCTGAGATTTGAATGTGTCCAAAACTTCTGCATTATTCTTCCTACTTATAGAACTGAATGTTCTCGAATATGATTTTAAATGGATTTAGAGTAGTTATTAGATCTTGGGTTATTATTCTGATGTTCTGTAACTTGGCTTAAAATACAAGAAAACACTAGGATATCACAAAGAGAAATTTCTTCAAGATTCTCTGGGCATTATCTATGCTTTGTTATTTGTTTGGTTTGTACCAATTATATTTGTCCTATATTTGCCTGAATTATTTGTCCTATATTCAGATAGGAGGGTTAGACAATAGTTACCAACACTAAGAGTTTTCTTTCTGCGGCCAAATGAATGTGGAGTAGCATTCACCATCTTATCATAGATTCCCCTTGTTCCTAGAAATGATCTCTGAGTTGTGTGGCACATCAAGATAGCACAGCGGCGTTTGCCTTGCAAGCAGCCGATCCAGGACCAAAGGTGGTTGGTTCGAATCCCGGTGTCCCATATGGTCTCCCGTGTCTGCCAGGAGCTATTTCTGAGCAGATAGCCAGGAGTAACCCCTGAGCACTGCCGGGTGTGACCCAAAAACCAAAAAAAAAAAAATCTAAATAACAAATAAGGACAAACTTAACATAAAAAGTTGAGGCTGTCTGTTCTAAGGGTTTGAATTGCCAACACTGTAATTTGATAGAATTATTTTAGCCTCTTGAATTTAGTGGCAAGCATATTCTGAATTTTATGAGAAGTTTGTGTTTTTCTTTCATGGATTAATGAGGTGGCACTATCAGACATGCAGCTGTGACTTTCATTATCTCCAAAGTTAATTACTGGAAATCTTCCAGAAGTCTGTGGAAAGTTGTACTCTCTCCAATTCAACAGGTTAATTATAGATATTTGGTAAATATATTTGTAATGTTATTATAGAATAAAAGCAAAGGTGAAATAAAGTAAACTAAAAGAAAATTCATGCCCTTGACTGAATTAGTCAAATCCACTTAAGGTGAATATTAGAATGGATAAAACAATGGTTAAAGAGTTGTCCTAAATATATATATATATTGTCTTAAATATACATACTAACATATATATATATATATTGGGGGGTTGGACCACATTTGGTGATGCTCAGGGGTTACTCCTGGCAATGTGCTCAGAAATCGCTCCTGGTTCTGGGAATCATATGGGACCATCCCGGATCTTTCCTGGGTCAGCCATGTGCAAGACAAATGCCCTACCGAAGTAAAATATCAGATTTTTCAAATGAAACTACTCTGAAGAAGCCTGTCTTCTTTCTTGAACAATTATCTCTTTCTTTCCCTCTTACACATTTCTCTAAGTATGTTTCTTTCAATAAAATCATTTTTTTTTTTGGTTTGGGTCACACCTGGCAGCGCTCAGAAATCACTCCGGGCAAGCTTAGAGGACCATATGGGATGCCATCCTTCAGCATGCAAGGCAAATGTCCTGCCTCCATGCTATCTCTTAAGCCCCCAATAAAGCTATTTTTTAATAACTTTTTTCCAAATATATTTAGAGTTGTGTTTTCTCAAAGAATGAAGACATTCTGTCAGTTACTTCTGAAACTGTTACTGTTCAAGTTTAGGTTCTCTGTAGCAGCATTAATACATGATATTTAGTAATTACACATAACAAATATTTTTGATGACCAAATATATTTTATATAGTTTTATTTTATTGAAGCAACAGGATTTACAAAGTTATTTATAGTTGGGTTTTAGGAATACATTGGTCTAGCACCAATACTACCATCAATGCCAACTTCCCTTCACCAGTGTTCCCAGTTTGTTTTTTTTTTTGAGTCCCCTAGCCCACCATTAGTCTACTGTCTTGATAGACACAATTTAAACATTTGTCGTTGAAGTTGGGAATATCTTGTTTTCAGTGTTGTTGACTATGTGATTTAGCTATTTAGTTATGCCACTCTTTTTGAGCACTGATATACTTGAATCCTCCTGACCCTTGCCCCCACCTGTAAAATAAAAATAATTGATTTGTGATCTAACCCCAAACACCATGTTTCTAGTCCTTTAGGTGGAAGAACCAGAATAGATTCGAAGAAATAATACCAAGCCAGTCAGGAAAGAAGGACATGGCATCCTTGGCCTTTGCCATGTGCTCTCTCTGCCCTAGCAAACAGCTAGAACTCCTTTCTTTATTTTTTTTTGTTGTCTACATTTTTTAATCTTTATTTAAACACCATGATTACAAATATGATAGCAATTGTATGATTTCAGTCATGTAAAGAACACCCCCTTCACCAGTGCAACATTCCCACCACCAATGTCCCAAATTCTTTATTTAAATTAATTCCCAATACCAGGAAGGGGGAGGTTGAGTAATTCCGGTGGGCTTTTACATATTAAAGAAAGAGGTTTTAGGAAGGAGGAAGTTGGGGGAACACCTTTGTTTAGGGTTTTTAACTAGGTCTCCTCATACACCCACCCACTTTTTTACTTTCCACCTCTCTCATACATGCCCCTGACCTCTCCAATTTCTTTACTTCTCTGTTCTTCTTTTTATGCTCTGGAGCAAAGTAACCAAGTAGTTTATTAATACCTACTAGCTCTCTAAATCAGAAAGCCAACAAGTTCCTCAAACTGAAGATTTGTTGTTGTTGTTGTTGTTGTTGTTTGGGCCACACCCAACAATTCTCGTGGGTTATTCCTGGATCTCTTCACTCAGAAAGTAGTCCTGAAAGACTTGGGAAACCATATGGAATGCCAGGGATTAACATCATGCAAGGCAAACACTCTAATCCATGGTATTATGACTCCAGCTCCTGAATTTGATATTTTTTCTTTATTTTGTTTGTTTATTTTTAGTTTTGGAGACTGATCCCAGAACCTGTACATGAATGCCTGTAAATGTGCTCTATGGCTGAGGTACTTCCCTATCCTTTAACAATTTAACCATTAATAAATAAGAATAAATAAAAAAGAATTTCAAATTCAGGCCACAGTGACAGTACAGTAGGTTGAGCACTTGTTTTGCATGAGACTGACCTGGATTTGATCCCTTGCACTACACATGGTCACCTGAGTCACACTAGGACTGACTCCTGAGCACAAAACCAAGAGTAAGCCCTGAGTACCACTGTGTGTAAGTCCCCAAATACCCTTCAAAATTAATTCACACTTGTTCCAACTCACAGACTACTTCTCCCGTATTTTCACATCGAAGTCACCATATTTGATTTAGTGTAACATTTACTAACTTTTCTTCATTGTGCCTCCTGTTTATTTCTCAACTAGCATGTGCTTAAGCATGTTTAAAATGGTCATAAAAACTTGGAATTGCATTGTTTTCATTGTCATTCTTTAACATAGCTTAAACACAGTTGGAAACTCTTGTGGCTTTGTAAGCACTAGGTACAAGAAAGTCTTTAAAGTATATTTTCTATAAACTTCAATGGGATGTCTTTCAGACAAAGTTTTCCCACCTGATATATTACATTGAAGTAGGTATTACAAAAGTTGGAGTTAACACCATTTTATGAAAACAAAACAGATGCATTCAGTGATGCTGAAAAGCAAAGCAGTGATTTTGGAAATGAGGTCTGATGTCTGTCTTTGTTACCCTGATCAGATGAATCTGCAATTGAAAGGGTGCTGGGATGTTGAATCAAATTCATACTTAGTTTATCCTGGGTTGAGCAATGGATGTAGATATTGCATCCCCCTTTCTGCAGCACTTGCTGCTTTTCAACTAGACACATACTTTGCCAACTACCCACTGTCTTTCTGGCACTTTAGAGACAGAACCAGTGGGAAAAGCGGCTGGTGGCATGGAAACAATTAATTCTCAACTTATTTTACTTTGCCTAAAATATTCCAAGCTGTTTGAAGCTGCCCCAGCTTCAAAGTGATATTTCCATTTTTGCCAAACTGTGTGAAACTGGAGATTTGATCATGATATTGATAGGAATGAAGTTAATTGGAATAACTGTTTTACCTTATGTTGTAAAATTGAATATATATATATAGAGAGTAAATTATATACACACATTCATATTGGCAAGTTTGTGTTAATGTATAGGAAACATATTTAAAGAAAATCTTTTCCAGTTTTCTATATTTTAGATTTGAAAATATAATTATATTCTTAAAATAGAGCAACAGAAATGCTTTAATAGTTGTTTGTTGGGAAGACTTGGGAAGACTTGTCTCTTTATTCTAAAATGCCTCCCTTCTATTTTTATGGAGAATTTCACTTCTATTTTGAAATAAGTGGTGGTAACTGGTAAATAAAATGTGATAGCTCTGTTTCTGTTCTTGACTATTATTAAACTTTAAGTTTTGCATCTTTTTAAAAATTAGTCTATAGAACTCAGTTTTGGAAGATGGGTTTTGAAAGAAGGGTACAGGCACACATGCTTTGGACAGACATATAACATGAGTATTTCTGTTCCAAATCATAGACTAGAGTGAGGGTGGGGTGAGGTATCATGGCAATGAAAATGATATTGGTCTAAAGTCAGGAAGCATGGATTCCCTTTTCTTCCCTCAGTGACTAGAAGTGAAAATGAGCCTGCAGTCTCCTTATCTGCAAAATGGAGATAAAACCCAAATATTCCTTTTTTATGGGCATGTTAGACAATCCAAGAAAACAGTGCACATGAAGCTCATCAGAAATCACAGCGAACTGTTTACACACAAGGCATTGAAACCACTGGTGCTATATGATGCAGAGTACGCTGCTATATGCTAGTATTATTGCTTCAACCAGAGGATAAGTCAGAGAAACTTCTGGCCATTTAATAATAGTAATCCTAACCCTGGGAAGAGAGGACAGGAAGGGAATGCTGCAAGTCCACTGACAACATGGACAGAGAGTGACTTCCAAGTGGTATGGTCCTATACCATGGTCCTGGACCCCTCTGGAGTAGCTGGTGAGCTTGTATATGGAAAAGAGATGAGACTGGTAGAATAAATCAGAGCAAATTTATTATTTGAGCCAGTTGGTTATGGGACTCTGGGAGCACTCCTGTGTCAATGCCATTGAATTTGAACGGTCTTTAATTTATTGTTTGCAATAACATTATACTTCTAAAAGCATTATATGTGTATGTTTATCTTCTTATTCTCAACCAAAATTGAGAAACCAGGGGTCAGGGAAATAGTACATTTTATACTTTATGTGTGCCCAAACTGGGTTCAATTTCTGCTACCATCTGGTCTCCTAAGTATCTCCAAATATAGCATGAGAGGCCACCAGGTATCACTAGCTGTGGCTATAAAAAAGTCTTTAAGAACATCCAGGAAATTCTTTTGGTTCCAACATTAAGGGACCTTGGTAGTATGGTATTATTAGATTTTATTATTAGATTTTAACACAGAATTTGGACCTGGTTGGCTAAACATTACCGGTAAATTCATTGGGGCTCTTTAAATACCAGTTAGTTAGCCATCCCAAAAATATGACCTGCTTACTTGAGATTAGGATTATTAAAAATTATGCGGGTAGTAGAGTCAACTCAAGGTCTTATAGTATCTATCTAGCAAGCAAAATGTCACAAGATTGAGCCATCAAGTTGTCCCACACTGATATGTCACACACTGATATGATCCTGACAGCTCTTCTTTTTGGTGTCTCCAATACCAAGAAAAGAACTTAGTGGCTTAGAAAGAGTTCAAGGAAAGTGTGAAGCTGTAAGCTTAATCACCATATGATTCTGGGAGGTAGAGGTGGGTCATCATCAAGTGAGGAAAAAACACAAGTCAAGTTGGTTTAGATGTAAATAAGTAGATGAATGATTCCAGTGGTCTTTGAAATGAATCCTGTAAACATATGGCAGAAGTGGCATGATTGTTGGTGACTGGGTGCATGAGGAATCTGGTTTAGAAACTAAAGAGCCTGGCTATATATGATGCAGACCCTAGAAGTTGATTCTGAGAGATAAAAGAGCTCAGGGTATGGTGAATATGAAATATTTACTCCTGAAATACTCTTTTCCGAAATCATTCCTTCCTCCATTTCAGCAGGCTTTTGACTCAAAAGTTAATGCTGAATAGATGTCTACAAACCCCACTCTGTGAGCAGTACCACCAGCCCTCACATGCTGTTCCTTCTTATTTATTTATTTATTTTTGGTTTGGGGCCAGGTCCAGTGATGTTCAGGGATTACTCCTGGCTATGCGCTCAGAAATCGCTCCTAGTTTGGGGAATCATATGGGACGCTGGGGATTGAACCAAGGTCAGTCCTGGTTTAGCCACATGAAAGGCAATAGCTCTACTGCTGTGCTATTACTCTGGCCCTAGAAAAATACTTTTTGATTCAATAAATGACTGACGAAATCAGTAGGCAAGAGTTGAAATGAGAACAAGGTAAAGGAATGCTATCTAAAGCAGTATTTATCAACCTTATTCCTTCTTAGCTTACCTCTCCCTAAGGTTAATTCCTTAATCTCATTCTGTGTCCTTCCATTTGCTATCTTTTCACCTGTCCCCCTTGCAATATTCTGGAAATCCATAGGGAGCTCCAAGGCATGTTTCAGGAATGCTGATCTAAGGAAAACAAAGCATTTCTGTACTTAATTTTCTCAGTTAGGTTCTCGATGGCTCTCTGTGTCCCTCACTTGCTTTACTCTCTCCCACCTACAAAGGAGAGACCTCAGCAAAACATGTCAAGCCTTCATGTCTAGCCCATGGCATAGATCTTGTGAAACTATAAAACTTAGTAAGTCAGGGTGTGAGATTCTGTTCTGAAATTTTTTTTCTTTTTTCTTTTTTGGATTTTGATTTTTGGGTCACACCCGGCAGCGCTCAGGGGTGCCCCCTGGCTCTATGCTAAAAAATCGCTCCTGGCAGGCTCAGGGGACCATATGGGATGCCGGGATTCTAACCACTGTCCTTCTGCATGCAAGGCAAACACCTTACCTCCATGCTATCTCTCGGGCCCCCTGAAGAATTTTTCAATGTGATATCAATGCAGCTTATCTATTGGCTAGGGAAGAGCATAGACTCTTTGAGCCTTCTTATAGGTCTCCCTATTCCTGTATCCAACTTTGAGTTTTAGGGGAGTGGCAACATGATCAGCAAAAAGCTAAAAAGAGTATCTGAAAAGTAATTCAAATGAGGATTAACTTCTTACCCCAGGCAAAAACATATTCCCAAAAAAATTAATTTTGAGGTTCTAACCTGATTTCTATTCTGTTTTAAGAAAATTATTGAAAGTTTGAGTACGTTTATATAACAAAACCCAACCTACTTTAAATTCATATATTTATGTTTTTCAATTATATATTTTGAAAAATCTTCTTTTTCCCAGTCTTATTTAATATGTAAAGGGGAAAGAATAAGTTTGTTCTGGGTCCACTTTCTCTTCCATTAAAACTACATACTTCTGATGTTTTCTGGTGTGGGGGATGGAGGTAATAAAAAGCTCTTTATTTTGAAAGTCCCTTAGTGGATTTTAATATCAATTTGTAAATATTTTTATTTACTTTTCTTTTGTTTCAACTTAGGGTGGAAAAGCACACCCACAGTGACAGACTGATTGTGGATTTTGCACAGGTTCAGCATGATTGGATAGATCTGTGTAGAATAGGATAAACAGTGAAATGTTATTGTGGGTAGTCTTTTTTTCCCCCCCAGAACTGTGTTGGATAGTGTAAAGGGTCTTATACCTAGTGTTTCATATCCTATATTAATAGTCTGAAGGTTTTCTTCACAGAACAAAACAGTAGCTTCTCAGTGGATTACATTTCTTAGTAACAGGTGAAGACTAAAGATGACACATGAGAGCCCATATGGTCTTACTTCATTTTGTAAATAAGTTCATAGACTCTCAGAGCAATTAGGTCATCAGCCCAGAATCACCCTGCTGAGCTTCAGCTGTAAGTCCATCAGCATTGACTTATTTCTTCTTTCCCATCATGACACATTATCACAATATTTGGGCAGAAAAACAATTTTCCCAATAGGGAAGTGGTTTCCATAATGAGGATCATGTTGATTTCTTTGAAGTCAAGGGTGCATTCTGTTGTAATTATTTTTTTCACACACAGCAGTTTAGTTTGTGTCTTGTACAGACAAGTAAGCATGTAGCAATAGATATTATAAAAGCATATAAGAAAAAGATGTTGACTATAAGGATGTTATTGCTATTTTTTAGGATAAATATACCATTCGTGGTGAATTTCTGAGTATACAGAGACTTAGCAACATGAGCTAATGAAAGAGGTCAGACTTAACCATGTCACATATGAAATTATTTTCCCCTTGTTTTATTTTACATCCTTCGTGTCTTCTAAGTATTTTACATTCACAGAAACTCAAAAGGTGCAGTCATCTCTGACACCCTGATCTAGTGACCAGGCCTTTCTCAGGCCTTTCTCTAAAGTATTCTTTTTTTTTTTTGAAACTATAACTGGCATTTTACTTATAACGATTTAAAGCCAAGGGACCAAAATTAATTGACAGACAAAAGTGACTGAAGTGAAATACAAAATAACAATGAAACAAATCAGCAATAATTATAGAAAATTATCAATCATTATAGGCCTACCTGATGTCAACCAGCTTACACTATGTACATGTTACCATAACTGTTCCTTGGAAGAATCACATAGTAGACTTATACCATCCAGTCATTATTTTCAAATTCTTAACTTACATTTTAGTTATAAAAAATTTTTAATGTCGCTAATGAAATAAAATCTAAAACATATGCAATATCTGTATATAGGTTTCAATTTATACTCAATACAAAGAATTAATATGTTGAATATACACCAATATATGAATTTAGTAAATCTCAGAATGTGGAAATTACACGTGATTTAGTTATCCTAATTGATTTAGAATTTTTATAATGAAAAAACTTCAAATAGCTAAGTAAATTATCCATTTAGTAGCAAAGATGAATGCTGATTATTATAAAACATATATATTGCTTATTTAAATTACAGTCTAAAGTGTTCTAACACAAAAAAAGAAGCAAAAGCCTAAAACAAAGACAAAGTTTGTAACTGATGACTGTAATTCAGAATCAGTCACTTTGTCCAACACAATCTAATATGCAAATCTGATTGTAAACTCAAGAATCTTTTTTTTTTAGGTGAATAGAGATTATATTCATGTTACATTTTGCAGGCTTGAAGAAGAGATTAGCTTCTCTGGAAAACCAATCCATTCTTCCTTATTCTTTATTTTATAGAGATGGATGTAGAGAATATTGTCTTGCAAAAGTTTCCAAGTTCCAAAACCAGCATGAGCTTCTTTTTCATTTCATCTGCACCCAAGCACCTTCAAATCCTTACATCAAAGTATAAGACTGAGAGATACTGGGATAACCTTGTCTGCAAAAATTGATGTCGATCTTAAAATAAAGCAATTGTCCACTTTTGCAGATAACAAAATTGATGTTTAGGAATATTCAAATCATTTGCTCAAAATTAAATATGATATCAGATTCCATATTTTTATAAAAGAAATATCAGATGGGTTGATAGATACGCCTATTTTCTTTTGCGAAAGCAAAACAACTGGCCTATAGTACTAACTGAAAATTATGAGACAGCCTCAGGAATATTAATTACCCTAGAAATCTGAATCTCCTGATTCTTTTTTTTTGGAGGAGGGGTTCGGTCACACTCGGCAGCGCTCAGGGGTTACTCCTGGCTCTATGCTGAGAAAATGCTCCTGGCAAGCTTGGGGGACCATATGGGATGCCACTGTTCTTCTGCATGCAAGGCAAATGCCTTACTTCCATGCTATCTCTCCAGCCCCTCTCCTGATTCTTGTTAAAAATTTTTATTAAATATACAGTCTAACTTTATATTTCATCAAAGGCACCAATGAATTTAGGTTATTGCCCTCAAAGTCTCAAGAACTTTCCCAATGAAATATTTGCAATGGGGGAAAACAAATATATATATATATATATATATATATATATATATATATATATATATATATATATGTATATGTATGTAAGTATATATACACATTACATGCTTAAAATTTCTGTGTTTGTGAGAATCCTGCTAAATTCAGTTTTAAATTATGTCTCAAAGCAGTCAGGAATCAATTTATGTCTGTTTATAGATAAAGGAGAAAATTCTTTAATTCCTCCTAAGTGAAGTCTAATGCCATGGGAAAAGATTCTAACTTCCCAGGTAATCTTGGAAATGAGATTTTATACTGTATCCATTTTAAGGTAACTCAGAAGTGTCATCTTTATAAGGCTCTTCTGCAATTTTTACTCAAGTCCAAAAGCAATTTCTACTCTGAATTCCAGAATTTTTAATCAAGAAATTTCACGCAATTAGACATAATTCATATTCAAACACAGTACTGAAAATCTATACAGATTATATTTAAAAATTGTATATTGTAGAAGACAGCACAATGGGTGATAGCTGGCTTCTTTTTCTTCATCTCCAAAAATTTTTGTTTGAGGAAAAGGGCAATTACTCCATTCTATTTTTGATTTCCAAGAGTTTTTGGTTCATAGTGATCAAAGAATAAAAGTAATATACATATCCAAGGAGGCACATATTTTTGTTTTCTTCTTCTTTCAAATATATAATTTTGAAATATTTGTCTTTATTTTTAACCTGCATTTACTAAGTATGCAAGGCCATTTAAATATAATGGCTTGAGTCGTGCTTTTAAAAAATAACTTCTAAGACCAGAGAGATAGTACAGCAGGTAAGGCTCTTGACCTGCATGAAGCTGACAAATAGACAGGCGTAAATCCTTAGCACAGCCATATGTGGCTCCAAAACAAAGATAAATAAATGAAATAAATAAAAGATACACATAATGTATATAAGCCCAGGCTTTAGAATTAACAATTTTGGTACAAAATACAGGTCTACAATTGACTCTTGAGTATCTTTGAGATTTCATATTTCATTTTCATGAAGATTTCATATTTCATTTTCATGAAGATTTCCTTTTTCATTCTTTGATTGTGGTCTGTATCTTGCTAGGTATCTCTGAGAATGGATTAATATGATTTGATATATATATATAAAGCATATAGTCCAGAGTAATGTCTAACTACATGTCAGTCACTACAAACTTAACAATAATTTTTAGCACTGTTATTAATGTCAGTCAATGTCTTATATCACAGGAACAACAAAATAGTTGAAACATTTCTAAAATAAGAGGAAATTTTGAATAAAATTTTAACAAAATGACTCATTTAATATATCAGTACATGTTTACCAGTAATAGAAGTTATCCAAATTTATTTTGTATAATAACCTCATCAGTTAAGTCCCATTTCCTTTTCACTCAATACTTGGTATTCAGTACTTTGTACTGAAGGTAGTCTCTTTTTATACAACCCACTTAATTCATGTTCATTTTACTTTTCAAAAGTGTTACCAAGGATTTGATTTTTCTCAGCATATAAAGATTTTCATACTTACCTTTCCAACTTCCTAGTTCTCTCCTTCACTTGCCTTATTCCCCCTCTTCCCTTACTCCCCAAAATGATGCAACATGCATTGTGTATCTCATGCAAATGATAAATACTTTGGTTTATCTTTCATTATATGATATACTAAAACTAAAGTTCCTTGTACTTTTGTTTCTGATAGGAAGAAATGTTTATTTCCCCCCAGAAAGTCCTGTCATTGAGATGGGAAAATAAAAGTTCTGGCCTTGTGCCACTGGATAAACTGCCCCCAGTGTAACAACTATGCTTCTTTAGTTGGTAGCTATTCTTCATTCCAAAGCACACTGTACCTTATGGCAGTCCTCTGCCCTCCACTTCAGGGCTCTACTGCAGGGACATCATGGCTCCAGTGGGTTGTTTTTTTTTCTCTTCTCTCAGTGTATTTTATATTATGCACTGCTACGGAATATTAACATCAAAAGATTGCTGGTTTTCCTTCTATATTAAGTAGTTCTTTATTTCCCATTTTATTTTTCCATTCTGAATATCCAAAATGCAAGTTCTGAGATTTCCTAATTTATGTCTGTGTTTCTCTATACAGGCATTCTACAGCATGTATTATGAATGACAAAGGTAATTTAGTCTTATTTTTTAAATGCCAGTCAAACCCAGGCAACTGAAGTCTTTTATATTCTAATCATTTTCACTAGAAGGTATGCTAGAATTTTACTAGCTCCTTTTGGGAATGGAAAGAGGTTTGAAAAGATCAGGATCTATGAAATTGAAACAAATGAGGTTATGGTCCCCCTCTCCACTGGTAAAAGCTCAGATCATACCTACAGATGCATGAAGTTCAGATCACATAAATCCATGAGAAGCATTGGCATGCATCAGGATGGCATTAATATCCATCTATATTTCTCAAATATGGGTGAAATCTTTTTAGTGCTGTTTCTGGATCACAGTTCCTATGGTTCTGCTAGTTTGGACCAAGTATTTGCCCTAAGAGGGTCTAGAGAATTTAAATAATGGGGTTGGCAAGGATCTCCAAGGAACACAGCAAGTCATGATGAAGATTCATCAGGGCCTATACAATTCAGTCTAGAAAAAAATGTTATTAATAAATGTTTGACCCAAATGGAAGAACTGTGGCTATGTGAATCCTTGGATACTAAGGCTTCAACCTTACTAAAGCAGTGAACAAATTACTCTTCTATTCTCAAAGTGCCCTCTAAACAGAGCAGAAAAGATGTTACCTCTCTATCCAGTCTGGAAGCCATCAATTCTTCTAACAACTTCAGTCACGTCACAGGTTACTCTAGGCAACCTTTTAGAGCTGACACAATTGGTCCAAGATAGCCAGGCTTTGTTTTCCTAGTTTGGTTGTTACTGGATTTGACTCCCCCCCAAAAAAAGTAAAATGATGCTCTGCTACTAAATGAGTGTCCCCAGGGCATCTACTACCAGCACTCTCTGTATCCCTGTATCTGGTATAGGCACTTAATTGTAGTACTATGGGTTGCACCTAATTTACACTATAGAATATAGGAGAGGACATTGGTAACAAGGTCAAATCACTTCCTGTTATATGAGCTTCAATAAGGGGAAATTTTCTTCTGCTCTAGGGGTTCATTCTCAACTGCTCTCACACTTCTCTAGGTGATGGTGTGTTAAAAGTGGTACTGTGCTTATTTTCCATTTTCTTTAATATTTAAGTTTTTGATATCATCTCTGTTTATTTCTGCTTTTGCAGACCTCAGAAAAGTCATTTAAGAACTCTTTCTCTCCCCGCTTCCCCCCCCACCTCTGCTAATATGACAGTCAGTGCATCCTGAGCATTATAATTGCTTTTAACATGTCCCCAGCAACTCTTTCTCTCTAGTACTGAGGGAAAAAGTTGCTTCCAAACAATATTTTGTTTAATAGAATTTGGCCTGATTGCCACTGAATGTATAATTTCTCTTCTACTTCTTTAAAGGAATTGCTTTTTGATGGAACTTCTCTCTCCCCACCTCCACCTTTTTTTTTCCTTTTCATCTCACAGATGATTTCCAAGTAACCCACTCAATACTGCCAGGCAGAACAGATACAAGAATAGCATGGTGAGTTGAAACCTACAGAAATGCTGCAGGATCTTCCCTCTTGTATACTTGCAAACTGAGCTGCTAACAAGTGGCAGGATTGACTCATGAATTTCATCTTTCTTTCCCTCTGCCTGCCCTCTAGTGCTGGTCTAATTAGTAGTGAAAATGTCCATGATCAGGGAGAAAGATTGAAGGAAAGAGAATCTAGTGGTTGAAGTAATCCATAGTTTGAATAATCAGGAATTAGTCTTTGCTATTTCTCCTCCCACAACTTTATCTCCTGTACTCACCCAAATAAGTCATACTAAAAGTGATCTCTGGAAAGATGGATGTTTTAATTCTTCCTTCTATTGACACTAAAAAACACCTCACTGAGTTTTTCATCATGGTCATTTCAAAAAGAGTCTCAGGTACCACAGAATATAACATGGAAGTTTTATAATAATTGATTAATATAGGGGATATGCTTGTAAGATTATATTCTCAGAGGCCAAAGATGTGGCTCAGCAGTCAATGTTCTTGCTTTATTGCCTGAGGTCTTGGGTTTCATCCCTGCTCCAGCTTTCAAAATAATTATCTCTGCAGATCTTTCCAGATATTCTGTCATCTGCTTTTCTTTGATCATCATAGAAGGGTAATTTACACTGAAGTGGAAAATAGACACATTCTAAATAAAGAATCATTGAAAGAATAATATTAGCTGAATATTAATATCAAAGTTCAGCATTGCCAGATAATAACTGTCCATAATTCCAGTAGTAAATGGTGGCCATTCCAGTCAATGCCTCCCTTCTTGTTTCTGGCAATAGAAAGAAACATGGTGTATCTATTATGAATAATATTGTACTATTGAAATAGACCTACTTAGATCCCCCGAGAGGTAAGAATTTACTCCACAGGACAATAGTAGTATCAGCTCATCACATCATCAGAGCCACAATTTTTCCCTCCATAGTTGAGTGTTCTCTATTTCTTTCACAGGAGAGCAGCAATTGAATCACATTTGCTGAACTCTAGGGAGTTCCTGACTGCTGAGAACAAGGAGACTCTCAGACATCCCATATCCCTAAGGCTTCTGCTGATGTCTTTACCTTCTAGATCCCAGACACAATAAACGAATAGAAGGAAATGCTGCAAATTTAAGATGGAAAAATCTATGTAGTGTACATTTAGTCTTGCTCCGCTGCTCATCCCCCTGAATAGTTTGTCTTGATGTTTGGACTAAAGATGTCTAAAACAGATAGGCCTTACAATTGTCACAGATTAGTGACAGTGTATCTGACATCCCAAGCAAGAGTCCTTCTTGATATAATAAACGATGGTGAAAATCCACAGAATTCTACCTTTCCTGATCTTGATTATCTCAATCCAGTTTAATCCCACAGAAAAAAAATTCCATTGCCTTTTCACTAACTGTCAAATTTCATGAAATAGACACTCCCCTCTCCATTTCTCCAGTATGTAAGACTCATTTATTTTAAACCTGATTTTATAAGAAGCAAATAAAATGGGACACCTTTCAGGTGAGAAGTGAAAAGATCTGGACTGGTGGTGGGAAGAAGGCCTTAATCTTAGGACTCAAGCCTCCATCCTGGGAAGATTTTAGGTGTTTGGTAAACTTCTACTGTGCTTGCAGCCTGCCAGCCCTTCATTGAGCAAACAGACATCGAGTGGGTACTTCTGTTTCCTTGGCCCTATTATAACTCCGGGGATGCCCACAGCTGTGACATTCTAATGGCCCGCCCATTAGAAAAGGCCCACCCACATAGAGTTTTGTACTCTGCACAACCTCTTCCCATCTGTGACTTTCAAAAGAATTGCTAAAAATGGAAAAGGTACTGGAATGACAGTAAGGATATGTACTCCTGCTTAAATTGAGTGTTAAAAAACAGGAAATTAGATATCAGACTATCCTCACCAACCCTTCTTGTCTCACATCCTGAGACTGTGCAAAAGTAAAAAGCCACAGGTGGGTAAAAATAAAAATAAGACACTGATAATAATGAGCATTATTTGAGTAGAATGTGCAGAAAATTTAGGGGAATATAATTGCAATTAAAATTTATGAACTCATCCTGCAGGCAGTGAGGTATGATGCATATTGATTGTGATTACCTATTTGTTAAAAATCATGAAGCATTCCAAGGAAAGAATATACAAATTAATGTTACTTTGTCTTTTTTTCTTGGAATATTGTCTTTTATTTGCTTAGATTTTTTTCACCTTTTACCTGGCTGGTTTGCTCACTGAAATAAAATGAAAATGATGATGGACAGCATGAATTCATTTGGATGAAAACTGGTATATATTATGCCTAAGCAAGGAGAAAGAAGTGTTAAACCCTACCGCATTATTTAGACAAGAAAATGAGTTTGGAAAGTTTTATTTGGTTTGTTTTGACAAAAGCTAAGTCCCTTGGAAGCTGTTAATTTTTCCGGGTGAATCCCAGAGGAAACTCGTGCCAACTAAGAGTCACTCATTTCCCTATGGAATTTCAATGAATTGCACAATATGGAAAAAAACAAACAAATTTCAGTTTTGATTTAGTTTCTTTTGTTGTTTTCCTTTTTGGTATTTTTTTTATTTTGAAAAGAGATTTTCTTTATCTATTTTGGAAAAGATTATGTATAACTGTGAAGTTAAAGAACCCAGGTAAGCAGAACAAAGTAAAAGTATCTCTGGACTAAATAAAATACATGGATCTAACAAAGGGTCCTTAATGATCTAGGGACACACTTGGTTCATAAGAAGAGGCCACTGGTGGCTTTGTATTAAAATAAAATGGTTGTCACAAGTATCTAGGCACATTATTTTTATGGATTATTCTGTGGATATTGTTTAGGTTTTTCATTCTACCTCTTAAATTAATTGATTGCTTTGGGGGTATCACGCTCAGCAATGCTCATGCTTTCTCTTGGCTCCACACTCAAGGATCACTTCTGGTGGGCTTGGAAGACCAAATGGAATGCTGGGAAATCAAACATGGGTCTGCTGTGTGCAAGACCATTTTTCGACTTACTGTATTTTTTGCTATGACCCAATTGTGCCTTTGTTTAAAACTGGAATTTCCATGTTTGAGAAATATCTTTTAGAGATGAAATAAATAAGGAAAATTTTGATTGTGTATGAGCATTGTTGTGGTGATTGTAAAGATCAAATTTCAAAGTGTTTATTTAAGTGTTCACAGAATGAAGAAGCCAAGTCTGAAATCAAGGGAAAATTACAGGAGGACGAGTAGTGACTTATACACTTTAGTTTTGATGACAGATTTAAAAAGATGGCTACAGCATTATTGGGTCTGACAGACAGTGATTCTGTCAGGAAATAGGAGGCTCAGAAGGGCTACATTGGTTATGAGACAATTTCTAACTACCTGGCTCTTCATTTTATGACAGGTGCCACTGCCTCTTCTCCAAGACTCTTAGCCACTTTTCTAACTTCTTGACCTTATTTTTATTTATTTATTTATTTATTTATTTATTTATTTATTTATTTATTTATTTATTTTTGGATTTTGGGCCACACCTGGTGATGCCCAGGGCTTACTCCTGGCTATGCATTCAGAAATTGCTCCTGGTTTGGGGACCATATGAGATCCAGAAGATCAAAACCACGCAGTCAGTCCTGGGTCAGCCACGTGCAAAGCAAAATCCCTTCTGCTAAGCCATTGTTCTGGCACTCCTAGACATTATTTTTAAACTTGATTAGAGAAAAATGTAAAAAGGAGGATTAAGTTAAATGCAAATTATTTCTCTGCTCACTTTCAATTGAAGTAAGTGTCCTTATTTCAGCCTCAAGTCATAATCTTGGATTATTCTGTAAAACTTTCTGTAGATTCACAAGTCAAGCAACCTTTTTGATGGATAAATGGCAGAAATACCATGGAAGAGAATAATCCATCAGGGTTCTATTCTTCAGCATCATGTAATAGAAAGTGGATTTCATTATATTGGTAACCATTTGCAAGTAAAATGCAGGTGAAATTTCAGAGTACCAACTGGCTGGTGCTAACTTCCAAATTAATGAAATATTTATTTTCATATTTTTGTCATAATTTCTAAGATGTGACATTGAAATTCTACCCGAATCTTTATAAACGTTGCTTTCTTTATAGTTTTCTCTTTGATGTTTGCCTTCGTGTGCACAGGCTAGCTTTTGATAGCTGTGAACCAGCAAACTATAGGATGACTGCACACAAATTGTTGGAACTACCACACTGTATCCAATAGTTTGAAAGAAAAGTCACTCAAGCACCACTAGATATTATACTGGGTAGGCCTAGCATGAATGAATGCATAGAACTCAATGCAAAAATATTCAAGCATTGAATCCTGACAGTTGGTGGATTATTGTCTGGAAGTAGATCATGGAACCTCTGATTTCTTCCTAAGCATTTCTTGGGAACTGTAATCCAAAACAGAATCACATAACCAGACAAAGATAAATAATTAATATATGATGCAATCATTATGTTAGATACCAGTCTAAGTATTTATCCTAAATAATATAACTTAATATTTACTGAAATAGAACTAGATACTATAATTCTCATTCTATAGATGAGGAAATTGTGTTAACGAAGTTATTGAAGGCTTTGTGGTTATAGTGGGATTCGCTCAGACAAAATGACTTTGTGCTTAAATAGATAGTAAGCTACATTGAGATTATTCTGGTTTCACATAGGCATTGTGCCAGCCTTGAGGAATATGTGAGCAATGTTTAAATTTATTATTTTTGAATTTAAAACCGGGTGACAACTTGTTGTTAATGAATCTTTTTTTTTTCTAGATTACTGGAAACCTATCATTGCTCACCACTGAGCAATAATAATATTCTTAAATGAGATATTTAATATGCTTTTCTGAACACATCATCTCTATTATATTGTTATATGTCTTTGACAAATATCAACTTGGGATAAGATATGATTGAATAAGATAAATATGTTAACTTTTAAATTTTAAAATAATCCTCTGTATCAGCTAGTTTTGGTCATTTAACATATATTCCAAATTCTCTTGCCTGTATTATTACCTCAAATTCATGAGCGGCTGAGTGATTCTGGTCACTCATTAGTTTGAGCTGGGTTGCAGGTTAACTGTTTGGCTTTTTCAGATATTGGGCTCTAGGGAGGAATATTTCAGCTGGGAAATTGGATTTTTTTTTTTAGATGATCATTTTCCAACATGGAATTCAGGATCATTTTGCAAGATAGTTGGGGTGAGGGGAGGGGAAGATTTGAAGAGCAAAAGCAATAGTATATGTAATCTTCTGAAAAGCCTACCTTTACCACTAACATTATTTTTGGTCAAAACAAATACCAGTATTTTTCAAAGAATGGGGATGACACTCTAGCTATTGATGTGAGAAATATTAAAGCTCAATAAGCATATGAGCATAGCCAGTGGCTAGTGGGAACCTTTTTTAACTAACTACTACATCTCATGAAACAAGTATTGTGCTCATTTTAGGATGAAAACCTAAGACCTAATTTAAATTACATGTCCTATAGCTAGTAAATCTCCGGAGTCAGTAAGCAACTAGTAAGTGGTTTGACAAAGTTAGACCAACATCTGTCTAACTCCAAAGTTCTTTCTCTTAAATATTATAAGGTGTCCAAGGCCTTTAAGATGACATTAGAATCTACTTCATTCTACTTCATTTTCTTTACAAAAATGAAGAAGGTGTCTGTGAATGAGAAAATAAAGTGTTGTCATCATCATTATTAAAATGAAGTAATAATCATCTGTTTATTTTCATTTATTTATAGGTAGGCATGCAGAGTTTTAAAGCCTTCCTTCCTCCTTTCATCCTTCCTTACTTCCTTCTGTAATTCATTTCTTCCTCCCTCCATTTTTCTTCACTTCTTCTTTCTTTTTTATTTTTCTCTTTTGGCCACACCTCGTGATGATCAGCGGTTATCCCTGGATATGTGCTCAGAAATTGCTCCTGGCTTAGGGGACTATATGGGATGCCAGAAGATCGAACCACGGTCCATTCTAGGCTAGTATGTGCAAGGCAGACACCTTACTACGCCAGTGCTCTGGCTCCTTCCTTCCTTCCTTCCTCCTTCCTTCCTTCCTTCCTTCCTTCCTTCCTTCCTTCCTTCCTTCCTTCCTTCCTTCCTCCTTCTCTTCCTTCTCTTCCTTCTCTTCCTTCTCTTCCTTCTCTCCTTCCTTTCTTCCTTCCTTCCTTTCTTTCTTTCTTTCTTTCTTACTTGATTACTTTCTTTCTTTCTTTCTTTCTTTCTTTCTTTCTTTCTTCTTTCTTTCTTTCTTTTCTTTCTTTCTTTCTTTCTTCTTTCTTTCTTCTTTCTTTCTTTCTTTCTTTCTTTTCTTTCTTTCTTTCTCTTTCTCTTTCTTTCTTTCTCTTTCTTCCTTCCTTCCCTCTTTCCTTCCTTCCTCCTTCTTCCTTCCTCCTTCTTCCTTCCTCCTTCTTCCTTCCTTCTTCCTTCCTTCCCTCTTTCCTTCCTTCCTTCCTTCCTTCCTTCCTTCCTTCCTTCCTTCCTCCCTCCCTCCTTCCTTCCTTTTTCTTTCTTTCTTTCTTTCTTTCTTTCTTTTTTCTTTTTCTTCTTCTTCTTTTCTTTTTCTTTCTTCTTTCTTCTTTTTCTTTCTTCTTTCTTTCTTTCTTTCTTTCTTCTTTCTTTCTTTCTCTTTCTTTTCTTCTTTCTTTCTTTCTTTCTTTCTTTCTTTCTTTCTTTCTTTCTTTCTTTCTTTTCTTTCTTTCTTTCTTTTCTTTTCTTTTCTTTCTTTCTTTCTTTCTTTCTTTTCTTTCTTTCTTCTTTCTTTCTTCTTTCTTTCTTCTTTTCTTTCTTTCTTCTCTTTCTTTTCTTTCTTCTTTCTTCTTTCTTTTCTTTCTTTCTTCATTCTGCTTTCTTCGTTCTGTTTCCTTCTTTGTTTTTTTTCCTTTCTCTTTCTTCCTTTTTCTTTGTTTCTGCCCTCCCTTTCTCTTGACTTCTTCCCTTCCTTTCTTCCTTCCTTCCTTTCATTCTTTCTTTCTTTCTTTCTTTCTCCTTTTTGGCACTATTTCACTGTAGTAGCAATATATAGCACGACAAAGATTAAATGCCATTTGAATTTTCATTTGCAATTTTTTCCAAATTATGCTCTTTCAAATATGAGTGCAAAGTAAAAATGTTACAGTAGTCGTTATAGTATTAATAGCAGTAATAAATGTTGCTTAATTAGATATGAATTTAGCAAAAATATACTCTGTGGATGATTATGCTATAAAAATAATAAAACAGGAAGACATTTTGCAGCAATCAAGTATGCCTTTTTAGTTAACAGAAATGGTAAACTAACAGAATAGTTTGCTATAAATTCTCAAAACTTATTCTTAAATGAAGCCTTAATTATTTTTTAAAGGGGGTCTTTTTTTGAAAATTTTATTTTAGGCATTATGTTAATGGTCATATTATTTACAGTACTATTAATAATAGGGTTTTATGCATTACAAAGTCCTTTACCATGTTTTCTTCCCAGAGTGCCCACTTCCCTTTCTCTTTGTTCCATAGTATCCACCACAACTTAATCCTCCCTTGCCATTCCTTGTTGTAGCTTCCTACTGAAGATCAGGTCTCAGAACTTTTAACAGCCTGTTCACCATTATGACTCTCAAAATGAGTGCTTCTCAATTTCATGTGGTCACAAAATACTCATTTTGTGGAACTTTCACATACCTGGTATTCCACTGAACCTTAGAAAAATCTGTATTTGATTCTGATTCCTTTGAAGGTATGTTCAGAATCATTAGAATTTGATAACCTCTACTATGACATAGGACTTTCAGAACCATATCAGAAACCCAGAAAGTAGGTGTTATTGTTATTTATGATTGAGAAAGCAGACTTAAAGCAGTTAGGCCTCTTGCTGCTGGTCCCCAGCTGATACCAGAATTGAGAACTGAAACTGGTTTATCTCACTTCAGGCCTATGGTGTTTCTTGTACTATTTTCTAATACTTACAGAGTTTAAATGACTGTCTAGAAGACTTAGCTAATCCAAAACTTATCCTCTCTAACATCAGTTCTAGAACCATTCTTCCGAGGAAAGACGACTGTCTACTGTTTTAATTCTTCCCTAATTTTTTAATTATAATGTGTATATAGACCCTTCTCTTTTGTCTACACAGATGACATTTTAATGTCTTCAATTTAAAAAAATTACTTTATATATTTTGCATCAGAATATGTGAATTGTTTTACTATTTGCTATTAATACATTGAATTCATTTGTTAAAAGTGTTTTATATGTTTTCAGGAATGTTCTGGTTCTTTTTTAAATTTACTTTCTGATTTGTTGTAGCTATTTCTATTGTCTTTCTATAACAAATGGAGAAGCAGTCCCATATTTTTTCACACACTTACTATTTTAATGAAGAACAAAAAACATAAGTGAATTATCTCACACTGAATTTTCTTAAGAAAAATAGGTGCAGCTCAGGACATGCAGCTCATCACATAGAGTGATGAGTGCAGTTGCAGAGATGACTACACTGAAAACTATCATAACAATGTGAATGAATGAGGGAAGTGGAAAGCCTGTCTCAAGTACAGGTGTAGGGGGGTGGGGAGGAGGGAGATCTGGGAAATTGGTGGTGGGAATGTTGCACCGGTGAAGGGGGGTGCTCTTTACATGACTGTAATCATACAACTATAATCATGTTTGTAATCACGGTGTTTAAATAAAGATAAAAAAAAATTAAAAAAAAAAGAGCCATCTCTAAATATAGGAAATTTTCTACAAATTTATGGAAGGGAAAGTCCACTATTTTAAAGTATATATGGGACAATAATATCTAATGATTTGTTTTAAAGATCTTGTCACAAAGATGGATTAATATCTTCTACTTTAGAGTAACTTATTTATCATAGAATTAAATATTCTTAAAAATGTTTCTGTCTTAATGAGTAAACATGCCATATTTATCAATACATTTAATTTATGTAATGGTAATATATGTATTTGCTGATAATGAAGATTAAATTTCCATATGACCAAAAAAAAAAAGAAAAATAGGGCTATTGCCAAACTGTCATATAGAAACTATAATTTTTTTTGTTGGTTTTTGGGCCACACTTAGTGACACTCAGGGGTTACTCCTGGCTATGCACTTAGAAATCGCTCCTGGCTTGGGAGACCATATGGGATGCCGGGGATCGAACCGAGGTCCATCCTGAGTCAGCCACATGCAAGGCAAGTGCCCTACCACTGTGTCATCGCTCCTGCCCCAGGAACTATAAATATTTTAATGCTATTTGTTACCTAAAAAAATGACAGCAAATAATTATTGTATGGTGCTAAGTATAAGACAGTAAAAATGTTATAGTGTTTACCTAGCATGTGACTGTGCTGAAACTATGGATTATTTGGAATTGCAGCACAATAGTTCCCTAAAACCATAAGCAGATGTAACAGTAGTGGTGTTTTTTGTTTGTTTGTTTTTGGGGTTTTTTTCAGGGGGGTCACACCTGGCAGCACTCAGGGGTTGCTCCTGGCTCTACTCTCAGAAATCACTCCTGGCATGCTTGGGGGACCATATGGTATGCCAGGATTCGAACCACCATCCTTCTGCATGCATAGCAAACGCCTTACCTTCATGCTATCTCTCCAGCCCCACCAGTAGTGGTGTTTAACCAAGATTTGTAATGACTAGCTAAAAACAGAATTGAATGAAAACCTCTCTGAACTAATTGATTTTACCATGAAATTATTCATATCATGCAGGTTTTAGACTATAGACAGGTTCAATACAAATGGGACATATAACAACAACTTTTTATAATTGTCAAGACATTCTTTATCATGTTGTTTGTGGACCTTTCATATGCTAAACTTATATGAATCTTTCATGTCCTAGATTGTGAACAAAATTCAGGTGACAAAAATCAAGGAATTCCTCTTAAGGAAGTAATTTTCAAGGAGAAATTTACTGTCTCTAAATACTAATTCTATTTTTTTATTATTTATGGTAACAAATAGAAATCAAATACATAGCAGAGAGATGTTTAAATAAACTGAATATATAACTCATTCATGTAACATTAGGAATATATTAAAATGAAGATGATGGCACTTTAGAAGCTCAAAAAAGAAGCAAATTGTTATCAGTACTAAAATGATTATTATATAATAGGTGTTCATATACATCATTTCATAAGACCCAGAAAAACTAAATTTTATTTGTTGAAAATTTAAATTTTGGATTAATTTATTAAAATATTTTATAATATTACTAATAAAATGAACAACTTACAAGTACTGAAGACAAAACTCTTATTTTTCTAGGAAAACTGTATATTGAACAAAAGTCTGTTTTCAACTCAGTCAGAAATTGATTTAATGCCCTGATATTCTGTAGATTCAACCAGGCTCTCCCTTTACTCTGAAAGATGAAGAAGATAAGCATATATCTCATTTCCTTTGGGTCAAAACTAATTTGATGCTGTTCTTCCTATTGTTACCACCACTGATTTTTACTGTCAAAATTGATAGCTTTATATAATTTCTATAAATTTCTTTATTCTGAACAACACCATTCTGAATGGTGTACATAAGAATACTGAAATATTTATCCTGTTTCTGTTTCTCTGTATATATCTTATAGACATCCCCTAGATTATTATTTTTATTCTGTGATTTATAATCACTCAATGCATTATTTCATCAGATTCAAAACTGTAGGAGGAAATATATATGTATCAGCAGCATCAGCAATGAAACCTTAAATAAAGTTTGTGGTAGCCCCTTTATACGTGATCTCTCTAATGATCATACATTTTCAAACATTTATCTTTTTTCTGAACTAATTATGTTCTACTTTATTAATGTCACTTTTTCATTCCATTTTTGAAATCTTTGTCAGGAAACTCAGAGCTAAGCCAGATACATCATGAATCAAAAGTTCTTAGTTTAGTTTAGGAAGGAAAACCGAACTCTCTTTGAGTTATAGAACTCTACTTGTTGTCTTTGGTTATTAGAACAAACGGCCACAATTTTGTGACTTAAGGTGACATAAATCTTTATTTACAATTTTAGAAACCAGAAATTTGACTCAGTTTTATGGACCAACAGAAGTTTGTCTTCAGGATCTAATTTTCTCTCGAAATGATAGGGAGAATTCATTATTTGCAGCATTCAGCTTTCAGTAGCTACTAACAGTTCTTGACTTGTGACCATTTTCCTTCAATCTCAACATCTATTGTCACATTTCTTCCTCTTTTTCTATGTTAGCCATTCCTTTGTCTCTTTATAAGTTCAATTGTAGATCCTTATAATCATGACATCAAGTAGGTTAATAATATAGAACATAAACAGATGGTAATGAATGCATATCGTTGTTAGTAAAATTTACAACTAAATTCCTGGAATTTAGAAGTGAAGACCAAGTTTGAATCCCATAACTAAACCTTGATTTTGGATCCAAACTTGTGCTTTTATCACTCAATCTATTGATAGGGTTAAACATAATTAGTTTGTTTTGGTTTTGGTTTGGGGGGTTATTTGCTTGTATGTGTGTGTGTGTGTGTTTATGATAGCAGTTCATCTTCTGTCCAGAAATGCAAAGAGATTCAACATGAATTTCTGTTGAAATTTATTGAAACTTTAGGAGCTTAAATCCCTGAAATTTATATGTTGAGTTTGTAAAGTTCCCAATATTTTTAATGCTGGGAAACAAAATTGGTTTTGTTTGGGAAATTTGCTGGGAAATAATTGAGAAGTAGAATGGAACTAATACAAATGATGTCTTACTCAGTTTTTCTGTATACTTGCAGTATGTCACATTATAAATACAGATGTTAACAAAGACTTTGCCTCACCTTTATTATTCTGGGTTGAGAATCAAAGAGTATTTTGTTAAAGAGTTTGTTCTTCCAGTGGGTTTATGGACAGTAAGAACTTTTAAATTCACCCTGAAAATCTATGGTATGGTATTATGTAGGATGGAGGCAAGGTGTTTACAAGATTTATTTTTTTTTTCAATAAATTAAGGGTTTTGCTTAAAGGTTTACTTTGTGAAATAGATTTCAAAAGAAATAAAGCAATACTGAACTGACAGTTCTGGAACAGATGGATTTTATGTCATTTTGATGGAAGGTTTATTTTTTAATCCAAGTAACCTTTAAGAGATTCTTGCAAGGGGAAGGGAGGTGTTTTCCCTCTCCATATTAAACTTCCCGAACTTTGTGTTAAGCTATCAACAGAGAATGTTTTAGTGTTTGAAACTCAGCTTTTGCATTTTCAGACTAGCCATATCAAAGGATATTCAGCAAAAGGAAAAGAATGTAGATAAAAAATGTGTGAGTCCTGATGAACTTGTGTAGGATCACTGCCAGAGAACTCCCCAACCAAATGTTTATGTGTTTGTGTTTGTGTGTGTGAGAGAAATAGAGAGGACTCCCAGCATTGCAACAACAAAAAGGAAGATGTGTAAAATGTGAATAAAATCTGTTCAATGAGTCCTTGTGCAAACATGACTATTGATATCTATCCTTTCTATCTGACAAGTCCAATGAGAGATTCTTAAATGAATTACACCCCTGGATATGCTCCATTAACTATTTTCTATGGTTCACAAATTTGTCATTTTAGAATTTAGCCTTAGAGACATACTTCATCCTTTCTCTACCTTTCTCTAGTTCTCTGCAGCATGCAATAATTTCCCCCCATATAAAACCTATGTGGCATGGAAACTTTTATTACTGGGGTCAGTTGAGAAGGAAAAACAAAACTTCAACTGTAAAGTATATGGTGCCATAAATAACCATACATGCTCTAGAAGTCAAAGGACTTAGCAAATCTTGCCTTCAACAGTTAGCCATAGTGTGACCAACAATAGTTATGATAGGTAGTGCCTAATTGGAAGATGATTATTTTGAAATGAAATAAAGCAGGAGATGGAAGATCAAGAATGGCAGTTTGGGGTGTGTGTGTGTGTGTGTGTGTGTGTGTGTGTGTGTGTGTGTGTGTGTGTGTGTGTGTGATTTTTCCCATGTGGTCATAGAAATGCAAGAAACACCTTAATGCCATAACACCTCACTTCACAGCTTACAAACTCTACAATTTGAGGGCCACACCTGGTGACGCTCAGGGGTTACTCCTGGTTTGGAGGACCATCTGGGATGCCAGAGGATCAAACCGTGGTCTGTCCTAGGTTAGCATTGCAAGGCAGACACCCTACTGCTTACGCCACTGCTCCAGCCCCAATCTCTACTTTTTTTAAGTTTGTTTTTGTGCCCAATCTGATTACGGTCAGGGTTTATACCTGGTACTGTGCTCAGGGATTATTCATAGCCCTGCTCAAACGTCCATAAGTGATGTCAATGATTGTATCTGGGTCAGCCACATTCAAGAAAGTGCTTTACCCACTGTACCATTCTCAAGTCCTATAAAAGCTCTACTTCCATACATATAAATAGGTAGACTAAGTCATTAAAATATTTTTTCTTAAATTAAATTTGAGGATCTCAATGGAAGCTAGTACACCTGATGGCACTTAGGGCTTACTTCTGACTCTAGAGAGTAGGTTTAGTCTCTAACCAGAGAGTAAACTTCTAAATGAGCTTGAGAGTTCATATGAGGTGCCAGGAATAGAACCTGGGTTGTCTAAGCTCTACTGTACTATTTTCCCAGCTCCTTAAATTTCATTTTTAGTATATTTACTCTAAATTATTTTATTTTTCTAGAGATTATGTAACTTCCCTGAAATGGTCAAATGAGAGCTTCTATTAGTCTACTTATGAGTCTTTCTATTGCACATAGTCAAAGACTATCTTTTCTCTTGCTAACTTCCATGCCTTTATTTACTGTATTTTTTAACTCTATAAGACACACCTGACCATAAGACACACAGTTTTTAATTGCTCTCCTCCCCTGCACTCAGAATTCAGCCACAGGTGGCATTCACTCCTTAAGACACACTTTGGAGGGAAAGTGTCTTATGGTACAAAAAATTCCTACTCATTAATATGAAAGGATAAAAAAGTTATTAGCAGCAAAGATACTATTCTTCTGTACCTATCAGGTATCTCCTTTGGCTTAAATATATACATATACCACTCCTCTATAATTCTAATATGTTTTGTTTCTGGCCTTTGATCCTCTGAATGTACCATCCACCTATTCTCATTCTATCCCTCTCCACTACTCTCCTTCCATGTCTTTTTCATTTCTTTTTTTTTTTTTTTTTTTTTTTGGTTTTTGGGCCACACCCAGTAACACTCAGGGGTTACTCCTGGCTATGTGCTCAGAAGTTGCTCCTGGCTTGGGGGACCATATGGGACACCGGGGGATCGAACCGCGGTTCGTCCAAGGTTAGCGCAGGCAAGGCAGGCACCTTACCTTTAGCGCCACTGCCCGGCCCCGTCTTTTTCATTTCTTTTTTTTTTTTCATTTATATAATCTAGCACCAAATTTGTCCACCTTGATACCTTGAATTACCTTATCATCTTTTTTTGTACACCACCTGAGATCTTCTGTTTCTGACCTTCTTCTGATTTAATTCACTAACATGTTATCCTTCAGTTCCATCCAAGTCTCAGTGAATTGCATGGTTCCATAGTTCCTTACAACTACATAGGATTTTATTGGGTATATATACTGCATCTTTATTATCCACGCATCTGTCATTTAACACTTAGGTTGATTCCATCTCCTAGATATTGCAGTAAATGTTACAGTGAACAATGTTCTGCATATGTTTTTAAGGATTTTTTTAATTTTGTGGAGTAAATACATATAAATATGTATCTAAATTTGGTGGAGTGAATACATAAAAATATACATAGTATGGAGATTCTGATGTTTTAAAAAACTTCCATAGTGTTTTCCATAGAGATTGAATGAGACAACAGTCCCACAAGCAGAGAATGATTGTCTTTTTTTATTTCCATATTTCAACATAGGTTGTTTCTGATCTTTTTGATGTGTGCCATTGTATATTAGGTGTAATTTATAATTAATCTCTTGATTTTATTTCTCTAGTAATCATTAACAATGAACACTTTTTAATATTGTACATCCAGCTGTCTATTTCAGAGAGTCTATTCATTTCCTCTCCTCATCTTTGTAGGGCTTTTGGAATTTGGGGGAGTGGGTGATATTTGTGAAGCTTTGTAGATATTATGTATTTATCCTTTATCTGATGCTTTAATTTTTCCTTAAATAGGATGCCTTTTGGTTTTAGCCTGAGTCATTAGGAAGAATAATTTTAATTTTTAATGTCTTTTAATCATATCCAGCTGTACTCAGGACTTGCTTCTAGCTTTATGCTCAGGAATCACTCCTATAGGCTTTAGGTAACCATATGGAGGTGCTGTGGATAGAATTTATGTGCTGCATACAAAGCAAGTACCTTACTTGCTGTTCTATCTTTATGGCCTCAGAAACTTTTAAATTATAAATAGTCTTTTTTTCTGTTTTCTTTTGTTTATTTTCTTTTTGCACATGGAATCATATCCTTAAAAACATTTGAGGTCTAGGACTCGGAGCTTTAACTTAAGTTTTACTCGGTGTGCTTTATGGGTTCTGGTATAATATTGTTATTTTTAAAATTCTGAATAGACATTCATGTATGTTGTGAGATGTAGATCAAGCTTTATGTTATTATTATCATCACCATCACCACCACCACTACCACCATCATCATCATGATCATCATTTTGCATGTGATTAACTATTTTTTCCAATACAATATGTTGGATATACTATCTTACTCTGCTGCATGTGCTTCTGCTAGATTTGTCAAATATAGTTGACTTGGGGCTTAGTTTTGGGGTGCTCAATTCTAACTCAGTTATCATTTATCAATTGTCATTTAAACATTCAACTCAACTTATTTAAATTATAAGATTTCTCATCCACCTCAAATCTATCTGCTTCTCAGTTTATAGCCTTATCTAAAATTATAATGATCATTCTTATTGATGAATGGCTAATATAATATGTGTGTCAGATCTTTATAGTCATATTTAAAACCAGAAGACCGGGGCCGGATAGATAGCATGGAGGTATCATGCAGAAGGTCAGTGGTTTGAATCCCAGCATCCCATATGGTCCCTTGAGCCTGCCAGGAGCGATTTCTGAGCATAGAGACAGGAGTAACCCCTGAGTGCTACCGGGTGTGACCCAAAAACCAAAACCAAATTAAAAAATTAAAAAAATAAAACCAGAAGACCTACTTTAAGCTGTTGAAGTCTTTAATTTGGATCATTTCTGATAAATATCCTATTTGTGGTCTTAAGAGTTGTTCCTCATCAGTTTCCTGCTCGTTTATCTGTATTTCCCAAGTTTGACTTTTTGTATCTGTGCCATGAAGTTTAGTGGAACAAGCTGAAAAGGGCAGAGAAATATTGTAAACAAGAGGAACAGGCATTAATTATTCTGGATGATAGTTTAGAGCATTACCTTCACCAAATCTTAGGAGTAAAATGAAAGCAGAGATGTTAAGATACAGGGGGTGTGCACTTTGGTTTTCTTTTAGAACAAGAAAGTTGGTGTTTGAACAGCAAAAGGCAATAGAACTGTTAAGAAAGGGAGTGGTGAGGCCGGAGTGGTGGTGCAAGCAGTAGGGCATCTGTCTTGCATGCACTAACCTAGGATGGACTGTAGTTTGATCCCCGGCATCCCATATGGTTCCCCCAAACCAGGAGCGATTTCTGAGCACATAGCCAGGTGTAACCCCTGAGCATCACCGGGTGTGGCCCAAAAATAAATAAAAAGGGAGAGATATAAAGGAGAATGAAAATGAATATGATTTGGATTATGGTATAAGAAGATGACTGACAGGGTAGAAGATTGAAAATAATTTTACTTCTAACTACACATAATTTGCTATCCTTATCGAATTATGGAATCTTCCATAAGGATTGAAAACTATGGGGTAAGAAGTTAATGAGAGAAAATATAAAATAAAAATTCATAGTAAGGCTCTGTATAAAATTATCAATTGAGTTTAATTTACAAACATAATCTCAAAGCATAGCAGTGGAAAGAATTACTTAGTTGACTCACTTAAATTATTTAGGGCTCAACTTTCTTCTTCTGAGTTTAGTGCCAGAAATTACACAGATTAATTACTTATACAGCATATACCTAGATTAAAGAAAAACTGAGTAAATAAAAAATATCTGTAATTTTCTGCAATAGGTTGTAAAGGTAACTTTGGAAAGATTTAAATCGCCTTTAAACACAAAACATTTTGTCTATATAATAAGAATTTAAACCCAGATTAAGGGTTTAAATAAAAATGTGGGCCGGGAAGGTGGCACTAGAGGTAAGGTGTCTGCCTTGCAAGTGCTAGCATAGGACGGACCGCGGTTCGATCCCCCGGCGTCCCATATGGTCCCCCAAGCCAGGAGCGATTTCTGAGCGCATAGCCAGGAGTAACCCCTGAGCGTCACTGGGTGTGGCCCAAAATCAAAAAATATATATATATAAACTTAAATAAAAATGTAATTCTTTTCTCTTACAACTCTGACTTCTACTTAGAGTTAATCACTACAAAAACTCGCAGGCCTTTTTCAGAAGTGATGTTAACATATAGATTATTATCCATATTAGCATATATATCCTCCCTAAAATGTTAGATAGGGTATCATAAGAATATATTTTTTTCAGGTTATCTTTAGGGTTCATCTTTAGAGATCTTTATTAGTACAAATCAATGTAACTTTGAATAAAATGTTAAAATTTTGACAAATATTCTTGAATTATAAACAGGGCCCTAACACATCCTTTCATAAAAGTAATAAAAGTACACCATTCTTCATATTTCCTTGACATTCTATCCTTCTCATTTTTACAAATTTATAATTTAAAGTAGAAGTTTAATTTGAGATTGTGTATTGTCAGTAAGTTTAAAAGTTTTTCATATGATTTACTTGTCATTTGTATAGATGTTTTTACTATTCATTTTTAGTCAGTTTTTCATTCTTCTTTGATAACTTCTTGTATGTTAAATAAATGATTTCTTCATTATCTGCTCTTTTACTTTTTGTTTGACCTTAGGTTTGCTATATAGAAGATTTCTTTTTGTATTTCTTTTTGTAAGATTTTTTTATACATTTATATATATCTACATTGACTTGAATATTACGCTCTGACGTGCAAAGGTCTTCCAATGTTATTTGCTTGGTTTTTTAATCAAATCCTTCTTTTTGATAGAATAATTGAGATGTAATTGGAGGAAATTGGTGTGTCTGGTATTCCTCTCCAAATTGGTGTGCTCAGTTATCAAAGAATAGTTAATGAAAGCTTATGGGTTAGAAGCTCCGAGTGTCCTAGAATAGCCTTTAATGATGAGAAGAATGGAACAGGAAGCTAGACAGTTGTTTATCAGCTTAAAGAGCTCTCTTCTCAGGCAGTCTAAAAGTACAGTCCTTTTCTTCTGAGCAGAGTTTTATGATAGTTGCCATTCCAATCCTGACATTAATTACTATAGCTTGAGAACCTCTGTGACAGGAAAATATGAACAAAACCTGAGAAGGCGATATAAACATCCTTCTTTGGCAAGGGATAACAGCTCTTACCTGCATACTCTATTCAGAAAGTTATAGCTTTCTGATTGACCCAAACATACTTCAAAAGATTCAGAGCAGATGAGGATAAAGCAGTTTAGTGATTTGTGAATTGCCAAAGGTAAGTTAGGAGGTAGAGAAAATGATGATTCATTTACCCTATTTGGTAGTTCTTGTTCCATTTTTTTTTTTTTTTTTTTTTTTTGCTTTTTGGGTCACACTCACACTTTTTGAGCCTCACAGTGACTCTCAGGAGTTACTCCTGGATATGAGCTCAGAAATCACTCCTGGCTTGGGGGACCATATGGGACACTGGGGGGATCGAACCGCATTCTGTCCTAAGCTAGCTAGGGCAAGACAGACGCCTTACCCCTTGTGCCACCGCATCGGTCCCTTGTTCTTTTTTTTTTTTTAATTAGGGCATCCAATGTGTGTTGTGATTATCGCTATTATCATCAGAATGACCCTCACCCATTTTCTATACTACTGATTCTGTAATTACTATAAAGTCATTCGTCATCTATTATATCCCACCCTAGAAACTCCTTTAAGTTTGTAGATAGTTGGGTTGAAATAAAGCAAAGGAGTCTTATGTTTACAGATTACTCATCAGCTCTGTGTATAAATACTCTGCTGTATAATTACTGAAGTTAAAAAATAAGAGAAGGAAAAAAATTTCATTTTACCCTCTGCAGCATATCTTTCCTAGTCTATGATCCACTATTAATTTAGGCAGTAATTTAAGGAAGTGTCAATCTGGTAATTCATTTGAAAAATAGCTATTTGCTATAATAAAGTCCAGAGACAGTTCTTCCATCAATCCTGTTGAAGGTGACCTTAATATTTTAGCATATTTTTTTTTTTTTGGTCATGGCCATAGAACAGCTCAGCTCTTCGCATCCTATATCTGCTGACACCAAGCTCAGTTTTGAGACTGGAGACTGCAGAAACAAAGTCTTAGCCATAGAATATTACTGGTAAACCTCAGAAGCTTTTTGCTCTTTTTTACCAAAAATTTTGAAGAGGAAATATAATGCATAGCTTGAGTCGGGCCTCCTTGAATACTCTAATTATCTTCTGTAGTTAATGAATCCCTCTGAGGCATGAAGGGGCTCAGATTTGAAAAATAGCACATGGATGCTGAGAATGAGATAACCTAGGGCCAGAGAGTACCATGTATGTTTCCATCCTCAGCACACTGTATAAGATCTAAGAACTGCTAGAAGTGATTCCAGAACATATAACCATGAGTGATTTCTTATTTTTCTCTTTTTTTTTTGTTTTTTTGTTTTTTGTTTTTTGGGCCACACCCGGTGACATTCAGGGATTCAGGGATTACTCCTGGCAATGCACTCTGGAATTGCTTCTGGCTTGGGGGACCATATGGGATGCTAGAGGATCGAACCATGATCCATCCTAGGTCAGCCATGTGCAAGGCAAATGCCCTACTGCTGTGGCACTGCTCCAACCCCATCCATAAATAATTTCTGAGCACAGCTAGGTGTGAGCCACTTCTCACTCCCCCTAAAATATGTGTGTTAACCATTTCTTCCTCTTACCATTGGATGGATATTTCTGTAGAAATAATATATGTGTGTATATTAATTTACTAAAGATATTTTGCTCACATTTGCATCACTCAGGGTTTATCAAACACTACCATGCTCATAGGCAAAACCAGAGACATTTTAGGAATAATGATCATATTTAAAATAACAAAGTAATAAAAACATAGGGAAGGAAGTATTTTCCACATGGCCAATGGCAGAATTGGAATTTTTAATACTTCACTAGTTAATTCATAAAAGAGATATGTATTTTCCTCTTTTCTATATGTCAGGCACTATGTTAGGAGTTTGTGATGCATCTGGAATAATAGTAGATAACAAGTACTGAAATGCTTAATTGTGTGCTGGAGAATGTACAAGGGATTAGACACTTGCCTTTCATGTGACCAACCTAATATCAGTGCCTGACACTATATGTGTTTACTTGAGCACTATAAGTGGCCCCTGAGCCCAAAGCTAGGAATAAACTTTGCGCACTACCATCACCCACCCAAGCCAAGAATGATTAATGTGGATTAATTTATAATTTTAGATAAAAATTCTCAAGTCAACCTTGAAATTAAGTAATTTTTAAATATCATTCAAAGAGAAGGAAAGTAAAATTTATAAGATTTTAGTTGGGATAAATAAATCCAAGTTGATTTTCCAACTATATAATTCTTTGCTATTATTTCTACACGAGCCCCAAAGAGTACTTCACTAATGACAATTTTAGTCCGAATTAGAGAACACTCATTTTCAAATACTTTGGGGATGGCGATGTGAAATTTTAGGCTGCGATAGTCTCTACCCAGGAACTGCCTCTCTAAGCAGCAGTTGAAAATCAATGTTCCAGAAGATATTTCTCTCCTTTTAGCAGACCTCAGACTATTGACACATACTCAATTGATTGAATTACTTGGTGAACTTAATCTCTTTTCTTCCTAATCAGATTCATTTTTCTCTTTTCTGGTGTCCTAATAATATCCTCCCCATTGAATCTTTTTGCCTTGCTGGTCCTTCTCCCTTCCTCTCTGAGTACGCTTCTTAATTTTTTTACTTTCTCCAATTTTATAAAACTTACTACAGTCCCAAATGTGACACAAAATAGTTTTGAAGGAAAACACAGAAGGGAGAGAAAATTGGACTGTAAGTGAAATGAGCCATTGATAAATGGCTTAATAAGCCTCAAGGTCCTTTTTTAGCATTCTCTGGCATTTGAGACTCAGGATTCCAAGACCATATCCATTCCATTTTTCTGTTGTTAATCTCATTTTTCCCATGATTAACAACTCGGTTCATTATGTTTTCAGCTCACATTAATCTTATCTTCTGTGAGTTTGGCAACATTTGGAGCCATTTCCCTCTGTTTTTATTCTTCTGGGATCTTTAGAAGATAAGCTTACAAAAATGTCATTTGTTGCATTACTGTGAGAGGAATTTGTCCTTATTCCTTATACCTAGGAGGGAATCCACTGAAGTCAGGCAGAGATTGTTTGTAATATAGAGCAGCCCCTCAATGGAACTCCAAGCAATCCTCAATTTGGGACTGACCGGTAACATAACATCATGAAAAATTACCACAGGCAATGCTCCCTGGATCTTCTTGACTGTCCTCAGAGAGCAGATGGAATTGAGAAAGAGC
Source organism: Suncus etruscus (assembly GCF_024139225.1). NCBI lineage: Eukaryota > Metazoa > Chordata > Mammalia > Eulipotyphla > Soricidae > Suncus > Suncus etruscus. Next base: position 14,002,040 of record NC_064867.1, on the reverse strand, counting down.
TATGGAGGTCATGGAAATAGTTGCAAGATTAATGAGTCAGAACAGAGCCTTGGGCTTGAGCCTTCTCTTTATCTTCTACAAGCTATATGACCTTGGTCAGATCATATCTCTGCAAGATCCATGCCTCTCTCTCTGTAATTAGACCCAAAGAAGTTGTCTTTTCTGTATGAGAGGGGGTTTTGAGAACTAGTTTATATTCTCATCTCTGCTTATGAGTAAGCTCATTACTTTCTAATACTACTTAATTGTTTCAATTTGGAGACCTCTTTTAGCATTAATAATGCTTAATTTCCATACTACACTTCATATATTTATATACAATTCACTGTATATTTCAGCCTATACATGCAGAAAAAGTTTTATGCAGCATATATATGTAATGTATGGTGTCACTTATACCATCATGCTAAAATGTATCACATAAATACATAATATGTAGTATAATGTATCACTGTTAAACAATACTTTACATTCATATGTGATACATATGAAAGAAAACTATTCTACTAGAAAAGTTGTGAAATATTTCTTCATTCTTATAAAGTGGTTTAAAGAATATGGTATATTGGGAGGGGTTATATTGTATTAAAAACAAAATCTTTTGAAATTCAGCTAAAATTAACCTCCAGGTAACATGTAATCTCAGAAAGTCACAATGAGCAACTCTTTTTATAGATTCCTGGTTTATAGTTTCTATTAACATTACATTGTGAAGGCTGGAATGCTTTCATTCATTTTGTAATCTGAATAGACTCTTTAGTGAATACATCTAAACTAGACTTTCATTCAAATGCTATGGCTGATATTCTAGTTTATAGCAATCACCCATAAAATATCCATATTACTTATTGTTACCATCCACGGATAGGATTAAGTGTACCTCAGCAAAGGGAAGAGGCATAGTTATACTTTATCATTATTGTATTTTAACAGATTTCAGGATGTGAAGAGTTCCAGTAAAAACAAAAGAATTGTGAACTGTGTGCTCTTTTTTTTGCACAATTAGAAACAAGGCAACGTAACTCGGAAATGTTGTCACTTATTGACAGTCCTCTTCCTAGCACTTGGGATTTAAACAGAAAACTCCCGTTACGCAAATAATTCCCAATGGGGTTGATGGAAATTATCTGCACAACCAATCCTTCTGCCCATATAAAATGCCAGATGTCTAAGAGCACTTTTAATTGCAATGTACTATCATTTTGCAAAAGATCTAATTGCATCTGCTTTCCTTTCCTTTAGGTAGCCAAGTAAGAACAGAAATAATGAAGAAACACACATGTTAGTTGCAGCCTCTGGAATAACGCAAGAAGAAAATCAACAGTGTGGACAGGGCTGGAACAGTTGCCATGCTTGCTTGTTGGAGTAAATGAGGAATGGGCTTGTGATTATGCTGACATTCCAGCATGAATCTGGTAGACCTGTGGTTAACCCGTTCCCTCTCCATGTGTCTCCTCCTACAAAGTTTTGTTCTTATGATCTTGTGCTTTCATTCTGCCAGTATGTGTCCCAAGGGCTGTCTTTGTTCTTCTTCTGGGGGTTTAAATGTCACCTGTAGCAATGCAAATCTCAAGGAAATACCTAGAGATCTTCCTCCTGAAACAGTCTTATTGTATCTGGACTCCAATCAGATCACATCTATTCCCAATGAAATTTTTAAGGACCTACATCAACTGAGAGTTCTCAACCTGTCCAAAAATGGCATTGAGTTTATTGATGAGCATGCTTTCAAGGGTGTCGCTGAAACTTTGCAGACTCTGGACTTGTCTGACAACCGGATTCAAAGTGTACACAAAAATGCCTTCAATAACCTGAAGGCAAGGGCCAGAATTGCCAACAACCCCTGGCACTGCGACTGTACTCTACAGCAAGTTCTAAGAAGCATGGCATCAAATCATGAGACAGCTCACAATGTGATCTGTAAGACTTCGGTTTTGGACGAACATGCTGGGAGACCATTCCTCAATGCTGCCAATGATGCTGACCTTTGTAACCTCCCTAAAAAAACTACTGACTATGCCATGCTGGTTACCATGTTTGGTTGGTTTACTATGGTGATCTCCTATGTGGTGTACTATGTGAGGCAAAATCAGGAGGATGCCAGGAGACACCTTGAATACTTGAAATCCCTGCCAAGCAGGCAAAAGAAAGCAGATGAACCTGATGACATTAGCACTGTGGTATAGTGTTCAATGACTGGCATCAAAAAAGAAATTTGTTTTGCAATTTCAGTAGAATAAGTGGTTTACTTATCCCATCTATTGTAAACATTTACAACTTTGTATTGCAGTTTCTTTTGAATTATGCCACTGTTGAACTTTTAACAAACATGACAGCATAACAAATCGTTTTAGTTTAGATGATCCACCCCTTAACTGTACCCCTAGTGGTTCCTGAGTAAGCTATTCTCTGAACATTAGTTAGAACCATCTCACTATTTAATAATAAAATTTATTTTTTTAATTTAAAGCCAAATAAAAGCTTAACTTTGAACCACGAAAAAGAGTGACTTATTGGGTCAAGAACACAATATAGTCGTTTCACTTGCTATAAAAGAAAACAGACAACACTTGTGAACCTAAAGAACCATAATGATGAAAGATGTGTTATTAATCCTATTCTACTCTGGGGAGCTATTACAGAAATATTGACCAAGCCAAGTATCTGTCAGAATTCAAAATACCATGTGCTCCCACACAGTATAGCATCTTGCAAAGCCTTAAATTGGGATGATTATGTTGTTTGCTGCCTAAAATGTTTTGTTTACTGTCTAAAATATCTAGGTCTTGGTTACAACTAAAAGGTGATAGAAAAAAAAAAGACAATGCATATTTTGTCTACAAGATTGCTTTCTGGTAAACAAGAATTCATGACAGATAGAAATAGTGCTACTTCAATGCACTTTCTTTTTATTCCTGTAGCAGCAATAGTTTATGAAGTCTATACAAGACATGTTTACACTTGTATTATATTTCCAAATCTTCCTTATAAAAGAAGAATGTGATAATTGTGCCACTTGTAGAGGAAGAAATTGCCAGAGAAAGAGGCCCAATAACCTTAGAACTATCAGAATTTGAATTTGAACCAGATTTTTCTGTCTCCAATGATTGAAGACTTCTCAGTTGAGCATATAAAACAATGTTGGGGCAGGAGAAATAACACATCAGTAGGGAGTTTGTAACAGTAAAGAAAACAAGGGGCTGGAGAGATAGCACAGCGATAGGGTGTTTGCCTTGCATGAGGCCAACACAGAATGGATCCAGGTTCGATTCCTGGCATTCTATACAGTCCCCAAACCTGCAAGAAGTGATTTTTGAGTGTAGAGCCAAGAGTAACCCCTGATCGCCACCTGGTGTGGTCCAAGAAACAAACAAACAAAATAAAAATGGTTTGGTTGGTTAGACGTAGAATTCATATGCTATAAATTATATTCATGTTAAGTATGCACATCTATAAGTTTTGACAAATATAGGCATCTATCTGTATATCAAGATTTTTTTGTTCTGATAATGTTTAGATATAGGAAAACTCACTTGGAATTTGGGGATTTTAGTATTTAATTTTTTTAATATTATTACAAATAATTCTTGGAGCCTGGATGAGATTGCATCAGTTGGTGATATAGGGAATTAATATAGTGTAAGCTAAAGTATGAACAAGTAAGTAAATATATAAAGATGAAGAAGTCTATGAAATTCTATGTAGAATAAACATAAGACAAGACTGGAGCTATGTATCACATGCATCTCAATTACAGCTTAAAAATAATTAATACCATTAGTGGAATAATTGCTATATATTAATTTCTTTCTATGGGTTGTCTTAATCCTCATAGTGACACCTTATGTGATAGATACACCCTCTTATGAATAAAGGAATAGAAACAGTTTAATTCAAAACCCTGCAGCTTATAAATATAAGTAAATATTTATGCACAACTTTAGAACATATGACCACTTGACCATATTGCTTTCAGGAGTCTATACAAAGTTACTGTTCCCCATACCTAGAAAGTTACTGACTCCTGGATGCTGGTGAATTGGTAGGACAGAGAGTTCCATTACTATTCTGACACAATGGGTCTTCTCCAATCTATATTAGGTTATCTTTAAACATCTAGGAATCACATTTCCTAGAGAAGTATTTTGGTTCACATTTATATCACCAGTCTTTTGAAAGACTATTTGCATGTCGCCGAGGGTCAATCTGTCATTTCAAAAACTAGGAATCACATTTCCTAGAGAAGTATTTTGGTTCACATTTGTATCACCAGTCTTTTGAAAGACTATTTGCATGTCGCAGAGGGTCAATCTGTCGTTTCAAAAACTAGTGGAGCGCTAAAGAAATAGGGCTTGAATATGTTCTGAAGCAGACAGGGTTTGTCTTTACTACTTTACTACTTTAGACTTCTTAAAGGGTATAAGGCCTAGAATTTTATACTAGTTCTCGAGTGCCAACTTTAGCTAAGAGGATTTGAACACTTCTAGTGAGATTAGTTTTGGTGAATTGAATGCCCCCTGGAGGACAATACTCTAATAGGTCATTTTGAGTACCAGCACAGAACCTAACACACAGATCCTAACACACCTCAATAAAGAATAGGAATATTTAGCTTTTGCTAAAATAACCCTTAATTTTGTAAAAGTGTGTTTTGAGTATACAAATCAATAAATTTCCAACTTTCATGAAGCCCCTAATTCGTTTAAGTGGCTCCTCCCAAAATAATCTTTAAATGTTTGCTAGTAAGATTTTATTTTTTTAGTATCTAATCTCATTAGTCATGTGACAGTCTTTAAAACAGAACAATTTTTGCATGAGTGTTAGAGAGTAGATATACTCATTGTAAGATGAGACGAAGTTAAATTCCCACATTTTCAAATATAAGTCTCTAAACATGAAGTTTATAATTACATCTCAAGTTAGAAAGCATTCCCCTGTCTGTATTATCTATGTGAGTTTTCAGCTAAGAGTTTTGTACGTGTGAGTGCTTAAACAAAAATGCAAAATATGGACTTTAGATTACCATAAAATGGAGTGTATAAGCTAATATTAAACAAATATTCATCCTAACTAAAAAAGAAACTATAATTTCTGACCAACCCTGAAAAGAAATTCAGATCACATAATAATACTATTCCAACCTCAGTCCAAGAGTTCATGATGCCATGAATGTAAGCAATTTATTGAGATTTGTACCATATTGTAAAAGTCTGATAAATGCAGATGCCTACATACATGTAAATCTACTTATGTTCGATAATATTTTGAAAATTATAATTCATTATCTGAAGTAATTTCATTAGGAAATATTTTAAATAATACTCCTTACTTGACTTTCTTTGTCAGCAGTATCTGAACTTCTACCTTTGAATTTTAGAACTATCTGAAAATTTTGATCTAAACATCAACTACCTACTTACTTTTAAGTAAGACAAATCATAAAATATGTCAACCCAACAGGAACATTTTTAAGAAAGTGATAAAATTTATGTAATGCAAAATTTAACTTTCAAAAACACTTTGGGAAATGTACAATTCTAATATAAATTTTCTGCCAGGTACACATTGTTCTTTTTTATGTCTTTCTCTGGTTTCACACAACAATGATTGCTCTGACATCAATAGGGATAAGGCAGTCTAGGATATGGATAAGTTTCCCTTATGAATCAATATTTTTAATTTAAACAGGGAGTTCTTTTACTTATCTGGCACAGATAGAGGGTGGAAAATTGTGCTAAATTAACTGTTCAAATTACTAGAGATGGACAAGTTCCTAAGATGTCAGGACTGAAAGACACTTGATTATCTCGGTCACTAACTTTTCAGTTACATAAAATGAAATCTGTGTAGATTGGAGTTGTATTAGCACACAAAACTCCATATTCTTTTTTTATATTCTCACAAAACAGAAATTATTTTCCTGGTAATCTGTTATATCAGTCTTGAGAGTAACAAAACAGTATACCCATATAAGTCATGAAAACTCTATGAGCAATGTTTTCTTTGAGGATCTACATACACCTAACATACCTAGTCACCAAGTAGTAATAAGCACTGTAATCCTAAAAGCTTCTCATGTCTTCAAAATATAATGAGAATATGTCCTTTTTCCCAAGAAGCCCTCTGAGTAACATGGTAATATGATTTATGAGCTGACTTCTCAGTGGAACATGGAGAAAGTCAATTTGGAGAAAGCAGATTTCTGGGGAAGGAATGTTGATTGGCATTTGTTTCCTTCGGTAGAAACATTAATTATAAGTGATAAAATGAAGCTCTCTTGATGACCTTCTTCTCCAAAACTCTCATTAGCCTGACTTCCCTAAGTAGTACAATTTATTCGTCAGGTCAGCTGGGTCTAATTTGACAGATCAAACAAGAGGCAAATAAATTTGTAAATCTAATGTCAGAGAGGAGAATTGGAATTTGGAGAAAAGGAAGACCTAGAATTCTCATACCACTTTTGCACATATTCATTATATGGAAATCCTTAGCAAATGAATTACTGGGTCTTGTATATCCAATGGACACTCTTCATGGTTGAAGACATTTTTTTTTCAACTTAGGAAAGTTATTATTTCAATGACACAAAATAAAAATTGAGTTCCATTGTCTTATGGGTAGATAGATACTGAAAGGAAATTTATTTAGGGTGCTAATTTCTTACCCAATTTAAAACTAGAGTGAGTTGTGTGTGTATGTTTGTGTCTTAGCAAGAGTGTGTGTGTATACTGTGTTCCATGCACTTCGGAATAATGTGGGGAAATGATTCCTGAAAATATTAGAAAATGTGTTAAGATATCTCTGAAAATCTCCACCTGCAAATTTGCATATCTGAGGAACATTTTCTATCTTCTTCCAAGACTGTAACTAGTGCAGGGCAATCCTTGTTCTGTCTCTCATGGCAATGTTTTTTTAATCTGGATCTGTGCTCCTGACTGAAAAATACTCTTCATTTTTGCTCATTATGTTAAGAAATTAATCAGTGTATTTTCCTTGTCAGTGGAGGTGTTATCATCCAACAGAAAATAAATTGTCTCGATCTCAGCTTAAAAGCTAGGCCCTACAATATATTTGTGAGTCTCTCTGGGGAGAGTACTAAGTACTAAGCTCCTGAATTTTTTATTTCTGTTTTTCTTCAGAGAAGGGCTCACAGAAAAGAAGGGCAATATGAAATATTACTCTAGGTCTAAAGATGAACAAGCCATCTGTTGAGCTCATGGATTGTTGAATAGGTTTTAAAATTCATGAGTCTATAAAAGAATAGGCTGGCTCTAATTGGCACCAATCCACCTTTCTTTGAATTTCCCATATTTCTTCCAGAGCAAGTAGGGTTTTGAAATTTATTTGGCTTGCTGCCTCTTTTACAAAAAAAATACAAAATTCCTCCTGGAAATTTAGCCTTTTTTAAGTGAACAAACAAACAAACAAACAAACAAAAAACTCTCATGATCCCAATTTGCAACTGAGGTCACTGCCTCAACCCTGAATACCTCCAGTACATCCCCCTTCCCCAGGGGACTTAATATCTCCACTTTGGAAAACACTCTTCTGAAGAAAATATATCAAGGAAGCTAGTCTGATCTTCATCTTTCATCTTTCACACTCTTGCAAGTTTGCGGGCTCGCTGAGGAAGGAGCTGCAGTGACAAGAGGAGAATGTGAAATGAGAAATCAAGTGAGACATTTGGGAAAGCAGTACCTGGAACAAGGCTTTGGAGAAACAAGTAAGACAAACATTGGCATTTTCAGTTCTATCAAGATCTGCTCATCTCACATTACACAACAACAGAAATACCCCTCTTTAGGCAAAAAAGAACCTTTAATAAAAATAATTTGTGGAGCCAAACCCAGTGTTACTTAGGGCTTAGTCTTGACTCTGAGCTTGGTGACCACTTCTAATGGGCCTTAGAGGATCATATGAGGGGATCCAGATTATCCATGGCCAAGTTCTACACACTGTACTATGCTCCCTCACAAATATATTTTGTTTCCCAGAAGTCATCTTTCTAAAAAGACCATTTATTTGCTATACAGTACAGTGAGATTTTTATCTCTACCTTCCCCTGTTTCCACAAGTCTTGCTGCTTAAACATTGTCATTGTTCCCATTTTAAAGAGGAAGAAACTGAGAGCGCCTTGCTGAAGGCCATGTAGTGAAAGTAAAGTAGTAGAACCATAGCCAGCTTTGTTGTAGCCTGGTTGTGTGGTTATACAATCACCATAGTGTTATGCAGTCTTATCTGTAGATTCATACTACTCAATGGAATAGAACTGTGAGGAATTTTATTAACAGGATCTGAGAGAAAAGATTCAAAAGAATAAAGAAAGTTTACTTCACTGAATGAGCAAAGCTCAGTGTTTGAGAATCACGGTAGTTCATCTATATTTTTATTTCTGTGCCATTCACTTTGAGCACAGCCCTTGGACATTCCATTTTTGCATAATGCTAAATAGGGATTTTATCAGGCTAAACCAAATGCAGTCCTCAAGCAAGGAAAGAAGGACCTTGTTTCATGATGACTCCAGGAACAATGGCTCCAGATATCTTGATTCATGATGGCACCAAGTTGAAGTTCAAGTTTCATTCTCAACACACCCTCCTCCTCAGTGGCTTTTGCATATTTAATTTCCTTTACCCACCCACATTTGACAGAGAAAGTCAGAGGAAAACAATCTTTGTCTTAAGATATGGAAACAGAAGCAGATTTTTCAACAACTCTCTCACAGTATCTGCAGTAATAAGTGAGGAAGCTATGTTTGCAGAAAGTTCTCATTCCCAAAGTTTATGATATATCCACTTCTCACTTATGAGGAGTCTCATATAATCCTCAAAATTGACAGTCATCGCTAATATTGTAAGAAAAAAACTATTTTGTTGTCTTACTATCTTTCTCCATTTTTTTTAATTTACTCTTTACACATGATGTAGGCTAAATTGTGCTTCCCCCAAAAGACACATGTTAAAATCCTAACCTTCAATGTCTCTGGAGCTAAATCAATTTGGAAATTTAAAAAGAGAATGAGTGTGGGGCCAGAGAGATAGCACAGCAGTAAGGTGTTTGCCTTAGAAACAGAAGGACGGTGGTTCAAATGCGGGCATTCCATATGGTCCCCCGAGCCTGCCAGGAGTGATTTCTGAGCATAGAGCCAGGAGTAACCCCTGAGCACTGCCGGGTGTGACCCAAAAAACAAAAACGAGAGAGAGAGAGAGAGAGAGAGAGAGAGAGAGAGAGAGAGAGAGAGAGAGAGAATGAGTGAAATTGAGGCTTTGAAAGTAGGCCCTGATCTAATCTGAGACTGTTGTTCTGATAAGAAGTGATGAGAGAGAGAGAGAGAGAGAGAGAGAGAGAGAGAGAGAGAGAGAGAGAGAGAGAATGAGTGAAATTGAGGCTTTGAAAGTAGGCCCTGATCTAATCTGAGACTGTTGTTCTGATAAGAAGTGATTAGGACCACAAAAGCATCAGGCATGACCTCCAGAGAGAAAAAAAACCATGTGAAAATATTACGAGAAAAATAGAATGTCTGTCTTGAAAGTAGGCAAGGGGTGGAGGAGGAGGGAGATGGAGGACATTTGTGGTGGGAATGGTGCACTGGTGAAGAGGGGGTGTTGTTGTTTTTTATATAACTGAAACTCAACTACAAACATGATTTGTTTGTTTGTTTGGGGGCCATGTTTAGTCATGCATGGAGCCTATCCTGACTATGTTCAGGGATCTTTCTTGGTAGAGTTCATTGAATGTAGGGAGTGGGGAGCCAAGGATTGAGCCCAGGTTAGCTGTAAGCAAAGCAAGAGCTATCTTCTGTATAATCTTTCTGGCCTCAATTTTAGGTTCTTATGGAAATTATGAGAAAATTATGAAAAAATTTTAAAAGAATATAATATTAGTTACCACATCCAGAACTTTGTTGCCCCTCATTTTCAAAACAATGTTATCTCTTGACATGGCTCTGTCATTGTCTTTTGAAAGCTTACCATGCTGGGAAGTAAATATAACAACTGAGAACTTTGTGAGCAAGAATGAAAAATATATAAAGAAATTATTATATTATTTGGCTTCATTGGCAGATAAAACTAATTTAAAGCAAAAATGGTCAAAGAAATGAAGTCCTAATGGGAGGAACTATTTAGTTATTGGATGAAAAATATGTGTGCACATTTTTTTGTTTGTTTCTTTTTTTTGGGGGGGGGGCACACCTGGCGTTGCTCAGGGGTTACTCCTGGCTGTCTGCTCAGAAATAGCTCCTGGCAGGCACGGGGGACCAGATGGGACACCGGGATTCGAACCAACCACCTTTGGTCCTGGATCGGCTGCTTGCAAGGCAAATGCCGCTGTGCTCTCTCTCCGGGCTCATATGTGCGCACATTTAATTCTTTTAAAGTCCTACCCCTATTCCTGTTCCAATTTATTTATTTATTTATTTTGGTTTTAGGGCCACACCGGTGAGGCTCAGGGGTTACTCCTGGCTCTGTGCTCAGAAATCATTCCTGGCTTTGGGGGACCATATGGGACGCCGGGGGAATCTAACCATGGTCTCCCTAGACTAGCACGAGCAAGGCCTTACCACTTGCACCACCACTCCAGCCCCCCTGTTTCAATTTAATTGAGAATTTTTTTCAAAGCTAAGATCCCAACTATTAAAATAATTATACTTATGGTCAGGAGCTTATAAAAGATTTTGTCAATTACTTTCCTGTGATTTTTTTTGCAATAGAACTTCAGAGTTTAAAATGACAATAACCACTTCTTTGATTAAGGACTTCAAATTTTCTGACCATGATTGTAAATGATGTTCCTTGTCTCAAACCACTCAGAGAGCAATAAAAACACTATAATTAGTAAGGGCTTATCATTTGGTCGATGATGTGCACAGCTGGCTTTTCTAAGCTCACAGTGAATATTGCTCTAAGTCAGATACTCAGACTTCTGCAGGCAAGAAAGTTAGAAGCCATATACAGTGGGAAGCCTATTAGAAAACAGATAATTGTATCATGAATTTCATCTCTGTGAGAACTCAAAGATGAGCGAAACCCAATTAATCCAGCTTTAATTTACTTTGTGATGCAGTTGAACATGAAGGGAATAGAGATAGTTTTATTTTGCTTTAAAAAACAGAAACAACTTCAATGTTTAATATGAGTATATAGAGCCATAGAGTCCACAATATGTAAGAACACAAAGAAGTATAAATTATTCAAATCCCACCACAGAAGAAGTAACATTATGAATATTTTAGCTTTATTCTATATTCCTCTCTACACATATTCCATTTATATTAAAAATGTACTGTAAAATTTGTTCAGGTACATCTAATGGCTCTTTATTTTTCTCAATAATATACCTTTTTTCTTTTTAAATATTTTTCATTTAAAGCATTTTGGTTTACAAAGTTATTTATAGATAAGATTTATATATAAAACTTTTCAGTACAAATCCTACCACCAGTTTCAGCTTCCTTATACCATTATTCCTAGAGTCCATTCTATACCATCACTCCACTACCATGCGTGCCATCATTACAGCCCCCTTTACTAGTTTGGCTGTTAAAGTTTGGGTCTCATGATATGAGATTAATTTTTAAAAATGGAATTTTCATGCATCTGCATTCTAAGCACTACTCCCAATTCTGCAGCTTTGGTGGGACATGTTTTCAGCTGCCAGTGGTTCAGGAAGTACAAGAAGGGGTTGGGGGGATGGTATCAACAAAAAAGTCTGGAGATATAATCTGAAACACTGGCATACCTGGATTTTTTTGGTCAGATTATTGTCTCTGCAGAGAGTCATAAATGAGTGATGAAGGTGGGCTGTTCACAAGCAGTGATTATGGGTGATGGTTGCAGCAAGCATTGCTTCAGAAGGGCAGAAACTTGGCCCATCCTTTCTTCCCAAGATTGCCAGCTTTATCACCAATGTACCCATATTTTTTACAGCGTGGTTTACATCTCTATCAAGAACAGAATGCGTCTAAGGAGCTAGCTGAATGTAGACATGGTGGCAGCATTTGTGGGTGTGGTGTCAGCTGCCCAGAGCTTCTGAAGTACAAGAAGGCAGGAGGAGGGTGCTCACACCCTTATTCTTAACAAAGATTTTTCTTACCAATGCAGTCCAGTTTTCTGGCTCTAATTTTTATCCTCCAAATGCACTCGGTTCCTGATTTTTCTATTTTGAAATCCTGAAAACCCCAACCTCACCTCAACTCTCAACTAGGAATCTTTGAAATTTTCCAAAGTGGGATAAAAATGTGATCAGCTTTGCAATTCTGAAGACACATAAGTAGATATATATGTCAGTAAAAAGTTGTAGGGACACTCAGGGGGAAAAATGAAGATTCAAAGACCAACTAGTGGTTACAATCAATTACAAACAAGCTATTGGTTATACTAGATTCAAGTGCAAAATGGCTTATTGCTTTGGGAAATACATTTGTTTGTAGAGAAGGTAGATTTTAGAGTGGTTTGGGAAATTCAGTGAGACACGTAGTAGTTACTGGCCCCCACCACCATCACAACCACCATCACCACCACCACTTCCACCATCATATCCTCATCACCATCACCAACATCATTATAGTAGTCATTGTAACTGTTACAGTTTTTCTGGCTCTATAGTTTAGTGATTATACATTAAAATGGAATCAATAAGTACATATAAAATCAATGAGACTTCTTAAAATCAGCCCAATTATTCAAACCTGGCAACATGGTTTCAGTGTCCGTTATTGCGGACACAGCCAGAAATAGATGCAGTTTGATATAAATTGCATTACAGATTAGAAGGTCTTAAATCTTGTCTTCTGTTTTGTCAGAAAAGGATGAGGATAATTTTATTTAAAGACCACTTTTAATGAGGGGTTTAAATCAAAAACTATTACCTCTTGTCGCCTTACAAGAAAATGACTAAGATTATATTAAGGATATTTATTAATTTTGGTATTATTCTTGATGTAAATTATAACCAGATGAACTATCAATCAAATGTGCAACATTTCCACACATGCAGGAACCTATTCTTTGGAGGTCTGGGTAAACTTTGTTCTTCATTCAGGAAATTAAGGTATGAGGTACTTGTGCCTTGAATTCACAAAATAAAAAGAGATGTTCATTAAGGGTGGGTGTAAACAAAATATTCTTTTCCACACTACTCTATTGTTATTTTATGCAGTTAAAGTGTTAATCAAAAATGTTATATTAATATGGATTCGTATCTAAATTTCAAGGAGTTAGAATGAAAGGCATTGTTTTTGTTTGTTTGTTGTTGGGCCACATCTAGTGATGCTCAGAGGTTACTCCTGGCTCTGCGCTCAGAAATCACTCCTGGCTTGGGGGACCATAAGGGACACCAGGGATCAAATTGAGGTCCATCCTAGGTCAGCCACATGCAAGGCAGATGCCCTACTGCTGTGCCACTGCTCCAGTCCCGAAATGCAGTTTTAAAGCTGTTATAGCACCATGCTTTCTGTGAGCCTGTAATGTTGCATAAATTAAATATATGCTACAAAATAAAAATTACTATTTTTATTTATAACATTTATTGATTACTAAGGAACAGGTACTGTCCTAAGCACATTTTTGTCTTTGTGAGCAATACCTGAGGTAGATGCTTTAATTTATATTTTACAGATGAATAAACAAAAGTGCTGAGAGGATAATTAACTCTTCTAGTTCTACCTTCAAAATGTACAGTTGAGATTTCAACACAAATAATTTTATGTCAGAGGTTATATAGCTAAATTACGGCTTCACAATGATAAGCCAAGATAGCATTGGCTTATTTATTTTTCATCATCATGATAATTAAAATTTGGGTTAATTTATTTAAAACCAAAAATAATATGTGTCATTATTATCTTCAACTTATAAGTCAGATCAATATTTAAAACCTTCAGAAACTTACATGGAACCCCGAAATACTATAGGGACCCAGGAGGTATCTTTTGGCCATTGCTTTTATCAGCATCACAGATCCAATTCAATTCTGGCTATCACCCTGAGTTAACTATTATCACCTATCATAAAAGGTGTGACAGAGAATTTTGCAAATTAAATGACCTTGAACTTGGGCCGGTGAGGTAGCGTTAGAGGTAAGGTGTTTGCCTTGCAAGTGCTAGCCAAGGAAAGATCGCGACCGCAGTTTGATTCCCCGGAGTCCCATATAGTCCCCCCAAGCCAGGGGCAATTTCTGAACACTTAGCCAGGAGTTAGTAACCCCTGAGCATCAAACGGTTGTGGCCCAAAACACAAACAAACAAAAACAAACAAACAAAAAAAGACCTTGAACTTTATAAAAGTATACATATATCTGTCTTAACCAAGCTTAGATAGTTCAATAACCTTTTCATTAAATAGTGAACTATAATAACAGGAATCTTAGATTTTCACCTTCTTATAGTATGTACTGAAAATATATGCTTTAAGAATGATAGATATAGTGGAGGTAAAAGGTCTTACTAAAAGCAATAAATAACAGTGCATACTATGTTAAATCCAATTTTGTCATTATATAAATAACTCTTATCTTAATAAGTTGGGTATTTTGGTACTGTACACTTTACTTTGGGAAAATATGCAGAAAATTATTTTCCATTCTTCCTAAACCAGAGAGTTGTGTCCAAATGAAGATTTTTTTACCCAACTAAAATTAATTTAATAAAATAAAAATAGCAACTTTAGAGATGAAGTAATTTCCATGTGATTTTAGTGTTGCCTTTCCCAGGGAAAGGCATTTAATTAATTAAAGCCAATTAATTTAGTCCTTCCTAAATTAAATGACATTTTAAAATGACTTTTTATATATATAGTTTATGAATCAGAAGATACAAATTTATAACCCAATAAGAGGACCACAAGTTTTCTTGTAAATATTCAGCAAAACCCTGTTATATCTTATTAGCCGCTACATGAGTATATGTTCTTGCCCCTAGAGTAACAGAATACCAACTCAGTCTAGGGCTTACAAGGCCTCCACTCATTTCCTTCTGTTCCAGCTTTCCATTCTGAGGGAATGAAAGTTCAAGCAGCACAAGGTATAAAAAGAATAGAAACCAATCAAATAGTCTGACTGAATTTTTGAAACAAATCATTTTATAGCTTGAAGAATTATCTCATGCTGGCCTGCAGAACTATTAGAAAAGTTTATCTTACTTGTCTTAAACTGTGATGGCTTCTATAACAAAAACAGCAAAGAATATGGTAACTTAAATAGTCAATACTAATTCCTCATGGGTATGAAGTCTGAGAAGTTACAATCAAGACTCAGGAACATTTAGTATCTACTGAAAGTCTACATTTTGGTTCATAAAAGGTCAAGATCTCCTGATATCCACACCTAAAAGGAAATAACACAAGCAAACTCCCCTAGGATTCCTAAATCAGCACAAATCTAATTCATGATAATTTTGCTCTCATAATCAAATTACTTCCCAAAGACACTACTGACTCTACTACTTTCACCTGGATACTTGGGATTTCAACATATTTATTTTGTGAAGACACAATTTAGTCTATACACTCTAATCCTTTGAGGTGATTGACAGAGTTACGAAAGCAATAGTTGATGGTTATAGATCATAATTAATTAATCCTAGACTCTCGTCTAAAGGGAAATGAGTAAACAAATCAGAAAATCAGTTTTCTCTAGATTCTGATGACTGATTTAAGTAGATAGTCACTAATGGCGATATCAATCAGCGTTACATCATTGTAAACCTAAAGATTATACTTGAATTGGAAAAATGCTGTGCGATGCACATATCTGTGTTGCTTCATTGAAAAATTCTTTTAACTACCTCTCTTTATCAAGATGTCACTTATCTGTGTTTAGTCTTATTTTCACATATAAGGCAAGTGACCATATGCTTTAATAATAGTAAATATTTAGTTCATTTACCAAACCATTTACCAAATATTTACTTCATTACCAAATCTATATAATTTATTAGAATGACTTTATTTCATACATTTGTATTTTAATCTTTTTTTTTTTGGTTTTTGGGCCACACCCTGTGACGCTCAGGGGTTACTCCTGGCTTCTTGGGGGACCATATGGGACGCCGGGGGATCGAACCTCGGTCCGTTCTAGGCTAGCGCAGGCAAGGCAGGCACCTTACCTCCAGCGCCACCGCCCGGCCCCTATATTTTAATCTTAAATATCGTTGAGGTATTGGAGCTTTGCATATGACCTGTGTACAATTCCCCTGCAACCTACTGGTCACCCAAGCCTTACCAGGAATGATTTCTGGATACAGAGCCAGGAGTAGAATCTGAAAACCTCTGGGTGTGCCCTCATCCCCCAAAAGTCTCTGAGATTGATATGAAAGCATGGTCTAACTCAAGAGATACATTATCCATGGAGGATGGAATGTGCTGAGGTTTTGCGAGATAAATATGACTTTTCTTAAGGACAAATGTACTCACTCTGCCCAAATACTTTCCATCAATGGAGCTTTCTTTAGCTCATTGAGAAGATAGTAGATAGCAAGAGAATTTAAATTTTCTGTTTTACTTTGTCAGTCACATCCCTGAGTCAATTTTATTGTTAATTGGAAGTATCGCGTGTATGACTTGCAAACTACTCCTCATACCTGCCTCGTTGGAGATGTTATTATTTAAGAGGGATATCCAGCTTTGAATCCTGTCATTTCTATTTCCCTGGTATTTATGAGAGACAACATAATTTCAGTGAACTTGTTTCCTTGGACTGTAAAGTGAGAAGTAATAATAAGTATCTATTGGGACCATTGTTGCAATTGAAAAGACTATATTTTAATGGACATATAAATTTTATCTGTAAATATATAATATGTAAATAGCATATGTGGATTAATTCAGATAGTGACAGTATATGTAGAAACAGATATCAGAGTTTAAGCTAAAATGTAAAAAACAATGGAAAGAAAACAACTGTGTGAACTATATTTTCCCATTGGAGAATATCTTGTTTTAGCCTCTTATTTCACAAAGAAGGAGAAAAAGAAATAGATGAATGGGCTCAATATTATCTTGAAGAAAATGCTTCTGAGCCTTTGGAATGAACTCTCATACACATCAGACTCCAGTATGCAAATTAAGTCAGATTATTTCTTGTGAAAAGAAAAAGACAGCAATTTTATACCATTTCGCTTTCTCCTGAATAGCAACATTATCAATTTTGAATATTCTCATCTGTAAAATTTAGTGAAGCCAGTGTGATGTTGAAATATTATTTATAAAATATAAATGAATTCCTATCTCAGAATAAACTCATGGAAAATGCCAGCTTTCCCTGGGTGCTTTTTATTCATAATATGCAGAATGAAAACCAAACCACTGTATCACAAAAATTTGACAAAGCAGTGTTGAGGGTGACAGATATTTGAGGCCTAGAAGTTAAAATGTGACATTAAATACTATCAGTAAAGGAATATAATAGTACCTTTCAAACTTTAAAAAAACACCAGTACAGAAATAGGAAATCCAGGAGTCAGGCGTTTAGGAAAATTTTTGAAACCAATTTTTTTCTCTTATACTTCGGAGGTGTATGTATGTCAAAATATTAGAATTGGAAGTTGAAATATAGTCTTAAAAGCCTGCATTAATGGACAATATCACATTAGCAACATAAAAATTTATTTCCAACCCTTCAAAATATAGTAAATGCTACATTTTGAGAAATTACCACACTCCATTGTAAATAAGAAAGATATGAGTCATTTTTAAATGTTTTATGACTGATATAAATATTCGGTCTATCACCCCTTTCCCAGACACATTGTTCTCTTGTTATTATTTGAAATAAAGACATCATTTCTATACCACACTTATGATGATATATTTTGTGAGATTGATTTGTTTCAACATTTCAAAATTTCTAAATAATCTGAAGCACACAATTTATTCCTTTAGTTGTAAATTTAAGATGACTAATATATGGTTATGAGTGAGTTTAGAAATCTATGATTTGAGTTTAGGGAGTCATCTTCCATAGTAATGAAGATAATTTTTTTTTGGTTTTTGGGCCACACCCATTTGATGCTCAGGAGTTATTCCTGGCTATGCGCTCAGAAATTGCCCCTGGCTTGGTGGGACTATATGGGACACCAGGGAATTGAACCGCAGTCCATCCTACACTAGTGCTTGCAAGGAAAACACCTTACCTCTAGTGCCACCTTCCCGGCACCTGAAGATGATTTTTTATATAATGCAGGTAATGTGGTGAATTCTTGCCTAGTCATTGTAAGGTCAAACTATTCCTTCACAAAATTAAAGGACAGTTAAATTACTATAAGGAAGATTAAGAGTTAATACAGAGGTCAAGGTGCATGCCTTGCATGAAGATGATATGGTTCAGTGTCTCCTAGCCTACAAGAACAAGACTTGAAGGCTAAATATAATGGGAAACATAGCAATTGAAGAGGTTATTTGTAATTAGGACTTAAGAATGAAAGGTAAAAATTGATGGGGAAAATCCCAGGAACCAAAATCTAAACTTCAAGAAACAAAATAAAACCGTGCAAACTTGATCAGTAATCCACACAGATCAGAAACCACACAGATATAGTAGCTGCAAGTATGAAGAAAATTTATTATTGTAAATGACTTTTTATCAAAAATGTCAAAGATCAGAGACATCTAGATATCTGACTAAAGATAGCAGATGGTTCTAAAAATTAGATACATTACCTGATTTTAGTAAACAACCCGCTAGACTCGGTGTTTATGAAAAGGTGAAGTGAGTTTCCTGCTCTTCCTCCAGAAGATGAGAACAAGTCTTTCATTTAGTTTATTATTGATCTGTTGTTACCTTTTCACATTACTAGGGCTAACATTTTAGGAAGTGTGTTCCAGAGTAGGCAATAATGAAGCTGGCCTGGATGAAAGAAGAGTGTCAACTTTTCTCATATTTTAAAAAGCCTGGTTCTATAAATAGTATCTGCTAGCCTAAAAGGGAAGCCTTATCTTTTCTACTCTTTTAATTTCATTTTCTTTTTTGTATAAGCATAGCTTAGATTCATTTTCCTAAACATATGCAACTTTCTTATAAATTTCCTCATTATTAGATGTGCTTAACTATTGATGCTAAGAACCATTACTTAAAAAAGTATTCGTTTTTAAGTAAAAAATGACCAGACTGGAACACCAAACAGAATAGATACCCAACCTATAACAAGCTATAAGGTGGATAGCAGTTACACTAGGATTCTGGGGGGTAAAGGAGGGATACGTGGGAGACATGCTGAGAATAGGAGTGGAGGGAGGACAACATTGGTGGTGGGAATGCCTTCATTCATTGTTCACTATGTACTGTATATAATTCTGTGTAATGAACTTCAGTCACAATAAAAAAATGTATTTGTTTTGAAATCATTATAAAACTATTCTGAAAAATGTCTAATCATGAGCAGAAATTATAAACAACCACTCACCTATCCCACCAGTTTTTTCTTATATTTAATGACAGCTAGTTTTAAGTCCAGGCCATTGAATTAATCTTAAACCAGTTATGAACAAACCTTGCATGAACAGTCTTGGATTTTGGTTTTAACATTCAATTTAATTTAAAATAATCAGGGTAAATAAGAAACTGTTACTTGCCTCAGCAAGTTGATCTGGATAATCCAACTGCAAATCCTCCTGTTAGGAGCAGATTTGAAAACCTTAACAAAAAGAATATTTCATAAAAGCATTTCTCTGTCACATCACTTCTACTTCCTTAAGCTCAAAAAGCCGTCTCTTTCAGCAAGACTCCTCGCTCACTACATGTTTAAAACCCTTTTATAACCTATTTAAGATATTTTTACTTTTTATATAAAAGGAATTGAGTTAATAGTGAAATTCCAATGATACACATATACAACGTGAAAACTTTACCCCTTGCTTCAGCCTTGTGTTTATCATTAGCTTTTGTACTTTTAATTCTAATTTACTCTCTCAGTCCTCTTTTTCTGTCCTTTATAATTATCTAGGATACCCCAGCATATATTCTATAAGAAATCTATAGAAAGTTGTGTTTCTCTCTTTTTTCCATAATTTTTAAAAGATTCACCCCAATTCTTCATATCTCCTTATTAAGGGAAAGTGACATTTAATTTAGAGACTGCTTTCAAAACTTCTCATCTTCTTCAGATCTAGAAAGGAAGGAGAATGGAGACTAATGAATACTGGGAAATTATTTATTTCTATCTGCAAAATTTCCAGTCAACAGTTCTGTTTGTAGATACTTTTTGTCACTTTAAAAGTTTTAAGACAGAGGCTGGAGTAATAGCACAGAGTGTCAGGCGCACTACCAACCTGCTTTTAATTGAATATTTTCTGGAACTTTTTTTTTTTTTCGGTTTTTGGGACACACCTGTGATGCTCAGGGGTTACTCCTGGCTATGCACTCAGAAATCACTCCGGGCTAGGGGGACCATATGGGACACCGAGGAATTGAACCACAGTCTATCCTATATTGGTCGAATGCAAGGCAAACACCCTACCACTGGCCCCTTTTTTCTGGAATGTTACAGCAATTTGTAGGAAGAATGCCCTAATGTCCAAAAGATGAAGATGGTTAAAACTTAAAGATGGCAAAAATGAAACCAAATTCTCTTTCTTTAACATAGTTAGAGAAAAAGCAGTATAACCACTGCCATTGTCCATTAAAAAATTCAGTATTTGACTCCTGAGCTAGAGACAGCTTCTTTGCCTCTATATCTTTTTAATTACCCAACAAATTACAGGTGACAGATATTTGACACCTCAACTGTGTAACAAAATATCTCCAGGGAAGAGATCTTCACTGGTGATATGATGCTAACACTACCATATGATGTTAAGATAGATGGATGTTTTAGGACCAACAACTCAGCAGAGAAGGTCACAAATCAGGGAGTGTGAGTTAGGTTCTATCTCTTGTATTATCCCACAAAATTAATCTAAGTTGGCTTTTTCCAATAACCATGCAACTTTATCTTTGAGCAACAGCTGGGATTAGGCAATATGTAAACTAATAAATAAAAGTCAAAATAGAAGAAATTGTGAATGAAAACCTGATAAGATCTCAAGGAGAAAATGTTTCCTCAAGTTTCTCACGGATCTGAATATTATCAGGTTTTATTCAGCTGCAGAATCAAAAACCACATCGCTGATTTCCTCAAGAATTCCTAGTTTTCCTACTAACATCAAGCTCTTCGTCACTTTTTCTTTGTCCACTGAGCTCAGCTAGGAGGCATCCTGACAAATGCTTATATGTTCCGTTTCCCTTGGTCTTCATTCATATCTTCCTACACTGAACTCACAGAACTAACATCTACTTTGATCTTAATTTAAATATTATAATTATTATAATGCTTTAGAATGTAATCATTCTTCTTATATTAAGAAATTAAATTTCCATGTAGCATTCATTTAAAAAATTTAATGATATTAATTGAAATATAAATCACCCAGCTACTCAAATGAGATTTTGAAAATGTACCCCTGAGTTTTATTTACAGTCATTCCCTAATTTCAGACAATTTCTAATTTCAGCCACCTAAATAAGTTCCTTACCCATGCAGTGACCCAATATTCCCTACCCCCCAGCTCGTGTATTACTAGAAATTCTGTCTCTATGGGATTCCCTAATTTGAACATTTTATACCATAAGGATCTTACAATATGTGTTCTTTCATTTTGATTATCATTTTAAAGTTATCTATATGTAGCATCTATGAATAAAACAAACTAGGAAACTTGAAAAAAAATCTCAATCCAGCATTGTTCTTCACATATCTTGAATTAATATTGCCAGTTTTTAGAAGTCAGCAGGATTGAAAATTTCAGAGAGAAATTATCTCAGAGACCACTTAAAGTGCCTGTGCCATGAATCTTATATGCTTATGAAGGGTATTCACAAATATTTGGATAATTTGCCAACTTATTTTTATGCTTTCTTTACTTTTTCTTAGAACTTCTACTTTTTTATACTCTTAGGGTCAAATCATTTTACTATCAATTTAAAAATCTATTTTTCCATGGAAATTAGAATTGTTATTGAAATCTTGCTCTAATAAAACTTCTAAAATCTGCCCTGGGTGGTATACACCAGAATTTGTCTTATTATCTATAATAACACCTATAATAAGGGATTATTCTGAGGAAAAGTTGTATAAGTGCTTCTGATGGTGCCATGATTCTAACTGGAGAGTGAAATATTTTAGAATATTCTAAACAAGAATTTAAGGTACTTCCCCTTCTATTCAACATGATGCAAATTTGGGTGGCTCAAATAGTATAAGGATTATAGATAGAAACTACATATATGAGTTTTAGTCTTGATTTATACTATTTTGTGAACTTGAACAACTCAATCTTAGACTCAATTTCCATTGTTTAAATGCTGGTAATCAATCCTCTTTTACTTTGCCAAGTGCCTTTCTCTTACATCTCTTTAAAACACTTAAATGCTTTGAAAACAGGCAGGCGTTCTAGAAATGTGTATTTGGATGTTTTTCTTCATGCTCTTGCAAAAGCAGGTGTTCTAGAAATGCAGATTTGAATGTTTTTCTTCAAGCTCCTGAAATTCATCACCCTTAATTTATGGTTTTATTGAAATAAGATATCATAGGGTAAAAATGCACACCCAAAACTTAAACCTCTGAGCTAATCTGGGCTGCTATATTCAACCATACTATAACATACTTGACAGTACTGGAGACTCAAACTGACTTCTGAAAGTCTTTAACAAAATGCCGTGTTGTGCTAAACATAAGCCATCAGGCTAAGATAATAGTAAGTTCCTTCTCAATGAGATACAATAATCTAACAGAGCTCATTATTGAATATTTAGCCTGAAAACATCAGATACATTGGACACTGAATGTTTCATTTTTAAATAATAGTAAACTCCAAAATGAGAATACTCAAATTTAGAATATGTGAGTTTTCCTCTATCAACACAAATTGTAATTTTCTCTACTAAACTCTAAAGTCTGGGGGGAATATCACACTTAAAAATTGTTAAGAAGGGGCCGGGAAGGTGGCGCTAGAGCTAAGGTGTCTGCCTTACAAGCGCTAGCCAAGGAACGGACCGCGGTTCGATCCCCCGGCGTCCCATATGGTCCCCCCAAGCCAGGGGCGATTTCTGAGCACATAGCCAGGAGTAACCCCTGAGCGTCAAACGGGTGTGGCCCAAAAACCAAAAAAAAAAAAAAAAATTGTTAAGAAGATATACATAATTCTAGTACAGAAAAACAAAGGTGAACCAAATTTCAACACATGTCTTAGAGAATAAGAAATAAAATAAAAGAGGTGCTCCCTATTGGTAAGAATCAATTTTAGGTAAGCAGGTGTATAGGTTTTTGATATAAGGAATATTCATAGCTGTAGATAAAGGCATTGTGTTCTTAGTGATGTCACCCTGATATTTCTGACAGAGAGAACATGGTATATTTTACTCCATTTGGCTGCATTGTTCTTCACAGAATGGCATCTAAGTTTGAATTCTATGAACTGTTTAATTCCATCTCATATCTCTTTTTGATTAATAGCTCCATAAGATTATGTTGTCAGTGACTAACATCCCTAACTAAGAGTACTCCATCATGGCTCCTTAGGAGATGAAAAAGAAGCACAGAATTCAGCATTCACCAGTCAGGAACATAAAAAGAGGCTTGTTTGTGATAATTATTTATACTTTCTCTAGTATTATAAAAACTAAAAGAATAATAGGATTTTTAATGATTAGGGTAAGTTTAGGGTTATATGTCTAAAGGTTTGTGGTCACGAAGTTGTGGGGTTCTAATATATATCTTATTTAAAATATTTCAAAACCTTTCTTTTGAATTTCTTTTCGACAAATTAATATTAAAATTGTTTGGCCAAAGGTTAATATGGATGTTTTAATTAACAATAGAAAATTCTTCTTTAATATACTTAAAACTATCTGTATAAGATAAACAGAGTGCTAATCCCATTTTACCCTGCTGAATACTCTCTGCTTAATAATTTCTACTTTTTGTAGGTCCTGGATTTTGAGGCACTGCATTAAAATTATGACTCTAGGCACAAAGACATTTTTGTTTGTTTGCTTGATTTTGGTCCAAACCCACAGGACCTCAGGGCTTACATCTGGCTCTTTTCTCAGGAATCACTCCTGGAAAACACAGGAAACTAAATGGATACCAGAAATCAAACCTAAGTTAGCCACATAGAAGGCAAATGCCCTATGTGCTGTACTATCACTCTGGCCCCAAATCTTGGAAAAATTTTGAAAAGCATAGTTTTCTATGTTTAAGATAAGAAAGACATTCAAAGGTTATTATATCAATTGATTATTTCCCCATTCTTGTTAAAACTTATATGCACACACAAAGACATAACCTTTTAGTTCCCAGAGCTGGATGCTTGTTTCCTTCCTTCCAAATGAAGACTTATTTTGATCGTGTTTAAATTTAAACAAACACTAGTCAACTAAAATATTGAAACTTCAAAAAGAAAACATAATTTATTGACATAATTAAAGATAACCTCCTGGGGCCGAAGCTGTGGTGCAAGCAGTAGGGCATTTGCCTTGCACGTGCTAACCTAGGACAGACCGCAGATCCATCCCCTGGCATCGCATATGGTCCCCCAAGCCAGGAGCGATTTCTGAGTGCATAGCCAGGAGTAACCCCTCAACATCACTGGGTGTGACCCAACCCCCAAAAGATAATATCCCTACATATACAGTACAATATGTGTCATATTTTCCACAGCTAATTGTTATATAGTGGCTATGGCTATATATACAAACTATTTCCTCTTCTCATTAAAAGATTAGAGATCCACAGAGATGCCCAAGATATATACAACCTAATTCCTATGACATAACTTTATATAGAAAAAGAAAATTTCTAGATGTGAATAATTTTAGAATCTTGAGATGGGATATTATTCCAATGATCTGGGTAGACAAAATGTAAGCACAAGAAAAGCAGGAAGGTAAAAGTAAGGGAATGAAACTAATCCACAAAAGCAGAGGAAACAGAGACAAACAAAGGAGATGCCATGCTTCTGTTTTTGAGCCAAAAGGAGGTCTTTGAACCATGGAATCTCTTGATACTAAAACAGGCAATCAAACAGATTCCCTTCTAGAACCTCCAGAGAAATTTATCCTTCTGACATTTGATTTTAAAATTTTAAGATTTCAGTGCTGAAAGGAGAGAAAATGACATGCAAGGCTTCCCACCGTTGACAATAAAGCAAACTACAGTGTCAAAAAAAGAAAGAAAGAGAGTTGGAGAGTGAGAAAAAGAATAAAATTGCTTGCACTAGAGACAGGCGGGAGGGGGAGAGTAAATGGGAGACATTGGTGACAAGGATACACTGGTGAAGGATGCTGTACACTGTAAAACTAAAACCCATCAAGAATTTTGTAATCATGGTGCTTCAATAAAGCTATTAATTAAAAAAAACAATGATTTCTAACCTGACGAACAGTAAGTAATAAAGTTATAGTGTCTTAATCAAAGATGTATTACTTTGTTAGAGGGTACTAATAAATTCTTCTTGGGTATATTTGGATCATATTTCTCAACTTTCTCAGAAGTTATATGTGATCGTGTGAATCAGTTCTGGAATAGAATTCTTTCTCAAAATCTTCCCTATTCATTATTCTTAGATGCATGATACATGAAAATGATGTAGCACAGAATTCATAGATAGCTCTATGAGAGGCCAGAGCTAGAATGTGAAGGGAAACTGCTGCTTTAGGTTAAAATGACAAAGTAGTTTCTCTAAAAACTACATGGCACCATGTTTAATCAAAAATAAAGTTCCAATGTGGGCAGTCGGTGAGATTTTAGGTATGTGTGGAAGTCAATAGGTATATATCATACTATTACATCAAACTAATAAAGATGTGTATATTTAGCATATATGTTATACTAGGTACTAGTGAAAAAAAGGAATAATGTACTTCAACTTTCATCAAACATATGTGTCTTTTGCTTAGTAAAAAAATTTCCTAATAATTTTTCTAACACTCAGTTAAGATATATTATCAATAGAGTTGTAATGGTTTAAGAAGAAACATGGGAACTAATGAGAGTAGCTTTAATAACAAAATCACATATCCCAAAGAATAACTACTTCTATTATCATAGTATACTAACTTTATAAAAATAACTTGAATATCTTTTAAAATCAAAATATCTGGAGTGATAGCACAGTGGTAAGGTGTTTGCCTTACACATAGCTAACCCTAGATGGGCCCATGTTCAATTCCTGGCATCCCATACGGTTCCCAAGAGTTTGCCAGGAGTGATTTATGAGCACAGAGTGAGGAGTAACCCCTGAGCAATGGTCAGATGTGACCCAAAACAAAACAAAGCAAAAATATATTTGTATCTTTCTTCTTAATCCTGAAAATCCATTGTGATGTGAATGTCCTCTGGATGTAAAAGGTGATTCAAAGTCACATTTATTTTTATCCTGAAGCTCCAAGAATGCATATTGGTCAAAATATAGACAAAAACATATGAGAGGTATACAACCATGATTCAGCACATGAGACCAAGAATGGAACACATCACATCCATTCACATTCTACTGGAATCAATCAGTACTGTCATTAATTTCATCTGCAAAAGAGATGATGAGATGATATGACTACTCACATGTCAAAGCAATGTGGGAAGAGAGACATACACTGAAGTTGGCCACTTGGACATATCTGCTATGGCCATTATCAAATTACTTATCAGTAGCAAATACTTTATGAGGATTTCTCTTTAAATAATAAATGAATCTCTGAAACAGTAATATAATGTCCTCTAATTTATAGATAATTAAAAAATAAGTCTCTAGAAGATTAATTAATAAGGTTGTGCAGACTCTAAAAAACAAAGAACTTTTTAGTTTTTCTTTTAATCTTTTCTTCTCCATTTTTTCTTTTTTTGGTTTTGTGACCACAGACGGTGGCTCTCTGGGGTTACTCCTGGATTTGTGCTCAGAAATTTCTGCTGGCAGGCTCAGGGGAGCATATGCAATGCCTGGAATTGAACTGGGTCTGTCCTGGGTCAGCCACGTGCAAGGCCCTACCCCTGTGGTATCGCTACAGACTTTTTTTAGTTTTTATTGAGAATTAATATAGTTCTATATAGCACAATCTCAAAATAAAAACAAAAACAAATTGAAACAGGAAAGAGATACATTTTTCTGTGATAAAATTTTCTGTGATAAAAATATATTGCATCCCACTTACTTGTGGGTTATTTGTGGTCTCAGGGAACAGGAGTGTTTGTGAGACATGGCTGTCTGGATGTTGTGTTTGCATGGGTAGTGGGGTGTTTTTCTCTTCACAATTGTGATAACAGGGAATGTATAACAGGAACTTATACAATATTATTTAATGTTGGAGAAGCTATGTTTTTCATTTAATAGTATCCCAGCTCAACCTTTAAAACTGTCTCCTTCTCACTCGCAAATCATAAGAACGTTTTAATGTTGAGATATAACCAACCAAAACATGAAAGTCTCCTGCCTTTGTTTTGTTGTTGTTGTTTTGTTTTGGGGTCACACCTGGCAGCACTTAGGGGTTACTCCTGGCTCTCAGGGAACCATATAGGATGCCAGGATTCAAACTACCAACCTGCATGCAAGGCAAACGCCTTACCTCCACACTATCTCTCCAGCCCCTCCTGCCTTTGATTTTTGATTCTAACTCTGTCGTAGAATGTTTGGAGAATAGTTTTTACCCCTTTACCCCTATTCTTGAGAAGACATTCAAGATATCTCATGTTTAATTCTGGATACCTCACAAAAGGTGATCAATTTAATTCTTTCTTTAGCATTAAAAGATATTTAGCAGAGATTAACAGATGGGAATATATTAAGCTGAGAAGCTTCTGCACCTCAAAGGAAATAGTGCCCAGGATACAAGAGGAACAGGAATCTATTATGCTGAGTGAAATAAGTCAGAGAGAGAGAGAGAGAGAGAGAGAGAGAGAGAGAGAGAGAGAGAAACGCAGAATGGTCTCACTCATCTATGGGTTTTAAGAAAAATGAAAGACATTCTTGCAATAATAATTTTCAGACACAAAAGAGAAAAGAGCTGGAAGTTCCAGCTCACCTCAGGAAGCTCACCACAAAGAGTGATGAGTTTAGTTAGAGAAATAATTACATTTTGAACTGTCCTAATAATGAGAATGTATGAGGGAAATGGAGAGCCTGTTTAGAGTACAGGCAGGGTTGGGTGGGGAGGAGGGAGATTTGGGACATTGGTGATGGGAATGTTGCACTGGTGATGGGTGGTGTTCTTTACAGGACTGAAACCCAAACACAATCATGTATGTAATCAAGGTGTTTAAATAAAAAAAAATAAATAAAAAATAAAAAAAATAAAAAAAAGATAGTTAATGAATTTAGTACAGTCAAAACATAAAAAAAGAGTGGTAATGCCCGGAAATTTTCTAGTAATTACATGGGTGACAATGATGATAATAATGGCAGATACAGGAAAGGGATGCTCAATAACATAACAAAAAATATAACATATGTGTTTCCTGGGTTGTATACATCCTAGTTACAAGAGCAGCTGTGCACCCAGCAGGGTTACAAAGCTAAAGCAGCACAGAATACACACAGTTTTGTGAAGGAGTTGAGGAAAGGAAGTAGCAGGTACTGAGGTATTTAGTGCTTTATGCTCAGAGTGGGTCTGAATTAAGGCAGAACTGTCTTGCCTAGATCAATCTTTCCAGAAAATACCAAATACCCTGAATAACTATAATCACAGATTGTGTACCTTTTATCTTATTTTTCTTTTTTATAAAAAAGATCATAGGGTCTCTATTCCAAATTTTTTAAAATTGTACCAGTATTATTTAAAATTCAGTCACATAGACAGATATCAAACTATCTTTGATGCAATATTGGAATATGCATGCAGAAAAACATGGTGACAGGCAAGGAAATACAGAGTGGCTTAAAAACTAAGATAATTGTAATTTAAGTTCCTATTGACTATCAGGTGTGTGTGTGTGTGTGTGTGTGTGTGTGTGTGTGTGTGTGTGTGTGTTCCAGTTTCCTTATTCTACTATATGACAAGGAAAAACTAAGGTGATCAGAAAGGAGCCTATAGGACAATAGGAAATTGTCCCAGTATAATAAATTTTCTGATTTCCCTTATATTTTACTGTTCATAGTAGCATTTAGTGTAGACAGTATAGTGAGAAAGGAGGGAGGAAAATCTACTTCAAAAACTGAAAAAAAATGATATGATGAGGCAGGAGACTGAAAGGGGAAAGTTTTCTATCTTCTTAAGAAAGGCGCATTGGTCTACCCAAAACTAAGGAAGCAAAATCTGTTCTTGTGATCCATTCCCTGTGGAAACAAGGGTTTTGCTCTGATGGGCTTCCATTTTCTGAGAATATTCTACACATGAATAGATGGATGTTTTACTAAATGGAACGATAACTTGAACTTAAGAAAAAGAAATATTGGAGAGACAAAGACTGAGGAGAGAGAGAGTTTATGGAATCAAATGATTCAGTGTGGAGACTGGTAAATCCAAATCTGAACTGTAGACCAGCAGGCCAGTTTGATAATAATACCCAAAGACAATCAAAGACAATAGAGATATGGGTTGAAAGGACCAGTTTATGTATGAATCTCACTGCAAAGAGTGGTGAGCACAGTTAGAGAAATAACTACATTAAGAACTACCATGGCAATGATAGTGAGAGAGAGAAATAGAATGCCTATTCTGAATCAGGCAGGTATGGGAGAGGAGGGGAAAAAAATCTACCGATTCAACTATTGATATTGTCTAAAACATGCCCTCACATATAACCTATAATAATCTGTTTATTAATTTTTATTAGTACTTTGAATTATTTATTTTTCTCGTTCCACTGCAATTTCTCATGGGCATAATTCTAATACCACACCCTTCACCAGTATTTCTGCTTTTCCCTCCTCCCTCAACACCCCCCAACTCCATTGTGTGGGGCAGTTCCCACACAATGTTGCATTTGGATCTTTGCTGTTGCCTTGCTGCTTAACTTTAAGTCCACATATGTCAGAAGGCTCATTATTTTTATGTCCCCTTCATTCTAAATGACTTCACACATCATGGTATCCTCTAGTTATATCAAAATTGCTGCAAATTACATGATTTTGTTCTTAGCATTCTTGGCATTCATTTGTTCTTAGAAGTTCATAGCATTTCATTGTGTATATAAAAAAGTTCTCAGTCTATACATTTCAGTTGTTTCTATGTCTTGGCTATAGTACAAAGTGCTGAGATGAACGTTAGTATGCATATATCCTTTAGAATTCATGTTTTTGTGTTTTGGAGATAGATGGCAAGAAGTGGTATTTCTGGATCATGTGGGATATTCCTATTTTTTTTTGAGAAATTTTCATATTGCTTTCCATAGAGGTTGAATAAGATGACATTCCCACCAAAAGTGGATATGTCTTCCTTTCTTAGCTCAATCTACCAAAACTGGCTATTTCCAAATAGTTTGATTATCATACTTGTAAGATTGTATTCTGTGGTTCAAATCCCGGCATCCCATATGGTCTCCCGTGCCTGCCGGGGGCGATTTCTGAGCGTAGAGCCAGGAGTAGCCCTTGACCAGAGAGGTGGTGCTAGAGGTAAGGCGTCTGCCTTGCAAGCACTAGCCTAGGACGGACCGAGGTTCGATCCCCAGGCATCCCATATGGTCCCCCCAAGCCAGGGGTGATTTCTGAGCACGTAGCCAGGAGTAATCCCTGAGCATCAAACGGTTGTGTCCCCCCAACCCCCAAAAAAGAAATTAGGGTCTAGAGCAGAATTGGTATCTCCAAGGCCCTTTCTTGCCTCTTGATTATTTGCTCTTTTGCATTTCTAAATCTAGGATGTGGCTTTACAGCTCATAAGGTGTTTAAAGAAGTTTCTAAGTGAGCTGATGGCTTCAGGATAGGCACAGAGCTTTCCCTTTGAGATTAAGGTTTGAGCAGAATCTACTCAGAGCCTTGTCATTAAATACACTTACAAGAGAGTTAGAATGGAAAACACTCAGGCGCAAACTTGAGGAGGTACAAAGAGAGCTTTCTGATTCAACTCGACATTTGTGGTTGCATCAAAATTGATGCCCAGAATGGTTAACCTGTATGAAAGTACAGAACACATGTAAAGGTTTAAAATTCCCCGTAAATCCAACTTCTTGGATTATATTCTGTGTTCTGGACTTCAGTAGTTCTTCCAATAAACTTATTTATAACCTATTAAAAGAAAGAAAAAGAATCTCTGCATTCAATTTCCTAGTGAATTCTGATAATGTTTCAGTGGTTCCATCAAAGTATTTTATGGATTCTACTTTAATTTCAAAATCATTAATTCACTTTTATTTTACTTTTGTGAAGGGTGTGAGGTATGATTCTAATTTTATTTTAATTTTTTTTAACTTTTGGCCATCCAGTAAAAGCTAGAATAATAATTAACCAAATACCTGATTATCATGGTCTAGTCAATTTGACACATAAAGTTAGCCTTATAAAAGTGCTACTGTGAAATTCATTAAAAGATCATTAGTTTCTGGGAGATGTATTCCCCATCTTCTGCCTTCCTCCCCATTAAAAAAAGCAAGGTTTCTAAACCTTTTTTTCTGGCTAAGGTTCTCTTTGAAACTTGTTTAGTTCATGTTGGTTCCCTGTCTTGCCTATTGGTTCCTATTCTTGTTCCATAATCTCATACTTACATATATATTTTTTTACCTTTGAACCCTTTGGAATATCCTGGTGGCCCACAGGATATCTGTTTATTTTATTTATTTTATTTTATTTTATTTGTTTTTGGATCACACCCAGCTGCACTCAGGGGTTACTCCTGGCTCCATGCTCAAAAATCACTCCTGGCAGACTCAGGGGGAGCCATATGGGATGCCAGGATTCAAACCAATGACCTTCTGCATGAAAGGCAAACGCCTTACATTCATGCTATCTCTCCGGCCCAGGATATCTGTTTAAGAAATATTGAATATGGATCTGATCCTGAATCTGAACTATATACTGAACTATATACTAAGAAAGCACAAGTTTGGGCACTTTCAAAGCTTATATAGTTGGTCTGAAACTATTTAGAGAAAAACTCTTAAAACATAATGTTTATTTTAATCTCACACACTGCTGGTAGAAAGGAAAAATAAAAGAAATGGAGTGCCAGAAACAAAAGTATTATGAGAATATTGAAACCAAAGCCATAATAGGTAAGGACAAATCACAATAATATTTTTATTAATTTTAATGTTGAATCCGTTTATTTGCTTGACAAAATAATGTCCTCTTGATCCCAGCTAATCTTTCTAAAGCATTTGTTAGTTCAAAAGTAAGAAAATAATAAATGTTTACTAAGCTCGACAACTTTAATGTTTCATCCTGCAATTTATAATATAATTGATTTTTTTGGTTCACAAATAATGTTGTTCATGATTGAGTCAGTCGTAGAATGTACAATACCCTTCACAGCGCATATATCTTACTACCAATTACCCCAGTTTCCCTCTCACCCTCCCTCTGCCTCTTTTGACTCTAGGGCAAATATTCTTCTCTCTATCTGCCTCTCATTCTTTCTCTTTTTTTTTCTTCCTTTTTTTCCTTTTAGACACTTTGTTTTGTAGAACAGTGCACATCACTTGCCAACCAAGCCCAGTTTCCCTCCCACCTACCCTCACTCACCTGAATCTGGTATTTTACTTGTCTCTCTCTTTTCTTTTTGATACTGTGGTTTGCACTATTGCTAATTAAGAGGTACAATTTAAGGTTGGAAAAAGTGATGTTTACCATCTACTTTGTACAAAGGATTGCCTTAAATATTCATAATATTCATGGACATTTATTGTTCCCAATAAATTTCAGGAGAGTTTAATCCACTTCTTTAAAATTGGTGGAAGAGACAAAAAAATTGGTGGAAGAAGGAAGAGATGGCCATTGGTGATGGGAAGGTTGCAAGGGTGAAGGGGAGTGTTCTTGTTATGACTAAAATCCAACTATAATTATATTTGTAATCACGATGTTTAAATGAAGAAATTATTTAATTAAAAACAAATAAATAAAATAATTGGAAAAAGTTGAAAAAATTAATTTGCATGGGTATCCATAAGGATTTTATCAAATATGTACAATGCTTTGGGAAGTGTTGCTATTTTAATTATGTTTATCTTCCCAATCTCTGAGCAGGGTATATGTCTCCATTTTCTTGTGTCCTCTTTTGTTTCTTGAAGCAGTTTTCTTTATATAGGTCTTTCATACCCTTAGTTAAGTTGACTCCAGGCCATTTGATTTTCTGAGGCACAATTGTGAATAAGATTATTTATACCATATCTTTCCTCTTTCATTATTTGTGTATAGGAAAGCCAAAATATTTGCACATTATTTTTGTAGCCTGCCATTTTATTTTACTATAAAATTAGATCTTTTCTACAAGATTTTGGTAGTTTTTTAAACGACTTTTTTTTTTTTTTTTTTTTTTGCTTTTTGAGCCACACCCGGTGACACTCAGGAGTTACACCTGGCTATGCACTCAGAAATTGCTCCTGGCTTGGGGGACCATATGAGACACCGGGTGATCAAACTGCAGTCTGTCCTAGGTTAGCATGTGTAAGGCAAATGTCCTACTGCTTGCATCACCATTCTGGCCCCTAAATATAGTAATCATATACTTTCTATGTATAGTAATCATATCATCTGAAATCAGTGTGAGCTTGATTTCTTCTTTTCCTTTCTGGATGCCTTTGGTATTTTTTGCCTGACTTCTATGGCATATACTTCCAGGACAAAAATGAATAGAAGTGGTAACATGGGGTAACTTTGTCTTATGCCATAATTTATAGTAAAGGCTTTTAGTTTTTCCTAATGAATATAATGTTTTGTCATAGGCTTGTGATAAATGGCCTTGACTATATTGATAAAAGTTTCTTCAATTCCCATTGACTGAAAGCTTTTTATCATGAATAGGTATTGGACTTTGACAAATGCTTCCACCACATTTTTTGCTATTATATGGTTTTTATTTATTTTTTTTATTAATATGGGCTCCTTGACTAGAAGAAATGTGTGGTTGCAGAGTAAAGTGGAGTGGTAGCTATTTTGGCTGGCCACTCACATCTCAGTTTAATTCCACAACATTTTTATCAGTACTTTATAATTGAATATTATAGTAACCACAAATCGAGATACATTTGTAATTTTAAATGTTAGTAATTAAATAAAAAGGTAAAAATAAAAGTAAAATTAAATAAGATAATATGTTTAATGTTACAAAAACATCAAAATTATCATTTCATAATGTGTTAGAATTAATGAGCTGTTTTAGATTTGATTTTTCAGTCTTCAAAATGAGATGTGTATTTTATTCTTACAGAAAAGTTCAAATTACTTTAGCCATGTCTAAAATTCTCAATATCTATGTGTTTGGCTATTGGATATGGTACCAAGCATCATTTCTCTAAACTCTTACCAACTTGACCCTCTACTCAATACATTATATTGAATACATATATATGTATATATATACATACATATGTAACTAAGTGTGTTTTCCTGCTATTTTTGCATTATCTTGTCTTATTTCACAGACACAGATTATCATTTTGTTTCCTCCTGAACTGTTTTAGTCTTCTAGCTCCTTTTTCTTTCTTCAAACTTTTATCTCTTATAGTCTCTTTCCCTGATCTTTTCTTCCTTCTTTTTATCCATTCTTATTCCTCTTCCTTTTCCCACCTTCTTGTCCACTTTATTATTTTATTTTTTCCTTCTCTGTGTTTCTGTCTATCAGTGTCTCTGTGTGGATTTTCTAGGCTCATTACTCAGCTTCCAATATTTGATCTATGAATAATCACAGTTTTATATCCTTCTAAAATGGCATAATCTTCCTTCTGTTATTTTCTAACAAGTGAGCAATAGAAATTCTTTCAACAAATATATAGTTTGATATTCCTGACTCAATGGACATGGCATCAACATAAACATATACTGCAATTCCATCCCAGGTATTCTTTCCCTTTTCTTTTACATGACTCTAGTTATAAAAGAAGTAACTCTAAAGCTCTTTATCTTTTAAAACTCAAATTCTACAACACCACCATCTTTCAGAGTCCATTCCTAATTTTTAGATGGCTTGCCCATAAGTTCCCTTAATAAAATATATTAAGATGCTCTTCACACTGTTGAGTGTTGCTAACTTTCTCATCTGTCTTTTATACTTACTATGCTGAGAATAAAGATAAAGTTCCTTAAATTCCAAGATTCTGCCCAACTCAGCACAGAATTTACATATTGTAGGTACTCAACAAATATTTTTTAGCTAATAAGTAAAGCCAGAGTCAGAGACACACAATAGAGTCCTATTGTGTGTATTATCTATAAAATCTAATGTTCATATTTCAAAAGGTAAAATAAACCATTTCTCCCACTTCTTCTGCCACAAGGACATTGACCAGATCCAGCTGAGATATTTACTAAAATACTCTGGGGGGCTTTTAAAGTGTTTTCAAAACCTATACTCTAAAAAAAAAATACATCACAACTGAAGTGATAGCATAGTGTTTGCCTACCCAGGGTGTTTGCCTACCCAGGTTTGATTTCCAGCATCCCATTAAGTTCCCTAAGCCTGTAAAGAATAATTCCTGAGTGTAGAGCCAAGAGTAACAGCAGAATGTCACCAGGAACAAAAACCAAAGCAACACAAAAGCATAAAAGAAGATAAATATGTATTTAAGAGAAAAAAGTCTGACAATGGTACATTCATGTGGGAATATTCAGGGTTTCCTTAATACAAGCCAAGAAAAACACTATTTGTAATCTTATCTAAGTTTTTCTTTTAATAAAAATTGTGACTCATATAAATTCTATAGTATGCTACATGAACAACAAAGTGAACAGATGGATGTGTTCTTTTAGCCAATTCAACTATAAAAATTAAGATTCACTGCAAACATAAACACTCATGATAGTCTTCACCTTATGAAAATATTTACCTGTCCTTTTGTTCCATTTAACAACTTAGTATGATTTCCTTTATAAAATATGTATATAAGAATACCTCAGAATTAATAATTTTAATTAATATTTAAAATCATTTTCAAAATCCATCTAAAATCTCATTTTATGTCAACAAAATACTCTGAAGTAAGAAAGTGAATAATTACATAAATATTATTATAAGAACAATACATAAATAGCAATTATAAATGATCATGGTAATAAAGAATGAATAATAATTGACTTCTTCAATCTCTAAGAAACTTTACACGATAGGTTATTAATGTCTTAATTTTTTTCTTCACTCATTAGGGAAGGTAGAATTTCTCAGAATGTCTAGAGGTTTTTTATGAAGTCATAGGGCAGTTGATCTGGAGAGTCCAGCAATGTAGCCTGATTACTTAGATATAACATAGTCAAGGGTCACCAAGTCCACATCTGGCAGTGACAGGAGAAACAACAAGTGGTCTGAAGGACTGAACTCAGATCTGTGCACATGCTAACATATGTATTTGTTGCTGAATTATCTGCCCATTTCTCCATTGAGAGAATTATTTAATAGGTGCAATATTCTATTCTATTTCATTACTTTCAGTGTTTCGTATTTATTGTAGCATATTCAATAGTTGTCTTCATTCAATAATGTTCTCAAGTCTCAATTTCAGGTACCCACAAATATTTTTTTAAAAAAATTTAGTTTTAAAAATAGACAATTTAAGGTGTTATTGGCAAAGGATATTAGGATAATTTTGGATTTAAAGTGAGTCCAAAGTGTAATGAGTACTTTCCTTATGCAAAAAGGAAAAGGAAGCTTTGAAGCAGAGAAATTGAGCTTGAATTCTAAGTTTGGAGTTAGACTGCCACAAACCATAGAAAATCAAGAGCCACCTAGATTTTCAAGGATGGATTTTGTTGGCTAGAGACTTTGGAAAATAGTAACCCTGATGATACTCTGAGTTTAGACATCTGGTTTCCGGAACCATGACATATTATATTTCTAAAGTTTTAACCAGTCCATCTGTGGTAATTTGGCATGGTCTCCCTGGAAAATATGTTAGACATGCTCATTTTTGCCCAAGGTTTTGGTAATATGTTCTTTCCTTGAACTCTGCTGGGAAAATTGGAAGGAAAAAAGAATGTCCTAGTATGGATTTTATTATATGATGTCACAGAACAAACCACAAAATCTATGATCTCTAAATATAAACTATTTCTCATAGATGTATAGATATTTTTTGTATGTTTTAATTTGGGGGCCATTCATAATTGTGCTGAAGGTTTACTCTTGGCTCTGAATTTAGAAATCACTTCTGCCTGCTGGGCTTGAGGGGTGCTCAGGATCAAAACCAGGTCAGCTACAGAGAAGGCAAGCACTCTACCAGGACAGACACCTTTATTGATCTCACCTGGGCTCATTCCTACATCTACATATTGACTATAGGTAAACTTACACATTTCAATAGCTGGACAATTTGTGCTTTGAGCTAAGTCCTTTATGGTGGGTTAGGTTCAGGTCAATTTTACATCTGTTTATCTTTTTTTGAGCAGTGCTACTCATTTTTTTTCTGACTATGCCCCTATTTTGACCTTGTTTGCTATCTTTATCCTTACTCCATCCTACTGATCGTTTTCCTAGCCTTTTACCATGACTCACCATTTATAGAATTTTCATCTGTTGTCCCCTTGGTATATTCAGGAGGCCCATAGGAAGTTATGTGGCCATAGATACTGCTTTAGACCATCATGTTAGCTGGGTAAAACTTATTATGGTAATAGTAGAGAAAAATAGTACAAAAATGGAACACCCTCAACCCCTTAATCTTAGACTTATATGGACATACTACCATTTTGCACGCATGCCATTGATCAAAGTAAATCAATATGGGGAAAGGTTAAATATCTTTATGAAAGAAGTGGTCCAGGAGAAAGAGGGAACTTTTTAGATAATAATTTAACCTAATAAAGATTTTTTTATTTATTCCTTTTCCCATACTTTCCATCTTCAATTTTGTTTGTTTGTTTGTTTTGGTAGTCAGGACTACTCCTGGCTCTGCACTCAGAAATAGATCCTGGCAGGCCTGGGGGACCATATGGGATACAGGATTCGAATCACCATCCATCCTGGATCTGGTGCTTGCAAGGCAACCCCCTACAGTTGCACTATCTTCTGGCCCCTCAATCTTCCATTTCTATATCAAAATGCAATATCAGCACCTGTAAAAAATGTTATTTGCAATATGAATCTGAGATAAGCATTTTAAACCCTATCCTTTTCCTAATGTGTTACTATGACATCAATATTATTTATATTGTATAATTGCCTTCTAATAGACTATAGGTTTTACAAAAGATAGGTCCTACTTCAGTATTTTTCCAATATTTTATTGAAAGAGGTGTTTATATCTTACTGTTGAATAAAAACAAATTCTGGAGTGCTTCAACTATAGACTTTGCTTTTGTTTCATCAAATATCTGTAGGAAGAAAGAAATTTGGCAAATTTTCTAGTAATTTTTCTGCAGGTGATTCAGAAGAGGATAATGTAGGCAACCTGAGTAATTCTCTCTTTATTTGAATTCTCTCTTTTCAGAGATTGGAATTAAGGACCTGAAA
Organism: Suncus etruscus; assembly: GCF_024139225.1. NCBI lineage: Eukaryota > Metazoa > Chordata > Mammalia > Eulipotyphla > Soricidae > Suncus > Suncus etruscus. Next base: position 13,963,493 of record NC_064867.1, on the reverse strand, counting down.
AAAACAACCGGGAGATGCAAATCAAAACTTTTTGGTCTTGGTACCCTCCACTACTTCCCCCTCAATTTCAGAGGCGGAACAATATGGTTCAAGTTAGGTGGTTCTGTTTGAAGAAGAGAAAAAAGAAAAAATAATAAAATGAGGCAAAAATAAAACAAGCAAAAAATGGGCAGATTTCTTCTAGAGGCTATAAATATTCATTTGAGAGAGAAAAGGGAAAAAAGGGAGAGAAACACAACAACAATACAAAAAGAAAAATAAAAAATATCTAAAAAGCACCACAGCAATAAAGACAACCACCACACAATAAGCACAATCCTGAACTAAAAACAAAACAAGGCACACAAAATGAAAAGAGCAACAGCAACAACAATAGCAACCTCCCCCAAAATTTATTTTGTGCTGCTTCTTTTTTTTTCTACATAGGCACAGTAAATATTGGGGAAATTAGAATGGGAATTCCCTTGGACTAAGAGATACAGGGTTCCTCTGCCCTTGAAGTATACTGTCATTGGAATAACTACAGACTCCATACTTGTTCATTTACTCTCCCCTAACCCCTTTTGTGGTGTATGGAAAACTTCTGTTCCATCATGGATGATAAAAATTAGACCTCTGTATCTAGATATCTTAGTATCTGGACAGGTCAAAGAATAGAGCCTATGATGAAGTCTTTCTTTACAGTTGTAGAAGTTCTGTTCCATCACTGTTGTTTTCATCAGTCTTCTGTAGTTGGTGATCTTGGTTTTTACATTGATCCTAGGATGAAGCCTAGGATAGAGTCTTTTATTATGTTTTCAGAAGACCTGTTCAGTTACAGTTGTCTCAGTCAGATATCTGGAATTAGAGATCTTGGTTGTTGTACAGGTCGTAGGCCAAAGCCTAGACTAGGGCTTTTTTATTGGTCCCAGGATGAGTTCTGTCCAGTCAATCTTCTGTAGATAACAATCTTGGCTTTTGCACAAATCAAAGGATGATAAGTCTTCTGACTTCATCCTATCGTTAGATGGTGATGTAAGACAACCTACTCTTAGATCAAGTGAAACCATTTCCTCATTGTCAGGATATCATGTCAAAACTAGTGCATGTTTGATGTCAGAGCAGTATTAATAATGTCCCAGAGGAAGTTTGATTCCTGGAGCTGTTGTGAACAGTGTCGGTTCTATGTCTGGGATGTAGGACTTTGGGTTGGACAGTCGCTGTTTAATCACCTGGAGCCTAAATTCACCTAGTATTATTAGTCTTGTTTTTCTATTCCCTTCTTTAACTGGATAAACCTTGCATCAAGGCAAGAATATATACAAATTTTCAACATTTAGTAAATAAAGGTTAAGCAGTAAAGTATCAAGTTGTAGCTTATGCTAGTGAAGGTTATTTAGTTAAAAGGAAAAATGAATTCTTACAGAACTATGTTACATTATTTTATCAGGTTTTGGAGTCAAGTAAATTCGACTTTAAAATGTTGCTTACCTCTCCTGAGTAGTTTGACCTTACATCAGTTACTGAAATAGTTTTATAACTTCTAAAAAGGAGAAATAAAAATATCCATTTTGATTATTATCACATTGAATTAAAGCAAACATATAAAATGTCCATTAATGAGAAGCCCATACTGATGTGCAATCAGTAAAACTTTCTCTCTCTTTCTATTTATTTCCTTTGACTAAATTTAAGTCTATACTAAACCTATACCTAAATATAATAAGAATACTTATTGGAACTAATTCCTGAATACTCTGATGAACTGAAATTCATGGTGATTTTCTACCTGACTAGTAATAACAATTTAGTGATGTGGGTTTTTAATAGATTGAGTTGAGAGATCAGAATTTAAATGTGAAGTTTATATTTAAATTTTTCTGATACATGAATTAAAGGTTGCTGTTCTTACAAGTATATATTAGAATAGAACATGAAGAGAAGGATAAACATCAGATATTGGAAAGAAAGTTTATAGAAAATTTATTGCAGTAATTTATGAAAGCAGGAACATATTTTTGTGATCCTGTAAGGGCCTTTTAAGCTTTTCAAGGTCATGATTACCAATAAGTGCAAGGCCTAGAAATAAACAGTCTGGCAGCTTTCCAAGAGTGCTGATAAAGACAAGTTAATTACATGTAAGTGTTCTGAAAACATATAGCACTCCGTAAAGGTTATGTAATTGCATTGCAAGAGAATTGCCTTAACATTTTCCCTGCTCTGTATCCATTTATGCATAAATATAATTTTAACATTAGAGAAGAGAAAGAGTTAATAGATGAAAGCAGACTGGTTGTGTTTATAGACTATTTTGGAAGCAATGTTCAGTGTTCATGGAAGTTGAGATTAGACATTATTTATCTTTGGGATTTGAAAAAGTTTAATTGGGGTTACTGGCTGTGATCCACCATTTCTTTTTTTTTTGCATGGTATATATATTTTTAATATAATTTTTATTTTGATCATAGTGTCTTACATATTGTTGACAATAACATTTTAGGTACATATTTACATAAAATCAGGGGGGATTCCCATCCCCAAATTGCCCTCCCTACGCCTCCGTTTTTGTCCTACCTCCCATTTCCTCTTCCCTCACCCCCAGGGCGGCTAGAATATGTGGTCCCCTCTGTATCCAACCCACTACTTAGTAGTCTTGCACCTGTTTGGTCTTGATGCCTCCCTTATCTCCCCCTCTAACTCTAGGCAGGACTAGCTAGTTCAAGTTGCGTGTTTTGCCTGAAAAGGAGGAGATAAATAAACTGGGGTAAGAGTCTAATACTCCCAAAATGGGTGGAATCCTTCTAGAGGCTCTCATCATCGATTTGGGAGATGAAGGAGAGAAAGAAGGTGAAACACTCCACCAGTACCAAAAAAAGTGTCAATTATCCAGTGAGGACTCCAGCTATATCGATAAGCACCACAAAAAACAGACGAAAAACAAAGCAAAACAAACAAACAAACAAAAAAAACAAAAACAAACAAAAAAACCAAAAACACGCCATGGTCTTCAAATAAGAAACATGCATAGCACATAACGAAGGAAAAGAAAAGAATAGAAAAAAATAAGTATAATTGGGGACAACGATTTCAATAATCACACCCAATCAGAGAAATCGACCAAAATAGATAGGTAAATAAAAATAATAATAACAATAATAAATGAAGGTAAAATATATATGTATATATATACATATATATATACATACATACATACATACATAAAATACCAAGGTTTTGTGCTTTTTGCATTTTTGTTTATTTTTCCCTCCTGCCCTGGCACAGTAAATATTGGGGTCATTCGAAAAGGAATTCACATGGCCTAAGAAATATGGGGTTTCTCCGTCCTTGGAGTATACTGTCATGGGATCAGCTCTAGACTTTGCTCAGGATCATTTATTCTCCCGGTGGTGTTTTTTGGTGTGTGGAAGACTTCTGTTCTGTCCAGGGTGATACACTCAGAGCTCTGTGTTTAGAGGTCTCAGTATCTGCACAGATCCTGAGGTAGGACTTATGGTGAAGTCAGTCTTTGTGGTTCTAGAGGTTCTGTTACCTCAGTGTCATTTTAGTCCATCTTCTGTGGTTGGTGACCTTGGTCTTTGCACTGAACCTAGGATGGCACCTAGGTTAGCGTCTTTCTTTGTGCTTCCAGAAGGCCCATTCTGTTGCAGTTGTCTCTGTCAGACCTTTGGGACTGAGGATCATGCTTATTGTGCAAGTCATAGTTCAATCCCTAAACTAGGGCTTTTTTATTGGTCCCAAGATGTATACTGTCTGGTCGTGGTTCTAGTAGCCAGTCGTCTGTAAGTCACGATCTTGGCTTTTGGACCTACCAAAGGGTGCCGAGTCTTCTGGTTTTGTCTTGTCGTTAGCTGGTAAGGTAGGCTAATCTGCTCTAAGGTCAAGTTGTTCACATTTTCCTCTTTGTCAGGATATCATGTTAGAGCTGGTCCTTGTTGTTGACCCCGCAGTATTAAGGCTGTTCCGGATGGAGTTTGTTTCCTGTAGCTGTTGTGAAGAGCTGTGCCGATTCTATGTCTGGGATCCAGGGTTCAAGGCTGGATGAATGGCAATTAATCATCTGAGGTCTAAGTGATTCCACATGACATATTTTCAAGGTAGGAGATACCCCTGTATTGTAAACAACTATGAGTTCCCATCTCTAGTAGATAAGAGCTCTTTTTTTTTATATGTAAGGTTTCCCCATTATTTAGTGTGTCTTTGCAGGGGGAGGTGGAGCCACATTGTATTGTCGGTGTGGTTGGGGGTGGACAGAGGGGATAACAGACACAGGTCACATACCCAAAAATGATAAAAATATATATAATAATATTAATAATAATAATAAAATAAAATAAATAAAAACGTATGTGCTCACAAATGTATATATAGGACCAACATTTAAAAATAAATAAATAAATTTAAGAGAAAAAAAAAAGAACTAAAATGAGTTAGTGAAGTTTTTAAAGGACCAAAGTGGTGCAAAAGACTACCTTACATTTGGGGGAGAGCAGGAAACGAGGTGGTGTATTACAGGTCTTATGCCTATGTTGGAAGTACAGTTTTTCCCATTGTCTTTTGGGTTTTTCTTGTGATGTGTGGGTTCCCAGGCATCTTCCTATCACACCCCCTGACCTTCTTCAGGTTGGTAAAAATTTGCGGCAGGGAGGTCTTGGAAGAGTTCTTGCATTGGGGATACTTTTGGACCTAGGTCCGGTTTCAAGAAACAGTCCACGTTAGGGGGAGTTGGTAGGGAGGGCCTCGCAGCATGAGTCCGCAGGGGAGTTGGCTGTCTTTTCTTGCCCAGGACGAGGTGTGGGTTTGACTGGGTGTCCCTTCTCTTGGGTGCTGGGTACTGGTTCGTTGGGGTAGGAGGTCGATCTTGTTGCCTAATAGATTAAGGACTGAGGGTGAAGTGTTTTAATATAGAGGGAGGTCTGGATGGGATTGAGGGGTGGAGGGATAGTTGGATTTCCAGAGGGGGGAAAGGGTAAGGTATATGGAAGGGGTAGGGAGGGAGAAAAGAGAAAAATACATTAGAAAGAAAGGGAGAAGAGAAAGGATAGAAAGTAAAGAAAAGAATAGAAAAGAAAAAATAACCAATAAAGTGGTGAGAAGAGAGGAGAAAATAGCAAGGGAATGCTGGTTTGCTTGAATGTGTTCAGTGAATAGAGCATGTAGTTTGGGTCTGTACATAGCTGTTACTGCTTCGGTGGTCTGACTGGTCACGTGCTTGAAACCCTAAAAGAAGGTAAACCTAGAGATAAGGTGTATGTTAAAGAGTTTTCTCAGGGCCATCTGTAGTGCAAACTGGGTATGGTATCTCGTGTGGTATCCCGAGTTGCCATCTTAGCTTGTCCGCCCTTTGTATCCAAGAACGCCTGTGGACAGAAAAGCTGAGAGGTTATTTTAAATATAGTAAGATAGAGGCATTAATACGTAGTTTTATGGGATGTTCCCATTGGAGTCAGTGGTTTGCCTTGGTATTCTTTGCCTGTGTTCCTGTATACGATCTCTACAGGATTATTATGGGCCATTATTGTAGAAGGTTGATTACGTACCTGTTCTCTCTATGCTGCTGTTCTGGTGTTGCTGTTTTCTTTGTGGTATAATGTGTAGTCGAGAGTTTGTGTTGTTCCTTTTTCATGTGTTTTGGGCACTGTTCCCAGGTATATGTTGACTATTACAGTGATTGGAGTTTCTACCCTGTTAGACCCTGTTATTTGATTGTTAAGTATTAGTTGTGATTGAGATGTAAGTTCTATGTGCTTCAGAATAGTGCTACCATTCTGTGTTTATCTTTTGTCTTCTGACTTACTTCGTTTAACATAACATGATCTAAGTCCATCCACGTTGCTGCAAAATCTGTGATTGTATCATTTCTGACTGCCATGTAATATTCCATTGTGTATAGATACCACATCTTAATGATCCATTCATCTGTTGTTGGACATCGCAGTTGGTTCCAAGATTTGGCTATTATACTGAGTGCTGCGAGAAATAGTGGGGTGCACACGTATTTTGGAATGAATGTTCTTCCAACTTGGGGGTATATACCTAGGAGTGCAATTGCTGGGTCAAAAGGGAGCTCAATTCTGAGTTCGTTGAGTACTCTCCAGACTGTTCTCCATAGATGTTGGACTAGGGGGCATTCCCACCAGCAGTGGATGAGAGTTCCCTTCATACCGCATCCACGCCAACAAAGATTGTTCTCAGTATTTTTGATGTGAGCCATCCTCACTGGTGTAAGGTGGTATCTCATTGTTGTCTTAATTTGGATCTCTCTGATGATGAGTGAAGCTGAGCATGTTTTCATGTGTTTCTTAGCCATCCTTCTGTCATCCTCAGAGAAGTGTCTATTCATTTCTTCTCCCCATTTTTTATGGCTTTATTTGGTTTTGAGGGGCTCAGTTTTCTGAGTGCTTTGTAAGTTCTAGATATCAGCCCTTTATCTGATATGTCTAGTGAAAAGATTTTTTCCCATTCTGTTAACTGTCTTCTTGCATTAAGTAAGGTTTCTTTCGCCATGCAGAAGCTTTTTAGTTTGATGTAGTCCCATTTGTTTATGTTTGCTGCTAAGGTTCTTGCCATTGGTGCTCCATTCTTGAAGACCTTTTTGATATATAGGTCTTCGAGTGTTCTTCCTATTTTATTCTCAATAAACTTTATAGATTCAGGTCTGATTTCAAGGTCTTTGATCCATTTTGAGTTGAGTTTTGTATAAGGAGTGAGGTATGGGTCAATTTTCACTTTCGTACATGTGGTTTTCCAGTTGTGCCAACACCATTTGTTGAATAGGCTTTCTTTGTTCCATTTCAGATTCTTGCCTCTTTTATCAAATATTAGTTGGCTGTATATCTGGGGGTTTATGTCTGGGAATTCTGTCCTGACCCACTGGTCTGAGGTCCTGTCTCTGTTCCAGTACCATGCTGTTTTGATTATTATGGCTTTATAGTATAGTTTCAAGTTAGGTAAGGAGATTCCACCCAGCTTCTTGTTTTTCAGTATGTGTTTGGCTATCCTGGGTCTTTTGTGGTTCCAGATGAATTTTGTAAATGATTGTTCTAATTCTTTAAAGAATTGTGTCTGGATTTGGATAGGGATTGCATTAAATCTATATAGGAGTTTGGGTAGGATAGTCGTTTTGATTATGTTAATTCTACCTATCCATGAGCATGGGATGTTCTTCCATTTCTTTAGATCGTCTTCAATTTCTTTCTGGAGTGTTTTGAAGTTTTCCTGGTATAGGTCTTTCACTTCTCTTGTAAGGTTGATTCCTAGATACCTGATATTTTTTGATACTATCTTAAATGGAATTGTATTTTTAATCTCTCTCTCCTCAACTTCATTGTTTGTATATAGAAACGCTACTGTCTTTTGTGTATTGACTTTGTATCCAGCCACTTTGCTGTATTGGCTGATTGTTTCTAGGAGTTTTACTGTGGACTCTTTAGGGTTTTTAATGTATATCATCATATCGTTGGCAAATAGAGATAGCTTGTGTTCCTCTTTCCCTATTTGAATTCCTTTGATTCCCTTCTCTTGTCGGATTGCTATTGCTAGAACTTCTAAGGTTATATTGAATAAGAGTGGAGAGAGTGGACAGCCTTGCCTAGTTCCTGACCTTAGTGGGAATGCTTCTAGTTTCTCGCCATTAAGTATAATGTCGGCTGTTGGCTTTTCATATATAGCTGTAACTATCTTGAGGAAAGTTCCTTCTAACCCTATTTTGCTGAGTGTCTTTAACATGAAAGGATGTTGGATTTTGTCAAACGCCTTCTCTGCATCGATTGATATGATCATGTGGTTTTTGTCTTTTGTGTTGTTGATGTGATGTATCAAATTGATTGATTTGCGTATGTTGAACCAACCTTGCTTTCCTGGTATTAATCCCACTTGGTCGTGATGTATGATCTTTTTGATGAAGTGTTGGATTCGGTTTGCTAAGATTTTGTTAAGTATCTTTGCATCTATGTTCATTAGTGAGATTGGTCTGTAGTTTTCTTTTTTGGTGGTGTCTTTGTCTTCTTTCGGAATGAGTGTGATATTAGCCTCATAAAAGGAGTTGGGGAGGATTCCTGTTTTTTCTGTGGTTTGGAAAAGCCTATGGAAAAGTGATAGTAAGTCTTCTTGAAATGTTTGATAGAATTCACCTGTAAATCCATCTGGGCCTGGGCTTTTGTTCTTAGGGAGTTTTTTAATTACATCTTCAATTTCCTCTGAGGTGATTGGTCTGTTTAGGCTTTCTAAATCTTCCTTTTCCAGTCTTGGAAGAGGGTGTTTGTCTAAGAATCTGTCGATTTCTACTGGGTTCTCTAGCCTAGTTGAGTATAGTTGTTCATAGTATGATCTCATGATATGTTGTATTTCTTGGGGTTCTGTTGTAATCTCTCCCCTTTCATTTGTGATCCTGCTGATTTGGGTGTTTTCCTTCTTTTTTTTGGTGAGTTTTGCCAGTGGTTTGTCTATCTTGTTTATTTTTTCGAAAAACCAACTCCTGGTCTCATTGATTTTTTGTATTGTTTTCTTGGTTTTGATGTTGTTTATTTCTGCTCTGGTTTTTATTATTTCTTGCCTTCTGGTTGTGGTTGGATTTCTCTGTTGCTGTTGTTCCAATTCTTTGAGGTGATCTTTTAAACTGTTGGTTTTGTTATTTTCCTGTTTCTTGACATAGGCCTGTATTGCTATGAGATTCCCCCTAATTACTGCTTTTGCTGTGCCCCATAAATTTTGACATGTTGTCCCTTCATTGTCATTTGTCTCAAGGAATCTTTTTATTTCTTCCTTGAGTTGTTCTTTGATCCAGCTGTTGTTGAGCAGCATGTTGTTTAATCTCCAGGTACTAGTTTTTCTCCATTGCTTCTTCTTGACATCAATTTTAAACTCTGTTGCATAGTGATCTGAAAGGGTACTTCTTATGATCCTTACCTTTGTGGTCTTATATAGGTTGGCTTTGTATCCTAATACATTGTCTATTCTGGAGAAGGTTCCATGTGGGTTTGAGAAGAATGTGTATTCTGCTTTCTGGGGATGGAGGTCTCTATATAAATCTATTAGCCCTAAATCTTCTAATTTTTCATTTAGAGCTCTTATTTCTTTGCTATTTTTCTGTTTGGTGGATCTGTCCAGTGGTGATAGTGGAGTATTGAGGTCCCCTACTATTATCACATTTCCCTTCATGTGTTTCTCCAGGTTTGCCAGTAGTTGCCTCACATATTTTGCTGACTCTACATTAGGTGCATAGATATTGACCAGGGTTAGTGTTTCTTGATCTAATGTTCCCCTGATTAGTAAGTAGTGTCCCTCTTTGTCTCTGATCACTTTCTTGAGGTTGAGTACAATTTGGTCTGATATAAGAATGGCTGTCCCTGCTCTTTTTTGTTTTCCATTGGCCTGAATAATTACTTTGCATCCTTTTATTCTAAGCCTGTGCTTATCCTGTAACTGTAGGTGTGTTTCTTGCAGACAGCAGAAGTCCGGTTTATTTTTCCTAACCCAGTTCTCTACTATGTGTCTTTTAAATGGAGAGTTTAGTCCGTTCACATTTAGGGAAATTATTGATAGAGAGGACTGGTGTGCAGTTGTATTGTGTGGAGTGGTTGTTGTTACAATCGGGGGTTTGGATTGTGTAGTTCATCTCTGAGTAAGTCGCTTAGGATTGGCTTAGTTTGCACAAATAGTTCAAGTTCGTTCATGTTTGAGAATGTTTTTAGTCTGCCCTCCCATATGAATGATAGTTTTGCTGGGTATTGGACCCTGGGTTGGAAATTTCTTTCATTCAGTCGTGTAAACATGTCATTCCACTGTCTTCTTGCTTGAATTATTTCAAATGGAAGATCCGGTTTGATTCTTATGTCCTTTCCTTTGTACTTGAGGGTTTTTTCCTCCCTTATTGCTTTCAGGAGTTCCTCTTTCTCTTTGTTTTTTGCCATTTGGATTATTATGTGTCTTGGTGTGGGTTTATTAGGGTCTATTTTATTAGGGACTCTCTTGACTTCCTGGATTTGTCCTGAAGTGTCTTTCCAGAGTGTGGGGAAGTTCTCTGTTATTATCTCCCTGACTACCTGTTCTTCCCCCTTCCCTATTTCCTCCCCTTCTGGTATACCCACAATTCTTAGATTGTTTCTTTTGTCCTTGTTCATTAGATATTGGATTTTTCCTTCCAGTGCTTTGCCTTTTATTTCTTTGTTGGTTTTTTGATCATTTTTTGATTGTAGATTTCCTTCCAGTTCTTCGATGTGCTTCTCCAACTCTGTGTTTCTGCTCGTAAGGCTTGTTATTTTGTCTTTTAAGTCCTTCACTTCTTTTTTATGGAATCTCTCATGTTCTTTGACATTTCTTCTTTAATTTGGCTGATTCGTTCATCCATGGTTTTCTTATACTCGGTTGTTAGGGTTTCTTTCATTTCTTTTAGTAATTCTTGCATTTCCTTTCTCATGACAGCTTTTAGGTCTTCTTCCCGTGGATCTGTGCGTTTTGGTGGACTTGGAAACTTGATAGGGTTTGTCAAGTTGTCTCCAGTTATTAGGGATCTCCTTGATTTACGCATAATTCTTTGTATTTAATGGTGTGTTTTGGAGTGCTGTGGCTTCTAATTTCGGCCTGTTTTTGTCCTCTTCCTGAAGGTGTTTCTAGAGGGTGCTGTTGGGTGGGCTTGTTGAACCTAGCTCTTTGTCCTCCCCTTTGCTACCTAGATTTCAGCCTTCCTGCAGTGGTTATTGTAGCTTTTCTACTCCTTATTTCTGTCAGCGGTGCAGTTCCACTCCAGGCCACAATGGTTGCTGGCACTGTTGAGCCTAGCTCTCAATCCCCCCTCCTTTCTCTGGGAGTCAATGGAGCTCTGCCCCCTCCAAACCTCCCTTGAAGGAATTCCCTCAGTCCAACCCTTGAGGCTCTGCCCTCGCCCTTGGGGAGTCCCTGGTCCGCTCCAGGGCCCAAGGGACTGGACTGCTCTAGGTCACCTGAGAGTCCAGATGGCTGGCCCTGTCTCCCCCAACTATTCGGGTTGCTCAACTTGCCTTTCCAGGCGCCCACCCGGGGGAAGGGACTCACTGGGGGGGGGGGGGGGAGCCGGTCCTGATGACAAGGAAACAAAGTCTCCCCCAAGCCGCACGAGGGAGCGAACTCTCACCCAAGCCGCACAGGAAACACAGTCTCCCCCAAGCCGCAGGAGGGAGCAAAACTCTCACCCAAGACGCACAGGAAACAAAGTTTCCCCCAAGCCACACAAGGGAGCAAAACTCTCACCCAAGCCGCACAGGAAACACAGTCTCCCCCAAGCCGCACCAGGGAGCAAAACTCTCACCCAAGCCACACAGGAAACACAGTCTCCCCCAAGCCGCAGGAGGGAGCAAAACTCTCACCCAAGCCGCACAGGAAACACAGTCTCCCCCAAGCCCGTGATCCACCATTTCTAAAGAAAAATGAAGAATAATTCAAGACTATGTGTCATTAAATAAAATTTAAGCAAACACATTGGCTTCATTTCCCTCATGTGTCTTCACTTTTTTAAAAACATACCCTAATTAGTACTATTATAGCAATACTTATTATGACAATATTTGTTCAGAATATGTCTAAAAATGTGAAGATGTTACAATATTAGGGACCCCCTTGGTATTAAAAAAATCCAATCCTTAGAAATGAAATAAATTTTTATGTGTCTTTATTCATACACTTATGATATAGTTGTGGACCAAAACCTTTGTTTTCTTAACTTACATTCACATATAAAAAAGTTTTGATCAGGATTAAGTGTTCTGATATCGTCTTTCTAAAGAAGAAAATGGCTCCTGGTTTGGGGGGAGAGGTTATTATTTATTGTTTCCATCAAAACTTATGTTGTCTCCTACAAAGTTTTAAAACTTAGATCCTCTTCTGCAAAACTCTTTTAGAAAATTTTGTGGGTTTTCTTTATAGGCAACACAATTGTCTTTCTCTTTTCATTAAGGTAATTTCTGCAATTCTAATATCTATAACTAAATAGCTGCTCATTTTGTCAAGGTACTCTACATGATACGCTGAATGTTATCCCACACCTATAAATGTTTCATACACATTAAAAAAGTCAGTGTCACTATTTCTGTTGACAGTTGAGACAAAACTAGAGCTTATTTCTATTAAGAGAGCAATCTTAGAGTAAATAATTGTTTGTTATTAGTTGGCATTGTAAAATGTTGTGTAGTTACCTTGAGAAAATAAATATAAACAAATATCTCAGAATTGAAGCTGGGTAGATTACCAAAAAGACATATTTTCATTCCCAAATATAACTACTCTCAAAGTTATCGATCATCTCCACAAGCATGCAGTTTACCTTTCTGAACAATGTGAAGATGTTGGAAATATGCCAAATATATTGCATGGAATGGTAAAAATGTGTATTTTCCTGAGGCTTACTGAATACCCATAGATTTGCACTAAGCCTCCGAATTGAATTAAATACACAGAAGTGTCACTTCTTTAAGACTGATTGCTGATTTCTCATTAATCTTTGAATGAAAAGTTTTGACAATTAATTACCTACATTAAAACAGTTATTATTCAGTTATGGATATTGGCGAGTTTGGTTTTAAAAGATATAAAAATGTCAATAAAATGTGACTGTAATATGATTGATTTCTGCTTCGTAACATTGTACAAAACTCACAAAGCATAAAGAAATGTAAAAATGTTCCATAACAATTAGAGTCAACAATATTTTATAAATTTCAAAATATATGTAATATCTGCCAAAGGAACAAAATACTTCTAGGAGGAATCAACAGTTCATACTGCTATTAACTAACCAAGTGAGAGAAAACATCAAAAATCCCACAGAAACACTTCACGAAAAAGAAGGATTCAATCTACATAGAAAGAACAAAATCTTTGTTAAGAACTAGTATCATGGCAAGATGTGTTAGGCTTATGTCATAATTCTGTACTCCATTATTCTCTGGCTTTTCCACATAATAAACTAGTCTGTCTCTTGAGCAGAAAAGAAAAGAGAATTTTGGGGTGTTCTTAAAGAAAATCTCTCATCCAATATATTCAATAAGGACTGTGTAAAGGGAAGAATTATAACATTAAAAATAATAGAAAACCAAATCCTATGAACTCTCTGCCCAGAAGTGGACTGACCGGAGGCCAGGTGTATCTATGCATGGACACAAAATCTTACCACACCAGCCCTTTCTTTTTTTTCCTTCTTTTCTTTTTCTTTGTGGTTTTGTTGTTGTTTTTTGTTGCTGTTGAGTTTTATTTTTTGATTTATTTTTCTTCTTTTAAATTGATATTTATGCTTTCTAGACAGACACTCCTCGATTTCTTTCTCTCTTTCTTTCTCTCTTTCTTTCTTTTTCTTCCTTCCTTCCTTCCTTCCTTCCTTCCTTCCTTCCTCCCTCCCTCCCTCCCTCCCTCCCTCCCTCCCTCCCTCCCTCCCTCTCTCTCTCTCTCTCTCTCTCTCTCTCTCTCTCTCTCTTTCTTTCTTTCTTTCTTTCTTTCTTTTTTCTTTCTTCTTTCTTTCTTTTCTTTCTTTCTTTCTTTTCTTTCTTCTTTCTTTCTTTCTTTCTTTTCTTTCTTTTCTTTCTTTCTTTCTTTCTTTCTTTTTTCCAACAGAACCACACATCTTGTTCTGCCATACAAACTGAAGGGGAAAATAGTACATAGTACTAGGAGCAAACAGTCGCAAAATATTGAGTGAAAATAAAAAAAAAAGAGATCAGACATAAACTCCAAACCCAAAGTAAAATGACAACAGAATGGATACCCAATTTACAATAAGCTATACACAGAGGACAGCAGTTACACTAGCAGTCCAGGGGACAAAGGGGGTAGGTATAGGATGCATACTGGGAACAGGGGTAAAGGGAGGAAACACCAGTGGTGGGAATGGCCCTAATTCACTGTCACTGTGTACATTAAATGTAACTGTGAAAATTTTGTAATTCAGATTAGTCACAATAACAATTATTTTTAAAAACAAAAGAAAGAAAAAGAGTCAACAGAGAAGGAAATAAAATATATTACATTTGAATTTAGTAGTCAAATAAGTATTGGTTCTACATATTGAAAGCCCAACTACAGATAAATTGGCCAATAATTCTTAATTACTATATGTAGTCTTATGGGCTTACTGAGTTTCATCATTTAAAAAGGATATATTTAGAGACTAGAGAGATAGCACAGAAGTAGATTAATTACCTTTTACACAGCCATTCCAGGTTCAATCTCTGACACCATATATGGTCCCCCAAATCTGCCAGGAGTGATCCCTAGATGCAGAACTAGGAGCAAGCCCTTGGCATTGCTTAGTATGTTCCCTCCCCAATAAAAAGTTTATATTTTAAAATATAAGAGCAAACCTTTTTTTGTAAGTATATCAAAAGGTAAGAATTTGAGATTTAGTGGGAGAAGGCAGGCTAGCTAAGAATTATTTATTGTACAAAAATATCACAAAGAACTCTACCAACCAAAAGAAAAATAATATGGCCCAGAGAAATGATATGAGATAAGGCCATTGCCTTGCACATGGTCTTCTTTTAATCGCAGGTACCAGGAATGATCCCCCATAACTGTGAGTAATGATCCCTAAGGAGAAAGCTAGGAGTAAAACCTTTGCACAAATATGTGCTCTAAATCATTCAAAATAATATTAAGAAATAGTAATATTATTTATATTAGTAGAATAAAAGACCTGTCTTCTCTTAACTATAATGAATATTTTTAAGTATTTGCCAAGGATTCCAACTGTACCTAAAAGTAATTGTATATACTTAATATGTGCAAGTAGGGCTTACTTATATCAGGGTTTATCAGAATCAATACAATGATGAATGAACAAAATTTAAATATTTAAAGGGGGAAGATAAATAACATTCAAGTTCCTAAATTCTCAATCTTCCTACATAAATTAATACTAAACATAAACCGGTTAGCCTATTAAGTTTTTTTTCTTTTACTTTTTTTTTTTTTTGCTTTTGTGGGGCCACACCATGGGATGCTCAGGGGTTACTCTTGGCTGTGTGTTCAGACTTGCTCCTGGCTTGGGGGACTATATGGGACACCAGGGGATCGAACTGTTCTTTGTCCTGGGTTAGCACATGCAAAGCAAATTCCCTATCACTTGTGCCACTGCTCTGGCCCACTAATTCATATACATAATATTTATGAAATATTTATGAAAGTATACCAGTATTTATACATTCTTATATTGCTTAGAATAAGAATATAAAAAAACATTGACAAAACTGTTGATAAATTTATAAAATCCAATAGTGTCTCTTCTAGTTAAAGCAATTAAAATAGAAAATGAGAGAATATAATATTTGTGACACTGATCACAACCACAGAATATTTAGAATAATTACTATGAAGATGAAGCAAACTTTTAAAATATTATTGAAAAGTATAAACTTTTAGATAGACTATAAATTTTATTAATTAAGTATAATTTTACTATAATAAATATGATTTATTTGAACCCAAACCATAAAAATATATTTGACTAGTAAATATCAAATATCAAGTGTATTTGATATTGTAAATATTTATTTATAAAGCAAAAATAGAGAGAATATAGTGGTCAATAGCATTTTTATGTAGAACATATCCAAAGATTTATATATGAACTATTGAACTATTGTTATAACTACATTAGCTTTTATTAAATATTTTCAGTGGTGCTCAGGGATCTGAGGGCCTCTCCAGGGAATTCTAAAGCAATCATACCTATGATTCACTGAGAGGCTGAGGATATAATGTTGGACATTTGTTTTAGTGCCATGGACTGTGTTTTTAGCGTGTAACTAGAGGCCTTTGAAATAGTCCTCATATATATCTCAATTGGTGCCCTTTGAATTAGTCCTCATATGTATCTTAATTGGTTTTCGTTGGTCTTGTTTCTCCATTGCCATTTCATCTGGCTTTTCCCCTCTCCTGGGGCATGAGGCTTTGTTTTTTTTTTTTTTTTTTTTTTTTTTTTTTTTTTTATTTCAATAAGTGCTAGTCAGGAGGCCTGAGCTGAAAGGCTTGTGGTTTCACGTTGTGCAGTGACTACCTTGTGGGTGAACAGCTTGCAGTGTGAGTTTCTTGCCTTATAAAAACCTTCATATCTGTTTAGATTATTTATTGTGGGTAATTGCTACCAAACCAGTTTCTCCTTTCCTACCCAGATAAGGGGTATGGGATTTCCCTCTTACCCTCTGGGGACTGTTGAATGCTCAACCTACCATTCAACACCAGAAATGGAGACAAGGTCAAATGCATGCAAGGCAATATTAACTCCTGTATTATTTCCAGCTCAATATATCATATCTTTTTGCCCATAAAAGAGACTTCAAATAAAAATAAAAGAGACTTCAAACAATAGAAAATTAAACAAAGGATATGCATACTACTATCAACAAATAAAACGAAATGGTTGATAAAACATACACAAGCTTAGCAATAAACACTAAGCAAAAAGCATATAAAGGAAACAGATATTTTATTCATACCCATCAGATTAGTTTAGAACTAAAGTGAAGAAATGACTTCTATGCAGACATTAAAAATCATGAATTTGCTCCATAACCATTAATTTATGGATATTTTATATTGCAGACCAAATATGTCCTTCCCAAATCATTATGACATCTTACCTTACCCCAAACCCCAGTATAATGCTGTTATGTACCAATGCATAGCTTATAGTAAACCTCGAATAAATAAGTTTTTATTTCTCTTTCAACAAAGAGAACTAATGGTCATAGAAAAGAGTAAAGAGCAAAGTGAGGCCAGGGAAGAAGATGTTGCTTAGCCAGAAAATCAATTGGAAAGCTTAATTTATGTTTTCTGTAGCACTGGATAGAGGATTTAACTCTGAATCTCAGAGTTAGCATAGGGGATGAATCAGAAAAGATAGAAGATAAGCAGCCCTGGTGGGTGGGTAGAAATTATTGGAAAGTCCTCTTTAGAGAGAGAATGGTGAGTTATTGTTCAAGAATAAAATACACAAGTGTAGTCTAGAGCAAGATAAAAACTACACTGTGGATCAAAGTTAATGAATGTTCCTGAGACTGCAGGGAGCATCTTTCAAGCAGATTCCAGGTTTGTTTTTCTATTCTTTTGAGCTGTGTTGCCAGAACTTTGAGCAGATAGCAAGTTTGTCTTGCAAGGCCAACCCAAGTTGACTCAGCACTCCATAAGTTCCTCAAAACCTTCCAGGAATGGCCCTGGAGTGTAGAGCCAGGAGTAAGCCCTGAGCACCGCCTGGTGTGACCCAAAAAACAAAAACAGAAAAGTGAGTTGTTGTTTTTTTCTTTTTAAGCTCCTGTTTGGCCCTTGCTTCAGAAACTTTGGTGGCACAAAAACACTGATAATGAAAAGGAGAGCAATACCCAAAGCAGAAAGTCATAGAAATGCAATGATCTCAGAGTCTGGTTAAATAGGCTAGCGAGTCTGCTTTGGCTGGACTCTATGGTGCCACATAGGCAAGATATGTTATAATATTGTTGGCTTACAGATTTAAAAATACATCACTGGCATGGAGTTTCTGTGTTACTGATGGCCTCACAAGAATCATGCATGACTCTGCACCAAAAGACTTTCACTCAGTTTCCTAACTATTTAATTCTGGTTCATAGTTATCTTAGCATTCATTTGTATGCATTCAAAAAACTGCACTAGGCTTTGATAGCTAAATCTTCAGGAAGTCATGATCCTGCCTAAAGCTTAAAGCCACTTATTGTCTAAATAAGACCTTAAATCTTTGCCACTTTCTGATTCAAAATTATTTCTTTTGTTTGGCTGCAAATGAAAGAAGAATGCTATGATTACACAGTGATTTTAGGGAATAAGGCAGCAGGACAAAGAGATGCTGAGCTTAAGGTGGAGGGACCACCATCTCTCCTTTATTAAAAGGATCTGCTTAGCTTTTATTTCTAATTGCAATATCTTCCCATTTAATTTTTAATAGTTTTATTCCACTGGTTTTTCTTCAGCATTATTATTTAGAATACAGTTTACAGTACCATTAAAAGAACAGAAAGAAAAACAGAAAGGAAAAAAGTGTCAGAAAAGCTAACTTTGTGAAGTTAAAATTAGTCAATATATGTTAAAACTTTTTGGTAAATTAAAATTTCTAACAGCATTTTCTCCTTATTTATTGCCAGTCTTATCATAAAGGTTCTCTAATTATACCATGTAGAATTAAGTTATTAAGTAACCATTAGAGTTTGGTGAGCACTATGCCAGAATCTCTGATGAAATATGTTAGAGGTAAGACCTAAAGATTTTCTACTTTCAAATTAGGATTTAATGATGGCATACAATCACACTTTGAGGACCATTAACCTAAAACAAAGTATTCTTGCTCATGCTGAGTCACCATATGTCTCCTCTCAAACTATCGCTTGGAATGCAAGCTATGGGGCACAGGTTATAGAGAATGCCCTAAGGGTAATTGATTAATCCATAAAGTTTTCCATCATTTCTAAAATCTATTCCAAATAACACAAGGCTAAGGCCATACTAGACTGATTTAGTACTTTATAACTGTGATTCCTAGTCATAACCGACCAGGAAGATACAAGAAGGTATTGATCCATGAAGGGAAAATTCAATATCCTCTCCAGAACATAATCTATTTTTTGCTAATGAGAGAAGTCCCCGGTCCTCACATTGTTGAGCTCCTTTCCTTTTCTGTTATACTGGCAATCCCTTTTCAATTTTTGAGAGCCCAACCAGATCAGGTAAATAACTCCTGGAAGCTTAAATTAAACAAAGGCCACATAAATTATTTTCTAACATCACCATTGAGGCGTGTGCTTCAGAAATTTAAGATTAGTAAAGTCCTCACAAGCTCCTGTATAATGTAGACATGAAAGCCCTTTCGAACTCACTAAAGCAATCCCCAAGCAGTATGACTACCCACTCAATTTCCATAACCTGAGAGCTATCTTTGTCCCTGGATTTTCAATGAACTGAAATTATCAGGCTAAAGTAAGGTTATAGACTTCACAGGAAAAAGGAAGTCAGTCCCAAGCTCTATTTTGTATCCAGGTCCTCACCACCATTGTAGGAAAACAAATTAAGAAGACAATCAGCAAGACTAAAGAAAAATTTTTTATAATATCTTTACTTAAGCATCATAATTACAAACATGATTGTAGTTGGGTTTCAGTTATAAAAGGAACACCCCCCCCTTCACCAGTGCAACATTCCCACCACCAAGAAATTTTTAATAAAGGATAAAACACATTTAACAATGCAGTTTTCTTCCAAGAGAGAAAGCTATAACACCAAAGAAAGTTTTATTAGAAGGCTCACTTTCAGAGATGCAGGCTTCTTCAAGACATAATGTCAAGTTGCTTGGGTTATTGATTATATTTGTTGTTGTTGTTGTTGTTGTTGTTTTGTCCCCAGGCTGCATCATCTTGCCCTGGGCCAATACTAAGGAATTGTCAAGAAGAGAACTTTGAGCTCTCTTCATATTATCAGGGACATTGTTCCTGCTTGTTAATTATCTCCACATGGAGTCCGCCATTATCTTTGTATAGCAGAAGGATGCCTACTTTTTGGAATATATCTTGACTCTCCAAATATTTTCTGTTTTTTAACTTCCTAAAATTTACAACTAAAAAGCCTCTTACCTGACTACCTATCTTATTATGAATACAATTCTTAGTGTTTTTACATGTAATGGATATGAATATTTCTGGATCTGGCAGATTTATAGACATAAATATTTGTGGACCTAGAAAAAAATATTTATTGCAGATTTTTTATTCGTGTCTGAAGAAAGGAAAAGTAGTCTCTAAAAATGTGTCTTCCAACAAGCTTTTAGGTGATCCTGAGGTGACACATACCTGGAACTTGTTTGGAACAGCATAGATGATATCTCAAAAAACATGTGCAAAAGAAAGAACCCTTGTCACATAAGACATGAAGAAAAGAATGACTTATTGCCACTATTCTACCTTCTCTACTAAGACTTGAAGGACTCTATTTTATTTCAAATCTTCGTCCCTCAACTTTTCTGACAACACCTTAATCAAACCTATGCACAGAGAAAGTTTGATTCCCTGTCTCCTAACCTAATAATAATTTTAAATCTCCTATCACCTAGCCACTGAAATGTGTGAATATTTACTGCCAGAATTTAATTGCCTAGGACATTAAAATAACTATCAAAATGCCAGGCCTGGCAGACACAGCCTATTATCTACAAATGACATTTTCACCAGTTGCTTTAAAGCTTTCAGCAGCTATCATCCCCAGGCACTGGTTGGTCTATTGTTTTGGAAAATATCATCTTCCCAATTAAAAAAAATCAAAAAACATCTTTTGCAAGCAATCGATGTTTCTCTCTGATAAAAATAATCACCACATTTTAATTTTGGATAGTTATTCATACATTGCAGACCTATTGGTATATGATATTTTGTTCTGTCACCTCCCATATAATTTCTTTGATTTTCATTATGTATACAAGAAAACTATTATTTATTGAATTAAATGTCAAACAGTAAGCATTACCTAATTTATATATCCTCAACCATACGTTAATGGAGTGAATTGCTTTAGTCAATGAAATGCTTATATGTATGATACCATCTAGATCAGGAAGTTTGTTAGGCATGCCTACTTTTACCTCTCACAATGTCATGTAAAGAGTTTCTACTCAAATAGCTATTGTGTCTCCAACTCAGAAACCATGGAGAAAGCTATTCCAGCAAAAGGATACAAAACCAAGCCATTTAAGCTGATTTTGATAGAGAACAGTCAGTGGACAAGCAGAGTATGAATCTGAGAACAAAAATGTTCATTGTCATAATTTGTTTTGTTATGTTGGAGGAATAGGGAAATTACACAACCTAAATTTCAGAGAGGTTAGAATATATCCTTGCCAGTGAAAGACAATAATGTTTAAGATGAAAATCAAAACCTGGTCTTTAATATCCAGAATGCCCTTTATATAATTATTCTTTAATTTTTCTTTAGATATTTCTCTTCTATAGTATCATGTCCAGTATAATGGCTTTGTGAAGGGAGAACAAAGAACCTGATATTTCTTTTGGGTTAATACTGTCAAATTATATTCAATATGATATAGGGAACCCTTTCTTTCAGATCTTGCTAAAGGCAGATTCAAAACTACTAGCTAAGGAGACAGAGGACAAAAATGAACTTTGAAGCATTAGAGGAGGGCGATTCAAATTGGTGGTGGACTCAGAGTTGGAATATTGAATGACAAAAACTATCATTGACATATTTTTAATAAAAGGCAAAAATAAAATAAAGGCATGGATATCTTTATAGGGATTGCGTTAAATCTGTATAGTTCTTTGGGGAGTATTGCCATTTTAATTATGTTAATCCTGCCAGTCCAAAAGCAGGGTATGGGTTTCCATTTCTGCATGTCCTCTCTTATTTCTTGGAGCATAGATTTATAGTTTTCTTTGTATAGGTCCTTCACATCTTTGGTCAAGTTGACTCCAAGATATTTGAGTTTGTGTGACACTAATGTGAATGTGGTTGTCTTCTTAATGTCCATTTCTTTCCTATCATTATTGGTGTATAAAAAAGCCATTGATTTTTGTGTGTTAATTTTGTAGCCAGCCACATTGCTATATGAATCTATTGTTTCTAGAAGCCTTTTGGCACCAATATCCATTTCCCTCACATCCTCTATCCCCTGCCTGATTTTGAGGCAGGCATTTTGCTTATCTCTCTCATTTTATCTCTTTTCTTTCTGACACAGTGGTTTTCTCTATTATTAATAGGAGTGCCATGCCTATCACTTTATCCCCTTTCAGCACCCACTTCTTGCTAGAGTGATCAGTTTCAACAACCATTGTCATGATAGACCCTTCTCTACTCTTACTGCATACACCACACTTTGTGGCAAGCTCCCTATCATTAACTGGTCCTTCAGGCCCTCATCTTCATAATTTTTATTTTTTTATTATATATTTTTTTGGTTTTTGGGTCATACCTGGCAGCGCTCAGGGGTTACCCCTGGCTCCATGCTCAGAAATCGCTCCTGGCAACTCGGGGGACCATATGGGATGCTGGGATTCGAACCACCGTTCTTCTGCATGCAAAGCAAATACCTTAACTCCATGCTATCTCTCTGGCCCCAAGCGCTCATCTTATTGTCTCTGAATATTATTACCATACTGTCTTTTATCTTTTTTTTTCTTATATCCCACAGATAGTGAGATTAGCAGGAGAGGCTAGAGACACTTCTATATGTCTCTTGATATACCAAAAAGTAAGGTATTTTCTAACATCTATTAGTATGGGCCAATTTCTGCCAAAAAAGATCATTCTGAAAGAGTCCTCTACAGTCCTTCTCTAGCAGGGAGAAGACCCCAACAAGCTGTATTGTTGTATAGCTCTTCAGGCTATGCAATTCACAACACAAGATTTATTATCCTTGGTGAGAACTCACATCTCTTAGACTGATGCTTGTTATGACAGGTATGTGTCATAGGCATGCAGCACCTGAAGTCATCTATTTAGACCTGGATCTGATATGTAGATTACTGTTTTCTCTGAAGTTTTGTGATGCGAGAAGTTCCAAGTAAGTCTGTCTAACATTCATCACCACAAAAGAACAAACACATCGCAAACTGCAAGAGAATAAATAGCAAGCAAATTATTCTAATCTGTGAAAGCATGTTAGTCCACACTGTGAGAAAATTGGTGATTTAACTGTGTAAAAATATTTTACAACGATGAGACTGGCTAGTTTTCAGCCACTCAAATATTTTTCATGTGAAAGGATATATAGTTATTGTGCATGTACTATAGAAATCTTTGTCTCAGTTATGACACATCCATGCTATTTTGGATGTTCTAATTTTTTGTTTATACTTGAAACATTCCAGAACATGTCTATATTACGGACTTCTTCTGAGCTCTTGTGATACTTCTTCTGAAGGCTCTAAGAAATATGCATTTTCCAAGGTCTGAGATCATGAGAAAAGAAAACTGGGTGAATTTGAAACTGAGTGCCTGGGCCCGGAGAGATAGCACAGCGGCGTTTGCCTTGCAAGCAGCCGATCCAGGACCAAAGGTGGTTGGTTCGAATCCTGGTGTCCCATATGGTCCCCCGTGCCTGCCAGGAGGTATTTCTGAGCAGACAGCCAGGAGTAACCCCTGAGCACCGCCGGGTGTGGCCCCCCCCCCAAAAAAAAGAAACTGAGTGCCACATATATTTCTCTCTTTATAGCATCACAGGTAAGTAAATTCCAAAAGTCATGATCAGTGCTTACTCAGAGCTTGAAGGACCAATAGTGAATCAGGATCCATATAGGATTCCAGAGATCCTGTCTGGGTCAGATGGTAAAAGACGAGCACCATAATTGCTGTATTATTTCCCACCCCCATGACCAATATCTTGAAGGCACGGCTATTATTCTAAATAATAACTATTATTCTGAATAGTTAATTTTAATATAAAATAAAATTTTCCGACACAACTGCAACTGAACAGGGCTTCTGGAAACATAATGAAAGACTCTATACTAGGCTTCATCCTAGGATCAGTGCAAAAAACAATACCACCAACTACAGAACTTCTACAACCCTAAAGACTTTATCATGGGCTCCATTCTTTGACCTGTGCAGATATCAAGATCTCTAGATACAGAGGTCTGATTTCATTATCCATGACAGAGCAGAAGTTTCCTCATACACCACAAAAGGACCAAGGGGATAGTAAATGAACATGTATGGAGGAGCCTGTAGTTATTCCCATGACAGTATACTTCAAGGGTGGAGAAACCCTATATCTCTTAGGCCAAGGGAATTCCCCTTCTAATTTCCCCAATATTTATTGTATCTATGCAGGAAAAAAAAAGAAGCAGCACAAAATACTTTTTTTGTTTTTTTTTTATTGGTGTTGTGTTCTTTTCTTTTTTGTGTGCTTTGTTTTGTTTTTATTTCAGAACCATGGTATTGTGTGGTAGTTGACTTTATTGCTGTGGTAGTTTTTGCACTTTGTTTGATTTTTCTTTTTGTATTGTTGCTGTGTTTCTCTCCCCTTTTCCCTTTCTTCTCTCAAATGGATATTTATAGCCTCTAGAAGGATTTCGTCCAGTTTTTGCTTCTTTTATTTTTACCCCATTTTATTTTTTCTTTTCTTCAAACATAACCACATAACTTGAACCATCTTGTTCCACCTCTCAAATTGAGGGGGAAATAATGGAAGGTACCAAGACCAAATAGTTGTATGATCACTAAGTAGTAATAAACATGATTGGACTTAAAAACCAACTCCAAAGCCAATGACAACAGAATAAATTTACAATCTACAACAAGCTAGATACAGAGGGAACCACTATAAAGCAGCCTGGGGGGTAAGGAATGGGGATATGGGATGCATGCTGAAAATAGGGTGGAAGGAGGACAACTTTGGTGGTGGGAATTCCCCTGATTCTATGTTAATATGTACTTAAAATATTACTGTGAAAGATATGTAATTCACTTTGGTCAAAATAAAAATTATAAAAAATATAAATAAATAAAGTTTCCCAACTACAAACATGTTTGTAATCATGGTGCTTAAATATATTATTTAAAAAATAAAATAAATTTAATTTTAGAAAATATGTATAGAATATGCCTTGTAACTATGACTCATGTTTTAGTAATGATTTATTAAACTTTGCACTGATTCCAAAACCTGCTTATATTTATTATGATTCATTGATCTTTGGGTCTGCTAAAGTAAATATATATTTTTTAATTTTTTAATTTAATAGTTATTGAAATCATTGTGAATTAGAAGTCCTTCATAGTTGGATTTCAACTATGAATTAGGGCCATTACCACCACCAGTATTGTCCTTCCTCAGCCAAAATTCCCAGCATACATCCAATTGCCTCCATCCATTGCCCATTGGCCTATCAGTTGAATAGGTCCACTTTAAGTTTGGATTGTTATATTTTAGTTCTTTGGATTCTATTGTCATTGACATTGGCTGGGTATTTAGTTATTTTTTTACCCTCAACCAGTGAACCTAGCCCACTTGGACCCTGGGTCCCATTCTTTTTCTTTCTCTCTTTCTTTCCTTCCTTCCTTTCTTCCTTCCTTCCTTTCTTTCTTTCTCTTTCTTTTTCTCTCTTTCTTCTTTCTTTCTTTCTTTCTTTCTTTCTTTTCTTTTCTTTCTTTCTTTCTTTCTTTTCTTTCTTCTTCTTCTTTCTTTCTTTCTTTCTTTCTTTCTTTCTTCTTTCTTTCTTCTTTTCTTCTTTTCTTTCTTTCTTTCTTTTCTTTCTTTCTTTCTTTCTTTCTTCCTTCCTTCCTTCCTTCCTTCCTTCCTTCCTTTCCTTCCTTCTTCTTTCTTTCTTTCTTTCTTTCTTTCTTCTTTCTTTTCTTTCTTTCTTTCTTTCTTTCTTTCTTTCTTTCTTTTCTTTCTTTCTTTCTTTCTCTTTCTTTCTTTCTTCTTTCTTTCTTTTTTCTTTCTTTCTTTCTGTCTTTCTTTCTTTCATTCTCTTTCTTTCTTTCATTCTTTCTTTCTTTCTTCTTTCTTTCTTTTCTTTCTTTCTTTCTTTCTTCTTTCTTCTTTCTGTATTACTTTCTTTCTTCTTTCTATCTTTCTTTCTTTCTTTCTTTATCTTTTCTTTTTCTTTTTATTTCTTTCTTTCTTTTCTTTCTCTCTTTATTATTTCTTTTTGTAGAAAAGTGCAGAAATAGTAGGTAAAACAGAATAAATCATGTCCAAGGTTTTATAAAAAAGGTGGGATCCCCTATCTAAAAAATACAAATAGAATTAAAATTAAAAAGGAGGAATAACCATTGTTTTTGTTTGTTTGTTTTTTGCATATAACAGAAAATGTTGGGGAAATTAGAAAGTAAAAACCCTTGGCCTAAGAGAAAAATAAAAACAGGAACAGCGTGTCTCTACCTATGAAGTATCCTATCATAAGACTGACAGACTGGCTCCAGGCTCCAGGCATATTCGACGTTCCAGCCTTGAGTGATTTTTTTCATGGACCCAGGAAATGTTCTATTCAATCATGGTTGTTTCAATCAGGCTTCTGTTATTAGAGGCCTTGTTTTTTGCACAAATCCTATGTTGCATCTGGGTGTCACAGAGTGTCTTCTGATTTTACCTTACTTTTAGATGGCAAGGCAGAGAAACCTGTCCTGAAAATAAGTTGTTGCTGTTTCCTAGTCAACAGAGTGTCATATGAAATGACCCTGGCGCAAGTCTGAGCCAGGGTGGCATCAGCGCTTCCCCCAATGGAAGGTTAATATCTGGTGCTGGTACAAAAAAATGCTAATTCCAAAGATGGAATTCAATATTCAAGGTTGGATGGTCGATGTTTGATCAGCTGAGCTCTAAGTGAAATCACTATGACAAATGTTCAGGGTGAAAGGTGCACTTGCACTATAAAATTTATGAGTTTCTATCCCTAATAGATAAGAACTTATTTCTATACATAATATTTCCCCCATTTTAATGTGCCTGTGCAAATAGGAACAATGTCACATGAACAATGCCACTGGTGCATATGGGGGTAAAATAATAGTAGTGAGTACAATAGAAAGAGTTTACACCATAAAATATCATTTACTGAATCTCAAGTACCCATTCATTTCCTGAAAGCAAACTGGCAACATGGGCATTATGAATGTAAACTAACTTGAATTTAAAAATATAAATTGTAAAAACATTCTCAGTGAATGAGAGCTGTAACAAGTTTATGGTATACAGTTTTCTGTTTCAATGGTGTCTGTAGACATAAACATTAGGTAATAATAACAGGTGTAATCAAATTAAAAATGTGTAAATTAGAGTATTTTGTCCAGTCATTACCATAATGAGCAATGTATTGGCATCTAATGTGATATAGCACTGAATTACAAAACTAGGGCGGCCATTTTCTATCTCCAAAAACCACTGCGAACAAAGAAGTTAAAGAGCTATTATAGGCATTTTAAAATTAAGACACTAACACATTCTCTTTTTAAAAATGAATAATATCTTTATTTAAACACTGTGTTTGCAAACATGATTGTATTTGGGTTTCAATCATAAAAAAAACACCCCCTTCACCAGTGCAACATCCCCATCACCAATGCCCCCATTTCCCTCACCCCAACCTGTATTCCAGACAGGCTTCCTACTTCCCTCACACATTGACATTGTTATGATAGTTCTCAGTGCAGTTATTTCTCTAACTGCACTCATCACTCTTTATGGTGAGCTTCATATGGTGTGCCCATTTGGGGGTATAGCTCAGTGACAGAGCATTTGACTACATATGGTGAGCCAGTCCTTCCAGCCTTCATCTCTGGGAATTATTTCAATAATATCTTTTATTTTTCTTAAAACCAAAGACAAGTGAGATTATTCTGTGTGTGTCTCTCTCCCTCTGACTTATTTCACTCAGCACAATAGATTCCATGTACTAAAACATTTTATAGTGAATACTATACTGGGAGTCTGTGACTTCCAAACTCATTCTGTATCTGTTTCTGTGGATAAAAGCATTAGATAATTATTATAGACCTCTATAAAAAGCAATCAATTAAACACATGCTCAATATAAACAGTTGTATCTGTTGCAGATTTTTTGAAGTATAAAAGAGAATGGAGGCTAATTTGTTTCCTTCTCCTCCTTATACCCTAAAATCTATGATGTTCTAGATATTGTCCATTGTGTTTTTCGTGGAGTTATCCTAAATGCCACATATAAGTGATATCATTCTGTACTAATCCTTCTTCTTCTGGCTTACCTCACTTAAAATAAAATTTTCTAGTTTCATACATGATGCTGCAAATTGCATGATTGTATCATTCCTTATTGCTATGTAGTAGTATTCTATTGTATATATGTACCACATTTTCATGTTCCACTTGTCTGTTGTTGGACATCTTGGTTGATTCTAGGTCTTAGCTATTGTACTGAGTGCTGCAAAGAATAGATGCAAAAAATTCATTCTTTGGATGAATGTTTTTCTGTACTTGGAATTGATACCCAAAGGGGGATTGCTGGGTAATATGACAGCTCAATTTTTAGGTTAGTGAGAACCCTCCATATTGTTTTTCATAGGGATTGGACCAGACAGCATTCCCGCCAACAGTTAATGAGAGTTTCTTTCTCACCACAATATGTGCCATTCTTGCTGGTGTAAAATGATATCTCATTGTTGTCTTGATTGAATTGACCACACCGACCATACCATTAACACCTCAAACTGGTTTACGGAAAAGAGATCCTATGTTATTAAAAAAAGAGAATATATTGCTCTATCATTATTTCTGCTATTTATTTTTGCTAAAATTATCCAGAGCATATTCTGCCTTCTGATTCATAATCTTAGTGTACAACATTTCCGTAACATTCTATTAAGAAGTTCAAAATTACATTTATTTCTTTAGTCCCTTAGTCTAAAGACTTTTGAATCATTGCTGGTGTGCTAAAGATATCCTTACTAGCTATGGTGCCATCCATTCATCCCTTATTAAATAATTGGGCTTGTGTCTAAATCCAAATATTATATTCATTAAAAAAGAGGAAATAATCTTTCTGCTTAAAAATTGAGACACATATTCATGTATATATTACCTATCTTGGAAGGATGATTCTACCTTCACCAAAAGAGAGACAAAATATGATAGACATCTTTTAACTAAAGAGAGCCTATGTTTCCTTTAAGTGTAGCTCTCTTATGTATCTCATTTCACATTTTTATTAAAATTTTTATTCACACCAAATTGCTATATAAAACTGCATGATTATTATGTATATTTTGATGCTCCTGCATGCTTGATTTAATTCATGAGTGCATACATACTCTCATTGACTCATAATCTTTACCACAATTTCACTAGTACAAGACAACTATCTCCTTAGAATTATTTGTGTTTGTGTATGTGTGTCACAAGCTAGAGATAGTACAGTAGGTAATGTCTTGCATGGGGCTGACTCAGGTTTGATTCTTTTTACTCTATATGTTCCTCCAGTCAGAGTGACAGCACAGTGGGTGTGGCATTTGCCTTACTTGCCTGGGTTTGATATAGGAATCCTATATGGTCTCATGAACTGTACCAGGACTAATCCCTGAACACAGAGCCAGGAGTAAGTCTTAAGCATCACTGGGTGTAATGCAAAGCCAACTCAACTCCAAAAAAAAAAAAAGAAAAGAAAAGAAATTAAATGATAATGTGAAAAGGGCTGGAGAAAGCACAGAAGACAAGGCACTTTCCTGGCACTGCTTATAGTTCATTGAGTTAACAGAGCCAGAATGTCTTAGGCAAAATAAATAGTAAGAGAATGAAAGTTAAAGGAAAAAAAAAGAAATGAAAGGAAGAAAGGAGGAAAAAAGGATGAAGGGAAGGAGGGAGGGAGGGTAGGTAGTAAAGATGGAGGGAGGGAAGAAAAGAAGAGAGGGATGGGTGAGGGAAGGATGGAGGGAGGGAAGGATAGAGGAAAAAGGGAACCATAAAAGAAAAGAGAGGGAAGGAGGGAGGAAAAGAATAAGAGGTGGAGGGAGGAAAAGAGGGAGGGAAGAAAGTGGCCTGCAATTTATTTTCTTAAACTTTCAAGTTCATAATTTGAGAAATATATCTGGAAATTAGGTGGTACAGAAGATATCTAGAACTTAACTCTCATGCAGAACTAAAACTTTATGCCTGGCACAACAACCCTGTACATATTGACTTTGCAGAATGAGTCTCACTAAATTCAAAATGATTTCAGAAATATATTCAATGTCTAGTCTGGAATTAAGAATTTTTATTGAAGTGATGTCTCACAACTCCAAGAACCTTAAAGAAAGACTTCATCCTAGGCTCCATCCTTTGACCTGTGCAAACATCAAGATCTCTAGCTACAGAAGCAGGATCTTATCACCCACGACAGAGTGGAAAGTTTCCAGACACCACAGAAGGATCTAGGGGAGAATGTACGAAGCATGTATAAAGCCTGGAGTTATTCCCATGACACTATTGGAATACAGTATAGGATATAGGGCAGAGAAACCCTGTATCTCTTAGGCCAAGGGAATTCCCTTTCTAATCTCCCCAATATTTACTGTGCCTATGCAAGAAAAAAAAAAGAAAGAAGCATAAATCAAGTATTTTTTTCTTTTTAAGTTTTGTTATTGTTTTGTCTGTTGCTGGTTTTATTTTTTTTGTTTGTTTTCTTTCTTTTGGACTTTTTTTTCTATTTCAGGACCGTGGTTATTGTATGGCTACTGTTTGTATTGCTCTGGTGCTTTTCAAGTTTTTTTGTTTGATTTTTTTTATCTTTCATTTTATTTATTTATTTATTTATTTTTGTTTTTTTGGGCCACACCTGTATTTTTTATTTTTTGTACTGTTATGTTTTTCTTCCTTTTCCCTCTCTGCTTTTAAACTGTTAGTAATAGCAATATAGCCTCTAGATAGAAGGGCTCCTCTCATTTTTTTGCTTGTTCATTTTTTGCCCCATTTTATTTTATTTTTATTATTATTATTATCTTCTCTTTCCTTCAGACAGAACCACACAACTTGAACCATCTTGCTCCACCTCACAAATGGAGGGGGAAATAATGGAGGGTACCAAGACCAAACAGTCACATGAACATTAAGTAGAAATAAAAAAAAGGTCCAAACTTAAGCACCAAATTCAAAGTCAATGACAACAGAATCTATACCCAATTTGCAACATACTAGACATAGAGAGGACCACCTATACCAGCAGCCTGTGGGTTAAATGAGGGGGACATGGGATGCATGCTGGGAACAGGGGTGGAGGGAGGACAATATCGGTGGTGGGAATGCCCCTGATTCACTATCACTATGTACCTAAAATATTACTGTGAAAATTTTGTAATCCACTTTGATTAAAATAAAATTAAAAAAGAAAAATAAATTAATTAATTAATAACATGTTCTTCCGTTGGGGGAAAAAAGAATTTTTTGTTGAAAAAATTGTTATAGCATAGCTTTATTTTTGCCCACATCTTTCTAATTCACAAAAAATAAGGGAATCATGTACAAATAATGACTGAATTTATATTTTTAGACAATTTTTGAAAGGTTTTGAGATATGACTTAGTCGTAAAAAGCATGTCTTGTGTGATACTTTGGTTTGATCACTGGCATCATAATGTACTGATGAGAATCGGCTCAGTATGTTATCAAAGTATGAAGCTCAAACTCACTCTCAACTACCATCACAATCTCAATATTTTTGTTTGTTTTTGGGCCACACCCAGTGACACTCATGGGTTACTCCTGGATATATGCTTAGAAATCCCTTCTGGTTTGGGGGACAATATAGGATTTGGGGAGATTGAACCACCGTACTAGGTCAGTGCGTGCAAGCCCTACCACTTAGCCACTGCTCTGGTCCCCACCATCTCAATTTTGATAAAACATATTCATTGTACAACATTAACAGTTCTGTAATTCACAAATTTAATCAGAATCTAAAATACATTATGTTAAAATCAGAAATATATCTGTATATATGTAAACATGTGTTGTCATACACTTATTAAATCACTTTTTACTTTAACCTTTTCAGAATCAATTAGCATGAGTGCCCTTAATTAAATAAACCCTGACCTTCAGGCGATTTGTTATTGTCTGCATTCTATTAACCAAAAAATAAGAAGCAACGGGGGAATATCTGGTATTGGAGCAAATGTACAGTGGGTAGGATATTTACTGGCACATGGCTGACTAGGTTAAATCCCCAGCATTCCATATGGTCCTCTGAGTACTTCCAAAAGTAATTCTTGAGTGCAGAGATAGGAGTAACCCCTGACTATTGCTGGGTATGGTCCAAACACATAATAAGGGGAAGAAAAATCTGAAAATATGATTTTTCAATGCAATTTATAGGAGTACATAATTAACTGGAGAATATAATGCTGAGTCAGTTAGTAAGAAGGAAATGGATAGATACAAAATTATGTCTCTTATATGTGAAAGATACACAGCAAGGTAGAAACAAAGGACCAAAGACAACACAATGTTATAACTGATCTACACAATAGAGTTGGGGTGATATTAGAAAGGAAGTGGTAATGGAGTCCTTTGTGGTAGGTAAAAATGGTGTAGTGTGGGGTTGGAATTATATGCATGAGAAATATCTGTTCTGTGAATCGAAATTTCAATCAAAACATAAAATACATTATATAAAGATCACAAATATGTATGTATATGTGTAAATATAAGTTGTCTTGCACCTGTTTAAAAATCACAGTTTATTTTTCCCTTTCTGAGTTAATCAGAACAAGTACCCTTACTCAAGTGATATATGTTAAACTCTGGCTAATAAATGTGGCAGGGAAAGTAGCAGAGAGCTACAAGCTTGACTGGGTCAGTTAGGTCCAAGAGGCTGCTCAATATCCCCTGGCCAAAATGCACCTTTCCCCGTAACTCGACCTAGTTTATTGTGTGCTGCTCCTTGCCATTGGTTTGTCTATTCCAGGGTCAGCATGAACTTGAACATGAAGAATACCACAAACTGCAGGCAGCTGAAAGCAAGTGCAGATGGTAGCTGTCAATCTCTGGAAAACCAGCTAACCATTAATCCCCATAATTTACCTTCACAAATATACACATATATACATACCCATATGTATATATAGTTACAATTTTTTTAAATTTCTTCCTTTATTCTAATGTTTAACAATACTAATTAACTTGAGCAACTTTTCAAAACAGTGTTAGAAACCATGTTTCAGGAACAAGGAGCAGGGTAATTGTTTTAATGTTCGTAAGAGTTTCTATGTCCCAGGGAAATAGAAAGCCATGACACTCTCTGCTTATTTCTTCTGGAAGGTGTTTATTTAATCAGAGAAAATATTGCCTCCTTTCTTCTCTCTCTCCTTTCTTCTCCCCTCACACAAACACACATATACACTATCTCACACCCACATAAACACAAAAGACACATATGATTTTTCCTTATTTAGCAGCAAAATGTGCTTATCTAGAGCCCTTAGTCACACTCTGCTTAAATACATAATTTTTATTGCCTTCACATAAAATCTTCCAGCAAATACTAGTGTTCTCTAAGATACTTCCTAGAGGCCAGTAAGACTTTAATAAGAAAAATTTGCTTTGGAATCAACTAACATTAAAAGTTGTATTTGTATTCATCATGGGAGTTGCCAAAGCTGTTCACAAATCCTATTTTATGTAGAAGACTTTTAGGAAAATGGTTTCATTTTACTAGTATTCTCTGGAAGGATCCAGATCTGGGAAGTAAAATGATGCTCTCTCTCTCTAAAGAAGAGTAATTGTCAGACTGCACTTAAAATAACCAATTGCTTCCTTCAGTGCAGTCTTAAGTAAAATTGTGTCATCTAATGAGCGTGAATTTTATTCTGTTTAACTTTACTGGAAAGCAGATCAGCTGATGGGAAAATAAAAAAATTTCTCTTGGTAGTTTGATATCACAAAAATAACTTTGAGCACAAAATAGATAAAAACGTAGTACAAATGTTTTTATGATAATAAAATGAACATACCACTAACTTAAAAATGTGTGGACTGATTTTGAATCCCAGTTCTACCATTTAAATATCTGTGATTTGATGCCAATTATCTTTCATTTCTCTTTACCTTACTTTCACTTATTAATTCTGAGTTATTTATCTATTATCCATCACCTACATGTGAATTATAATCAATGTTAATTTACATTTTAGTTACACTAATCAAATTTAAAATGACATAAGTTACTAGTGGTTTTGATGCTAACACACAGATTAGCAACAATTTTTATCTTCGCTACAATTTTTAATCATGCTGGTAAAGATGATGCATCAGATCTTTTTTAACTTGAAACTTTGAATTCGTGCCTGCAAACCATCTGTGTAAATCAGGCAGGTTTATAAAGCATGGACTCCTGGTCCTAGAACAGTAGCCTTTGTATGCTAAACATGATAATGAGAATGATATTTGTAATAGAGTGGGTAATTATTGGCTGGAACCAGCATTCACCCACCAAGCAGATGCAGCAAGGAACAGCATGGAAACCCCCCACTAAAAAGAAATGAAAGACGGAGCTTTCTGACCAGATGGCATTCTTAGATTCCTATTTCCAAATCTCCTACTTGGTCAAGCCTTAGGAAGAGGTAGAAATATTATATCCATTCATCCATCAAAAACAAGGACTACAATTATATGTTTGCCGATAAGAAACATCCAGGACAATTGTCAATTTAGAACCTGATAAATGGTATAAGAACCAAATTCCAAAATAAACCTACCCTAAAGTAGATAGCGTTATGTTTTTCCCTAATCTGTGAACCATAAAGAAAATGCAACTCACTGTGTCTCATAGAACCAAAGCAAGATGGTTATGGCCACTCACTCTTGCTTTTGGACCATTTTTTGCTTTTGGCCACCTTACTTTCCTTACTTGTCGTGCCTTGCACTCAGCTGAATTTCAATTGCTATTGTGGTTGATTATTTTTTAATTTGTGAGTCAAACAGGGTTCTGAAAATAGAATAGGGGCACTGTTGGAAAGATGTATGAATCTAAGCCAAATGAAAATAACTCCTGCATATTTATTCATTCTAATGGGGTACAACTAAATCCTCAGCTGACTCCCTTTTAATTATGGCCTCAGGGCCTAGAAAGCTGGACTAATGAAAAATCACTGCAGCACCCTTGCAGTCCAAAACTAACATTTCCCCCAACACAACCACGTTTTAAGTATATTTATCATTACTTTATAGTAGTATAGTATGCAGTAGAATAGTAGCATTATAGGGACATAATTTGCATTTCAATTATTTTATTTATTTTTTTAAATATTTTTATTTAAACACTCTGATTACAAACATGATTGTGTTTGGGTTTCAGCCATAAAAAGAACACCCCCCTTCACCAGTGCAACATTCCCACCACCAATGTCCCCTATCTCCCTCATCCCCCACCCCCTACCTGTATTCAAGACAAACATTCTACTCTCACTCCTTGTGACATCTCCATTCTATGTGCATAAAATTTATTACAGCAACCACCAATCTTTCAGTATCATTCAACCACCAAATAGTCTCCTTTGCCGTTTATACTGCTAACAGCTTTTCTCTCTACTAATTACCTTCATTTTTTTCTGAACTAGGAGCTTATATTATTGGTTTACTTCAGTCTGTCTGTTTGCTTTAGTTATTCATATTCTACATGAGTGAAACCATCAGTAATTGTCTTTAACTTCCTTACTTAGTCCATTAATCATCATGTATAATCCCCTCAAATAACATCTATTAAAACTTACATTCTCTGTGCAGGAATGAAAGTCCAGAGAATAGAGCATTTGTCTTGCCTGTGTCCAATATGGATTCAATTTTTATCACCATATATGGTCCTCCATGCTTGTTAGAAATGATCCCTGAGCACAGAGCCAGGAGTGATTTCTGTGCAGAGCAAGGTAAAGTCCAAAAACAAACAAACAAACAAACAAACAAACAAACAAAACAAAACTTACATTCTCTATCCAACATATGCCAGTTTTTCTTCTAATAAAATAATACTAATATTGCACTTTCATTTAATACTAATATTATTGTTGTTGCCCTTTAACAATGTAAAACTGAGGCACAAAGTCAAAATGATTTTCACAAAGTCACACAACTGGGAAATGATCTGAACTCAAAATAATTTCAGGAAATGTAGTTAGCATGTTTAACCAACATTGCTATACACCTATCTAGAAAATATATTTTTAGCTGAAATTCAGTCTATAAATAGCAGCACTTATAGAAAAGGCAGTTTCAAGGTTAACCTATTAGAAAAGAAGATTGGAAGAAAATAGCGAGCATGAAAGGTGAAAAGGGTGAGTGTGGCTAACACTGTTAAAACCAATGCAATGACTTTACCAGTCAGGCAAAATAAAATTCAAAGTACATCTTTATAGCAGCTGGTACATTAATTAGTTATGCATTATCCTTTAACCTAAAAGTATAACTGTAATAAAAAATTAAGAGGAGAAGAGGCAAATATTGAAGCTATAAATTTGAAATGTATGAGAGGAACCTACTAGAAACTGACTTGATTCATGATGCTTATACTCCATTAAAAATATTTACTCCACCAATAATTACTTTGTAGTCCAAGAATAATTCTATGGTGATAGAATTTGCTATAATTTGAGCCATAAAACTAAGATCAGATAATGCATAATCACATTTCAACTATAGTTTATTAATTATAGTCCTCTCTAATGTGACTTTAAAATAATTATAATATTTCCCTAAAACCTTAGGTGTTATGTTAAGTAACAAATTAAAAATATATTTTATCTGAGTGCTCTATAACTTATTTTTTAATCATTTTGCATTGATCTTTGATGGCAAATATTCTAAATTTGATTTATTGAGACAAAAATTTGCTCTAATATGTTATTGCTAAATCTAATTCTCCTTTTTCTTAGATCCCCATGTCCATTTTATGTGCACACCTAACCCTGTCTGCATTCCAATGTCAAAGTCTATAAACATTGATCATTTCTTTTTCTTGAACCCTCACTTAAAGAACATTTTTTTCTGCACCCATGCCATCTCTTTGTCCTAATTGATTTTTCCTCACTAGAGGTTAAGTACATTTAGCAACTTCTAGTTTGTGGCTAGTTCTGGCTTTTTAGTAAATGCATGAATTTAGAACATAAAAAATTTTCTTATCCATTGTGGGAATCATTTTTCTCCTCCGTAAAGTAAGATGTTTTCCATTTCACAGAATTTCCATGGGCAGACTTAAAGTCTGGCAACTGTAAATGTTTAAAAGATCAGTTTCTTTTAGCTCCAGAAAATGAAAGGTGTAGGTATTAATAGAAAGCATTTATGTAATGCTTTTAAGAATGAAAGACAATATATTATTGGGGCATGGCTATGATTTTGAGTTTGACAATAGACGATTTCCCAGGAACACGGGTTAACTTGAATTTAATTCTTTACTTTTTTACATCCTCTTTCTTTATAAAGGTATACATACACTCTATTCTCCTTTGAACACTCCTTTATATTTACATATTTGATTCTAAAGTCATAATCAGACAAAACTATGCTATGTATAGTTGAATAGTGTGGAAGAGTCTGAAAAATAATTCCTACTATAACCAATAAATTAATTCCAATTAATTGATAGGGAGTATAGGTAAAACATTTTCTGCTAGGAATCATGGTGACTCCCAAAGAAGGTTTGAAATGGCTTCCATTGTGGTATTAAAAAAACCCTGCAAATATAACTTACTCTAGGTTATAGTTTCTCCAGTACTTTGGGTAGGATATTGCCTTGAACATGGCTGATTCAGATTTGATCCTCAGCATCCTATAAGTTCCCCTGAGCTCACCAGGACTTATTCCTGAGCACAGAGATAGAGATAGGCATTATCCCAAAGCAACACTGGGAGTGACCTCAACAAGAACCAAATTAAATAAATTCATAAATAAGATATTGTAAAAGTAGAAAGTAACCTCAAAGTAATTTAATAATATAATCTTTGTTAGCTAATAAAAATTATTTAAGCTTAAGAAAACTTGGAAATAAATATAGACATATTTAAGAAAAATGGTATTAATGTTTTGAACTAAAATGTGTTAATATTTTAACTGCTGCAATATTTAACAAAATTTCGCCCTTGAGAGCAACATAGCAGCTTTATTATTCCTTTGTGAAATGTGTAATTGAGTAATTGTTTCAGACATATGATTTGAAGTTGAAATTTTATGGGACCATTTCCTAAAAAATATTTAAGCCTAGATATTTATATATGTAATTTATAGACATGAAAGAGTAAGTCAGCAGTTTGAGACTTTTTTGAAACTTATTAAAAATTTTAATTAATATAATACATTTTTAAATTGAGTTTAAATTGTAAAAATTAATAGATTGAAATTGGATAGATTGTAGGTTGAACTTTTAAAATTCAATCCTAGCTCTGCATTCAGAGATCATTCTTTATGTGCTGAGAGCTATCAGATGCCTTCAGGTCAGCCAACATTAAACAAGTGCCTTATCCACTATACCATAGTTTGGGTCCCTAAATTTTGCTTATTCTATAGGAATATAAAATTATATATATAGTAAAAGATTTGTCAATAGAAGTAAGAAAAAAGTAGAATCTTGAATTGATTTTGATATATTAAATATTCAATTAATATCAATATTATCTTTTCTTATATTGTTTTCCTAGGAAATCCAAATCTTGCTTTTCCAGCTCATTATAACTTTATCTTGTTTGTTTATTTGTTTTATTGTGTTGCATCCTACAAGGTACAGGGCTCTGCACCCTCACGTCACTCCTACTGGCGCTCAGGGGACAGTATATCTTGCCATGGTTGGCCATATGCAAGGCAAATGTAATTTCACTCTGGCCTTATAACTTGTTTTGTTATCTTTTTTGTTCCTCCTTGGTCAATCTCTTGAATATGGATTAAGGACTTGGATTAGGGTCATTCACAGGGTAACACTGCAAGTTCTCAATATCATGAAGATAGGTCAGAAAAATTACACTTTGGAAACCATGTTGTATAGGCAACATTGTCTATGGGCTAAGTATAAATTCAGCCACCTCCCCTCAGATGCACGGCATGCCCACTCTCTTGGGGGACCCTAAGGGAATAAGGAAAGAAAATATAATTTAAAATTATAACCAAAGCAATGGTTGCATAAAAATGAAACAAATCAAAAGCCACCAATCCTGAGCTGAAATTAACCAATTGGGAAATTGAGTAGGAGGCCATATTAGTGAATGAAGCAAAGTTCACAGCTTAACGCTGTCTGTTGCAGCACTGGGAATTGGGTGTGGAGAAGGGTTTGATCCTAAAAGCCAAAGGTCAAATTTCATAGGCATTGACATAAAGAAAACTTCACTAAAAATAGAAACTCTATAAAAGTGGTGAGCATTTCACCTACATGAAAACATTTTAGAAGATAATTTGAGGCTTATTATATGCCAGTTATATCTATCCATAATGATCAAAAGTGACCATCTGTACTCAGTTTTGAGTGCCAAATAAGGACACCATAAAAGATCATTTCCAAATAACTTAGTGCAGTGTAGTATATGGGTAGATGTAATAAAAACTTCTTTTGAGTTTAGGCACTGAGGAAAATGTCTTTACTTATGTATACCATTATTTCCTCACTGATAAATATATCAAGCAAAAAATAGAAAATACAAGTTTAAATGGTGTGCCAAATTTTGACCTGCTGTGAAACCCATATGTTCTATTCCAGTCCTCTTATTTTCCAAGACTTAATGTAATGCTATCAGAAAATATAAAATTCATGAACATATAGTAGAAGCTACATTATCTGAAAACAAAATCAAAGTTTTATAAACTTGGCAACCACTGCAATGCCAGTAATATCTGATATATCCCCTTCTTTCCAAGTTAATCCCTTGTTGGTACTTTAGTCAACATTGTTCTACTAAGGATGACGTTATCTTAAGTCTTCTTCCACCATTCTTTTAAGAAGAGGCAAAAGAAGGTTTGAAATTTTACCATACTTGTAACACATGCTTTCTCCTAAAAATCAGTATGTATTCATATGTATGTTTATATATACTTATATATCACTCTACTTTAAAAAATAAAGTTGGGGTAGTCTGTCTACTAAGATTTTCTTTCTAAACCTTAAAAAAGTTATTTTCCTCTTGAGAAATAAAAACAACTTGAAGGCACAATTGAACCATTCATCAGATTAGAATTATGAGTTGGAGGAAATAATTCACATGTCCTCACCCCCTCCCAAGTAACAAACAATTTTGAGCCATAGTCTTTGAGGAATGGTGTCTATTCATGGAGGGTGACAAGCACCTGGTACCAACATATTTGGTATGCTTGTTTAAATATAGCAACTCACTAACCTGAAAGCATTACTTGTTAAATAAGTCCAAAGCCTAATCCACAGAGAAGTCATACTGTGACAGAAGACTTTACCCTGTGCATGGAAGCAAAGCAGGAAGAGCAATTTTTTTTTTGCATGCAAAGTATGTGCTCCATCCCTCCATTGGAGGGGAGTTTATGACATACTTTTTTTTTTTTTTTTTTTTACTGTACCTCCTCTTTCTATACAGCCAGTGTAAATAACACAGCCTGTGGTAAGAATTGGGAGGCCTTATTTTATCTTTTAATTATTTTTTTTTTCTTCAGGGCAAACTAAAGTTGTTTTTTTTTTTTAAGTAAGAATTCATTTAAAGGACAAAATTGATTAACCTAATAAGGTAAACTAATATAACATAATATAGTGACATAACATAACATATAATATAATTAATATAATAATAATACATGTAAGTCAAAGAAAGTTTCTGATTAAAAACACAATTTTTTTTTCCATAATGGCTTACATATCTTTCACTGTAGTATTTTGGGTACATATTCACATTAAATCAGGGGAATACCCATCACCTAATATGTCCTCTTCTCAATCAAAAATCAAATATACTGAAAATAGGCAGAGTCCTGTCTAGAGGCTTCCAACCTCAGTTTGAGAGAGGATGTGAAAAAAGTAATTAAAATACCACAACAATACACACACACACACACAAAAAAAAAATATCGAATTAAATAACCGATAAGCACCATATCAAACTAAAAAGCTTCTGCATGGCAAAAGAAACCCTACTTAATGCAAGAAGACAGCTAACAGAATGGGAAAAAATCTTTTCACTTGATATATCAGATAAAGGGCTGATATCTAGAACATACAAAGCGCTCAGAAACCTGAGTCCTTCAAAACCAAACGAAGCCATAAAAAAATGGGGAGACGAAATGAATAGACATTTCTCTGAGGAAGAGAGAAGGATGGCCAACAAACACATGAAAACATGCTCACCTTCACTCATCATCAGGGAGATCCAAATCAAGACAACAATGAGATACCACCTCACACCAGTGAGGTTGGCTCACATCAAAAATAATGGGAACAACCTTTGTTGGAGAGGATGTGGTATGAAAGGAACTCTCATTCATTGCTGGTGGGAATGCCCCTTGGTCCAACATCTATGGAGAAAAGTCTGGAGAGTGCTCAAAGAACTCAGAATTGAGCTGCCATTTGACCCAGCAATTGCTCTCCTAGGCATATATCCCCAAGATGGAAGGACATTCATTCCAAAATACATATGCACCCCACTATTTATTGCAGCACTCAGTATAATAGCCAAATCTTGGAACCAACCTCGATGTCCAACAACAGATGAATGGATCATTAAGATGTGGTACATATATACAATGGAATATTACATGGCAGTTAGAAATGATACAATCACAGACTTTGCAGCAACGTGGATGGACCTAGATCATGTTATGTTAAACGAAGTAAGTCAGAAGACAAAAGAAAAACACAGAATGGTAGCACTATTCTGAAACACCTAGAATACATAAAAAACAAAAAAAGGACATTGAAGAAGCATAACTGCTAGAACCACAAAGAAAGACTCCATAAACTCCATTCCCTGATCTGCACAGCCACCAAGATCTCTAGAAACAGGTCTGATTTTACCATCCAAGATAAAGTAGAAGTCTTCCACATACCACGAAAGCAGCAAGAGGAGAATAAATGATCTATTTTTTTGACGTCTTTATTTTGGTGTGGAGATTACGGTTGATGTCTCCAATATTATTTTATTTTATTTTGTTTTGTCTTTCTCTTTCTTTTTTGCACTTGAGTATGATTTGATTTCAGAACCGAGATTATTGTGTGGTGCCTGTCTTTATTGTTGTGGTGCTTAGGAAGAGCAATTTTTGAGGCCTGAGATGTGACCAGGACTTACCCAGCAATCAATGTCATCATCAGGGTAAAGGCAACCTGTCTTGCTCTTTCACAATAGGGATTCTTCAGTGCTGTGACTTATACAGACAAAAAACTTATGGCGGGCCAGAACAGTGGCCCAAGCGATAGGTCATTTGCCTTGCACGTGCAAGAATGGACTACGGTTCGAACCCCACATCTCATAGGGTCCCCCAAGCCAGGAGCAATTTCTGAGCGCATAGCCAGGAGTAACCCCTGAGAGTCACATGGTGTGGCCCAAAAAGAAAAAAATAAACAAAAAGAGAGAAAAAATCCATATCTTATGGCTTATTGGTCACATCTTTTGAGAATGTCAAAAACTTTAATAATGGACAATAGGGCTACATTGCTTTACAATAGGGGTATTTGCCACAGACTTCACATGTGTGAGGCCATGTTTTAGATCTTATATGCCAAAAAAAGAAGAGTTTGTTTGTTTCTATAACATACAACCTATGGTTAGGTTGCTCAATACCTGCGCAACGGCTCTATTATCCATCCTTTTTTAATTATATGTCTGCCATTTTGTTCCTAGAACCAGTATGAATACTGGATGACTGCTTGAGCCTCAAGTAGAGCAGAGGGGGAAAATGTCAATAAAATTCTTCCACTGACATTTAACTTAGATACAACGAAATCCAATCTTCAAGGAACTAAAAACAAAGTCACCATAGTAGGCACCGGTAAAAGACACTTTGGGACATAAGGTAAAATGAAAGTAGAGTCAACAGCATTGCTATCATATATGACTATCTAGTTTTCCAGTTGATTTTTAAATCATCATTAAAAATGGTACCAGTGAAGTCTTGACGAAGATGGTAAGTCTACAGCTATACAAATATTGAAACTATAAATTTATTTTTATGCATTTAACCAAGACTGGAAAAATA
Source organism: Suncus etruscus (assembly GCF_024139225.1). Lineage (NCBI taxonomy): Eukaryota > Metazoa > Chordata > Mammalia > Eulipotyphla > Soricidae > Suncus > Suncus etruscus. Next base: position 13,920,901 of record NC_064867.1, on the reverse strand, counting down.
TACTTAGGAAAAAATATTTTCATATTCAAATTATGAGATTATAGGCAATTATTTCCAAACATTATTCAAATCTTTTAATATTGCTTTGACAAATACAAACAGGTGGCATTTGGAGCAATAGTGAATAGTATAGAACAGAGCATTCACATTGTACACAGCCAACCCAGATTTGATCCCAGGCATCTCATATAGTCCACCAAGTCCCGCCAAAGTTATTCCTGAGCACAGAACTGCCAGGGCATACCTAAGCTTTAAGGGGGGCTCAGCCCAGCAGATATATCCTCAGATTTTCCTGGTGGGTAGAACTAATTTAACTCCCATGGGCTTCATCAAAAGGCCCGCTGTGGATGCCTTTTTCCCCTTCATGGATGGTTGAGAAATTTCCAAAGAGATGCCTGGCATTACATTTCAGCCAGTATTTGACTATCTCTCCCTTGTATATATCAGGCAAAATAATGGCCTCTATCAAATAATTTGGCTCAGAAATTCCAGCACCAAAGTTTATTTGAGAACCCCTTTTCTGGATAATAGCCAGCCCTAAAAGCAAAGACAATACTTTTTCTCTATTTTTCAAATATGTCCTTGAAGCTGCATTTTCTGGTAATCAAGGGCGTAACCAGAATGCAGATCCTGGCTATTGACTATTGACCCTCCTTTAGAAATAGGGTAGCTCATTCTTGGGTTCCTCCCTTGACTTAACCTCTAAAACTATAGAGTCCAGCCTAAAAAGATCAAGTTTCTAGATATTTCCTACTTCCTCCAATACTGATTTTGCATATAAAGTAAGCTTGCAAGGAGTTACCTTGAGTTGTGACCTTCTCTCTTGTAACTTAGAATATTTAGTCACACCCATAGCTCAGGTATTGTTATTGTTGTACTAGGCTTTTTGATTAGAGTTATTCTTCACCTGTGGCTAATTTTCCTGCTCAAAAAATTAAACTTGTCACACTCCTGCCAGAAATGTGTTGAATTCACATTCTCTGTGTGTGGTTTCATTTATTTCATATTTCTCCATATGACGGTCCAGGCAACCCACTCTCCCTGAAGTGGATTCACCGAAATCACACTGGCGCTGCAAGACAGAAGCCGCTTGCAGCACAGAACCAGTAGTAAGAACTGAGAACAATGGTATAAAGACCCAAAATTCTTAAACAAAATATTATTATAAGCAATAAAAGACACTTTTTATAAAGTGATATTAAGTAAGAATATATCTTTATATATAACATATAAAGAGTGAATGTAAAATATATTGATGGTCAATATTAACTCAAAGAAAAGATAGAAACTCTAATAACATGAATTAGAGTCTTGGAAGATATGTGACTTATGAGAAAGAATGTACTTTGTGATATTGGGTTCTTTAAACATAGATGGAATTCCTAGAGATGTCAAAGCAAGGGTGAAGACAAGAAGTTGAGCCTGGAAAGAAAAGATGTTAGTGTCTACATCCATCAAGAAGAGGTTAGTTTGAGACAGAGTAAGGAAAATGGAAATACAGATATCTAATGTCTATACATACATATATCTATATGTCTAATGATCTGACAGCTGTCATCTTCTTTGGAATAGCTGTTTTCTAAGCTACCTTGATAATAAACATTCCGTGATTATAAGCTGAAATCAGTATCAGCTGTGTCTTTCTAGCATTTGGTATAAAAATGGAATGTTATTTTCTGAGTAAACCCAAATGAGACAATGAATACAATACTTTATTAGCATGAAAACTATAATTATTAATGGTATTGCCAGTAGCTAAAGAGGATATTAATATCTTTCTTTGGCATATGTAGGGGAAGTAGAGTAAGGATAGAGTCAAAAGGAAGGTAAATATTATTGCCTACATACAAATCCATTAAACATTTGAGAAAAATATACATTTACTATTTTAAGTCACATGCTTCAGGATGGCAAATTAATTAGTCTTCCACATAGTTAAGAATGTTTCTGAATGCATGGTTTAAATAGTGGTGATTAGTAATGGTTTATAGAAGAAATATCTGGGGTAAAAAACTGGATAAAATTTAGGTATTTGTTGCAGTTGGTCAAAGGTTTTTAAACCATGTGTTTCTCTGATTTCATCATCAAAGTTTGGCTGTTAGCTCTCCAAGGAGTGTATCACTGAGTATTCTTATAGTCTTCCCAATAACACATGTAAATCTTTCTGCTATATGCTCATTTACTTAAGGAACACCTTCAGATATATATGAAACTGTCAGAAATGAGTCTACAATTTAGTTATTATTAAAATTTATTAACAGAACGTGAAAGCAATTACAATGAAAGCAACAGGCTCAAAAGGATTCTGTTTGTCCTACGATCATCTGGACAAAAATGGAGAGCAAGAGGTACTGTGGAGAGATGGTGGGAAGTCAATACGATGTAGGACTGAAGCTTGCTCCAGAGTATGTTTTAACTGAACTGGTTTAAAAATTCAATCTCTGCCAAATTTAAGTTAAGCAGTCAGTGATAGAAACTTTGTCAGAAAAAAAGTATAATAGCAGGAATTTGTAATCAAGGTGTTTAAATAAAGATACTAATAAAAAATAGAAAGCCAAGTCATACACTTGTGAAATGAAAGAAAAAGTACAATGGCAGGAGATTTAGGTAACAGTGGGAGAGTTAAGGAACTATATAAATAACACATGCCCATATACCACAAAACATTTTAGCCAAGTAATTTTAGAATCTTAGAAGTAAAATTACTTTGAAGTTAATAAAATTTAAACTTGCAGTTTCATTAAGGTTTTTTTTGAAAATTTATAGTTTTATTAAGGCCTACCTCCAAATTCTAGATTTTGGTATATTCTTTTTGTTTTGTTTTGTTTTGTTTTGGGGTCACACCTAGTGATGCTCAGGGGAAACTTTTGGCTATGTGCTCAGAAATCACTCCTTGCTTGAGGGACCATATGGGACTCCAGGAATTGAACCCGGTCAGTCCTGGGTCAGCTGCATGAAAGGCAATGTCCTACCGCTGCACTATCACTCTGGACCCAGAGTTTGGTATATTCTTAATATGGACAAGTAAAGGCAAATTTTTAGGAATAATCATCTCCATATCAGAACACAATAGTATTGAAAGATAAGAATACTGTGGTTCATACTTTTATTCATGAAGGGATGCCATGAATGTTCCTTTCATATTAGATTCTTCTCTCCTCTAATTGCACTCTCTGCTCTTTGTGGCAAGCTTCCTACCAAACACCGCCTAATCCCCATCTTTATAGTCTCTGGACATCATCCTCACACTGTCTTTTATTTTCTTATATTCCACAGATGAGTGAGATTATTCTGTTTTTCCTTCTCCCTCTGGCTCATTTCACTCAGCATAATACTCTCCATGGTCATTAGCAGTAGTCATTAGCAGACATTAGCAGTAGTACAATGTCAAAAAAGAAAAGAGAGGGAGAAAGAGAGAGAAAGTAAAATGCCTGCACCAGAGGGAAGAGGGCATCAGAGAGGGTGAGAGGAAAACTGTTGACCTTGGTGGCCAGATATATGCTCTAGTATCACTTTAACTCAATCATGAACAACTTTATCTTTGGGGGGAAATGTTTAGTTAATAACCTTCTAAACATGATATTTAAATTAAATAAATAAATAGAGAGAGATGAGGATATTCTTTACTCACTATTGGAAGGGATTATATAATAAAGGTAAAATCCCCCTAGATGAAATTAATGCCTTTATGTAAAATATTTTTTAAAATTCCAGGCAATATGCACAATACTCTAAAATTCTTCCATCAACTTGTATGTATATAACATTACACACTGTAACATCATTTCTTTACCTTGATATAAGTTAAGTTAAATTCATAAACTCAGGGGGGCACAGCAGGTATCGCGTTTGCCTTGCATGCGGCCAACCCGGGTTCCATCCCTGGCATCTCATATTGTCCCTGAGACTGCTAGGAGTGATTTCTGAGCACAGAACCAGGAATAATTGCTGAAAACTGCCAGATGTGGCCCCGAAACAAAAACAAACAATATCCCTGAATAATCAATTTTTATAGACTCAAAAGAGAAAATAAATTGGCAGATGAATTAAATAAACAGTCTACAAGGTACCTCACATATGGTATGTGCTCATAAATGTTTTTCTTAGCAACAAATATAATAGAAGAAATAACATTAACTGCAATGCTGCCTGGGCAGTGGGGAAAACAGAGGTAATATAGAGACTGTGAATTTTATAATCAATTGAAAGCATTAAATTTATGAATAATGGACATGAGTAATTACCATACTTATTGTGGGAATTCCAGGACACCTCCTAAAGAGATGGAAGTTAATTAGTTGGCCTTTACCCTTAAGAAAGATAAATACTTTCCACTTTATTCTATTTAATCAGCAACCTTTTTGATCCATAAATTTGGCCCAAAATTAAAAGATAAATTTCAGCTTAGTTCTCATCGAGAAACAATTGTAGATGAGAGGATTCCAGACTAGCATGACCTACTATCAGATAAGATCTTAGTGTCGGGCCCAGAGAGAAAGCACAGCGGTGTTTGCCTTGCAAGCAGCCAATCCAGGACCTAACGTGGTTGGTTCGAATCCCAGTGTCTCATATGGTCCCCCGTGCCTGCCAGGAGCTATTTCTGAGCAGACAGCCAGGAGTAACCCCTGAGCACCACCGGGTGTAGCCCCCCCCCAAAAAAAAAGATCTTAGTGTCAATAATTGTGCTATTTTCTTGACCAGAAGCAGTTTTCCTTGAAACTGTACTACTAATGGTAACATTAAAAAAAAAAAAAGTTAAGATTAGAAAATACAGGATCTTTTAGAGCTTCTACAGTATCAGGCCAGTATTTCTTCGAACTGTTAGTGGTACCTGTACTACAGGCTTTAAAGCGAGGTTTATTACTCATAAATCATTAGCATGAAGAAGAAGCTAATGATTGGTAGTCCCAGCAGTGATGCCAAACAGAATGATAGGGTTATTAATGTTTTCAGGGAAGCTCTAGCAATCAATGCTCTATAGAGGTAACCATGGAATAGCAAAATAAAATTTTTCCAATTCTTTCCCCAATCCAAAATTAGTACTGTCTTCTCTTCTAATTTCTCTATTATATCTGATGGAAGTTTAATTGTTCATCAAAAAAAAAAATAAAGTTAAAATTGGGGCCCGAGCAATAGCACAACAGTAGGTTGTTTGCCTTGCATGCAGCTGAACCAGAACAGACCTGGATTTGATCCCCGATGTCCCATATTTTCCCCTAAGCCAGGCACAATTTCTGAGCATATAGCCAGAGTCACCCCTGAGCGTCACCGAGTGTGGTCCAAAGCCAAAAGAGAAAAAAAAAATTACAATAAATTTATAATATTATTTACATTATTAGTTCTATTGTAATAACTATTATAATAAAAGTACTTTTATTATAATAAAAAAGCAGAAAATCTCAGTACTCAGTTTACCAGACACAGAAAGAATTTTACTTCTGGTCCCTTAGGGGTGGAGGGAGGACAGCACTGGTGGTGGGAATGCCCCTCATTCATTGTCACTATGTACTATAAATGATGCCGTGAAAGATTTGTAATGCACTTTGGTCACAATAAAAATTAAAAAAAATTCTCATCCCATTAGAGAAAGCTAAAAATTTTGAAGTCTAAAATATTTTTTCTATATAAGGTCACAGAGTCATAATTTCTAGATTCTGGCATTGATATCCCATTATGTAGCCATTAAAAATGTTTTCCCTCAAATATACAAGTAATCCATAAGTTTCTTATTTTTTGTATGACTGTACTAGGTTTTAAATCATATCTACTAGCATTTAATAATCATTTCTCCAGAATTAGGCACTGTTCATATGAGAGCAACTAGAGATTATTTCTAATTTTCTTATATTCCAACTGTCTATAAATGGCAAAAGAATCATTTAGGTATGATAATGAAGGTGAAAAAATGTCACATCAGTGGGATTCACTACTCCAGTGCCTGTTCAGTATTCAATGAAATAATACATTTAATTGTTAAGCATGTTTCAAAATAAAACCAATTTATACTACTTCTTGTGAATGGTAGGTGACAACAGTCTTACATGTTTTAGCACAATTTTGGTCTATCCAGAATTTTTTCTTTGACTGGGCAAGGGAGCACACTCAATTACGTTCAGGTCTTACTCCTGGCTCTGCACTCAGGAAACACTCCTTGCAGGCTAGAGAGACCATATGGGAGTTGGTGATCAAACTCAGATCAGGTTGTGTGCATTGAAAATGCTCTGCCTACCGTATTATCACTCCAGCCCCTGTGCAGGATTTTAAATCTCAATTTTTCTTTAGCAGGAATTATTTGCTCACTTGTCTCAGAAATCTCCATACCGCCAGTAATCCTTATCTCAACAATGACAGAAAAGTGCTAGAAGCATTGATAATGATTACTACTTGGCAATTTGAACCGACCTAAATCTGGATTAAAGTTGCAAAATAAGACTGCTTAAAATAATTGTTTCTGCTATTATTGATAGCATCAGAAATAGCTTAACATTATTATTATTTATTATTATTATTATTTGGTTTTGGTTTTTGGGTCACACCTGGGGTTACTCCTGGCTAAGCGCTCAGAAATCATTCCTGGCTTGGGAGACCATATGGGATGCTGGGGGATTGAACCGCGGTCTGTCCTAGGTCAGCTTTGTGCAAGGCAAATATTCTACCGCTGCACCACCACTCTAGCCCCAGTTTCTTGGTGTTTTGTTTTGTTTTGTTTTTGCTTCTCTCGGGGCAACTATTTGAAAGTGGATGTAGATAATTATAGAAATACACCTTTACTGATTTATTTCAGTTTTGGATTGAACTTACAGTACACAGACTAGTTAACAAAATTACTTTAACTTATATAATTGTGGAAAATTTTAAGTTCTATAATATTAACATTTCCAAGAACATGTTTTAACTGTTTCTGTGGTATTTTTAAATTCCTCAGAACTCTAGGACAATATGATAACATTAATCTACATCAGTGACTTTATTGTTCATGCTGCATATTAAACATAATGACACACAGACTAAATAAAGCATTTTTAATTATCGTTGTAAAAAGAGAAAACCATGCCACACGAATGCAGTCACCATGTCTGCATTCAGCCAGCTCCATGGACTCAATGGATCTCAAAAGAGATGTGCACCAAACCATAAACTAATTATGGGGACACGGGCCATACAGCTGAAAGCTGGCAATCTTTGGGGAGAGGTGGAACAAGTCCCAGCTCTGCTGATGCCACGCTTGCTGCACCCGCCCCCCACAATTGCAGCTTCCCAATGGCCCTGCTTCGCCACTCATGTATGAATATCTATTGGTGTCTACAGAGACACCGATTTGACCAAGACTCCAGGTATGTCAGGGGGCTGAGTACTTTATTAAAGTGAGTGTAGGCACTCTTCCCAACATGTTCTCATACTTCTAGAAAGCTTGGCAGCTGAAAACACACCTCAAAAGTCGCAGTATCTGCAATAGTACAGAAAGGAATTTCTAGGAAATGTTCATTTTTAATATTGTCATCCCTGTAGGAACATACCAATTTAGACATCCAAGTGTATTTGAGGACACCCAATGTTCAGAAACTAAAGCATTAAGGTAATCAACTAGCAACAAGTTATTAATAAACATTCTGACAATGACAAACATAGAAATACCAATTTTATTAAAAGTACAAACATGTTTAGAGCTAAAAATGATAAGTGAATTTATGAAAGAAGGAATAAAATGAAATCAAATGGTATATGTGTAATTATGAAAGTTGTAAATGACATTTGCAATACTAATATTATTTACTGAGGCAGTTGGAGAGAAATATTTTCAGGAACTGCATAGTTGTAAAATAAAATTAAGGATGATTTGTCTTTAATAAATTTTAAGTAATGGAGATTAAATAAAATATAAAGAAAATAGATGCTGAATGGAAAACATAATCCATGTAAGCAACAGAGAAACATAAAAATCATATTATAAGAAATATAAACAAAATAAAACCTTATTAAAAGGTAATAAAAAGTTTTAGCTAAATATCTACAGCAGGTCAGCATTTTTGCACCGGCCATCTCCATAGATTCACTTTGTCCTTAAAAGAGATAAAAACCAAACATAAAAACTTATGGTACACTTGCATGTAGCTGAAAGATGCTAATCTAGGGAGACGATGGTAGCTAAGTCACCGCAGTGCTGCATTCATCACCCACAATTGTCACTTCACCAATGGTCTGCTTTACCACTCATCTTTGCGTCTGTACAGAGACACAAATCTGAGCAAAACTGAAGAATGTCATTATTTGAGCTGGCACCACCAGGAATATTTTGGGAAACTCCATACCTATTCAGACTTCCAGAAACCTTAGCAGCTAAAATTACTCCCTACAAAAGCCATGGCATAAGCAATAGTGTTTGGAATTCCTGAACCATGCAGCCATATTTGAGGCCATGTAACAACTTCATTTTTTTTGTTAAATAGTGTCATCCTCCTGGAAACACACCAATTTAGACACACATGTGCATCTGAAGCCACCTAATATTCAGAAACAAATAAAGTTACAGAATAGCAAGCTAAAAACATGAGCTTACTAAACCTTCTGACAATGACTTAATGTTATTGTAATCATTTGATATACAATGATTTTCATTGATTTTCAAAATGTTTTTCTTCTCTTTTTAAAACTTTACACTGGAAACAAATGTGTTACAAACAACTGTGTCAACTATGTTGTGCATGCTCTTTAAGGAAAATAAATTAAGTTAAAAAAGGAATAACAAAATCTATGGTAGGTCAATGTCCAATAAAGATCTTATAGCTTACAGTGAGCTGGAATTTGAAGCAATTACACGGAACTGTACTTTGGTGTAGTTGGGTGTAACCCAATGTTTATGTCAGAATAAATGAACTGTTGCTGAAAGTAGAGTAAATGTCCACTTATTTGTTCATTATTTGACTTGCTAATGAGTGTAATTTAAATATAAAGCATAATACAGTTCAGCTAATAAAATATTGTCAGAAAATTCCACTGCACTATCTAAAATAACACAAAAGTGATTTCAAACACTTTCATATAACTTAGAAGTGCTTTCAAACACTTTAAAATGTTGGGGACATTTACTTACAAAAAAGTATATAGAAAAACATCAATTACTATCACATTCTACTAAAAACATGCTATGGAAAAACTTTTTTCAAACATATTAAAGATTAAAGAATGTCAGAAAACATAATAATCTAATACCTAGGCTATGACAGTTTCTTCTTATGGTCCAGCAATTTTATTCACTTCTATGTTTGGAAAAAGAAAAATGTGTTATAGCATAAATAAGAATAAGTATACAAAAAAATTTCAAGTAACATTTTGTGTTGTATGTTGGAAGAATAATAACTCAAATTCTAACTCTACTTAAATATAGAATTCTCTCTTCTCACCTACCAACATTTATCCCCAAAGCCGTCAGTAAATACCCCCTCTAGAGGGCTCAGAAACACACTACCATGGGTAGGGCTCTTGTTTTGCACACTGTCAACTTAGTTTTGATATACAATGCCACATATGGTCCACGGAGCTTCATTAGAAGTGAATACTGAGTGCAGCAATAGAAGTATAAAAGTAGGCCAGGAACACCACTTAGTTTGGAACAAAAACAAAAATCTGGGTTTATCTTTAAAGTTGGAAGTAAGCAAAAGAGCAAAGACATATACTCCCAGAACACTTAAGACCTTCACCAAATGCATTTATTCAGTCATCCAAGATTGGAGTTAAGTATCAGAAGAAAATTTTCTATGATCAGAATTAATGGAGAAAAAATGAAATTTCTTAGCAACCTAGAAATGAACTAACCTATAAATCTGCTTGGTATTATAAATGTTATAAAAATCTAGAGGTCTTAAGATGTGATGCAAAAAAACCCTGCACACTGCCCCCCCCCATTTTAAATTTTATTTATATCTTCTAGATAGGGGCTCCTGCCTTTTTTAATAGAACTTTGGGCATGAATTACTTTTTTTGCCTCATATTTTTTTCTAATATTTCTAAGTCTTTCTACAAATTGAGAAATGAAAAAAAAAGTGGATAGAGCCCAGGGGCCAAGTAGTCTCAGGTGCATTGGGTAGAAAAAATATCAGAACTAAATACCCAAGCCAAAGTTAACTAAAATAGAATAGAATAGAATAATAGAATGACAGAACCAAACTACAACAATCTAAACATAAATGGGCCTATTACACTGGTAGACCAGGTAGCTAAGGGCAGAGGTATGGGATGCATGCTGGGAACTTCGGTGAAGGGATATCAACTATGGTGGTGGAAATGGCCTTAATTTACTGTCACTATATGCCTCAAAGCCAACTCTGAAGGACTTGCAATTCACAATGGTCTCATTAAATTTTTTTAAAAAGATGTGATGCTAAAATATTAAGCACTGTTTAAAAAATCCATCCTTTATCATCAAAACATTTGTCAGTCAAGGATAAACAGAATGTTAATTAAAGTTACATCAAAAATAATCTATTTTCATAATCATAGTTTAGTTCAGCCAAATTTTCTATTAAAAAAGTTTTGTAGAATATCAAATTAAAAACATTTTATTTAATAATATTATTATAATTATTATTCATGGCAAAATCTAGTGTTGTTCAGGGCTTCTTCCTTTCTATGTAATTAGAAGCACTCATCTAAATGCCTGGAATAACTTTAATAGTTCTAGGAATTGAACCTATGTTATCTGTGTACAAGGTAAGCAGCTTACCCACTGTATTATCCCTTCAGCCAAAGTTTTTTTCTAAAAGTAGATATTATTGGGGCCAGAGAGATTTCACAGTGGGTAGAGCATTTGCATGCAACTTTCATGCAACCAATTTGGATTTGATCCCTGGCATCACATCTGGTTCCCAAATCTACCAGGAGTGATTTCTAAGTTACGAGAGAGGAGTAACCCCTGAATGCTGCAGATGTGTCCCAATAAAAAAAAATAAAGTAAAATATAGTAGAAATAAATATTTCACTATAGTAAAAATGTTAGCAAAGAACCTCTCAATAGAAAAAATTTCAAAAGTGATTTAGAAACAATAAACCAAAGCAGCAAAATAGCAGGCTACCAAGAAATACATAAATTTTTTTCACATTGCTAAATGCAAATAAATAACTAGAATAAAAGATCAGAACACTCCATTCAAGAAAGTTCCAAACTATCAATAACAAAATATATAGATTACCTATACCATGAACATTATGTTATTTATGGATGAAATTAAAGAGAATCTTAGAAAAAATATTGTAAGTCTACAAGTTAGAAAAATAAATACAAAATGATCACTCTACTGTTTTCTTACAGAGAATCAATGCAAATCCTATTAAAATCCCAATGACATTTTTCAAGGGTTTTGAATGATCACAAATAAAATTTGATTGTTATCATAAAACACTCCAAAAAACCAAAATCACACTAAGAAATAAGATTGAAAGGTATTTTATCAACTAACTTAAAACTGTACTATAAAGCCATAATAATCAAAACAGTATGCCACTAGAATAAAGGTGACTCTCTGAGCACTGTGTTAAAATAATGACATAAAAGACAAATCCAAGATCTTTTACTCTTTTGGGTAATAGGGCATGGAGTTTGGCCATACCAAGAGAGCTCAGGGGTCACTCCTGGAAGACATGGGAAACGGTATGAGGTGCAAGTGTTCAAATTTCAGTTAGCCATATACAAAATAAATAGTTCCCCATTGTACTATCTCTCCAGCCCTCCTCAAACAAAACTAAAGCAAAATAAAAAATATTTGCTCAACTTATTTGCAATAACACACATATAAATTGGAATAAAGTTAGCCTTTTAAATGAGCAGTATTGAAAAAACTGGATAACTACAATACAAAACATGAAATTGTATATATATTTTAAACTTTATAAAAATCTATTTAAAGTAAAACAATGACCTTGAAAATAGACCAAAATTTATAGTAATATATTGAGAAAAATATAGACAGAAAGCTACAATACAAAGGTGTTTTCCATTGGCAAATACAAAAGAAACAAAAAGAAACAAATGGGATTCCACCAAATAAAACTGTTTTTGTCTGGCAAAGTTAGCACTAAATTTAAAAGACACCCTATGGAATGAGAGAAAATATTTGCATAATATATAGATAAAGAATTCATACCCAAGACATTTAATTCACTCACAAAGATCAAAAAAGAAAAATCCAAAATCTATACCCAAAAATGGGGAGAGGAATTAGAGACTACTCTGAAGTGAATCTCTTTTTTAAAAAAATTTATTTATTGACTGATTGGTTGGTTTGGGGACCACACCTAGCAGTGTTCAGGAGTCACTCTTGGGTTCTGCACTCAGAAACCACCCCTGCAGGCTGGGGGACCATATGGGATGCCAGGAATTGAACTGGGTCCCTCCTGGGTCAGCTTCATACAAGGCAAACACCCTACCACTGTGCTATATCTCTCTGGCTCCTGAAGTAAAATTCTTAACTTGTTTTCAAAGTAGTACAAGTTTTAAAAGTAATAAAAATTTGAGAGTAATTAAACTGGACATCGAGCTCCCATTCAACCCAGCTATTCCACTCCTAGGGATATACCCTAGGAACACAAGAATACAATACAAAAATTCCTTCCTCACACCTATAATTATTGCAGCACTATTCACAATAGCCAGTCTCTGGAAACAACCAAGATGCCCTTTACAGACAAATGGCTAAAGAAACTGATATGGTCAGGCTGGGAAAATCTACGAAACTACACCTGCCCAGAGGGGCCCAAATGTGAAAAATTGTGAGTGCTGCCTTGTGTGTCTGTCTACTGTCCTGTCACGTGAACCTCTTGGGAGTGGGCCAAAAGAAGTTCCAGAAAACTCGCTCTCCCAGAGGCCCATTCTAGGGCAGGAATGCCAAGACACTGCTTCATAACATGAAAACTGGCTATACGCAGTACTTTGCAGAAGCTGGGTCCTCTGTTTGTGATGTCAGGCTGGGAAAATCTGCGAAACTACGCCTGCCCAGTTAGGCCCAACTGTGAAAAATTGTGAGTGCTGCCTGTGTGTGTCTGTCTACTGTCCTGTCGCGTGAATCTCTTGGGAGTGGGCCAAAAAGAGGCTCCAGCAGAGCACGGCTGCTCCACTTCGCTACTCAGCCATGTGCTCTTTCTAAGGAAAGAACACCATCGCAACAAGAAGAAAAATCACACTAAGAACTGTGCTGTATCACTGAAGCCCAGCATTTTTCTCCAGACTGTCTTCTCTGCTGCATGCTCGGGCCTAAGAATTGATCCTGTGTGAGGCTTCATCCACAGAGGACTCCCCTAACTTGGAGGCAAGTCGAGCCATCCAGAAGGGTGGAGCCAGAAGAATGTGGCTGTCTACAACATTTAGCCAATGAATACCACCACAACACGTAGAAAAACCCACAATACAAGTGTGACAATGGGGAAACAATGCAGGCCAGCATCAGACATAAAGAATGAAGATGGCAATTCTGATGACCAGATAATGACCAACCAACCTCTCAGATAAGAAATTTAGACAAGCAATATGGAAGATGCTCAAATTACTCAAACAATAGATCAAGTTGAACAAAACACTAATAAGAACCATGAAAATATGAAGACAGAAATCACTAAACTCCAAACTGAAATAACATGTCAACTAACAGGCCTAAAAAACTCAGTAAATGAAGTAATGACAAAATGGGTAAGCTCTGGGTATCAGAAGCTGAGAATAGACTTGGGGCTTTGGAAGATGAGATAAATAAGAATTCCATATAGTGGGAAAGATTGGAAAAAAAACTTAAAGCAAATGAACAGACAATGGAAAATGAGTCAAAAAATGGGAACAGATGAAAATAGAAGTCTATGATAAGCTCAACAGAAACAAATTAAGAATCATTGGAGTCCCAGAGACCCAGGAAGAAAATTTCCAGGAAGAATCAATGGTCAAGAACATCATTAAAGAGAAACTTCCAGAGCTAAAGAATATATGTGATCAACTCTTGCATGCTCAAAGAGTACCAACCTAAAGAGATCCCAGAAAAAAATACCCCAAGACACATTCTAGTCATAATGATGAATTCCACAGATAGAGACAGAATTCTGAAAACAGCAAGATCTAAAAGGGAAATTACATACAAGGGAGCATCTTTGAGATTTACGGCAGACCTGTCACCAGAAACACTCAAGGCCAGAAAGCAGTGGTGGGATATTGTGACAAGACTGAATGAAATGAATGCTTCACCTAGAATATTGTACCCAGCAAAACTCACTTTCAGGTTTGAAAGAAGAATACATGGTTTCACAGACAAAAAACAACTCAGAAACATTACAGACTCAAAACCAGTCTTAAGAGAAAAACTGAAAGACTTAATTTAAGACAAGACTAACCAAAAGACACAGCAATTTTTGATATAAAGATGGCATTAAATCCCAGGACAATTCTTTCTCTCAACGTCAATGTACAAAATGCACCAGTTAAGAGACACAGAATGGCTAAATGGATCAAGAAACTCAACCAAACCTTCTGCTACCTACAAGTAATGCACCTGAATAGTCAGAACAAACATAGACTCAAAATAAAAGGCTGGAAAAATTATCCAAGCAAACAACACCCATAAAAATGCTGGAGTGGCCATACTAATATCAGATAATGCAAACTTTATACTCAGGAAAGTGGTAAGGGACAAAGATGGACATTTTATATAAATCAAGGGGTATGTACAGCAGGAAGGAATCAATCTCCTAAACATATATGCACCAAATGAGGGGCCAGCAAAATAATCAGTACAATTGTTGACAAATCTGAAAAATAATATCAATAACAACACAATAATTGTGGGGGACCTAAACATGGCTTTGTCAACACTGGATAGGTCAACCAGACAGAAACCCAAAAAGAATATACTAGACCTGAGGAGAGAAATGGAAGAAAGAGACCTAGTGGATATATATAGTACACTCCACCCCAGAAACCTGAATACACATTCTTCTCCAATGTACATGGGACATTCTCCAGGATAGACTACATGCTGGCACATAAAACATACCTCCGTAATATCAAGAGGATAGAAATGGTGCAGGCTACCTTCCAAAGGGAAAAAAAGAAGAAAAAATTTAACACCTGGAAGTTAAACAGCCTCATACTGAATAACCAGTGGGTCCCAGATGAAATCAAGGAGGAAATGAAAAGGTTCCTGGAAACAAATGACAATAAAGACACAAACTATCAGAACTTATGGGACACAGCAAAAGCAGTACTGAGAAGAAAATTTATAGCTTTGCCAGCACACATCAGGAAGGAAGAAGGGGCTTACCTAAGTAGCTTAATGACACAGCTAATAGAACTAGAAAGTGCTCAACAAAAGGACACAAAAATATGGAGACAGAAGAAAATAACACAGCTGAGAGCAGAAATCAATGAAGTGGACACCCAAAAAACAATCCAAAAGATCAACGAAAGCAGAAGTTGGTTCTTTGAAAAAATAAACAAGATTGATAGACCACTGGCAAACCTAACAAAGAAAGAGAGAGAGAAACTTGATAACTCGTATTAGGAATGAAAAAGAAGAGATCACTAGTGATATGACAGAGATTCAAAGGGTAATCAGAAACTACTTTGAGAAACTCTACACCACTAAAAATGAGAACCTGGAAGAAATGGATAAATTCTTGGAATCTTAAAATATTCCACGGTTGAAGGAAGAGGATGTAGCATATCTAAACATCCCCATCACTATTTATGAAATTAAAAGGTAATCAAATGTCTGCCGAAAAACAAAAGCCCAGGCCCAGATGGATTCACTAATGAATTCTTTCAAACTTTCCAAGAGGAACTACAACCAATCCTGACAAGACTCTTTCATGAAATTGAACAAATGGAAACACTTCCAAATAGCTTTTATGAAGCCAACATCAGCTTGATACCTAAACCAGACAGAGATGCTACGAAAAAAGAAAATTACAGACCAATATCGCTGATGAATGCAGATGCAAAGATCCTCAACAAAATCCTGGCAAATAGGATTTAATGCCTCATTAAGATCATCCACTATGATCAAGTAGGTTTCATCCCAGGAATGCAAGGATGGTTTAACATCCGTAAATCTATCAACATAATACACAATATCAACAACAAGAAAAATAAAAATCACATGATCATATCAATAGATGCAGAAAAAGCATTTGATAAGGTCTAACACCCATTCTTGATCAAAATTCTCAGCAAGATGGGAATGGAAGGAACCTTTCTTAATATAGTTAAGGCCATCTACCACAAGCCACTGCAAATATTATTCTCAATGGTGGAAAACTAAAAGCCTTCCCTCTAAATTCTGGCACAAGACAAGGCAGTCCTTTCTCACCACTCCTATTCAACATAGCACTGGAAGTACTCGATATAGAGATTACGCAAGAAAAAGATATGAAGGGAATCCAGATAGGAAAGGAAGAAGTCAAGCTCTCACTGTTTGCAGATGACTCTACCAAAAAGCTTCTAGAAACAATAGACTCATATAGCAAGATGGCAGGCTACAAAATTAACACAAAAAATCAATGGACTTTCTGTACACCAATAGTAATAAGGAAGAAATTGACATTAAGAAAACAACCCCATTCACAATAGTGCCACACAAACTCAAATATCTTGGAATCAACTTGACTAAAAATGTGAAAGACCTATACAAAGAAAACTATAAAAATCTGCTCCACGAAATAAGAGAGGACAGGCAGAAATGGAAACACATACCCTGCTCATGGATTGGCAGGATTAAAATCATCATAATGGCAATACTCCCCAAGGCATTATACAGATTTAATTCGATCCCTCGAAAGATACCCATGACATTCTTCAAAGAAGTGAATCAGGCACGTTTGGAGCAATAAACACCCTAGAATAGCTAAAGCAATCATTGGGAAAAAGAATATGGGAGGAACTACTTTCCCCAACTTTAAACTTTACTACAAAGCAATAGTTATCAAAACAGCATGGTATTGGAATAAGGACAGGCCCTCAGATCAGTGGAATAGGCTTGAATACTCAGAAAATGTTCCCCAGACATACAATCACCTAATTTTTAATAAAGGAGCAAGAAATCCTAAATGAGGCAAAGAAAGCCTCTTCAAAAAGTGGTGTTGGCACAACTGAATAGCCACTTGCAAAAAATTGAACTTAAACCCCAAGCTAACATCATGTACGAAGGTAAAATCCAAATGGATTAAAGACCTCGATATCAGCCCCCAAACCATAAGATATATAGAACAGCACATAGGCAAAACACTCCAGGACATTACAGGCATCTTCAAGGAGGAAACTGCACTCTCCAAGCAAGTGAAAGCAGAGATTAACAGATGGGAATATATTAAGCTGAGAAGCTTCTGCACCTCAAAGGAAATAGTGCCCAGGATACAAGAGCCCCCACTGAGTGGGAGAAACTATTCACCCAATACCCATCAGATGAAGGGTTAATGTCCAAAATATACAAGTTACTGACAGAAATTTACAAGAAAAAACATCTAATCCCATCAAAAAATGGGGAGAAGAAATGGACAGACACCTTGACAAAGAAGAAATAAAAATGGCCAAAAGACACAGGAAAAAATGCTCCACATCATTAATCATCAGAGAGATGCAAATCAAAACAACTATGAGGTACCACCTCACACCACAGAGAATGGCACACATCACAACAAATGAGAATAAACTGTGTTGGTGGGGATGTGGAGAGAAAGGAACTTTTATCCACTGCTGGTGGGAATGCTGTCTAGTTCAGCCTTTATGGAGATTCCTCCAAAAACTGGAAATTGAGCTCCCATGCAATCCAGCTATACCACTCCTAGAAATATACCCTAGGAACACAAAAGTACAATACAAAAACCCCTTCCTTACACCTATATTTATTGCAGCACTGTTTTTCATAGCAAGACTCTGGAAACAACCAAGGTGCCCTTCAACAGATGAATGGCTAAAAAAACTGTGGTACATATACACAATGGAATATTAAGCAGTTGTCAGGAGTGATGAAATCATGAAATTTTCTTATACATGGATGTACATGGAATCTATTATGCTGAGTGAAATAAGTCAGAGAGAAAGAGAGAGAAACGCAGGATGGTCTCACTCATCTATGGGTTTTAAGAGAAATGAAAGACATTCTTGCAATAATAATTTTCAGACACAAAAGAGAAAAGAGCTGGAAGTTACAGCTCACCTCAGGAAGCTCACTACAAAGAGTGATGAGTTTAGTTAGAGAAATAACTACATTTTGAACTGTCCTAATAATGAGAATGTATGAGGGAAATGGAAAGCCTGTCTAGAGTACAGGCAGGGGTCGGGCGGGGAGGAGGGAGGAGGGAAATTTGTGACATTGGTGATGGGAACTTTGCACTGGTAATGGGTGGTGTTCTTTACATGACTGAAACCCAAACACAATCATGTATATAATCAAGGTGTTTAAATAAAATATATATATAAAAAAAGAAACTGTGTTACATATATACAATGGAATATTATGTAGCTGTCAGGAGAGATGAAGTCATGAAATTTTCCTATACATGGGTGTACATGGAATCTATCATGCTGAGTTAAATAAGTCAGAGGGAGAGAGAGAGAGAGACGCAGAATAGTCTCACTCATATATGGGTTTTAAGAAAAATAAAAGTCATTTTTGCCACAATCCTCAGAGACAATGAGAGGAGGGCTGGAACTTCCAGCTCACTTCATGAAGCTCATCACAAAAGTGGTGAGTGCAGTTATAGAAATAACTACACTGAGAACTACCACAACCATGTGAAGGAATGAGGGAACTGGAAAGCCTGTCTAGAGTACAGGTGGGGGAGGGAGTTTTAAGACATTGGTGGTGGGAATGTTGCACTGGTGAAGGGGGGTGTTCTTTACATGACTGAAACCTAATCACAATTAAATTTGTAATCAAGATGCTTAAATAAAGATATTATAAAAATTGAGAGTAATTAGTACAAGTTTTAAAATAGAAAATAAAAATTTTATTGCATATTATAACCTCTAATATAATTACTAAATAAATTATACAATCAAGTATTAATAGAAAAATAAAAGAATGAGTTTTGATCCTTTCTTTATAATAGAACCTTGGAACACAGAATACTTTGTTTTACCTCATATTTCTACATTTTTTCTTTAAAATTAAGATGAGAAAAAAAAAGTATGAGGCCAGAGGCCAAGTGGTCTCAAGAGCATTGGCTGAAATAAAAAAGGACATAACTAAATATCCAAGCCAAAGTCAACAACAGTTGAATAGTAGGCAAGTTATAATCAAAATAGACCTAAGGTTCTCTGAGTATTGCTTGGGAGGTCCTTCCAATTTTTTTTCCAAATATCTTCAATAAAAGAGAAACATAGGCACACATGAAGTAAGAAGAAAATAGTCTCTATGGACTTAACTCTGTCTCTAATCAAATATAATAAATATAATTGGGATGAAAATTTCAATTCACACTATGAAATAATAGATTTTAAAGGAGTGTTATGTTATGTTAATAAAACAAAAACCTTAGAAAGGCTAAAGGTAAAATAAAGTGTAAATATATAGCATGTAAACTCTAAATATAAACTGTGCCTGCATTTTACTAGTCAAAGTAGATGTTGAAAGAATTTTAGAGAAAAGGGGGACCATTTTGCAATGAAAAATTCAATTCACAGGAAGAATTTTTTATACTTACGAGCCAATATCAAAATGTTGTTTGACTCAGATTCTGATTAAGTTCTGTTCTTTTCTCAACCAGAAAATTGATAGTCACCTTTGTCCTTAATTCTTACAAGATGAAAAGAGGGAGAGAGAGGACTGTCATTTCTTATAAAGGCACTGGTCCTTTTAGATGGTCTCTCTCATGACCTGGATATTCTCTCCAAGAATCATTGATAATTAAATATTTAAACATATGGATTTGGAGTGACATAAATAGCAAGTGTAAAATTATAATAGTTCTTTTTTTTTTTACAAAAGATGCGATTAAGAGCCAGAAAGATAATAGAGTGTATAAGATACTTGCTTGCAAGTGATTGAAGCAAGATTGATTCCCAGCATGTCGTATCATTCTACCAGAATGATCCTGAATACAAATCTAGGATTAAGTCTAGAGCGCAACCAGGTGAGGGTAAAAACATCATATATAATAATTTTATTTATTACAAACCTTATAAATCTCATTGTTGTCTATATTACACTGGATGTACAATTTTTCAAGATATATTAGAATAGAACCAGGATGTTGTCTTTTTCCTTAGTGCCTAGCTTGTACATGCATAAGTTTCCACTTTCTTTTTCATGCCAGCTAATGTTCTTCCAGTCCAAGTAAGCTTCTCCTATTTTCTCTCTGGCTCTTTGTTCTTCTATCTAGCCTAATTCTTTTGTTCCTTATTTTAGTAGGATTTCAAGATAAAACAGTTCAAGGTGACGCTCAGTTAACCCAACAAAGGTGTTCCCCCAACTTCCTCCTTCCTTAAACTTCCTCCTTTGATATGTAAAAGACCACTGGTTAGGTACTTTTGTCTCATTCTTGACCATCCCCTTTCTGGTGGATGGTTACTGGTATAATAAAAAAAAGGAATTTGGGCTTGATGCACTCCTAAACATCAGGAAAAAGAAACCATGAGAGACCACTCCTAAAAGCCACCACCAACTCCTTGACTTTCCTGAATGTCTTGCTGTATTATTTCTTCACTGCAACCCCACTTCTTCAGACCCAGTTGTGTGCTATTACAGTCAACTATTATTGTGCCTATGCAAAATAACAACCACTTTTCTAAGTTCCGATCTGGGGTTCCTGCATCTGGTGGAGAAAAGTAAAACAAAACTTATGTAACTTTTCTCATTTTATTTTGTTTTGCTTTAAACAGAAAGGGTAGAATTGCAAGATGATACCCAGCCATCAACCCCAAACAAAGGTATTCCCCTAACTTCCTTCTTCTTTAAACCTTTTTCTTTGACATATAAAAGCCCACTGGATAGGTACTTTCGTCTTATTCTCAACCTTCCCCCTCCTGTTGGAAAGGTATTGGTATAATAAAGAAAAGGATTTTTGGCTTGGTGCACTCAGAGACACCAGAAGGAAGAAGCCATGAAAAGTCACCCTTAAAAGCACTGACTCCTTGATTCTGCTGACTGGTTTGGTGTATTATTTCTTTGCCACTGTCCTGCTTCTTCAGACCTGGCTGCGTGGGGTTTAAAAATATGCTGTCTGGGGTGATCTCATAAACCATGGATTTTGATTTTACAAACATAGATAAACTTTTTTTTTTGGGGGGGTGCCACACCCAGTGACACTCAGGGGTTACTCCTGGCTATGTGCTCAAAAATTGTTCCTGGCTCTTTAGACCATATGGGACGCTGGTGGATTGAACAGCAGTTCATCCTGTGTTAGTCGCATGCAAGGCAAATGCCCTAGCTTGTACCATCACTTCGAACCCTCAGAAATAAACTTTTATAAAATAAATATACTTTAAAAGCATGATATTTAGCAGAAACTAGTATATATTTTTGAAGAAATGTAAAATAATATTTCCCAGGACTTTGAGAATCTCAGAGTTCTTTGAGTTTTGCAAAACATGTGATATAAGGTTATACAATGAGGCTTCTCTATGTGTTATTTTTTATGAGAGAATAAAGACATGAGAATGAGAACTTGATGTTTATTCAGCGTATTGATTACACTCAAGATAAAACATTTCTGTAGAAATTAGGGTTTTTTTTTTGTTTTGTTTGTTGGGGTGGGGATTGGTTTTTGTTTTTCTGTTCTTAACTTTTTAATCACTAACTGTTTTATATATTTTCTCATTCTTTTTCCTTATTGCAATTGTTGGTTCACTTGTGCTAACTAGGAAGTGTATCATAGCATTAGAGATGGCATATCTTGACTGTTAATATATTCTGCCATGTGGGTGAAGCCAGGAGTCAACTTTTTTTACTTTGTAGGCAAATAGAAGAAAGATATTCTATTGTTCTGACATAAAGTTTTCATTTGCATGTATCTAGCATATCTATTACCAAAATGGTACATTTTGCCTGAAGGTGAAAATAAATGATTAGGAGTCTAAATGTTGAGTCATAGTTACACTACGGTATGTAAGGAACTTGTTTTCCACAAAACCAACTCAACTTTGATCCCTTTCACCCTACATGGTTCCTCAAAGTCTGCCAGGTGTGGTCCCTGAGCACTGCAGGGTATGGCCCCAATACAAAACAAGAGATTGAATATCAAACTAGCACAGAAACACCAGATTTGTGAACCAGATCATTAATGCTAAAATTGTTTTTAAAAAGCTGATCATAATAATGAGACAGTAAATTATGGTAATACAGAAGATATATTCTCTGCACAGATTTTTTAAGTCTTTTATTTTATTTTAGGTACCATAACCTATAAAATCATTGCTTGTAGGATTTCACACAAAAATCTTCCAGCACCTCACCTTCCATCATTATTCACTTCCATCCAACTTTGTCCCAGTTATGCCTCCTATACCCAGTTTTGATGAGATCAGTTCTCATTTCTGTTGCCTTCGGAGATTTGTCATGCCCCTGCTGCATTTCTCATGAGAGATATCATTCTATGTCTGTTTTTTTTTTCTGATTAATTTTACTTCATCAGACATTTAGTATGTTTTTGTTTTTGGTTTTTGGGCCACACCCGGCAGTGCTCAGGGGTGACTCCTGGCTGTCTGCTCAGAAATAGCTCCTGACAGGCACGGGGGACCACATGGGGCACTGGGATTCGAACCAACCACCTGAGGTCCTGGATCGGCTGCTTGCAAGGCAAATGCCGCTGTGCTATCTCTCCGGGCTTCATCAGACATTTAACAGATTTGTTCCACTTAGCAGCAAATTACAGAATTTTAGCTATTCTTTTAAACAAGTAGTATTCCATTGTGCTTATATAGCATAGTTTCTTTTACAGTGATCTGCTCTTAAATACTAGGGTTGTTTACAAATGCTTGCCATTATGAGCAATGCTATAAGGAACATAGAATAGGAAATTTATTTTATGAGTGAGTTTTTTTGGGGGAGAGCCCTTGAGGCAGAGGCCATGAAGTGGTCTAAGTCATATGGAAGGTCAAACCCATGTGTTCTGAGAAGAGCCCATATTATTTTCAAAAAAGACTGGAACATTCCATCTGCAGTGATTGAGGGTCTTTCCCTATCCCACCGCCAACATCCATACCAACACTCATTGCTTTAGCTCTTTATATGTGCCAGTGACATTAGCATGAAATGGCATCTCGTTGTTATCTTGATTTTTATTTCTCTGATGAAAAAATTATGCAGAGCATATTTTCAATACCATTGGAACATCTGTATATCTTCTTTGAGGAAGTTTCTGTTCATGTTTTTCATCATATTTTGATGGACTTGTGTTATTTGTTGTTGTTTTGCTTTGTTAATTTTAAATACAATTCTCCAGGACACAAAAGTTAACTGTCTTTTATTGGGACATTTTCTATTCAATAAAGGAAGAAGTTGTATGTTGTAGGTGTGGTTCATATTTGGAAGGCCAAAATAATAAATCAAGTTTGATGGGGAACAAAAAAGGATCTGTATAAAATATAATATTAATATGTGATTAATTTTAGTTTCATGTACTTTGGTAGGATAGAATGGTCAGCCAAATAGAGTAATATTAATTTTATCATAATTCTATAACAAAGATAACAAATCACAAACTTCCAATTTTTTTTGACTGATGTTTAGTCTTTCTCTGTGGCATGGATATATTATGCTCACATTAGCAGAGATAAGTGGTACTATGAGTTATATATGCAAGTGTAAAATATTCAATTTTTATTTCTGTGCTTCTCTTTTCATTTCTAATTTCTTTTACTTTCTGTGGGAATCTACCACTGGTGAAACTAGGGGAGTATTCATGGGTTAGTGCTTGATAGTTGCTTCCCAGTGGAGTTCAAAGTCATGCAGTCCAGGGAACAAAAAGCGTTAATTACATACAAGACATTTGACTTCGGGCCCGGAGAGATAGCACAGCAGCGTTTGCCTTGCAAGCAGCCGATCCAGGACCAAAGGTGGTTGGTTCGAATCCCGGTGTCTCATATGGTCCCCCGTGCCTGCCAGGAGCTATTTCTGAGCAGACAGCCAGGAGTAACCCCTGAGCACTGCCGGGTGTGACCCAAAAACCAAAAAAAAAAAAAAAAAAAAAAGACATTTGACTTCTAATTCCTTTTGATCACTTGACATATTTATAACTATGTAAGAAAATAATACAAGGTAACTCTTGTGTAACTAAATAGTACATATTAGCAAGTTAAAAATATGCGGGAAAATATAGGATTGGTTTTCTTTAACTTATACCATCAATTGACAGAGCTTGAACAGAAAAAATAGAAAATTAAAAAGAACATGCCATGATTTACATTTATATAAAGTCTTAAGTTAAAAAATACTAATTATTTTACTATAATATCCAATAATTGAATAAAATAAAACAGTAAAATCAATGAAAAGAGGGGCAGTTTTATATAAAATAGATGACAAAGAAAGCTAAGGGTTAAAAGAATATGAAAATGAGTGTTTATAAATAAATATTCTTAAATCTAAAAATTTTAACAGAGCTTATTTAGGAAAATATAAGGAAGAAAATTTTTTGTTGTGCTTAATTAGCTCAATTATTTAAAAGTGAACTGCAAATGCTGTTCAGATCTTTATAAAACTACCTTTTGATGATAGTTTATTAAAGACAATTGAGTTATTTCAAGTATCTTTTAAAAAATTTAAGTTGTCAACAATCATGAAGGTCTATTAGGAAATTAAATATGCCAGTAAAAAGATTTGTTAAGGAAGATAATTGCCATAACCTTTAGGAAGAGAAGTCTGATCTAATAAGGCCAGTAAAGCTATCTAGCATCATGGTGCTGATGTATGTATATTCTATAGTACTTACAGATGTCTTTCTCTAAGAAAAGACTCAAAGTTTATCAAGAAAGTTTGAATGTCACAAAGACTAATCACTAGCTGAACCCCAATCCAGGGTACAAATTAAGTCAACAAAATTTTGCAAATCTAGTAAATCCATAACCTTAAATAAATGTTTTGTTGTTTATTTGGTGGGGGCCACACCCGGTGCCACTCAGGGGTTACTCCTGGCTATGAGCTCAAAAATTACTCCTGACTTGGGGGACCATATGGAATGCTGGGGATTGAACCAAAGTTCACCCTGGGTCATATGCATGCAATGCAAATGCCCTCCCATTGTGCTATCACTCTGGCTCCAACCTCAAATAAATATTTAAAAACATAATATTCCATTGTGTATATGTACCACAGTTTCTTTAGCATCTTGGCTATTATAAATAGTGCTGCAATGGATATAGGTGTGAGGAAGGGATTTTTGAATTGTATTTTTGTGTTCCTAGGGTATATCCCTAGGAGTGGAATAGCTAGATCACACAATAGAATATTATGAAGCAGTCAGGAGAGATGAAGTCATAAAATTTTTCTATACATTGATGTACATGAAATTGATTATGTGAAGTAAAATAAGTAGAGGGAGAGAGATAGACACAGAATAGTCTCACTCATCTATGGGTTTTAAGAAAAATTAAAGACATTACTGAAATAAAGCCCATAAACAATAGAGTTGAGGGCTGGAAGGGCTGGAAGGATCAGCTCACAATTTGAAGCTCACCACGAAGAATGGTGATCTCTTTTAGGGAAATAACTACACTAACAATGTTAAAGAATGAGAGAAGTAGAATGCCTGTTGCAAATACAGGAAGGGGTTGGGGAGGTAGGGGGGTATTGGTTGTGGTAATGTTGCACTGGTGAAGGGGGGTATTCTGTTTATAACTGAAACACAACTACAAGCATGCTTGTAATCATGGTGCTTAAATAAAGATTTATATTAAAAATTAAGAATATCTATCATAAAATACATTATATAATATATCTATTCAAACTGAGTATATATGCACATACATTTTAAAATGTTAATATCCAAAATGTTTTTAAAAAAGTTAACAAAAAATTTTAAAAACAATTATTTTAAGCAACAAATTTTAAAGTGATTGGTTATACAGTAATAGACACTCAGAGCAGTTACTAATCATTTATCCATGATAATCCATTAAATATGAAATGGTGTGACTGAAG
This sequence comes from Suncus etruscus, assembly GCF_024139225.1. NCBI lineage: Eukaryota > Metazoa > Chordata > Mammalia > Eulipotyphla > Soricidae > Suncus > Suncus etruscus. The sequence goes on along the minus strand of NC_064867.1, from coordinate 13,894,799 downwards.
AGTTTAGAATCCAATTAGAAATTAATATTTCATAATTATTTATAACTCAGAAGAAGTTGCATTTATATGTCTTCTTCAACCATAACACTCAGATAACCATGAAAATTCCACCTCCTAATAAAATTCTACAAAGTTTTACTGACTATTAAAATTCTCACTGACACTTATCCACACAGATACAGCTTCTTAATGTTGTACAACTATGTTTCTAAATATAATTTAATAAGTAGCAATAAAATTTTTAGACTAACAGAAAGGTCATAAAAACAAATGGAATAAGTGGGATAGAAGTTGGATATAGAGAAATCTTTTTTTTTTGTGTGTGTGTGGTTTTTGGGTCACACCCGGCAGTGCTCAGGGTTTACTCCTGACTCCATGCTCAGAAATTGCTCCTGGCAGGCTCAGGGGACCATATGGGACACCGGAATGCGAACCGATGACCTTCTGCATGAAAGGCAAACGCCGTACCTTCATGCTATCTCTCCAGCCCCTGGACATAAAGAAATCTTTACAAGAAATTTTTAGGAGAACAAAAATATAAAGAGAGTAGAAATAGTTCATCATGCTTTAGGAAGATTTGTCAAAACACTAAATATTTTAATATGTATAGAAGAGTTAACTTCTTATCTAGAAACATTGCTTCTTTTGAAAGGACCAGTGTATACTTGCTGGTTCCATCATAAAGCTAGAAGCAAATGTATTTTTGAAGTAAAAGGCTTCCCAGTCTGTATGTTGTTATTCTCTATATCCTTCCTTTTATGTAAATCATGCCATAGGTTAATAACCAACCCATTTCATTTATGTCACTGCCAATCTGGTTTATATAAATAGTCCTGCATTTAAATGCTTTGTATGAAATTTCTTTTCATAAAAGAAAAGAAAGAAATATTAATTAGTTTCCTTGTTCATCTCAACCTTTCTGCTTTGAAGAATGTTAATATGCTAAAGAACACTATTGCCTTCATTTCTTATTGAAAATTTTATTACCTTTATTTGTTATATATTTTTCTTTTGTATATTTAAAAGGTATAGTTGAATGAAGATTTCTTATGGTGTGCATTAATGCAAAAAATAAAAATTAAAATCACAACTTAAAGGGAATTTGGGGTTTTTTTTGAGATTCTAGTTTTCAGTAGTACTAAGAACCTCTGTAATACAACTACTTATAATAGAAGTAGTAGCCAGATATTTGAAACACTGGGAAGTCCATTCTACCTGTAGAGTTAAAATTCTGGAAGTTAAAGTTGGAAAAAGAATCCAGTAGGAAAAGCCAACAAGACAAGAATATGATGTCTAGAGAAAGTAGAAGCCACATATAAATTTTATTTTTAGTTTTAAAGAACTATCTATCACATTTGAGGCTTTCACACTGGAAAATTCAATTCTCAACTAATTTTTTAGACCACCATGATAACATATTAAGGAAATGAGGTCACAATGATGTTGAACCTAGCACAAAAGGAATTAAGAGCTGAATTCAAAATTGGGGAAAACTTTTCTTTCTCTTAAAGCCCAAAATATGGAGAGATTGAACCCTTACATAGAGGCATTTTTGTTTATCTCTACAGTAAGATAAGAATATGTCTCTCAGGACCAGCCCACAGAAGGATCTTCTAGACATTCTGGGAGCCACTGGCCTGCAATCCACCTTTCTTAAAATATGATTTCCATTTTTTTTCCATAATAACGGTTTCTTGGAAGCATACAAAAAGAATGCCTTGCTACTTTGGTAACATAAATCTCCCTTCTTTCAATCAACAGTCTTAGTCCCAATAAAGTGTTTTCTCATTTCACCCTTCTATTTCTCACTTTATTGGTTCTTTCTAGTGACAGGAGAAGCAGACCTTTTGTGCTTATATTATTTACTTATGCTATTTTTTGTGACATGCATCAAAGTAAAGCAATCTAATAAAAGTAAAAATAACATAAATGATTGTATCAAGTTGATGCAGTACAAAATAAAAGATACCAATAAAATAACAACTAAATTTAAGGCCTTATGATAAAAGGAGAATCTTGCCATTCAGTAACATTCAAAAATTTTAAGAATCCAGAAAATTTGAAAATAGTTATTAAAATTTATGTAACTATTATATGAACAATATTGATTCATTTTGTAAAAATTACAATAAAAATTATTATGATTACTACTAATACCACTACTAGTAGTAGTTTGAGAGCCTTACCAGTAGTTCTTGGGAGTTACCCCTAAGAATTATTAGAAATCTAAAGTACCTGGGACTGCTCTTGCATGGAAAGCATGTACACTAGCCTTCTGAGCTCCTCAGTTACAAGTAATTTAATGAGAATATTATTTCATTCTATTTTTAATTTATCTTATTTTATGTTATTTATTGACTGATGACTTATTCTAGGTATGAAAGATTGTTCTTTAGGTTAGGGAATAAAGCTCTACCAATGTCATTGATCATGGAAATGAAAATATTTATCAGTCAAGTTTTTTTTTTTTTGTTTGCTTGTTTTTGAGCCAGACCCGGTGATGCTCAGGGGGTACTCCTGGCTATGTGCGCATAAATTGCTCCTGGCTTTGGGGACCATATGGGATGCCGAGGGAGCGAACTATGGTTCTTCCTAGTTAGAGGAGGCAAGGCAGACACCTTACAACTTGTGCCACAGCTCCAGCCCCAAGCACATATACGTTTTAAAGTATAAGACAACTTCTTATAGGATGCCACTTTAAAGATTCCATGAAACACAAAATAGATATACCTTACCAGTAAGATCTACAGTTATAATTTCTCTCACTTATTTTAATAACAAAATCACAAGAGAAAAATTATGATTTTCTATTTTTCCAAACAGAAAACTAATAGTGAAAATGCTGGACAAACTTTCCTGGATCTCACAGCCAGTAAGAGGTACAACTAAGATTTTAATCTAGGAAATCCTAGCACCAAAGACCCAGATCTTTAATTCTTCAAGAAGAATTAAATAATTAATCTCACTGGAGCTGGAGAAATAATACAGCAAATAGGGCACTTATATTACACACAGCCAACCCAGGTCAATGTATAGCATCCCATATGGTTCTACAAGCACTGCCAGAAGGAAAATCTGAGTGTAGAGCCAGGAATAAACCCCGAGTATCATCTGGTGGGTGGCATCAAGCAAACAAAATAAGAATTCATCATAGAAAAGAAATCAACTAGAATTCTGCCTGGCCTTAATAAACCTTACAGAACCTTGAGTGTATATATTAATTTCAGTCATTATTAATCATCTTTTTATCAGCAGCAGTAATATATTTAAAAATATAATTGCTAATTAAGTTCATATGAGTATAAATCCAGAAAATTAGCATGAGTGCAACAATATAATAGTTTTAAAACTGGCTTTTAAAAGCAACTATTTAAAATGTTGGTGTCATGTAAAATCATCCTCCCTCACTACCTCATTCTAACTCAGTGATGCAAATTGTTTTTTCTTTTTGTGGTAATTTAATGGTTCCTTGAACTGTCTCTCATGATTTCAGAAACTAGTTTCCGAACAGTATGCTCACCAATACAGACCCTCAGAATGAGAAATTCATTTTCTGCTTGACTATTTTGTACATGAAATTATAATTTGACACCACTCTTTTCTGCTGCCACTGAAAGGTATTAATGAAACACAGCAATAGAAACTTGTGTGAAAATGTGCCCTTTTTTATATTGATCATCTGACATCTGAAATTCCTATGCCTAGAAAGTGGAGGAACCTTTAGGGTAATCACTACATCACTCAGTTTTCTTGGTCTCCAGACGTCAGGTCTCCCGAGAAGAAATCACAATTTTTAGAGGGGGCTTAACAGTTATCTAAAAGATGTGTTCTCAGATAAAGATTCCAGATATTTTTTATTTTTTATTGTTTAAAGAACTGTGACTTATAAAGTTATTTATATTGGGGTTTTAGGTATAGAATATTTTCACAACGACCCCACCACCAGTATCAATTCCCATCACCAGCGTTCAATCATCACCTCCACAGACAACATTTTGCCCATCCTCTGCATACCACCTTCATAGGAAAACTATAAGATTTGGCCATGACAGCTTAAAGCTCATGTTTTTAGTTTTGAGTTTGTGCTTTAAATTTATAGCTATATCACTCTCCCACATTATCAATATAACCAAAGCTGCAACCCCTTCTCTTTTTCATCTTCTTCCTTTCAACCTTGGCTTCTTTCCTGATCTTTCATTCTCTTCCTTAAATTCTGAGATTAAGGATGATCTAGGCAACCCCTTCTACTGCAGTATAGTTCCTCATTTAGTTATTCTATATACCATAAAGAAGTGATATTATCCTGTGAGGAACTACAGATATATTTGTGTTTTATTGGGTCCCAAACTTCAGATTATCTTTAAATAGAATGTCCCTACTTAATTAATCCTAAATTACAAATAGTAATCTACTTCCAATATTTTGCCTAAGATCTTTCTTTTTTATAATTTCATTTATTTAAGAAAGTGCATAACATAGTTGACATAGTTGATCACAACAGATTTGTTTCCAGACAAATGAAAGCAAAGTTATTAAAAAATCAGAAAGAACAATAAAAATAAAATGGAAGAGGAGAAAGAAAGGAAGGAAGAAGAAAGAGAAAGGAAGAAGAAAGAGAAAGGAAGAAGAAAGAAAGAAAAAGAAGAAAGAAAGAAAGAAAGAAAGAAAGAAAGAAAGAAAGAAAGAAAGAAAGAGAGAGAGAAAGAAAGAAAGAAAGAAAAGAAAGAGAGAGAGAAGAAAGAAAGAAAGAAAGAAAGAAAGAAAGAAAGAAAGAAAGAAAGAAAGAAAGAAAGAAAGAAAGAAAGAAAGAGGAAGAAAGAAAGAAAGAAAAAAAGAAAGAAAGAAAGAGAGAGAGAAAGAAAGAAAGAAAGAAAGAAAGAAAGAAAGAAGAAAGAGAAAGAAAGAAAGAAAGAAAGAAAGAAAGAAAGAGAAAGAAAGAAAGAAAGAAAGAAGAAAGAAAGAAAGAAAGAAAGAAAGAAAGAAAGAAAGAAAGAAAGAAAGAAAGAAAGAAAGAAAGAAAGAAAGAAAGAAAGAAAGAAAGAAAGAAAAAGAAAGAAAGAAAGAGAGAGAAAGAAAGAAAGAAAGAGAGAGAGAAGAAGAAGAAGAAAGAAGAAGAAGAAGAAAGAAAGAAGAAAGAAAGAAAGAAAGAAAGAAAGAAAGAAAGAAAGAAAGAAAGAAAGAAAGAAAGAAAGAAAGAAAGAAAGAAAGAAAGAAAGAAAGAAAGAAAGAAAGAAAGAAAGAAAAAGAAGATAGTAGCAAACTTATTTGTGAAAATTATCGTATCACCAATGAAGTCATAAATACAATGGTAGGTTTAGTAAGCTCTTGTTATATGTCTGGTCTGTTAAATTGGGGTATTATTTTAGGGATGATAACATCAAATCAAAAGTTATCCATAAATTTAAAGCTATGATACTATGAATTTTAGGGGCATACACTCAGCTGTTGGGCCTCCCAAGTAGGCCTGGTACAAACATGGTGACTGTGTTTATGGGCTTGATTATAGTTACAAGGCTTTCCCATAAGAAGGATATGGAAAAGGGTGCCAACACTGGCTCCAAAAAAGTCCTGGTGATATCAGTTCAACTTCCAGTGTACCTGAATTGTGGTCTGATTGTGTCCGGGAGGGAATTATAGGTCAGTAATGCAGCTTTCAGGGAAAATGATGATTCTGGGTGATGGAGGCAGCAAGTGTGGCTTCAGCAGGTTAGGGGCTTGGCCCACCTTCTCCTGAGATGATCATCTTTGTGCTGTGTGGGCTGATGTAACCATAATTTTTCATGACTCTGTCAACATCTCACTCAAGAAAAAAAGTGAGTCTATGAAGTTGGCCCAGATTGAACATGGCAGCTGTATTTCTTTTTAAATTTATTTTTAGAGAGGCAGAATAGTTTACAGTAACATTCAATTTCTTGTTTTATTATTCAGAATACTACACCAGTTCCTCCACTAGTGTTTTCAGATCCCTCCCCTGTTCAGTCCTACTGATCATGTCTCAGGTTTGTTTTCCACTGGGGTTTATTTTATGCCACTTTATATTTTCAATATTAGGGTAATATGAAAGCAATATACATTTGAGAAATGTTCCTGTACCACAGATAACTCTCTGCATAATAAACAGCAAGGATGAATGGAAAGCCCTAGTCAGCATGTTTAGTTGAGGTCACTTTCAACTTACTGAATATTATCCCCACACTTATTCAAGAGAGTCTGTATTAGCAAGACCATGAAAAAACAAACATGACCTGGAACCCTATTCTTCAACCTAGTTGTCCTAGAAAATATTCTGGTAGTACACCAACATCCAGACCCTAAGCCCTCATTTAGTCACTACAAGCATATTTTACAACCATTACTCAGCATAAATCACAAATCATTACTCATAAATCATAAATCATTACTCAGAATAAATCTTTCCTGATGGCTGCATAATATTCCATTGTGTATATGTACCACAGTTTCTTTAGCCATTCTTCTGTTGAATGGCATCTTGGTTGTTTCCAGAGTCTGGCTATTGTCAATAGCGCTGCAATAAATATAGGTGTGCAGAAGGCAATTTTTGTAATGTGTTTTTGTATTCCTAGGGTATATACCCAGGAATGGAATCACTGGATTATATGGGAGTTCAATAAATGATATTGATATTTATAAATAACTCATAAATAGGATGAAAAATCACAGAGTCAAAAAGGCTGAAAACCACTTATCTAGATCACATAATTCAGTGTTTGGAATAGGGTTGTAGGAGCAAGAAGTTTAACATCACAGTGAAGTTTCTTGGAGTATTTCCAAATTCACAAACACCAATTTTTTTCTTTTCCCAATTAGAAAAGAAAACCAAGCTTTTTGGGCAACAACTATTTAGATGATACAAATAACGAATGATTTAATGCGGCTATTTGGCTTCCAAAATTGTACAAGCCATGTTAAACTTTATAAAAATTACGGGAAGAGGGCCGGACGGTGGCGCTAAAGGTAAGGTGCCTGCCTTGCCTGCGCTAGCCTTGGACGGACCGCGGTTCGATCCCCCGGTTTCCCATATGGTCCCCCAAGCCAGGAGCCACTTCTGAGCACATAGCCAGGAGTAACCCCTGAGTGTGGCCCAAAAACCAAAAAAAAAAAAAATTTACGGGAAGAACCAGATCTTTATTTCCATGGCCTTCTGTAGGTAATGTTGGGCTATGAATTAATTCATGTTTATTGTCCTTGTACTTTTTATGCTTTTAATTTGATTGAAATTTTTTAAAAACACTAATTTGTTTGAAAAAGGACTAGTATTTGGTTATCTGCTAAGTTTTTAGCTTTTACTTTTAACAAATTTTCTGATAGTTAATCAATAATGATACTTTTTCTCTAGGATTTGCAGAGAATATTGTTTGCCCAGGATCTATTTTCCAATCAACATAACTTCTAATGACCTTTTCCACACCCCCATGCTGAATAAGGTATCCTTCTACTGACCATTCATTTTTACTGCAATAATTATTTACTTATATTCAAATTTATTAATGGTACCTCTTCATCTCAGCTATGTATTTGCTAAAGGTCTGTAACCCATTAGTTTCCTTTTTACCATAATTTAATGTAACATTCAATAAATAGCAGTCATAATATAAGTTTGTGGAATAAATAGTACATAAAATGCATTATGGGTAGATGATAGGTAGATGTATAAGTAGATAGATTGATGATAGATAGATGATAGATGTATAGATAGATGATAGCTAGAGAGATGATAGATAGATGTATAGATAGATGATAGATAGATACATAAATATATAGATAGATGATAGATAGATAGATAGATAGATAGATAGAAAGATAGATAGATAGATAGATAGATAGATAGATAGATAGATAGATAGATAGATAGATAGATAGATAGAATAAATTTGATTCTGGGGAGAGAGGCTGAGATATTTTTGGTTTTTTGTTTTTTAAATAACATCTTTAAGCACCATTATTACAAACATGTTTGTAGTTGGGTTTCAGCCATTAAAAAGAATACTCCCACTTCACCAGTGCAACAATCCCATCACCAATGCCTCATCTCCCTCCTTCTCTACCTTCTGCTTGTATTCGACACAGGCATTCTACTTCTCTCACTCATTAACATTGTCATAATTGTTCTTAGTGTAGTTACTTCTCTATCTGCATTTATAATTCTTTGTGATAAACTTCATATGATGAGCGGGTCTTTCCAGCTTCATCTCTGTTGTCTCTGTATATTATTACAATAGTGTCTTATTTTTCTTAAATTCCATAGATGAATGAGTCTATCTGATGTCTCTCTCTCCCTTTGACTTATTTCACTCATAGTAGATTCCATGTATAGGAAAATTTCATCTCTCCTGATGGCTGCATAATATTCCGTTGTGTATATGTACCACAGTTTCTTTAGCCATTCCTCTGTTGAAGGGCATCTTGGTTGTTTCCAGAGTCTGGCTATTGTAAATAGCACTGCAATGAATAAAGGTGTGCAGAAGGCATTTTATGTATTGTGTTTTTGTGCTCCTTGGGTATATCCCTAGGAGTGGAATAGCTGGGAGTTCAATTTCCAGTTTTCTGAGGAATCTCCATATTGTTTTCCATAAAGACTGTACTAGACATCTTCCCACCAGCAGTAAATCGGAGTTCCTTTCTCTCCTCATTTCCAACAGCACTGATTGCTCTTGTTCTTTGTGATGTATGTCAGTCTCATTGTTTCTATTTGCATCTCCCTGATGATTAGTGATGCAGAGCATTTTTTTCATGTGCCTTTTGGCCATCTGTATATCTTCTTTGAGGAAGTGTCCAATTCTTCTCCCCATTGTTTTATGGGGTTAGATTTTTTCTTGTTAAATTCTGTCAGTACCTTGTATAGATATTAGCCCTTTATCTTATGGATATTGGGTGAATAATTTCTTCCATTCTGTGGGGAGCCTTTGTATCCTGGTCACTATATCCTTTGAGGTGCAGAAGCTTCTTAGCTTAATATATTCCCATCTGTTTACCTCTGCTTCCACTTGTTTGGAGAGTGATGTTTCCACCTTAAAGAAGCTTTTAGTCTCAATGCCATAGAGTGTTTTACCTATGTGTTGTTCTATATGCCTTGTGGTTTTGGCTTTGACATCAAGGTATTTAATCCATTTGTATTTGACCTTTGTGTGTGATGTTAGATGGAGGTCAGGCTGGGATCTTTTTGAACTCTAACATAAAAATTTCATAGACTTTTGTTCACTAAGAAAATTGATTTTAAGATCTATACTAAAAACTGTTAGAACTATTTGAGTGGTGTGGACATAAAATAGGAGACACAAAGATTTTGTTACCAACTTCTCTAATACCAATGTTATTTTCTCTAAAACCCAAGATTTTATCTCTTTTTTGTTTCAACTGTGAAGATGAGAGGAACATCTAGGATATATAGGCTATTCTTCAGTGTGGGATCTGAAGAGAACCTCATGTGGATTTTATAATTTTGCCCTATTTTCCAAAACCAGACAAAAATAATCAAGCTCCTCTATCCTGCTTCTAGAAAAACCAAAATGTGATAGAATAAACAGAATGAAAGTTAATTGTAAGGTAGGTTATTGTCAGGTGCAATAGAGAAATGGGCATTTCTTTTATCTCAAAAGCACAATGTTATTTCACTGCCTGCAGATTAGTTTATTAATAATTCCAGGCACTTAGCTAAGTAAGACACTATAGTGTTCATCAGCATATTTAAAGTTCATGGCAGCTTTTTTAATTCTATGCTTAGTCATGTTTATGCTAATCAGAATCACACAAATTTATTGTGTGAATATGAAATAAATATTAAATAATCTAACATAAAACTATTAGCATATCCTTACTTTATTTATAAAATTTCAAAATGGCCCAATGGCTAAGATGCTTGATTTGCACACAGCCAACATGATTTGATTCCTGGCATTCCCATTTAGTTCCTAAGCACTGTAAGGGCTAATTTCTGAGTGCAGGGCCAGAAGTAAACCCTGAAAATTGATGGCCCAAATAAAACAAGAACAAAATCAAAGTTTTGGGGGGACTGAAGTGATCGCACAGCAGAGTTAACCTCTGCCTTGCATGTAGCTGAATCAGGTTAAGTCCTCTGTGTCTCATATGGTCCTACAAGCCTGCTTAGAGTGATTGCTTAGAGAAGAGCCAGGAGTAACATCTGAGTTTGGCCCAAAAGCAAAAAAAAAAAAAAAAACTCAAAATTTCAAAAAAAGTTTTTTTATATTGGAAAATAGCTTCCAAATTAAAAAAAATATGAAGAATTGCCAAATTAAGCAAAAAATTTAGAAATTTAAAATTTTAGGAGCCTGGAGATAGTAGAATTGTGAGGGCATATGTGTCCTGGGCGTAATCCTAACACTACATGAGAGCAACTTTGCAGCAATACCAAGTGTACCTCTGAATGATCCCCAGCACCAGAAAGACTGGTGTATTGAACCACTGGGCAAGGTGGCTGACAATCACCAGGAGTGGTTCCAAATTCTCCAAAACAATAAATAGCATTTATGCTTTGGTCATAAGTAGACATATTACTTTACTGGAAAATAATCACTGTTAGAAAAAAATAACACTTATTAAACACTAAGTACTCTGTAGATAACATCTTCGTTGTACTGAACATACGAAACAGACAAACTATTATTATTCTCATCTTGAAGGAAAGGAAGTTAGGCTACTCTTGAGAGGACACAAGGAATTAAGAATTAAAACCAGAAATAAAAATAAGGCAGTTAGACTCTAAAATACATTGATTCTTAGCCTTACTTTCTAGGATTAATCTAAAATAATATATGCATGTTATTTTTAATATTTTATCAGTATTTTGTTAAAGTTTAGACTCTGTGCTTTTACAAAACTTATTAGAACTTCATACAAGAAACAGCCCAGCAATATACCCTCCATCAGTGTCTACTTCTCTCCACCATTGTCCCAGTGCCGCCTTCTCCCTTCTTGTGGTAAGGTTCTTACTAAAGACCAGTCCTCCGTTTCTGTTGCCCTTGAGCATTTGTTATTCCTTTAACATCTTTCTTTACATTTTATCTATGAAAGAGGTAATTCTGTCTATCCCCCTTCTGACTAACTTCACTCAGCATGATATCTCTTTCCATCTAAATAGCATGATTTTTTTTCTTATAGCTGAGTAGCATTCTACTGTGTATATGTACCATGACTTTTTTTTTCTTTATTCAGTCATTTGTTTTTGGACAATTGATTTGTGTCCAGATTTTGGCTATTGTGTATAGTGCTAGAATAAACTGAAACTATATATATTTAAATTAAAATGTATATTAGAAATTAAAATAATCTTTGATTCTTCTATTGCATAAAATATGTGTTGTGTCACCTTTGACACTGAAATTTTAAAGTCCTGAAGCAAATGTCCAAGGATTCACAGATAATAGAAGTCAAACCCACCTAAGCTACTATATCCCACTAAGTGGCAGACACGTCTGGAAGATCCATCTGACATTTATGGGCTTCTGGTTATTTTCCTTCTGTTGGACAAGCTTAGTTTACACAATCTCTTCCATTTATTTATGAAGACTATTCCAGGAAAGGATAATTCAGATATTAACCTTCTCCTAAGAAATGTACTCAAGTTCTACATCTCAGACTCCCCTCCCTTTTCTTCTAATTAAAGTTCAGACAAAAGAATCTCTGGCCACTTTCTCCAAGGACCCACAATCTTACAAGGACAGTTCCATAACTGTAACACCAATGTGTCAACAGTACTCAGAATCAATAAATATTTGACTCAAACAAATGTCAGGGGAGCTAAAGTTAGTTTCTAATCACCCCCACTAAACATTCTTATTGTTAAATTCAGATAGGTTTCTTCAGTTTGTGTCTTAAGCCAATGACAAACTTGACTTTATTCTTCCCAGGCATGAGACAGCATCAGAATGTACAAAAACTACGTTGAAATTTGTAGAGCTGAAAATTGAGGACATGTCCTTTTACTGTTCTCCAGATGGAACTTGATAGCAAATAAAGGTTTTATATGAGGACAAATTCACAATGAGGTGTAGTGCTGGGTAACAATGGAAATTTTTACAAAGAAAGTACCCCAACCTCAATCTTTTGTACTACCATAGATTTAATATTAATTTATTCATGTGTATGACTGTGGTGTGTGTGTGTGTGTGTGTGTGTTTGTATAAGCACCACAGGGTAAGTGAAAAGAAATATAGTTTATTCAAGCAAGATGACACCTATTAGATGACTAACCCTCTTTGGTACAAAATAAACCATTTTTCTTAGAGTAATGCAAACCTAGATCTTGAGCATCCAACAATGTGTATCTACTGTGCATTGATAGAAAATATTTCTTTTTGTTTTGTTTGTTTTCGTTTTAGAGCCATAGCTGGCAGAGAGAATGGGGTTATTCCTGGCTGGGCTCAAGAATTACACCTGGTGGCTTAGGAGACCATATGAGATGCCAGGATCGAATCTGAGTCAGCCACATGCAAGGTAAGTAACCCCACTGTGCTATCTCTCAGGCCCCCAAACAAATTATACTTTAAGCTAAGTGTACTGCTTAGTTCGTTTTTCATATGAAGCCTGGCATCATCAGTTAGCATTTTCTGCTATCTATATATCTATAAAGTATTTACTTTTAAATTTCACATAATATACTCATGCAATTCATGGACAGATATTGAAGTTCAGGGCCAAATTACTTGCCCCAGGTCACAGAGTGACGTATCCAAGGCTAGAACAAGTAGCCCACTGCATCAGGTTACATTCCTTAAACAAAAACTTAGCACTTCTTAGTTCCCGGTCTTCAGAAACATTATTCCATATGATCATTTTTTTTTATTTCTAGGAACGATTAATAAAGGATGTCTCTTGAAAATGGACCCAGTGTACCTACCTTAGAGGAGTTCATGAGAAATAAATGTAAGTAATCTAATTAGCCGTTAGGTGCATTTAGTGCTATAACATTCCTTAAACAGCCAAAGAAATTGTCTGAGGGAACTGCCAAGGATATGATTTATTAAAGGTCAAGGCTGAATCATTTCAGTTCATGGTAAAGGAGAGCAGAGGCAATTGTAAGTGACAGACTAAAGGTGGAAAATAAAATTCAAAGGCACTAGGGTCTCTCTGTGGCTGGTTTGCAAAGTTATGACAAGGTATCAGAGAAGTCAGATCTTGGTTGTTCAGTAGAGTTGAATGGAAACCTAATCTCAGAAATTCTCTACCCTGCAGAAGCAGGCCCTCTGATTTGCTGCATATCTTGTGTGGATGTGAAGTTTTGTCACCTGGTAATTGTCCAAAGATGAAGGAGATGTCAGGCATTTATAAGCAGCAAATAACAGTTTGCATATAACTTCAGCACATTTGAAAATGTTCCGTCAATGCCACTTTTGAAAGTATTTTAAAAGCTATTATTATGTTATATTCCAACAAATAAACTTGTACGGAAATGGATATTGATACTCAGTTTTCAGATGAGAACAAAAAGACTCAGAGATGATGAGAAAAAAATGAGGCCACAAAAGCTGAAAGTGGTGTCAGTAATGAATACCATGCATAGCTATCTTATATGCATTACTCTCCCTAATTTCTATAGGCGGTAGTATATTAGAGAAATAGAATCAGATCACGTTAGCAGTTTTTGATGTTTTATTTTTGTACTGGATTAAAAAATTTTGTTGTCTTACTTTATTACTTTATTATAATTATTATCATTTTTTGGTTTTGAGTCACACCCACCGATACTAAGGGGTTACTCCTGGCTATACGCTCAGAAATCTCTCCTGCTTTGGGGGACCATATGGGACGCCGGGGAATCGAACTGTCCTATGTCAGACACATGCAAGGCAAATGCTCTACTGCTGCGCCACCACTATTTATTTTTGAGTTAATATGGTTAAAATTTTTTTCTAGATAACTGCTTTATATTTGCAATGTTATTTAACCATGCTCACTCATAAGGGATCAGGTATCTTAAGGCTATTTTTAAGTCATGCTCAGCCTGTCAGTGAAGTGCTTAGGGACTATCAGGGCTACTACTACTCTACGGCATTCTGTCTTTATTTTAAATTAATCACTTCATCTAAATATCATGGTGATGAAGCTGTTCATGATTGAGTTTCAATCATACACTGTACATCTCACTTCACCAGTATGATCACTCTCCCTAAATTCCAAGGTATAGGTGATATAATTCAATATAATGGTTGCTATATTAGAGAAATAGGATCAAATCACATCCCAATCACTTTTAAGTTTCTTGAGAAAGGCTCTAGCAGAGGTGACAGATCCAGGGGTTCTGGGGATCAAACTCAGTGCTTTGCACAGGCTAGGTATATATGCTATATTTGCTTTATTACTTGAATCACAACCATTGTTTATGCTGCTAATTCACTAAAAGGTGTTTCCAATAAGTCTAATTTGCAAATTGAGTTGAAAACCATGTATTATAAAACACATGAATGTTAGGGGCAACAAATAATTCCTAAAACTCGAACCATTAAAAATATGCTTATAATTTGGAGTTTCTATTTAAGAACTGTTCCTTTGCAATGTGAACTCGGATTTATATCTGCCAACTTTGAAAAAAGACAATGTTTTAGAGAAGTTGGGGTTGCTAGGGGCAATCCAATTTACCAAGGAAACCAGCTGAGCAGTAGAGCAACAGTGAGAAAAACAGCCCACAGCTAGGATGCCATCTATAGAAGAGCATGATCCCTCTGTTTCCTTAGGCAGACATTGGAATATTATTTTTCTACCGCTGGATAAAGGGCATTTCACTCTTTGCTGGAAGATGCACTTACATAACTAAGACCTTTGTTTACTGTCTCTGTTTCAAAGACCAGTGTGATCCTTATAGATGGGTAGCTACCAGAAATAAGAGCTGGATCATTATTATTTCTTCTTGTATCCCTTATCTCATAAGGCGATCCAGTTCATTTTACTGAAGGAAAACAGTGTATGTCACAGAAAAATTCCTCAGGGAACTGTGCCTGTTTGATATTCTCAAAAACAGATGTACATTCAATTCAGATGGAAGATGCCATGCCCACTTCGAAGCTAAAATAAGTAAGAGAAGGACCAGGGTTTTCCCTCTGGCCTGCAAAACAGCACAATGGAGGATTCTATAAAACAAAAGTAGAGCATTTTGGTATTGTGAAATGTTTGGTTCCTTTGCACTCTGTATCGCCATTAAAATATAGTTATTTGTTTATCAAATGCTTTTTTGTTTAAATATATAATAGATTAATTAATTATAATTACTGCATAATACTTTATGATAAAAATTTTAAATAGGACATCTAAAAGTTCTAGCAAATAGATTTTCCAGGATCCTGGAGAGAGTTCAACGAACAAGAGTGCATGCTTTGCATTTAAAAGGTCCAGATTTGTTCTCTGTCTTTGAGTATCCACAAGAGTGACTTTCTGAGTCACTGAGTTAGGAGCATCCTCTGAAATCAACTTGGTGTGTCCTTCACCCAGCCAAATAAAAATCAAATAGGGTTTCAAATCATTCACAATGATTCCAGAAAGCACAGGTAATAGGATCTGAGAGAAATACAAACCTTTATTTAAATTCAGTTTATAAGCTAAAATCTCAGAAATAAGTTCATGTTGGTATCTCATCTGTATCATTATTATGTTAAAGGAATTTTGTCATGATGATGTCTCATGATCCTCATGATCACTCGTAAAGTAATTTTAGTTATTTTTGTTGCTTGGATATATAAAGCTATTTCTTTAACTGTCTGATCAATATTAATAGCAGTACAGTATTACTTCAAGGTTATAATCAACTACACCATAGTTTTACAACTTAATCACTTTTCTCTTCTTGCCTATTTCCTATTTTATTTGGTTATAATTTTTGCAATATGCTCTCTAAGTCCTCTTTCCTGACACCACCCCCCCATTCCCATTGCGGGTTCCAAACATATGCTCACTAAACCATGACATCTTACATTATCTTTTGTGTAATATTGATAACATAGTAAAGAAATTTTCAGTTTAGACTACATTTCTTCATTCACCTATTAAAGGTACATGATATACCATGCACTGTCCTTGTCTTTGAATATAACATAAGATAAATATATGCATATACAGTAATATTTGGAGGGAATGAATACATCCAAAACTTTACTTTTGGCTCTGGTCAGAGATTAACCCTGCCTAAAAGGGTTTAGAGACTGATTCAATTAACCAAGGATTGAACCATGCTCATCAGTCACCCAAATATGGATCCCAATTAGTCTTATATTTTGAGGAAGATATGAAATGTTTGAGTTTTAGTGGTGGGGTGGAGATGAAATTTTTAATAGGATTATTAGAGAAGGCCTAATAGGGAAGGTCATCTCTTGATATAATGGGGTAAATCAAATGTGTTTTTGTGGGGGTAGAGAATATGCTAAAGCTGGAACTGAGGAGTAAGCATTTTGACAAGTTCAAGGGAGTGAAATAGAGAACAAGAGCAGAACATGATCATTGTACTCCATGTCTAGCATTACATAAGGTTATATCTCTGAGTTACATCTCTTTGAAGGATTAAAACTAATAAAATAAATATGGCAAAACTGAATATGATTTATAAACTTTTATTTCACACAATTAATCTATAGTACTTTCTGATAAATATTTCAGTAAAAGTTTTATATAAAAATTAAAAAATGATTACAAAATTATTTATATTCAAGAGAAAATAAAGTTTATTCATTAGTTTATTTGTAAGTGGGCTGCATTCATAAAATCATTACATTTATTTTCAAGTATCCTTGAATGGTAAGCATTACTTATTTTCTTCTACTTGTCTCATAATATCAACTCTAAAGCACAATATTTATTTGGAGGTAAGCCTTATTTACTTGATTATTTCTGTTGAGTAGTCTTACTACCTAAAAGACATTTTAGGACTTTTTTCTTTCGTAGATTTTTTATTTCTCTAAATCTTTGCCTATTTCACAGTGCTCAAAAACTAAAACTAGAAGAGGAAAATATACTTTTCAACTTATCTCTAAGAGCATTCCATGTAGACCTGGGGATATAAAGAAGGATGCTCCATTTCTAAATGACTATAAATAAAAGAAAATATAGAGACAAGTGTCACAGACTGATTAGTCCTCACAGTATGGAATCTTGGAGGTTCCCTTGAAAGGTGTGTGCATGGGGTGCATGGGTGATTGTGGGAGACAGACAGAGTCCAAGGAGTCAAGTAAGATCCAAGCTCTATTCTTTTTATTTATCTTCAATTTCTTTCTTCTTTTTTTTTTTTCTTCTTTATTTGCCACAGCGAGTGAAGCTCAGGGGTTACTCCTGGCTTTGGGCTCAGAAATTGCTCCTTGCTTGGGGGACAATATGAGATGCCAAGGATGGAACTGTGGTCTGTCCTGGGTGAGCCACATGCAAGGCAAACGCCCTACAACTTGCACCACCAATCCGGCCTTTATACTCAATTTCTTGACAAGTCGAAAATTTCAAACAAAGTTTTTTAGACAAAATTGATTTAACCAAAAAAAAAATCACAGAGGCAAATTGTTCAAAACTTATTTTGACACAGGACAATTTCACTTTTGAGGTTGCCTTTTGCTATTTGAGAGCCCGAGCCTGCAAGGTCAGCTAGTATTGTTTTTGGTTTTATGCATACTGAGCTGGAACTGAAATGTTAACCCTTACTATAACTGCATGTAGGCTAAGAGTAAAGTTAGATTAGAGCAGTGGTTCTCAAATAGTGGGGCATGCCCCCGGGGGGTTGCGAGGCTCCTTAAAGAGGGGGCATTTGACCTTGGCCACCACTGTCATAACAATCTATGCCCCGTGTTTATGTCTCTGTATGTCTCTGGAGCTGAGCGTTGCTGTGTCCTGCTTCAAACCCCGCTTCGAAAAGCTATGCATTGCAAAACGTGCTCATTGTAGCCATTAATCCAGACATCACCTCTGATTAAAATAATCAGCTCAAATTATTTTATATATTTTTGCAGATTAAAGTATTTTTAATAAAGATATAAATATATAAATATTTATATATGAATAATATATAAATATAGAATAAATGAATAAATAAATAAAGACAATTTTTTTCGAGCATCTTATCTTACAGGTGTTACTTTATTTTTTTTAAACGTCCTCTCTGAGAGTACAGACTGCTTTGAAAAAGATCCTATAAAAACGGAAGCTTTTAAAAAAATACCCTCCCTTAGGCAATTAAGGCCTTTTTAAACTTAGTGCCTTCTAAGGATTTGATCTGGGTTCAAGTGAGAAAAAGGGCTTGTAGAGAAGTGAAGAGCAGCTAGCAGATTTTTGAAATTAAAAATCAGATTGTTATATGCTTCAAGATCCTCCAATAATTAATTATCACATATAAAATATTATTTTTTTTTGTAAACTAGAGCTTTCAGATGCCCTGGCCATTGCTTGACTCCTATTGCTTGTCAACTATTGGGGGCTTTTCTTTTTATTTTTTAAGCACCATGATTATAAGCATGATTATAGTTGGGTTACAGTCACAAACAGAACATCCCCCTTCACATCTCCCCTCCCAATACCCCCCTCCCCTCTTCTCATCCCCTGCCTGTATTCAAAACAGGCATTCTACTACAATTATTTGTTTTTAAGTTCAGTAAACTGTTTTTTTCTTAAAGAATAAGTGTTAAAAAAGATATAATAGTGAAGGTGTGACAGTGGCAATCACTTTTGTTTGCATAGGCTCAGAAAAATATGGGGAAAATGGGGAAAAATATCCTTGGCCTGATTACAAGAAGGCCTCACCTCAGAAGTTTATTGCACGCATCTAAATCTAATGACAGCAGACTGTCGCAGAAGCCAGGTGCCCTGTTTGGGACATCAGGCAGGGAAAAGCCACGAATCTACGCCCGCCCAGCAGGGCCCAACTGTGAGTGCTACCTGTAAATGTCTGTCTACTGTCCTCTTGCGTGAAACTCTTGGGAGTGAGGCAAAAGAGGCTCCAGCAGAGCACGGCCACTCCGCTTCACTACCGGCCTTGCGCTCTTTCTAAGAAAAGAACACCATCGCAACAAGAAGGAAAAATCACACTAAGAACTGTGCTATATCACAGAAGCAAGCATTTCTCTCCGGACTGTATTCTCTGTTGCATGCTCAGGCCTAAGATTTGATCCAGTGTGAGGCTTCATCCACGGAGGACTCCCCTCCCTCAGAGGCAAGTCAGCCCATTCAGAAAGGGCGGAGCCAGAGGAGTGTGCTGCCTATATCATATAGCCAATGAATACCACCACAACACGTAGAAAAACCCACAATACAAGTGTGACAATGGGGAAACAACACAGGCCAGCATCAGATATAGAGAATGAAGATGACAATTCTGAGGACCAGATAATGACCAACCAACTAATCAACCTCTCAGATAAGGACTTTAGACTAGCAATATGGAAGATGCTCAAAGAACTCAAAGAAACGATGGATAGAGTTGAAAAGAACACTAATAAGAACCAAAAAAATATGAAGACAAAAATCACAAAACTCCCAACTGAAATAACATGTCAACTAACAGGCCTGAAAAAGTCAGTAAACGAAGTGAATGACAAAATGGATAAGCTCTGGACAGGGTATCAGAAGCTGAGAATAGACTTGTTGCTGTGGAAGATGAGATAAATAACAATTCCATACAGCAGGAGAAATTGGAAAAAAAACTTAAAGCAAATGAGCAGACAATGGAAAAATTAGTCAAAGAATGGGAACAGATGAAAATAGAAGTCTATGATAAGATCAACAGAAACAACTTAAGAATCATTGGAGTCCCAGAGACCCAGGAGGAAAATTCCCAGGAAGAATCAATGGTCAAGAACATCATTAAAGATAAACTTCCAGAGCTAAAGAATATAGGTGATCAAATCCTGCATGCTCGAAGAGTACCAACCAAAAGAGACCCCATAAAAAACACCCCAAGACACAACCTAGTCACAATGACAAATCCCACAGATAGAGAAAGAATTCTGAAAACAGCAAGATCAAAAGGGGAAATTACGTTCAAGCAAGCATCCTTGAGATTTACAGCAGACCTGTCACCAGAAACACTCAATGCCAGAAAGCAGTGGTGGGATATTGTGACAAGACTGAATGAAATGAATGCTTCACATAGAATACTATACCCAGCAAAACACACTTTCAAGTTTGATGGAAGAATACATGGTTTCACAGACAAAAAGCAGCTCAGAAACTTTACAGACACAAAACCAGTCTTAAGAGAAAAACTGAAAACCTAATTTAAGACAAGACCAACCAAAAGACACACCAAATTTCGATATAAAGATGGCATTAAATCCCAGGACAATTCTTTCTCTCAACATCAATGGACTAAATGCACCTGTCAAGAGACACAGTGTGGCTAAATGAATCAATTTAACCTTCTGCTGCCTACAAGAAACACACCTGAATAGTCAGAACAAACATAGACTCAAAATAAAAGGCTGGCGAAAAATTATCCAAGCAAACAACACCCATTAAAAAGCTGGAGTGGCCATACTAATATCAGATAATGCAAACTTTATACTCAGGAAGGTTGTAAGGGACAAAGATGGACATTTTATATTAATCAAGGGGTATGTAGAGCAGGAAGAAATAACTCTCTTAACATATATGCACCGAATGAGGGGCCAGCAAAATATTTAATACAACTGTTGACAAATCTGAAAAATAATATCAACAACAACAAAATAATTGTGGGAGAACTTAACACAGCTTTGTCAACACTGGATAGGTCAACCAGGCTGAAAACCAACAAGAATATACTAGACCTGAGGAGAGAAATGGAAGAAAGAGGTCTACTGGATATATACAGGACACTCCATCCCCAGAAACCTGGATACACATTCTTCTCCAATGTACATGGGACATTATCCAGGATAGACTACATGCTGGCACATAAAACATACCTCCATAATATCAAGAAGATAGAAATTTTGCAGACTACCTTTGATGACCACAAGGCTCTGAAATTATTTGTGAATTCCAAAGGGACTCAGAAGAAAAACCTTAACACCTGGAAGTTAAACAGCCTCATACTCAATAACCAGTGGGTCTGAGATGAAACCAAGGAGGAAATCAAAAGGTTCCTGGAGACAAATGACAATAAAGACACAAACTATCAGAACTTATGGGACACAGCAAAAGCAGTACTGAGAGAAAAATTTATAGCTTTGCAAGCACACATCAGGAAGGACGAAGGAGCTTACCTGAGTAGCTTAATGACACAGCTAATAGAACTAGAAAGTGCTCAACAAAAGGACCCAAAAATAGAAAAACAGAAGGAAATAACAAAGCTGAGAGCAGAAATTAATGAAGTGGAAACCCAAAAAACAATCCAAAAGATCAACGAAAGCAGAAGTTGGTTCTTTGAAAAAATAAACAAGATTGATAGACCACTGGCAAACCTAAAAAAGAAAGAGAGAGAGAGAAACTTGAAAACTCGTATTAGGAATGAAAAAGGAGAGATCACTACTGATATGACAGAGATTCAAAGGGTAATCAGAAACTACTTTGAGAAACTCTACACCACTAAAAATGAGAACCTGGAAGAAATGGATAAATTCTTGGACTCTTATAATCTTCCACGGTTGAAGGAAGAGGATGTAGCATATCTAAACACCCCCATCAACATTTATGAAATTAAAATGGTAATCAAAGGTCTGCCAAAAAACAAAAGCCCAGGCTCAGATGGATTCACTAATGAATTCTTTCAAACTTTCCAAGAGGAACTACTACCAATACTGGCAAGACTCTTTCATGAAATTGAACAAACAGAAACACTTCCAAATAGCTTTTATGAAGCCAACATCACCTTGATACCTAAACCAGACAGAGATGCTACCAAAAAAGAAAATTACAGACCAATATTGTTGATGAATGCAGATGCAAAGATCCTCAACAAAATCCTGGCAAGGATGATTTAACATCCGTAAATCTATCAACATCATACACAACATCAATAACAAAAAAAAATAAAAACCACATGATCATATCAATAGATGCATAGAAAGCATTTGATAAGGTCCAACACCCATTCTTGATCAAAACTCTAAACATGATGGGAATGGAAGGAACCTTTCTCAATCTAGTTGAAGCCATCTATCACAAGCCAATGGCAAATATTATCCTCAACGGAGAAAACACTAAAAGCCTTCCCTCTAAATTCTGGTACAAGACAAGCCTGTCCTCTCTCACCACTCCTATTCAACATAGCACTGGAAGTACTTGCTATAGCGATTAGGCAAGAAAAAGATATCAAGGGAATTCAGATAGGAAAGGAAGAAGTCAAGCTCTCACTGTTTGCAGATGACATGATACTCTACTTAGAAAACCCTAAAGACTCTACCAAAAAGCTTCTAGAAACAATAGACTCATATAGCAAGTTGGCAGGCTACAAAATTAACACAAAAATCAATGGCCTTTCTATACACCAATAGTAATAAGGAAGAAATGGACATTAAGAAAACAACCCCATTCACAATAGTGCCACACAAACTCAAATATCTTGGAATCAACTTGACTAAAAATGTGAAGGACCTATACAAAGAAAACTATAAAACTCTGCTCCAAGAAATAAGAGAGGACATACAGAAATGGAAACGCATACCCTGTTCATGGATTGGCAGGATTAACATCATCAAAATGGCAATACTCCCCAAGGCATTATACAGATTTAATGCTATCCCTCTAAAGATACCCATGACATTCTTCAAAGAAGTGGATCAGGCACTTTTGAAATTCATTTGGAACAATAAACACCCTAGAATAGCTAAAGCAATCATTGGGAAAAAGAATATGGGAGGAATTACTTTCCCCAACTTTAAACTGTACTAAAAAGCAATAGTTATCAAAACAGCATGGTATTGGAATAAGGACAGGCCCTCAGATCAGTGGAATAGGCTTGAATACTCAGAAAATGTTCCCCAGACATACAATCAACTAATTTTTGATAAAGGAGTAGGAAACCCTAAATGGATCAGGGAAAGCCTCTTCAACAAGTGGTGTTGGCACAATTGGATAGCCGCTTACAAAAAATTGAACTTAGACCCCCAGCTATCATCATGTATGAAGGTAAAATCCAAATGGATTAAAGACCTCAATATCAGACCCAAAACCATAAGATATATAGAACAGCACAAAGGCAAGACACGCCAGGACATTACAGGCATCTTCAAGGAGGAAACTGCACTCTCCAAGCAAGTGAAAGCAGAGATTAACAGATGGGAATATATTAAGCTGCGAAGCTTCTGCACCTCAAAGGAAATAGTGCCCAGGATACAAGAGCCACCCACTGAGTGGGAGAAACTATTCACCCAAGACCCATCAGATAAGGGGCTAATCTCCAAAATATACAAGGCACTGACAGAACTTTACAAGAAAAAAACATCTAATCCCATCAAAAAATGGGGAGAAGAAATGATCAGACACTTTGACAAAGAAGAAATACAAATGGCCAAAAGACACATGAAAAAGTGCTCCACATCACTAATCATCAGGGAGATGCAAATCAAAACAACGATGAGATACCACCTCATACCCCAGAGAATGGCACACATCACAAAGAATTAGAATAAACAGTGTTGGTAGGGATGTGGAGAGAAAGGAACTCTTATCCACTGCTGGTGGGAATGCCGTCTAGTTCAACCTTTATGGAAAGCGATATGAAGATTCCTCCAAAAACTTGAAATCGAGCTCCCATATAATCCAGCTATATCACTCCTAGGAATATACCCTAGGAACACAAAAATACAATATAAAAACCCCTTTCTTACACCTATATTTATTGCAGCACTATTTACCATAGCAAGACTCTGGAAACAACCAAGATGCCCTTCAACAGATGAATGGCTAAAGAAACTGTGGTACATATACACAATGGAATATTATGCAGCTGTCAGGAGAGATGAAGTCATGAAATTTTCCTATACATGGATGTACATGGAATCTATTATGCTGAGTGAAATAAGTCAGAGAGAGGGAGAAAAACGCAGAATGGTCTCACTCATCTATGGGTTTTAAGAAAAATGAAAGACATTCTTGCAATAATAATTTTCAGACACAAAAGAGAAAAGAGCTGGAAGTTCCAGCTCACCACAGGAAGCTCACCACAAAGAGTGATGAGTTTGGTTACAGAAATAACTACATTTTGAACTGTCCTAATAATGAGAATGTAGGAGGGAAATGGAGAGCCTGTTTAGAGTACAGGCGGGGGTCGGGTGGGGAGGAGAGAGACTTGGGACATTGGTGATGGGAATGTTGCACTGGTGATGGGTGGTGTTCTTTACAGGACTGAAACCCAAACACAATCATGTATGTAATCAATGTGTTTAAATAAAAAAAAAAACTAGGTCTGCAGCCTGAATAGCCATATATGTACACACTTGTATACTAAAGTATGGTAAGTCTTCCCTTAATGTCACACTAAGTCCTTGCAAACTATACTTACGCAAAACTGTATATCTGGTCCTTGAATAAAATTTCATTCAAAAAAAAAAGAAGTTTATTGCATACCAGTCTGTCCAACCCAAGTCATTCTCCGTGGCCCCGGTGAAACTTTTTCACACTTTAACTGCTGTTGGTCTCAGGTTCCTATATTTAAAGTTTCTGGATTCTATGCATTTCTTTCATCGAAATCTGGCTGATGTGGAGCATCCTCTAATTTCAGCATACCATTAGATGCAGAGCGATCTGCCCTGCAAGCAGGTTGTTGCTGAGTCATATGGGTGTTGAGAGCACTCTTTGAAGTAAGTCAATGCCAGAGCAGTGGTAGGACTTCCCTGGTAGAGGTTTGCATCCTGGTAACGTTAAAGATAATTGTGGTTGTTTCCATAAATGGTATCCATTGTTCAGGAATGTGTGGACAATCCCCATTCTTCTGAGGCCTAAGCCAAATCATTATGCCAATGTTTAGGGTATAAGGCCTTACTGCATTACCAAATTTGTGTTCCCATCTCTTAAATAAGAGCTTGTTTGTATATGTATTATTTTCCCATTTTAATGTATCTATGCAAAAGAGAAACAATGCCACAAGTTATTGTTGGTGCATCTCGGGGCTGATGGATTAAGTCCAACATTCCCCATAACTTGGTTCAAACATGAATTCTGTACAGAGATACTCTTCTACCAGCATTGCTTATTGAACAGGTCTCAAGGGGAAAAAGCAAACAATCAAATAAAATAAAAAACAGTGGGCAAAATTGTCACTATATAAGAGGATATTCAAAAAAGAGTTATAGATGTTAAGGGAATATATCTGAGATATACAAAGGAGATACACGTGTCCCTTATATGTTTTAGAAATAGTCGAGGGGGAGGGTGTTGTTTCCAGGACACCACATTGGTCTGTGATTTGGCCATCTGGAGTCTGTAAACAACTCACAGCACCTCATATCAGGAAATGTCTTTGACTGGGGGCATCTTGGAAACTGATTATGGTAGCAAGCACAGGTACCCAGTGAAGGGAGTTGGAAGATAGGAGTCCATTGATAACAGATTGATAGAAACAGAGTTTTGGTTTCTTCTCAGGCGGGAAAGTCTATATTTGTCATTTTGGGAGCTGGCTGGCAGTTAGTTTGAGACAGGAAAATAATCTGCTTCATAAAGAGCAAAGAGCTGAGGGTATAAAAATGGTTACATGTAGGGGAGATAGACATTGCGGTTGAGAGTAAAGGACTAGAAATGAGCTTGTAGGGTGGTGAGCCAATGGGGGGAGGAAATAATACAACATTAGACATTCTGTATATTCGTTAAACATATATGAACTCCTTTGATATCCTATTTAACTATCTGTACTGTATAATGAAAGTGGATTAAATGATATGATATTCTACAAATTTATATAAATTTTTTTGCACGGAGGCAAAAGCCCCTGCGTGGTTTAAAAATGAGAATTGAGAGAAGGCTATGGGGGGCAGCTGAGGCTGCATCTTCCCCTAAGCTTGGCCAAAAAGCCTACCACATGGTGCCATGTAGTCTCCATGTTACCTGCTGAAGCTTCCCAGGATTTTTGTTCATATATTCATCTCATGGACTTTTCTCTGTTTTTGGAATATTCAAAGATTATATCTGCTGTTAGTAAATAGTATTGATATTTCCTTTGCTTTGAAATTTTCTACCAGTTATTGTTTGAATTTTTCTTTTAATTTCTAAAATGTTTTTTCTACAAATCAAATGATTATTGAACAACTAACAGAAAATAGAAATCATGAATAGTTACAAAATGCCATTCAAAATTGATGTTTCTGGGGGCCAGAGAGATAGCTTGGAGGTAAGGTATTTGCCTTGCATGCAGAAGGACAGTGCTTTGAATCCTGGCATCCCATATGGTCCCCTGAGCCTGCCAGGACCAATTTCTGAGTGCAAAGCTAAGAGTAACCCCTGAGCACTGCTGGAGAGATCCCAAAAAAAAACAAAACAAAAAATCAAAATTGATGTTTCTAACATAAGGACATTAGTGACGGTCATCTGTGAATATTTTCCTCAAATTTATGGCTTAAGGGCCCAGAGAGATAGCACAGCGGTATCTGCTTTG
Organism: Suncus etruscus; assembly: GCF_024139225.1. NCBI lineage: Eukaryota > Metazoa > Chordata > Mammalia > Eulipotyphla > Soricidae > Suncus > Suncus etruscus. Next base: position 13,868,296 of record NC_064867.1, on the reverse strand, counting down.
CAAGCAGCCAATGCAGGGCCCAAGGTGGTTGGTTCAAATCCCGGTGTTGTATGGTCCCCTGTGCCTGCCAGGAGCTATTTCTGAGTAGATAGCCAGGAGTAACCTCTGAGCACAGCCGGTTGGGGTCCCCCACCCCCAAAAAAAGAACATTAGTGATGAACTGGAGCAATAGTGCAGTGGGTAGAGCATTTGCTTTGTATGTGAGAGGCCCAGATTTGATCACAGACACTGCGATCGCAATTCTGCTACATATGACCCCTAAGCACAGAGCCAGAGATAAGCCCTAAGCTTTGTCAGTTGTGGCCAGAAAGTGTTGGTAATTTATCTTAAATGATTTGGTAGTTCTGAGGAGTTATATTTGTGTATATCTAAATTATAAATATCAATATTGTTATGAATATGTGACCTAACCATAATAATCTTTAAAATAAAACAAATCTTTTGTAATAAATTATCATTCAACATATAATATATATTTTTCCTGATCTCCTTGGAAGTAAGAATGAGTAGAGAGCTAATGAGTAACATGACATTGTTAGCATGTATTTGACAACTGGGTGCAAGCCAGAAACTTGTATGCAACTCTTTACAAGTCTGAATGTCAGTCCTTACTTGTCACAAGTTATAATTATAACTCCCAATAACAAAATTTGAATCCTGTGCCTTTATTATAAATTTCATTTTAGAGAAAATACATATCTATCTCCTAACTCTGAGTCAGCACAATGAGAGTTCTAGCCAATAATAAGAATACAAAAAAAAATCTTTTTTTAAAAAAATTTATCAGGGGACGTTTTCAGCAACTACTCTGTGGCATCACTTGAAAAGAATTAGAGCAGTTTTCAATCATTCTGCGAATAACATGACATTTAAAGAATAGGAAAAGAAAGGAAAAAAAGAATACAATTTTAAAAATAGCTTCAGACTTTGGAGACATAGCAGAGATTGATTTACCTCTTGTACCTGCCTGTTGAAATGTATATTAAAAATAGGACTTGAAACTAAGAATAAAGGTTCACAATTATATAGATGTCAGGATCAAGTTCTACAATCAAATTTAGATGAGACTATACATAACAATACTATGCATGACAAATGATTTTAAGATATCTAAAATACTTTTGAATACAGAATCTCTCTATTTTGTATAAAATGATAGAATTCTCTAGGTCCCATAATAGATAGCCTAACACTAGAAATCACTTGAGGGGCCAGTGAGGTGGCACTAGAGGTAAGGTGTCTGCCTTGCAAGGGCTAGCCAAGGAAGGACCGTGGTTCGATCCCCCGGCATCCCATATGGTCCCCCCCCAAGCCAGAAGCAATTTCTGAGTGCATAGCCAGGAGTAATCTCTGAGTGTCAACTGGGTATGCCCCCCCAAAAAAAGCCCAAAAAACATAAAGTAAGTAAATCTAATGGCATTGATATAGATGTATGAAATGAAATGTGTATTCATTATATTTTCTTTGCATGTGTGAGGCCTGTGTTCAATTACAAACATACATGTGCACACATACACACACATTGAATCTAGACGTAGAAGTAAAAAAAAATAAATTATTAGTGTTGTCTTAAGACAAAACTAAATAAAATATAGATAATTTTTTGTGGTGGTGACTTAAGCCATAAATTTGAGGAAAATATTCACAGATAACCTAAGAACTGTTATCCAAAATATGAAAATAATTCTGAAAGTTGACAATAAAGATGATAATCCAATTTTAAGATGTTCATATCAAGCATATATAAGACACTGAGAGAACTGACAAGAGAAAACAACCAATACCATCAAAAATGAGAAGAGATGAACAGAAATTTTTCAAAGAAGAAATATAAATGGCAAAAAGGCATATGAAAAGTGCAACGCATCACTAATTATCAGGGAGATGCATTTAAAACAACAATGAGATGTCATCTCAACTCACAGAGACTGGAACACTTCAAAAGGAACAAGAAAAACCAGGACTGGTGTGTATGTGGGGAGAAAGTGACTCTCATTTACTGTTGGTAGAAATTTTGACTGGTTCAGCCTTTCTGAAAAACAATATGGACATTCCTAAAAAGTATCTAGGAATTGTCCTATACATATGACTCAGCAAATCTACTTCTTTTAATATATTCCAAAGCCCAAATACAATACTTAAGATTTTTTCAAATGTCAGCCGAGATGTTTTATTGTTCTGGGTAGGAGGGGAAGCTATTTTGTTGATTTGGCCAAAGCCCAAAAACAAATGGAGAAAGATATTTGTAATCCTATGATCCTTGAAGCCCTACCCACAATAACCAAAATTAAAAACAATCCACGTTCCCAAAAATAGATGACTGAATAAAGAAACTATGGTACATGTACACAATAAAATATTACTCAGGTAATATAATCAATGTGCTTTTCATGGAGAATATAATTCTAAGTAAAGTCAGTCAGAGAGGGAGAGCAACACAGAATGAATTACCTTATAGATAGGATAAAAATGTTTATCCTAGATAATGATGTTTTCAGTAGAAAATACGCCACTTAAGAAGTCTGGAATAGGGGCCGGGCGGTGGCGCTGGAGGTAAGGTGTCTGCCTTGCCTGCGCTAGCCTAGGACGGACCGCGGTTCGATCCCCCGGCGTCCCATATGGTCCCCCAAGAAGCCAGGAGCAACTTCTGAGTGCATAGCCAGGAGTAACCCCTGAGCGTCACAGGGTGTGGCCCAAAAACCAAAAAAAAAAAAAAAAGAAGTCTGGAATAGAATTGGGAGGAAACAACAACTGGTGGAGTAATGTACAACCATGAGAAGAAGATGTGAAAAAGTATGATAAAGTATTGTGGCTGTTTTCAAGCATACAGGGCATGTGATGTTATAAAAAACATTGCTTAGATATATTCAGGGCATATGTACATGGTTGAAGTATTTCTGGCATGACCAGAGCACGGAACTGACAGTTTTTGCTACTTTCTTCAGTGTGATAGCTGTGAGCAGCCCAATTTAAAAACTGCCAATTAGAAAGTGCCTGGCTAAGATCCTGCAGCCAGAGTCAAGTTAGAGACATATTGGAGGGAATTGCTTGCTAGCTTCCTTCCATTTCAAACTGATCCTTGGAAAATTGGACTGAGAAGGAAGGGTAAATGTCGAACTGTATTGATTCCCTTTGTCAGCAAGAACTGTGAAGGAACCCAAACCCTAATGAAGCTTATTCTTCCAGTAAAGCTGAACTGAAATTAAAATGCAAAAGACAGGTCATTATTTTATGAGAATATATACTAAAGTTTCAGAACTTCTAAATAGAGTTAATGCAATTGACTAGAGTGTTTCTTGATTGAGGAAATGACCATTCAGTCCAACCATACTTTCAGTCATAGGTATTTTATTTATTATTATGACTAATGAAGAGAATGGAAGAAAATCAGACAAGAAGATATAAAAACCAAGGCAGCAAAGTCATGTGGGGACTCAAATAAATGAATGTTGAGATCTTAATCACATTATATATCTAGGAATTTATTAACTATCACTTCAAATATACACCACAAATGCACAGGGTCTTAATGGATTTTAGTGTTTAATAAAGTTCTCAGGTAGTTTAGAGCAATGATAGTGAGATAGTCAAAACATGGTGACATGTTGGTACTTTGTAAATGAATATATTGCTTAACAACTCACAGCAAATATACCCACCAAGTCTAGAAGAAATTCTGGAACTCATTAATTAACAGCAGACACAACTATAAAAAATTTTCATGAAAAGAAATGCCTTCTTTATCTTTTTTAGGTTGTGAATATAGTATAAATATATTCTAACTCTTTATTAAAGTTCAATTATATATACTTTTTTATTTTCACAGCATATATTCATCTTTTTAACACATATTTAAAAGCACATTTAAAATCAAATGTGTTAACTATAAAGGTAATGATTCATATTACTATTTATTTATCATATCATCTTGGTAGGCACACATTCCTTATTTATATAATCATATTTTATACATGACTTTTCCCATTCTTTTTCAAATCAGAAGCTAGAAGAACAGGTGAATTGAGAAATGTTTTCAAGATTTTCATAGAAAGTCTTTGGATGTATTTCTTCTTCTAAAATACCAAATAATTTTTCTTTCTGTGGAGGCAGCCCAGAAGATACCAAGGAACATAATTTCTCAGGACCCACACCCGGTAACATGGGGCTGATTCCTGCCATGTGACTGGGCACCCAGAACCATTATAAAGGACTGCTGCCCTGTTCTCTGTTCTGTGGGAGGCAGCCTAGAGGACACCAACAAACATAATCTCTCCAGAACCCACACCCAAGGAGCGGCCGCGGAGTGCTCATCTTTTAACCCCCGAACCCTACTTCTGCACATAGTTAAAAGCACATTACAAGTTTCACAATAAGGAAATTTTGTAGTACAATACCATGTATAGAGAATCAAGATGGCTTCTCTGAAGATTCGAAAAGTACCAAACAGTTAGGTATCCTCTCAAATAAGATGCTTAGAGAAGAACTATGGAAGATGTTCATGGAGCTCCAAAAAAGCATCAATAAACTTGAATGGAGCACAAATAAGAATCAAGAGGATTTGACGATTGAAATTAGAAAATTTCACACTGAAGTAACTGGTCTGAAAACTTGGCTTATGAACTGAAATCCTCCATGGAAAGCCTCTCCACTGGAGTAATGGCAGCTGCAAATGGGGTCAGTGAGCCAGAGGATGAGATCCAGAACAACTTAAAGCAAATGATCAGACAATGTCTCAACTACTCAAAGAATGTGAACCGATGAAAATAGAAGTCTTTGATAAACCCAACAGAAACAACATAGGAATGAATGAAGTCCCAGAAACCCAGAACAAGAATAAGAGGAGTTGAAGAAAGAGTGAGAACAGGAAGAGGAGGAAGAATTTTAAGAATAAAGCAAAGTGAAGGGTAAGAAAAATAAGGCAAAGAAGAATAAGTAAGGTGAAGAATAGTAAGAAGAATATTGTGAAGAAGAGGGGGAAGATAAAAAGGAAGAAGAAAAAGAAGAGGAGGAATGAGAGTAAGAAGAGGGCAAAGAATAGTAAAAAAAAAGAAAGAATAGAAAGAAGAAAGAGGAGGAAGAAGAGAAGGAAGAAGAAAAAGAAGACAAGAGGAAGAGGCTAAAGATGTGGTTCAATTTGTAGAGTAGATGACCTATGTATCTCAATGACTAGAATTGATCTCAAATGATCTCATGTCCATGCTCTATTATTCTCACAAATTGTATGAATTTAATATATCTGTATGTATAAAATATATGATATATTTATGCATACTCACATCTAATAAGGCAACTGTAAAAAATACAGGCAGGGGTGGGGAAGGTTGGAGTGGGCAGTGATGGTGGGAATGCTGCACTGGTGGAGGGGGGTGTTTTGTTTATGACTGAAACCCAACTTCAATCATGCTTGTAACCATGGTGTTTAAATAAAGATTTAAAAAAATACCAAATAGTTTTATTCAACTTCTCAAATAAAAAATGGCTCATAGATAACAAAGTAAATAAGCACAAATATTATAGTGAACTTCACTTACCCTTTAAGTGTTTCAGGAGCAACTAATAAATTACTTCTATTAACTTGCAAATTATGTAAAGGTTAACATTATAATTATGTTAAAACTTAATAGTTTTCAATATTGTAAGGATTAAATAATCCAGTTTCTACTTTATGATATAGATGTGTAAGAGAAAAGAGAGGACCATTCCGTCAGTGATTGATAGTTTTCCTAAAGTCTTTGAAATTTTAGGGTAATGAATGCAAATTATACAGAGTCTGAAAACGACTTAACCAAAAATACCCCTGTGTTCCAAGTACTGAGACAAGCCGGTGCTGGCAATCCAAGTCCTGGGCACAGTTAAATGGTTCAATATCCGTAATGGTTATGGATTTATCAATAGAAATGACAGCAAAGAATATGTCTTCTTTGATAAGATGCTCACTGGACAGCTATTAAGAGAAAATATAGAAGGAAGCTTCTGTGTAGCATTGGTGATAGGGAGGCTGTGGAGTTTGGTGTTGTGAAAGGAGAGAGGGGACCAAAAGCTGCTAATGAATCCAGACCTGGTGGAATGCCAGTGAAAGGTAGCAGATATGCTCCCAATCAACATAGGTTCTGCCAATTCATCCCCCAGCTTCACTCAGATGGCCCCCACCTATGGTGGTAGAGGCCCCCTCAGGTGATACAGAACCAGGCAATGAAGGGGAAAGAGTTGAAGACTCTGGGCAGCGTTCCAGATGCCACCGTCTACCATCTTTCTTTTACCAGAAGCGCCTTTTGTGAGGACCTTGGACCCATAATCTGCAGCAGTTTATCGAGGACACTCCAGTAGCCTAACACGGCAGGTGAAAATCGAGAAGATGTAAGATTCAATCTAACTGAAGACCAACAAACAGAAGCTACTTTCAGAACTTCCTGCACCTGGGTTACCTCCAAAAATTTAACTTTCTCCTAGATCAGGGCTAATCTCTTTAGCCTATTTTCATCAGTCACTATATTGCTGATTAAATTGTGTTTAATCTGTATGGATCTTATTGCTTTATTCTAAATCCCATTGCAAACAGAATTTCGTATCTAACTTTAGTGCTTTAATATTTGTTTGCCCAATCCTGGGGAAATGCATGTTAGAGTTTTGAAAGTTCTCAGCTATCCTCATGGATGTTTCCCAATTGCTATGATGTTATATCGTGTATCTTACATAGCAACTTATTTTCAATCTGCAGAAAAGTTCTTGTGATTTTGTTAGAGAAGCTTCTAAAAAGAGACTTGGATATTCTAGACTTAACAATAGTGCTTGCGTAATAATACCAAAAAAAAAAAAAGATGAAGAATATGGATATCCCCTATCCCAACTTCTATTTATCCAACCAGAATGACCAGAACTGCCCACACCTGTAATGGGTGGGAAGATGAGTCTGCTTTGGGGAACAGAGGGGATAAGGAGAGTTAGAAAGAAGAAAGGAAGACAGAGGCAGAGAGAGCCAGAGAAGGAGCAGAGAAGTGGCTGCTTAGAAAAGGCTTAGCCTAGAAGCCATGAGCGGAAAAGTACATGGTACTTAGGACCTGAAATAAAGCCAGCTAACTCCTGGAACTTCATCTGACTGCTTTGTGGATTTCTCTGTGTCACCCTGCAAACTTCAGACCCTCCAGGTAGGGTCTGCAGGAGCCTAGCTGAGAAAGGCCTCACCATTCTCCCAACACACGTGAACTGTCTCTTTATATTAAAATAAAAATGGTAAGAATTAAATAATCCAGATTCTACTTTATGATATAATTGTGTAAGAGAAAAGAGAGGAACATTCTGTCAGTGATTGATAGTTTTCCTAAAGTCTTTGAAATTTTAGAGTAATAAATGCAAATTTTATAGAAGTAATTTCCTTAGAAATATATAATAAAACATAAGAAAAAAAGAAATTGGCAGACTATTAATCCAATCCTCTAGTTGTGCTACAGTTTTCAATATGCTTATGGCATTATAAGAGAAAAGGAAATGAACTAACATACGGTGTGCCAGCGACCAAATTTTTTTAAATTTTATTCTAAGAAAATGATCATAAATAATATCTTATATAATGTTTATAAAACATTATAGCTCAAAAATTAGCAGTTATCTAACGAATCTGGCAATGTTTATCATTCTCATTGATCCCTCTCTAAGATCCCTCCACTTATGTAGACATAATGAAGTGGTTCATTCAACGTATTATGGCTACTATTCCAGATTGAAAATCTGAAATCTAGCCAAGTTATAATAGAATTCTTGTTCTCTTCTGAAACGATGATGGCATACAAATCAATGAAATGTGTATTGATTGACTGCAGCCAACTACCCAAACAGGGATAACTGCAACCAATCATCCATATGTGTTGTGTGATATATGATATTGTTTGAATCAAACATCATGAGTGGATGAACTGAATACATCTCTCCAATGTAAAACTATGCTACTGCTAGGAAAAACAGTCATGAAATCTGCTTATAGATGGATGTATCAGTATATATGATATGGAGAGCTTTTTGCTAGGTAAAATAAGTCAAAGGGAGAGGGATAGACAAAGAATTATGGTACTTATTTGTGAGATATAAAAAAAGATAGTATGGTGATGATATCCAAATACAATAGAGACAAGTCCCAGGAGAATCAGTCCATCATAGGAAGACTGCCATAAATAGAGAGTGAGTGTATTTAGGGGAGAGAAGGAACCATTATGATAATGATAGTTGGAAATGATCACTCTAAATAAGAAGTGAGTGATGAAAAGTGATAAAGTGATATGCATGATACACCTTCCATAGCAATATTGCAAACCTCAGTATCTAAAAATATAGATAAAAAAGAAAAATGTATGGCAAAGAAGCTATCAGAGGGAAGAGGGGAAGTCAGGATTTAAACATGGTACATTGGTGATGGGAAATGTACACTCATTAAGAATGTTCTATGTTGTATGACTGAAATGCAATCATCAACATTAAATAATTTATTTAAAAATAAAAATAAATTAAAAAATGTGAAGATGTAGGTTATAAATTGAGTTCTATGATGTCTATTGTGCTACTGAATTGTTGAGCTATTGTTTTATAAATATTTCCTGTAATCCTATCTTAAATACACAAATAATTCCCTATATAAACAGTCTAAAATTGTATTTTCTCTCTGTACAAACAGATTCAGTGATTTCTCCTAAGTATCCTAGTAAAAATGCTTCAGTTCTCTGGGACCAATCCTCTACCTCTTCTACACAAAAATTCACTTTTAGCTATATTTTCAATAAAATGAAGTGTTTATCTAATATTTTTCAGTCCATTATCATTCATAAAATTTCAGTGGACTCTTCTGCCACTTAGAGAGTTTTCAGTTGTGAAATTTTGGTGTTACACATTCTTAGAAAAATTTTCTCTAATCATCTAATCTCAGTTCTTTATCTCTGCCACCAACTTGAAAAAATGTTTTATAAACTTTGAATCAATTGGTTAAAAATACAGAAGAATGAAAAGCAGTCTTAAAACACAATCTAAACCATTAAACACTATACACTATAATCCTAATTTGAGACCCTCAAAATTTCTTGCAAGTTGGAAAATAGGTGACAAGGTTCAGCTAGCTATCTGATAACACTAACGAATGACAACATTGCAAAAGTTGCCAAAGTTCTCAAGAGTATAGAATACTTAGCTAGGAGGTAATTTAATAGCCTTGTCCAATCTTGCGCATTGTTTGTAATCAATTATATGGTCCCAAATAGTACAATACAAATTCGAATATTAACCCAAATAAGATTCTAGTTCTAAGATTTTAGCAGAAAATGGAAGAAACTAGGGATTCTATATAAAAGAAATAGTTGACTTCAGGAAATAAATTAAACAATGAGGATTTTACTTCTATCTGAGCCTGAAGCCCGAAATGGTAATGAATACTTCAACTTAGGTCTTAGCAACTCTGCTACCACTCACCTCTTCTATACCTTCATGTCCTAACATTTACTCTTTCATTCTTTATCCAAGATGACTTTGTATCTCATGACACAGATTAACAACAAAGGCAAACCAAAACCATCAGCTTCTTGAGCAAACAAAGGTATTCTAAGTCCTTTTTATTCACCTTGTCAAATGGATTTTTTAATTAGGAAGGTAGAGTGGGAGAGGAAGGAGGCATTGTGTTTACACACAACAGTGCTCAGGGACTTGCTCATAACAGTGCAGTGGCATACAAAGCGAACAACTTATCCTTGGTACTATCTCTCTTGTTCTTGAAGATGCATCCTAATGTTAATTTATTCCTTTAAAATTCCCTTGTCCTATTTTTAAATAAAGTATAATTAAATGTTCTTATCTCAGGTTAAACTAGCCAAAAAGTAAAAATTTAAGGTCCTGTATAAAAAAAATTTTATGGCACATTACTCAACCAATAAACAAATATGAGCGATTACTTTTATGACAAAAAATGACCATATTTAGCATAAACTTGTGAAGTAAAAAATTGACAGGAAACTTTCAAACAAAAATTTATGGAATGTTTTGATTTTATATAATTATTTTAACTATACTATTTTCTCCCTTTTTAAGTGATAAGTTAGAGGTCTCTTAGCCTGCATATTTATTGCACTAACCTTTATTACAGATGAAACTTTAAAAATTTAAAAATTTCCTCTTTTGATTATTGCATGTGAGGGCTCACATGGAAAAGAAATTAAGAATTATTTTATGTTAATAGAATGCTCAAATCTTCCGCATAAAACATTTTTTCAAATTGTCATGGAAGCTATTAATATTTAATCATAAAAATAATGATATCATTTCTAATATTAGATTTTTGACTTAAAAAAGATAATTTGTGCTTAAATCTCATAAATAGTTAATATCTAAAATAAATATATTTGTATTTGTGTAGCATGTATATCAAAGACAAAGATATATTAAATGATAGTTTTTTACTTGATATTAATTTAAAATTGATTTTAGATGCATTTTACTAATTAACAGGACATTTCTATTCTATAGAAATATATAAAAATGTTCTAGAATTCTGTTAGTAAAATCAGATGAAAACTTAGAAAACTTATAAAAAATTTGTTAAACAATAAATTACATAAAAATGCAATGGAAGGAAGAGTTGAAAAGTCTGATACTAATGTAATTAGGGGTGAATTCAGACAGTGTAATTTAGCACAGCATTAATACTGTAAAATGTCTAGAGGATGACAGGCAAGATCCTTCAGAAAAGCCTGTCAACACAGAACTCCCTGAATACTCATACAATTGAAAAAAATTTGTCCTTCCCAAAGAAAGCTCACTGAAAGCAAGGAAATGAAGTAGTTAAATAATTTCTGTAACATCTGGAACAATATCTGTTAGAGATGTTTCCAGATAGGGAACACTAGAAAAAGCATTGAAGTCAGGTGTTGGGAATTGAGAATCAGAGATCTAAGTCATTGCTGGTAGTTCTAACTTGAAACAGAGAGGCATTGATTTACTCTAATATTAAAATAGGAAAGCATGAATCATTTCAATAAAATATAGTACAAGAAATGAGAAAACTAGAGCCAAACTAGAGAAAGTTTTGCTTTAGAGTATATTTTAGGAGCATTCCATCCAACTGCCCATTAACACATCTATACTAAAGAGCTATTTCTATTTATTTTAATTTTTATTTTGACCAAAGTGGATTACAAATCTTTCACAGATGAAAAATGGCCAGCAGAAAAGGTACTTTTCAGTGGAGCCCAGCAAGACATTCTCCTGGGATTTCACCAAAAGCTATCAGGGTACCATCTTAAACAGCATGTTTCACAAAGGGGCCAACCCATCTTTCACTAACTACTTGCAAGATCAGAATGACTGCAATAAAACCCAGGGAGAGATGGAGCTATAAAAGAGAAAAGAGGGCTTCTGTTTATCTTCAACTTCAATATTCTGGTAGGATGGGGATTGTCAGTGGGAAAGGTATAATCTGACAATGATCAAATTTTGTGTTGGCCTAGTTTGGCATGACATACAGAGCCATATATTGGTTGGATGATAATAGAATTTGGGAATTACCATGGCATATTCCATTATGCAAGATTGACAGGAAAATATTTTCCTCAATTTCCTTTCAAGAGAAAAGGCATATTTTTGCAGTGAACAAATTAAAAAAAAAAGAGTGAAAAACATCATTAACATAAAAGCATTTTTATCATTTATCATGAATCTTAATACATCAGAAACACTTATTACCTTTTACCAGTCCCTCTTCCTTCTGCCAGAAACAATGCATACATATGCTTAAGATTAAATATAGATTATTTCCTTTTAACGTGCCCACATCTTGGATCTCAGGAGTTCCCGGTTTTGTGGACATAATAGTTTGTGTGCCTTTCCACTCCTTCCTTAGGCCTGGTAATCATAGAATCTGCCTAAACTGTGTGAAAATCCAAAGAAAACCAGCTAAAACTTCTATTAGCTTTTATATACTTAGGGCTCTTCTTTTCCAAATGTACTGTCTTTATCCTACACAAGGCATCCAAGCCCTCTTTCCCCTAAGTCAAAGCATACTTTGCTATCCAGAGAGAAAACTCTATTATTCTAGAAATGACATAATGTCCTCTTAATGTCACAAAATTGGCTTTAATTGAAAGAGCAGCATATCTATTGTAGTTTTCTTTTTTACATATGGGAAGAGGAACATGATGTAATCATAGTACTCCTTTCTTGGAACTATTTGATCCCTACACTATGTTCTTTCTTCTATGAAAATGGTTAGAGAGAGGCTGTCAGTAAAAAGACAGTAAAAAGTGTATTTACTCATTTCTCACTACATGTAGACTACAAATAAAGCAAATTAAAATATTAAGAATACTTCAACATGTAGGAAAGACCAATTGTATTACATAGGCTATGTACCAAGTAAAGGCATTTTAATTTTATCATAATTAAACTTAAATAATTTCAATATTTTAGTCTGAAGCAATAAAAAGTAAAATTTTATCAAAAATTTTGGGACAAAAGAGCAGTCTTTGCAAAAAAAAAAAAGGAAAAGAGAAATGTCTGTTTTGGTATGCTTTGCCTTACAAGGCTAATATTGACAATGGTAACTAGTGGTCCAGCATTTGAAGTCAAGATGAAAATTATGCAGCTATCCCTCATACACTTTATCTATATTTTTAGTTAGGTGTCTTATTTATTCTCCAAACAAAGTGCTTCCATATAAATGAGGCATGATGAATTTAGCTGTTATTTAGAGGAGATAAAATAGTCACACTCATGGAAGACCTTTGAATTAACATATAACATGGTGATTTCATATCTCTCCAGTGATAATTCATTAGAAATCTTATTTAATCCCTATATCCAGTTATGATCACACCTTATTGCTATCTCAGTACCTATGAGCTAAATGTGATAGTTTACAATGTATCATTATTCTCATCAGACTAAAATAAAAATTGAAAAGCTTAGTAATGTGTATGAGATATTACTTTAATATTTTCATGAGTATTATACAGTTATATTTGTAAAATTTTTATTTTATCACAAATTATTTACCCAAAGGAGATAGAAAATTGACAGATGAATTGCTTCATAACATGTCATTATGCTATCATATTAAATAGCAATACTTTAAACACTATGGAACAATTTGTTCTTAATAACATAAAATAGACAATATATTTTATCAATTGTCACATGGATTATCTTATCAGTGATAGAATTCTCCCATATTTATAATAAATTAATGATTTATAGGCTACATATGCATTCTTTTTTTTTTTCAGAGAAAGGGGAGATTTATTGGTTATTTAAAAATGTATCAGTTTATGGGGACTGAGCAGTGGCACGGAGGAGTAGCACAGAGTTTGCCTTGCATACATATGCATTCTTGATCATGAACTGTTATATATATTTTAGATCCAGTGACCCTGAGTTAGTTAAAGATTGTCCATTTTAATTTTGGAGGGATTTTGGGCCACACCGGTGATGCTCAAGGGTTACTCCTGGCTCTGCACTCAGAAATCTCTCTTGGCTCAAGGGATCATATGAGACACTGGGGATCGAATCCAAGTCCGTCCTGGAGAACTGCATGCAAGGCAAATGCCCTACCACTGTGCTATAGCTCTGGCCCCATGTTGATTATAATTTTTGAAAGAAAATGTAAGTATTTTATAGAGCCTACTAGAAAATAAATTAATAGTATTATTTTTTCTTTCAAATACTTTACATAGATTTTTTTCATGCTTGACATTTTCTTACTTATATCTCACTTTAAGGTTATTGTTGATGTGACTCTAGAGAAAAATAGTTAGGTCAATAGACCTTGAGTAAATGAATACAGAGAGCCAAACTCAGCAATTATATCTGAAACACTCATAGAAATGATATGAGGTTAATAATTTTGATAAAAAGAGATAAATTTCCATGACTTACTGTTTCCTTTCCTTAAACTTCTTGACGCACACATAAATGTCAGCCATTGGCTAAAAAGAGGCATGAAAGTAGATGCACATTTTGATGCCTGATAGTGATGAATTCAGTTCAGGGTGAATTTAAGATGGTATGAAATTTATAAAATACAAGGCAGTCAGTCTAAAAATTTTACAATTAGAAGGTAAATATTGGCTAAAAAAATATCTCTAGCTCATGATTCTCAGAAATTTAATTATTCCTGTTTGCACTTTCTATATACTTTATAAATTACATGACTATTGTACATTCTGAATTTGATCTTGAAAATAGCTAGTGAAATATTAACTGTATTTTTATTTTCGTTTTAAAATAAAGGCACTAAGATTCAAAGTGCTGAAAGGCTCTATTCAAAATTACATAGAAAGCTCTGGAAGTGGAACTCAAGTTAAGATCTTGCTGATGAAATGTCAAGAAGAGTGATATCCAAGCACAGTTCTCATATTATGGTTCCCTTATTTCTGAATGTCACAAACTCATATCATCAATAATCAATCATCAATATCATCAGTATCATCAATATTATCAATAAACTCCATCATCAATAAGCATTCAAAGAAAACACATGACCATTAAGCTTCAATTGAACACATAGTGTGAATTCCATTTCTAAGGTATCTGGAACAAAATAGATGGATACACTTAGAAAAATCAAAAAATAAATGTTTTATTTTTTTATGGCCTGGAAACCCCAGAGGCATAGTCATTTGACATTCACTTTTAAGACTTCTCATTCGAACCTGTATTCTGGTACTAAAGGAATAAAACACTCAACAACCCTAAAATATACTACTAAATTATGTTTAAACAAATTTTAAATTAGACTAAATTTAAGTTCTTGCACTATAATTCATTTTATATTTTACTAATTTTATATTTAACTAATACATTTTATATTCGAGAACTAGAGATGCATTTTTAGATGGCCAAAGAATAAAAAGTGAGAGTACTGTGAGGTAATGATATAGAAGGATAGCTCTGAAAAGTAGATCAGAATATTCAACAAAATCTAAGAAAAAGGGGAATCAGAGGAGTACTGATTGATTATGCAAATACAAGTTGTTTTTTTAAGTAAGATTGGGAACATAACAAATGCTATGGCAACAGAGTTATGTGAAAAAAGAATTGTGAATTTAAGCATACAAAAGTAATTTTAATGCTGGTTTAAATAAGACAATCAAAAGAAATGTGTTTTTATTTGAAGTCAAAGAAAATTAATGTTTATCAAGAGCATTTAATATTAAAAATTTAAATTTCTTTTAATGACATTTTTCTTAGTTCTAAGAAAATTATTAAAAACACTTTGCATTAATAATTACTTGCAGCTTCAAGTAATTAAACTCTAATTTGTTTATTCAATCACATTTAATGTATTCCTTTTGTTATAGAGAGAAAATAACCATGGAATTGCCTTAAAGAATTTATCAGAAAGAACAAAAATTAGTAAAAACCTCAAATTCAAACTATTTATTCACTTGAGCATGTATAAATTGTCTTGGATATTTGTAACATATTCATATATATTACATATGTTCCTATAAATATGAAAATTATTTTCTTATAAATTACTTTAAGGGGCACTATGTTGGCAATTTATTCTTTTGGAGGAAGGGGTGATAGGAAGAGTCAGGGAAGATGGGACCCAACTGGCAGTGTTTAAAGCTGAACTGTGTGTTCAAGTATTTAAAACCCTGTGCCTTCTTATGGCCTCAAACAGTTGGTTCTTAAAGAATTGGTTCTAACTCACCTAATTTCTAATCTGTCCTTTTCCCACTCAACAACAATAACAACAAATAAAGGAAAAGTCTTTAGACAGCATTCTGCCTCCTCTGCAAACACAGCCAGGAGGGGGAAGATGAATTCAGCTAACACATTATTGCCACCTTTATTCTTAGCAGCTGAGGAATTCAGAAACTTTAGAATATGTGTTTTCCCTTATGAATTTTCCTAGAGAAAATCAAAGCTAAACTGAAGCCTGGAAGTTATAATAGATTAAATGTTGACAATTTAAAGAGGGTCATACTGCCTGGGAACAATAAGAGAAAAAAGAGATGACTCAATATATTAAATATTTTAAATAGAGAAGTCACAATATTGCCAGTACGGGTAATAGAACAAACATATAAAATGAAGCACCCTTGTGGAATCGAAGTTTATCCTTAACCCATATCTAGAGGACTGCTTGCTGCCAGCACTTTTAATAGACCTGCTTGTCAAAACAAGACATTTATGCTCTGATTCTTGATTTTTTTCTGAAAATGTGTGGTCAAAATTTTCATAGAATTTTAACAGTCTCCTAAACATTAGCAAATTTCTTACTAACCTATTTTTCATTGACCTCCATTTTTTTTATTTAAACACCTTGATTACATACATGATTGTGTTTGGGTTTCAGTCATGTAAAGAACACCACCCATCACCAGTGCAACATTCCCATCACCAATGTCCCAAGTCTCCCTCCTCCCCACCCGACCCCTGCCTGTACTCTAAACAGGCTCTCCATTTCCCTCATACATTCTCATTATTAGGACAGTTCAAAATGTAGTTATTTCTCTAACTAAACTCATCACTCTTTGTGGTGAGCTTCCTGAGGTGAGCTGGAACTTCCAGCTCTTTTCTCTTTTGTGTCTGAAAATTATTATTGCAAGAATTGTCTTTCATTTTTCTTAAAACCCATAGATGAGTGAGACCATTCTGCGTTTCTCTCTCTCTCTCTCTCTCTCTCTCTCTCTCTCTCTGACTTATTTCACTCAGCATAATAGATTCCGTGTACATCCATGTATAGGAAAATTTCATGACTTCATCTCTCCTGACAGCTGCATAATATTCCATTGTATATATGTACCACAGTTTCTTTAGCCATTCGTCTGTTGAAGGGCATCTTGGTTGTTTCCAGAGTCTTGCTATGACCTCCATTTTCTTTAAACATTGGCTATAGGAAACTAGCACTTGTCCATCCTTCCTCTGCCTATGAAATGTATACAGATATTCCTGGAAAGTTTCTTCAGTCTTGCCTCTCAAGAAATGTCTTCTTAATAACCTGGAAAATACGTCTTTGATATTAAAAATTGAAGAAGATAGCAGCCCCTTTGTTCCTTGTTAGATAGTACCTAACATCATAAGGGTTCCTGTTTCAAGTTGTAAAATTATCTACTGGCATGAAGCTAGGATAAAGTTTCCTTTTCCTTTCAGTTAGTCAGCAAACACAGGTGGCTCCAATTTTCCCCACCCCAGTTCTGAAAACTCCAGTGAGAAATGACTGTGTACTCATATTTAACACTGTCAACTCTTCCTCCCTTGATGAGTTCCATTGCTCTCCCAGATAGTATTAGTAGAGTATAAAGTCTTACTTGCCTGCTTAGACTTTCCCATGCAAGTCTGACATATACCAGCTCCCTCCTGGGCTCTTCCTATAATGCTATAAATCACTCAGCTTAATAAGAGGACCCAGGATTGCCAGTTAAACAGAATCTCTCTCTGGAAAGCTGTGGGAGATCACTTAGGTGTGAGCACAAAAGATTCTTATATAAAGGAAATTGGACTTTAACTTGAAGAATTCTATTAAACCAAGAGTGTGACACCAAGGGACCTGACAACAAGCAAATGGAAACCAAGGTAACACAAGTTTTCTCTACTTCTTCTAGAAGGCCTCTAATTACAAAATAAAAATTATTTTAGTTTTATTCCTTCATCTTTCTTCTCTTATTTCTCTTATCTTTATAAAACACATTTCTGTCTTATATAAGATGAGCATGCATGATTTTATTTAGGAAACGTGACAGCAACCATATCTATCCCTCTGTAGAGGGCCCTTGCACCCAATAACTTCCCTTGAGTTGGAAGCCATCAGTACCCACTTCCTACAGTGATACCTTGTAGCAGAGTACACTTACCTGAGATCCCTTGTTCATCATACACAGAGTGCCTTCATTCACGAATTAAAGAATCATTATTAACAACAACTGGGACTCTTCAGGAAAATTCTGCAGTCCACCCTACCAGTTCCAGAGTTTCCAGAAATGCTATCTAGACATTCACTGGGTCTTCAGAATTAAGCTATTAACTTTCCTATGTCCTTTTTTCTTTTCCTGGTGTGCTTGTATAAAATAATATTTTGCAACAAATATTGTGTTAGATAACCTCTTTTGAGTCTGATTTTCAGGAAATACAACCTGAAATGTTTTTCTAAAAAAAAACCCAGATAAAATGAGGGGCTGGATCTTTTTCACTCTTACCTCCCTTCACTGTGGACTGTGGCTTGCTACTGGATTCAGCTCCAGAGAGATTCCCCAGGTTGAGGACACTACCTGATCCCTGACTGTTACAAACCATTTATCAGTCTCCACAAGACCACAGTGCAGAGTGGAAATGTCCACTGGATTTTATCCACCCCTCAGAGTATCTCAAAAAGACTTAAGGGGAATATCTATATTTTCTTCGTATGTTTCTGTAGAAGAATTTCCTTAATAGTTGTAACTCTTAGTGTTTATCTCCATATGTAGAGATAACCTCTGCCATCCATTTTTTATTTTATTTTGTTTATATTTATTATTATTATTATTTTATCTTTTAACTGCTTAGTAGGAAATTCTAGTAGAAAATTTTGCTTAGAATATGAGCTCAGGTCAAAGACATGGCATAGAGACTGTGTAGCTTGTTACTGGGTTTTTGTTTTTTATTTTGAGCCACACCCTGTGATGCTCACGAGTTACTCCTGGCTATGAAGTAAGAAATCATTCCTGGCTTGGGGGACCATATGGGACACTGGGTGTTTAACCAAGGTCCATCCTGAGTCGTGCAAAGCAAACGCCCTACTGCTGTGCTATTGCTCCTGCCCTAGCTTGTTACTTTTAAGCCCAAACACACCCGTAATGTAATATGGCATTGTTTCTTTCTGCATAGGCATATTAAAACTGGGGACATGTTACGTATAGAAAGAAGTTCTTAGTAGGGATAAGAACCAATAAATTTCATAATGCATGGGGTGCCTTCCACCTCTCACTACATCTCAACATTAGAACTGGCACAGTTTCCTGCACCAGCACCAGGAATCAAACACCCCTGAGGTAAACCCCAATACTGCTCTGGCACAAACTTCTTCAGGGTAGGTTCATATAACATCTTGATGAGGAGGAAACAACAACTCAAGCTAAGGTCAGGTTATCCTACCTCACCACCTAACTGTGAAATGAAATTAAGAGACATTGTATCCTAGAATCTGTGCAAAAATGTGTGTGAATCATTTTGCTCTGTCTCATATTTCTATATCTTTCTACAAGTAGAGAAAGAAAGAAAAAAACACAACTGAGCAAAACTTTTCCTGGGACCATAAAGAAAAACTTTACCCTAGGCTTTGTCCTAGGATCTGTGGAAAAAACAAGATTTTTAAATTAAAGAATACTGACTTTGACCATTACAACTGAGCAGAACTTCTCCTGAGACCAGAATGAAAGAGCTTGGATAGTACAACCAACATACCCAGAGGCTGTAGTCAGTCTTATGACAGTATGTTTCATGGATGGAGGAACCCTGTATCTCATAAGCCAAGGAAATTTCCTTTCTAATATCCCAACATTTACTGCACCTATGCAAAAAAAAAACAAAACAAAAAACAAACAAACAAAAAAAACCACCATGCCACATCTACCTCCCCTTAATTTTGATTTTGTTTCTTTCTTTTCATTTTAGTTATATCTTCTAGATAGGGACTCCTTCCTTTAATATAGAACCTTAGAACTTGAATAGTTTTTCTCTGCCTCATATTTTTATATCTTTCTATAAATAGATAAAAAAAGTGAAAAAGTGGATGGGATCCAGAGACCAAGTGGTCTCAGGAGCAATGAGTAAAAATAAAGTCAGACCTAAATACCCAAGCCACAGTCAACAACAATAGAATCAAGAGAGCCAAACTATAACAAGCTAAACACAAAATGGACCTGTTACACTAGCAGTTCAGGAGGCTAAACAGGGGAGGTATTGGATGCATGCTGGGAATTATGGTAAGATGAGGTCAACACTGGTGGTGGGAATGGCCCTATTTCAATACCACTATATGCCTGAAATACAACTGTGAAAGATTTGTAATTCATGATTATTTCAATAGTATAGTGTGTAAGGTACTTGCCTTGTACATAGCTGACCTGGACGTGATCTCCAGTACCTCATTAGGTACACAAAGTCTTCCAGAAGTGAGGTCAGGTGTAAGCCCTGAGCACCACATTGTATGACCTAAAAACAAAACAAAAAACAAGCAAACATAATTATATAGAATTAACAAGGAATTCCTGAAGTCAGTATCAAGATGTAACTAAATAAGGCAATAAGGATGGTTACTTACTGAGAACGGTGTTAAGTGTTTTAATATGTACCATGCAGTTTTCACAACACTGGAACATAGATATTTCTCCTGTATGTTCACTTGGGAAGAATCAAGTTCACAAACGTAAAAACAAAAATACCTTTATCTCAGGTCATCCAGCACCCAACTGAGTGTAAAAGACAGATTGGGACAGCTGTGTCTGAGTCCTTTTCATTCTACTATCCATAACCTAATGATGTGATTTTATTTGAGAAAGCTTAATAGACTCCCAGCTTTTTTAAATTCAAAAGCTCTTTCTTAAAGAAATAAGTATTATAATGGAATATGAAAGTGTCTTCTAGCAGGTAGAGAGTGTTTGAGTACAATCCACATTAATTTTTGCTCTCTTTTTTCTTCCTCCAGCAGTTCCAGGATGTGCTCCTGCTGAGAGCAGAGAAAGGTTATCAGGTCCATTAACCCTGGCAAATGTAGATTGGAACCCAGATGCTCTCATTTAAAATAAAGCCTTTGCCAACAGATGGTCAGGTTTAACAAGTTGGTATTAAGACAGAAGCTTCCAAACAGCTCAACTATATGAGTAGGATCAAATGGGACTAAGAAGCATCAGTCAACTCATTTTCCTGGCTTTAAATATTAACCCCAGGAATGATCAGCTCCTAAGAGTGACTACGATCAATGACAGAATCTATTTGCAAAGTTGGTTGTTTTATTATCTTATCAAGAAAGTTTTGGTTTGGCATCTAGGCATCTAGGGTAATGTGGAAGGAAAAAACAGTGAACCCTTCTGAAAACAGCCTATTCTGTGGCTGGAGATAGCGGCAGAAAAAGAGACAGTCTTGCTACTGAAAACATAACTATCCCAGATATTGAGATCCAGAGCCTGCTGTTAAATAAAGTCTTGTTCTTTGCTCTCCAGAGCTGGAAAGGCCAGTAAAATTTATGAATTACAGTAACAAAAATGTTAAATATTTTATATAAAAATTATAGTCATTTGGGGGGGGGGTTGGCCACAACATGGCAGCACTCCGAGGTCATTCTTCTATCAGTCTCTGGGAACCATATGAGATTGGGGGATTTAACTTGGATGAGGCACATGTAAAGCAAATAACTTACCCACTGTGCTACCACTCTGACCCCTAAAGTCAAAACTTTTAAAAGATGATTTAAGATGGCATCACTGGTTCAGGGGTAAAGGACAATGTCTGTTCTTCTGAGGCCTGAGCCAGGTCATTATAACAATGTTCAGGGTGTAAGGTACCATTGCATTACAAGATTTGTGTGTTCCCATCTCTATTAGATAAGAACGTGTTTGTGTATATAAATAGGTGATAGATAGATAGATAGATAGTAGATAGATAGATAGATAGATAGATAGATAGATAGATAGTAATTTTCCATTTTAATGTGCAAAGGAAGAACAATGCCACATGACATAATTGGTACAACATCATCTGAAAGCAATCCTCTACCAGGGAAGACCCTACAACTGCTCTGGCATAGTCCTACTCAACAGAGACTTCCCTTAACACCCAGAAGACTTAACAACAATGACCTGCTTTCAAAACCGAGCTCTCTGCATCACCCTCTAATTGTGAGGTGAAACTAAAGGACGCTCCACATCATCCTGACTTTGATGTAAGATATGGACATATTCCAGGATCCTTAGCTACAGAAACCTGAAATATGGAGATGATGAGCTTGAGTTTGTCAGCTACAATTGAGAAGACCATTTCCTGGCACCATAAAAGAAACCCTACATTTTAAGATAGGGTCATGCAGAATATAGAATATAGGTCATAGCAGAATAATAGAATCATGTGCCATTTTTTAAAAAATATATCAATACTCAGACCATATCTTACCTATTAAATTCTAACCTCAGGGATATTAATCTCTATTAATTTCTAATTGCCAAGTGATCCCAATATACAGCTAAGTTTAAGTGTATTAAACTGCCTAGAAATAATATATAATATAAGGCATCTGCCTTGCATGCGATTGACTCAAATTCAATATCATGTTCAATATCACCACATCTGGCACCTTAAGCACCACCAAGACTTTTTCCTGAGCACAGAGCCAAAAGTAAGCCCTGAGTACTTCCAGATGGGACAAATACCCCCATAACCATTAAACACCAAAGAAGTATACACGGTCCCCTAGAAGCACAGAAAAAACATGTAAATGCTACAACATGAGACATCAGTCCAACCAGTAGGACAGGTGGTGGAGAGGGGGGAGAAAATAAAATTAGAAGAGAAACACAGTCAAAAAGAGTGAGAACCAAGGTACTAAAACAATGGTGCTCAAAGTTACAGAGGACTGGATAGGCCTGGGTCATAACTTAAGAATCAAATACTAATAAGTTTATATGCAATAATGATGGATAGAGATCATATTTTGAAAATCATTACAATAGAAACTAGGAACTAAAATGTATTTATCTCACTAGTGAAGAAAAACTTCCTAATAAGCTTTCACATACAGAAGCTCTCTGATTAAGAGAAAATTTCCCCTTTTTTATACCTATTCTGTGTCTCAATGACTTCTCAGGAAGTATGGTTGAAAATATCAGGAAAGTGCTTTAAACAGAGCCTGGCACATGGCAAGTATTATATACAAGCATTGACTGTATTATACTGAAATCAGCCCAATTGAAATGGTTATTTATTAGCTTGTGCTGCTATTGAGAAGCTCAAACTGTTTTTGAATACCAGGTAAAAATCCTCTTAGCTTTCCCATGACTTAATATGATTGATATGATATATGATATCTACTCTAAAGGCATTTAGTCCTGGTAAAAGAGGTAATACATACTTACAAATAACTTTATTTTAAGGCAGACTTAATATAAACATTAAGATAGGAGAGTAAATGTGAATCATACAAAAGATATCTGACATCTGATTGCAATCATAATAAATATGGTTATGACTTTATGGAAAAAGTGACAGTAAAATCGTCAGATTATGAAATATGACTAGGAGCTGAAAACACAATGATAGTAAAGGGAGAGATATTCTAAGAAAAAGGGATGACAAACATAAGGTTAAGGGGAAGAAAAGAGTATAATTTAGTAAAACAGCATAAAAATAACACAATCACTCCTATGGTATTTGTTACTTTACTTCCTACAAAACCAGCCTTCCTTCTATGGCAGATTAATAAGTATGGATATTCAAGTTTTATGTATATAAATGAGTAAAATTTCTTGCAATTGAAACAAAATGAAAAGAATAAGTGTGTGTGTGTGAGTGTGTGTGTGTGTGTGTGTGTGTGTGTGTGTGTGTGTGTGTGTGTGTGTGTGTGCGTGCCTGCACGCGCCCAGTTAAAGTATCTTGGAAGTCAGCCAGTCCCAAGGAGTTTCATTTTGTAAATAGTTCTGGTACTTTTCCAAAGCATATCTTAATTGGATTTCACCTCTCTTAATTACATATTTAGCATAATAGCAGAAAACACTGGAAATGAAATAAAATCACAGAACTATAAAATTATTTTAAACATCTCCACATGGTATGGGTATAAATAATGACTGTTCCATTCACTCTTTCTTTCCCACACCTTGGGTCAAGGCACCCAACCATATAGTCTGGAATTGGTAAAGTACTAGTTATGCAGAAAAAAAGAGGAGGGAAGGTAGAAGATGGAGAGACTGTTATATCTTCTGGATGGTATCTACACCAGAGTTTGACTTTGTTTTGGAATGTATTCAAGTAGTACTTAGTGTGCAATAAGGTTATATTCAACTTGGTTTTAATGGACTAAGGGCTCAGTACTCAGGTTTGCTGATGGGGCACTGCTCAGGCAGAAGCAACCAAGTCTAGGCCAGTTCTTGGGGGAGCAAACAATGCTGAGTATCTTATTAGGTTGCTTGTAAATGCAAAGTATAGGCCACATCCCTTTGAGTAACTCTCTATCCTGAATCAGGGTTTTACATTGCCTCAAACATGTCACTATTCATGAAGAAAGTGGGAAAGGGAATAGTTAGAGAAAAGTGTGAGAAAGACCAGAAAGAAAGAAAATTATATGTCTAGTCCTTATCCAAAGTTGGCGTTTCCTATTCTTTTTTCTCTATCTTTCTGTCTTTGTCTCTCTCTGTATATGTCTCTCCACATGAATATTGTTCATTTTTTATTTTGTACATTAAAAGAGAGTTCTCAAGGATGGAGTAATAGTATAGCTGATAGAGTATTTTCCTTGCATTTGGCCAGCCCAGATTTGATTGCCTCACTCCATGGCAAATTTTGTTACCAGTCCCCTGAACCAGCCACCAGGAGTGGTCCCTGAGGAGTCAGGAGAATTTCCTAAACACTACTCCAAAAGTCTCCAAATTTATACTCAAGGCAAAATTGAATTAATTTTTGCTCCGTGAAATAAAGTGTGCCTAAGAATGTGAGGCTGCTTTAAAGTCACTTCATCAGGCTTGTTTTTGTTAATTTCATGTAAATGGATTATATATATATGTGTGTGTGTATATATACATATAAAATATATGTATATATAGTTTTAGTAGGTTATTTTTATTTTTTTGGTTTTTGGGTCACACCTGGCAGCATTCAGGGGTCACTCCTGGCTCTACGCTCAGAAATCGCTCTTGGCAGGCACAGGGGACCATATGAGATGCCGAGATTCGAACCACCTACCTTCTGCATGAAAGGCAAATGCCTTACCTCCATGTTATCTCTCCGGCCCCTAGTTTTTGTAGTTTTAAGATTAATTACATAGTATAATGCTCTTGAGGTTCATCTCTGTTGTTGAAAATGTCAGTGACTCAGATTTTTTTATTATTGAGTAATATGTATGAATGAAGCACATTTTAATATTTATTAATTACGTAATATGGAACGTGTATCATACATATTATTTAATATGCACTATGTATGATGTATGTATATGTACATATGTATAATAATATGTATATTATACATATGTACAAATATGTATATATTTAAAATTGATTCACTAAAATGTGCAAATATTTTAAGCCCTCCTTAGGGGTATAGTAAGTTAGGCTTTTATGTTTTGATAGCAATAAATTATTGAATTGTACAATATAAAATATTGACTATTGTTTTCTTGATCTGGAGGCTAGCTCTTGCTGGCTTGGGATTTGGGGAGACTCCATGCTGAAGGCCTTCTCCCTAGCTTGGGGGTGCTGGACGCTAGGCAGGCCTCCAGCTGTCCACCTCTTTTCCCCCGGTCTGCAGGCCTCCCCTGGATGGCAGCCCAGGTGGCCAAAAAGGTGGATTCTGGGAGGACTACTTTATAGGGGTCCTCAGGTTATCCCTGCACCTCCTCAGCACTATGGGTGGGAAGGTAACGGTTAGGAGGGCAGGCAGTTGTCTAGCTTCCAGCTCTCCACCAAATTCTTTCTTGATCTGGAGGCTAGCTCTTGCCGGCATGGGGTTTGGGGAGACTTCAGGCTGGAGGCTAGGGAGAACCCTAGCTTGGGGGTGCTGGGAGGCTAGGCAGGCCTAGCTGGGTTGCTGGGCTTCACTGAGGCAGTCACTGGCAACGTTTTTTTCTCACTGGTCTCCATTTACAGTATATATTAATAATAATCCCTATGATTAAGGTGTGTTTTGCATATGCAGAATGTCCATCTTGTATATTGCTCTTTGTCATGCTCTTACGAGCTCATTTCTAGTCCTTCACTCCCTCACCCCCAACCATCATTACCCCACATTTACTCTTTTTACCTTCAGTACTGCACAGGCCAAATCACAGACCAAAGTGGTACACTGGATTTAACACCCCCCAACTATTTCAAAGACATAAAAAGGACATGTATATGTCTTTTGAATATAAGTATTTCCTTAACAGCTATAACTCTTGCTAAATATCTCTTACACAATGACTATTTTCCACACTATTTGTCTTTTCTTTCCTTTATGATTTGTTCAATAGGAATTCTGGTAGAAGATTTTCTCAGTTTAAAGCTTATATTTGAACCAAGTCATGGGGAGTGTTGGACTTGTTCTAGTGGCTCCCATATGCACCAATAACGCCACGTGGCATTGTTCCTCTTTTGCATAGGCACACTAAAATGGGAAAATACTATACATACAAACAAGTTCTGATAAGAATTCACATGTCTTGTAATGAAATGGGACCTTACACCCTGAACATTGTCATAATGACCTGGCTCAGACCTCAGAAGAATGGGCATTCTCCATTCAATCTTGAACCAGAGATGCCATCTACAAAACAACCAGGGTTGTCTAAAACATCACCTGGGAGCAATCCTCTACCAGGGAAGACACTACCGCTGCTCTCACATTGACCTACTCAAAAGAAACTTCCCTTAGCACCCAGAAGACTTAACAACAACAGCGACCTGCTTTCAGGACAGGGCTCTCTGCATTGCCCTCTAATTTTGAGGTAAAGCTAGAGGATGCTTCACAACATCCAGATTTCAATGTAGAATATGCAGAGATTCCAGGATTTTAACTACAGAAACCTGACACCAACAACAGCTACTGTGTGAAAAATAAGTGTATTGGCACTACAGACAAAGACTTGGGTTGGATAACCTAGTATGCCTGGAGCCTAGAGTTGGTGTTATGCCAGAAAACTTCAGGGGTAAGGTGTCCTTGTATTTAGGCCAAGGCTTTTCCTTTCCATGCCCCCCCATATTTTGTTGAGCCTATGTAAACAACAATTGCTACTCTCATACCCTTTAAGCTGTGCTCCTTTGACTCTAATCCTTAAAAAACACACTTGAACATTTGAGGTTAACTTAAACTAATATGCATGTACATGGAACTGTAAAAAAAATACTATGCTTTCAATGTTAAAGAAGTTACATAAATTTTGTGGCTTTAGACATGAGGGACAAAGTAATTGTGCATGGGTTTTGTTTTATTTTTCTTAATGCTCTTTGGCTGAAAGTTCAAAGTAAGGTGTCAGCAAGGGGATTTTTTTCTGAGAATTCTCTTTATGGGTGATTGTCTTCCCACTACAACTTTACCTTATCCCCTTTCTTTGCATCTTTGATCTCATAATAATAAATAAAATATTAAAAATAAATAAAATAAAATTAAAAAAATATTGACTATTATAAAACTCTAAATTATAAATTATAAAACATAAAGCATTGGGCCAGAGTGATAACATAGCCATAGGGCTTTTGCCTTGCATGTGGCCAACCTCGAATGGACTCCAGTTCAATTCCCAGCGTCCTATATAGTCCCCTGAGCCTGCCAGGAGTGATGACTGAGTGCAGAGACAGGAGTAACTCCTGAGCACCACCGGGTGTGATCTAAAAACCAAAAATCATAAATAAAAAAAAACATAAAGTATTTTATAATAGGAGATCACCTCATTTTACCTAATCATGTGGACCATGATCAACGTCAGGAAACTCAGGTCACAAAGTCACTGAGTCAGAAACCTTTAGTTCCCTCATTATATATTGGCCATAGATACAGAATTAATCTCAAAAAGCCAAATTTTCCAATCTCATACTCAACAATATGTATGAGAAAACTTAAAAACTTAGGTTCACATTTTATATAGTGAACATGGTTGGAAATAACTCAGATAACATTAGAAAGTTTGAATTTTATGGCTGGATACCTGGTTTTACTGAATATTACTTTTTTTTTTTTTTTCAAAAACATTGTTCCCTTGAACTTAGTTTTAGCATCATTTCTCTCAAGGATGGGAAGCTTTTCATATGGATCTTGAAAGTGTTCTCAGAGTTGTTTTCCATGCAGGGAATCAATTTATTTCCCTTACTGCATCTGCCAGAGGAATTGGTGTAACATTCAAAAGGCCTGCACAGACATATAAAAGTTTAATCTCTCACCATATCTGAGTTACTCCCTCTAGAACACTTTCAAGTTACAGGTGGCCACCAGAAGCTCTGACAGCATTAGTATAAATATTTAAGGTGACACAGAGAGCTTAGTCCAAGTTTCTGAGTCTCCAACCAGGATTTACAAAACTCAAAACTGTATTAGTTGTTAATTAAATAAATGGTTATTTTAGAATTTCTAATCAAAAAGCAAAAATCATAAATATAAGTAGCTTATTATTTCTGAATGCTGCACAGAAACACTGAGGAAATTACCCCAGGCTTTTTTGGAAGGGTAACTGCCACCTCCTAAGTGATGCTCAGTAGTTTCAAGGGACTCACTAGTCTTGATGAACCAA
The DNA here is from genome assembly GCF_024139225.1 of Suncus etruscus. Lineage (NCBI taxonomy): Eukaryota > Metazoa > Chordata > Mammalia > Eulipotyphla > Soricidae > Suncus > Suncus etruscus. The sequence goes on along the minus strand of NC_064867.1, from coordinate 13,839,888 downwards.
TAGGGTCAGTGTAGTGAAAGACACAAGAAGTGATGTTGCTTGAGCAGTGCAGGTATACAAGGAAATTCTGGTGGTATGGACCTCCAGGCCATACCCAAAGCTACGTGAGTACCTCCACACTTTACCTAGTGATGCTTTGGAGACCATGTGGTACTTAGAAGTGAATATGGGTGGGTCATATACTAGGCAAGCACCCTGACCATGTACTATCTTTTAGCCTCTTCCTCATACATTTTTAAAATATTTATCCCTCTGGAACCACAAACTCAAACTCAAGAATAGAAGAAAAGGGACCAGAGCAATAGCACAGTGGTAGAGCATTTCCCTTGCACGTGGCTGATCCAGGATGGACCTGGGTTTGATCTCTGGTGTCCCATATAGACAGGAGTAACCCCTAAGCATCACCTGGGTTTGATCCCTGGTGTCTCGTATAGTCCCCAGAGTTAGGAGCAATTTCTGAGCACATAGAAAGGAGTAACCCCTAAGCATCACCAGATGTGGCCCAAAAACCATAAAAAAGAAAAAGAATGGGAGATAGGATTGCTGGCCTATCTGGGAGTCTTGAAGTATTATAATAGTCAGAGTTTTCTATTTCAGGTGCCAATTTAATATGATATCCTGTACCTCCCCTAAGAAAGTAAATGTACAAGAGCCCTATACTTGTCTCTGATATTTTACTTGATTGAGGGGCTTCTTCCTATAAAAGTTTTCTTTATAAATGGCATGAACTTACTGCCATCTTTATTCTAGAACATACTCACTGGAGAAGCTGTCTGCTACCCCTTAATTATTGACTTAATCAAAAAAATATGTATTAAATTCTCCCAAAGGACTATTGTGAATGGGACATCAAAGCCCAAATCTAGCTTGGGAGGGAGAAATAAAAAGCCCAAATCTAAGTAGGAGTTTTTATACTCACAATGAAGTTACTGTAACGCTTACCCAGCTGTTGTTGGATAAGAAAAATAATTGATTGAACAATTATTCCCCAATTGCCTTTTATATAGTAAGGATAGATCTAAACTATCAAGTATAGTCTAAGCATAGACTACAAGATCTCTGCTTCTTAGACTGCTCAACCTGCAATCTGTTTCTGGCTTCGGACGATTGCCAGCAACTTTGAGATGTGCATTCACCATTTTGGGCTCACATTCTACTCCATTCACTGGCTAGATTTGTTTCACACAAACAGATTAGGAATCAATACTGCATATATGCAATACAGTGAGTGAATTATAAAGTATATTGAACAAATATGACTAATGTTCAAAAAGTATATAATATTAATACGATTTTTTTCATAAGAAATTCTAGACAGGGGCCAGAGAGATAGCATGGAGGTAAGGCGTTTGCCTTGCATGCAGAAGGATGGTGGTACAAATCCTGGCATCCCATATGGTTCCCTGAGCCTGCCAGGAGCGATTTCTGAGCATAGATCCAGGAGTAACCCCTGAGAGCTGCTGGGTGTGACCCATAAAAAGATAAAAGAAAGAAATTCTAGACAGGCATACTTATGTACATTTTCTGGGCCAGGATTAGGAGTTTAGAAATGGCTTTTAAATGGTACAATCATCAGAGTCAATTATAGGAAAGTCAACAAGTGTGTGATTCCCAGACACAATAACCACAAGAAAAGGATGAAATCTAAATAATCTAGTAGCTGCTAAATATTGTATTTATCAAAGCCTATCAAATTTTATACTTTAAGGTGAATTACTGAGTGTCATTTACACCTAAGTTTATTTCTAAAGAAAACACTATAGATATTTTTCAAAAAACTAGAAAATGACTTTCCATATTATTCAGCAATACCACTTCTGGGATATAATCCAGGAACCCAAAAACACCAAGCAAGAAAACCTTCTGCATTCCTATGTTCATCACAGAACTATTTATAATAGAATGAAGAGAATGCTTGCTCCAGAGACAGGCAGAGATGGGAGGGTGGGAGGGAAAACTGAGGACACTGGTGTGGAAAAAGTACACTGGTGATGGGTGGTGTACATTCTATGACAGAAACTCAATCATGAACAATTTTTTAACCACAGTGCTCGCAGGGGTCTCAAACTCAATTTACATAGGGGCCGCAGGAGGCAAAGTCGGGTGATCCTTGAGTGCAAGCCTTGAACATTGAGGGGTGTGACCCAAACAGCTAAAACAAAACAAAACAAAAAAGATTCCTCTAGGGCAGGGCCACAAAATGTTGTACGGAGGGCCGCAAACAGCCTGCAGGCCGGGAGTTTGAGACCCCTGGAAGTAATTTTTTTTTTTTTTTTGGTTTATGGGCCACACCCGGTGATGCTCAAGGGTTACTTATTCCTGGCTATGTGCTTAGAAATAGCTCCTGGCTTGGGGGGACCATAAAGGACACCAGATCCATCCTGGATTGGCCACATGCAAGGCAAACGCCCTGCTGCTGCGCTATTGCACTGGCCCTTATATAAAGTAATTTTGAAAATCTTTATAAAAATAAAAAATTCCACTTTTCTATAAAAAGGAAGAATAAATTATGTATTTTCAATAATCAGGTAATAATAAATTTCAATAATATATTCATAAATGGTTTTAATTAAATGTCTTTTTAGTCTTGTAATTATCCTGTTGAATAGACATATTGATATTCATTAATATCATTCATTTTCTAAAATATCATAACACAATTTAAAATATTTTAATAATTTGATAATAATTACACAGCTAGAAATATAATTAAGAGCTGTGTTCATCATTATTATAGACCTCTATAAAGAGCAGTTGATTGGGCACCTGCTCAATCTAAACAATATTCTTTCTTGGGAAAGTTTAATCCATTGACATTTAAGGAAAGACCTGTTCAGACTGATTGGACATTGACAGAAAGGGCTGTTGTGCCATTATATTGCATATGGTTGTTGTTGTTAAAATTGGGGATTTGGGGAGCCGCAGAGACAGCACAGTGTTAGGGTGTTTACCTTGCATGTGGCCAACCCTGGAGGGACCTGGTTTGATTCCTAGCATTCCATATGGTCCCCCAGCCTGCCAGGGGCAATTTCTGAGTACAAAGCCAGGAGTAACTGCTGAGTGCCACTAGGTGTGGCCCAGAAACCAATCAATCAATAAATAAAGTTTCTTTTTAAAAAAGAGCTGTTTTTAAAACCAAAATTCTCAAAAGGGATGTTAAAATGAATCCTTTTGCAAATCTTTCTGAAATAAGAATTTATGCAACCACAGTATGAATCAATTACATAAGAGGTAAATTTTTCAATCAAGCAATATGTAAGTAGAAACATAAAAGAGAACATAATCAGTTTCAAATGAACTATTATAGAAAATACTCTTGGGGCCAGAGTGATGACACAGTAGGAGGGCATTTGCCTTGCAGCTCATCTAGGACAGAACTTGGTTCGATCCCCCTGCATCTCACATGGTCCCCCAAGACAGGAGTGATTTCTGAGTGCATAATCAGAAATGCATAGCTCAGAAACCTGGAACCTGAGTGTCACCAGGTGTGGCCCAAAAACAAAGAAAAAAATTTAAAAAAAAGAAAATACTCTTGAAAATAAATTAACTCTTTGTTTTAGCTTACCAGATTGTGTTTGTTTTATGATTAATCAAAGGTACATTTTATTTCAACAGCATTTGGGTTTGTATATTATCATATTTCTTGCATGCCCTCTGAGTCCATTGTTCTATTCACTTCCTGCCTGTGCTCCCATATAATGCCATTTATCTCCAATCAACACAGTTAATCTGTTTCAAAATAACCACTTCCCCATAGGTTTACCTAATATAAGTATCAGAGGAAGAGAAATATAATTTATCTGTAAGAAGGTCTCAATTGCTCATGGTCTGTTTCACTCTCTAGGGAATTCACATTTTAAGGATAACTACATTAACCTTAATGAATCTTTGATTGGAATATTTCCAAGGAATGTGACAGAGTTAAAGGCAATTTCATTAAACACATTGCTTTCACTAAAACTTTTAATGAAAGTTGTAAATTTTTTCTTACTAACAATATTGGCATGCATTCTTGTTTTTTTTTTTTTTCAAGGCCATCAAGAAGGTTGAAACTCCCTGCTTCCCTTCTGAGGATACAAAACACAGTTGTTTTTTTCTTCACATTTTTAAATAATAATTTACAGTGCTTATATAAGACTGTATTGTTAGGATAAACAAAACAGAATCTAAAAGAAAGAGAAATCTTTGCATGACAGAAGAGAAGCAATGGCATGACATGACAGAAGAAGGAGCAATATCTAAAAGATATGGATTTGAAGCACATGTTTGAATTTGAAGCCCTGCTCTCTTATGCACTAGTTCAATGGACTTGAATAAGTCACATAGTCATAGTCAGTCATCTGGTCTTCTAGCCCTACTTATTAATAAGATTGAACTCATCCATATTTGTTTTGGAGAGAAGTATTGCATGCAATACATTCGCAAGGGTTAGCTATGATTGTCATGGAGTTGATTTATAATACAAGCTAATAATACTACTGTCCTCCACATTAAGCTCTTTACTTACATTATGCTAATTATGTCAATAACACCTTTAAAATGTTTTTAATATAATTTTATAGATGACAAAACCAATTTTACTGGGTATAGCAATTTTTCCAAATGTCACATTTGTATATGTAAGTGTATATATAAGCAGATTTTCTGGTAGTTTAAAAGAGTTCTTCTCAAATATAATGTTCATATAAGTCAGCTGAAGATCTTTTTTAAAATGCTGATTCCAGGGGCCAGAGCAATAGCGCAACAGTAGGCTGTTTGCTTTGCACTTGGTTGACACAGGACGGACCTGGGTTCTATGTCCTGCATCCCTTATGGTCAAGCCAGGAGCGATTTCTGAGCTTCACAGGGAGGGACCCAAAAATACAAACAAACAAAAAATTGCTGTTTCCAAGTCAGTAGACTTGAGGTAGAACCTAGACTCTATGCCTCTAACAGGAACCCAAATAATTTTGATGTTCCTGGCCTGCAGATATCAAATAGAATGTGACTGCTGAGGAGTAGTTTTTTTCCTGTGTCCCACAACTCAGTCATAACAAGCAAATAAACAGCCTAATGGTTGCTGACAGGTATCTCCACCCTACTCTGCCACCAAGATTATATCAATTGCTAACAAAATGCTAACTTAAAATAATTTGTATTCCTATATGATAAGAAAATACTATAAAGGGGCCAGAGAGATAACACAGCTGTAGGGCGTTTGCCTTGCATGCAGAATGACAGTGATTCGAATCTCAGCATCCCATATGATCCCTAAAGCCTGCCAGGAGCGATTTCTGAGCATAGAGCCAGGAGTCAGGAGTAACCCCTGAGCACTGCTGGGTAAAGAAAAGAAAAGAAAGAAAAGAAAAAAATACTATAAAGCTACAACCTTTTATTAGCTTCTATACTAATAAATATCTCAACATAGTCTCAAAAGGCAAGATAGGTTAATACTTCCAATGAGATGAGCATTTCTCCTTCCAAAGTCAAAGATTCTGTTGCCAGTTTTTATAAATTTGATTTTATGTCACTAAAATTCTTGAGAGTCTTAATTTTACACAGCAGAGATCTTGTCTTCCTGAAGAAGAAACACCTGAAAACAAAACTGATTTCCCCCAGGTCTCAAAACTCTATAAATACTGACTAATTAGAAATTCCGGTGGTTATTTCATGCAGTAAGAAACATCTTATGAAAATCAAAGAGAAAGAAATTTTCTAAATCATGAGTTTTAATAATATATCATGGTTATTTCTGTTGTATAAGCATATTAGTGAGATTAAGAAAAAATCTTATCTTCTTGATAACTAGAGGAATTTTACAAGAAAAAAACATCTAACCCCATCAAAAAATGGGGAGAAGAAATGAACAGACACTTTGACAAAGAAGAAATACGCATGGCCAAAAGACACATGAAAAAATGTTCCACATCACTAATCATCAGGGAGATGCAAATCAAAACAATGATGAGATACCACCTCACACCCCAGAGAATGGCACACATCACAAAGAATGAGAATAAACAGTGTTGGCGGGGATGTGGAGAGAAAGGAACTCTTATCCACTGCTGGTGGGAATGCTGTCTAGTTCAACCTTTATGGAAAGCGATATGGAGATTCCTCCAAAAACTGGAAATCGAGCTCCCATACGATCCAGCTATACCACTCCTAGGAATATATCCTAGGAACACAAAAATACAATACAAAACCCCCTTCCTTACACCTATATTCATTGCAGCTCTATTTACCATAGCAAGACTCTGGAAACAACCAAGATGCCCTTCAACAGACGAATGGCTAAAGAAACTGTGGTACATATACACAATGGAATATTATGCAGCTGTCAGGAGAGATGAAGTCATGAAATTTTCCTATACATGGATGTACATGGAATCTATTATGCTGAGTGAAATAAGTCAGAGAGAGAGAGAGAAAAACGCAGAATGGTCTCACTCATCTATGGGTTTTAAGAAAAATGAAAGACACCCTTGTAATAATAATTTTCAGACACAAAAGAGAAAAGAGCTGGAAGTTCCAGCTCACCTCAGGAAGCTCACCACAAAGAGTGATGAGTTTAGTTAGAGAAATAACTACATTTTGAACTGTCCTAATATTGAGAATGTATGAGGGAAATGTAGAGCCTGTTTAGGGTACAGGCGGGGGTTGGGGGGGAGGAGGGAGATTTGGGACTTGGGTGATGGGAATGTTGCACTGGTGATGGGTGGTGTTCCTTTTATGACTGAAACCCAAACACAATCATGTATGTAATCAAGGTGTTTAAATAAAAAAAAATTAAAAAAAAAAAGAAAATTTTTAATATTCTACACTATTAGCATTCACCAGTTGTATAAAAAAAAAAAAAAGGAAATAAAAATTGGTAAAAAAAAAAGTTCCTGTGGGAATCATGCAATGTATTTAAAAAAACAAAAGTAATCATATGTTCTACATCTGAAAATTTATTATAACATAGTCCTATTCTAGTGGGGTTTTATGAAGTTTATATTCATAATAGCAAAAACTATACTATATAACATGCTTTTTAGTAGTTACATAAATCAATGTATAATTATAGCTCATACTAACAAATCTTGACATTACTCTAAGACAAGTCTAGAGAGATAGTATAGCATATAGGGCATTTGTCTTGGGTGTGACTGACCGAGTTTGATCACCAGAACCTCATCTGGTACCTGAGCTCTACCAGGAGTGCTTCCTGAATACAGATCTAAGAGTAAGCCCTGAGAACACCACAATGTTGCTTTAAAAACAAAATTAATATAGATAATTATTGACATAAATGTTGACAGAAGCTAATATTTATTACTTGTAAAGGCTAACTTGCCAGAATGCATTGCATAAAATATCTCATAGCCTTCATAACTCTTTACTATCTATACTTTTATTCCCTGGACTTGCTGATAAGAAACATTATCTTAAAATGATTAAAAATCCATCTGGCCATGGGAAAACCCAGTAGCTCTTCCCATCAGAAAAATGGCCTATTTTAGCAAGCACCCAAAAAAAAAAAATACTGGCTGTTAATACATCCCAGGTAGACCAGTTTTAGTTGATAATTCTGTGGCTTCCTGGGAATAGAAGGGGTATAATAGATTCCCTTTTCTACATGAATTACAGCAGCTAAAAACCACCTCCTATGCCCTCTGACAAAACTGGCCCAGCTTTGCAACAGAACCTTTTCAAACTTCCAAGCCACCAAATGTTTTACATCTTTAAATCCTAGGTCTCATGGCCACAAGTTGCAGCATGACATCTCAGAAACTTATAGTCATGTCATCCCAGTAGTATCGCAGGAAAGCTAATGGGAAAATTATGCACTAATCTACCAATAACTGTGAGACTAAATAGTAACTAAAAATGCCCTACTAGCACCAATCACTGCCCAGTAAATCTTTTAATACTGACATTTGTAACACCATGGAGAGATATAATAATCACTTCATGTTGACCTGTGTTGATCTAAATATTTATTATTCCATTTTCTTTTGTGTTGTAACAAGCAATATAAAGTAAATTTGTTTGTGCCAGATATAATAATCACTTGATGTTGACCTGTGATGATCTAAATATTTATTATTCCATTTTCCTTTGTGTTGTAACAAGCAATATAAAGTAAATTTGTTCGTGCCTGCATACAAACAAACTGCTACAGTCATGGATAGGATATTGGGGACAGTGAGAAAGAGAAGGTCACTCTGGTGATGAGGTTGTTGTTTGAATATTTAATAACTGAAATAATATTATCAGCAACTTGGTAAATTATGATATTTAAAAATATTTGAAAAAGAGTTAATATTGTAAAAATGTGTACCTGACCCCCAAAATATTATCCAAAAAATAACGAAAGAAAAAATAATTAGTAATAATTGGATCAAGGTTCTAAGTCCAGAACAAGATCTTTTTTTTATTTTATAATTTTTATTTTGACCAAAGTGGCTTACATATCTTTCAAAGTAATATTTTAGGTACATATTAACAATGAATCAGGGGAATTTCCATCACCAAAGTTGTCCTTCCTTTACCCCACCCCCGGTTCCCATCTTGCATCTCATATTCCTCACCCCCACCCCCCAGGCTTCTAGTATAAGTGGTCCCCTCTGTGTCTAGCTTACTACTTAGTAATAATAGAACTGTTTGGTCTTGGTACCCTCCACTATTTCCCCCTCTATTTGAGAGGCAGAACTAGAAAGTTCAACTTATGTGGTTGTGTTTGAAGAAAAGAAAAGCAATAAAATGGGGTAAAAATAAAAAAAGCCAAAAATGGGCAGAGTCCATCTAGAGTCTCTCAACTCAGTTTGAGAGAGGAAAAGGAAAAAGGAAGTGAAACACTACAACAATACAAAAGGAGATATCAAATAAAAAACTCCAGTGAGCACTACAGCAATAAAGACAAACACCACATAATAAATATGATCCTGAAATAAAAACATAACAGAGCACAAAAAGGAAAAAAAAAGAAAAAGAAATTTAAAAAAATTGGAGACAACTTCAATATCCAAACCAAAACAAAGAAATCAAATAAATAGATAAATAAATAAAAATATTATTTTGTGTTTGTTTTTTTTTTCCTGCATAGGCACAGTAAATATTGGGGACATCAGAGAGGGAATTCCCTTGGTCTAAGAGATACAGGGTTTCTCCACCTTTGAAGTATATTGTCATGGGAATAACTATAGACTCTTTGCATATTCTTTTACTCTCCCCTCGGTGCCTTTGTGGTGTTAAGAAGGCTTCAGCTCCATCATGGTGATAAAATCAGACCTCTGTATCTAGAGATATTGGTATCTACACAGGTCAAGGAATGGAGCTTATGATGAAGTCTTTCTTTGTGGTTCTAGAAGTTCTGTTCCTTCATTGTCATTTTAATCCTTCTTCTGTAGTTGGTGGTCTTGGTCATTGCACTGATTCTAGTATGAAGCCTGGGATAAAGTCTTTCATTATGTTTCCAGAAGACCTGTTCAGTTACAATTGTATCAGTCAGAGATCTTGGTTGTTATACAGATCATAGACCAAAACCTAAACTAGGGCTTTTTTCATTGGTCCCAGGTTATGTTCTGCCCAGTCATGGTTGTCACAGTCAGTCATCTGTAGATAGTGATCTTGGCTTTTGCACAGATCAAAAGGTGACAAGTCTTATTTTGTCTTATCATTATATTATGAAGTAAAACAGCCTGTTCTTAGGTCTAGTTGTTCCCATTTCCTCGTTGTCAGGATATCTTATTAGAACTGGCACATGCTGGTGCCAGAGCAGTATTAAGGATGTTCCAGAGGGGGTTTGGTTTCTGGAGCTGTTGTAGAGAACTGTGTCATTTCTATGTCTGGGATCCAGGATTCAAGGTTGGAAGGTCGATGTCTAATCACCTGGGGTCTAAGTTGGGTCCACATGACATATTTGTTCAAAGTAGGAGGACACCTGTATTGTAAAAAAGTATGAGTTCTTATCCGTAGTAGATAAAAGCTTGTTTTTATATGTAAGATTTCCACTTTCTTTAGTATGCCTTTGCAGGAAGAAATTCTGCTACATTATATTGCTGGTGCATTTAGGGGTGAAAAGAGAAGGAAACAGAAACAAGACATAAAATAAAAATATATATGCTCACATATATATAAAGAAAAAAAAGAATTTTTAAAATGAATTTAAAAAAGTAATTAAAGGAACAAAGTGATGCAGGAGACTACCTTACATTTGGGGAAAAACAGGTTAAGAGGTAATATTATGTAAGTCTTAAACTTATGAAGGAAGCATAGGCTTCCCCATTGTCTTTTGAGATTTTCTTGTGGGGGTTAGGCTCCAGGGCGCATTTTCATCACACACCCTGGCTTTCTTGAGATTGAGAAAAGATTTGCGGCAGAGAGGTCTTGGGTAGAGTTCTTGCAGTGGGGATCCTTTTGGAGCTAAGTCCGGTATCACACAACAGTCCACGTTATGGAGAGGCGAGAAGGAGGGCCACATAGCATGAGTCAGCAGGGGTGTAGGTTGTATTTTCTTGCCAGGGACGAGGTGTGGGTCTGAGTGGGTGTCCCTTCGCTTGGGTGCTGGGTACTGGCTCATTGGGATAGTAGGTCGGTCTTGATGCCTAATGGATTAAGAACTGAGGGTAAAGAGTTTTAGTAAGGTGGGAAATCGTGTTGGGATTAGGGGGTGAAGAGATAGTCAGATTTCTGAAGTGGGGAGAGGGAGTGGGAGAAGCTATATACACTATAGGTATGGGTTGTTTACAATTTAGGTTTGGCTCAAGGAGGATTCCTATCTCTTTGTGCTCCTGCCCACCTATAAACATATAGAATTTAGCTTAGGCATAGCTTAAGAAAAAAAGGTGGGGAAAGCAAGATATAAGCTGAGCACAGAAAGATAAGTAAATATAGTACATCTAAGGTAAAAAAAAACCTAATAGATCAACTTTTGGCTACATATAGGTTTCACATCTTGAGTACCAAACAATGTGTTAGTGAGGTCTATCTATATAGGTGTTTACCCTATGCAGTATTGTCCAGAGAACCTTATATATCAACTTTCCTTTCCTAAAGAGGAGATAACAGTGTGTTTTTTATTTGACATGGATTGAATTGATGATAAAGAGGAGGAAAAGGTAGAAGAAAAGGGAGAAAAAAGAAGTACTGAGAAGAGAGGAGAAAAGAGCAAGGGAATGTTAGTTTTCTTGAATATGTTCAATGAGTAGGCCCTGTAGTATAAGTCTGTGGGTCACAGTTGCTGCTTCTGTGATCTGGCTCGTAACATGCTTCAGGTCCTAAAAGAGGGCATTACCTAGAGATAAAGGGTATGTTAAAGTGTTTTATCAAGACATTTTCATAATGCAAGCTGAGTATGGTATCTAGTGTGACTGAGCACCAAGGTGCCACCTTAGGTTTCCACCCTTTATATCCAAGAACCCCAGTGGACAGAAAAACTAAGAGGTTATTTTAAATATAGTAAGATTAAGGCATTTAAATATATTGTTATGAAATGCTTCCATTGGAGTCAATGACTTCCCATCTTATATTTTACCTGTAATCCTGTATAATATCCCTAAGATATTATTATGGGCCTTTGTAGTAAAAGGCTGATTACATATCTGTTCTCTCTATGCTGTAGTTTCTGCTGTTGCTGGTTTCTTTACGGTAGAATGTGTAGTCGAGGCTTTGTGTTGTTGCTCTTCCACTTATTTTGGGCACTACTCCCCAGTATATGTTGACAATTACAGTATTTGGAGTTTCTATCCTATTAACCCCTGTCATTTGATAATAAAATACTACCTGTATATCTGGTGTATTTTCTAGGTACTTTAGAATAGTGCTATCATTCTGTGTTTATCTTTCATCTTCTGGCTTACTTCGTTTAACATAATATTTTCAAGATCCATCCACGTTGCTGCAAAGTTTATGATTGTATCACTTCTAACTGCTATGTAGTATTCCATTGTGTATCTTCATGATCCACTCATCTTTTGTTGGACATCGAGGTTGGTTCCAAATCTTGGCTATTATACTGAGTGCTGCAATAAATAGTGGGGTGCACACATACTTTAGGATGAATGTCCTTCCGACTTGGGGGTAGATACCTACAAGAGCAACTGCTGGGTCAAATGGCAGTTCAATTCTGAATTCTTTGAGCACTCTTCAGACTGTTTACCATAGGGCTTGGACTAGGGGGCATTTCCACCAGCAGTGGGTGAAAGTTCCTTTCATACCGCATCCCTGCCAATAGATATTGTTCCCATTATTTTTTATGTGAGACATTCTCACTGGTGTAAGGTTGTCTTAATTTTGATTTCACTAATGATGAGTGAAGGTGAGCATGTTTTCATGTGTTTGTTGGCCATCTTCCGGTCTTCCTCAGAGAAGTATCTATTCCTTTCATATCCCCGTTTTTCTATGGCTTTATTAGATTTTTGGGGTTTCAGCTTTCTGATTGCTTTGTATATTCTAGATATCAGCCCTTCATCTGACGTGTTGAGTGCAAAGATTTTTCCCATTCAATTAACTGCCTTCTTGTATTAAGTAGGGTTTCTTTCACCATGCAGAAGCTTTTTAGTTTGATGTAGTCCCATTTGTTTATGTTTGATGCTAAAGTTTTTGCCATTGGTGCTACATCCTTAAAGACTTTTTTGATATACAGGTCTTTGAGTGTTCTGCCTATTATTTTCCTCAATAAACTTTATAGATTCGGGTCTGATTTCAAGGTCTTTAATCCTTTTTGAGTTGACTTTTGTATAAGGAGTGAGGTATGGGTCAATTTTCAGTCTCTTACAGGTGGCTTTCCAGTTGTACCAACACCATTTGTTGAAGAGACTTTCTTTGTTCCACTTCAAGTTCCTGGTTATTTTGTCAAATATTAGTCGACTGTATATCTGGGGGTTTATCTCTGGAATTTCTGTTCTAACCCACTGGTCTGAGGCTCTGTCTTTGTTCCAGTACCATGCTGTTTTGATTACTATGGCTTTAAAGTATAGCTTCAGGTTAGGTAAAGAGATGCCACCCAGCTTCTTGTTTTTAAGTATGTATTTGGCTATCCTGCATCTTTTGTGGTTCCAGATAAATTTCATGATTGATTGTTCTAAGTCTTTAAAAAGTGATGTCTGAATTTGGATAGGGATTGCATTATATCTATATAGGAGTTTAGGTAGGATATTCATTTTGACTATGTTGATTCTACTACTTATGAGTGGGATATTCTTCCATTTCCTTAAATCCTCTTCAATTTCTTTCTGAAGTTTTTTGAAGTTTCCCTGGTATAGGTTCTTCACTTCCCTTGTAAGGTTGATTCCTAGGTACTTAATATTTTTGATACTATTTTAAATGAGATTGTATTCTTAATTTCTATTTCATTATTTGTATAGAGGAATGCTACTGTCTTTTGTGTATTGACTTTGTAGCCAGGCACTTTGCTGTATTGGTTGTTTCTAGGAGTTTTACTGTGTACTCTTTAGGGTTTTCAATGTACCGTATTTTCCAGCATGTAAGATGACTGGGTGTATAAGATGACCCCCTAATTTTGCAGTTAAAACATAGGTTTAGGCCTATTTTTGCTGTATCAGACAGAACATTCCTGTGCTGCATGTGCTGCATGTGTTCCTGTGCTCATGTACCACAGTGAGCCAATCACAACAAGCAAAAGTTCAAAGGTTATACTGTAATAGACTTTCTGACTCTGGCTAATCTGAGCAGGCTTTTTACAGTGTAGATTCGGGTCCAGAACATTGTCTAATTTGCATGCAAAAAAAGCCTGCTTGGATTGGCTGAGTTACAGAGATGGTCCGAGCAGCCTTGCAGTGATTGTTGCAGGATCGAGTTGGAAAATTTGTTTTGTGGCAATATTCAGACAATTTTTGTTTAGCGGCATATTGAAACATTTTTCGGAATATACTTGGCGTATAAGACGACCCCCGATTTTCGGTTGACTTTTTTTTGTTTCAAAAGTCATCTTATACACCGGAAAATATGGTATATCATCATATCATCTGCAAAAAGAGATAGTTTGAGTTCCTATTTCCCAATTTGGATTCCTTTGATTCCCTTTTCTTGTCAGATTGCTATTCTTAGGACTTCTAAGATTATATTGAATAAAAGTGGAGAAAGTGGACAGCCTTGCCTAGTTCCTAACAATAAGATGATGATTATGTGTAAACTCATCCCTAAAAAACTTGAGTTTCCCTAGATTTCTACGAGTTATTCCAATTCTCATTAACTTGTTCTTGGTATTCCAGTCTACATCCATAATCAGTGTATAACAGGAGCACAGTAATATATCTATTTCATAAATAGCATGCTGAGTCAGGACAAATATGTAAAATATGTGATTCCCATACAAATAATTAGCATTATCTATAACATTCATAATTTACACTTTGGTAAAATATAAGGGGAATAAAAATTTTCAGTATCTTGACAAATTGAATAGGACATTTTGCATAGGAAAAATTGCATAAAATGGTAACTATCTATTCCACTCCTGGGCAAAAGTTGGACATTAGCAATGATACACACACTTTTTACAGCAGTAAAAATTTTATGAGAAGATAAAATTGCTGTACATTGTCAAATTGGGACACTTCTTTCTTTGGGAAATTAATTCAATTTTAACCAATATTCTCATCATACTTCTAGAAGTTATTTTTGACACTAGCCTCTCATAAAAATATCCCTAAATCAATTATTTATCAGTTCAGAATTAGAGAATTCTTTAACTTTTTTATTAGATTTTGTATCATTCCTTTTTCACTCTTGCTATCTCCTTTTCAAGTATGACAATAAAAGCTGATAAATCTTTTTGAGAAGATAATAATTTGAAAGAACACCTGCAAATTCTTTGCAGTCTTATAGTGGATTTGGGCCTTTAAAATAAAAATAGCATCTTATTCTACAGTAAAGCAGAAATTTGAAAAGTCATCACATTTTCATTTTCATTTTTTATGTATTTAAAATAATGTGTGAAATGTATTCTTTTGAATAAGAGCTTAAAGAAGAAACTCCACATCAAAGAGGATTACTATATTATTTTACTCCCTGTATAACTTGGTTGCTTGTATCAATCTTGTAAGAAATGCCGTAACTATAGCTTTATGGACAAGATGTGGGATTCTCTTAAGTTAATTATCAAACTTTTCTGAAGCACATTGTAAACTTTTAATTTCAGGTTATAGAATATAAAATATCAAAAATGGGGAAGGTTCTGTCATGTACAAAATCGCTCTAGTGATATTTCTTTTCTTTGTTCCAATTTTTGACAGACCTTAAGTTACATTATAGTTAAGTTATATATATATATATATATATATATATATATATATATAACACTTAGTTATATATAACTGTATATATAGGTAACTTAAGGTACCTTAAGTTACATTATAGAGTAGACCACTATGTTCATTTCCATTTTCACTGAAGAAAACAGCCATTTAGTTTATCTGTGTCTTATTTTCCTTAATAATAAAGCAGCAATGATTATCTTATCTTACATAGGAAGGAATTCATACTGATTCAGAGATAATTAAGAAATACATGATTATTTTGAAGCACATAACACTTGATTAATGACAGCCTAAAAACGTCCAAATTAAGAAATATTTTCAACATCATTACACATTTTCTCATTTGCTCCAATGAAATTAAAGTTTAGTAGAGAAAAATTCTGATAGTGCCAAATAGGAAATCAACAAAAATTCCCCAAGACCATGCTCAATAATTCAATAATTGGAGGCAAATAAACCACTATGAACTACAACAATTTGAATCATTTGAAGGCGAATTTAAGCACAAGCTTCAAAAATAAAAAAACAAGAAACAACAGAAAATCAATCCTGGTTTTGAATCACCATTGCTATATAATTAAAACAAGTTTAGTCCTAAGTTAACTTTTATAATTTGATGACACTATGTCAATTCTAAGATTTATGTAGCATATATTTCATTTTTGAGATAACTCAATTTAAATAAAAAAATTATCATGACAACTATTTATTTTAAAATTCTTCAGGAAGTTGGGGCCGGAGAAATAGCATACTGGTAGGGTGTTTGCCTTGCATGCAGCCTATTCAGAACGGTTTGAATCCCAGCATGCCATATGTTTCCCCAAGCCAGCCAGGAGCGATTTGAGTGCAGAAGAGCCAGGAATAACCCCTGAGAGCCATAGGGTGTGACCCAAAAACAAACAAACAAATTCTTTAGGATGTTCAGTATTAGTTACATGCTTTAATTGTAATAACAGTGTTGTCAGTTCCTTCAAAAAGGTATTCTACTAAGGAAATTCTACATAAGGAAAGCTACTTTATTTTTATCATAAAACTGTATACAGGAACTCTATTCTCTATTTGTGATCAAGGCTAGTGACATTGTTAATAAGGATTTTCACTGGTTTATTAATTAGCATAATAAAGGTGGAAAATGAGCTAATGTTGGTGAAATTGGAAGAATTTATGAGTAGATAAAATTGGCTCTCACACTTAACCATGCCTCTATATAACATGAACAAAGCATAAATGTCTAGACTCCTACATGTTTATTTTCTCCTTTTGCCCTTTCTCATTCTCCTTTCATCTTTCTCCTCATTTCTCCTACTTTCTTTTTTGTAATAATTTTTATTGTGATCAAAGTGAACTACAAGTCTTTTACAGTGTTATTTAAGGTACACAGTGACAAAGAGGATGATGTCTCATATGTGAAATATAAAGAAACACAGTAAGGAGGGGCCGGGCAGTGGCGCTAAAGGTAAGGTGCCTGCCTTGCCTGCGCTAGCCTTGGACGGACCGCGGTTCGATCCCCCGGTGTCCCATATGGTCCTCCAAGCCAGGAGCAATTTCTGAGCACATAGCCAGGAGTAACCCCTGAGCGTTCCTGGGTGTGGCCCAAAAAACAAAAAACAAAAAAAACAACAACAACAAAAAAAAAGAAACACAGTAAGGAAATAATGATCAGAAGCAATAGAAAATGAAAACTGGTCTTCAGTAAAATTTTTTTGAAGGAGGTTTAAGGGGACATTATTACAATGGTGCAGGTAAACGACACTCTGTGGAGGTTCCAGTGCTTAGACATTTTATGTATGAAACTTTATCATTGTATTTAAATCACATTGCCTATAAGTTTTATTTTTATTTTGGGCCACATCCGGTGATGTTCAGGGGTTACTCCTGGCTATGCACTCAGAAATCTCTCCTGGCTTGGGAGACCATATGGAATGCCAGAGTTCGAACCGCAGTCTGTCCTAGATCAGACACATGCAAGGCAAACACCCTACAACTGCGCCACCGCTCTGGTCCTTGTCTAAAAGATTTTTAAATCAGAACTTGTTTAGAATATAAAAATATGGTGCTGGAGAGATTAAGGCATCTGCCTTGCATGCTGCCGACCAGGTTCAATTCCTGGTACCCCATATGGTCCACCAAACTTTCCAAGAGCGATTCTGAGCACAGAGCCAGGAGTAACCCCTGAACATTGCTGGGTTGACCCCATAACCAATCTATTGGGGCCGGGAAGATAGCACACCAGTGGGGTGTTTTCCTTGCACGCAACCAATCTAGGACAAACTATGGTTCGATCCCCCAGCATCTCATCTGACCCCCCGAGCCAGGAGCGATATTTGATGTATAATATTATATATTTATTTATATATAAATTAACACATTTATATATAAATATGTATTTATATAAAATATGTGTAAATATAAAATATAGATAAATAATTTATATATAAATTAATACATTTTAGTACAACTGTACTTAAAAAGTACTAGACAATGAAATAGAATTGAATATAGGTGTTTTAAATTCAAGAAAATTTTATTTGATGTAAATATCTAACAACAGCTAGCTTTAATAGAAATAAGATTTAGTTGACCAAAATTTGAATTTTCAATACAAGTATTATTAGTATGAGGCTGGAGCAATGGCGCAGCAATAGGGCATTTGCCTTTCATGTGGCTGACCCAGGATGGACCGCTGTTTGATCCCCCAGCATCCCATGTGGTCCCCCAATCCAGGAGCGATTTCTGAGCACATAACCAGGAATAACGCCTGAGTGTCACCGGGTGCGGTCCAAAAAATTAAAATAAATAAAAATATTATTAGCATTGGCTAGAGTAATGAGAATAAAGAAAAGTTAAGACACTAATTTAGAAAACAGAGAAAAGAAAGAAGTAAAAAGAAAAGATAAATTTGCTGGGCCGGAGAGATAGCACAGCAGTAAGGTGTTTGCCTTGCATGCAGAAGGACAGTGGTTCAAATCCCTGCATCTCATATGGTCTCCTGAGCCTTCCAGGAGAGATTTCTGAGTGTAGAGCCAGGAGTAACATCTGAGTGCAGTCAGCTGTGATCCAAAAAATGAATGAAAGAAAGAAAGAAAGAAAGAAAGAAAGAAAGAAAGAAAGAAAGAAAGAAAGAAAGAAAGAAAGAAAGAAAGAAAGAAAGAAAGAAAGAAAGAAAGAAAGAAAAGAAAGAAAGAAAGAAAGAAAAGAAGAAAGAAAGAAAGAAAGAAAGAAAGAAGAAAAGAAAGAAAGAAAGAAAGGAAAGAAAGAAGGAAGAAGGAAGGAAGGAAGGAAGTAAGGAAGGAAGGAAGGAAGGAAGAAGGAAGAAGGAAGGAAGGAAGGAAGGAAGGAAGGAAGGAAGGAAGGAAGGAAGGAAGGAAAAGGAAGGAAGGAAGGAAGGAAGGAAGGAAAAGGAAGGAAGGAAGGAAGGAAGAAAGAAAGAAAGAAAGAAAGAAAGAAAGAAAGAAAGAAAGAAAGAAAGAAAGAAAGAAAGAAAGAAAGAAAGAAAGAAAGAAAGAAAGAAAGAAAGAAAGAAAGAAAGAAAGAAAGAAAGAAAGAAAGAAAGAAAGAAAGAAAGAAAGAAAAAAAGAAAGGAAGGAAGGAAGGAAAAGGAAGGAAGGAAGGAAGGATGGAAGGAAGGAAGGAAGGAAGGAAAAATTTCATTCCAAATTTATTTATTTATTTATTTATTTATTTATTTATTTATTTATTTTTGAGTTCGGGGTCACACCCAGCAGTGCTCAGGGGTTTCTCCTGGCTCTATGCTCAGAAATCGCTCCTGGCAGGCTCGGCGACCATATGGGATGCTGGGATTCAAACCACCGTCCTTCTGCATGCAAGGCAAATGCCTTACCTCTATGCTATCTCTCCGGCCCCTGGAATGAACTTTATAATTATTAAGATTTAAAAAATATTACCTTCTGGGAATTAACTTTGTGAAGTCATTTGTCCATCTTTATCAGTTTTCTGTTAATTTAATTAGTAACTCCACTTAAATTGCTGTTATATAATAGATTTATCTGAATGTAAAAATGTGCCTGAAACTTCTGTGGATTTTCAGTGCTTTAACTAAGATGAGGCCATTAGATTATATCTATTTAAATGTCAATCAACCAAATATGAAGCATAAAGTTCTTTGAAGTACTCATAATATGCCTGGCCTGCAAGCTCAGGTCAGTCTAAAAATTATTTGGCATCAGTCCATGATGAACAATGGAGTTGGGCTATATAGAAACTTTATTGGCATTTGATACTACTGCAATATTCTATGCATTCAGGGGCCATGAATGACTAAATATAATAGTAAAAATTGGATTGTAATTATATAGCATTTTAGAGTATTTAATTTTTACTATAAGCAATATATGTATCAATTTTCAATGGACATGGAAGGGAAAAAGATGGCTTGTCATTAGAATTTTTTGAAACACTGAAAAAAATGGTTAAAAAAGATAGAGTATTTAGCCTCAAGATAAAAATGAAGAAATTGGCACTCTGAAAGGGTCTTGAAGTATAGCTAGGGCTATATAAATGTGAACATAGCTCATACAAATTCCACTTTATGAAAGAATACATGTTTTAATTAAATTATGCTTTAAAATCAGCAAGGAATTGACTTGGCAGCAATAACACAACTACAAAAAATGACAAGAAGGAAGGTAAGGGTTTGAGGCTAGAATAAATAAAATATTGAAATCCTTTAGCCCTTTATAAATGAACATTTATATAAATGTTCATTTATATATATATATATATAAATGAACATTTATATAAATGTTCATATATATATATATATAAAGAACATTTAGTTCTGAGATAAAATGTATATTATTCTATGGAAAGTAAAGTAGAATGGAAATGCTCCTCTCAGAGACCCGAAGACTCTTTGTTGGCCTAGCAGCATACAACCTTGGGAAGACTTTTATGAAATTTCAAGGTCCAACTGATCTGTATTTTGCTCTGTTCTTCCTTTTCAAAGACTGAATTTTCTCTAAGTACATCCTTTTTTGACTTGAGCCACACCCTGACTGTTCTGAGTCAAGAACACTTGATTTAAAAAAATGTCAAAGCCAGTTAAGTCACTGTCTGGAGTCAAACAAAATGAAGCTTGAAGTTCGACTATCAATATTGGTTCACTTTGGGCTAAATAGCAAGTTAATTTCTCAAATTCTTTTCATCTTCAAAGTTAGGAAAAGAAGGCTTGCAAAGATGAAAGAAAACAAAGCTGTATGGGAAGTTTTCTGAACACTTTTTTGGTAACCACGTAGTTGTGAGCACATGACTTGGTTGAGAAGACAGTTTCTGACTGCCATCTTAGCTATGATAGTTACTAGAGACTATCATAGGCCAACACAGTCCTATCCAGTCTTGGAATTAACTCAAGACAAGCCACGCTAGTAAGCTTGTCTTCATCAGCAAGTAGAGTCTGTGAACAGGCAGTATGGTTCAACTCCCAAAAACAAGGCAGAGAAAGTCCTTTCTCTAACACGAAGACTTCATATTAATCAGGAATGGCCAAACAAGGGAGCTCCTGGTAAAGAAGCCAAGACATAAACTCATTGGTGCCTCATGATGGCCCAGACATAAAATGTACCATCTCTGATCCCCATCCAATTTACTCTTCATTAGTCTCTTCCATTCACCTTATTAAACTTGTAGATTTCAATTTCAAATCAGGGCTCAGATGTTAATTCCAGCCAGCAGATGGTCAGAAGAATGTAATAATACATTTGAATTTTTCTTGCTTAAAAAGGGAAGATTATACATGAAAATCTAAAGTCTCAGATCTCCTCTTGAATTATTTCAGTGTGCTTTGGAATCGAAAGGGCCCTCACAACTCCCAGTGCTCTTTAGACAGCTTCTTTAAGACAGGTCCTCTCTTTGGGAATGTTGAAAATCCCAAAACAACCTCCTTTCCAGAAATCCTCCTTCAGTGGCTGAAAAATCACTGCGAACTGTTAATCACACACAATCCCCCTGATCTCCAAAGTCCTGTGAAGCTTCCATGCCACTTTCTTGGCTTGTGACTAAGAGAGTAGAAAGCGGTCCCTCTAGAATCATAGAGCCAGCAAGAGCCGTAAGATGGCAGAGCTCCTTGCTCCAAACTGCTTCATTAAATAATTCATTTAACTACTCCTGGCCAACACCCTGTTGCTGTTTAATTACTTGCTTGCTTTCTTCTTTCTCATTTGAGCTTGCTTTTAATTGAAAAACTGCAAGCCAGGCCTGTTGCAGCCTAGGAAGTCAGATAGCTTAGAGATATCTTCTGACTCTGTCTCATTAGGTGTCCAACGAGTGAAATATTTATAATGGGAAAAGGGATGTAGGAACAAAAGAAAAAGATATGCATAATAATAATAAATAATAAAATTTAGAGCAACAATAGCTAATGAGGGAACTTTGAAACATTATTCGGTTTCCTATTTAACAAGCTAAGCAATAAACTTCAGGAACACAAATGAAGCAGGAGCCCGCAAATGATCTCTGGTAAATGAGTGCTGCAGTGAGAAGCAGGGAAAGCAAACATCAGGGGGTGGACAGATTCAGTAAATCGCTGTTGTCTAAGAGGGATGCGAGTCTGAATCACGAGTCTCAAATCTGTGCCTGCAGAATGGGAAAAGGTGCCCATCTGAGCAATTAAATGAGAAAAAATAATTCAGAATTGAAGGAACAGAAAGGATATTATTCAACGTTGCAGAAACAGAAAAGATATTTAGTATTAAGTCTAAGCCTCAAGTTGAAGCTCCATTCTCCAGAGGCCCAGCATGGGTAGACATGCTAGATAGAGCCTGTCCGGATACACTTTGGATCCTATACCTGTAAACTGTGCATTCTCTGTGGAGTGTAACAGGACATGAGAGAAAATATCCACATTTCATGAGTTTTTCTGAGGTTCATTGAACAATCTTGGGTTATGGAACTGGGGACTCAAGATGAAGAGAGACAGGTTATGATGCTATAAAGGAATTCTACATCTATAGATGAGTCCCACTCAGAAAAGTCAAATTTAGAGTCTTTAAAACAATTAGCTTGTGGTCATGGGGGGCAATCACCATTTAGGGAGCTAAACAGTTATTCTTTTTTTTTTTTTTTTTTTTTTTTTTGGTTTTTGGGCCACACCCGGTAACGCTCAGGGGTTACTCCTGGCTATGCGCTCAGAAGTCGCTCCTGGCTTGGGGGACCATATGGGACGCCGGGGGATCGAACCGCGGTCCGTCTCCTAGGCTAGCGCAGGTAAGGCAGGCACCTTACCTCCAGCGCCACCGCCCGGCCCCAACAGTTATTCTTTTTAATGGCTTGTACTTGTTAATGGGTTATGCAGGACCCTGTTAACAATGAAGAGGAGTTACCCTCTTGCTGCCAGGCTAGGAGAGGAATAAGATGGAATGCCTTATGTCAGTCACTCAATAACAAAAAGATGAACTCAACGATGACTTGGAAAAAGGAATGCTTACAGATCAATGAAAAACTTGCCTGATATCACCACACACACGCACACACACACACACACACACACACACACACACACACACAACCATTAACCCAAGTCATAATTTTTGTTAGGGAGGGGTTAGTGATAGTTTCTTCCCTGATGAAAGAACAAAGTAAATGACACAGATAAGAACCACAGTTTCTTAGACTGTCAGGCCTTCCCAGCACTGAAATAAAAAGAAATTTCCATCCTGTTGTGATTGGAGTAGTTTTGTATCCCAGGCCTACTGGGACGGCAGTAATTTTCTGTTCCTTGGATAGAGATGACACTTATTGAAAAAGGTCTCCCCCTGGCATGTGGAGAATAGCCTATCTGATCTTTTTCTCAAAATGCCAAAAAGATTTTCTGTAAGAGTGTTCTTCCTAAAACAAAATATATTTGTGGTCTGGGGAGGGGGGAAGAATTACAGATAGGAAGGGAATGGAAACTCTACAAACAAAAAATCTGGACTGTTGACAACCTAGTTCTAGGTATCCCTTTATCTTTATTTTTGGACATGAAGTTTTTCTTTCTTTTCTTTTGTCTTTTCATTTCTGTTTCTTTTCTTTCTTTCTGTTCTTTTTTTCTTTATTTTCCTTCCTTCCATTCTTACTCCTCCCACCCTCCCTTCTTTCTTTCTTTTCTTTCTTTTTTCTTTCTTTCTTCCTTTCTCTTTTTTCCATTCTTACTTATTTCTTCATTTATTTCCCTTTCTCCATTTCTTTCTTTCATTCTTCCTTTCTTCCATCCTTCCTGTGCTTCATTTTTCAATTGCATAGTGAAAAACAATGAAAAAACAGAAAAGCATAGACATACAGGGTGCCTGTTTAGCTGAGTTGACATTCCATGCTTTTCTGGTATTTAGGAATGTCTTGTTAGCTCCAAAATCAAATTTTTGACACTAAACAAAGGCATTCAGACTTTTGCTACATAAGACAATTTTCTTGGGCTACAGATCAACAAAATATAACTTTTCTTTCCTGTCTCAATATATTATGGCAGTGAACCTCAATTTTATCTTTCTACCCATCCCATGAATGTTTTAATTTTATAATGATAAAACTTTTTTTTTTAACTTTTCAGAATATACATACAGAGATGAGGAAAGGGAGTATTCAGCTCCTGGTAGAAAGTTTACCACAAATAGTTAGGGGGATGTAGTTAAGGTAGAAAAGGGAAAACTGTGACAATGATAGTTGGAACTGATTACTCTGGACAATAACTGAGAGCTGAAAGAGGATAAAGTGATATTCATTGTACCCCTTATTAATAATAGTGAAAAAATAGTGTCACAAAGGAAAAAAAATGGGGGAGAGAGAAAAAATGAAGAGGTGGTTAATGGGAAACTGAGAACACTGGTGGTGAGAAATGTGAACGGGTGAAAGTTGGTATACAAAGTATGACTGAAACTTAATTGTGAGCAATTATGTAATGTTGGCACTTTAAAAAAGTAATTATAAAAAATAGCAGAACATTTTTATTTTTTTATTAGAGTGAAGCTGAAAAAATAGAAGCTATTTAGTTCTGGCTTAATAAATCCAATATGTTTTAAATCTGTATACAGTAAGGATGTCATTTCGATGTGTCACTTCTGTTCCAGTTCTCTTTCCACTCCCATCAGTTTTGCATTTACTTCTTTGATCTCGGATGCTTAGGATGCTTTCTTTATATAAGCCTATGTAACTGAGCTAGACAGGGGATGTTTGATTCTTCTACTTGACATTTACAAGCAGACAGAATGTTGGCTGATAGTCTAGCGAACAAAGAGAAATATAAGGATTTTATTACAGCTATAACTTTTATTGGCAACCTTACTTCTCATAATGCTTTTTGTTTGTTAATTTCTTCAGGGGTGGACCCTTTTGTTGGAGACTGGGGAAAACTACCATGCAACCTTATTCTTTGGTGGAGGAAGTACCAGAATGGAAGTCGAGAACTTCTTCAAATTTGGATTTATTTTCTCTCTTTTTTTTTTTTGTATGTGTGTGGGGGGGGGTGGGGGGGTGGGTGTAAACACTCCCACAATAAAAATCTCTCCTATACGGGATATAAGAAACATGGGAGGGAACAACAAATGGCCAAAGGCATTTGAACTAGAAATTTTCTTCATAGAACTGAGATTATCTGGGGAGGGATTGAGGGAAGGGGCTCTTGGGCAGTAGGCTCTCTGGTGATGTGATGTAGATATGTGGACATATGCCTACATGTAGATATAAAGAATGTAGGTATGAAAAATGCAATTAACAATATTTCAAATCCTGGTTTAGCAATAAAAATAATACAGATAATAAAAAGAATATATTTTAAAAATCTCTACCCCAAAGTGGCAAAAGTCTTATTTATTGTAATTTTTTTTTGTCTGTATGCAAAGGATTGGCAGATTTTGGCAGATTTGTTGAGGATCTTTGCATCTGTGTTTATCAGCGATATTGGCCTGTAATTTTGTTTTTTCGTAGCATCTCTGTCCAGTTTAGGTATCAAGGTGATGTTGGCTTCATAAAAGCTATTTGGAAGTGTTCCTGTTTTTCGATTTTGTGGAAGAGTCTTGCCAGGATTGGTTGTAGTTCCTCTTTGACTAGTGAACAGTATTTGACAGACATAGTCATTCAGGCTATTAGGCTATAGCCTTTTCTAATAAATGTTTCAGATCTGAAAACAGCAAATGAATAAAACAAAACATATACTAACTATATGAGAAGAGGTATTTTGGCTTAACTTATTAGAACAAAAGATAGGATGCGAAGGTGAAAGAACTAGTTAGTAAAAAATCCAAATTTTGGAGATTAGCCCCTTATCTGATGGGTATTGGATGAATAGTTTCTCCCACTCAGTGGGTAGCTCTTGTATCCTGGGCGCTATTTCCTTCGAGGTGCAGAAGCTTTTCAGCTTAATATATTCCCATCTGTTAATCTCTGCTTTGACTTGCTTGGAGAGTGCAGTTTCCTCCTTGAAGATGCCTTTAGTCTCAATGTCATGGAGTGTTATATCTACGTATTGTTCTATATACCTTATGGTTTCGGGTCTGATATCAAGGTCTTTAATCCACTGCTGGTGGGAATGCTGTCTAGTTCAACCTTTATGGAAAGCGATATGGAGATTCCTCCAAAAACTGGAAATCGAGCTCCCATACAATCCAGCTATACCACTCCTAGGAATATACCCTAGGAACACAAAAATACAATACAAAAACCCCTTCCATACACCTATATTCATTGCAGCACTATTTACCATAGCAAGACTCTGGAAACAACCAAGATGCCCTTCAACAGATGAATGGCTAAAGAAACTGTGGTACATATACACAATTATGCAGCTGTCAGGAGAGATGAAGTCATAAAATTTTCCTATACATGGATGTACACGGAATCTATTATGCTGAGTGAAATAAGTCAGAGAGAGAGAGAAAAACGCAGAATGGTCTCACTCATCTATGGGTTTAAAGAGAAATGAAAGACATTCTTGCAATAATAATTTTCAGACACAAAAGAGAAAAGAGCTGGAAGTTTTAGCTCACCTCAGGAAGCTCACCACAAAGAGTGATGAGTTTAGTTAGAGAAATAACTACATTTTGAACTGTCCTAATAATGAGAATGTATGAGGGAAATGGAAAGCCTGTCTAGAGTACAGGCGGGGGTCGAGTAGGGAGGAGGGAGATTTGGGATATTGGTGATGGGAACATTGCACTGGTGATGGGTGGTGTTCTTTACATGACTGAAACCCAAACACAATCATGTATGTAATCAAGGTGTTTAAATAAAAAATATATAAAAATAATCTTTAATAATAAAAATAATTTTCTTTTAACACACCTTTTTTTTTCCTGTTTCCTAGTCTGATTCTCTCCTAGAGGGGAGACCCTCTCCCTTTGTTCTGTTCTTTCTCGCATCACATCCTACTCCAATGTTCAGTGGTGCTCAAAAAAAAAATAAAAGAAAGAAAGCCTGTCTAGAGTACAGGCATGGGTTGGGTGGGGAGGAGGGATATTTGGGAGATTGGTGATGAGAATGTTGCACTGGTGATAGGTGGTGTTCTTTACATGACTGAAACCCAAACACAATCATGTATGTAATTAAGGTGTTTAAATAAAAATATATATAAAAATTTAAAAAAAATCCAATTTTAGGGAGCTAAAGAAATAGTAGAGCATATTTTTGCCTTGTATATATGGCCAACTTGGTTTCAACCCCTGTCCCCCATATGGTTCCCTGAGCACCACCAGGAGTTATTCCTGAATGCAGAGCAAGGCGTAATCCCGGAACACCACTGGGTATAACTCAAAAACAAATTCCATTTTTAGAAAAAGGCTCATATCTTTTCTACTGCAATCAAATAGAACCTATAGTGCTAACTGATTCAAAGGTTATATGCTAAAGAACAAATTCAGAGAGCAAATTATAACCAATAAGCCATTGCCTTGCTTCATAGCAATCTAAAAATCAATATAATTTTTACCATTAGGAAAGAATTCAATAGCAACAGAAGAAATGCCAGCATATATTCCAGCCTTCTTAAATCCCTGGGGATTCTGTAGCCTGTTTTTAATGGTATCCAGTGGAAATAATATCAAGGTAACACAAATACCTGCTACTCCACCAGCCTTCAAAAAGTGGAAGAGAGAGAAAGGAGCAAAGGTTATAACAAAATCTGCCAATCCTTTGCACAAAAAAGAAAAAAGTTACAATAAAATAAGCCTTTTTTCACTTTGGGGTAGAGATTTTTAAAGTATATTTTTTATTATCTTTATTATTTTTATTGCTATACCAGGATTTGAAATTTTGTTAATTGCATTTTTCATACCTACACTCTTTATGTCTACATGTAGGCATATGTCCACATATCTACATTATATTACCAGAGAGCCTACTGCCCAAGAGCCCCTTCCATTAATCCCTCCCCAGATAATCTCAGTTCTGTGAAGAAAATCTCTAGTTCCAATGCCTTTGGCCATTTGTTGTTCCCTCTCATATCAGCTAGATCTGGGGTTCTTACAAGAAACACCTGAACTGGAGTTTCTTAAGTTTTTAAGAAAGAGGTCTCTGAAAAATTTGAGGGGTACAAGATCATGACAGGACACACACAGAATAAAGTTAGATTTGATCTTGGTTGAATACCTAGCTTCAGCATAATCTGATCATTTGGAATGCACCTAGAGAAAAATCAATTGTGAAACCCAGTTTTCTCACAACAGCTGAAATATCAATGTGTCACTGAAAAATTACCTAGAAGATTATCAACAATTTCCAAGACCTGTGGGTCATTTTATTTGTAAAATTATGTTTTGTTAGTTTAAAGTATTAGGATCAAGGAAGGATCTATAACTGTTAAAATGTTTGTTCATTTTAACATAATAGGTATATTTTAGAAAATTTTGTTATTACCAATAACTAAAAATATTCTTAAATAGTATGAATAAAACTGTTATCCACGTAAACATTCTAAATTTAAAAATTTCTAATTTTCTATGAAAAAATGATTGATAATGTAAGTATTTAATTAATATTTTGAGTACCATTCATCGTTTCCTAATATGTTGTGATTAATACCATAGAACTAGATTCATTTATTCTTAATAAACTGGCCCTAAATATTAATTCTGGGCTCAAATTTTAGAGTGAAATAAATTGTAAGTAAATTTATAAAATTAAATTAAAATTTAAAAATAAAAAGATAAAAATAAATTAAATTAAAATTTACTATAAATTTTATAGTGAAATAAATTATAGTTATAATGCATGATTATCATTCTTTAAAATAAATTTCTGACATGAACAACTTTAGCTTGACTAAATAGCAATTGTAAATACTGAATTTCTTAAAGAAAACTTTCTAATCAAATAATAGGGAAAGAAGAAACACCTGACTTGGAGTTTCTTAAGTTAAGAAAGAGGTCTCCTGTACAATTCTACAATTTTATCTGAATTTAAAATAAAAATAATTAAAGATAGCAGAGTACTAGGGTGTTTGCCTTGCATGCAGCCAATCCAGGACTGACCCTGCTTAGACTTCTGGCATCCCATATGGTCCCCCCAAGCCTGCCAGGCATGATATCTGCAGAGCCAGGGTGTGATCCAAAAGCAAGAAAGAAGAAAGAAAGAAGAAAGGAAGGAAGAAGAAAGAAGGAAGAAAGGAAGGAAGAAAGAAGAAAGAAAGAAAGAAAGAAAGAAAGAAAGAAAGAAAGAAAGAAAGAAAGAAAGAAAGAAAGAAAGAAAGAAAAAAAGAAAGAAAGAAAGAAAGAAAGAAAGAAAGAAAGAAAGAAAAGAAAGAAAGAAAGAAAGAAAGAAGAAAGAAAGAAAGAAAAGAAAGAAAGAAAGAAAGAAAGAAAGAGAAAAGAGAGGAGAGAAAAGAGAGAGAAAGAAAGAGAGAGAAAGAAAGAGAAGAGAGAGAAAGAAGAAAGAGAGAGAGAAAGAAAGAAAGAAAGAAAGAAAGAAAGAAAGAAAGAAAGAGAAAGAGAGAAAGAGAGAAAGAGAGAGAAAGAGAGAGAAAACAAGAAAGAAAAAAGAGAAAGTGAAAGAAAAAGAAGAAAGAGAGAGAAAGAAAAAGAAAGAAAGAAAGGAGAAAGAGAAAGAAAAAGAAGAAAGAAAGAGAGAAAGAAAGAAAGAGAAAGAGAGAGAAAAGAAAGAAAGAAGAGAGAGAAAAAAAAGAAAAGAAAGAAAGAAAGAGAAGAGAGAAAAGAAAGAAAAAAGAGAAAGAAAGAAAAGAAGAGAAAGAGAGAGAAAGAAAAGAAAGAAAGAAAGAAGAAGAAAGAAGAGAAAGAAAAAAGAAGAAAGAGAGAAAGAAAGAAAGAAATAAAAAGAAAGAAAGAAAGAGAAAGAGAGAACGAGAGAAGGAAAGAAATAAAGAAAGAAAGAAGAAAAAAGGAAAGAAATAAAGAAAGAAAGAAAAAAAACAGACAGAGAGAGAAAAAGAAAGAAACAAAGAAAGAAGAAAGAAAGAAAGAAAGAAGGAGAAATAAGAAAGAAAGAGAATTTTGATCGAAAGTCCTAAACTATGCATTTCATTTAATCTTTTATTTAATACTCTATCAATTTTTTCTTATCAATTTTCCATTTTGAATTACAAAATTTCAAATTCTGAAATATGACATATATTAGCTAGAGAAAATTTGTGATAAATATTGGATCTAGGACTTAAAATTTTATTCTTTCTAATACCAACTGGTGTTCTTTGCTCATGAAAGTCAGATAGAGATTTATTTGAAAGCTTGAAAGCCACCTGGGTGTTCTCTCTTTCTAATTAATCCCGATTACAGTACTAAATCTGATAAGCTCATTTAATTTGTTTACATCATGTATTGTAATTGATAGAGTAGTACCCTATCACAATTATTGAAATATAAGCAGTTTACTTGTCACCAGTGTACTGTTTCTAGCAGTTACCTTTTGTATATTTGGAAAACCATGTATCTGTTTTTCAGGAACTGATAATAGAGAAAAATTCTGTAAACTGTGTGCACTAATTTCCTATTAGCAATTATAACTTTACACAATTCTATTTTCTGTGCCATATAGCATATGAGCCCTATAACAATGACTTTTATTTATAATAACATTGACTTAGAAAAATCGCCATATATACATAAGAAATTTTTTTCTCATATAAACTTCTTTGGGTTCTAGCTCTAAAATATCTTCCACAAATTATAAACTTGATAAATAATGACCCAGATCCTTTCATTTGTACCATGCTTCCAAGGAAACTTAATGCAAAATAAAATAAGCAAAGAAAATCTTTATATTTTTTTCTAGAAGCTATATCTAAAATGTCATACAATATCATTCTTCACAAACCACAAGGCTCCAACACTCCTTATATTCCTTATGATTAATGTGCATTTGCTTCAAATTCAGGTTTTAATAAGTTGCTTTTAAAATTCCAGAAGTTATGTTTTCAGAAGACCCATTCAGTTGCAGTTATCTCAGTCAGACCTCTGGAATTAGAGATCTTTGGTTGTATAGATCGAAGGCCGAACCCTAGAGTAGAGATTTTTATTGGTCCCAGGATACATTCTGCCCACTCATGGTTTTCACAGTCAGTCATCTGTAAATAGCAATCTTGGCTTCTGCACAGATCAAAGAATGACACATCTTCTGATTTTGTCTTATCATTAGATAGTGAGATAAAACAATCTGCACTTAGAACAAGTTGTTGCCATTTCCTCATTGTCAGGATATCATATCAAAACTGGCACATGTTGGTGCAACATCAGTATTAAGAATGTCCCAGAGGGGGGTTGGTTCCTGGGATCCAGGGTTCAGGTTGTAAGGTCGCTGTCTAATCCCCTAGAGTCTAAATTGGGTCTACATGACATATGCTCAAGGTGGGAGGTTGCCCTGTATTGTAAAAAAGTATGAGTTCTTATCCCTAGTAGATAAGAGCTTGTTTTTATAAGTAAAATTTCCCCTTTCTACAAGGCTGTCCTCTCTCACCACTCCTATTCAACATAGCACTGGAAGTACTCGCTATAGCGATTAGGCAAGAAAAAGATATCAAGGGAATCCAGATAGGAAAGGAAGAAGTCAAGCTCTCACTGTTTGCAGATGACATGACACTCTACTTAGAAAACCCCAAAGACTCTACCAAAAAGCTTCTAGAAACAATAGACTCATATAGCAAGGTGGCAGGCTACAAAATTAACACACAAAAATCAATGGCCTTTCTATACACCAATACTAATAAGGAAGAAATGGACATTAAGAAAACAACTCCATTCACTATAGTGTCACACAAACTCAAATATCTTGGAATCAACTTGACTAAAAATGTGAAGGACCTATACAAAGAAAACTATAAAACTCTGCTCCAAGAAATAAGAGAGGACACGCGGAAATGGAAGCACATACCCTGCTCATGGATTGGCAGGATTAACATCATTAAAATGGCAATACTCCCCAAAGCACTGTACAGATTTAATGCGATCCCCCTAAAGATACCCATGACATTCTTCAAAGAAGTGGATCAGGCACTTTTGAAATTTATTTGGAACAATAAACACCCTCGAATAGCTAAAGCAATCATTGGGAAAAAGAATATGGGAGGAATTACTTTCCCCAACTTTACACTTTACTACAAAGCAATAGTTATCAAAACAGCATGGTATTGGAATAAGGACAGGCCCTCAGATCAGTGGAATAAGCTTGAATACTCAGAGAATGTTCCCCAGACATACAATCACCTAATTTTTGATAAAGGAGCAAAAAATCCTAAATGGAACAAAGAAAGCCTCTTCAACAAGTGGTTTTGGTACAACTGGGTAGCCACTTGCAAAAAATTGAACTTAGACCCCCAGCTAACATCATGTACGAAGGTAAAATCCAAATGGATTAAAGACCTCGATATCAGACCCAAAACCATAAGATATATAGAACAACACGTAGGTAAAACACTCCAGGACATTGAGGCTAAAGGCATCTTCAAGGAAGAAACTGCACTCTCCAAGCAAGTGAAAGCAGAAATTAACAGATGGGAATATATTAAGCTGAGAAGCTTCTGCACCTCAAAGGAAATAGTGCCCAAGATACAAGAGCCACCCACTGAGTGGGAGAAACTATTCACCCAATACCCATCAGATAAGGGTCTAATCTCCAAAATATACAAGGCACTGACAGAACTTTACAAAAAAAAACATCTAATCCCATAAAAAAAATGGGGAGAAGAAATGAACAGACACTTTGACACAGAAGAAATACAGATGGCCAAAAGACACATGAAAAAGTGCTCCACATCACTAATCATCAGGGAGATGCAAATCAAAACAACGATGAGATACCACCTCACACCACAGAGAATGGCACACATCACAAAGAATGAGAATAAACAGTGTTGGCAGGGATGTGGGGAGAAAGGAACTCTTATTCACTGCTGGTGGGAATGCTGTCTAGTTCAACCTTTATGGAAAGCGATATGGAGATTCCTCCAAAAACTGGAAATCGAGCTCCCCATACGATCCAGCTATACCACTTCTAGGAATATACCCTAGGAACACAAAAATACAATACAAAAACCCCTTCCTTACACCTATATTCATTGCAGCACTATTTACCATAGCAAGACTCTGGAAACAACCAAGATGCCCTTCAACAGACGAATGGCTAAAGAAACTGTGGTACATATACACAATGGAATATTATGCAGCTGTCAGGAGAGATGAAGTCATGAAATTTTCCTATACATGGATGTACACGGAATCTATTATGCTGAGTGAAATAAGTCAGAGAGAGAGAAAAAAACGCAGAATGGTCTCACTCATCTATGGGTTTTAAGAAAAATGAAAGACATTCTTGCAATAATAATTTTCAGACACAAAAGAGAAAAGAGCTGGAAGTTCGAGCTCACCTCAGGAAGCTCACCACAAAGAGTGATGAGTTTAGTTAGATAAATAACTACATTGTGAACTGTTCTAATAATGAGAATGTATGAGGGAAATTGAGAACCTGTTTAGAGTACAGGCGGGGGTCGGGTGGGGAGGAGGGAGACTTGGGACATTGGTGATGGGAATGTTGCACCGGTGATGGGTGGTGTTCTTTATATGACTGAAACCCAAACACAATCATGTATGTAATTAAGATGTTTCAATTAAAAAAAAAATAGGAAAAAAAATTTCCCCTTTCTTCAGTATGCTTTTGCAGGAAGAAATGGTGCTACATTATATTGCTGGTGCATTTGATGGTGGAAAGTGAAGAAAACAGAAACAAGACAAAAAATAAAAATATATACTCACATACATATATAAATAAAAAAGAATTTTTAAAATAAATTTAAAAAATTAATTAAAGAAACAAAGTGATGCAGGAGACTACCTTACATTTGGGGAGAAGCAGGTTAAGAGATAGTTTTAAGTTTATGAAGGAAGTATAGGACCAGTGCAATGACCAAGACCACCAACTACAGAAGATCGATTAAAAGGACAGTAACGGAACAGAACTTCTAGAACCATACAGAAAGACTTCTTCATAAGCTCCATTCCTTGACCTGCTAAGATACCAAGATCTCTAGATAAGAGGTCTGATTTTTATCAGCCATGACGGAGCAGATGTCTTCCATACACCACAAAAGGACCTAAGGAGAGTAAATGAGCATGCAAGGAGTCTGTAGTTATTTCCATGACAGTATACTTTAAGGGTGGAGAAACCCTGTATTTCTTAGGCCAAGGGAAGTCTCTCTCTAATTTCCCCAATATTTACTGTGCCTTTGAAGAAAAGAAAACAAAAGCAGCACAAAATGATTTTTTATTTATTTATTTACTTATTTTTTTTTGGATTTGTTGTTGTTGTTTTCAATTTTTTGTGCACTGTTTTGTTTTTACTTCAGAACCTTGATTATTATGTGTTGCTTGTCTTTAATGCTGAAATGCTCATTGAATTTTTTTGTTTGATATTTCTTTTTGTATTGCTGTAGTGTTTCTCTGCCTTTTTCCCTTTCTTTTTTCATATATTTTATTTAAACACCTTAATTACATACATGATTGTGTTTGGGTTTCAGTCATGTAAAGAACACCACCCATCACCAGTGCAACATTCCCATCACCAATGTCCCAAATCTCCCTCCTCCCCACCCGACCCCCGCCTGTACTCTAAACAGGCTTTCCATTTCCCTCGTACATTCTCATTATTAGGACAGTTCAAATTGTAGTTATTTCTCTAACTAAACTCAACACTCTTTGTGGTGAGCTTCCTTTTGTGTCTGAAAATTATTATTGCAAGAATGTCTTTCATTTTTCATAAAACCCATAGATGAGTGAGACCATTCTGCATTTTCCTCTCTCTCTCTCTCTCTCTCTCTCTCTCTCTCTCTCTGACTTATTTCACTCAGCATAATAGATTCCGTGTACATCCATGTATAGGAAAATTTCATGACTTCATCTCTCCTGACAGCTGCATAATATTCCATTGTGTATATGTACCACAGTTTCTTTATCCATTCTTCTGTTGAAGGGCATCTTCGTTGTTTCCAGAGTCTTGCTATGGTAAATAGTGCTGCAATGAATATAGGTGTAAGGAAGGGGTTTTTGTATTGTATGTTTGTGTTCCTAGGGTATATTCCTAGAAGTGGTATAGCTGGATCGTATGGGAGCTCGATTTCCAGTTTTTGGAGGAATCTCCATATCGCTTTCCATAAAGGTTGAACGAGAGGCATTCCCACCAGCAGTGGATAAGAGTTCCTTTCTCTCCACATCCCTGCCAACACTGTATATTCTCATTCTTTGTGATGTGTGCCATTCTCTGTGGTGTGAGGTGGTATCTCATCGTTGTTTTGATTTGCATCTCCCTGATGATTAGTGATGTGGAGCATTTTTTTTATGTGTCTTTTGGCCATTTGTATTTCTTCTTTGTCAAAGTGTCTGTTCATTTCTTCTCCCCATTTTTTGATGGGATTAGATGTTTTTTTCTTGTAAAGTTCTATCAGTGCCTTGTATATTTTGAGATTAGCCCCTTATCTTTTGGGTATTGGGTGAATAGTTTCTCCCACTCAGTGGGTGGTTCTTGTATCCTGGGCACTATTTCCTTTGAGGTGCAGAAGCTTCTCAGCTTAATATATTCCCATCTGTCGAGAGCCTCTAAGGACTCCGCCCATTGTCGGCTTGTGTGATTTTTACCCCATTTTATTGCTTTTCTTTTCTTCAAACAGAACCACATAACTTGAATCATCTTGCTCTGCCCCTCAAATTGAGGGGGAAATAATGGAGGGTACCAAGACCAAACAGTTGTATGATCACTAAGTAGTAATAAAAATGCTCAGACTTAAACACCAAATACAAAATCAAGGACAAAAGAATCGATGCCCAATCTACAACAAGCTAGACACAGAGGGGACCTCTTATACTAGCAGACCAGGGGGTAAGGGAGGGGGACATGGGATGCATGCTGGGAACGGAGATGGAGGGACGGGGGTGGAGGGATGACAACTTTGGTAATGAGAATTCCCCTGATTTAATGTTAATATGTACCTAAAATATTACTGTGAAAGATATGTAATCCCCTTTTGTCAAAATAAAAATCATTATGATATTAAAAAAAACATAATAAAAGACTAAGAGGATAAAATTTTTCTTTAAAAAATCCCAGAAGTTAAAAAAAAATAGTCCTTAAATAAATCCTAGCCACTAAAATGCATTTCCAGGGAACAATGCCAAATTGTAAGTATATTCCTCAGAAAATTCAATGATTGCATTAGAAAAATATGAAAATATAAATAAAGTCAAGTCTGTTGAAGTGAAAAGTATCATTGGATCCCGTCAATATGATGATCTTCCTGGACCAGCAGGACTCAGAAATTGATATTGACTACATATTACAGGAGAAGAACATAGTAGTTAACAAGTAAGAGTTTTAGAATTTCCTACTTACTTTTTTCCATAAAAAGTGTCCTGAGAATAAGACTGGAGAGATAGCACAGTGGTAGGGCATTTGCCTTGTGTGCAGCTAATCCAGGGCGGATTTAGATATATTCGAATCCCGACATCCCATATGGTCCTCCGTGCCTGCCAGGAGCAATTTCTGAGCGCAGACCCAGGAGTGGCCCCTGATAGCTATGGACCCTTCCTCCCTCAAAAGAAAAAAGGGGGGGTTCTGAGAATAAAAATGAAAAGACATCAGTGACTGAGGAGAAAAGCCATCAGTGAAAAACTGTGACATAACAAACAATACAAACACAAAGGATCATTCACATGAACTAACACAAGGATTTTCTTCAGTTATGTATACTTTATAAATTAAAAGTAAGAACTAGCAAAGAATAAGAGAAGTGGTAACTAAAGCATTATTTATATATTAGTGGAATTGCATGAACGTACAGCCCTGACTCTGGACGAAAACAATGCTGGTGGTGGGCTAAATTGGTGAGGAGAATCAAAGTTACAAAACTTCCAAGTATCAAGCAAATAAAACATGGGAATGTAATCACAACATAGGGGCACTAGTTAATAATAATGCTAAACATCTGAGAGATAATTCAAAAGCCTGGATTGCATTGGAGGTGCTAGGCTTTAATGCCTTATCTCACATGGCCAACAGAGAACTGCCAGGAGTAACCCCTGAATACTGAACTGCAATTAGTCTCTAAGCAGAAATGCTTTGTCTCACAAAACGAAAGCAACTGTTATAATAATGCTTCAGTATATCTAAAGCTTGCTAAAAATGAACCTTAAGGTTTATATCACAGGAAACAAATCCATATGTATGTTATTATATGCTAACCAGTATTATTGTGCTTGACATTCTGAAATATATACAAATCTTTCATCATTATCATGAAAATTCAAACCAGTATAATATTATATCTATATTATATTTTATAAGAAAATATTCAAGCAAAAGCAACTTACCCCCAAGCAATACCTTTACATATAAATGAGGACTGTTCGCCAACTCTGTAGCCAATGCATGAGAACTAACAGCTTGTTCATCATGATTTACTTCAAGACATTTATAAGCGCTCATCTGGAGCTGCTACATCATAAACTCTATTCACCTTTGAATAGTTCCTGCTTGCAAGATGAACCTTACAATAACCATACTCAGATATTAAACCCTGTTAGGACCCTGGCTTAACATACCCTGAATTTGTTAAAGCGATATTTTCTACTGATAAGAGTCAACCTTATCAGGTTAGCGTTAGTGAGAAAAACTGCTTCTCTAATGATCAATAGTGAACAGTAGCTTCAGCCTTGCTAATTGAGAACTGACCAAGTACTTTACTCCATGCTTCATATACATTATTTCTCCAACTCTGCAAGGCAAGCTGCTTCTTTCATGTATAGATTGAAAAGTGAGACTTTGAAAAGCTGGCAAACTGCCCTTCTACACCACAGGCAGTGACAGAACCAGATGTCAACCAGAGTCTAACTTCAAAAATCTTTGACTCACTAGGTGGGTCACTAATTATTTGAAAATATAGCAGTAAGCAGAGAATATTATGTTGAGTAAAATGAGTCAGAGAAGAAGAGTAGATAGAATGATTGCACTCACTTGTGGGATATTAAAAAATCATAGTTCGGCAAAAATACCCATGGGGGGTATTATGAGAGGTAGATGAGAGGGCCAGGAGAACCAATCCATGGTTTAAAGCTAATAACAAAGAGCTCCTGTCATCAGCACACAGGAATTTCCTATCACAAATGTTTCTCTCCAGCCCTCCCACTGTCCTTCCCTACCCTCCTTTCTTCCTGTCTATATAGTTTTTCTTTAATTTTCTCTTTGTTTTCTTTTAGAGGCTGTGGTTTGCCATATAGTTATTGAAGGGATAACATGTATATTGCTTTATATTCTTTCAGCACCCAGTTCTATCCAGTGTAATAATTTCCAACTATCGTTGTCATAATTGTCCTTTTCTGTCTTGAGTGCACTTCCCAGTTGTGCAACAGCTTAGGAATTTATAACCTTGAAACTAGTTTTGCAAGAAGCATTGAAAGAGCTTCTCAAAAGAACAAGCCAAACTTCCCAATATGTGGCAAAGAATATTGTACCCACTAATGATGCACTTTTCTTCTACTAGATTGAGGACATGTAGCAATTAATCATCCTAAAGTGACTTCTATTGATTCATTTTATGATAATCCTATTTTAATGCCTTGGTTTTATTGTACCAACTTATATGAAATAAAAATTTTATAAGCCTGCCTATAGAACATGCTGAAGAGCCAAAGAGAAACTGAGGACATTTGTGAAGGGAAGAAAATAGTGGTGGTGGGATGGATGCTGCAATTATATGCCTGAAACAATTCTATTTGATCAACTTTTTAAATCACATTGCCTCAATAAACAAAGAAAATATAAGAAAATACAGCATCAAAATTTTCTATACCTACCATACCTTTCGTTCATCACAACAAAACTGATTCCAAATGTACCAGCATATATATACATATGTATGTATAAACAAATATATATGACTATATATATTGTCTTAGAACCACTTTGGGACAGTGCTCAGGGCTTACTCCTGGCTCTGTGCTCAGGGGATAGAACATAGCCTGAGGATAAAACTATAGTTGGCCTCATGCAAGACAATTGTACTATCATTTATAATCTCTCTTTCCAGTCTGTATACTACTAATTTTTAATGTAGAGAATTATTTCATTGCTATTAGCCACAATTAACTTTTATTAGTTATAATTTAATACATTCTTCTTTAGTTCGATGGTAATTGCAGATATATCAGACTTTTCGCTTACATAGTCCTTGATAATTGTCAATTTCTTCGAAAAGGTATAAAATTTAAACTCTAGCACTCTTTAACTCTACTTATTTTATTCTATTATTATTCATTAATTTTAATAATATAATTAGTTTAAACTACACTAGATAGATTCCTATCAAACATTGTCAATATTTATGTTCATTCACATATTTAACCTTGTCAGTAATCATCCTTTTTGAGCTTCTAAATAGAATAATATTCTGCTTTAATATTTTCTTCACTCTTGTCTACAAGTAATATAATTCTATATTGTGTTTAAATTTATCTCTGTTTTGTCTTAATTTGATGGAAAATTTTCTTTTGTGCACAACCCAAGGTGAGCAACTGTGACCTTTTATCAAGTTGAAAATATTTCATTGTCTTATTTTTCCAATCACTTTTCTATGATGTGCTTAAGTGTGATTTCTTTTTAATTTATTTTACTTGGAAGTCATCATTCCTTTGAGTTTATACTAGATTTTTCTCCTTTGAGAAATTCTTTTTTTTTTTTTAAATATGGAACGTTTCACGAATTTGCGTGTCATCCTTGCACAGGGGCCATGCTAATCTTCTCTGTATCGTTCCAATTTTAGTATATGTGCTGCCGAAGCGAGCACTCCTTTGAGAAATTCTTAACGTTTATTGCTTCTGATCTGTTCTGTCTCTGTTCCTTTTATATTTATTTATTTCACATATATTCCCTATGAGGTCATAACAGTGTTCTTTACTTTCAAACTTTTTACTTTGTTCTTCAGTTTAAATATTTTCTTACTTATCTTCTAGTTCAGCTGTCAGGGGAGATGAAGTCATGAAACTTTCCTATACATGGATGTACATGGAATCTATTATGCTGAGTGAAATAAGTCAGAGAGAGGGAGAAAGATGCAAAATTGTCTCACTCATCTCTAGGTTTTAAGAAAAATAACAGTCATTTTTGCAACAATCCTCAGAGACAATAAGAGGAGGGCTGGGACTTTCAGCTCACTTCATGAAGCTCACCACAAACAGGGATGAGTTTAGTTAGAGAAATAACTACATTGTGAACTGTCCTCACAATGAGAATGTATGAGGGAAATAGAAAGCCTGTCAAGAGTACAGGCGAGGGTTGGGTGGGGAGGAGGGAGATTTGGGACATTGGTGATGGGAATGTTGCACTGGTGATGGGTGGTGTTCTTTACATGACTGAAATGCAAACACAATCATGTATGTAATCAAGGTGTTTATAAAATATATATAAAATAATTTTACAACTGTGATTCTTATATTAAATCTCAACATAAGATTAATTTTATGATTTCCATTATTGCATATTTCTTTATAGTTTCACTTGATTCTCAGAACTTGCTTTCATAGATTTTATTATACATTAAAATGTCTTAATAAGGAGCCAGAGTGATAATACAGAGGGTAGCAAATTTGCCTTGCATGTAATTAACCTGAGTTTTATCTCTAGCACCTCATATGGACCCCTGAATCTACCAGGAGTAATCCCTAAGCACAGAACCAGAAGTAAATCATAAGTTCCACCTGGTGTGGCCAAAAACCAATAAATAAAAAAGCAAAATATGTAAAAATAAAAGTTCTAGAGAGAATATAAAAATAAGAATGCTATATTTCTCAAGGATTTTTTTTCTGCTTGGATAAATAGGAAAAGAACACATTCAGTAAATTATATTAATGTTTTCTTTTTTAGTGTGTGTGGAGGGCTAGTTTTTTTTTTTTTTGAAACTTGTTCTTAGCAGGAGAATAAACACTTATTTCTAGATATTACTAATATCCTTCCTCTGAGTGAGTGCAGAGCTCTGGTTTTCATGCCACTTATCTTTTTTTGTTTTTGTTTTTGTTTTTGGGTCACACCTGGCAACACTCAGGGGTTACTCCTGGCAGGCTCGGGGTACCATATGGGATGCCGAGATTCGAACCACCATCCTTCTGCATGCAAGGCAAATGCCTTAATTCCATGCTATCTCTCCAGCCCCCATGCCATTTATCTTTAAGATTGCCAAAACTCTTTATGTAATTTTCCAACATTCTTATTCAATGTAATAATTTGAGGACTGCCAAATATTAGTTATATCTCCTTTGGCCTTATAAAATATTTAGTTGAGAAGTGTCCCAAATGCCTCCTTTAGTGCTCTTTAAGAGGAACTTTACACTCTCCTTCACAAAACAAAATGTAAATTTAATTTATTAATACAACACGACAAGACTTTGAATGTGTAAAATGATTATATACTTAAAATGTTAGGATTTTTCCGTGTATCAAAACACCTAAAATACTGGTGTTGAATACCATATATTTCCCAGGTGAAATAGGAACTTTTTTCTCTTTCTAATGATATGTGCCCAGGCAAAATTATGACTGTCTTTTCTCAGCCTATCTCCAATTAACTCACCTAACTAATTATTTGATAATAATCATCTATATTTTTATTATTCTCTGTTAAATCCTTATAACTAGCTATTGGAAATAAAGGCAGGTATAACTCACTAGATAGGTAAATGGGAAGCAGAAGAAAATAGGTTTGCTATTATTTTTATAAAGTCTAGCAAATGAAAGATCCTATCGTGGGCAACTTTTAAGTAACTGGTTTAAATGGATTTAATGTTTAGGTAAATACTGAATAGAGGCAAAGAATTTAACTCAATATGATTTGCATATTTGAGTCCCTGGGTTTGTTAGATATATATGTAGATAGATGATAGATAGATAGATAGATAGATAGATAGATAGATAGATAGATAGATAGATGTTAGATAGATAGATAGATAGATAGATAGATAGATAGATAGATAGATAGATAGATAGATAGATAGATGTTAGATAGATAGATAGATAGATAGATAGATAGATAGATAGATAGATAGATAGATAGATAGATAGATGTTAGATGTTAGATGATAGATTGATACTAATAATATTGAGGAAAGGTCTGAATCAAGATCATCTTCTGTAAGTGATCTGGACAACTAACCACATCTGCTTTGATATATCAAATTTCCTCTATTAGAAAATTCACTCTTTCATGAGATCACCTTCAATGATTTATTTTCTTATCTATTAGTTAATTCATTTTACTGAACCCATGTGTAGATTACATATATTAAGGAATTCATAATATTACAGATACTCAGGATAAATAATAACACATGAATGTGATGAATTTTAGTGACATCAAATTTTGAGCAAATGTCTTGAAAGATGGCACTTTAAAAACATATAAGTGGGGGCCGGAGAGATAGCATGAAGGGAGGGCAGTGATTCAAATCCCAGCATCCCACATGGTCCCTCATGCCTGTCAGGGGCGATTTCTATGCACAGAGCCAGGAGCAGCCCCTGAGCTCTGCTGGGTGTGACCCAAAACAAACAAACAAACAAACAAAAAAGAAAAAAAAACATATAAGTGGTTAGACACATTATTTAAATAGTCTTCTTAATGTGATTTGTGACTTAATCTGATTCTTTTGCAAATCAATGGATAATGAACTGTTAAATTGCTTTTACTATAGAGAAGATTGAGAAATGTCATTCTGTGGATGCCAGGCAATATTATCAAGAGATTTACTTGTGGGCCCGGAGAGATAGCACAGCGGTGTTTGCCTTGCAAGAAGCCGACACAGGACCTAAGGTGGTTGGTTCGAATCCAGGTGTCCCATATGGTCCCCCGTGCCTACCAGGAGCTATTTCTGAGCAGTCAGGAGTAACCCCTGAGCACCACCGGGTGTGCCCCCCCCCAAAAAAAAAGAGATTTTCTTGTTTGGGAGTTGAAACAATAGTACAGTGGGTTGAATTATACAGTGAGTCTGTATGCAGACAACCAGGGTTTGGTCCCCAGCATCAAAGAGGGTCCTGCAAGCACCACCAGAAGTAATTTCAGAGTTTAGAGCCAGGAACAACCCAAGAGCAGCACCGGTTGTGGCCCACAGATGAACAAAATAAAGTTTCACCTGTTTTATTTTATTTTATTTTATTTGTTTTTACAATTATTATGAAAAATAAACATTAGTTTTTCAAAATTTAAGTTACAAATTGAGATTGATATTTTAATGGCTAATATGTATGCAAGTACTCAAAATTTGCATAAGCCATTCTAGAGATTTTCTGATTCATAAAAGTATCCTTGATTAATTGAATTTTAATTTTTGAGCATGAATAAATCATTCACATTTATCCTAGTAACATCAAAAGTAAAAATTTTTAAAAACACAGTTTATAATATAAAATATAAGTAGTTAAATAAACTAATCCATGGATAAAACTATCAAATATTATACCCCAGATTGTATATGACTATATTTTGGGGAAATATAAGTTTTAGACTGCTCTCTTTTATTTTGTTTTGTGGGTCACACTCAACAGTTCTCAGTCTTATTTCTGGTTCTGTGTTCAGTGATCACTCCTGACAGGAGTTGGGGACCATAAAGCAAACTTCTTATTCTTCTTATCTCTTTGTCCCAAAGTATTTTATATATTAATATTTTATGTAATTCTGCTTACTTTCTCTGCTTTATAACTTTCTAGAAATAAAACAAAAGATGGATCAATATGTATCTGTGTTTAATATGTACATAAAGGAGCTGAAGCGGTGGCGCAGTCGTAGGGTATTTGCTTTGCACATGGCTGACCTAGGCAGGACTGCGTTTCGATCCTCTGGGGATCCATATGGTCCCCCAAGCCAGGAGCGATTTCTGAGCACATAGCCAGGAGTAACCCCTGAGCACATCAGTGTGGACCTCCCTCAAAAAAAAAGAAGAAATAAAATGTACATAAATATGATCAAATTTGTCAGTTGAAAACTGTAGAGAGATTAAGATTTACTTTACACTCAACCAACCACATTCAATCCCTCTACTGTACATTCTCCTATATTCTTAGTAGGAGGTATCCCCAAGTACATACATATATGTGACTAAAAAAAGAAAACAAACTATAATAGAATTAGCATTTATGGGGCCAAAGAGATAGCACGGAGGTAAGACATTTGCCTTTCATGCAGAAGGATGGTGGTTTGAATCCCGGCATCCCATATGGTCCCCCAAGCCTGCCAGGAGCGATTTCTGAGCATAGAGCCAGGAGTAACCCCTGAGTGTTGCCGGGTGTGAGCCAAAAACCAAAAATAAATAAATAAATAAATAAATAAATAAATAAATAAATAAATAAA
Organism: Suncus etruscus; assembly: GCF_024139225.1. NCBI lineage: Eukaryota > Metazoa > Chordata > Mammalia > Eulipotyphla > Soricidae > Suncus > Suncus etruscus. Next base: position 13,795,848 of record NC_064867.1, on the reverse strand, counting down.
TAAATAAAACTATAATAGGGCTAGCATTCATAAAGTTATTTATAAATCCATATGCAAGCTAACAGCTGCAAGAAAATGCTTTCTCTTAGCTTGTTTGCTTTCAGCTGAAGGAATTAATTAGTATCACTTAAATGCCCACATCTTTATTTTAATGTCTTCCAGGGAAGATTGATTGTTTTATCTGATTGATAAATGTGAGAAAAATTAGCTGAGCATGCATGGACCCAATCTACTATTTTCCAAAGAAGTCATCCTGCTCTCAGTAAGCACAGAGTCCAGTCCATTTCTCCTTCAGCAAAAATACAACTTACAGGCTAGCCTGCTGCAGGGCATATGTCTAAACAGATAAAAACAGCTACATATAAATAGCCAAAATAGCTATACTATGAAATTCAATAAAGGGATCGCCAAATGAGCCATATACTAGTTGAGAGTAAATATACTCTTTTTAGAAATAAAGATAACATTTTACTCATTACAGTGTCTTGTTTTTATTTTTCAAATTGTTCATGTGTGCTATTTACTGGTTGTTTTTAAGATTAGAAGAATCAATGTCATATTTATGCCAAACCATGTTATTACCAATGGTTTTAATTCTTGATAATTTTAGGTATTGTGTTACTATTGAGATGCACATAATTTTTCAATAATAAGAAATATTTTAATTAAAATGTAAAAAATTAGTGTCAAATATTAAAAAGTCAAATGTTACTATTACAATTTATATTTTTTAGATTAACAAGAGTATTATGTAATATATTTACATTAAGTCTTCCTAAGATACTTTCATGTTTCAATCATGATTGGGAGCAATGTTTTCATCCTTTTTGAATATCTCAAAATAGGATTTTTCTAGTAAAACAGGTTGGCCATGTCTAAAAACTTTACTTTTATTTCCAATATCACAGGAAAAAACTTACTGTCCAACATTTATTAGAAACATGCATGTGGAATGAGGTTCAGATAATATTTTTCTTTTTTATTCATAATCCCAAACTATATAGGGTTCCTCAAATTTTTCTGTCACAGAACACGTTCCAATATTTTAAAATTACTGAAAGAGTAGCTATATTTTCAAATCTAATTTTCCAAGATGTTATTGTAATGAACTTTAATTTATATATAGCACAAATATAAAGATGCACAAATTTTGACAAAGTGAACAGAACTTCTAGAACAATAAAGAAAGACTCTATCTTAACCTTCGTCCTGTGACCTGTACAAATACCAAGATCTCTAGCTACAGAGGCCTGATTTTATCATCCATAATTGAGCAGAAAGTTTTCTGGCACCATAAAAAGACCTTGGGGTGTGAAAATGACCATGTATGGAGCCAGTAGTTGTTCCCATGGTAATATGCTTCAAGGGCCGAGAAACCCTGAATCTCTTAGGTCAAGAGAATTCCTTCTTATTTCCCCAATACTTACTGTGCCTATTACTGTTACATTTTTTTTAACTTTCCTTTTGTGTGAGTATGTGAATTTTATCAATATTAGGAATACATCAGTGTCAGTTGTGGCCTAATTCTTTGTGTCCAAATCTTCCATCAAGTTTTTTTTTTATGACATTTGTCAGTCATCTCCCAGTGTTCCTATTATTTTTAAGTATGCTTTCAATAAGATAATCAACTTTTAAAACAAAACCTATTTTAAATCCTGAAATTCAGGTAATAATAGGATATCCTATTAATTTTTAATACATTTAAATGAGTAGAACAAACTAGAAAAAAATCTGTACACAAAAATCACTTCTTGTCATTTTTGTCAACTGGTCAATAAATCAAACAATTTTCCTAAAAGTCAAGTTCATTAATTTATTGTATGAATTATCCAAAGCTGATTTCTTTCTAATTAAGATTTTATCCAATTACGATTTTTACCATTATCCCCAATTGCTGAAATTCCAGGAAGCTTAATAAACTTAGAACCAGACAACCATAAAAAAACTTGAAACCTTAAATTCACATATTTGTTTAACTTCAGAGACAATAAACTATTTATTTTAATCTAAAATAAAAGAAAACTTAAAACCAGACAACATAGAAAACTTGAGCATAAATTTGAGAAAAGTGAGGCAAACATCTGTTGGCCAGATCAGTATTACCAAATCATCCTATTTTCACAGATAGCTTCCTCCTTGGAGCCAACTAACAATGGGACTAATCGTGTGGAATCAGGACAAAGTTGTCCAATAATAACAATATAGCCTCATATTTTAGAAGAAAGTTCTCCAGTCTCAGATGGCTGGTAATTTTTTTTTTTTTTGGCAAATCTTTATTTTCTCAAAGCTGTAAACAGGATTGCAAATGGTAGGTTGGGGGTGGGGGAAGAAACACCATATATTCATTTCATTGTGCTTTTTTGGAAGAAATGTAGGGAGATATATTGGTGGCTTAACTGGTTCTCATAAAATGTCTTTAATTGTCCCCTAATTAATGTTAGAGTCATAAGTTTTCTCATTCTAATTTTAAAGTGCATAATTTTACTATTATTACTATTGACTTTATCAACTAGCTAGGTAAATATGCCCTACTTATGTTATTAGAAATCAATTTCTAAAATTCCAAGTTATATTTTAATTTGTTATTTTTGTTTTACCCTCTTTAAGCATATAAAACTAAAATGGTAATATTATATTAGTTGTCATATATTAATTAATGACCAGTTATCACAGGTATCAACACTAAACTAAAACCCTGTATTTCTGGCCAGAGGAAAAAAGGATTAGGAAGACTGATTGCCAAAAAACTAATGAAAAACATTAAATTGAAAAAAAATTAATAATACAGGGGGAGCATCACCCAATTCTGTGTAGTATAATCATGTTCAAGTTCTAGGGGTATTTTTTTTTTTTGGTTACAACTGGCAGCACTCAGGGGTTACTCCTGGCGTTATGCTCAAAAATCACTCCTGGTAGGCTCGGGGGACCATATGCGATGCTGAGATTTGAACCACCAACCTTCTGCATGCAAGGCAAATGCCTTATCTCCATGTGATCTGTCTGGCCTCTCTAGAGGTATTCTTGACATTCAGAAGTAATTCAGAGGAAAACTAAATTGGCCAATCTAAAAGCTCTGATTTAGAATTTAAACTGCCTACTACCAAGAGCAAGACAGAATTTTATATTTAAATCTAACCAGAGTAAGTGCTAAATAGAAACATCAACATTCCCTAGAGGATAATAGAACTCAGAGAAAATGTATTTTAATAATCAAAGTTTCCAAGATACAATAAAAAGTTATTCATTGTACAATGAAGTACACAAATGTGTATGAGAAATGAGGCAAAATCAGCTCTAACAGGCTGGAATTATATTTTAAAGCAACTATTACAACTATGCACCACAAAAATAAGTGAACCTATATTGAACAAAAAAATTTGAGTCCCTATTAGATAAATATGAATAGCTCCAGTTATAAAATAAATAGAATTTCTAACTTTGTAATTATGGTGCTTAAATAAAGATGTTTTATATATATTTACATAAATACATATATAAAGAAAATGTTGAAGAAATGTTGAAGAAAATGGGTACTACAGATGACTAGAGACAGGCTGTCACCAGGTCATCAGGCTTTATTTATTAAAAAATAAATTTTTAATTTTTTCAATGTGAATAAAAATATAATAATAATAATAATAATAATAATAAAGAGCTGGAGAGATAGTACAGTGGATAAAGCTATTGGCTAGAATACAGCAGGGGTAAATTTTTGGCACCCTTTATTGCCCCCAAGCCTTCCAGAATTGATTCTTAAGCACAGAGTCAGAAGACTTGAATAGTGCAAGGTGTAACCCAAAACCAAAATAAAAAAGAGTAAAAAAAAATATATATAGAATTTATTTGGGGTCAATGTGAAATACAAGCTGTTCAAGCACTTGCTTTACACATGACTGACCTGAGTTCAGTCCCTACGACCTATGTAGTAACCTGAATTTTCAGGAATGACCCCTAAATACAGGGCCAGAAGTAAACACTGCATGCTGTCAAATGTGGCCAAAAGGTAAAGAAAGAAAAATAGGGCATTGAAAATCTTTAAAGTCAATACTATTATCCAATCTGAAAATTAGGGGGTAAAAGGTAAGAGAGTAATGAGACAATATCTAACAGTTCACATCACATCATTGGAATCTCAGGAGGGAAAGAGAAAGAGATTGTGCAAATTACAGAATCTGTATGGTGGGGCCAGAGTGATATTACAGGAATTAAGGAATATGCCTTGCTTACAGCTCAATCTGGTTCAAATGCTGGCATCCCTGGTTCCACAATAATCAGTAGCGTGATCTCAGGTAATCCACAAACCCATGGTGTTGAGCATCACAGTCTTTCAAGCCCTTCTCAATTGGCCAAAAATTTTCTGCTGAGGTCTTTAGGCTTCCTGAGCACTGTTTTGGAAGCCAAAACAAACAAAAAATGATCCCATAATTCAAAATATGAAAATTTTAAGAAAATATAAAAACAAATATAATAAATTTAAGATCAAGATTCTATAAAACTAAAAATAGAAGAATATATTATGGGAAGCTACAGAAAATATGATATCTATATAAGATATATAGATTAAATAAGATATATAAGATTAAATAAGATATATAGAGATTAAAAGTAGCTATAAAATATAAATATAGACACCAAACAAAAGGTTAACTAGCTATAAAAAGCAGAGTAATTTTCTGGGAGCCAGAGAGATAGCATGAAGGTGGGGCATTTGCCTTGCATGCAGAAGACAGTGATATATATATATATATATATATATATATATATATCATATATCATATATCATCATATATGGTCCCCCGAGCCTGCTGAGGCCAAGTTCTGAGCATAGAGCCAGGAGTATCTCCTGAGTACTGCTGAGTGTGAACCCCAAACCAAAAATCAAAAAAAAAAAAAGTAAAAAAGCAGAGTAATTTTCAAAATGAGCAATATTCTAAGTGAGGGAAATGTAAAACTAAACTAAAGCACATAAAACCTAAATCCATATGAAACTCAATGAAGTTTACATTTTTTTTTTTTGGTTTTTGGGTGACACCCGGCGATGCTCAGGGGTTACTCCTGGCTGTCTGCTCAGAAATAGCTCCTGGCAGGCACGGGGGACCATATGGGACACCGGGATTCGAACCAACCACCTTTGGTCCTGGATCGGCTGTTTGCAAGGCAAACGCCGCTGTGCTATCACTCCGGGCCCGAAGTTTACATATATTGAATCATAAATTGGTGGAACAGAAAGAACACTGAAAGATCAATCACAATTATGGAAGGGACTTAATATTTTTCTCTCAGCAACTAATATAGTTACATAAGAAAATTGGTAAGTAGAAATAACAAACAATATTACAGTACAATATAGCTTAATTGATATTTATGTAATATTTCTAATAAATGCAGATGATACATTCATTCCCAGTGCACTTAAAATAATAACCAAAGTAGCCAATATTCAAGAATTAATAACATATAAATTAAATAAAAATATCAAACCAAGCTCTCCAAACCATGAGAAAACTAATATATACACAATTACAGATATTTGAAAAAAATCCCCCTAAAATTGGAAATGGAAACACTCCAATTGTACAAGAATAACATTCCAATTAAGCAAGAATTCAGAAGAAAAAATAGAAAATACTGTAAAGGAAAGAAAATAAGAATGACACATATCAAATTTGTTTGATTTATCTAAAACTATAGAAAATGGGGGCTAGAAAGATAGTGCAGTGGGTAGAACATGTATGTCACACACAGCCAACTTAGTACCTCATATGGCTCCTGAGCACTACCAGAAGTGATCTATTTACCATAAATCTTTGAGCACCCCTAAATAATGCAAACTACAAAGAAAAGAAAAAGAAAAAAATTTGAAACTGATTAGAAAATAATTTCTATTTCCCAGGCCAGAGAGTTACTACACTAGGAAGAGCACTTGCCTAGCACGTGGAAAAGAGCGAAATACTAACATTAATCTTATAGAAAATCTGGATAAAAATAGAGGCAAAATTATTAGGCCTATTGTTAACCTGACAGACTTTGCTAAGAAGAAAAATTAAAGTTAAGTATCATTTCATAAACATAGATAGAAAAATATCTTAACCAATTGAATTAAGTCAGAGCATATGGCCTGTGAGGGCTGTGATTCAAGAAGTAGAAGATATACATAGTTTGTATGTGTTTGTATAGAGATATAGTTTGCATGAAATCCTGAATTTGATCCCAGATAGGTATGTCCCCCTCACCCCCTACTCTAGCACCAGGCTGGCCCTGTGGCCAACACAGTATCATCAGTCCAGGCACCAACAACATAAATCTTACAACACTGCAGAGTATCAAGCTTTATTGGGTTTGGATCTTATTTAAATAAAAGTTACACTACATCATAGTTACCTCAGATATGGAAGGTTTGTTTAGCAATTAAAAAGCAAAGTAATGAACAATGTTCATATAATAAATAAGAAATAAAACTATGTTCATTTTAATGTATAAAAGAAAATTTTGAAAAATTATTCTCATTTTCTTTCAACCAATCTCATCTTAAAATCTGAATTAAACAATAATACATTTTGATGTTACAAGAAAAAAATGGAATTTCAAGTGATTAATATAATCTAGTCTCTCATTTTTTTTTTTTTTTTGGTTTTTGGTTTTTGGTTTTTGGGTCACACCCGGCGGAGCTCAGGGGTTACTCCTGGCTGTCTGCTCAGAAATAGCTCCTGGCAGGCACGGGGGACCATATGGGACACCGGGATTCGAACCAACCACCTTTGGTCCTGGATCGGCTGCTTGCAAGGCAAACGCCGCTGTGCTATCTCTCCGGGCCCGTCTCTCATTTTTTAAGACACCAGACCTTTTTAATAATCATGAATTCTAGCTCTGCCTCTTAAATAGAAGGGGAAACGAGGGTTCCAGGACCAAACAGATATGAGATCACTAATAGTAAGCCAGACAAAGAGGGGTCCACCTACTCTAGCAGCCCAGGGGGTGATGGTGGGGTATATGGGTTGTAGAAAGGGAACTGGAATGGGGGAGGACATAGTTGGTGATGGGTATTACCCTGATTCAATGTTAATATGTACCTAAAACACTACTGTGAAAGATATGTAAGCCATTATAGAAAAAAATATGTTTTTAATCATAAACTTTCTTTGACTTACATGTATTATTATATCAATTATATTATATGTTATGTTATGTCACTATATTATGTTATGTTAGCTTACCTCATTATGTTAATCAATTTTGTCTCTTGAATAAATTCTTACAATAAAAAAAATAAAAAAAATCATGAATTCTTTCTATCTCAATTTAAATAAGAGAACTTAATGCCAAACACTTTCTAAGATTCCCACTGATCAAAATATTCCTAGAAAAAATGAGAATGAAGACACAAATTATTAGATTTTGTAGAACACAGCAAAACCAGTATTAAGTGAAAATTTATAGCTTTGCAACCATTCATTAGGAAGAAAGAAAAGGCCATATTGGCAACTTAAGAAATTGGAAAAGAATCAACAAAATGAGCTGAAAGTAGGCAGGCTGAAGAAAATAATAAAACTTAGAAGTAGAAATTAATGAACTAAACACCCAAAAAGCAATTCAAAAGAACAATGAAAGCCAGAGTTGTTTTTGTTGGAAAAAATAAACAAGATCAATAAAACATTAACAAAACTCATTAAGAATGAGAGAAAAAATTACAAAATCAAATCAGAAATAAAAATGATGAAGTCACTACAGATACTACAGAAATTCAAGGATATTACAGAGAAATTACTAAGAGATTACCTTGAGAAACTCTATGTCACAAAACAAGAGAACCTGGATGATATGGATGAATTTTTGGACTCATGAAACATCTCAATTTTAAACCAAGTTAATCTGGAGAACCTGAATATACAATCACAATTCAGGAAATTAAAATGGTAAACAACTTCCTAAAAACAAAATCCCCAGACCAGATAGATTTAAAGTGAATTCTTTCAAACCTTTAAAGAGTATGCCAATACTCCAATACTAATGCCATTACTTTTCAGGCTTTTGCAGAAATTGAAGAAAAAAAAAACATATCCATATATTTTCCATGAAGCTAAAATCACCCTGACAGCAAAAACAGAGACAACACACAAAAAATGAGAATTATATGTTGATATATTTGACACAAACATATAGAAACATCCTCAACAAAACATTAAATATCATACAGCATGACCATACATCATTCCAGAGATGGTTTAATATATGCAAGTAAATCAATGTAATATGCAATACAATGAAGAAATAATAAAAATCATTATAGCAATATATATAAAGCAAGTATTTGATAAGATCCAGTACCCATTAATTGTAAAAACTCTCAACAAGGTGAAAAATGGAGGAACATTTTTTAATATTGTCAAAGCTACTTACCACAAATCCATTGCAAGCATCATACACAATAGAGAAAAACTGAAAGACTTTCTTCTAAGATATGGCACAAGACAAGATTTCCTGGTCTCATCACTTCCATTCATTGTAGTAGTGGAAGTCCTTACCATAGCAATGAGGCAAGAAGAAAGAAGAGTATCCACATAGGAAAGGAAGAAGTCAAATTCTTGCTGTTTGCAGATGATATGATGTTGTTCTAGGGAATTAAGAGTCTTTCTTTAAAAAAAAAAAAAAACTTCTAGAAACAATAGATTTGTAAAGTGAGAAGCTGCAAAATTCTTACAAAAAATTCATTGGTTTTTTCAATATACAAAATAAGAGAAAAATATTTATTTAAAAATACTATTCACAGTTGTGATTTAGAAAATGAAGTACCTTGGAATCAATATAACTAAAGAGGTGAAAGATTTATACAAAGAAAAGTACAACACACTGCTTCAAGAAATATAATAAGACACAAGTAAATGGAAACATTTACTCATGGATTGGAAGGATTAACATTATTAAAATGTCAACACTTCCCAAAGCATTCTATGGATATAATGCAAACCCTTTCAGTATATTCAGGACATTTTTCAAAGAAGTATATCAGACACTCCTGAAATTCATTTGGATCAATGAACGTCCATGAAGAGCTAAAGCAATCCTTAGCAAAAGGAGATGAGAGACATCACATTTCTCAACTTTACACTGTATAGAAAGTAGTAGTCACTAAAACAGCATGTTATTGGAATAAAGACAGACTCTAAGATCAATGAAATAGACTTAAATATTCAGATGTGGCCCCACAGTTTTACGATTACTATTTGATAAAAAAGCAAAAAATATAAAGTGGAGCAAAGAATGCCTCTCCAACAAGTGGTGCTAGAAAATCTAGTAAACTGCATGCAAAAAAAAAAAAAAAGAACTCAGACCTCTCTTTAAGGACATGCACAAAGGTAAAATAAAAATGCATTAAAGACCTTGATATCAAACCTGAAACCATAAGGTGCATAGAGGAAAACATCAGCAAAACACTCAATGTCTAAGGCATCATCAAGGAGAAAACATCACTGTCCAAAAATGTAGAAGCAAAGATAAACAAATGGGACTACAATGAACTGAAAATTTCTGCACCTCAAAGGAAATAGTGACTAGCTACCCTTGGAATGCAAAAAAACTATTCACACAATATACATCAGGCAAGGGTTAAAATTAAAAATATGCAAGGCACTGAGAAAACTGAGATAATTATTAAAATGATAGTAATTATTAAACTGAGAGAAAAATAGTATATAACTACATACAAAAGTGAGGAGAAGAAATGAACAGACATTTCCTCAAAGAAAAATTCAGATAGCCTTAAGACATATAAAAAATGTTTCATAATGTAATCATCAGAAAGATGCAAATAAAAACAATAACACCATACTACAGAGATTGGCACACATCACAAAGAACAAGAACAACCAGTGCTGGCATGGATGCAGGGAGAAAGACTCTCATTCATTGCTGGTGGGAATGCAGACTGGTCCAGCCCTTTTTGAAAATGATAAAGAATATTCCAAAACCTAGAAGCAATTTAAGTGTCCAAAAATAGATGACTGGATAAAGACATTACAATACACATGCACAATAGAATACTATTCAGCCTCAAGAAAGAAATGAAATCATGCAATTTGAAGCCACACTGGTGAAATGTGAATGTATCATACTGAGTTATTCAGAAAGAGAGGGACATCACACTTATATTGTGTATATAATAGACTCATCTCTCATATGTAAAATATGAAGAAACATAGAGTATAATAATATTAAAACAACAGAAAATGAAAACTTCCTGTTAGTAGATAGCTTTTTTGGTTGGGGAAGAAAATGTGACAGTGGGGCTGTGGTGGAGTAAAGTGGACACTCTGGAAACTTTTATGCATTAAATCCTACCAACAGTACTTTTATAAGCCATGAAGTCTAACATCAAATTCAAGAATAATAAATGAAAGACCAAAAAGTTGCCTCAGTGTTGGTTTAAATGGCTTACAGTAATTCTGAGAATTTCATTTATTAGAATAATACACTAAACACAAAATTCTAATTCAAAATTAATGGGAACTAAATTATTATTTTACATTTTGATTATGTTTACTCATTATAACCAAGCCTTAGAAATTATAACAATGCTTAATATTCTTACAATTTCTATCTTTAACCTCTGTAACATCTATTTTTATGCTTTGGAAAAGTATTGCTAAAATTGTGTGTAAACTTATGAGTTTTAATTTGATATCTTATTAAGTTATAAATAGTATTAAAACAATAAATAAGTTTACCATATCTGAGTTTAAATTTTTGGATTAATATGAAACAAATCATTGAACCTTATAGGGACACAGAAAATGTTGGATTTATAGGTGCAATTTCACTATGTAAGTGAATCTAATTAATAAAGTTTATAAATAAAGCCAAACAATAACTTCAGTGAAATCATGGGTGGTTTACATTGCTTCTCCTTTTCCTAAATACAGGAGATTTCTATTTCCAAGACTTATTTAATAATTATTTTACTAATTTTAATTCATTTATTCATTAATTTTATTAATATTTCTCAGACTTTTTAATAATTAGGTTAATATCTTGTAATTAAATTCTTGCCAACAAGACTATGTCACTTTGATCTAAGAGGGTTAATAACAGAAGTGACAGAGAAGGGCTTCAAGGTGGAAAAATTACAGATCAATAAGTTACATCAGGGGACATACTGATGAAGACCACCTTACTTGGATCAGTCTATGACTGATACAGCTTGATACATAGGAGATAAATTTTGTTGCACTTAATCACTTGAAATTTGAGTTTTATATGTTACTGTAGCATGACTAAATTTTTCTTGATTAAAATTTTAAAGCTCTCTTAAATTAATTTTAAACTATATCTATGTAGCACTTATAATATGACAACGAGGAAATGACAACTTGACCCAAGACCAAGTTGTCTTATCACCTCACCTAACACTGGATGGAAACCAGAAGATGTACTGTCTTTTGAACAGCAAAAAATAAGAGCACCATGTACAGAACACTGACTGACAGCTGCGACTGGGCAGAACTATCCTTGGGACTGTTAAGGAAAACCCTGCCCTAGACTGTAGACCAGAACTCTTATTAAAAAATAAAAAATAAATAAAAAAAAAAGGATTTCTTATTGCAGAAGCCCAACTTGGACAACAGAGGCTGAGCAGAACCCTTAGATCAATAATATCCCATACTTCTGCTTGGGGACTGAATGAAAACAGGGAGCATCTGATACAGAAGACTGTACATAACAATGGTAGAACAGAACCTTTAGAACCATAAAGACTAACCTAGACCCTGTCCTAGGACCTGTACAAATGCCAAGACCGCTGGATACACTGGCCTCATTGTCTCACCCACAACTGAGAGGAAAGTTTCCTGGCACCACATACAAAGCTCTTGGGATGAGGTAATGAACACCTATGGAGCCAGGGGTTGATTCCATGATGGTATGCTTCAAGGATGGAGAAGCCCTGAATCTCCTAAGCCACGGGAATTCCCAATCTCCCCCAATGCTTACTGTGCCTATACAAAAAAAAAAAAAAAAAAAAAGTGGAGGGAACACCAAACCCTACCACTGCAGCACCCCTTCTTTTTCTTGTTCTGTTTTGATTTGTTAGTTTTTAACTTCATGTTCCTTCTTTCCTCCACTTTTCTCTTCCCTTTTCACTCCTGTGGTTATTATTTGGTGATTTTTTTTCTTTTTCTTCTTTTTCTCTTTCTTTTTTTTTTGGTATTTGTGGCCAATTTTTTCTCTCTTCCTTTTTTCTTCTTTTTTTTCTTTTTTCTCTTTTCTTCTTATCCTTTTTATCGCAAACGACAACAGAATAGACAATCTACAACAAGCTATAAAGTAAAGACCAGTTGCACTAGTATTCTGGAAGAAAGGGAGGGATGCATGCTGGAAACGGGGGTGGAGGGAGGACAGCACTGGGGTGGGAGTGCCCCTCATTCGTTGTCACTATGTACCATAATAATGCTGTAAAAATAAAAAATAAATAAATAAAAATGTTATAACAAGGCATTTGAATCTAATTTTGTCAATTTAGCACTCACTTTTCATTTTATCATAAAGTTTTATGATTCATTTATTTTACTATAAAGTTTGCAAAAAGAAAACTTTTATAACATCAGCTAGGATCTATATTTACAGTTTGTCATGTTTTTTATTATAATTTCCTCATGTTCATCTCTCTGTTACCAGTAGTCAATTGTATTTTTGTTATATTTCTTTTATTTCTTGCTTTTTGTTATATTTCAAAATAAGTTACAAACATTAATACATTTCCTCCCATTTATTTTATTTATTTATAATCTATAAATAATTACAATTTATATATTTATTTTTAATTTTATTATATTGGTATGTATGCTCTTGTTTACATCATTATTGACACATTTCTATCATTAATAACTAGGTTATCATTGACTAGATTATCATTAATTAACCAGAATTCAAAATATTTGAGGTGGGACTTAAAAAGGGTTCTGTAAGTCATTACCAGTCATACTTGGTCAAAGAAGATGATCAATTCAATACTGGGACCTGGAAGTGCCTGAAGCCACCAACATCACACCAACTGGTGCTTGGAAGCCTCCAGGTCAGTACCTAGAGAGCAACAAAATGGTATATACTACAGAGGCTGATTCATAGCTTTTATGTTTTTTTCTAAAATAAATGTACTTTAGTTTTTATATTTAGGTAGATGATGATTCCCGGTGACCCATAAGGTCCCCCAAGCCAGGAGTAAACCCTTGAGCATCATTGGATGTGGCCCAAAAACAAAACAAAACAAAATAATAAAAAACAAGAACAAAGAAGAGGATTGTAATTTTGTGGCATATACTAACAGATTTACAGGTAAAATTACATAATATCTGAGACATTTTTCAAAACAACTCAGAAGAGAAGATGCTGAGAAAATAACACTGAGTAGGTATGATGGTTGTTAAAAGTGGAGAAAGTAAATAGAAATTTACAGACTGTTCTGTCTGCATTTGTTAATGCATTAAAATTAAAGTGGTTCCAACAGCAGTCAATTAAGATGTAATTAGAATGTCTTTGTTTCTGAGCATTTGGGAAAAAAGATGTCTTTTTGGTCAAGATAAAAGAATAGAGTTGTTAAATGCAATTAGAACATGGATAATAAATAAAGATCCACTGGAGTCTTTTATTAAACTTTTCCAGTAAGCACTATGTGACTTCATTTATTTGATCTGCACAGCATGAACATTCAGTGTTCTTAGAACAGGAAGCAAGTTGAATTTTACACCTGGAAAAAAAATAACCATTAGTATGTGGAAGCTTAACTTTTGCCTGTGATTGATGATGGATGAGAATGGTCTACATCTGTTCCTCTGTCTTTTTAATTTTTTGTTTGTTTGTTTGTTTGTTTGGGGGCCAACCCTGTGACGCTCAGAGGTTACTCCAGCTATGTGTCAGAAATCGCTCCTGGCTTGGGGGACCATATGGGACAAAGGAGGTAGAACCGTAGTCCGTCCTTGGTCAACCGCATGCAAGGCAAATGTCCTACTGCTGCACCACAATATGGCCCCAACTGTCTCTTTAATTCTTATCTAAATACATTGAAGAGAGTTCCAATAGGTAATTGAAAAAGACTTTCAATTCTGAATTCTTTTCCACATCTCATTTTCATGCCTGAAATCTCAACTGTTTAATAAGGACATTGTGATTCATTCCTTGTCTTCATGGTAAGGAAAAGAATTGGGTTTTAAAATTTGGCCATTAAAACTACTCAGCCACAAAAAAAAGAGGGAAGAAAATGTCAGATTCATCGAGGTGCATAGTCTTGCCTGGAGGAAGAAGAGTTAAAACATTCTTAAGAGATTAAGCTCACGCTCAGGGGGGTAGTTAATTATTGTTGTTTGATTACTTTTATGTCTTTTCTAGAACTAGGCTGGAGGTATTAAATCTCTGGTGGCAATTAGGTGGGTTTTCAGATGTGAAAAACTATGTCAGCAGTGAGAACAAACACCACACAGATCTAAGTTCAACACGTCTTGAATGGACAAAGCCTATTAATGAAACATCCACACATTTTTAATTTTCTCTTGCATGTTTAATCTAACAGGGTTACTGTTTCCTTGTACATCTTTTTATTTTTCAGATCAACAGTAGGAAATAAGAATTTTAGACAAATTTGTTTGAAAACAAACAAATCATGTAATCTAATATAGTTCCCATGGTGTTTTCCATATAATATTACTTTTAGGCAAGAAAGAGAGGAATAAAAGTCCAAATAAATTTAGAAACTTAATTACACAGAAGAAGTTCATACTTATCACAGGGTTTGTAAGAATATTTAGTATGTTATTGTGACTAATGAATTGCTAAATGAGGTGCCAGAAAGATAGCCTTGCATGTGATCGACTTAAGAGGGACCTGGCTAAATTCCGGCATCCCATATGGTCCCTAGCCTGCCGAGGTAATTTCTGAGTGCAGAGCCAGGTGTGACCCCTGAGTGCCACTGGGTGTGGCCCAACAACCAATTAATCAATAATAAATTAAATAAGAAATTGCTAAATGAGGCAGATATTATGTTTTTCCTCAATTTTACTTGACCGTACATCTCTTTATTTTAAAAAGCAAAATACTATATGTAAAACTCTAATTCTATTTAAAACTGAAATTTATTTTAGAGATGGGGGGACCAGGAATTGTCTGGTCCATAAAAAAGGAGCTGACAAACCAGGCTTAGATTTTGATTCTCTACTCCATTTCTTAACTCCCTTGTCAAAGCAATTCCCCTTGTTTGGTGCACAAATACATTGATCATTGGATTTTTTTTTCTTCACAAAAACTAAGTTTAGAGGACCATAAATATCATTACTTCTTACAGTTCAGGCAAAGATGGATAAGGAAAGAAATCTTGAAAAGTGTTGGTTTAGGTCAGGTGGTACAGCAGTTAGGATGCTTGCCTTGCAAGCAGCCATTTAATTCTGGGTACCCTATCTGGTCTCTTGAGCTTGTGAGGAGTGTATTCTTGAGCGCAGTATGAGGAGTGAGTGCTGTGCACCATTGAATGTGACTCCAAAATAAAAACAAATAAACAGAAAGTACTTGGTTAGGGTCTGGGCAATTGTATACAAGACAAGTTAATTGTCCTACATGAAACAACCCGGTGAAAACTAGCACCACATATAGTCTCCAAAGCACTATTAGGGGTTATTCTTGGTCACAAAGGCAGGAATAGCTCCTGAGCATTACTGGCCTTGGCCTTCCATAAAAGTAAAACTAAATTTAAATAAAGGTATTTCAGATCTTTGGATGGAATATAGGAACAACGTTGAGTTTATCACAATCACTATTCATTATAGTATCTTTTTTTTTGCATTTTTTAAAACTTTTATTGTGACCAAAGTGCATTAAAAATCTTTCACTGCATCATTTATGGTACATAGTGACAATGAATGAGGGGCATTCCCACCACCAATGCTGTCCTCCCTCCGCCCCTGTTCCCAGTATGCATCCCATATCTCCCTCCTCTACCCCCCAGAATGCTAGTGCAACTGGTCTCCACTTTACGGCTTGTTGTAGATTGAGCATCCATTCCACCATCATCGGAGATAAAAAGGATACAAAAAAGGAGAGAAAAAAATTTGGTGACAACTACCAAAAAAAGAAAGAAGAGAGAGAAAAAAAAAAGAAAAGAGAAATGGAAGAAAAGCATTTTGTAAAATTGTTATTTGACTTCTTAAAATTCAATCTACCTTACATAGGGGTTTTCTTCTCAGGGGGTGCTCTCTCATAACAACAAATCTCTTGACCTTCATTTTTTTCTTTTGGGGGGAGAGCGTTGAGGGGCACACCTACATCTGCACTCTGGTGTCACTCCTGTAAGTACTCAGGGAATTATATGGGGTGCTAGGATTCAAACCCTGAAGACTCCATGAAAGGTAAATAAATGCCTACTCACTATACAATTGCTCTGGCTCACCATCTCCTTCTCTGAACTAGCTCTTTCCCCTTAGAACATTATATAACAGAGCAGCACCTGGATTTCTCTATCAGTTAAATGGAGTCATAGAATTGATGTGAAAATTGAATTAATAAAGAGGCTTGCCACATATGTTTGTCATCACTTAAGCACAAAACTATAGCCTAAAACAAAAAAAGTTGAGTCATAATTTGCCATATGATATACCCAAAGGCAAAATGAGTAACCATTTTCATCTGATCATAAACAATATGCAGCATTAACTAAAGAAAATGAACATCAGCTAGCAGAAGGAATCATTTTCTCTGAAATTTAATGGGCATGGAAGCTAACTATCTATGAATAATCAGAATGCCTTTTTCACATATCTCAGACTAATATTTGAAGTTCATTTTCAATTTTCATTCTTAATATGCTTTTGGCAAAATCATCTTTTCTGTAATTTTACAGCTGTCTCTAGTTTCTTGTCGGTCAGTATTTCAAAAAAGGAACTTTAAACTTAGACGACCTATTAAGCAAAATAAAAAATTATCTAAAAAAAACTTAGAATAATGCAATAAAGAAGTGATATGCTATGTAGCTAAATATGGATAAAATTCTTGACTTCACTGTATTTTTAAATCCATCACTGTCCTATTTGGCTAAAAGATTCCACTGGAAGGATATGATTCCTCAGATATGTGGGATCAACTAACTAAAGAATTTTAAAGAATACAAGAGATTCCCAAATAGAATGAGTCTTAAGTTTGACTATATTAAAAAGCACCTGGAGAGGTATTAAAATGCATAAATTTAATTCTTATCTCTAGCATTTCTGGTTCAAAAGGCCTATGATGTAACATAATAGAATTTTTGTAAGTAAAGGTCTTGTGCCATATCTCCAGTTCTCAGTCCTTTCAAAGTCAAAAAGAAAGAAATAAAGGTCTTGTGAATCAGGGATTCTAGTTCTCTTAGTATTCAACCCACACTTTCTACTTTACATGATCATGACTTTAACTTGCAGAGATCTAACAAACAAGTTTCTTGTTTTTGTCTTTCAGAGGAACATGTGAATATGGATGTCAGGGATAAACTAAAGTAATCTGAGACCTTGAAACAAACAAATCTCTATAGAGATACAAATCTGCATTTTCTTTTTTATCTTTCCCTTCATTTTATATATATATATATATATATATATATATATATATATATTTTTTGGGGGGTCACACCCGGCAGTGCTCAGGGGTTACTCCTGGCTGTTTGCTCAGAAATAGCTCCTGGCAGGCACAGGGGACCATATGGGACACCAGGATTCGAACCAACCACCTTTGGTTCTGGATTGGCTGCTTGCAAGGCAAATACCGCTGTGCTATGTCTCTGGGCCCTCATTTTATATTTTTAATAATAATTTCTTTTTTAAACACCATGGTTACAAACATTCGTCATTGATTTTGAGCCATATAATGAATGCACACACAACCCTTCAAAAGTACAACTTTCCCACCACCAATGTCCCCTATTTCCCTCCTACACTATTTCCTGTTGAACCAGACATTGTATTTCTTTGTCATTGTTAAGGTAGATGCTAGTGTAGTTATTTCTCTAACTGTACTTACCACTCTGTGGTAAGCAGCTGGTCCTTCAAGTCCTCATCTTTATTGTTTCTGTTTATTATTACTATACTCTCTTTTATTTTTCTTAAATTCCACTGATGAATGAGATTATTCTGTGTTTATCTCTCTCCCTCTGGCTTATTTCATTCAACATAGTAGTCTCCGTGTCTATTTATATATATAGGCAAATTTCGTGACTTCATTTATTTTCTAAAATCTGCTTAGTATTCCATTGTGTAAACGTACCAGTTTGTTAAGCTTTTGGGTTCTTTCCAGAATGTGATCAACAAAATGCACCCAAAAAAACCCCAAAACCCCCAAAAAACAAATAAACAAAACAAAAAAACAAACAAACAAAAAAACCCAGGAAGACAGAATGAAATAAAAAATAAAAGGTTAGCGTAGAAATCAACAAATGAGAATTCAAAAAAAAGATATCAAAAAAGATATTTGAAAAAAATAAGCAAGATCAATAAACTACTAAAAAACTTACAAAAAGAGAGAGAAACTTAATATACTGAATTAGAATGAAAAGGGAGGAGATAACTACAAACACTACAGAACTTTAAAGGGTAATCAGCAATTACTTTGAGAAACTATACCATAAAACATGAAAACCTGAAAAGAATATAAATTCTTGGATTCATAATTTTCCAAGATTGAACCAAGATGATCTAGCTTATTTGAACAGACCCATCACTACTAAAGAAAATTAAAATGGTATTAAAAATCTTCCCAAAAACAAAAGTTCAGGACCTGATGAATCCACTAGCAAATTCTTTCAAATAATTTAAGAGGACATACTGCCTAAACATTTCTGGTTCTTCCAGAAAATTGAAGAAACAGAAACATTCCCAAATAGTTTTTATGAAAGCTGACAGAGAAGCCACAAAAACAGCAGACATTTGGAAGTGACTGTACTCACCAGAGGTAGGTGAAGTGGTTTTGGTAACAGGAACTCAGAAAAATACCAACAGAATCAAAATAAAGCATATATTTAAAATATGTTTTCATCAGCTTTACAGTCAAAAACTTCAGAGTTGACTCCTAGTACAATAGGACCCCGAGACCTCTTGAAGTAATTCATGAGTACTGGATGAGAAGTAGCCTCTGAGCACAACCAGAATGGTGTTGTGCTCAATAAACTGCTATGTTCGTTGGTAAGGTTGCAAGGTAGACCCTGTTTCCTGAATAACCTTCCTGCTCATATTCCATGAGAATAGGGTCTTCCATGATCACAAACTCCCCATGAGGTTTAACTAGTTCCTATGGGATTTAGCTGTCTCTTTTTTCCTTAGTAAATCATTAAAATGCATACAATGAGTTATTGTGTATTTTAATCCACAGAGTTGATCTAAAACAAACATCAATATAAAATAGTCCACAAGGAAGGTCTAATTATTATAACATTAAATCCTTCCAAGTAAAGAGTTTGAGTGTGTCTGTAGAGGATTTGGGAAGTAACAAATTTAAGAGCAAAAGAAGGATAAACCTTCCTCTAAGAAAATGTAAAAGCTACTCTTAGATTATACCTATGATTGTGTCCTTATTCAATGTGCTGCCTAATTCATATGTAGATGAGCACAGTTTGAATGGACAGAAACACATTAAAATAGTATGAGCTTGAGAGACAAATAAACCTGGATTTTATGTTTTAGAGCTGCCTGTTTTTGATATTTCATATAACCTTTTCAAGGTTGGTTATATATCCATAAAACAGAACTAACCATCTATTTCTTAATGCTATAAAACTAAAATGCCATAAGTAGCTTATTTCTGTGCATTCTGTTTATCATGGCTAGTTCACCCTACATCATGCTCTATCACAGCATCTTTAACTTATCATGTTATTGTCTCTTTAAAAATTAATTTAGTTAGGGGCCGGCAAGGTGGTGCTAGAGGTAAGGTGTCTGCCTTGCAAGCGCTAGCCAAGGAAGGACCACGGTTCGATCTTCTGGCATCCCGTATGGTCCCCCCAAGTCAGGGGCAATTTCTGAGCACTTAGCCATGAGTAACCCCTGAGCATCAAACGAATGTGGCCCTAAACACCAAAAAATAATTAATTTAATCAAATGAGAAAGAAAATAAAATTTTAAAGACACAGTTCTATGCTATTTTATATTTTTTCAATCAAGTTAGTATTATGTTTATAAAATGTAAATTTTAAGAGCTGAAACAATATTACAGTGGATTGGACATTTGTCTTGCATGCAGTTGACCCAGGTTTGATCCTTGGCACTCCATGTGGCCCCCTGAGCACCACTAGGAATGATCCTTAAGTACAGACAGGAATTAGCCCTAAACACCACTGGGTGTGATCCCAAAATCTATGCTTCTATTTTCTAAAGATAATGAGGACTGTGGAGACAGTATAACAGGTAGTACTTGCTTTTTACACTGCTGATCTGGATTCAATATCAAGTATGCCACATGGTCTCCCAGGCACATGCAGGAGTAATCCCCGAATCCTTTAGAATTCCTAGGAATTCCTAGAATTATTCCTAGAATCCCAGGAATAATTCCCGAGTACCACTTCATATACTTCTTCCCTCCTTCAAAAAAAAAAAATCAAAGTTACCAATCACTAAAAAAAGATGGAAAGATGGAAAATTTTAAAATAAAAGTCAGGAACTGAAGAGATAATGCAGGTTTTATTTTTTTGCTTGAATATAGTGAACCCAGGTTCAATATCAGGCATCCTGTAACTCTTCCAGAGGTAACAGACCCAAGAGTTTAACTTGAGCATCATAAGATGTGGTCCAAAGTGAGATAGACAGAGATAAAGAGAGACAGAAAAAGAAGCATAAGGGGAAAAACACTAATTCTTTACTTCTTGATTTCCTGGAAGAGTATATATATTTTATATCTTTATTTAAGCCCCATGATTACAAACATGTTTGTAGTTGGGTTTCAGTTATAAAAAGGAACACCGCCCCTTACAGTGCAAACTTCCCACCACCAATGCCTTCCTCCCCCAGCCCCTATCTGTATTTGAGACAGGCATTCTATTTTTATTTCTCTTACCCACTACCATTGTCATGATAGTTTTCAGTATACTTATTTTTCTAACTGCACTCACTATTCTTTGTGGTAAACTTCATATTATGGGCCAGTCCTTCCAGCCCTCATCTCTATTGTCTCTGAGTATTATTACAATAATGTCTTTTTTAGAATTACTTCTGCAGACAAGTCTTCTATTCTGTCTAGGAAATGACAGGAAGAAAAGTCACATATTAAATCATGGAAGAGAAAAATGACAAAGAAGGTGTGACTTTCTTATTAAGAGGTCCAATGACAGAGTTAAGTAGTGATGTTCAAACCTATGTTTTCTTTCTTTTTCTTTATTCTCTATAAAAGAATACTTACTTGGCAAAAACTTTCATAGAAAGCATAAATTATAGCCACTGGTAAAAGACTCAGTGAAAATAATTTATTTCTTGCCATTTTTAGCAAAAATATTTGTATCCCAGTTCCAGATCACAATGGAAAAGCTATGTAACCTAAAGTTTCTCTGAGACTCTCGAAAAAATTCTCACTCAAAGAATAAGAATTTATGACCTAAAAAAAAAAACAAACCAATCTCTTGCATCCATTTATTTATGTCTCAGATATATTTAATGCCCAGTAACCATTTCCACTAACCACCACTGATTTCAGCAGTCACTTTAGTGGGCAGTTCTGTGTACAATGACAGTATTCTACTCACAATTCAGCTGTATCTTTCCTGTTTTAGACCTTTGGGCAATCCACTCTCAATACTATAGGTAGATGTCTACTCAGTGGGATTACAACCAAGAGTTTCACAGAAATTCTTGCTCCAGGGATAATCTTCATTAAATAATGAAATGACATCTGGAGTCAATGGATAAATGCCCCAGCCTCCAGTGTTTGAACATCTCCCAGAGCCATTCTATTCTCAAATCTCCCATGCCATGCTGCAATTTTTCTTTGACTTTTCTTCCTTCTTACCTTAACTTTTCTTGTTCTCTTCCTTCTTCATGTAATTATATTCCAAATAAATTATTTGCACCCGAATGTCTCTGTTGCATTACCTTTCTCCACACTTGTTCAAGTTTTATTTTCTCTGCAAATTGCAATAATTCATTTTCTTATTATATCTAAATTTATTCTTTTTCAAATTTTCTAAAAGACTTTTTAAAAGTCATATGATATCACTATACCACTTAAAACTTCTAATTTTTTTGCTTGTTTAGAGCAAAAGCTAAACTCCTAGCCAGGATCAGTGATTTTCTAAACCCAACCCAAACTATATTCTTTAATAAACAACTGGGCCCAAAGAAAATGAGGCAAATCAAATCCCAGAAAGATTCAATGCTTAGCCTAATTACAGTTTATTCTCTCTCAAAATTTAAATCTAATACAAATTAATCTGGAATTCTCTGATAATAATAAGGATATAGTAGAAATAAAATCGGCTTGGGTAGGGAGAAAGCTCGCAGTACTGGAGTGCATGTACATTGATACTTTGCATATAGTACGCTTTGCCTGATTTCAAGACTTCTGGGTGTCACAAGCACAGCAGACATCTTGAGCCTTTTCTCTGCTCTGCTTCAGCCTTGGAACTTTGATCCTAAGGCATCCTTCCCTGAAAGCTCTTCTCTGGAGGTGAGTCATCCTGCCCACTGAGAGTAGAACTAGCAGACTTCTGCTGTGTGTCAGGAGCAGAGCAGACATCTTGGGCCTTTTCTCTGCTTTGCTTCAGCCTGGGAACTTTTATCTTCTTTGGCATCCTTGCCTGAGGGCTAGTCCTCAGAGGTGAGTCTTCCCAACCACAAAGGGTGGAGCCAGAGGAGCACCATTACTACGCTCACTTCATCTAGCTTATGAATACACTACAACATGTAGAAAACTCCACAATACAAGCGTGACAATGGGGAAACAATGCAGGCCAACACCATGCATAGAGAATGAAGATAGCAACTCTGATGTCCTGAGCACAGTCTTAGTCTCCCAAATATTGAGTTTAGAGAAGAAATATGGAGGGTGCTCACAGAACTCAAAGAAAGCATAAATCGAGTCAAACAAAATACAAATAAAAATCAAGGATGCCTTAAAGTCTCTTTAATAGAATAACAGCAGCTGAGGATAGAATCATTGAGCTAGAAGATGAGATGCATAAAAACTCCATACATCAGAAGAGATCAGACAAAAAGGCTTAAAAATGATCAGACAATGAAGAATTACTCAAAGAATGTGAACAGATAAAAATAGAAGTCTTTGATATGTTCAACAGAAACAGCTTAAACATTTTTGGAGCCCCAGAGACTCAGGAAGAAAATTTCCAGGAAGAATCAATAGTCAAGGACATCATTACAGAGAAACTACCAAAGCTAAAGACTACATGCGACCAAATCCTGCATGCCCAAAGAGTACCAGCTAAAAGAAGCCCAAAGAAAAGCAATGTCAGATTTCATACCCAGCCCCTCAATAATCAGAATATGCTCTAAACACTGCTGGATGCCACCCTACTTCCCACTGCTGCCTACATAGAGACCTTTTCCTCTAAAGTCTAGAAGGCTAGAACAGAGAGCAAGGTACTATGTACTAGTATGCAACTAACCTGGTACCTCATAAGGTCCCCTAAACACCAGTACAAGAAATTCGTGAGCACAGAAGGAGGAGTAAGCGATGATCATCACTAGGTATGACCCCAAGACACAAAAAAAGACTTTCTGGAATAACTTATTTTTTCTAATAACCTTGCCTTTCAGACTACAAAAACAACAAAAAAGAGGGCCAAACTATTTTCTTAGCTTATTATCAGTTCTCTTCCTTCTTTTTCTTCTTGTCCTTTTCTTTTTTCTTTTCTCTCATCTCTTTTCTGAACCCTTTTCCACTCCTTTTTCTCTGCTCATTTTTCCCTTCAGTTCTCTTCTTTTCCCTTCCAATCTCTTTCCCTTTTCTTTTTTCATTTACTTTTTTTCCTTGTCATGGATCTAACAAAAGAACTACATTAAATCAGTTGCAGTGTTCTACATCTGAGTTTCATCCTCAACTGTAGATTTTTTTATGCAGTCCATACTATTCCTCATACTTGTAGTCTTCTGGATATTATAAACTTCTTTCTTATATGAACATGTTATATCTCAATGGTATCTCTGTACCATTGTGAAATACACAAATTTGTGTATCTCATATCAAAGCAATCTCTTTTAATGTTAATGGACTAAATATTAAAAGACACAGAGTAAAAAAATTGGATTAGAAAATTTAACCCAATATTCTGCCACCTGCAAGAAACTAATCAAAGTTAAAGGTTAGAAAAATCCCTTCAATTAAGCAATGACCTCATAAAGGTTGTGATGGCCATACTAATATCAGAAGACATTGACTTTAGGCTAAAAGGTTATAAGAGACAGAGAGGGTATGCCTTAATAATCAAAGGGGAAAAAATCACATTCCTAAATATAAATTTATCCAGTGAGGAGCCTAAACAAAGTTAACAAAATTAATCATTTATATGAAAAAGTGGAGGCATAGTTTGAGATGATAAGAAATGGAGTGGCAAGCGCCATTTGTAGAATTTTCTAGTTCATAAAAATATTCCATATGTTATCATTTATCCTTGCTTTTATAGCTAGAAAGTATGAAAGTCATTTGTTGAAATGGCAGAGCCACAAGATAAACATATCCAAAGGCCTAAAATTCCTCTCTTTATGAGACACCCTTATTTGTATGGATTTTACCTATATAAGAATAATTAAATTCTGTTTAAACCACTGAAATTATTTTTGTTTTCCTTTTTACAAACATTAACATGACTTTAGCTTTCTAAATTTTAAAAGATTTTGACTTCAATATTTACCATAAAAGTTCTTAGATTCTGCCTTGTAATATAGCAAGCCCTCGATAAATATTAGCTATCACTATAAATATCATTGGACAGCAGAACAAAAACATGAAGTCTTATCTGAAGAAAGGGCATTTGATTTAAGCTTGAGCTTTTAAAGGATTTCAACTAGCACAAGACACCATTTGAAATAGAATTTATATTGTGTGAATGTCTAGAAACAAAGATTAAGCCAGTCATACTGGCCATGTCTATTTTCACTGGACAACAAAGAAAATGAATAAAATTTAAGATGAGATAAGTGGGAGAAACTGGTTGTTAGTCATTATTAGAATGTGTTACATAAACCTTATCTATAAGAGAAAAATAATCTAGGGTAGAAAAGTCCAGTGGCATTTTTGTTTAAACTTTTTTAAAAAAATCATAAAGAGAACTAAGATGTTAAATTAAAAAATAAGATGGGTGACAGCCAAGCATAGACTAGAGTATTAATAAGCAAATTATAAAAGTGAAGCAATTTGTCCCAGTTTATATTTTTGAGAGAGAAAAATCTGCTAATAATTTTTGACTCATTAAAGAAACAGAGACTATTGAGGTGGAGTGAAATAATGAGAGCATTTTGTCTTGAAAGTGTGATCAAGAATAAGGGGCTATTAGGAATAGGATCTTAGTGATATTTTATATTATCTACATAATTTTAAATTATAAATATTAAGGAATCCTTTAAAATGAAAACTTATAGTAAATATAAATGCTTTTATGCAGAAACCCTAAATTTTCAGAATTAAAAAAAGAGGTGACCTTGATCCAGGTTACTGTGGCATCTCTGGTTGAAATCTAACAGTGTAATTAATGAATCTTCCCATTCCATAGAGAAATACTGCAGAAAACTGAAGCATTAACAGTGACAATAGCAGATTAACGTCACATCAAGGACTTTCTAGAACTTCCATCCATAGCATAACCTTGGACAAGTTAGTGAACTGCTTTGTCACTCTATCTGAAAGATGGAGATATGATTGTTCACAGTAGGGTAAGTGCTTTGGTGGGTTCAAGACTTGTAGATGTCTGTGTGTGCCCTTGCCAGTCTCACTAAAACAATTACCATGCCAAACCATCATGCCAACCATAGACTTGTAAAGCATACTTGCTGATCCCTACATCCTGGTTTTCAGATAGGTAGTTATGTTCTCCCTCTGTGGCAGTTATTCTCTTTGTAGAATAAGAAACCAAACCCAATAACCACCTACACTTAGAGTCTGCCTTTTGACACAACAAAGAGTTCCTACAGCAGACACAATGAAGTAAAATCGTTTCATTTAAGCATTATGACTGGAAAGATAAAAATAGAGAGGGGAAGAAAGAGATAGCTCCATGAAGTCAAGGAAAAGAAACTGCACCAAAAACTCGGTTATGGGTAACTTCAGAAGAGGGTGACCCACATTATCCCAGATAGCTGATAATATATATTTTCTCAGGACAGAAATTTTTATTGATAGGTATTAACAAAAGCTTCAAATTCTGGTGGTCAAAGATTATGGGGCTTTTATTAGTGATAAATTGTCTGCTAAGGCTGCCTCCTCTAATGCTTGGCTACTGCAACTTTACGTACTGTACTGGAAATAAGAGGATCCTGAAATAATTCTCCGCTAGACTAGCATGGGTGAGTAATTCAGTATTGTCTTCCTAAAGAAGGGTGAGTTTGAGGTGATGTTCATTCTTTGGGAGTGCAAGCCCAGCATACTCAATAAAAATTGTCTTGTCCCTTCTTCATCTTTCTACTTCTTCACAGATTTAATACATTTAATACCATTCTTATCTCCAAGACTGAATTTAGACATTTCTAACAAATGCTGTAGTAGGCGTTCTTTTGATAATTGATCTCTCTTATACAAAGAAGTAACTAATATTTTCCTTTAAATGAGAAAGCAGTAGCAGCATATATGCCAGACCTTCAAATATCAGCTGTACATCATCATATCTGTTCCTTACAACAGTCCCTTATTCTTATAGTCCCACTTTTCAATGGAGCATGTGAACCTTCCATGACCATGAAATTTGAGTTAGCTGGGGGTGGTTGACTTAAAGACTTTTAACAAAATTAATTCATTCAGAAAAAAAAAAAACATGAATATCAGCCCCGACTACTTAGTAAAAGTCTATTTGAAATTAAGAACTGACACTATCCTGAATAAAAATATTAACTTCAGGAGCGAAAGAGTACTGGGGTTAAGACATTCAGCTTGCACATGGTAAATTCCTGGTGCATTCTTGAACAATACTCCATGAACACTTCTGAGAGTGATCCCTGATGTCAGAGCCAGCAGTATGCCATGATCACCACAGGGTATGGCTGAAAAGCCTAAAAATAAATTTAAAATAAACTTTATAAATCCTTTTCAAGGATAAAAATGGATCGGTAATAAAATGATGGGTGTCTATCTTTCTAGGTTAATTGCTTTGATTTTAGTCAGGCACAATTTAGGTCGTCTCATCTCAGTGCTTCCTTTGGAGGGAAGCTTAGATTATTAATTAATCAGTTTTGCATTACATTAAAACAACATTAAATTATCCTAAAAATATTCTGAGATGAGAGTAGCGAAGAGGATCCTGGGGAAGTGTGTGCCTCATGTGGCGTGCACTAAATGTTAATTCTTTGAGCCTCGAATATAAAAAGAAGATGGGGAGTCCTCCTTTTACTCTGGGGATTTCTGCCCCTTTCCAGGAACCAGCATGAAGACTCTTTCATATCCCTAATGGTAGGACTTTCTTGTCAATAGGGAACCTGAAATAAATCGCAGATTATTAGTCACAAGAATAACTTTTCCTTAGAAAAGAAAACAGAAAGAAAAAAAAACCTTCAAATGCATACCCTCTGAAAGGCTAGTTACCACCTGACACTAAAATGGAAAATGTTTCTCACTCGTCTTTCTAACCTTTCCAAATAGGACCATCTAAAAATGTTTTATAACCTGACTGTGCCTAATAGATCATGAGCTCAATAATGGAAAGACAGATGAATAGATGAATGAAAATATAAGAAAATCAACAATACTGTAGATAAAATACTGCATCAGATAATACATTCTAGACTGAGTAGCTTGAAATGACCTAGGTGTAGACACTTCTGGAATATTTTGTTTAGCAAAACACTTGGAATGACAATTCTAGTTATTGTCCAAGCATCTTTATGAAACTTGGTTAAACAGGCTAAGTTATGGCAGAAAATACCTCTCTCCATGAGAAGATCTCTGTTGTTTGCTCTGTCAAAATCAAAAGTTATTCATTAAAATTTTTCTGTTATTTTCAGCTAACTCTCTTGTCCATTTAAATAAACCCTTTCCCAGAAGTATATTAAATAAACTTAGATAATTATTGTGCTAATTCATTTATATATATAAAAAAATCAGGATGTATATTTTTAGGGATGGTCTTTCTAAAAATTCTCTACATTTTTCTAAATTATAATGCAAGAAAAATATGTATAATAAATTCCTAAGCAATAATCAGTAAGGTTTAAGTTATGTACTGCCATTCATTTCTTTCTGCATTTGGAATACTAACGTTGTCATATATGCAGATCCAAAGGAAGCAAAGAATTAATTTGATGGAATTAATTTTACTAAATCTAAAGCAAAATTACTTTTTGCTTTATGATTTTGGTATACAAGTCCCAGAAATAATCTTCACAAACATTCAATGTGGCATCTAGGTTGTTTTTTGTTCAGATAAGAAAAATAATAAGAAAGCTTCAATGCTTTGCTATCATGTTTTTATTGGAAACATGGAAGCTTTATGTTTTCCTATATTTCAAATAAAAAATTGAATATTAAATCTTCCCTATTCCTTGAGAACAGAGTAACAAGCTGTTATAAAGACTCCATGTCTGAGTTAAATACATTATCAAACCTTATGGGGAAAACAGAAAAGATCAAAGAAAGTTTTCACAGCAGGAGAATCTAGCTATATAGCAAGAGGTAATGAGTAGAATTCACCTACTTTAGACTATGATTAAAGTGTTTAGCACTTTCATGGAGGTAGTCTAAACATTCATACATCAATCTAAAAAACTGAGGCACCTCTAATTTATAAATTAGCATAAAATAAAGGACAAAAGATAGTTGTGTATCTTGCATTAACTTACAACCTAAAAGTGGCTTTCTCTTCAGGATTAGAAGAAAAATGACTCATGACTAGTGTAATAGTTCTTTTGCAAGTCAAGTGTCTTATAAAAAGCAAATCTTTGTTTCTACTATATTCTGGTCTTTTGATTTACTTTTCTATCCCTCTGGTCAGAGCGTTTCCAAGTTTCGCCAGACAGAGATTTAGTTATTTTCATTAATTTCTCTACAACTCTACCATGTATAATGATGTATAGTGACAATCAATGATGCATTATAGAAATAATATTAAAATTGAACATCTCAATTCTCCAGCACCTTTTACTTAAATTTATTAGTCTCCTCTCTTAATTTTTCTCTTTCCCAAAATCTTATGCAAAAAACTTAACATAAGAGTTTAAATTCATTATAGTGTTGATGTCTTTGACAATTCCCTTGAGTTCCATCTCCTACAAAGTGTTTCATCAAAGTATTGGTCTAACGATATTGTTCTCTCCTGAAACAAAATTTTGCTGCCAGATATTTATGCAGTTCTATTATTCATCACACTGCTTTTGTTGGGATGTCCTAGATATAGTGCCAAATTTAAGGTGATGCAACTTGAAGTCACTAATACTTAATATTTTGTCACATCTCATTTGTCTCAACATTCCAAAATTATTTTTATATAGAGTAAAAGAACTTAAGATTTCTTCTCCACTGCTTCCCTCATGGATGTCAAGACAAAGCAAATTACTCTGAAAAAGGAGTATGAAGCAGAAAAATGCCATTTATATGTTAAGACCTTTGAATTGTAGCATTACATCCTTGTCTTGGAAGAAAATAGCAGCTGGAAACCCATTAACCAAGCTAATATTATCTTAGATCAGAAAATATAGTAGTAAGCATCACGAAGGTCTCATAAAAAAAACACTGTCCTTTTGTGAAAGTTTCACACTGTTCCCAGATTTTTTTGGTTAATCATGCAAATTAAACTATTTAGTTCAAATATTCTTACCTTATTGTATACACCCCACCTATCCATTGAGCCGACAAAATAACTATCTATTCTGCTTCATTTTACCACAAAGTGTAATATTTATTTAATCTCTAAATAGTCCAACATGTAATCTAAGAAATTCACTATTAAAAACACCATTTTACTGTAATGGTTTGGTATAAGTCAATATTATCAATATATGTCTCATTGAATATCTCATTGTTTGAGAAACAAATACTAATCATCTAAGATTCTAAAATGAATCACAAACATTTATCCATGTAGTTTGCTAAAGTGGCTAAGTATAAACTCTGGAATCAGACTGCCTAGGAAGAGTCTTGAGTTTGCATTTTGAAACCTAAATCATGTGGGCTATTTAGTAGCTTTATGTAGTTCATTTTCCTATCTACACAGATGAGAAATACATATCCATTCCCATATAGATCCATTCTGCATCTGTGTAATTACATTATCTACAACATAGGGCTGTAAACATATATACATATATGTATGTATATGTATATATATGCATGTATACGTATACACAGAGTATACCTGGAACAAGACTAATACATAGTGTCATAAATACATGTGATTATCATGACAT
This sequence comes from Suncus etruscus, assembly GCF_024139225.1. Lineage (NCBI taxonomy): Eukaryota > Metazoa > Chordata > Mammalia > Eulipotyphla > Soricidae > Suncus > Suncus etruscus. The sequence continues at coordinate 13,765,315 of NC_064867.1, read as the reverse complement.
GAATAATAGATCAAAGAGAGCTTAGTCACAACATCTGGATTTATAATTTGGATACTATTATGTTGGGAATATATAACAACATTTAAGAAACACTGAAAATAGAAAGATAAATGTATGTCGTGTATTCTCTTAGGTCATAAGCCTAACCACAAAGAAAAAATTTAAAGGAATAATTTAATCTGTAAAAATCACCATGAATAAATGTAAAAAAGTGTCACTTTTAGTGAAAAGAGCAAGTTAAGGATTATGCATAATGCAATTATTTTATAAAGCACTAAATTGTGGTATCCATTAGTGTGTACAGTCAATGTTAATGAGGACATGTTTGTAAGGTTAAACACAAAAATAATGTAAAATAAAAGAAAGAAAAGGAATATTGGTGACTTTCAGGGTATGCATAAGTAATATTGATTAAGTCCTAAATATTTTCAAATTTGAAAATAGACTAATAACCATTTTTATTTATATATATATTTTTTTATTTTCAGTCACACTCGGCAGCACTCAGGGACTACTCATGGCTCTAGTCTCAGAAATTGCTCCTGGCAGGCTCAGGGGACTATATGGGATGCCAGGATTTGAACCGCCGTCCTTCTAAAACTACTTTGTAAGTATGTCTACAAATAAAATGAAACAATATACGACCCATTAATTTTCCAAAATTAACCATTATATCTCAAAGAATATTTAGTTACAGAGTATAATGGGGGAAAATATCACCTGCATAACTCATTTACCTTTGTTTCCTAGGTATGGAGTTCTGAAAGAATAACTTGAGGTATACCATAAAAACAAGTGAAAGAATGCTTGATTTTTCTCAACTTGGTTTGAACTACAACATTCACTCCCTTATCTATGTCAGAATATCAATTGATCAGTCATCTTTTGTCAGTTTTATTTTTCATTCAGTCTCTGAGATCAACACTTTAGTTTACTAATTCTAATTTCTCTTACCTGAAACATCCTTATTTCTTGACAGAAATACTGAAACAATTATTCAAGCAAACAACACCTTAAAATGCTGGTGTGGACATATTAATATCAGACAACACAGTCTTTGTGCTTAAAAGGGTTATAAGAGACTGAGATAAGCATTTATTTTTATTTTATTTTTGTTTTATTATTTTTAGGAACACCCAGTGACGCTCAGGAATTACTCCTGGATATACTCTCAGAAATTGCTCCTGGCCTGGGAGACCATATGGGAAGCCAGAGGATGGAACCGTGGTCCATACCTGCTAGTTCCAGCAAAGCAGATACCATGCCGCTTGTGCCACTGCTTTGGCCCCTTTTTGTTTATTTTATTTTTTTAGTATTTCTTTCTTAATAATTTCACAGCTTAAAACATTGGGAAAGGATCAACAAAATGAACAAAAGTAGGCAGGCAGAAGTAAGTGATAAAGCTTAAAGTAAAAAATTAAAGAACTTGATATCCCAAAAAAGCAATCCAAAAGGTCAATGGAAGGAAGATCAATAAACCATTACCAAGAATCATGAAGAAAGAGAAATAAATAAATTATATAAGAAATTAAAACAAAGGAGTCAGAAGCTAACATCACCCTGATATCAAAAGAGAACTATATTAAAATATCTTATGAACAGAGATGCAAAGATCTTCAAGAAGTTACTAGCAAATAGAATCTAACAGTTCATCAGAATTTATTCCAGAAATGCAAGGATGGTTTAAGATATACAAATCAATCAATATAAAATGCCATATCAATTAGAGAAAAAACAAAAACTATATGATCTCGGAATTAATGCAGAGACAGCATTTGACATGGGCAAACACTGATAATTATAAACACTTTCAATAAGATGTGAATTAAAGGAACATTTCCCATTTTTAAGGCAATTTACAACTAGCCCATAGCATATTTTATAATTAATAGTGAATAATGAAAAGCCTTTTCTCTAAAATCTATCACAAGACAAATTTGCCCGCTCTTGCCATTCAATATATTCAATATACTACTGGAAGTGCTTGCATAGCAATCAAGCAAGAAAAACATATCATGAGTATCCACATAGGAAAGGAAGATGTCAAGCTCTCACTGTCTGCAAATGGCATTATAATATATATATATATATATATATATATATGTATATATATATAAATATATGTATATATAATTTAAATTTAAAGGCTACCAAAAAGCTTCTAGAAAAAATATATTTGTATTGTAAACTGACAGTTTACAAAATTAACACAAAAATTTATGGTTGTTCTATATAATGATAATGAAAGGAAGAGACATTTTTAAAAATTCTATTTACAATTGTGCCTCAGAAAAACAAGTACCTTGGAGTCAACTAAAAAAGTGAAAGACTTATACAAAGAAAATCAAAGGATTAACATAGTTAAAATTTCAGTATTTTCCAAAGTATTGTACATATTTAATGAAATCCTTATAAGGATACTGATTATATTTTGAAAATATGTGGATTACACACTTCTGAAATTCATTTACAGGAATAACCATCCACAAAGAGCTAAAGAAATCCTTGAGCAAAAGGAGTTTTAAGATAGCACATTTCCCAAACTTAAATTGTAGTATAAAGCAGTAGTCATTAAAACAGCATATTATTGGAATAAAGACTTGAGTATTCTGAGACTGACTTCCAAGTAAACAATTAATCTTTGATAAGGGGACAAGAAACACAAAGTAGATCAATAAAAGCCTCTTCTATAGGTGGTATTATGACAACTCTTCAACTACTTGCAAATAAGTAAATTCATACTTCTTTTCTTAACACCATGCATAAAGGAGCTATTAAAATTTATTAAAAACTGATATCAGGAGTCAGAAGCTTGCAGAAGCCATCTAGGGTCATGCTGTTTTCAGCTGCCTGAGACTGGATTTCATCAGCTTTCCTGCCAGTGATCCTGCCTGCTTCAGAGGTGGGTCCAGACATACACACACTGATTCCTGCTGGTTTCTGCAGAAGGGTGCAGGAGCCATCTTGAGCCATGCGGTTTCCAGCTGCCTGAGACTGGATTTCATCAGCGTTCCTGCCGGTGATCCTGCCTGGGATGTACACACACTGATTCCTGCTGGTTTCTGCCGGGAGTCAGAACGATGCAGAAGCCATCTTGGGTCATGCTGTTTTCAGCTGCTTGAGACTGGATTTCATCAGCATTTCTGCCGGTGATCCTGCCTGCTTCAGAGGTGGGTTGGGACATACACACACTGATTCCTGCTGGTTTCTGCCCAGAGTCAGAAGGGCACAGAAGCATCTTGGGCCATAGTGCTTCCAGCCACCTGAGACTGGATTTCATCAGCGTTACTGCGGGCAATCCTGCCTACTACAGAGAGTTCTTGACTGGCTCTGCCCTCCTGCTGTACCTTGGATGACCCTGAGGTCTTGAAAGAAACTTTTTGCTTTGCTTATCTGTCTTCCCTGAATACTTGAAGCTCTAGTCAGAGGCCCCCCAAAAAACTGTCATCTAGAGGCTGCAGAAGAGCGCGGCCACGCACTCTTTCTAACCAGTGACCCCACCACAACATGCAGGAAAAATCACACTACAAGCGTGACAATGGGGAAACCTCACATGCAAACACCATACACAGGGAAAGAAGACAATAGCTCAGATGACCTAAAAAATTCCAATCATCTGATTAACCTCTAGAATAAGGAACTTAAAATAGCAGTATGGAAGATTTTTGTAGAACTCAAAGAAAGCATAAATCGATCTGAACAGAACACAAAGACAGAAATCAGAAAACTCCAAACTGAAATAACAGATCTGAAAAACACGGTAACTCAACTGAAAACTTCAATGGATGGCCTCGCCAGCAGGGTAACTGTGGGGAGCCTAGCTGATGGAACCTAGAACAAAGGACACCTCAGAAATCCCTGACCTTATCACCCACGTGACCAGAGGCGCCCATGCCCTGAGAACAAAGGAAATAGACAAATACTAAAGTAATTCAAAGCAGCCCAATACATCCAGTCAGAAAGAAAATCATAGAGCAACTTGTCTTTGTTTCAATAAAAGATTAATATGTTTACAGCTGGTTTTTTATTTATGCTTGCTGAGTAAAATTTATAGAACCCTGTTTGAATCTTGTGCTTTCAGTATAAACATGTGCTCTCTACCTCTTTACCCCTCCCTATTACCTGCCCCCAGCTTAGGCTAATGAGTGCTTGCAATTGTAATTGGTGGAAAAACTGTAACACCTCTATGAAGTATTCTGCCTTTAAAAGCTGATCTCCCCAGGCAATAAACCCCTTTTGAACAGCATGTGTTGTCTTGAGGACTTTCATTACTAACTTCTCAAAGTTTTCTTCACAGATCGGTTCTACTCGGGTAAACCCATAAATAACTAGCAACCTTCATTTCCACACCCCCGTGGGTCGGGGGTCCCCCACGGAAGGTTGCAGGTAACAGCAGCTGAGGAGAGAATCGGAGTACTGGAAAATGAGATGCAGAAAAACTCAACACAGCCAAAGAAATTGGAAAAGAACTTTAAGACAAACGATCAGGAAATGGAAAAGGTACTCAAGGAATGCGAACAGATGAAAATAGAAGTCTTTGATAAACTCAACAGAAACAACATAAGAATTATTGGAGTCCCAGAGTCCCAGGTAGGAGATCTCCAGGAAGAATCAACTGTCAAAGAGATATTCCCAGAGGTAAAGTCTACATGCAATCAAACCTACATGCCTGAAGAATATCAGCTAAAAGAGACCCAAAGAAAAACACCCCAAGACACATCCTTGGTACAATGACAAATCCCACAGATACAGATAGAATAACTGAAAGCAGCAAGATCAAAAAGGGGAATTACATTCAAAGGAGCATCCCTAAGACTTACGGCAGACATGTCACAAGAAACTCTCAAGGCCAGAAGACAGTGTTGGTACATTGTGACAAGACTGAATGAAATTAATGTCTCACCAAGAATACTGCACCCAGCCCAAGTCATGTTCAGGTTTGAAGGAAGAATACATAGCTTCATGGATAAACAACAGCTCAGAAACTTCACAGATGATAAACCAGCCTTAAAGGAAAAACCGACAGGTCTACTTTAAGATAAGAGAGACCAACAAACACAGCAAACTTATCTACAAAGATGACATTAAATCTTATAACAATCATCTCCCTCAATGTCAATGGACTAAATTCACCAATTAAAAGACACAGAGTGGCAAAATGGGTCAAAAAGATGAATCCAAACTTCTGCGGCCTACAAGAAACACACCTGGACAGTCAGAACAAACATAGACTCAAAATCAAAGGCTGGAGGAAAATCATCCAAGAAAAAAACACCCTCAAAAAAGCTGGGGTGGCCATATTAATATCTGATGACACCAAATTTATACTCAGAAAAGTGGTAAGGGACAAAGATGGACAATATGTATTAATCAAGGGATATGTACAACAGGAAAAATCAGACTATTAAACATATATACACCCAATGAGAGACCAGCAAATTTTCTTATACAGTTACTGAGAAATCTGAAAGAAGACATGAATAATAACACAATAATTGTGGGAGACCTCAACAGGGCCCTATCAACACTTGATAGGTCAACCAGACTGAAACCCAACAAAAACATACTAGCCCTGAAAAGAGTAATGGAAGAAAGAGGACTAGTAGATATATATATAAGACACTCCATCCCCCAAAAACTGTATACACATTCTTCTCCAATCTACATGGGTCATTCTCCAAGATAGACTACATGCTGACACATTAAAATATTCCTCCATAAAATCAAGAGAATAGAAATCTTGCAGGCTATCTTTGCTGACCACAAGGCTATGATATTAGATGTGAACTACAAAGGCACACAGAAGAAAAACTTTAACAAATGGAAATTAAACACCCTGCTACTGAACAACCAGTGGGTCAGAGATGAAATAAAAAAGGAAATCAAAACTTTCCTGGAAACAAATGAAAATGAAGACACAAACTGCCAGAATCTATGGGACACAGCAAAAATAGACCTTAGAGAAAAATTTATAGCTCTACAAACACATATCAGGAAGGAAGAAGGGTCATTCCTAAATAACTTAATGATGCAACCTAAAAAATCAGAAAATGACCAACAAAAGGAACCAAAAGGGAGACAGAAGGAAATAACAAAGCTGAAAGCAGAACTAAATGAAGTGGAAAACCAAAAACTATCCGAAAGATCAACAAAAGCAGAAGTTGGTTCTTTGAAAAAATAAACAAGATTGATAGATCATTAGCAAAACTCACAAAGAGAGAGAGAGAGAAACCTGATAACCTGTATTAGAAATAAAAAGGGGGAGATCACGACAGATATTGCAGAGATCCAAAGGGTAATCAGAGACTACTTTGAGAAACTTTATGCTGCTAAACATGAGAACCTAGAAGAAATAAAAAAATTCTTGGATACTTATAACCTTCCACAGTTAAGTAAGGAGGATGTAGCATATATACACCCCCATCACTATGGAGGAAATTGAAACTGTAATCAAACATCTGCCCAAAAAGAAAAGCCCAGGCCCAGATGGATTTCCTAATAAATTCTTTCAAATCTTTCAAGAGGAGCTACTACCAATACTAGCCAGGCTCTTCCATGAAATTGAAAAAAAGGGGAATACTCCCAAACAGCTTTTATGAAGGCAACATAACTTGATACCACAAACAGACAGAGATGCTGCCAAAAAGGAAAATTACAGACCAATATCCCTGATGAATGCTGAGGCAAACTCTTCAACAAAATCTTGGCAAATTGGATCCAATGTATCAATAAGAAGATCATACACTATGACCAAGTAGGTTTCATCCCAGGAATGCAAGAATGGTTTAAAATCCTTAAATCTATCAACATCACACACAACATCAACAAGAAGAAAAATAAAAATCACATGATCATATTAATAGATGCAGAGAAAGCATTTGATAAGGTCCAACACCCATTCTTGATCAAAACTCTCAGCAAGATGGGAATGGAAGGAACCTTTCTCAATATAGTTAAGGCCATCTACCACAAGCCAGTGGCAAATATTCTCAATGGAGAAAAACTAAAAGCCTTCCCTCTAAATTCTGGCACAAGACAAGGCTGTCCAATCTCACCACTCCTCTTCAATATAATACTGGAAGTGCTTGCTATAACAATCAGGCAAGAAAAAGATATCAAGGGAATCCAGATAGGAAAGGAAGAAGTCAAACTCTCATTGTTTGCAGATGACATGATACTCTACTTAGAAAACTCTAAAGACTCTACCAAAAAGCTTCTAGAAACAATAGACTCATATAGCAAGGTGGCAGGCTACAAAATTAACACACAGAAATCAATGGCTTTTTTATACACCAATAATGATAAGAAAGAGATGGACGTCAAGAAGGCAATCCCATTCACATTAGTGCCACACAAAATCAAATACCTCGGAGTCAACTAGACCAAAGATGTGAAGGACCTATACAAAGAAAACTATAAAGTTCTGTTCCAAGAAATAAGAGAGGACACACAGAAAAGGAAACACATACCGTGCTCATAGATTGGCAGGATTAACATCATTAAAAATGGCAATACTCCTCAAAGCATTATACAGATTTAATGCGATCCCCTTAAAAATACTCATAACATTCTTCAAAGAAGTGGATCAAACACTTATGAAGTTCATCTGGAACAACAAATATCCTTGAATAACTAAAGCACTCCTAGAAAAAGAAAAATGGAAGGCATTACTTTCCCCAACTTTAAACTGTACTACAAGGCAATAGCTATCAAAACAGCATGGTATCGGAATAAAGACAGACCCTCAGATAAGTGGAATAGGCTTGAGTTCTCAGACAATGTTCCCCAGACATACAATCACCTAATTTTTGACAAAGGAGCAAGAAATCCTAAGTGGAGCAGGGAAAACCTCTTCAACAAGTGGTCCTGGCAGAATTGGTTAGCCACTTGCAAAAAAAGCAAACATAGACCCCCAGTTGACATCATGTACGAAGGTAAAATCCAAATGGATTAAAGACCTTGATATCAGACCTGATACCATAAAGTCTATAGAACAACACATCGGTAAAAAATACCCCATGACATTGAGACTAAAGGCATCTTCAAGGCAGAAACTGCACTTTCCAAACAAGTGGAAGCAGAGATCAACAGATGGGAATATATTAAGCTGAGAAGCTTCTGCACCTCAAAAGAAATAGTGCCCCGGATACAAGAGCCACCCGCGGAGTGGGAGAAACTATTCACCCAACACCCATCAGATAAGGGGCTAATAATCAAAATATACAGGGCACTGAGAGAACTTTATAAGAAAAAAAAAAACATCTAATCACATCAAAAAATAGGGAGAAGAAATGAACAAACACTTTGATAAAAAAGAAATATAAATGGACAAAGGGCACATGAAAAAATGCTCCTCTTCACTAGTCATCAGGGAGATGCAAATCAAACAACTATGAGATACCATCACACACCACAGAGATTGGCATACATCACAAAGAATGAGAATAATCAGTGCTGGCAGGTAGGTGGAGAGAAAGGAACTCTTATCCACTGCTGGTGGGAATGCCGTCTAGTCCAACCTCTATGGAAAGTGATATGGAGATTCCTCCAAAATCTGGAAATTGAGCTCCCATTCAACCCAGCTATTCCACTTCTAGGGATATACCCTAAAGACACAAGAATACAATACAAAAACCCCTTCCTCACACCTATATTTATTGCAGCACTATTCACAATAGCCAGACTCTGGAAACAACCAAGATGCCCTTCAACAGACGAATGGCTAAAGAAACTGTGGTATATATACAAAATGGAATATTATGCAGCTTTCATGAAGTCATGAAATTTTCCTATACATGGATGTACATGTTATCTATCATGCTGAGTGAAATAAGTCAGAGGGAGAGAGAGATGCAGAATAGTCTCACTCATCTATGGGTTTTAAGAAAAATAAGTTATTTTTGCAACAATCCTCAGAGACAATGAGAGGAGGGCTAGAACTTCCAGCTCACTTTATGAAGCTCACCACAAAGAGTTATGAGTGCAGTTAAAGAAGTAACTACACAGAGAACTACCATAACCATGTGAATGAGTAAGGGAACTGGAAAGCTTGTCTGGAGTACAGGTGGGGGTGGGGTGGGATGGAGGGAGATTTGGGACATTGGTGGTGGGAATGTTGCACTGGTGAAGGGGGGTGTTCTTTACATGACTGCAACCTAATTACAATTAAATTTGTAATCAAGATGTTAAAATAAAGAAAAAAAGAAAGCCAATAAAATAAAATATAAATAAGAAAAAAAACTGATATCATACCTGAAACTTGAACTGATATAAGACCTGACATCATAAGGTACATAGAGGTAAACATGGGAATTACATTGAAACTACAGTATTTTTAATAAAGAAAAATGACCATTCAAGCAAGTGAAAGCAAAGATAAGCAAATTGGACTACATTAAACTGACAAATTCTGCACCTCAAAGGAAACAGTGACTAGGATACAAAGACTTGTCACAGAATGGAAAACAATATTCATCCAATGCCCATTAAATGAGGAGCTAATATCTATGTTACTAAGAGAACTTAACAATAATAATACATCTAACCCCATACAAAATGGGGAGAAATGAACAGACATTTTCTTAAAGAAGAAATACAGATAACCAAAGAAAAAGGAAAAAATTCTCTACATAATTATCAAAGAGATGAAAATAGAAACAATAATTAGATATTATATCATAACCATAGATACCAGCACGCATCACCATGAACAAGAACAACCGGTGCTGGCATGGATGCAGAGAGAAAGGGACTCTGATTCATGGCTAGTAGAAATGCAGAGTAGTCCAGCCATTTTGAATATGGATAATATGGAAGATGGAATATGAATATGCATATTGGTCCAACATTGTTGGTCCAATATTTTAAGGAATATAAGTATTTCTTTAAAAAACTATAAATTGAACTTCTATATGACCCACCAATACCACTCCTAGGAACACAAAAACACCATGTAGAAAAGCCCTTTGCATTTATATGTTCTTCACAGCACTATTTATAACAGCCTGAATCTGGAAACAACCCAAGTGCCCAGAACAGATGAATTGCTAAAGAAACTGTGGTTTATCTACACACAATAATATATTATGCAGTTATTAGGAAAAATAAGGTCATGAAATTTGCTTATACATGGGTAGATATAGAGATTATTATGCTGAGTGAAATGAGTAGGTGCAAGAGGGAAAGTCATAGAATAATCTCACTCATTTGTGGAATATAAGAAATATAAAAGAAAGTATGGGACAATAGAGATGAGGACCCAAGAGACCATTCCATGCCAGAAAGAGCAGTGAATGCAATTATAGTAGTTCCACTATGACAATGACAGTTGTAACTGATAACTGCACAATAATGGGGTGCTGAAAGCTTATAAAGCGGCATGCATGTATACCTTCATTAACAATTTTGAAAACCATAGTATCAAGAGGAGAGAGGAGAAAGGAGAGAGGAGAGAGAGAGAGAAAGAGAGAGAGAGAAAGAGAGAGAGAGAGAGAGAGAGAGAGAGAGAGAGAGAGAGAGAGAGAGAGAGAGAGAGAAAGAAATGCCTGCCTCAGAGACAGGCGGGATGGGGTGGGTAGAAGATAAATGGGGAAATTTGGTGGTGGTAAAAGTGCACTAGTGAAGGATGATATGCATTGTATGACTGAAACTCAATTATGAAAAATTTTGTAACCACAGTGCTTAACTAAAATAACTATTTTAAAATGTTTCCATTCATGAGGGACAGATAATAAGCAGGAATAGTATAATCTTGCAAGTAGCCAATCTGGGTTTGATCCCTGGCATCGCATATGGTGCTCTTAGCACAGCCAGGAGTGCTTCCTATATACAGAGCTGGAGTAACCCCTGAACACTTCCAACTGTGCCCCTCCCAAAACAAGTAAAACAGAATGGTGTTCATATTTTCTATTTCCTAAAAAAAAATGTGCAATTCATACACCAGATGTCCTGGCCGTGAAAATGTATCTTCCCTAATTAGAAACACTTCTGTCTCTAATACTTCAACTGATGCACTCAATTCTACACGATATCTTCATTAATATTACACTTCCCATGGACTGCAGCTATTTTTGCAGCAATTCTAACAAAGATCTGTTCAAAAGAGTCACATGGCTCCCGAGATACCCAACTTTGATTCAAGTACTCCTGAATGAATTTGTTAAAATTTCTTTTTTAAATCCCTGATACATAGGAATAACAATACTGTTCCCCGAGAAATACATATATCAATTTATCTTCCTATTGAACATGTCTAAAGCAACAACAATATTCCCCAATAGAGAAATACACATATACCCCGTAGTATGGGTAGGTCATAATATTGACAGTGTATAAATAATATATATATATATATATTGTTTTCTCTTACTAAGGTATGAAAAAGGTACGACAAAGCAAGATATCCCATTAACTTTTAAGTCTAATGTTTCCGAATGTTTAATATGTTCCCCTTGAATAAAAACAAACCCAGGGGTTAAAATCTGTCCTCAGCACAGCTCCCATCTGCTCAAAATAGAATGAGGATTCTGCTGGCAATTCTCTATAATGCAAAGTGCACTATTAATTCATATACTGAGTTATCTGTCAAGATAAATTGTCTTTAAATGGGCCTTTTAATTCTCCTCCCCACCACAATTTAATTTCTATTAAGAAATAAGATAGATAATTTTTAAGAAGAAAAAGCTATGGAAAGAAAATACACACACACACACACACACACACATTTGCTTCTGCTTACTTTCCTCAAACCTTAAAACAATGAAGAATGTACTAAGGAAAAAGTAATTGATTACCTAAATGACTACTTGATAAGAGTATTTAAGGGTTTTTCTATTTATTGGCCTCCAAGAGTTGGGCAGAATAAAAAAATGTCCCTTCTCTTTTGACTTACTTTCCTAGGAAATTTTATTTGAAAATTTCATTAGATACAATTATCCCCTCCATAAATTTTGCTGTCTCTTTTATATACTTGGAAGTAGACAGTGTGTAAGTATAAATGATTTGGTAAAACAAGCAACTAAATGACAAGTTTCATTTAAGAAGCTGCTAAAAGAGCCAAGAAACCAGAAGATGCTAATGGAAAGAAAGAAAATCCTTCCAAGAGTTCCTCGTGTCTATTTAATTATACAGTCTACTTGATATAGAGATTTCCCAAAATAAGAAAAATAGTATAACAGTTAATACTAGGTTAAAATCAACCCAGAATTAAGTATTTAAAACTTATTTATTATTTTCCTCAAGTCTTCACTTAACCAGGAGTTGGCTGATCTGAGCTAAATTTAAACCAAAAAAAAATTTTGGGGGGGTTTTTGGGCCACACTCGGCAGAGCTCCTGGTTTCAGGCTCAAAAATTGCTACTGGCAGGCTCGGGGAACTATATGGGATGCCGGGATTTGAACCAATGATGAGCATGCAAGGCAAACGCTCTACCTCCATGCTATCTCTCTGGCCCTTCTTCCAAAATTTAACAGGCAGGCAACAGAAAATTCTTTTCAGGTACATGGAAGCAATTTAAAAGTATACGCTCAACAAACCAATAATTTTATATGGTCTTTCATTAGTTCTGCTTATAACTGCTGGCCAAAAGCATAACTGATTCCAGAATCAGGGAATAAGGTAAAACATCCCTTCTTCATGAGCAAATCTGAAAATTCAAAAAGCCCAGACTGAATGGCTTGCATTGATCACTTCACTTCTTCATAGAGAAGGGAAAGGCAAGTGTGTTCTATGCATTCAATCTGTGTTACTTAATAAGCTAATAAATAATCTGCTTCAAAATTAATAATTATTTGCAAAACACACTAGGCATGAATAACTTTAGCTTAGTTTCCTGGGTAGAAAAGATTTGCTAAAAATGCTAAAGTAACCATAAGCTACATGAGTCTAAGATTAGTTAATTAACTTACTCAAAGAAGTACTCCCACTAAGTTAGACAAGTCTCAAATCTGTTTGACTAAAAATGTTCTGAGTCTTCTACTTGACTACACTATCTTAACCTCACCAGTAATCCCTGGTTATTAGCCAGGGTGCGTCCAAAATAATAATAATAAAAGCAAGTCCTCAAATATCTGTAATATAATTTATTATATGAACAAATAATTTAATGAGATTGAGTTCTTACACCAGGAACATTATACTTTTATTAGGACATATTTTGACTTATTTATTTTTTGCCTCCAAGTACTTTTAAAACAAATATCACTAAATATATTTATTTAAATATTTCATAAAAATATTTCATTTAATAATCCAAGTAAGCTGCTAGTGAAATAGCAGCTATAAACTTCCTAAACCATTGGAGAGAGATCTGTGCACAGATTCAAGTGGCTCAAAAACCACCAAAGCTAAATACATTTTAAACACTCTCAAATAGCATCAAAACATATTATAACCAAAATATTACTAACCAAAAAGACATCACTCAGATAATAATATCACATAAGCAAAAAAAGAATGGAATGATATATTTAAAGCATTCCAGAAGAGAAATGTTCAACCTAGAGCCCTTTGCCATTTAAGACTGTTACTAAAAATTTATATTCTATACAAATCATTTTTTCTTGAAAAAACATTCTTGAGACGTACCAGTTTACATTCTGGAACCTGTAATCATATATCTAAATATTATTTCTGGAGTACTTTTCTCAAGTAATAAAATGTTGGGTTGTGGGTGGGGCATAAGTTAGGAAAGATAACAGTAGGACAACAAGGAAAGGGAAAAGTGCCTGTTCTAGAAACAGGCTGGTGATAGGAGGGAATCTGGGGAAGGAACAAACCTGGGGAAGAAGGGAACCTTGGTAGAAGGAAGTGGACACTGGTGAAGGAATCAGTGTTGGAACATTTTATGTCTGAAACTAAATATTAAATAACTTTGTAATTTTGAAATTCATGAGATTAAATTTAAAAGTTTTCAAAACTTTGTGTATGGCAAATTAAATTCATAATTGGGACAAAGTAATAGTGTACACTATTTTAAATAATTTAAACAACCAACAAAAAAAAATAAAATAAAATGTCCCAAGACTGTTGATAGTTTTATGATAAAGCATTTACCGTATTTGCCAGCATATAAGACGACCCTTCAACCCATAAAAAACTTCCTAAAAGTCGGGAGTCATATTATATGCTGGTATACGGCATGCTAAAACTTGTTCCAGCTTCAGGGATGAGTGATCCGCACCCCTCTTACTTTTAAGAAGTAACTTACTTTTAAGACTTTTAGGAAGTTTTTCGTTGGTTGAAGGGTTGTCTTATAAGCTGGCAAATATGGTAGTTTAATTCTTTGCCATTTTACAAAATGTATATTATCCATGAGGTTACAGAAAAGCTGCTGCTACTAATGTAAATATCAATCATACTTATATCCAGGTCAGAAAAGATGGAGAAACATTAATGCCATCTCCTTATGAGGATTAGTCTTTGTATGATTAATAAAAATGAAGCTTTTGTTTATCTCATACCTTTTTAAGCTAGAGCTGTGTCACAGCTACAGCAAGTGGGCTAGTTTATAACTATTTTTCTGATTTCAGCATTTATTTGTAAAAAGATGCCTTAATCTTCAGTGCCCCAGTTTTCCAACAAAAATAATTGTCTAATGAAATAGAATATGCCCAATAGTTAATAACCAGTACTTAGCCAAAATAAATCAAGAAAAATTATGCAAAGGCATTTGTTGGCAACAGCATTCAAGAGATCAGAGTTTGCCTGTTGACCCAAAAGCCAAACCTGGACAATTATTGGCTTCAAGCCTATCCTCATCTTCACCCTCAGATTGTGTATTCTTCTTGCCTCATATACAAATTCTTTTTGCATTCATATACAAATGCCAGTTTCAAACCATACATACCTGAGTCTCTTCTGGGGCTACAACCCTGAAGCACCTGGGAGAAACTTCCCACCAAATTCTAAGATGAAAGTTAGAAATCTTCAAACTCCCTTTCCTACCCCATTTTCCCCTCCAAGTGCTATTGTCTATATGCGAACTTTTGCAGCCATTTGATACCAAGGAGTCAAATGCAACACACTGAAAATAATGGAAAGAAAAAATGATCAAGAATTACAGTCACTGGTGAGACCATTTCTGAGTGTTCTTTCCCCTGATTTTATACATTAACAACACTGCTGATTTATTCTATTTTATTTAAATTTTATTTCAAGAAAATTTCTCACATAATTGATACAGTTGGTCATAAAACATTTGTTTCCAGATAAGTGAGAGCAATGTTATTGAAATGGAAGAGAAAAAAAAAAGAAAAAGTAGAAGTACAGTAACAAGCTCATTTGTGAAAATTATTGAAATCATTAAGTACAGGTTTACTAATGGTAGAGGTTTACTAAGCTCTTGCTGTTATATGTCCAGTCTGTTAAATTGGAGTGTTCCTTAATGGATGACAGAATCAAACAAGTGAAGTTGTCCAGAAATTCAAATCTACAATTCTACATATTTTAGGGGTATATACTCAGTTATTGGGCCTCCTGGAAGAAGGACTGGTTCTAATTTGGTGACTATGTTTGTGAGCATGACTGCAGCTGCCAGACTTTCCCAGAATGAAGAAAATATAGGATGAGGATACCCATAGTTGCTCCAAAGGAAGTGTGTCCAGCAACCAGCATAGAAGCTTAGTCATATAGGCGTCCATACAGAGAAGCATAGAACGTCAGTGATGAGGCAGGTTATTGGGAAAATGGTGATTTCTGAGTAATGGGGGTAAAAAGTGTGGCTTCAGCAAGGAAGAAGCCTGGCACACCCTCTCCTCCTGAGATAGCCAGCTTTTTGCTGCACAGGTCAGTATAGTCATATTTATTCACATCTCATTTTTATATTTCATAGGAGAAAAGATTGAGTCTATGGAATTGGTCAGGTTTGAATGTGGAGACTGCATTTGTGGGTTTTTATTGGTTATTCACAGCCTAATTCATCCTATTTAGTGCAATGTTCTAAAAGAGACAATTATATATTCCAAATTAACATATCTTACATATTGTGTGCTTATATCATGGAGAAACTTTTTTTAAATGTACATATGATTCTTTAAGTCTGATGGGCCATAAAACTTTCCACCTCATGGGGCCAGTGAGATGGTGCTAGAGGTAAGGTGTCTGCCTTGCAAGCGCTAGCCAAGGAAGGATGGTGGTTCAATCCCCCAGCGTCCCATATGGTCCCCCCAAGCCAGGGGCAATTTCTGAGTGCTTAGCTAGGAGTAACCCCTGAGCATCAAATGGGTGTGGCTGAAAAACAAAAACTAAAAAACAACTTTCCACCTCTAATCAACAACTGACATTGATGCTGTTTCTGGAAACACTATGAGTAATGTGTGTGCTAAGCAGAAATTCAATTTATAAAGATTTAAGATCTAATCATCCATCCTCTTCACTGCCCATCCTCTCTCAATGACAACATAGAATGGAAGTAGCTATATTAATGACAAAAGATGCATTCCATTGGCCTGCAAATATGACAGCACTTTGGTGGCACCCTCTGCTCTTATGCACGTCCAACCCACAAGCATCTCAATCCAACAATGAAGTCTGGCTGCTTTCTCATCCAAGCATTCTTTCTTTTAAATATATATATATATATATATATATATATATATATATACATACATACATACATAATATATATATTATGTATGTATGTATTTAAACACCTTGATTACATACACGATTGTGTTTGGGTTTCAGTCATATAAAGAACACCACCCATCACCAGTGAAACATTCCCATCACCAGTGTCCCAAATCTCCCTCCACCCCACCCCACCCCTGCCTGTACTCTAGACAGGCTTTCTATTTCCCTCATACATTCTCATTGTTAGGATAGTTCTCAATGTAGTTATTTCTCTAACTGCACTCATCCCTCTTTGTGGTGAGCTTCATGAAGTGAGCTGTAACTTCCAGCCCTCCTCTCTTTTGTGTCTGAAAATTATTATTGCAAGAATGTCTTTCATTTTTCTAAAAACCTATAGATGAGTGAGAACATTCTGCATCTTTCTCTCTCTCTCTCTCTTTCTTTCTCTCTGACTTATTTCACTCAGCATAATAGATTCCTTGTACATCCATGTATAGGAAAATTTCATGACCTCATCTCTCTTGACAGCTGCATAATATTCCATTGTGTATATGTACCACAGTTTCTTTATCCATTCGTCTGTTGAAGGGCATCTTGGTTGTTTCCAGAGTCTTGCTATGGTAAATAGTGCTGCCATGAATATAGGTGTAAGGAAGGGGTTTTTGTATTGTATTTTTGTGTTCCTAGGGTATATTCCTAGGAGTGGTATAGCTGTATCGTCTTGCCTCCCCCATTGCTACATTTCTGATAGGCAATTAGAGGAAAATAATATGTGCTTCCATGTTACCCCTCAAGCTACACTTTCTGATACCCTATTTTGACTATCTTGAGTCAAATTGCATGCCTGGAAAGAATGAAGGACAACTCTGTTCTACCATGATCAGAAAGCAAACAATTTTTTTGATCGCATGTTCTATCTTTCTGGCTTTTTTGAGAAGGGGCACACTCAGTGATGCTCAGGGGTTACTTGTGACTATGCTCTTAGAAATCACTCCCAGTTTGGGGGACCATATGGGATGCCTGGGAATTGAACCACGGTCCATCCTGGGTCAGCCGCATGCAAGGCAAAAGCTCTACTGCTCACCATTGCTCAAGCCCCTGAAAACTGGTTTTAAAGTGAAATTGAGAAGAGATACAGAGTTCTCATTTGCCTTGCATCAGTATTAGAATAACTTTGATTATATCCCAGATTATAAAAGTCTCCTAAAGAATTCCAGAAAAAAAGGCAGAAGCCTTTCTTCTATTAGACCCTTTTAACAAAGGTGAGTGGATCAAGATTTCTTGTTGGCTTTTTTTGTTTGTTTTGAACAGTGATGGTGTTGTTGCAGTCCATAGGAAATTACACATAATCACTTATGAGTCTTGCCAGGATTGTCCACTATTTACAGCCCTTGACATTTTGTATATGGAAGAGCAATACACTAAGTAGGTGCTTGTGCATTTTGGTGGCAGTGTTCATTTTGTGTTACAAACTGGTTTGTGGAGTTTGTGGCTGTTGAGTGTCAGAGATCACACATTGTTGTGGAATCAAGGATCCTTAACAGTAAAACCATCAAAACCAAAACTCGGGCATATGAGATGATGCCAGCCAGGGAATAAACTATAACCTCACTGTCCTTGGGCTGGAAACACAGCTACATTTTGCCTTTAAGTGATCTTTGGTTTCCTGGGTTACATTATTAAGAAATATCCATTTTTTAAATATTTTTATTTAATACCTAATGGTAACTTCCTAATATAGATTCCACATTAGACTTAGGAGTTAGATTCCTTCAGGTTCCCCCCCTGACTATGGCTATTTCTCAGTCTCTCCAGATGACTTAAAGAATTTTCCAAAGAAATAATTAGGTACTTGGTAAGATGTCCCCAATAAGAATATCCTGTTTTGGGGACACAGTGGGTAAGGCATTTGTCTTGTATGAAGTGAACCTGGGTATGGTCTCGTATGGTATCGTATGGTCTCTTGAACCTTCTATGAGTTATTACTGCACTCAGTAATGCCTGAGCTCCACTAGGTGTTGCCCTAAAACCAAACACAAAAGTCTTGTTTTCATTAGAATATAAATTTTTGTTGGCAATAAGAAAAGAAAGAGTGAAAGTTGTTTTCATTACTTGCCTCAGTGTGATTTATTAATATTAATCTTCACATCCTTCCTGAGATATTACCTATCAGCTTCTTAGTATAAAATAAAAATATAGAGTACCAGGGCTTCAACTCTGTTCAGCAGCTTGCAAAGCAAGTGCTCTACCAGTTGTACTATCACTCTGACCCCAATTTAGAAACTATTTTACTAAAAGGTTTCATGACAAATCACACAACATCTGCAAGGAAATATATATATATATATATATATATATTCAGTGTTACAAATACATATAAAAGACCTGGATATGATTCTACTACAAATCATATAAAAGTTCAGAAATAAGATAAAAACTTATGGCTTCAATTCTTTCATTTATGAAATAAAGTAATTGATCTAGGTCAGTATTTTTCAAACCTAAAAATTTGACTCAAACTGAGGAGAGTTTTATAATTCCATATCACTACCCTAAATTAATTTAGTTAGGTTCTCTGGGGATTATAATTCCATATCACTACCCTAAATTAATTTAGTTAGGTTCTCTGGGGATTGTGCTACTTAATATTTCTCTGTGATTTCATATTATTTATTGGTCATATTATTTATGGTAGACTGAAGTGAGAAATTGTCCTGTAGATTTTGTAGAAACAAAGCAACCAGGTTGTGATTAGGTCTCTATTGTAGATTTACTGTTTACAATCATCTAATCATCTAATCACCAAAATGAATGGAGTAGGAACACTGGCAAGGAACCATGTCACAGGTGGGAGGGATCACTTTTTTTCCCACTAATCTCTGCAGACTCCTATCTGCCAAAAAACTCCAGGTATACTGGACAGTTTGGTTTGAAGACAGGCCATGTTACCCCACACACCCCACATTCCCACAGTGCCTTTGTATCTCCAGAATTCTCAGCAGTCATGCCTACACTACAGTCTCCCACCATGTCTACAGCAAGCTGCCAACATCATACATGCATCTAACTCTCAAAAGAGAGGCACAGTCAGCAGCAAGAACTCAGACATTCCAGCCTCGCAGTTGATCACATTAGAGCCCTTCAGGAGGACAAGTTGCACACACAAACCTGCCCTTTGCCCACTGTCAATCCAATGACCCCTTAAAAACACTGGGATCACATATGTACTATCAGTCCAGCTCCACAGATCTCAAAGTTCTGGAGCATGTGGCCATGTAATTCTCTTTAATTTTAATCCGACTTCCCAGTAAGAATACTCCAAATTAGATGTGAAATTAATCAGAAGTCACTTCAACAACAGAATGACAATGATTAAGCAATTTATTTGTACCTGCTTTTGAGAGTTGAGAAATTAATGTCAAAGCTGGAGATCAGGGTCCAAAGAGAGACACAACAGGAGGGTGTTTGCCTTACAGGCAGCTGATCCAAGACAGATGGTAGTTCAAATCCCGGTATTCCGTATGGTCCCCTGAGCCCACTAGTAGCGATTTCTGAGTGCAGAGCCAGGAGTAAGCTCTTAGTGCTGCCAGGTTTGACCCAAAAAAATCAAACTGAGAACACGTTACACTGGTAATTGTGTTTTTATTGAAATATTGGCTGTCAGAAATAACTGTATCATGATATCTCTGTGAACCAAATTGTATAAAATGTTATTTTAATAAAATAAAAATAAAAAAGAAGGATTAAGTTATTTCATTTATGTGTATGATATAAGGATATAAAGCCAATGAATAGGCAGAACAAAATAAAAAGGAAAAACTTTGGACATTGAGAAGTTTGCCCAAAGAAAAGGAGGTGAGAGAGAAAAGGGGGAGAAATACGAGGAGTGAGGGAAATTTAAAAACCCAATCTATGGGTTTATTCTTTCTGCTTTTTGGCCTCAGACCTCTCACTTTTAAAAAGTGGGTAGATATCAAGAGTGTTTCCAAAGTGCAGAGCCAGAAGTTAACTGTAAGAATAGACTTACATAACACTGACTGTGGTTCAGAAAAATCTGAGGTAAGTAAATAAGACCCATTCAATTACAACTTGCTATGTGTCTCTGCTCTTAGCAAGAATACATAAGTGTAATTAATAAAGACATTCAGTTTGAATTTAATCCATCCGGAGGTAAATTTCTTTTTTTATATCTTTATTTAAACAGCTTGATTACAGATATGATTGTAGTTGGGTTTCAGTCATGCAAAGAACACCACGCAACATTCCAATCACCAAAGACACAGATCTACCTCCTCCCTACCCCACCCCCACCTGTACTCTAGACAGGTTTCTACTTCCCTCATTTATTCACATTGTTATGATAGTTCTCAATGTAGTTATTTCTCTAACAACACTCATCATTTGTGGTGAGCTTCATGTAGTGTGCTGGACCTTCCAGCCCTCTTCTTTTTTGTCTCTGGGAATTACTGCAAAAATGTCTTATATTTTTCTTCAAATTCATAGATCAGTGAGAATATTCTGCATTTTTCTCTTTCCCTCTGACTTATTTCACTCAGCATAATAGATTCCATGTATATCCATGTATAGGAAAATTTCATGACTTCATCTCTCCTTATGGCTGCATGATATTCCATTATGTATATGTACCATTAGCCATTTAGCCATTCATCTGTTGAAGGGCATCTTAGCGGTTTCCAGAGTCTGACTATTGTAAATAGCGCTGCAACGAATGTAGGTGTGAGGAAGGGATTTTTGTATTGTATTTTTATGTTCCTAGGGTATATCCCTAGGAGTGGTATAAGAGCTAAATTTCTTACTCTACTGCTTATCAGTTATAATTCTGTTTAAGTGGTAAGTCCCACTCATAAAATGCAAATGACAAAATTGCAAAAACACCTAGTATTTAGAAAGGAATAGATAATACACCTAAGTGACTACAAAAGGTCATCTTAAATGCAGGGTTCTATCTACAGTTATGATTCAAAATAATAGTGATTGCATTTGCTTTTTATATAAGCTCTTGGATGACCTTTGAGATAATTTTATTAACATTTAGCACCTATGAGGATCCTTCCTAGAGCATTACACAGAAAGTGAAAAACTTATTTGAAAACTTCAAAGTGGGAGAAAGTGTGCATTGAAATTTACTGGAGAGGGCAGTGTCTGTTCCCAAACCAACACAACAAAGAAGCACACTATGGGGGCTGGAGAGATAGCACAGAGTTAGGGCATTTGACTTGCATTCGGCTGACCCTTGAGGGACCCAGTTTGATTACCGGCATCTCATACGGTCCCCCAGCCATTCGGGGCAATTTCTGAGTACAGAGCCAGGAGTAACACCTGTGTGTGGCCCAACAACAATCAATTACTACATAAAAGTTATTTTTTTAAAAAAAGAAGTGAACCATATTATGCAGCTGTCAGGAGAGATGAAGTCATGAAATTTTCCTATAAATGAATGTACACGGAATCTATTATGCTGAGTGAAATAAGTCAGAGAGAGAGAGAGAAAAACGCAGAATGGTCTCACTCATCTATGGGTTTTAAGAAAAATGAAAGACTTTCTTGCAATAATAATTTTCAGACACAAAAGAGAAAAGAGCTGGAAGTTCCAGCTCACCTCAGGAAGCTCACCACAAAGAGTGATGAGTTTAGTAAGAGAAATAACTACATTTTGAACTGTCCTAATAGTGAGAATGTATGAGGGAAATGGAAAGCCTGTTTAGAGTACAGGCGGGGGTCGGGTGGGGAGAGGGGAGATTTGGGACATTGGTGATGAGAATGTTGCACTGGTGATGGGTGGTGTTCTTTACATGACTGAAACCCAAACACAATCATGTATGTAATCAAGGTGTTTAAATAAAAAAAAAAAAAAAAGAAGCGAACCCTGAATTCCTTTCTTTTTTTTCAGGAAGCAAGCTTTAACAGCAAGAAAGCCAATGATAGAGGATGACATGAGAGAGATTAACAGTGCATTCGTAAATTATCTAAGTTAAAGAAAGAACACAAATAAATTTTCTCCATTCTTTAAATTGTTATCCAAACACTCTTTACTTTTCATAGATAAAACCAAACATTTTCAGGCACTATTCTGAAATACTTTCAGAGACCAGATTGTAGCTCTTTAGAAGTCAGAATAAAAGAGATTGCTTGACAGCCCAAAAAGACTTCAAAAATGATTGTGTTTGAGCTACTTCATTCAAGAAGATGATGCCCAAAACATACTTTGGCCCAAGCAGAGAGGTACAATATAAATTCCAGAATTTTCTTTTGAGAGTTAGTTGCACAGAAGAAAACAGAAATCAGAAAAGCTGAATCCCAAGAGAGACTATTTGACTAAGACATTTTTTTCAGTTGCCTAATGAGCAACTATAGAACTCATGTTTATTTGACAATTTATATTGCTTTCAAAGTAAAGAAAATAACTTTTTGAAAAAGATAAATTCTCAACCAAGCCACAGAGTTTTTAGATACTTAGTAATGGAAGAATTTGTATTGAAAGAAAAGAGTAGAAACTTAATAGAAGCTAAAAGTAGAGATTTAAGTAAACTCAAGGCTATAAAAAGGTTTTGAAATCATCAGATTCTGTAGTCACTCCTCAAAGTCACAGTGACCTGTATAACCTGTAATTTTACAGGTCACAAATATCAAGCATAAAAAAATGGTTCTGAGGTGGTAGCATCAGAAAACAATTCGCTCAAAATTTGAAGCTCACCACAAAGAGTTATGAATGCTGTTAAGGAAATAATTACACTAACAACTAGCATGACAATGTTAAAAAATGAGAGATGTAGAATGTCAAGAATACAGGCAGAAAAGCAATTTAAATGAATTTTTTTTGAGTTACTTTAATCACAGAAAGGTTTGCGATTAAAATCTGAAGCAAATATCCCCAGAGAAACATGTTCAGAAGTACAATGGGCCTTTTTACACACAAAATAGAGAATAACTGCTGGCCTCCAGAGGTCTTCTCTGGTATACTCTGTAGATGCAAGGCTGAAAATCGTGCTGTCTAGCTGACTAAAGAGAGAGAGAGATTAAAAAGTTGAAAAAACGGAAAAACAATTTGGGAATTGTGCTCAAGATGTCCTCTTGTCAATCCTGATTTTTTTTAGATCGTAAAAGAAACACTGATTTTTATAATTTACTATACATTACAAATCCCACACAAGAAACCTCTTCATGCTAAGATGCATCCAAAGGAATAAAAGAGACTCTAGGTGTCGCAAGTCTAGAAAAGAGCATTCCTGCATTAGAAATAAATATTCTCAGAGCAATTCAGGAAAATGGCAACTCACTCTCTTTCTTTCTCTCTTTTACTCTCTGTCTCTTTGTTGGAAAATTATATTTGAAATCCTGATCATGTCTGAATAAAAACTGTATTTTAAAAAGCAACATAAAGGAGCACTTCCTTCTAGATGACAGGGGAAATAAGAGAAGGAACATTAGCTTGTTTACATTGGATTCCTACTGTCAAGAGGAATCAAAGACAAATGTGTTTTTGACAAATGCAAGAAATGTGATTTCAACAAATACACATGAGCATGTATTTTCCCCTTTTAACCAGGTCAAATGAAACTTGTTCTCCCATAATTCACAAGACTCATATATTTTTCTGGCTACGTGATATGTAGTTAAGTCCTGTCAATCAATTCTTGCGGCCTCAACTAGTGAGGCTGGTCACAGAGAATAAGAGAAACAGAGGACAATACACAGGAACTGTTTAAGCTCTAGGCTTTAGTTCCCCTACGGAGCCATAAGTGGTCTCACAGGTCAGCTATTTTATTCAATACCACACCACCACATTGCTCCTCAGGCTGACATTGTTTAAGTTGACAGAGGTGACCATCAGTGTTAATCAGCCACTCTTAAAAGTACAGAGGAAAGTCATGACAATATCCTATTCTACTTTTGTCCATGTTGTTCCTACATCTAAAAGATGCTAAAAACTTTATTTTTTATTTTTCTTGTGCATTTTTGAAGAATATATTTATTCTATTGTTTCTTACTATATTATTCTTTTCTAGGTACATTTTTTTTACAAACCATTTGCATTTTAATACCTAAACTGTCTTATCTATGGGCATATCCCATTCTTGGAGGATTGTAAGGGGAAAAATTCTCACAGACATGTTTTTACAATATTTTTAACGTTACAAACTTGGCTATTAAATTTTTTTAAACTTTAAAAATTTTTATAATAGTTAACTTGCAAAATAAAAAGCAAAATGAGATACGTACCTATCTCATCTTTTAGAAAAGAGAATGGAAATAAGGACATTATAAAAGAACCCTATTTTAACGGTAAACAATGAAAATAGCAGTGATGGTGACAGTCAAAGATAATAGTTACAATGAATTGCTGATGAAAGTACAAAATGGTACCATCTTCTGAGGTCAGTTTGAGAATAGGGAATTTGGCACTATTTATCAAATGTTTTCAAAATTATCATGCCCTTTCGATCCACAATTGTATTTTAATGAGTATATCCTAAGAAAGTAATCAAAGATATACAGAAGTGTTTAATTTTCTAGGTTAGTCAGCACAGAGCCCAAGATAGCTCAAAGGCAAGGTACCTCCTTTGCAAGAGGCTAGGAGCTTGAATCCTAGAACCAAGCCATATAACAAATGTGGTTAGGTAGCACATACATGGATCTGCAATCAAGTGTGTGAACCCCAAGTCATCACAGCAACAACAACATAAAGTAATAACTTTGAAGAGCCAAAAAGATATAACATGGGACTAATTCTTGAGTTTAGCACCACAAATGTTTCTCTCAAGCCTTGCCAAGAGTCATCCCTAAAGATAAAGCCAGGAGTAAGTCCTGAGCACTACCAGATGTGGCACCAAAAATAATTTGTTTTAATCTTCAATGGCATCCCATTATAGTAATATAAAATAATTCACTTAGCTAGTACTATTAAAAAATTTTAGATTGTCTTTATTTTTTGTTTAATTAGATAACTATGTTGGTAGCATTTTGATAAAAATAAAATAATTTTATCAGATTTGTGTACCATTTCTGTGAGTTATCAGTTGTGTTGTGACTCCTGATGAAGAGGCCATAATCTCTAGAAATATAGCTCCCATCATGAAGGAGCCATTTTCTGAAAAAGAATACATACTTCAGTTCATATCAGACACCCCCTCAGAACAGCTAGTGTATAACTATTTCATTCTATGAATGGGACAATTCTGTTAAAACTATTTTAGCTTGATTCGAAGTATTTTCTTTGTCATATCTCATATAAATGCCTCATACCCCTACCATACTCTGAATATGTCCTCAAAACAGAAAAAAAGTTTAAAGTAATAAGGACCATTTTCCCTAAACATTATATTCCTAAATTATAAACTCAAGTCGATAAGTTAGACATCTAAAAATAAGGTTGAATAATAAGAGTGCTTTCTCAACCAAAACTGCAGCCTTCCTTCTGCTGCATTCAGAGAAAACAGCAACAACTAATCTTTCTTCCCAGGTGTAAATATGGCTAATAGAAATCTACCAGGGCCTTGAATTTTGTGCACTTACAATATATTTCTATCAATTTCATTTATTTTCGTCTGAAGCCTTATTATCAAGCCATTGCATTTGAATATTGAATCAGATTATCACATTATATTCAACAAGATGCTTCAGGGAGAGGAATTGCCTTTTATTAGCAGACACGCATATTTTCTAATTTTTACCATAAAAAAGACAAGCTCCTACTGCAGAGGAGAGGATAACTCATGGACACTTTACAATATTTGTCAGAAACATGACAAAGTCTAAATGCCCTAATTAAATAAACTATGGGAAGGATAATGAACTTTTTATGAAAGGTTATTACTTCAAATAATGGAGAGATAGACAAAAGAAAATTTGAGTTTCTATTATAGCCATGGTCAAGGTGAAATGGGTGAGAAGCCAAATTCTCTCCTTGCTTCTTTCCAAGTTCTTCTGGCTTTAACAACTGATCCATATTATTCGGTCATTTTACTGATTAAAATAATTGAGAACAAAAATGAAAGCATGCAGAGACAAAGAGACAACGAAACAAATTTGTCCCTTTTCTTTCTCATCAGAGTTCACCACCAGACATCTGGTCTTGTGGTGACTAGTGACACATCTAGGAGACTCCAGAGGGCAATAACCATGCTGTGAAAATACCAGCCGCTCTTATTCCTCGGAAGTTAAAGGAAGCAGCCCCTCATGCTGATGCTTCCTTCCCTGGAGAGGCTGTTTTTGGCAGAGAGTTTAGTCAGCAGGGATCCCTCTTGATGTTGGCCTGCAAGCTGACTCTACAAGGCAGGGGGTGAGGAAAGGAGAGAATTCATAATCATGGGGAATCCTCCTCTGGGTGTGGCTAATCTTCCATATGGCAGGATGCAGCAACTGCCAATGAATGGGCAAGATTGAGATTGATATCCTGTCCCAATATCAGAAATATCAAAACCATTTCAGTAACTCTTTATGAAATGGTTAGAGTAGATAAAATGGCATAATGACCAAGACCACCAATTACAGAAGATGGATTAAAACGACACTGAAAAAGCAGAACTCCTAGAACCACAAAGAAAGATCTCTAGATACAGATACAGAAGTCTGATTTTACCATTCAAGACGAAGCAGAAGTCTTCCATACACCACAAATGCACCGAGAGAAGAGTAAATGATGATGC
Source organism: Suncus etruscus (assembly GCF_024139225.1). Classification (NCBI taxonomy): domain Eukaryota; kingdom Metazoa; phylum Chordata; class Mammalia; order Eulipotyphla; family Soricidae; genus Suncus; species Suncus etruscus. The sequence goes on along the minus strand of NC_064867.1, from coordinate 13,738,079 downwards.
AAGGAGTCTACAGTTAATCCCATGACAGTATACTTTAGGGGTGGAGAAACCCTGTAAATCCTCGGCCAAGGGAATTCCCTCTATAATATACCCAATACTTAATGTGTCTATGCAGGGGGAAAAAGAAAAAAACACACAAAATAATCATCTTTCCACATATTTATTGATTGATTGATCGGTTTTTTTTTATGTCTTTATTTTGGTGTAGATATTGAAATTGATATTTCCAATTTTATTTTATTTCATTTTATTTTATTTTATCTTATCTTTTTTTTTTGCACTCCGGCATAATTTGATTTCAGAACCGAGACTATTGTGTGGTGCTTGTCTTTATTGCTGCAGTGCTCACTGGATATTTAATTTGATATTTCTTTCTGTATTGTTGTGGTGTTTCAATTACCTTTTTCATGTCCTCTCTCAAACTGAGGTTGAAAGCCTCTGGAAGGTCTCCGCCCATTTTCAAAGTATTTGACTTCTTTTTTTTTTTCTTATTTTGTACCCCATTCTATTGCTTTTCTTTCCTTCAAACAAAACTGCATAACTTGATTTATCTAGCTCTGCCTCTTAAATAGAGGGGGAAAAAGGGAGGGTACCAGGACCAAACAGATAAATGACCACTAATAGTAAGCTAGACAAAGAGGGGTCCACCTATTCTAGCAGCCTGAGGGATAATGGTGGGGCATATGGGTTGCAGAAAGGGAACTGGTATGGGGGGAGGACAAATTTGGTGATGGGTATTCCCCTGATTCAATGTTAATATGTACCTAAAATACTACAGTGAAAGATATGTAAGCCATTATGATCACAATAAAAATTAAAAAGAGTAGATGAAATGACATTGTCAGTATTTGACTGCCTTGTCCAACATACAAGGTTAAACCTTTTATCCTCACTAAATCTATTATACACTATATGCTATCTCATTGACAAGGAAATAACTGAAGAAAAAATAAAATCTTGGAGGGCGTCCATTTCCCATTTTATTGCATTACGCTCATGATCCCCAATATGAAATGAGTCCCTGTTAATACCATCTATTTTATTTCAATGTTTTAGCTTATACAGAACTCTAATTCATTCTGCCCTCCATGAAATCTTTTTTGAATATCCCCCTCTCTGAGAAATGGCACTGTCTTCTATTTCATAGAGATAATTCACAACACTTAGAAATCCACTTAAAGCTTTCTTCTGTTGGTTTTATATTTGTGTCTGGTTTATTTATTAGCTGCTACATTCCCTGGAACCTAAAAACAATATGTAAAAAGAATTGGCAATCAAGAGATATTGTGGAATCACTTATTGATTAGATGTTCTCGATTAGCAATAGAATATAAATGTAAAAATGAATGTTAGCAAAAGTTGACAGTATGTGTTAGAGGGGATATTTGTTTTATTGGGAATAAGAAATGGCCCCATTTATTTTCCACCCTTTATGTTATTCCATGCCTCTTTTTCTTCCATTTTGTTTCCAGTTTATTATTTTGTATAATCAAGAAATTCTTAGTGGATGTTATGTTGCAAAAAATGCACTAACAAAAGATTCCTAGTATTGTAAGACATTATAAATCAAGAGATCTGAGGGGTTTATTTGCATTTCAGAGTGATACAGTCCTCCAAGTACTTTCAGGAGTCACTTTGAGCACAGAGCCAGGAGTAGTTCCTAAGCACTGCCTGGTGTGGCCCCCAAACCAAAAAAAATTAATAATAAAAATTTTAGGAGTCAAAAGAGTAAATAAGTGTTAAGGTCACGTAGCCTTGCATATGACTGAGCCTGATTTGATCCACAGTCTCACATATGATCCCTTGAGCACAGATTATGTCCTGAGCACCTTCAGGTGGGAAAAAATAAGTAACCAAAATTTTAAATATCTAACATTGCATAAAGAAAAAAATCACAATGGCCTAGATTTGAAATAGTAAGATTATCTCTGACTACATCTTATCCCTTAATTCTAAGCTCTATTTTCCATCTGTTTAAGTATATATTTAGACTTGTCAGCCTAACTTGGATTTATTACATTTTATTTCAACAGGCCTTAGATTATTTTCTTGATGCCTACTGACAAACTAATTTTTCCTTAGATAAGTCTATGACTATAAAAACTCAAGTAAGAATGAATAAAGTTCTGTGGTTTCTTTCCTTCATAAGGAACTTCCTAGATGTTGACCAGAAGAACAATTTGACCTCTAATACAGAAGTATTAATGCAGTAATAATTGTAATAATTGCAGCAACAGTAGTATTATTGCAACCGCAGCAACCACCTAGGGACTTCCCTGATTTTATAGACAAAAAGGCAAAAAATTGTAAGCAGAAAGAACCAGTTTTGTTCTCCTCACTAGTTAATAGCCCTGTTGGTTTTATATTTATAATCTGGACAGCAATACACAGCTTGATGGAAGGGAAAATTTTTTTCATTGTCTAATTTAGTAGTAATAAGCATACTATAAATACTAATGCTTTTTAGGATCCTGGGTAAATGTTCAGTTTTATAATGCCAACTCCATGAAAACAGTTTGGATCTGAAATGAGTAGTCCTTAATGATTCTAAATTAAATAAAATATTGGCAAATTTATTCTCAGCCTTGAAGTGCTGAGCCATACAGCAAGTCTAATGGCTAACCTTCATTTTCAATAGGATATTTTTTAAGTCCATTTATTAGAATAAAGGCTGAAAGGGCTGCTCAGCTGCAAATGATTGATGAACTAAGGAAGAATTCTTCAGGAATAAACAGTAGCAGGTTGTGGGAAGCTGAATTAAAGAGGGGAGAGATGTGAGCAAGGACCCCACAATAAGGGATAGTCTTAAGGTCAAGTCTTAGAATGATTACCTCCATATTACATAAAGGAGCTTCTTGAATGGATGCATGGGATACTTTAAGGTTCTGAGTATGGGAGTGTTTCCCCCTCAACATCTGATGATGAGGTGATTCAACCAGAGCAGTTATTCTGAGGAAGTCATAGGTGACAGGACCAACTGTAGGCAAGGGAACCTGTGGGAAGCACAGGTCCCACATAAGACCCCTTAACAAAATGGTAGTTCTATCACAACTCCTTTAATGATGATCCTTCACTAGTTAGCCAATGATTTTTTAACTCACTCTATGCCTTCTCCACACAACAGGTAGCTACAAATTTCTGTTTCATATAAACGCCTTTTGCAGTTCCAATATTTCCCTGACACTCTGAGATGAAAAGCATTGCTCTTCCTTTCCTCTGTTTTTTCATCATATTTTTCTACTCTTTTGCTTGGATTGCTTGTTTTTTAGTCTCTTTTATCTCTACAGTTAAAGCGTAAACTATTTGAAGCCAAGACTATACTTAGCTTTCTTCCTATTTCTTTCTATGTTTCAATAGAAATGTTACAGGCTGAGGGGTTAGAGAAGTTCTTATTTCAAAGTCTATGACTTAAAGGTAAATTAGTTTTTTATATTTGGTTCCAACCCTATCCATTATCTAGTATCTACCACTCTAAAAGGGATGAGATGTGAGCAGGAAATCTCGGGAAATTTTAGAATTTTGTTGCAGGAGAGGAATTCTAAAGAAACTGAACTAAACCAGCTGTGCCAAGATGTACCCAGATGTTGTCCCCCTTGTTATTTTTGCCCATATTTTAATACACAGTCACAGCAGTCAGAAGTAAGTATTTTATGTGCTAGATGAAACATTTAACCTATGTCTATCATCATTCCGCATGAGGCATATTCCAAGGAAAACAACTCAAATTTTGGAGCAGGAATCTTACTGCATGTTGTATGTAAAAATGATATAAGGAATGTTCCAAGGAAAACAGTTTCTCAAATTTGGGGCCAGGAATTTTACGGCTTATTGTATGTAAAAATGAGACTCCAGCAAGGAAAGAATAAACATGTTCCTTCCTAGTCATTCTATTTACGCTGACCATAAAAAAGAAACTTTGCTTGCCTCAGTATTTGCGTGTACCTGCTTCCAATTTTCCACTTGAGAAGGATAATGATAAACCAATCCATTGATTTGGAACAAGATTTAAGTCTAGCACTGGTTAAAGTCATTGACTTAGCCTGCACTCGCCCCAGTACACACACCCAGTTAAATTCTAGTATGCAAATATTTTTGAATGCATAATATATGTTAGCAGTTAGAATGGCGCTCTATTTGGACTTGTCATGTTTATCATATTCATAGAGCTTCTTGGTTAAAATCACTAATACATTTGATATGAATTTCATAAAAAAATATGACTAGATAAATTAGCATTTTTAAGCAAATTATGATAGACTTGGTATCCTGTACTTCATATAAATCATTTAATTTATGGTCTAAATTTTGTTTCTCTATTTATTATATGAGGTGACATTTTTACTATATGTGGTAATAAACTTCAGGAAAATTAAAGTTGTCAAAGTCATTTAAATTTAAATAAAATATCTCTATTATGAGATACTATTAAGTTCAAAATGCTTATATTTGCAATGTGCTCATCAGTTCTGATCGCAGTGTCTCTATCCTAACTGAAAAGCTAATTTCCCTGCTGAATATTAACAGTGAAATGAATGGATTTAATTTTATAAGTGACAAATACTAAAGTCTGCTTACCAGCTGTGATTATGAAAATCTTTTCACTGACATAATTTTAAAACTGAATTAATTTCATTTCTGCTGAAAAAAATTGGCATAAACTTTCTAGAAATAAATTTGGCACTGTAAGATGATATTGTTCCTGATTTATTAATATGCCCTGGACAGATAAAATTTGTATATATTTAAGTATACAGCATGGTGTTTTGATGTTTGCAGACACTGATAAATAATAGCTATAATAAAATAATGGCATGTCCATCACATCTTGAACTATTATAAGTCACAGTCCAGATCTTCAAGCCTTGGAAAAACTTTATTTATGTATGCCATTATTAGTTTACAGAGGAAATTTTGGAAGCTTCCTGATAACATACTGGCTGGATCAACTCTGATTTCCCATTTCTTCAAAAGTCAGTTTTGATTACTGGGACTTTTTTTCTGACCATATACTTTGTCAAAATACCATTTTCTGAATATCCAATCTGGAGGGTAGTAGGTAGAGAATATATGCCCTCTCCCTTAAGCTCGGTTAGCAGTAATGCTTGCATGTGCAGCAAAATTCACTGATTCTTCTATTTTGGTGTTTCAAACCAGTAGATCAAAGTAGCATCAAATACTATCTTCTTGGCTATGCTACAAAATTTCCTGTCTATGTGAGTGCACACTTTATACTTCATCAAATTATTTAAGCTGGTACATAAAGAAATAGAAACTTTCTTTTTAATATGCTTCTAAGTTAGGAATGAATACAGAGAAACTGGAGATTTGGAAATTGTAGTGTATATGGATGATAAAAGGCAGCATCTAGGTTTGCAGATAGTTCTGTTCGGATCAGCTTTTCAAATTCTCACTAGTCCTGGGTTCAGTATCTTTTCTTATCCTTGGAAAGGGCATCAGTTCCTCTGTAGATCCCTCTCTTAATGAGTGTGCATAAATCTAAGGATGGGATTGAGAAACAATTCAATGTTGCAGTTTTCAGATTGTTCTTAATTTCTCAATAGTCTATCAGGACCAAATAAAACCAATAGTCTATCAGGATCAAAAAATCCCAGACTCATGGGCTCCTCAGTAGCATCTAAAATTGCTTCAGATCAATCTCTTGGAATTTGTCTGTTCTAATTCAATTTTTACTATTAGATAAATTTTGCCTGGAAGATTCTTACAGTCTGAAAAATATACTTGTACCAACACATAAGTTTGCCATATCCCTACCCACTCCTCTACCAAACAGTTGAATCAGTCTAGGTTTAAACAAATTGAGGTTAGGTAGCCATACTAATAATAACAAATGATAGAGACTCCATGCTTAAAAAAGGTTAAAAGATACAAAGGGGATCATTTCTTAATTATCAAGGAATACATCAGGGAAAAAAACACTCATAAACATTTATGCACCCAATGAGGAGCCAACAAAATACTTAAAAACTTAAAAATTGATTTAAAGAGAGACATCAATAGCAACACAATAACAGAGGGCTATTTCAACACCATCCTGTAACCTCTTGACAAATAAACCAAGCTAAATATTTACAAGGATATACTTACTTTGAGGAGAGAAATGAAAAAGGGAGACTTGGTAGGTATATATAGGACTTTTCATTCCCAAAAAGGTGTAAACATTCTACTCCTATGCACATAGGACATCTTCAAGATAAGCCACATGTTGATCCATAAGACATATCTCCATAAAATAAAGAGAATAACAATCATATCAAACAATCATCTCCAATGATGTTGGACTCAAAATGGAACTGAATCACAAAAAGAAATAGAATAACTTTAACACAAAGAAATTGAACAGCTCACTGCTGAATAATTAATGGGTCAGAGACAAAATTAAAGAGGAAATCAAAAGATTCCTGGACACCAAATGAGAATAAAGAAATAAATTATCAAAATTTGTGGGACAAAGTGAAAACAGTACTAAGAGGAAAATTTATAGCTTTGCAAGCATTCATCAGAAATGAAAAAAAGTGTGCTAGCCTAGGATAGACTGTGGTTCATTCCTCCAGCGTCCCATGTGGTCCCCCAAGCCAGGAGCGACTTCTGAGTGCATAGCCAGAAGTAACCCCTGAGCATCACCGGGTATGGCCCAAAAACCAAAAAAAAAAAAAAAATGAAATAAAGGCCCACATAAATAACCTAATGCCACAGCTTTAAGAAATTGGAAACAAAGCAACAGACTGAAATGAAAGGAGGCAGAAGAAAGGAAATAATGTGACCTAGAACAGACAGTAATGAACTGAACACCCCAAAACTCCATTCAAAAATCCACTCAAAAGGTAAATGAAAACAAAAGTTGGTTCTTTACAAAAAAATAAACAAGTTCCATTAACATTAGCAAGGTTCAAAAAAGAGAAACTTAATAAACAGAATTAGAAATAAAAAGCAGATATGACAGAAATTCAAAGAGTAATCAGAGATAACTTTGAGAATTTTTATGCCATAAAACAAAAGGACCTCAGAAAAAAATGATAAAATTTTGGATCTTATAACCTTACAAGGTTGGAACAAATTGACCTGCAATACCTGAACCGACCTATCACTAATAAAGTAAATAAAATGGTAATCAAAAGGCTAGGCAGAAATGGATACACTAATGAATTCTTTCAATCCTTTTTATGTTATTTCAGTAACTTGAAGAAAAAGTAACAATCCTATATAGTTTCTATGAAACTGATGAAGCTAACATCACTCAGAGACCAAAAGCAAACAAGACATCACAAAAATAATTATGAATATAAATGCAAAGATTCTCAACAAAATACTAGCAAATAGAATTAAACAACTCATTAATAACGTTATTTACAATGAGCAAGTAGGATTCATTCCAGATGCAAAGACATTTTTAAAAAAAAAAGGCAATTCAATCAATAAATACCTTATATAAAAAAGAAAAAAATTAAAAATCACACAATCATATTAATAGATTCTGAGAAAGCATTTGACAAGGTCCAGCACCTATTCATGATCAAAAAAGAACTATCAGGGGCCGGAGAGATAGCATGGAGGTAGGGCATTTGCCTGCATGCAGGACAGTGATTCGAATTCCGGCATCCCATATAGTCCCCCGAGCCTTCCAGGAGTGATTTCTGAGTGTAGAGCCAGGAGTAACCTCTGAGTGCTGCTGGGTGTGACCCAAAAACAAAAATACAAAACAAAACAAAAAACATTCAACAAAATGAACATTGAAGGAACCTTCCATATATTTTCAAAGGCGTTAATCATAAACCCATTACAGGCATTATACTCAATAGAGAAAAACTAAAACACTTTCTAAGATATGGCACAAAATAAGATTTCCTCTTCTTGCCACTTCTATTCTATGTAGTTCTGGAAGTACTTGCCATAGCAATTAGATATCAAGGACTACAAAAGGGCATCAAGATGATCCAAGGAAGTAAAGCTCTTGCCATTTGCAGAAGACATAATACTATAAGAATTCAAAAGTCTACAAAAAATCTTTGAGAACAATAGCTTTATATAGTAAAGAGGCAGGCTAAAATTAATATGCAAAAATGTATTGTCTTTTCTATACATAAATAATAAAAGATAAGTAAAAGATATCTTAAAAGAGTCACATTAACTATTGTGCCTCAGAAAATAAAGTATCTTTGGAGTCAAGTTAACTAGAGGTGAGAGATCAATACAAAGAAAACTACAAAACACTGCTTTAAGAAATAAATGAAGTCATAAGGAAATAAAAACTTACACCTTGCTCATGAATCAGGAGGATTAACATCATTAAAATGACAATAATTCGGGGCTGGAGAAATAACATGGAGGTAAGGCATTTGCCTTGCGTGCAGAAGGTAGGTGGTTCAAATCCCAGCATCCCATATGGTCCCCCAAGCCTGTCAGGAGCGATTTCTGAGTGTGGAGCCAGGAGTGACCCCTGAGCGCTGGTGGGTGTGACCCAAAAAACAAAACAAAAAAAATGGCGATAATTCCCAAAGTTTGTACAGAATTAATAGAACTCCTATGTGAATATCTATGACATTTTTCAAAAAATAGATCAGATGCTCCTGAACTCACATGGAGTAATAAATGTCCAAAAATTGATAAAGCAATTGGAAAAAGAATATGGGAGGTAGCCCTTTTCCAAAGTTTAAACATTGCTATAGAGAGTATAAACAATAAGCAGAATGCTATGGAATAATGGCAGATTAGATTTGAATTAGATTTGAATTCATCTAGGGTCCCATTAATAAATTACAATCCATGAATCATTGATAAAAGACCAAGAAATATAAAGTGAAATGTATAGATATAAATATAAAAATATAAAACCTCTTCATTAAGTGTTGTTGGTAACAATGGTCAACCATAAGGAAAAAATAAACTCAGACCTCTCTAATGCCATGCAGAAAGGTCAAATACAAAAGGATTAACTTGATATCAGACCTGAAACCATAAGGTACACAGACAAAATTATAGACAGAACACCACGAAATTTAAGCTAGAGGCGTCAAGAAGAAAACACCATTGTTCAAGTAAGTGAAAGCCAAATTAAACAAATGGGACTATATTAAACTGAGAAGATTTGTACTTTAAGATAAATATTGACTAGTATACAAAGACTACCCATAGAATTGGAGAAACTATTGACCGAATGCCTATCTGATAAGGGGTTAATATCTAAGATATATAAGCGTTCAGAGAACTTAACAAGGAAAAAAACCCACTAACTTCACCTAAAAACGGTAAAAAGATATGAACAGACATTTCCTCAAAGAAGGAACAGAGAGGGCTAAAATGCACATGAAAACAATTCTCCATATCACTAATCATCAGGGAGATGCAAATCAGACTGTAATGAAATATCTCACACACTAGAGACTGACACACATTACAAAGAACAAGAGCAACCAGCTTTGTCGTGGATGCAGGCAGAAGAAAAGACTCTCATTTACTGATGGTGGAAATGCAAATTCGAACAGCCTTTTGTGTGTGTGTGGTGGGGGGCAACCAGATGATGCTCAAGGGTTACTCCCGTCTCAGAAATCGCGGCTGGGATGCTGGGGGATCAAACTGCGGTTCGTCCTGGGTCAGCTGCGTGCAAGGCAAACACCCTACTGCTGCACCATCACTCCAGCCCCTACAGGGGTCCTCAAACTTTTTAAACAGGGGGCCAGTTCACTGTCCCTCAAACCATTGGAGGGTCTGACTATAGTAAAAACAAAACTTAGGAACAAATTCTTATGCACACTGCATATATCTTATTTTGCAATGAAGAAACAAAACAGATACAAATACAATATGTGGCCCGCGGGCCATAGTTTGTGGACCACTGCTAGAACAATCTTTTTGAAAAACAATATGGATATTCCTCAAAAACTATAAATTGAGCATTATCCAGCAATAACACTCGTAAGTATAATACCCCAGGAACACAAAAAGCACCATGCAGAAAAGCCCTCTTAATTCCTAGTAGCACTATTGACAATAGCCAGAATCTGGTAACAAGCCCAAGTAACTAAGAACAGATGAGTGCCTAAAGAAACTGTCGTACATCTATAAAATAGAATATCCAGCTGTTAGAAAAAAAATGAAGTCATGGAATATGCTTATACTTCAATAAACATAGTAATTTTTATGAGGAGTAAAATGAATCAGAGGGAGAGGGATGCACATAAAATAATCTCACTCATTTGTGAGATACAAAGATAATATGGAAATAATATCCAGAATCAATAAAGATGAGGGCCAGAAGGAATATTCCATGATATGAAGCTTACCACAGATAGAGAAGCAGTGTAGTTATGGTCGAAAACGTACTGCTATGACAATGATAGTAGGAACTCATCACTCTCAATAAGAATGTGGTGTTAAAAGCGATATATATATATATATATATATATAATACATTCTCCTTCATTAAAAATAGTGCAAACCCCAGTGTTAAAAATAGAAAAAGCAGAAGATAGAAAAAAGAGGAGAGAGAGAAGTAAACTGTCTGCTAACAGGCAGGCAGGGAGGAGGGTGGAAGATGGTGGGAGAGAAACTGAGGACATGGGTGGCGGGAAATGTACCGTGATGTAGGATTGTGTACATTGTATGACTGAAGATCCAGATTACATGTGTCATTCTGTGATTTGTAATTCACTTTGCCCACAATAAAAAAAAATCGTCCTAAGGCATAGCAATAGAAGGGAACAATTCAGAAGTCAGAGAGATTGAACTAATTCAGTTCATATCCTTGAAATTTGAAATGCTTCTATCTTGCCTTACCTCAAATATTTTCTTTTCAGTAATGTGTACTTATCAAGTACCTTAATGGGCAGGCTCGGAGCGTTTGGGAAATGGGCTCTGAATAGTTTCACACTTCCTCACCCCCAAAAAAGTGAACAAGAATTTGTTCACCATCTTTAACTCTTCATGAAGCTTCCAGATGGTGTCTTTTTATACTGACTGTCTTGATCTGACTTTCTGAGTGTCTCTTTTGGTAATAAAAGTGGCCTTAAAGATCATTTCATAATTTTACCTATTATAGATGAGTACCCTCAATTCCAAAAGAGGGATTGACTCAAGGTCACACCTGGTGATCTGAGTCAATAGTAGAGTGAAACTCATTTTGTTTCTGGCTATTCTTTGAGGCTAAAAGAAGATCCCAAGAGCAGAACTATAGAAATGACATGGGCTTGGCAAACTAAAAGTTAGATCTTTTCAGAAAGAGACCGGTAAATACTTCTAGGCCTGTTATAATGATAAAACTAGAACATTTTACTGTTGTCATACTTGTTTTAATCCCTTCACCCAAGCAGTCTTTTTTCCATGTAACAGCAGCTGTGCTCTAACGTTTCAGCAAATTAAAAAATAATTAACTTAATAATGGATTAGTTGCTGAGCTTAATCATTCTGAAAAAGCACTTGGCTTTTCTATTTATGGAATTATAAAATGTTGCATATCTATGCAGCCTATCATTTAGAAGTCCTTAAGAACATCATGTTTTCGCTTTCATGGACATTACAAGGCAAAGCAAGATGAATAGAATCAGTGTAAAAGAGAGAACAAAGATTGGTCACCAACAATATACAAAGGTGACTCTACAATTACCTAAGCAAGAGGTAACACAGATAAAATAAATCTTCCATAGATAAAATTAAATAAGACATACTTTATTTTTATACTCTCTATACACTGTTTGATCCGATTTCTATATCTCTGTCTAACCATAGAAATTTCAAATTATTTTTACTTAGTTCCACCTCAGTCAGCGTCAATTTTAGCTTCATGCCTTATTCCTCAGAGTATTCGCAAGTGCCCTGCCCTATCTCTATCATTCCCACAAGCATCTTCTACTACAAACCAAGTTATCTGTAACTAATATATTGGTATTAATATTAGATAATCATGGTTATAATAATGCAGTGAAAGAAACCACACCAAAACTTGTTGGCTTTAAGCAATAATCGTATTCCCATGGACCTTTAATTGGCAGGTTTAGGCTAATTGAATAGGCTCATTTATTTATTCCATTGCTCAATAAAAGTCAGCTGATCTATCCTAAATGAAGTACAGCTCTGTATTGTCACAAACCGATTGGTCTTGTCACAAAGGAATTTTCTGGGGTCCCTAGAAAGGTGTGCACCCAGGGTCAGTGAATCGGAAACAGAAGTCAATGAATAATGTTGGGTATGAACTCTGCTCCATTTATTCAAAGCAAAAGGTGGAATAAATATTTACATTTAATTTCTTGAAATATCATAAGGCTAATTTGCCAAAAATGGCAAAGAAGAAGAGTTTGTCCTTCTGTGAGATTGGCAACTCGGAAAAGCTGAAGGGATCTGTTGGCTTTGTGTGTTTCTCTTCTCTGATCTCCTGAAGCTCTCCTCAGAGGGCTCAGATGGGCCCCCAAAAAATCTCTCTTGGTGGCCCCAGAAGAACATGGCCACTCCGCTTTGCTTTGTGGTTGTATGCTCTTTCTAAATAATGAATTCATCACAACACCCCCCAAAAAAGTATCACTAAAAACGTGACAATGGGGAAACTTCACAGGCAAACATCATTCACAGATCATATGACAATCATCTCCCTCAATGTCAATGGACTAAATGCACCAATTAAGATAAACAGAGTGGCAAAATGGATCACAAAAGATAAACCCAACCTTTTGCTGCCTACAAGAAACACAGCTGAATAGTCAGAACATACAGACTCAAATTCAATGGCTGGAGGAAAATTATCCAAACAAACAACACCTTTAAAAAAGCTGGGGTGGCCATATTAATATCTGATGACACAAACTTTAGACTCAGAAAATTTGTAAGGGACAAATATGGACACTTTGTACTAATCAAGGAATATGTGCAACAGGAAGAAATTACACTACTAAACATATAAGCACCCAATGAGAGATCAACAAATTATCTAATACAATTATTGACAAATTTGAAAGAAGACTCGGGGCCCGGAGAGATAGCACAGCGGCGCTTGCCTTGAAAATGGCCGATCCAGGACCAAAGGTGGTTGGTTCAAATCCCGGTGTCCCATATGGTCCCGGTACCTTCCAGGAGCTATTTTTGAGCAGACAGCCAGGAATAACCCCTGAGCAATGCTGGTTGTGACCCAAAAACCAAAAAAAAAAAAAAAAGAAAGGAAAAAAAAAAGAAGACTCAATAATAACACAATAATTGTGGGAGACCTCAACACGGCCCTGTCAATACTTGATAGGTCAACCTGAAACCTAACAAAAATATACTAGCACTGAAAAGAGAAATGAAAGAAAGAGGACACTCCATCCCCAGAAACCTGGATATACATTGTTCTTCAATGTACATGGGTCATTCTTCAGAATAGAGCACATGCGGGTACAAAAAACATATCTGCATAAAATCAAGAGGATAGAAATGTTGCAGGCTACATTCACTGACCACAAGGCTCTGGAATTAAATGTGTCCCTACAAAGAGACACAGAAGAAAAACTTTAGCAACTGGAAGTTAAAACAGCCCGCTACTGAACAACCAATGGGTTTGAGATGAAATCAAAGAGAAAACAAAACTTTCCTAGAAACAAATGACACTGAAGACACAAACTGACAGAATTTATGGGACACAGCAAGAGCGGTCCCGAGAGGAAAATTTATAGCTTGCAAGCACATATCAGGAAGGAAGAAGGTTAACCTGAACTGGTTAAAGACGCAGCTTATAAAATTAGAAAATGATCAACAAAGGGAACCAAATATAGGGAGACAGAAAGAAATAACAAAGCTGTAGAGCAGAAGTCAATGAGGTGAAACCAAAAAAACAATCAAAGAGATCAACAAAAGTAGGAGTCAGTTATTTTTTTTAAAAAAATAAACAATATTGATAGACTATTGGCAAAACTCACAAAGAAAGAGAGGGAAATTTGATAAACTGAATTAGAAATGAAAAGAGGGAGATCACTACAAATATTGCAGAGGTACAAATGGTAATCAGAAACTACTTTGAGAAACTCTATGCCACTAAAAACATGAGAACCTGGAAGAAATGGATAAATTCATGGACTCATAACCCTCCACGGTTGAGTAAGGAGGATGTAGCATATCTAAACACCCCCATTACTATTGAGGAAATTAAAACAGTAATCAAATATCTGCCCAAGCACAGAAACAAAAGCCCAAGCACAGATAGATTCACTAATGAATTCTTTCAAACTTTTCAAGAGGAACTACTACCAATCCTAGCCAGGTTTTTTCATGAAATTGAAAAAGGGAACACTTCCAAATAGCTTCTATGAAGACAACATCACCTCGATACCAAAACCAGACAGAGATGCTGCCAAAAAAAGAAAATTACATACCAATATTCTTGATAAATACAGATTCAAAGATCCTCTACAAAATCTTGGCAAATAGGATCCAATGCCTCATCAAAAAGATCATTCACTACCATCAAGTAGGTTTCATCCCATGAATGCAAGAATGGTTTAACTAATTTGAAAATGTATCAACATAATACACAACATCAATAACAAGAAAAATAAAAATCACATGATCATATCAATAGACACAGAGAAAGCATTTGATGAAGTCCAACACCCATTTTTGATCAAAACTCTCAGCAAGATGGGAATGAAAGGAACCTTTCTCAATAAGTTAAAGCCATCTACCACAAGCCAATAGTAAATATTATCCTCAATAGAGAAAAACAAAAAGCCTTACCTCTGAATTCTATTTTAAGACAAGGCTGTTCTCTCTCACCACACCTCTTCAAAATAATACTGGAAGTACTTGCTATAGCTATTAGGCAAGAAAACTATATCAAAGGAATCCAGATAAAAGGAAGAAGTCAAGCTCTCACCTATACAAAGAAAACTATAAATATACTATGCTCCAAGAAATAAGAGAAAACACAAGGAAGTGGAAACATATAACCTGCTTATGAATTGGCAGGATTAACATAATTAAAATGGCAATACTCCCAAAAGCTTTATACAGATTTAATTCGATACCTCTACATACACATGACATTTATTGGAACAATAAACACCCTCGAATAGCTAAAGCAATTTTTGGAAAAGAAATATGAGAGGCATTACTTTCCCCAACTTTAAACTGTATTACAAAGCAATAGCATGGTATTGGAGTAAAGACAGACCCTCAGATCAGTGGAATAGTCTTGAGTACTTAAAGAATGATCCACAGGCATACAATCACCTAATTTTTGATAGATGAGCAAGAAATCCTAAATGGAGCAAGAAAAACCTCTTCAACAAGTGGTGTTGGCCCAACTGGATAGCCACTTGCAAAAAAGCTAACTTGGACCCTCAGTTAACATCATGTATGAAGGTAAAATCCAAATGGATTAAAGACCTTGATATGATACCATAAGGTATATAGAACAACACATAGATAAAAACACTCCATGACATCGAGTCTAAAGGCATCTTCAAGGAGGAAAGTGCACTGTCCAAACAAGTGGAAGCAGAGATAAGCAGATGGGAATGCATTAAGATGAGATGCTTCTGCACATAAAAAAAACACCACAAAAGCCACCCACTAACTGAAAGAAACTATTCACCCAATAACCATCAGATAAGGGGCTAATATACAATAATATCCAATACAAGTAATATACAATACAAGGCACTGACAGAACTTTACATGAAAAAAATCTAATCCCATCAAAAAATGGGGAGAAAAAATGAACAGTCACTTGGACAAAGAACAAATACAGGGCCCAGACAGATAGCATGGAGGTAAGGCGTTTGTCTTGTATGCAAAAGGATGGTGGTTCAAAACCCGGCATCCATATGGTCCCCAGAGCCTGCCAGAGACCATTTCTAAGCGTAGAGCCAGGAGTAACCTCTGAGCGCTGCCGGGTGTGACCCAAAAAAAAATACAAATGGCCAAAAGGCACATGAAAAAAATGCTCCACATCACTAATTACATCTCACGCCACAGAGATTGGCAAACATCACAAAGAAAGAACCAGCAGTGGTGCCAGGGATGTGGAGAGAAGGGAACTGCTGGTGGGAATGTCACGTACTCAAACCATTATGGAAAGAGATATGTAGATACCTCCAAAAATTGGAAATTGGGCTCCCATGCAATCTAGCTATAGCACTCCTAGGAACACAAAAATACAATACAAAAATCCCTTACTCATACATAAATTCAATGCAGCTCTATTCACAATAGCCAGACTCTGGAAACAACCAACATGCCTTCAACAGATGAATGGCTAAAAAATTGTGGTGTATATATATACAATGGAATATTATGCAACAGTCAGGAGAGATAAAGTCATGAAATTTTCCTATACATGGATGTACATGAAATCTATTATGCTAAGTGAAATAAGTCAGTGGGAGAGATATAGACACAGAATGGTCTCACTCATCTATGGATTTTAAGAAAAATAAAACACATTCGTGCAATGATTTTCAGAGAAAAAAGAGAGGAGGGATGGGAGGTCCAGCTAACGACATGAAATTTACCACAAAGAGTGATGAGTGCAGTTAGATAAATAACTACATTGAGAACTATCATAACAATGAGGGAACTATGTTGGGGACTGTGACTTGTTTGAGGCCATTTTGCTGTTCTTTCTGCCATATTCCAGCTTTTCACCTAAAAGCTATTTTGCAGTCTTGCTGTAAGTTTTTGAGCTAAAGAGAAAGGAATGTGCAGCTGCAGGATATAATTAACTCTAGCCCGGAGGAGAGCAAAGCTGCCTGGTACCGTTATCAGAAACTAGGCCTCACTCCTTAAGACCACATTCCGGAGTGAACTAGGCTGTTATCAATAAGTGTATGCTACATTGTCTGTTCAAGATCACTGAGGCAGGCACATCTTGCACCACCTCCTGATAGTTAAGCAATTAGGAATGCAGCTGGAAGGTCACTAGAAATTTCCATAGCAACAGCACGTTCATCATAACTTGAAGGTCATCCAGCCCCCTAGCCCACTGCCCACTTCCTTATTTAGAGAATGCCTAACTTTCTTTGTTCCTTGAAACCTGAAATATATCCTTGCCTTGTATGGGCCTTCGCGCCAAAAGTATGACTGACATCACCTTTGTACTGCCCCCTTCTCCTTCACTATATAAGAAGGAGCTGTAGCCAATAAAGATACCCTTGAACAGTGAGACGCTGCCTTGGGTCTTTATTATTAACCTCTCTCAGATTTTTTACAGGTGTGGTTGCTCTTCTACTCAGCAAAATAGGAGTGCGGTTGTCTGAGAAGCCTTCCCAGCTAATTCCTGCTGGCCGGGTCCCCCCTGGGGGGGCTTCAGGACCCCGCATTTTGGCGCCCAACGCTGGGCACGAAGACCACCGCCACACCCCGAACGACTACGGGTCGGCGAGTCCGGAGCTGTTTCATAAATCGCGGGAATTACCCCATCCGGGTAAGCGTTGAAACGAGTTAGCCTTAATCAAATATTTAAACTGCAGTTTTTTCAGTCGTTCTGATCACCGCCCCTGATTGGCTCTTGGGGCTTCACCCGTTGGCTTCACTACCATGGGTGTTTCTTTGAGTACTGAGCTTAAATTCATTATTGATATTCAGTCTGAGTTGAAAGCCAGACATGTAGAGGTTACCAAAAAAGATATTTGTAATTTTCTTATGTTCATTCATAATCTATGTCCTTGGTTCGTTATTACCTGTCCAGAAATTGTTGCGTCCACTTGGGACAAAGTAGGACAAGAAATGAGTGATTACTTTGTAAATCATGATGAACCACAAAAGGAAAAAATTATGTTCCAATACTGGAGCCTGTTAAGAGATATCATTGTAACTAAAGATGCCAAAGCCGCCAAAGACATCATCCATGCCGTTGAATCTCATGTACAACAAGTCTCCCGTGAGTGTTCCAGGACTCCCTCTCGTTCTAACTCTGTCTCTCATCTCCCTTCTCCCTCTGAAGACCCTTCTCCATGTCCTCCCTCCACCACTGATTCTTCTACCTTTGTCTCCAAAGTAACTAATGCTCTTAAAGATCTCTCTAATGCTTCTCATTTATATCCCTCCCTTACTTCTGTCCATGCTTCTGCTCCACCTCAAGAACTTGATTCTCTATGCACCCAGACCCCTGCAGAGGAAGCCGCTGCCTGTCACGGCTCAGCAGTCACACAAACCACACAAACTCTTCCTCCTCCTTATGACTGTCCTGCTCCTCCAAAATGTGCCTTTCCTGATTCCCCTAAGCCTACTGCTTTAGAATCTCACCTTATTACTATTACTTCCATGATCTCCCAACTTACAAATGAACTTCATCAATCTCGTGAACAAAAACCTGCTAACACTGCTATTTTTCCTGCTCTCCTTCCTAATGGCGAGGACCTTCCCCCGCCTCCACCTCAACAGCCTCTACCTCCTCATTCTAACCTACCCCTCCCTCCGCCCGCTGATCCCCGCACCCATGAGAGGGCGCGGCGTGATTGCGAGGCACAAGCCGCTGTGAACACAGCTTCTGTAGCGGCCGATTCCAGTCAGCTCGATTCGTATATGGAAGAAGAAGACGCCCAGCTTTGTGATGCCAAACCTCCGGAGGGTGAGACCCCTTTACGCTATGTTACTATTAATGAAAGAGACCTTGCTGAGCTGCTTCAAGCAGCAAAACCTTATGGGGCACAAGCATACCCCGCAATCTTACATCCTTCCTCGGGTGTCCCTGCCCTGTCGGTTGCTCCACAACCTCCTCAGGCCTCCCCTGCTTCCTCGTCTGCCTCCTCTCACCCTATGGTCACCCGCTCACAGACTGCTGGGGGCACTCTATCCCTCAGACCACGTTCCTCTCGTGCCACGGGTGCTGTTCCACGCACTCCCTCCCGTCCTTTAGCTCCGGCTTTCTCTGCGAGAGAAGCTGAGGCCGCAGACAACGAAAACATCCCTGCCCTTGAGGCAGCAGATGATGCACCTTTAGCGCCCCCTGCCTCACCTGCACCCTCTCACCACCGTGGCCCTGGTTCAGTTTTTCGTGAGAATATAGAAATTCGAGATCTCGATCAGGCCTCCCTTAAGGAGCTTCGCAAAGCTGTTTTGGACTATGGCATTCAAGCCCCCTATACCCTCTCCTGTTTGGAAAGTCTCTCTTATGGTGGTAATCTTTTTCCCATTGAATGGCGCATCACTGTTCGCCGTTGCCTTAAACCTGAACATATTGTTCTTTGGGAAGCGGAATTTATTAACAACTGCAGAGAGCTCACCCATGATAACGAGCTTGAGTTCCTTCAAGTTTCTGGCTCTAAGCCTTATGACACCATTCAACAACAGCGCCCCCTCCCGTATCAATTGCTTAATCTCACCTCCCAGGCAGGTCTCAAGGCTTGGAAAGCTATTCCCTCCTCCTCTGCCCCTACTCTTCCTCTTGCTAAAATTCAACAAGCTGACAATGAACCCTATCATGCTTTCATTTCTCGCCTTCTTGAAGCTATTGACAGAACCACTGGTATTACAGACACCTCCAATCCTTTTGTTAAACAACTTGCTTTTGAAAATGCCAATCCCGCCTGCCGTCAGATTTTAAAATCCCCTAAGCCGTCTCGATCCCTTGAGGAGATGATCTCTCTTTGCAAAAATGCCCATTCTTTTGCTACCCAAGTGGCTGGCGCCATAGTCGCTTTTCAAGGGCAAAATAAAGGCCGTGTTTGCTTCTCTTGCGGCCAGCCTGGCCATTTTGCCAACAACTGCCCTCAACGCCAAGCCCCTACTATGCAAACAGGCACAACCTCTCCCTGTCCTCCACTTTGCCCGCGCTGTCGTCGCGGCCGCCATTGGATCTCGAAATGCCATGCCACAAAAGACATACATGGCAACACCTTACCGCCTAACCACCGTTATTCGGCTCAGGGAAACTCCAAACGGGGCCAGCTCCGGGCCCCGAGCCGTCAGTTCCAACGTTTTGTCCCGGCCTCGGAGCCCAGTCAGCCGGCACAGCCCACTCCAGCCCCCCAGGCTTATTACCAGCAGCAACAGCCGCCTTCCCAGCACCAGGCACATTGCCAACAGCAACCTCTGGTGCCCCCCAATATGCTTCCACCCCAGCAACCTCCCTTGTCAGGGCAACCCCCGGAAGCGTCGGATTGGACTTGTGTGCCTCCACCCCCCACTTATTAACTCCTGAGCATGGCGTTTATCAAATCCCCACAGGCATTTTTGGCCCTCCGCCACCCGGTCACTTCTTTATGATCATTGGGCGTGCTTCAACTATTATTAAAGGCCTTATTATTCAGCCCTCCATTGTGGATAATGACTATACTGGGGAAATAATACTTTTAGCAGTCGCCCCCTATTATCCAGTACAGGTACTACCTGGGCAGCGTATTGCGCAAGCTCTTCGGCTTCCCCTTAATGTTACATTGCCTTCTCTTCCGGAAGCCCGTGGCAATTCAGACCCTGGCTCCTCAGACATTTTCTGGGTGCGAGCCATGTGTAAAATTAGACCCCCTCTTGTCATCACTATTGAAGGCAAGCCCTTCACGGGTCTTCTTGATTCTGGTGCAGACACTACCTGCTTTTCTCCCGCCGACTGGCCTCCAGACTGGCCCACTACAGCCTCTTTTGATTCTGTCTCTGGAATCGCGGGCACAGTCAAGCAAGTCCTCATTAGCGCCAATAAGCTGGTCTGGCAGGACGAGGACGGAGACACTGGGCTTGTCCGTCCGTACATAGTTCCCGACCTGCCCATTAATTTGTGGGGCCGAGATATTATGGAACAGATGGGTGTTTATATTGTTAAATGCAAAAACCCTGCTGCTCTTGCTCAAATGATGAAACAGGGATACACTCCCTCTAGAGGCCTCGGGAAGAACTTACAAGGCATATCTAAGCCCATTCAACCCTCCCCTAACCCTGGCCGTCAAGGCCTTGGCTTCAGCTCTGTTTATACGGTATCAGTCCAAAACGCCCCTATGCCTCCTATAGAAAAAATTACCTGGCGCTCTGACACTCCTGTTTGGATAAACCAATGGCCCCTCTCCAGGGAAAAACTCCAGGCCGCCTCAGCTCTTGTAAAGGAACAGCTCGAGGCTGGACATATAGAACCTTCCACCTCTCCCTGGAATACACCCATCTTTGTTATTCGCAAAAAATCCGGCAGATGGCGCCTCCTTCATGATCTTAGAGCCATTAATAAAACTATGGTTCCCATGGGAGCAGCCCAAGCCGGCCTGCCCGTACCGTCTGCCATCCCTTCTAATACTTTCAAGATAATTATTGATCTCAAAGACTGTTTCTTTTCCATTCCCCTTCACCCAGAAGATTGTAAACGTTTTGCATTTTCTCTCCCAGTTCCCAATTGTGCTGGTCCCTGTCCACGCTATCACTGGAAAAGTTTACCTCAAGGAATGACTAATAGCCCTACTCTATGCCAAAAATTTGTTGCTTCCTTTATTGATCCATTCCGTGATTCTTATCCCTCCGTATATATTCTTCACTACATGGATGATATTCTTCTTGCCTGTTCTGATGAGTCTCTCCTGCACTCGGCCTCTACTAAACTAATTTCTCTCCTATCCTCAAAAGGCTTTAAAATTTCAGCAGACAAAATACAAACCTCTCCACCTCACTTATTTCTTGGATTTGAATTATTGCCAGCTCAGGTAAAAACTCAAAAGGTGCAAATTCGCACTCAACACCTTAAAACACTTAATGATTTCCAACGCCTTCTTGGTGACATTAATTGGCTTCGCCCTTACCTTAAACTCACCACAGGTGATCTCAAACCCCTTTTTGATATCCTCCAAGGAGATTCCAACCCCTCCAGCCCACGCTCTCTTACTCCAGAAGCTCGTGCCGCACTTGATTCTGTCAATCACGCTATCCAAAACCAATTTATCACCTACTATAACCCTTCTGCTGATCTCCAGCTCATTGTATGCTCCACAGCTTTCACACCCACCACTGTTCTCTGGCAATCCGCCCCCCTTTATTGGATTCACCTTCCCTCCTCACCTTCCAAAATCCTTTCTACTTACACTTCCTCTGTCCTCCAGCTCTTACATCAAGGCTGTGAAACATCTCTCAAACTCTTCGCTAAACACCCTGACACAATTATTCTTCCATACACACACAATCAATTGGCTTGGCTAGCAAACATGGACCAAGCCTGGCTCCTCTTTCTCACCTATTTTCAAGGTACCCTATCTACACACATGCCAGCTGATAAACTCTTGCACTTCCTAAACAAACATCCAGTTGTCTTCCCAAAGCTTACTAAACATCAGCCCATTCCCTCTGCCTCTCTTGTTTTCACAGATGGTAGCTCTAATGGCACTGCCTCATTTTCAGTTGATGGTACCACCAATACACTCACTACCACACACACTTCTGCTCAGCTTGTGGAATTGGAAGCCGTTCATCAAGTTTTTCTCTCGGTTCCTCAAGCCTTTAATTTATATACTGATAGTATATAAACAAACATTACATTGCTTCCTCTTTGCCACTTTTGGAAATAGTACCCTTTATTAAGCCCTCTACCCCTGCCTTCACACTCTTCTCCCATATTCAACAGCTTATTCTACAACGAACCAATTCCTTTTACGTGTCACATATCCGTGCACACTCAGGTTTGCCTGGCCCCCTTACGCTTGGCAACGCCCTCGCTGACGAAGCCACCCGTGCCACCTCTTCAGCTATTTGTTCTTTCCACCACCCCTCCATCTCCTACACATGACACTCTGCAACAAGCCACACTTGCTCATAAACTTCATCATCTCAATGCTCAAACCTTACGTCTTAAATACGCTATCACTCGTGAACAAGCTCGTGAAATTGTTCGTTCTTGTAAATCCTGTCTTTCTCTTCTTCCTGAACCTCACGTTGGAGTTAATCCTCGCGGCCTTGTGCCTGGTGAACTTTGGCAAATGGATGTTACACACTATCCAGCATTTGGTAAACTTAAATTCATTCATGTCACTGTTGACACCTTCAGTGGCTTTATTTGTGCCTCCCTGCATACTGGGGAGTCTTCTGCTGATGTTATTGCTCACATGTTGCACTGCTTTGCCACGCTCGCAGTGCCCAAAGTTCTTAAAACTGACAATGGCCCAGGATACACTGGCCAAAAATTTCAAAACTTTTGTGCTAAGTTTGGCATCCAGCACAAAACAGGAATTGCCTATAACCCCCAGGGTCAAGGCATTGTAGAGAGAGCTAATCAAACTTTAAAAAACATGCTCATAAAGCTCTCTGGCGAAAGTGAAACCTTTTATGCTCGCCACGACAGGCACCGTCTCCTGCTTGCCCATGCACTCTTTGTGCTTAACTTTTTGTCACTTGATCTTCAGAACCGCTCTGCGGCTGATCGCTATTGGCATCCCAACACTGCCTCTGATTTCCAGTCAGTCCTCTGGAAAGATGTTCACACTGGACTCTGGAAAGGGCCACACCCCGTCCTCATCTGGGGCAAAGGCCATGCTTGTGTCCATGACATAGACACAGGCAACACCCGCTGGCTTCCAGACCGGCTGGTCAAGCATTATAACGCGCCCAGGGCTCCTAGCCCTGAGAATCCCCTTCCTCCTTTTCTTCCAGAACCTATCGCCGCTAACATCGTTGTTTCATCCACCACCGTTCGACATGCGTGCCCTCCTGTTACTGTTGCTGTTCCAGCTCCCGTCTGTCTGCCACTCCCAGAATAACAAACGCTACCAAGTCTTCAACTACACCTGGCAGATCATCAATGAGGCTGGCGACGTCGCTAACCAAACGTCCATCCTCTCCACTTCCATTCCTTGGCCTGTTCTGCACGTCGATTTTTGTGCCCTAGCCATGGGTGCCAGCTCTTACTGGGGCACCCCTGATTTTCGTCTGCCTCAACCCCGCGCTATTGACAGCCATAACTACTACGCCCCCCCTACCGCTGGCTGCAATTCTGTTGTTCGCCGTAACTACTTAAGATATCACTTCTCCACCTTCTATGTTTGCCCAGGACATCATCGCCCCCGTTCCATTGACTATAAATGTGGCGATCATAACCAGTACTTCTGCGCTTCATGGGGTTGTGAGACCTCTGGAACTACCTATTGGAAACCTTCATCTTCTTGGGACTTCATCACCGTCTCTCGCCCCCCACTTACTCGTCCTCTTACCAGTTGCGATGCATCCTCCTCTACCCGTGGTTGGTGCAACCCCCTCATCATCGAATTTACTGCTGCTGGACGTCGGCATCACTGGACTCAACCCGTACAATGGGGACTCAGACTTTACGTTAGGCGTACCGACCCTGGACTTCTTTTTTCCCTCCGTTTACTTAAACAATTGCCAAATTCTCACCCCCTCGCCATTGGTCCCAATACCTTTCTTCATCCCCATTCAGGTCCATTACACATGCCTTCTCCCCCTCCTCCTCTTCCATCTGCACCTTCTTCTCTCAAACAGCTCACTATGCCTTCAGGTCCTTCTCCGTCCTCTCAGGTTATTCTCAATCTCATGAATGCTTCTGCTCTTGCACTAACAGATCCTGCCTATGAAAGATGTTGGCTTTGTTTTTCTCCTCAACCTCCTTTCTATGAAGGTGTTGCAGTGTTTGGCAACCTTTCCGCTACCTCCAACCCCTCTGACCTCCGTTGGAACACACAACCTCAACATGGCATTACAGTCGGTCAAGTCGTAGGCTCTGGCCTCTGCATTAAGCCTAACGACTCCCTGCTTCCTAGCCAATTACGTGACGTGTGCAACGAAACTATTGACATCTACAACTCTTCCTCTTCAAAACCCTATCTGTTAGCTCCCAATGGAACTTATTTTGCCTGTGCTTCTGGTCTTACTACTTTTATCATTCGTTCTTCTTTCCTCCTTTCACACGATTACTGTATTCTCGTTATTCTCATTCCAAAAATCACCATTCACTCAGAACATATCTTTCCCTCTCCTGCCACCTCACCCTATTCCTATTCTTCTCAATTCCTTTCTCGACAACGCCGTGAGCCCTTCACCTCCGTCACACTTGCAGTGCTCCTTGCTGTTGGCGCTACTGGCGCTGGCACTGGTATCTACTCTCTTGTATCCTCTCAATCCAATTTCCGCACTCTTACTCAAGCAGTGGAACAAGACATTAATGAAATCAAAACTAGTCTGCAATTTCTCACAGATACTATTAGTTCCCTTGCTGATGTTGTTCTCCAAAATCGTCGTGCTTTAGATTTTGCCCTTATGAAAGAGGGGGGAGCCTGTGTAGCCCTTAAGGAACAATGTTGTATTTTTAAAGACAAAACTGGATTAGTTAGGGACAGCGTTCAACATATTGGTGATGGTATAAAAGATTTTGAAAAACATTTCGATGAAGAACAAGGCTGGTACCAGGATTGGTTTTTCTCTTCTCCTTGGTTCCACACAATCTTGTCCACCGTTGTGGGCCCTCTTATTAGCCTCATGCTGCTCTTTTCTCTTGGCCCATGGATTTTCCGCAAGATCACTGCCTTTATTAAGAACCAGGTAGATGAACAGGCAAAAACCTCTATTCAGGTTAACTACCAGCGTCTAACCCCGCGTGACTCCTGTGAAAACTTGGCTTTAGTCACCAAGCCGCCTTTCCAGCCACTAAGTTTCCAGGAGATAGAGCGCATAGCTAACAAGCGGAGCTCGCTCCGGCACTTGTGCTCTCGGCTGTGGAGACACCTACGATGGGATTAGCAGGGTCCCAGTTAGGGCACGGCCCAAAAAGGCTACAGCGCATAATTCGGATCCCTGTGCACACCCACGGCATTTGTAGCCACCTTTTAAATGCGGCTTTGGCCGTGTCCGACCTGGTCAAACCTTGTAGCTTAAGACACGGTTCTTCCACCCGCTCACGACTTTCCTTCTTTTATTAGAAGAGAAAGGGGGAGATGTTGGGGACTGTGACTTGTTTGAGGCCATTTTGCTGTTCTTTCTGCCATATTCCAGCTTTTCACCTAAAAGCTATTTTGCAGTCTTGCTGTAAGTTTTTGAGCTAAAGAGAAAGGAATGTGCAGCTGCAGGATATAATTAACTCTAGCCCGGAGGAGAGCAAAGCTGCCTGGTACCATTATCAGAAACTAGGCCTCACTCCTTAAGACCACATTCCGGAGTGAACTAGGCTGTTATCAATAAGTGTATGCTACATTGTCTGTTCAAGATCACTGAGGCAGGCACATCTTGCACCACCTCCTGATAGTTAAGCAATTAGGAATGCAGCTGGAAGGTCACTAGAAATTTCCATAGCAACAGCACGTTCATCATAACTTGAAGGTCATCCAGCCCCCTAGCCCACTGCCCACTTCCTTATTTAGAGAATGCCTAACTTTCTTTGTTCCTTGAAACCTGAAATATATCCTTGCCTTGTATGGGCCTTCGCGCCAAAAGTATGACTGACATCACCTTTGTACTGCCCCCTTCTCCTTCACTATATAAGAAGGAGCTGTAGCCAATAAAGATACCCTTGAACAGTGAGACGCTGCCTTGGGTCTTTATTATTAACCTCTCTCAGATTTTTTACAGGTGTGGTTGCTCTTCTACTCAGCAAAATAGGAGTGCGGTTGTCTGAGAAGCCTTCCCAGCTAATTCCTGCTGGCCGGGTCCCCCCTGGGGGGGCTTCAGGACCCCGCAGAACTAGAAAGTGTTTAGAGTATAGGCAGCCGTAGGATGGGGAGGAGGGAGATTTGGGACATTGGTGATGGAATATTGCACTGGTGACGGGGATGTTCTTTTTTTTTTTATTTAAACACCTTGATTACATACATGATTTTGTTTGGGTTTCAGTCACGTAAAGTACCACCCATCAGCAGTGCAACATTCCCATCACCAATGTCCCAAATATCCCTCCTCCCCACCCGACCCCCGCCTGTACTCTAAACAGGCTTTCCATTACCCTCAGACATTCTCATTATTAGGACAGTTCAAAATGTAGTTATTTCTCTAACTAAACTCATCACTCTTTATTTTTTTTCTTTTTTTTTATTTAAACACCTTGATTACATACATGATTGTGTTTGTGTTTCAGTCATAAAAGGAAAACCACCCATCACCAGTGCAACATTCCCATCACCCAAGTCCCAAATCTCCCTCCTCCCCACCCAACCCCCGCCTGTACTCTAAACAGACTCTACATTTCCCTCATACATTCTCAATATTAGGACAGTTCAAAATGTAGTTATTTCTCTAACTAAACTCATCACTCTTTGTGGTGAGCTTCCTGAGGTGAGCTGGAACTTTCAGCTCTTTTCTCTTTTATGTCTGAAATTTATTATTGCAAGAATGTCTTTCATTTTTCTTAAAACCCATAGATGAGTGAGACCATTCTGCATTTTTCTCTCTCTCTCTCTGACTTATTTCACTCAGCATAATAGATTCTGTGTACATCCATGTAAAGGAAAATTTCATGACTTCATCCCTCCTGACAGCTGCATAATATTCCATTGTGTATATGTACCACAGTTTCTTTAGCCATTCGTCTGTTGAAGGGCATCTTGGTTGTTTCCAGAGTCTTGCTATGGTAAATAGTGCTGCAATGAATATAGGTGTAAGGAAGGGGTTTTTGTATTGTATTTTTGTGCTCTTAGGGTATATTCCTAGGAGTGGTATAGCTGGATCATATGGGAGCTCGATTTCCAGTTTTTGGAGGAATCTCCATATTGCTTTCCATAAAGGTTGAACTAGACGACATTCCCACCAGCAGTGGATAAGGGTTCCTTTCTCTCCACATCCCCGCCAGCACTGTTTGTTCTCATTCTTTGTGATGTGTGCCATTCTCTGTGGTGTGAGGTGGTATCTCATTGTTGTTTTGATTTGCATCTCTCTGATGATTAGTGATGTGGAGCATTTCTTCATGTGTCTTTTGGCCATTTGTATTTCTTCTTTGTCAAAGTGTCTGTTCATTTCTTCTCCCCATTTTTTGATGGGATTAGATGTTTTTTCCTTGTAAATTTCTGTCAGTGCCTTGTATATTTTGGAGATTAGCCCCTTGTCTGATGGGTATTGGGTGAATAGATTCTCCCACTCAGTTGGTGGCTCTTGTATCCTGGGCACTATTTCCTTTGAGGTGCAGAAGCGTCTCAACTTAATATATTCCCATCTGTTAATCTCTGTTTTCACTTGCTTGGAGAGTGCAGTTTCCTCCTTGAAGATGCCTGAAGTCTCAATGTCCTGGAGAGTTTTGCCTATGTGTTGTTCTATATATTATATGGTTTGGGGTCGGATATCGAGGTCTTTAATCCATTTGGATTTTACCTTCATACATGATGTTAGCTAGGGGTCTAAGTTCAATTTTTTGCAAGTGGCTAGCCAGTTGTGCCAACACCACTTGTTGAAGAGGCTTTCCTTGCTCCATTTAGGATTTCCTGCTCCTTTATCAAAAATTAGGTGATTGTATGTCTGGGGAACATTTTCTGAGTATTCAAGCCTATTCCACTTATCTGAGGGTCTGTCCTTATTCCAATACCATGCTGTCTTGATAACTATTGCTTTGTAGTACAGTTTAAAGTTGGGGAAAGTAATTCCTCCCATATTCTTTTTCCAATGATTGCTTTAGCTATTCTAGGGTGTTTATTGTTCCAAATAAATTTCAAAAGTGCCTGATCTACCTCTTTGAAGAATGTCATAGGTATCTTTAAAGGGATAGCGTTGAATCTGTATAACGCCTTGGGGAGTATTGCCATTTTGATGATGTTAATCCTGCCAATCCATGAGCAGGGTATGTGTTTCCATTTCTGTGTGTCCTCTCTTATTTCTTGGAGCAGAGTTTCATAGTTTTCTTTGTATAGGTCTTTCACATTTTTAGTCAAGTTGATTCCAAGATATTTGAGTTTGTGTGGCACTATTGTGAATGGGGTTGTTTTCTTAATGTCCATTTCTTCCTTATTACTATTGGTGTATAGAAAGGCCATTGATTTTTGTGTGTTAATTTTGTAGCCTGCCACCTTGCTATATGAGTCTATTGTTTCTAGAAGCTTTTTGGTAGAGTCTTTAGGGTTTTCTAAGTAGAGCATCATGTCATCTGCAAACAGTAAGAGCTTGACTTCTTCCTTTCCTATCTGGATTCCCTTGATATCTTTTTCTTGCCTAATCGCTATAGCAAGTACTTCCAGTGCTATGTTGAATAGGAGTGGTGAGAAAGGACTGCCTTGTCTTGTGCCAGAATTTAGAGGGAAGGCTTTTAGTTTTTCTCCATTGAGGATAATATTTGCCACTGGCTTGTGGTAGATGGCCTTAACTATATTGAGAAAGGTTCCTTCCATTCCCATCTTGCTGAGAGTTTTGATCAAGAATGGGTGTTGGACCTTGTCAAATGCTTTCTCTGCATCTATTGATATAATCATGTGGTTTTTATTTTTCTTGTTGTAGATGTTGTGTATTATGTTGATAGACTTACGGATGTTAAACCATCCTTGCATTCCTGGGATGAAACCTACTTGATCTTAGTGGATGATCTTCTTAATGAGGTATTGAATCCTATTTGCCAGGATTTTGTTGAGGATCTTTGCATCTGCATTCATCAGCGATATTGGTATGTAATTGTCTTTTTTCGTAGCATCTCTGTCTGGTTTAGGTATCAAGGTGATGTTGGCTTCATAAAAGCTATTTGAGAGTGTTTCCACTTGTTCAATTTCATGAAAGTGTCTTGCCAGGATTGGTAATAGTTCCTCTTGGAAAGTTTGATAGATTTTATTAGTGAATCCATCTGGGCCTGGGCTTTTGTTTTTGGGCAGACTTTTGATTACCATTTTTATTTCATCAATGTTGATGGGGGTGTTTAGATATGCTACATCCTCTTCTTTCAACCGTGGAAGATTATAAGAGTCCAAGAATTTATCCATTTCTTCCAGGTTCTCATTTTTGGTGGCATAGAGTTTTTCAAAGTAGTTTCTGATTACCCTTTGAATCTCTGTCATATCAATAGTGATCTCTCCTTTTTCATTCCTAATATGAGTTATCAAGTTTCTCTCTCTCTCTTTCTTTGTTAGGTTTGCCAGTGGTCTATCAATCTTGTTTATTTTTTCGAAGAACCAACTTCTGCTTTCGTTGATCTTTCGGATTGTTTTTTGGGTTTCCACTTCATTGATTTCTGCTCTCAGCTTTGTTATTTCCTTCTGTCTTCCTATTTTTGGGTCCTTTGTTGAGCACTTTCTAGTTCTATTAGCTGTGTCATTAAGCTACTCAGGTAAGCTCCTTCTTCCTTCTTGATATGTGCTTGCAAAGCTATAAATTTTCCTCTCAGTACTGCTTTTGCTGTGTCCCATAAGTTCTGATACTTTGTGCCTTTATTGTCATTTGTTTCCAGGAACCTTTTGATTTCCTTCTTGATTTCATCTCGGACCCACTGGTTATTGAGTATGAGGCTGTTTAACTTCCAGGTGTTAAAGTTTTTCTTCTAATTCCCTTTGGAATTCACAAATAATTTCAAAGCCTTGTGGTCAGCGAAGGTAGTCTGCAAAATTTCTATCCTCTTGATATTATGGAGGTATGTTTTATGTGCCAGCATGTAGTCTATCCTGGAGAATGTCCCATGTACATTGGAGAAGAATGTGTATCCAGGTTTCTGGGGATGGAGTGTCCTATATATATCCACTAGGCCTCTTTCTTCCATTTCTCTCCTCAGGTCTAGTATATTCTTGTTGGGTTTCAGTCTGGTTGACCTATCCAGTGTTGACAAAGCAGTGTTGAGGTCCCCCACAATTATTGTGTTGTTATTGATATTGTTTTTCAGATTTGTCAACAGTTGTTTTAAATATTTTGCTGGCCCCTCATTTGGTGCATGTATGTTTAGGAGAGTTATTTCTTTCTGCGCTACATATGCCTTGATTAATATAAAATGTCCATTTTTGTCCCTTACAACCTTCCTGAGTATAAAGTTTGCATTATCTGATATTAGTATGGCCACTCAAGCTTTTTTACGGGTGTTGTTTGCTTGGATAATTTTTCTCCAGCCTTGTATTTTGAGTCTATGTTTGTTCTGACTATTCAGGTGCGTTTCTTGTAGGCAGCAGAAGGTTGGATTGAGTTTTTTGATCCATTTAGCCACTCTGTGTCTCTTGACAGGTGCATTTCGTCCATTGACATTGAGAGAAAGAATTGTCCTGGGATTTAATGCCATCTTTATATCGAAATTTGGTGTGTCTTTTGGTCAGTCTTGTCTTAGATTAGGTCTTTCAGTTTTTCTCTTAAGACTGGTTTTGAGTCTGTAAAGTTTCTGAGCTGTTTTTTGTCTGTGAAACCATGTATTCTTCCCTCAAACCGGAAAGTGAGTTTTGCTGGGTACAGTAATTCTAGGTGAAGCATTCATTTCATTCAGTCTTGTCACAATATCCCACCACTGCTTTCTGGCATTTAGTGTTTCTGGTGACAGGTCTGCTGTAAATCTCAAGGATGCTTGCTTGAATGTAATTTCCCCTTTTGATCTTGCTGTTTTCAGAATTCTGTCTCTATCTATGGTATTTGTCATTGTGACTAAGATGTGTCTTGGGGTGGTTTTTCTGGGGTCTCTTTTGGTTGGTACTCTTCGAGCATGCAGGATTTGATCACATATATTCTTTAGCTCTGGGAGTTTCTCTTTAATGATGTTCTTGACCGTTGATTCTTCCTGGAAATTTTCTTCCTGGGTCTCTGGGACTCCAATGATTCTTAAGTTGTTTCTGTTGATCTTATCATAGACCTCTATTTTCATCTGTTCCCATTCTTTGACTAATTTTTCCATTGTCTGTTCATTTGTTTTAAGTTTTTTTTCCAATCTCTCCTGTTGTATGGAATTGTTATGTATCTCATCTTCCACAGCACCAAGTCTATTCTCAGCTTCTGATACCCTGTCCCAGAGCTTATCCATTTTGTCATTCACTTCATTTACTGATTTTTTCAGGCCTGTTATTTGACATGTTATTTCAGTTTGGAGTTTTGTGATTTCTCTCTTCATATTTTCTTGATTCTTATTAGTGTTCTGTTCTACTCTATTCATGGTTTCTTTGAGTTCTTTGAGTATATTCCATATTGCTACTCTAAAGTCCTTCTCTGAGAGATTGATTAGTTGGTTGGTCGTTAACTGGTCATCAGAATTGTCATCTTCATTCTCTCTGTCTGATGCTGGTTGCATTGTTTTCCCATTGTCATACTTGTATTGTGGGTTTTTCTACGTGTTGTGGTGGTATTCATTGGTTATATGATGCAGGCAACACACTTCTCTGGCTCCGCCCTTTCTGGATGGGCCGACTTGCCTCCAAGGTAGGGGAGTCCTCTGTGGATGAAGCCTCACACAGGATCAAATCTTAGGCCCAAGCACGCAGCAGAGAAGACAGTCTGGAGAGAAATTCTTGCTTCTGTGATCCAGCACAGTTCTTAGTGTGGTTTTTTTCTTCTTGTGATGGTGTTCTTTTTTTTAGAAAGAGCGCACGGCTTTGTAGTGAAGTGGAGCTAAGTGCCTTCTGGAGCCTCTTTTCAGCCCACTCTCAGGAGGTTCACGCAACAGGATAGCAGAGAGACACACACAGGCAGCACTCACAGTTTTTCACAGTCGGGCCCCACTGGTCAGGCGTAGTTTTCACTCGCTCGCTGGGCAGCTTCAGAATGCTGTATTTTTGGGGTTCACTTCCCAGGAATCTGAGGAGTCACTGGCTCGCTGGGTAGCTTCCGAATGTAGTTTCTTTGGGGTTCGCTTCCCAGGGCTCTGAGGAGAGCTTCCAGAGTTCAGGAAAGACAGAGAAGAGTAGGACAGGGCTCCCTTCAGGTGCTCAGTTTCTGGCTCGCTGGGTAGCTCCTGGGTGTAGTTTCTTTGGGGTTCGCTTCCCAGGGCTCTGAGGAGAGCTTCCAGAGTTCAGGAAAGACAGAGGAGAGTAGGACAGGGCTCCCTTCCGGTGCTCAGTTTCCACAGAAGAAGCACAGCCGGGTGGAGACTCTGCAGGTAGAGCAGTCAACACTCTGCCTGGAAACCCCCACATCCAGCCATTTCTTACTCACTCACTGGCTCGCTGGGTAGCTCCCGAATGTAGTTTCTTTAGGGTTCGCTTCCCAGGGCTCTGAGGAGAGCTTCCAGAGTTCAGGAAAGACAGAGAAGAGTAGGACAGGGCTCCCTTCCGGTGCTCAGTTTCCTCAGAAGAAGCACAGCCGGGTGGAGACTTCACTGGCTCGCTGGGTAGCTCCCGAATGTAGTTACTTTGCGGTTCGCTTCCCAGGGCTCTGAGGAGAGCTTCCAGAGTTCAGGAAAGACAGAGAAGAGCAACTCATCACTCTTTATGGTGAGCTTCCTGAGGTGAGCTGGAACTTCCAGCTCTTTTCTCTTTTGTGTCTGAAAATTATTATTGCAAGAATGTTTTTCATTTTTCTTAAAACCCATAGATGAGTGAGACCATTCTGCATTTTTCTCTCTCTCTATCTGACTTATTTCACTCAGCATAATAGATTCCGTGTACATCCATGTATAGGAAAATTTCATGACTTCATCTCTCCTGACAGCTGCATAATATTCCATTGTGTATATGTACCACAGTTTCTTTAGTCATTCGTCTGTTGAAGGGCATCTTGGTTGTTTCCAGAGTCTTGGTAAATAGAGCTGCAATGAATATAGGTGTAATGAAGGGGTTTTTTATTTGTATCTTTGTGTTCCTCAGGTATATTCCTAGGAGTGGTATAGCTGGATCATATGGGAGCTCGAATTCCAGTTTTGGAGGAATCTCCATATTGCTTTCCATAAAGGATGAACTAGACGGCATTCCCACCAGCAGTGGATAAGTGTTCCTTTCTCTTCACATCCCCGCCAACACTGTTTATTCTCATTCTTTGTAATGTGTGCCATTTTCTGTGGTGTGAGGTGGTATCTCATTGTTGTTTTGATTTGCATCTCCCTGATGATTAGTGATGTGGAGCATTTTTTCATGTGTCTTATGGCCATTTGTATTTCTTCTTTGTCAAAGTGTTTGTTCATTTCATCTCCCCATTTTGTGATGGGTATAGTTGCTTTTTCTTGTAAAGTTCTGTCAGTGCCTTGTATATTTTGGAGATTAGCCCCTTATCTGATGGGTATTGGGTGAATACTTTCTCCCACTCAGTGGGTGGCTCTTGTATCCTGGCACTATTTCCTTTGAGGTGCAGAAGCTTCTCAGTTTAATATATTCCCATCTCTTAATCTCTGCTTTTACTTGCTTGGAGAGTGCAGTTTCCTCCTTGAATATGCCTGTGGTCTCAATGTCCTGGAGTGTTTTGCCTATGTGTTGCTCTATATATCTTATGGTTTTGGGTCTGATATCGAGGTCTTTAATCCATTTGGATTTTACCTTCGTACATGATGTTAGCTGGGGGTCAAAGTTCAATTTTTTGCAAGTGGCTAGCCAGTTTTGCCAAAACCACTGTTTGAAGAGGCTTTCCCTGCTCCATTTAGATTTCCTGCTCCTTTATCAAAAATTAGGTGATTGTATGTCTGGGGAACATTTTCTGAGTATTCAAGCCTATTCCACTGATCTGAGGGTCTGTCCTTATTCCAATACCATGCTGTTTTGATAACTATTGCTTTGTAGTACAGTTTAAAGTTGGGTAAAGTAATTCCTCCCATATTCTTTTTTCCCAATGATTGCTTTAGCTATACTAGGGTGTTTATTGTTCCAAACAAATTTCAAAAGTGCCTGATCCACTTCTTTGAAGAATGTCATGGATATCTTTAGAGGGATCACATTAAATCTGTATAATGCCTAGGGGAGTATTGCCATTTTGATGATGTTAATCCTGCCAATGCATGAGCAGGGTATGCATTTCCATTTCTGTGTGTCCTCTCTTGTTTCTTGGAGCAGAGTTTTATAGTTTTCTTTGTATAGGTCCTTCACATTTTTAGTCAAGTTGATTCCAAGATATTTGAGTTTGTGTGGCACTATTGTGAATGGGGTTGTTTTCTTAATGTCCATTTCTTCCTTATTACTATTGGTGTATAGAAAGGCCATTGATTTTTCTGTGTTAATTTTGTAGCCTTCCACCTTGCTATAAGAGTCTACTGTTTCTAGAACCTTTTTAGTTGAGTCTTTAGGGTTTTCTAAGTAGAGTATCATGTCATCTGCAAACAGTGAGAGCTTGACTTCTTCCTTTCCTATCGGGATTCCCTTGATATCTTTTTCTTGCCTAATCGCTATAGCGAGTACTTCCAGTGCTATGTTGAATAGGAGTGGTGAGAGAGGACAGCCTTTTCTTGTGCCAGAATTTAGAGGGAAGGCTTTTAGTTTTTCTCCATTGAGGATATTTGCCACTGGCTTGTGGTAGATGGCCTTAACTATATTAAGAAAGGTTCCTTCCATTCCCATATTGCTGAGAGTTTTGATCAAGAATGTGCGTTGGACCTTATCCAATGCTTTTTCTCATCTATTGATATGATCATGTTGTTTTTATTTTCCTTGTTATTGATGTTGTGTATTATGTTGATAGATTTACGGATGTTAAACCATCCTTGTATTCCTCGGATGAAACCTACTTGATCATAGTGGAATGTCTCCTTAATGAGGCATTGAATCCTATTTGCCAGGATTTTGTTGAGGATCTTTGCATCTGCATTCATCAGCGATATTGGTCTGTAATATTTTTTTTTGGTAGCATCTCTGTCTGGTTTAGGTATCAAGGTGATGTTGGTTTCATAAAAGCTATTTGGAAGTGTTTCCATTTCTTTAATTTCATGAAAGAGTCTGCCAGGATTGGTAGTAGTTCCACTTGGAAAGTTTGAAAGACTTCATTAGTGAATCCATCTGGGCCTGGGCTTTTGTTTTTCGGAAGACCTTTGATTACCATTTTAATTTCATCAATGGTGATGGGGGTGTTTAGATATGCTACATCCTCTTCTTTCAACCGTGGAAGATTATAAGAGTCCAAGTATTTATCCATTTCTTCCAGGTTCTCATTTTTGGTGGCATAGAGTTTCTCAAAGTAGTTTCTGATTACCCTTTGAATCTATGTCATATCAGTAGTGATCTCTCCTTTTTCATTCCTAATATGAGTTATCAAGTTTCTCTCTCTCTCTTTCTTTGTTAGGTTTGCCAGTGGTCTATCAATCTTGTTTATTTTTTCGAAGAACCAACTTCTGCTTTCGTTGATCTTTCGGATTGTTTTTTGGGTTTCCACTTCGTTGATTTCTGCTCTCAGCTTTGTTATTTCCTTCTGTCTTCCTATTTTTGGGTCCTTTTGTTGAGCACTTTCTAGTTCTATTAGCTGTGTCATTAAGCTACTCAGGTAAGCTCCTTCTTCCTTCTTGATATGTGCTTGCAAAGCTATAATTTTCCTCTCAGTACTGCTTTTGCTGTGTCCCATAAGTTCTGATAGTTTGTGTCTTTATTGTCATTTGTTTCCAGGAACCTTTTGATTTTTTTTCCTTGATTTTATCTCAGACCCACTGATTATTCAGTATGAGGCTGTTTGACTTCCAGGTGTTAAATTTTTTCTTCTGAGTCCCTTTGGAATTCACAAATAATTTCAGAGCCTTGTGGTCAGTGAAGTTAGTCTGCAAAATTTCTATCCACTTGATATTATGGAGGTATGTTTTATGTGCCAGCATGTAGTCTATCCTGGAGAATGTCCGATGTACATTGGAGAAGAATGTGTATCCAGGTTAGGATACATCTGGGGATGGAGTGTCCTATATATGTCCACTAGGCCTCTTTCTTCAATTTTTCTCCTCAGGTCTAGTATATTCTTGTTGGGTTTCAGTCTGGTTGACCTATCCAGTGTTGAGAAAGCCATGTTGAGGTCCCCCACAATTATTGTCTTGTTATTGATGTTATTTTTCAGATTGGTCAACAGTTGTTTTAAATATTTTGCTGGCCCCTCATTTGGTGCATGTATGTTTAGGAGAGTTATTTCTTTCTGCGCTACATATGCCTTGATTAATATAAAATGTCCTTTTTTGTCCCTTACAACCTTCCTGAGTATAAAGTTTGCATTATCTGATATTAGTATGGCCACTCTAGCTTTTTTATGGGTGTTGTTTGCTTGGATAATTTTTCTCCAGCCTTGTATTTTGAGTCTATGTTTGTTCTGACTATTCAGGTGCGTTTCTTGTAGGCAGCAGAAGGTTGGATTGAGTTTTTTGATCCATTTAGCCACTCTGTGTCTCTTGACAGGTGCATTTTGTCCATTGACATTGAGAGAAAGAATTGTCCTGGGATTTAATGCCATCTTTATATCGAAATTTGGTGTGTCTTTTGGTTAGTCTTGTCTTAAATTAGATCTTTCAGTTTTTCTCTTAAGACTGGTTTTGAGTCTATAAAGTTTCTGAGCTGTTTTTTTGTCTGTGAAACCATGTATTCTTCCATCAAACCGGAAAGTGAGTTTTGCTGGGTACAGTAATTCTAGGTGAAGCATTCATTTCATTCAGTCTTGTCACAATATCCCACCACTGCTTTCTGGCATTTAGTGTTTCTGGTGACAGGTCTGCTCTAAATCTCAAGGATGCTTGCTTGAACATAATTTTCCCTTTTGCTCTTGCTGTTTTCAGAATTCTGTCAACATCTGTGGGATTCATCATTGTGACTAAGATGTGTCTTGGGGTGGTTTTTCTGGGGTCTCTTTTGGTTGGTACTCTTCGAGCATGCAGGATTTGATCACATATATTCTTTAGCTCTGGAAGTTTCTCTTTAATGATGTTCTTGACCATTGATTCTTCCTGGAAATTTTCTTCCTGGGTCTCTGGAACTCCAATGATTCTTAAGTTGTTTCTGTTGATCTTATCATAGACTTCTATTTTCATCTGTTTCCATTCTTTGACTAATTTTTCCATTGTCTGCTCATTTGCTTTAATTTTTTTCCCAATCTCTCCTGCTGTATGGAATTGTTATGTATCTCATCTTCCACAGCACCAAGTCTATTCTCAGCTTCTGATACCCTGTCCCAGAGCTTATCCATTTTGTCATTCACTTTATTTACTGACTTTTTCAGGCCTGTTAGTTGACATGTTATTTCAGTTTGGAGTTTTGTGATTTCTGTCTTCATATTTTCTTGGTTATTAGTGTTCTGTTCAACTCGATCCATGGTTTTTTTGAGTTCGTTGAGGATCTTCCATATTGCTTAGTCTAAAGTCCTTATCTGAGAGGTTGATTATTTGGTTGGTCATTTTCTAGTCATCAGAATTGTCATCTTCATTCTCTATGTGTGATGCTGGCCTGTGTTGTTTCCCCATTGTCACACTTGTATTGTGGGTTTTTCTACATGTTGTGGTGGTATTCATTGTCTATATGATGCAGGCAGCACACTCCTCTGGCTCCACCCATTCTGGATGGGCCGACTTGCCTCTAAGGGAGCGGAGTCCTCCGTGGATGAATCCTCACACAGGATCAAATCTTAGGCCCGAGCACACAGCAGAGAAGACAGTCCAGAGAGAAATGCTTGCTTCTGTGATCCAGCACAGTTCTTAGTGTGATTTTTTCTTCTTGTTGCGATGGTGTTCTTTTCTTAGAAAGAGCACAGGGCCGCATATCGAAGTTGAGCAAAGTGCTCTGCTGGAGCCTCTTTTTGGCACACTCCCAAGATGTTCACACAACAGGATAGTAGACAGACACACACAGGCAGCACTCACAGTTTTTCAGTCGGGCCCCACTGGGCAGGTGTAGTTTCGTGGATTTTCCGACAGGGATATTCTTTTTTTTTTTTTTTTTTTGGTTTTTGAGCCACACCCGGCGGTGCTCATGGGTTACTCCTGGCTCTCTGGTCAGAAATAGCTCCTGGCAGGCACGGGGGACCATATGGGACACCGGGATTCGAACCAACCACCTTTGGTCCTGGATCGGCTGCTTGCAAGGCAAGCACCACTGTACTATCTCTCCGGACCCACCGACGGGGATATTCTTTACGTGACTGAAACCCAACCACAATTATGTTTGTAATCAAATTGTTTAAATAAATATTAATTTATAATAAAGAAATTATGTATTTTTTTTAAAAAAAGGAAATTTCCTTACACTCTAGAACAAATATCAGGGGTGCGAGACTAGTTATTAGTAAATCACTTTCCTTTCTTTAAAAGAATGGCACAGGGGTCATTTCAGGCATATTTCCTTTTTGTGTGTGTATCTTTTTATTTTGTTTTGTTTTCTTTCAAAGAATTTTCTTTTCTTTTTTTCTGACGCAAGATAGTTTTACTTTTGAAGCTGCTTCTTGCTATCAGTAGTTTCTAGGTAGCAAGGTCAGTTTAGAATTGTTTTGATTTTATGCATACTAAACTGGAGCCTGAAATGTTAACCCTTACTATGACTTAACTTTGCTAAAAGCGAAGTTGGAATTGAGGGTAATTATTCTGTAAGACTATATAAAAATACCTGAATCTACACAAATGTTTCTCATAAAGTATGTTTATATATCTGAGTAATATTTAAGAGAAGCTCTAAGAAAAGGAATAATAATTATTCAATCAAGAATATTTGAATCCATGTAAAAATTATACCTAAATAATAGTTGGAATGTCAGTTGAAGTTATGTTTCAATATTTAGGCTAAATCTTTTTTCCTGAATGCCTCATGGATAAGCAACCAAAGTTTTTCAGGACCCTAATGCCTATGAGTACAGGTTACTTTTTCAAGCATCTTTTCTTACAGGTGTGACTTTTTTAAACGTCCTCTCTTTGAGTACAGACTGCTTTGAAAAATTACTGTAATGTCAGACAGCTTTAAAAAAAAAAAATCCTCCCTAAGGCAGTTAGGGCCTTTTCAAATTGGTGACTTCCTAGGTCTCAGGATTTGTTAACACGGGAAATTCTTCTAAAACTTAGTCGATGCAAACATGTTCTTTTTTTTTCCCTTAAATAAACTATGTGATTATTTGACATCCAGAACAATAACTTTAGAAAATATTTTAATAAAAGGGAATTTTTTCTGCAATACAACTGAATATTATAATCATCCAATAATCTATCAAACTTTATCATAAACATTACACATTTTTTCTAAAAACAAATACAAATTTTAGTTCTATTCATAGCACATTTTATTTCTGTTTTTCCTTTTGTTCTGAGTAATTAAAAAGATAATCTTGGGGCCCGGAGAGATAGCACAGTGGCGTTTGCCTTGCAAGCAGCCTATCCAGGACCAAAGGTGGTTGGTTCGAATCCCGGTGTCCCATATGGTCCCCCGTGCCTGCCAGGAGCTATTTCTGAGCAGACAGCCAGGAGTCATCCCTGAGCACAGCCGGGTGTGGCCCAAAAACAAAAACAAAAAAAAAAAAAAAGATAATCTTATGAAAGCTTTATTAGATTATATAGAAAATCACCAAACTATAGATAATATTTTAAAATAAGTTATGGAAATATTTACTACAATTTAGAACAACATAGCTATTTTATGAAAAGAAAATGTTTATATTGAAAAACACTTGAAATTTTGGTTTGTGTTATACATAATAGAAGTGTTATCAGATTGGTCAGCTCTTAATATTTGAAAGTCCCAAAGTTATACATTAAGACAACAGGCTTTACTTGCTATATGTATTATTATATTCCTGATAGGACTAAGTAATAAAATGGAAAATG
This sequence comes from Suncus etruscus, assembly GCF_024139225.1. Classification (NCBI taxonomy): domain Eukaryota; kingdom Metazoa; phylum Chordata; class Mammalia; order Eulipotyphla; family Soricidae; genus Suncus; species Suncus etruscus. The sequence continues at coordinate 13,697,668 of NC_064867.1, read as the reverse complement.
TTGTAGCAGCTAAACTCTAAGGGCAAGTAAACATTGGTGAGTTTTATACGGGATGAAAAAGCACTAAGGCTTCATTAATTTTCATTAAAGTATCTCACGGTCTATGTGAATGAAGGATATATTTATATGTCAACAATAAATGTGCATATTTTATATAAACCGAACACAATGTGTACCCACACATAAGCTACTTGTTTATCCATATTTGTATATAGCTATATGGCAAACATGTTCTTATATAGATAACTATTGAATTAATTCCTCAGGTTCTACCCCTGAAACACTGTCGAGCCACTAGTCTGGGGTCAGAAGACAGTCTGGAAAATAACACACACACACAACACACACACACACACACACACACACAAGCATGCATATAATGATTTCTCATTAACCTTTTCATGTTTTGAAAAAGTTTCCTACATTACCTTGCACTTCTATTAGCTGGCCAACAATCCAAGCCAATTCCTGGAGCTCCCGAAAATAAAAGAGAAAGAGACTTATTCATATTCAATCAAGCCTTTTATCTGCGGGGAAAAAAGTCACACCTGGAAGGTGAAACATCCAGTTTTCATACCTATCCAAGGCTCTACATTCAAAGATACAATTAGAAACAATGCATGAAGATTGAGATAGATAGGGAGAAATTCCATACTTTCACAGATAACAGAAATAGAGGAAAAAGGGCAAAACAAATATGCTTAATATTTAGCTCTGGTCTACAAATCATTACTTATATCTCATTGTATTGACTAAAATAAATAAAATAGCTAATCCCAAACTAAAAGAAAGAAGTCCTTCCAACAATGGGTGTGGGAAATAAATTTCATGGCAAAGGGTGCCATGAAATTTCATAATAAAGGGTGAGATAAGTTATTGATGACCTTCTAGAACACAATCTACTCTATCATATTAACTCTATCAGTGTTAATATGGGCTCAATGTTAGAATTGCTTCTGTTTTCTTGTAGTTCTCTTAGACTAAACAACTTCATTTCCATTTTCTCTCCAATGCCTTTTTTCTTTCTAGACCTCTTTTTTTTTGAGTTGTCATCCTATTCTTTTTTCTTACCTTTCTTTCCTTTGTTTAAACACAAATATTTATACCAGCTTTTTAATAGAACATATGCAAGATTTTTATTTCATCCACCAGTAACAGGCTTTCTTAATCATTTCCTTTATTTCACAATGCATAAAAATCAAAACAATTTAAAATCCCAGTTTAAGGTTAGTTTCACAACTTCAGTATTCATTGAGAAGTAGATTCCCTTAAACACATTTTCGGGGGACCATAGTAGTGGCACAAGCATAGGCATTTGCCTTGCACGCTCTAATCTAGGACTGGCTGTGGTTCAATCCTCCAGCATTCCATAGGTCCCCTGAGCCAGGAGAGATTTCTGGGCGCATAGCCAGGAGTAGTCTCTGAGCGTCACCAGTTATGGCCTCCACAAAAAACACTTTATTTTTCCAAGTAAAATCAAATGATATGTGAAAGTCTATGAGAGGGCAAGGTATGTTGTGACAATTGACTTTCCTACTCAGTATAAATTCCTGAAGATATATTTCAGGTTGTTTCCTATTCCTTTGACGAATACTGAATCATCTTATCTACCACATTTTGTTTGTATGGACTGAACAGCTGATTCTTAATAGTCTCATCTCTGATTTCTTGCCCTTGTGTTTGCATTACTATATAGATTTTATTTTCTCTGTGTCTCTTGGTTAGAGGGGCAGGTCTTAGACTTGTAATCAAAGTGATAAGTTCTTAGAAACTCCAACAGTAGGGATACTGATGATGCTGCTCCCTTCAAGTTCATCTCTGTTATTACAACTGCTTATTTTTAATCAGTATAGAGAGATTTCTAATCACTATAAAAAAAGACTGAGCCTATCTGATTGCCCTCTCTTATAGATTTGGTTCTAATGACTCATTTCCCTGGGTCACAGAGGAACTGTATAAACCTGTATTTTTTAATCGTTTTTAGTTCTACAGTCCCAAACAAGATCACCTTTCTCTTTCCACAATACAGTTCTTACTGCAATATTTCCTTGGGTGATCATTGTAATAGGCAAGAAATACCAGAAAAATTAAATATAAGACCTCTTGTTTGAATTAGAAGTCCTGTAATACATTTAAATAATATGATTTTAAACACATAGACACAATGCTTGAAAATATTTATTTTTTAAACATGCTCAGAAAGTTTATTGAATGAAGATCCAATTACTGTTTGAAATAAAGTGATGTTTTCTAAAGTTTTCTTCCATTTTACAACTGAACATGGTAGCCATCCTATTCTTTTTCTCTTATCTTTGAATTAGCCACACCTAAATTTCTAAGAAAGAAATGTTCATTTATGGGGCCAGAGCAATGGCACAAGTGGTAGGGCATTTGCCTTGCACACACTAACCTAGGAGGGACCCCAGCGTCCCAAGCTAGGAGTGATTTCTAAGTGCATAGCCAGGAGTAACCCCCGAGCATCACCATCACCGGGTATGGTTTAAAAAACAACAACAACAAAAAAAAACTTCACTTAGTACCTTTAAATTCATCTTAAGAGAAAGGATGACATAACTCTATCAGGGCAGCTCTGCTACTCTCTGCCTGACATTATATATTCCATAGGTTTCTTTCATATAATGTGAAAGATTTTCACAAAACTCCAACTCAACATCCTATATTCACAGCTCATTTACCCTACGATGCCTCAGATTAGTTATGCTAATATAATTCTTCACACACAATAGTATTCACTGTGACTCTTATTAAGAAAAATTATATTAGTCACTACAACCTACATCTTTACACTTTGAAAAGGTGGTAAGGGTTTGGTTTTGTTATTACGGCACCAAGAGAATCACATGGAGTAGTAAATTATCCAAATTATTAAAGAAAAGAACATTAGAGAAACAAGTTATATAGAATAAAAATAGTCAAACATATTAAAATTACAGACTTACCTTGTTTTGCTTTGATTACACAATTAGGAAAATATTAGTTAATATAAAATTTTAATTGCATACTCTTTAATATTTATTTATTTAAAATAGCAATATCTGTGCATATAACCATCAAAAGGCAGGATAGACTTTGTTTCCAAATTTCCATATAGTAATAGAGCGACTAGATATTAATGTCTATAAACCATTGTAAAATTTATAACAAAAGTGAGAAATTATCCTCTTAGTATAGACTGATTCTATTATAAAATGAAGAAGTCTAGGAACAATATTCATTTCTAGTAGTCAGGGGCAGGAGTGGTGCCACAGCGGTAGGGTGTTAGCCTTGCAAGCAGCCAATTTAGGAAGGACCGAGGTTCGATCCTGCAGCGTCCCATGTGGTCTCCCAAGCCAGAATTGATTTCTGAGCACATATCCAGGAGTAACCCGGGAGTGTCACCGGGTATGGTCCTAAAAACTAAGTAAATAAATAAAATAAGAAAGTAATCAGAAGTCAGTAGATTTAGATGGGAAAAGATTCCTAAGTCAACTTGAAAAGATTTTTGTTTCATAAACTCAGTAATGTATGAACTTCTCTACTAAGAAAATGTATGAACTTCTTTTACTAAGAAAAGAATTTTTCTCTGAGGGTGCAACTCAATTGCATGTCTAAGACTTTGAATTTAGTCCTGGGTATCATGTGACCCCATGTGACCCCATGACCCCATCTTAATGTACTCCAGCCTCACATGAGGTGGCTCTAGTGGCCCTCCAACGCTTTCAGGTATAGAACACTCACCGAATATTTTAAGGTTAAGAGTTAATAATTGTGTAATTATAATTGTGTAATTATTATTTTAAAGTTCAAATTTTGCTTAACTTTTGAAATTCTAATATTTATATGGGGCACATGGAAACTTCATAAACAGAGCTATATCCTCTTTCTTGATTTAGGGGAGTAGTTGTACAGATGTTTCTCAGCTAATAATTTATTTCATTTGCTTCTTGGTTCCCTTTATCTACATGTTCTTATCTAATGAAAAGATCAAGCAAATAAAATAAGGGCTAAAAATTTAACAATTAAAAACCATATGTCAAAAATGGGGGGGGCAGATGATGGCACAGCGGGCAGCCATAGGGCATTTGCCTTGCACGCAGCTGACCCAGGATGAACCGTGGTTCGATCCCCAGTGTCCCATATGATCACCCAAACCAGGAGCGATTTCTGAGCCCATAGCCAGGAGTAACCCCTGAACATCATTGGATGTGGCCAAAATAAATATGGTTACCATAAACTTATGGCCATCTTCTGTTTGCAACATGAAAGGCAATGATTAGGGCAAGAAATAAAACTGAAGAGAAACTGGAGTAATAATACCACAGGTAAAGCTTTTACCTTGCAGGCATATGGCTCATGTTGATCCCTAGCAGCCCATGTAGTTCCCCTAAAAGCAGAGTCTGCAGTAATCCCTGAGAACCAATAAGCATGGTCCAAGAAAACGAAAATGAAAAAAGAACAAAGAAAAAAATGTGAATGCCAACTATTGGCAAAAGCACTAGCGCTGGCAATTTGTCAAAGAGGTAGCTTCTATTTAGAATCTCCCTTAAACAATATACACTGATATTCTAATTTTCATAAAGTAAGTACATCTAGGAATACCATTGTAAAATGAACTGTTGATGGATTCAATCAAGGAATGAGAATTTTCCTCACTATACATAGTCATATTCATAAAAATGGAGAACAGAAGCCTTTAAACGCAAATACACTTTCCTCAAACAGCCCTGAACTGTATGTGTCAATCCCCTTTATAGATGAGCCCAAGCTTCGCAATAAACCACTCTCTAAAGTGAGCAACAGTGACTGTTCTAGTGAAGCAATTTAGTAGAACATCAATAGAAAATTCAATTTGTTTACCTTATGTTCCTCCAGGACAGAAGAACTTTATAGATGGCCTTTCCTAAGTCAGTTGTTCCTCACATTAAATCAGCAAATAGAATGAAACATAAATTTTGCCCCAGTTGAGGATATTGGAAATAGAGAAAAAAAAAATTTCACCCTCACACAAAAGCGTTGTTCAATGTGCAATGAGCTATTCGGAGTAGAATCAGAAAAACACAGAAACAAACCCTGAGTGAAATGCAGAGGTGATTGTTTACATATATAATAAGAGATCCAGATGCCTTTCTAAAATCATGCACAAAATCAAATCAAAATCAATTAAAGAATTTGATATCAGATTTTAATTGCCAAGTTATATTGAGGAAGACATAGGCAGAACACTGACATGAAGCTAGAGGTTTCTTCAAGAATTCAATACCATTGGCCAAGCAAATGATAGCAAGCATAAACAAACGAAATGCAAAGCACTTTGAATGAAATGATCAGAATGAAAAGAACCCCATAAACTGGGAGCATCTGATAAAGATTTAATATACAAGATATCAAAAGTACTGGCAGAAATTTACAAAATAAAATAAAAATGGGAGAAAGGAATGAACAGAAACTTTCTCAAAGAAGACGTACAGGTCTTGTCCAAATACTGAAATCTCTAGTTACAGAAGCCTGACATCACATAAGGACCTAGGACAAAGAAAAAGAGCATGTATGGAGCCTATAGTATGCTTCAAGGGCGGAGAAACCCTTTCATCTTTTAGGCCAAGGGGAATTCCTTTCTAATCTCCCCAATATTTACTGTGCCTATGCAAAAAAATAAAAGCACAAATTAATTTTTGGTTGTTGTTTTGTGTGTGTGTGTGTGCTTTGTTTTGTTTTTATTTCAGGACACTGGTTATTGATTGGTTGTTGTCTTTATTGCTGTGGTGCTTTTCGGGTTCTTTTGTTTGATTATTTTGGTATGGGTTTTATGTTTTTCTTCCTTTTTTCCATTTCTTCTCTTAAATTGATTTTTATAGCCTCTAGGAAGACTCCTCCCGTTTCTTTCTTGTTTGATTTTTTAGCCCCCTTTTTTTCTCTTTTTTTCCCTTCCCTCCAATCAGAACCACATAGCTTTAACCATTTTGTTCTGCCTCACAAATTGAGGGAGAAATAATGGAGGATACCAAGACCAAACAGGTGTATGAACATTGAGTAGAAATAAAAAATGATCATACTTAAAACAAATCCAAAGCCAACAACAACAGAATCGAAACCCAATCTACAACAAGCTAGACACAAAGGGGACCATATACTAGCAGCCTGGGGGTCAAAGGAGGGGATATGGGATACATGCTGGGAACAGGGGTGGAGGGAAAACAACACTGGTGGAGGGAGTGCCCCTGATTCAATGTCACTATGTGCCTAAAATATTACTGTGAAAGATTTGTAATCCACTTTGGTCAAAATAAAAATTATTTAATTAAAAAAAGACATACAGGTCAGCAAAGAGCATATTAAAAAGTGCTCTGCATCACTTTTCAGGAAAATGCAAATAAAAAAGAGATCATTTTTTCCCACTAGTGAGAGTGGTACACATCAAAAAGAACAAAAGCAACCAGTATTGGTGTATATATAGGGAAAAATGGAACCTTAATTACTGCTTTCAGGAATGTCAAATTGTCTAGCCTTTTTGGAAAATAATATGAAGATTTCTCAAAAAAACAATAATTTACCTTTTATATAATGCAGAAATTCCACTTCCGGAGACACACTCCAAAGGCTTCCATACTCTATTCAGAACAAAATATTTACACTTCTATGTTCATTGCAACACTACTCAAAATAACTAAAATTGGAAAACATCCCAAGTGTCCAAGAATAGATAACTATATTAAGAAATTGCATACATAAAGACATATAACTTAACTATAAGAAAAGAAGAAATTATAAAAATTGATGATATATGGATAGACTTGGAGAGTGACAGACTAAATATAATTAAAAAGAGGAACAGACACAGAATGATCTATGTAAAAAAATTAGTGATATTAAGAAATACTTAAAGTCATCACAAAATGAGAAGTGATCCTTAATTAGAAGTAGAAAGCTTACTATATGAAAGAGAGGTGGGAAAGACATAAAGGGACAACACTGGGACAACTATGGTAAAGAGTATGGTGCTGGAATGTGTGATGATGGTGTCATTAACCAAATTGTAAGCCATGGTGCCTAAAACAATTTTGATATACTTATATCATATTATATGATCTTTTTTATAAATAAAGCGTAGTAGTGAATTCAAGAAAGATAGCTCCTATGTCTCACATTTTGTAAACTCCTGGGATCTTACTGTTTTTATGATGATGAGACCATGGTAACTATATCACATGAGTGCCATTTTGTTTCTTTCAGACTCTTTAAAGACAGATTGCTTTACTCACTTTTTGATTCTATCTACTCCGTCATAGTTCTCTTATGCTTTTGTCTTACTTAACTGTATGATATTCGAGCCATCTGTGTGCACTTTCAATAAGGTTGTCATGTCTTGAAGTGACATTGGGAATGTTTTCTGGCATCTGCAAACCATTTCTCCATACCCACCTGTGCTCATGGATTATTCCTGGCTCTGTGATCAGGGTTCGCTTTTGGGAGTGCCCAGAGGATTATATGTGGTAAAATAAAACCAACTCCATTTGAATGGAAAAATATTACATCATCTGGGTGTTTACAGGAGTGGGTGCATGGCAAATTACTCCTCTAGTATTCTACCTTTTTCTGAATACATAAGTAAAATTTAAATGTGTGCTATATCTCATTCTCTGTCACATTTTGCACACTTTGTCCTATTCCATTCATAGGCTCTTTGAAAGAGAATATACAGTACATGCTTCAGCACTAAAATTAATGCTATTCATTGTATCCTCATCTCTGGCTACACCTTATATTCCATTTCTCTCCTCCCATTTGTATGACTCGATTCCTGACTTGGTCTGTTAGCGCGTGTTATCTCCACCTCAATTTTTGCTTCTATTCCTAGAGAGGATTTGGGTGGCAGGTAGAATGGAGAAAGAAAAAAGTTAAGAAAAGCTTATTACTTTTCATAGTCCTTTTTTTTTTTTTTTTTGTGGTTTTTGGGTCACACCCAGCAGTACTCAGGGGTTATTTCTGGCTCCAGGCTCAGAAATTGCTCCTGGCAGGCACAGGGGACCATATGGGGCGCCGGGATTCGAACCGATGACCTCCTGCATGAAAGGCAAACGCCTTACCTCCATGCTACCTCTCCGGCCCCTTCATAGTCCTTTTTAAACTGCATCCCACCTACAGGCCTTTTTGTCATTTCTGAACCATTATTCTTAACTATGATTCATTTTTGCATGTTTTGTCATCCTCAATTTTGCAGAATTTTAAGACATTGCAGAGATATGTGTTAGGCAGTAAAGAAAATCCACGTAAGGAAAAAACTGGTGCTGTCTTCCTCATCCAGACACATTTCAAAGCTGTATAATTTCCAAGGGTACTTCTACAAACTAGCAAGCTTCTGTTGTAGGCAGGAAGGTGGAGTTGGGGTGGAAGCTGGCAATACATGATGGAGAATACCGTCTGAATCTAATCCAGCCTGAAGGCCTTGACACAAAAGACCCATCTCAGGGGTCCAGGAAACACTGAGACTCATTCCAAACACAGAGGAATGAGTCTCTGGGAGAAGGTCCACAGTTGCAACAAAGTCCAGGCAAAGAATATCTAAAGTAGACTATCTTTGCTTAGATCTTCCCCTTGACACTGTGGAATGGGGTGGGGTCTGCAGGGGAAATTCTACAGAAACTAACTTGGAGCCAAGGAAGAACAAGAACATGCTATCCAAGTATCCATATTCACAGTCCTTGGTATTGAGATCTATGCTTTTATACTATTGGCCCATCTCCTCATTCTGGGGAAATAGCCTATATTCACCATTTGACATTTATACTGGCTTTTTCTCCATTCTGGAAAAGCTCATATTCTCTCTTAAACATGTATCTTTATACCTCTCTCTCCTTCCTTCTCTTATTTCCCCAATAAACCTGTTATCCTTCACTATTTGTCTACTCCTTAAATTCTTTTCTATAAGGGAAAGACATCATATCTAAAAAGCTTGGTAAGCTATAAAATTGACTTTTCTTTCCTACAAAAAGCAACTCTTCATTCCAGCCTGATTCTATGGATCACTGAAAAACTGGGTGGTAGAAAGTATCTCCCATACCAAGCAGAATTGGTAGAGTTTAAGTACAGCCTGATGGCTGTTTTTTGGGGGCACTGAGGGATAGTGAGTGTCTGTGGTATACAAAGGCTCATCACAGACTCTCATCGGTACTAAATTTCCCAGGAATTTCCCAGGTGACAGAAGTGTTTTGAGATGATAGCAGTAGGTTGTCTTCTCCAGGCTTCCATCTCTCTCCTCCCCATCTCACATTAGCCTCCGAGAAACCCTATTCATCCATCGTGACCCAATATTCATCCACTGTCACCCACTAGCAACACTTCCACACAACGACATCCATCTAGAACTTTCTTTTTCTGGGAGTCAGAATGACACAATATAGGATTCACATTCTTACTGGAAATATGACATCTTCTCCATGAAAAAAGACTCTGATGTTAGAAGGCTAAAATGCCACATATTAGCAGAGTGACTGATAAGCATTCCACCTTCTAGAAATATCTCCACCCTCTTTGATTAGATTTCAGCCTAGTGTCTATCCTGGCTGAATTTTGCATATCTGATGAAGATTCATATTTAAGCTATCTCAGATCCCTGACTCAAGGGAAAGGAATTTAATAGAGAGTGCCTGCTTTTGCCAAACACTTTACATACCTTATTAACTTTCTTAATAGCCTGGTAATATCTGTTTTTATTCCCATTCTATATATGAGGTGGATTATAGGCCTTTGAGACTTCAGTTGATGGATTATGGGACATAAAAACCTCAGTTATGGGCAGCCATCTGGTAAAGGTGAAAGGCCTTTTGGAAAAACACAGAACATTTCAGTCATATTGTAAAAACAAACTTTCTTCTTTAACTTGATATCACTGGAACTTGGTTAGCTATAAAAGTACAAGGCAGGACCGGGCGGTGGCGCTAAAGGTAAGGTGCCTGCCTTGCCTGCGCTAGCCTTGGACGGACCGCGGTTCGATCCCCCGGTGTCCCATATGGTCCCCAAAGCCAGGAGCAATTTCTGAGCGCAAAGCCAGGAGTAACCCCTGAGCGTTACCGGGTGTGGCCCCCCCCAAAAAAAAGTACAAGGCAGTATATCTTCCTTCTCATTCTTCAGTGTCCACTCAACATAGAAAACTCTAGTTATTCACTTCCTCCTTCATTCAGAAGATGTGTCAAGCACTGGGATAGCCCATTGTTTTTTCTGGAAAAAAAGATAAAAAGAAAAATGTAGCCCTCAGATTATAATCATTCAGTCCACTTTGCAAGAGACTTCATGATTCATCAGAATTTAGCTCTTGTGATAGTAACCAGATTAAATTCCAAGGTATGGGACAAATAGTCATGCCAAGTTACAACTCAAAAGGTAATTTTCTTGGCTGGACTCTTTCAGAAAAAGAAGACCTACATCAACCATGTTGCCTTCCCTTTGCAGCATTAGGAGGAATGTAAGACTGCCTTAACCAATCAGCAAATGCCCAGTATAGTTCCTTGTTCCTGCTCACTTTGATTTACAGTAATCCTTATTTTGTTCAGAATTTTATATCTGCTAAAAGCCTGATGCACGAGTCACTGAATAAAATCTCCTGGGTCACTAAGTTCTCTGTGGAAACTTTTCTCTTCACACTAAAATTTGATGATATTGTCTGTCAGAACATTGGAGATCTAGGATTACTGGGCAAAAATAATCCAAGAAGGATACCAAACCCAGCTATGTGTCCTTAGTCTAACTCTGAAAATATTGCTGAGAACTGGAGAGGAATATAGATGGAATTCAAAGTTTTTAACCTTTAGTTTTAATGCCTCGTCAGTGCGGGAACTTTCATTTAAATTCTGCTCTTGTCTTTAATAATAATGACAGGCTCCAATCAAGCCAGACACTAGCTGAAAGCAGGGGCTTATTAGCTTCCTAATTAGCTCATTGTGGTTTTCGTGCATATAAAAGGCAGGCCCTAATAACAACCACTTAAATTTTACTTTGTCTTGCTCAATTTTAATTATTTGGGTCTTTTTCTTTTTCAGCTTCATTATTAACCCTGAATCCCAGCAGAGGCCCTGAACCAGAAACCAGATTTCAGTCACTCAGGTTGTATTATTGATGTACCTCTTTTTTCTTTTCACATTCAAAAAGAAAAATCTTTCTTTTACACAAGGTCCTTATATATTTATCTACTCATTCATTCAATTAAGAAGAATTTCTATAAGCAGGTTCTTGGTTGTCAATTTTGTTCAAAAGTGTGAGCAGAGAAAGAAAGATCACTGATATTAGAATATTCTGTACAGTTAGGGAGTCAGATAAGACAACAGAATTATTCTGTACACTGTGACCAAAACTAGGACAGGGCAGGTCAAGATGTTGTATGAATATAGAGAAAAGGAACTTATCCCAGTTTTAGAACAGTAGAGTAGACTTTCCTAAAGAAGGGACCCCCACATCAAGGGTAATTCAGAGTTAACAAGCCAACGTTAGGAAAGTGGACAGACTCAAAATTATAGACTGGAGAGAATGTTTCAGGTAAAAGTAAAGAAGGAGATGTAAAGCAAAAGTTTCAAAGGTAAAAATGAAAACTATGCTCTATCAATATTTTATTTAAGTTTAGTATTTTAGTAGATGATAAAGCACATGAGAGAGTGGACAAGATAATATTTGAAGGTAAGGAGACCTATTTCAAGCTCCTTGTTCTGGTGAAAGAATATGGACTAAATTATGAGCTACCACAGACTTTCTAGAATAAAAAAGACCAACATGGTTATGTTTTAAATAACAATGATTGAACATATTCTTCTTTGGGAAGCCAAGTTCATTGAGCTCTTTTGTCATTGTCATATGTCAAATGTCAGTTCTGATACTGGAGATTATTTTATAGATATAATTGAGAACTTTTTCCTCATTCTTATACTATTATACATTTTATTTCTTCCCCCATCTCTCCATGTTCCATCATATTGATTATTTCCCATTAAAAGTTTATCCTTGAAGCCAGCGAGGTGGCGCTAGAGGTATGGTGTCTGCCTTGCAAGCGCTAGCCAAAGAAGGACCGCGGTTCGATCCCCGGCATCCCATATGGTCCCCCCAAGCCAGGGGCAATTTCTGAGCGCTTAGCTAGGCGTAACCCCTAAGCATCAAACTGTGTGGCCCGAAAAACCAAAAAAAAAAAAGTTTATCCTTGTATTGCTAATAATATATTAGAGGGGTTTGTTATGAATAATAAAACCTTCAAATAAAAATGCCTACCCATTTTTAATTGTGGTTTATTACATCCATGTAATACATCATTTCTAAGATGATCATATTAACACCCCTATAAGTACCCCTATGCCAAATTTGAAGGCAAAATATCTAATTTGTATTTTGATTCTTTCTCTTCATGTACATGTCAGGTTTTTCTCCCTCTTCTAAAATTTTCAGGAAATTTCTTGACATAAAGTATGACAAAAAATGTTAGACTTTTTTGAAGTCTTTAAAGTCACAGCATAATACATATACATAAAAAATGTAGTGATTTTTGTAGCTCATGTATCCTTATAAACTTTCATCTGAACAGAATATAGATGTTATATAAAACATTTATAGATTAGTCTGTGCTCAGTACTCACAAATATACTTGCATAAACAGCAATATTCTTGGCAGATCATATAAAAGGCATTTACTCATAATATTAAAACAACAACAACAAAATTAAGGCCTATTAGAGAAACTATCCCTTATATATTTCACTATAATTTGTGTTATAAATAGAATTAACCCTTCTGCCATTGAGTTATATTTCAAGAAAAGACATAGAACAATGACTAGTGGTAGCCATAATGGTGAATGAGAGCGCAAGAAAATAGTAAGATTTGAAATAAGTTCAGTCCACTAAACTTCACTGAAGTTCACTGAAGTCCACTATCTTCTCAGATCTATGTTTTTCCTTACTTCTCAAAAATTCAGTAAAATTTATTTTATTTAAATATAATTTTTAAGAGTGACAGCACAGCGGTAGGGTGTTTGCCTTTCATGCGGCCGACATGGACCCAGTTTTAATCCCTTGTAGCCCATATGGTCCCCTGAACCTGCAGGAGCAATTTCTGAGTGCAGAGTTAGGAATAACCCTTGAGCGGCACCAGGTGTGGCCCAAAAAATCAAAGAAGAGGTATTACAGTAAGCTAATAGTTTCTGCATAGCCAAAGAAATGATCATTGATCACTAAAATGCATCTTTTGGAGTGAGGAGAGTATGCATATTATACATCTGACAAAAGCCAACATTTAAAGAAAACTTTAAAAACAATATCTTCAATAAAAATAGAGAACAGTAAAAGAACAATGAATATGAAGCTAGCAAAATGTGTTAAATATCAAACCCGCAGCCATGAGAGATAATGCAGCAACGAGAGTATGTGCTTTGAACTTGGGTTTGAACCTGGTTCAAAAGAAATAAACGCAGGTTCAAACCTGGCTTCAACCCATGGTATCCCATATGATGCTCTGAGGCCCTCCAGGAGTGACTCCAAAGTGCAGAGCCAGTTGTAAGCTTGGAAAACTGCCAAGATAGCCTCCAAACAAACAAAAACCAAACATGCAATGAATATATGGTGTTTTCTAATCTATAGCATTTTGATTTCGATAGCATTTCTCATGTGAAAGGATGGTTCAAACATTAATAAATCATAGCAAAAAATTTCAGTTCTCTTACATGTTTACCTCTAAATCTCTCACACTTTTATTTTTTTATTGTTATATCTTTAGTTAAACACCTTAATTACAAATATGATTGTAGTTGGGTTTCAGTCATGTAAAGCACACACCCCTTCACGAGTGCAAATTCCGTCACCAATGTCACAAATCTCGCCCCTCTCAGAAGAGGTTCAGGAGACAGAAGAGTAGAGAAACATGCACAGGCAACACCCCCCCCCCCCAATATCTCCCAGTTGGTAATCTCACAGCAGGGGCAGATTCCTCCCACTTGCCTTCACATACAAATGATCTGCCTTTCTCACACTTTTATTTCAAAATCTTCCCCTGATTTAACTATATAGTGGACATTTGCAATGCTTTTAATACGCATCTCAAAATTAACACATCTAAAATAAAATTTTGTTTTCTCTTGAATACAGACTGTCCACAGACTTCAAAAAACACTTTTGATCTTCATAATTCATCAGCAGTCTCAGAAAACAGAAAAGTCTAGATATTTATGACTTTTGGCTTATTACAGTGAAAAGATACAGAAGATCAGCAAGGTAAATAGTTTGTAAAATGTAGTACAAGGAAACTAAATGTAAACTAAGCATTTTTCTGTCTCAGTGAAAAATGAAACACGTTAGTTGCCCATACATGATGTATAACATGTTCAGTGTTATCAAAAGAAGGTCATCCACATCTTGGTGCTCATGGATTTTATTGTGGGGTAAATTGTATAGACGTACTATAATATGACTAATCTCAGTTACTCAAACTTCAACTCTCAAGAATAAAATAGGCATTCATCATAAATCACAAAAACTTATCTGATTACACAGGTACAGAGTGATGTGACTTCAGATTCACAAAAGCACTCAAATATAGCAGATTATTCCAAGAAATCAGAGGTTATCTCCCAAAACTTGTCCAACAGCCAGTACTGAAACTAAGTTCTATAATATATACAGTTGAACCATCTTACACTTGCTGAGTTAACTCTTTCCATGTTTGTACCTTGATAATAACTATGGCATCTTTTTAGATATCCATGCCAACATTTGAGTAATTTATTTTGGTCCTGTTTTAGTTTGAGACTATATCTGGCAGTGCTTAGGTGATACTCCCAGCTCTATGGTTAAGGGTCACTTCCAGCAGAGTTCAGTGCATGGGGATTGAACAATGCCATCTGTATACAAGATAGCTCTCCACCACGTACTGAAAGTATCTATAGTGCCAAGCACTTGGAAATGGATTGTTAGGAGAAGCAAAACAGCTGAGCTCTGCAAACTTGAAATATCTGTGTGCTGAAGCAGATTTCCCAGCCTATCACAACTGTCAGCTTGCAGTTATAGCTGCCAACCCAGGGAGAATTTGATGCTATTACCTGAACAATACCACTGAAAAGCTGAGAGCATTGTCCCTCTACGGTCTACAGCCTCCCCGTGGCCAGAGGAGAGTATGACTCCGTTTCAGGCACTTAATCCAGCTCTTGGTCCTGTTTCCCACTCTTGGCTGAATCATTTTTTACTCTCTGTCATAAATAACTCCACTTTTCCTTCAACAGCAGGCTAGGCACTAGGTGGATAGTAAGAGAAAGCAGCTTAATTGGCATTGCTTGTATCTGCAGATTCAATAACCAAGGACAAATAAAGTTCACGTTCTACCCTGTTGCTCTCACACAAGGCCACCTGCTTCATTTCCTCCTTAAAATTCAGACTCACTTGGAATGTTTTCTGTCATATCCGGCAATCTTCTAAGGCTTAAAAATGGCAAGAGGAAATTGGCTGCACAGACCCAGGAAACTAATCCCTTTATTTATCTAAATGCTAATGACCACAGCCCAGCAGACCAGGAAGAAAGAAGATAGGTGGGGAGGGCCGCTGTCTGGACTACTTCAGGCCTCAGCAAGGGGTAGCCAAGAGCCCGCTTTCAGCATTGAACACCCAGCATCTGTTCTGGGGAGAGTCCTCTGAAAAAATCCTATCACAATGGATAACTCAATATTGAGTTGAGGGGAGGGGGCCCTTGGGAGCTTGGTAACATCCATTAAGCCAGGATTATGCATCCAAAAGTTACTGGGCCTCAACCAAAGCTGTGCTATATTTGTCTTTTGCCATGGTACATATTCTGGAA
This sequence comes from Suncus etruscus, assembly GCF_024139225.1. NCBI lineage: Eukaryota > Metazoa > Chordata > Mammalia > Eulipotyphla > Soricidae > Suncus > Suncus etruscus. The sequence continues at coordinate 13,681,858 of NC_064867.1, read as the reverse complement.
ATAAAATAAAACTTGGTAATGTCTAGTATATGGCTCTTTAGAAATATTGGTTGTTTCTGATGCTCTCCAATTTCCTGGGAGATTAGGAAAGCAGAGAACACTAAACTTGGACATTATCAGATCAGCATTTAAACGCTCTTCAAAATTCACTTCTGCCTTGAGGCAATGTTTACTGTGTCTGGAGCTCTGTGTACCTGAGAGATCACAATGAGCAATGACCCACCCCTCCTGACAAAATTCTGACTTCTTGAGCTGGGGTGTCATATAAGCATGGCTATTTGTCAAAGGTTTTGCCAGACACTTCTCTATGCAACAGATTAAAGGCCATAAATAAGATTATGGTTATAAAATCCTGATGACTGTTTCAAAAAAAAAAAGCTCTCCACAACCAATTTCCTTCTACTTTTCATCTCTCTTTGAGTTCTCAGAAGAGCTCAGAAAGGGATATGAAGAGTGCAGAAACATACCAATTGTCCTAATCATTTGATATGCAATATATTCACATTTAAAAAAAACGGTGACATTGAAACTGCTGGCCAATAGCACTTTGAGGATTAGCTCTAGTTTGGCGGGTTTTTTTCTAGGTCAATGCCATACTTTGTGAGAGACAAATGGCAGTGACTATCTTTAATAATACAGCATGTTACTGAACTTTAACATGATGTCAGAGAGATAACCTTAGAGAATGATCCATATATAGTGAATTATTTGAGGCCTAGTAAGTAAGGGCATGTTTTTTCCCTTGAGAGAATTCTAGAGAATCATATCTCTAAAATTACATATTAAATTAGCTATAGAAATAAAAAGTTTAAGTTCAATCACAATAACTACTTGTTTAACCCATCATACAATTATGATATTTTTCAGTTTAAATAAGTGCTTCCTAATTATCACTTTATATAGCTTAAAATAGTATTTCTTCTCTGACAGTTCACACATGACTATTTTCTATTCCAATCTACAATGTTTAATTCCTACTTCTTGGTTTTCCATAAAATTTATTCTTATTTTGAATAATAAAACACACTAAAAGAAGGTAATCTTAACATCAAAGCCTATGGTACTAACAGTATTCTAACTTCCTGGTTCTTAACAGAGATAATATAAAAAATTTTCAAAGATAATTTGGAATGAGAAATGAATATAGTCTTAAAACTCAGCTATGAATGTATATTCAACTTAAAACAGAATTAGTCGTGTATTAGTTTGAAAATAACACTTCAATTTAAAGATTTCCAGTGCTCTTGTTATTTTTAATCAAATGAACTAATTTGTTTTGATAATTACAAGTGGCCATCCCATTTACTTCTCTATGTCAAAATATCTGTATTGAGGCACCATGATTGGTACATTTCAGAATTTACTGTTCAGGACTGCGTGTGTCTACTTGGTGATAGTGGGGAGGGAGAGACACAAATGGAATACAGGTAAAATATAAATCATGGGTATTTGTGAATGAAAAACAAACGTTGACTCCATAAACAGGGAAATAAAATATAAGTTTATCTAAAAAAATTAGGAGAATAGTAAGGGTAGTAACTAGGGAGTAAATAAGTTGAAAATGAGGCTAAAGAAGAGAAGTTCTACGAAGTTACTAGATACAAGATATTTTCAACCGGGGCCGGCAAGGTGGAGCTAGAGGTATGGTGTCTGCCTTGCAAGTTCTAGCCAAGGAAGGACCATGGTTCGATCCCCCAGTGTCCCATATGGTCACCCCAAGCCAGGGGCAATTTCTGAGTGCTTAGCCAGGAGTAACCCCTGAGCATCAAATGGGTGTGGCCTGAAAAACCAAAAAAAAGATATTTTCAACCGAGAGCCCAACAGTACAAACTCAAACAGTTTCTTTTTCTTTTTTTTTTTTTTGAAGTGTAAATAAAGTTTTATTTAAGTCACCCACCCTGCGTGCAGTTTTCATCATCCTTCACTCTGGGATGTCTAGAGAGAGCAGAGCAGGTTTTCAGGCAGGGGTGGATATGTGAGAAGGGCAGCACATGTAGCCCTGCAGAACAAACAGCTGCTCCCTGAGCGGCTGCCGTGTCCTGAGGTCTGTTACTCTTTGGTCACAGCGTGAAGAGCTCCTGGTCTTGTCCAAGAACTCTCTAACTCGAACAGTTTCAATAAACGTAACTAGATAAGGATATAAATATGACTACAGGTATAGATAAGTACTATAAGTTATATTATATATTACATATGTCAACTACACATATATAGATATTCCATACATCATACTACAATGTAACTACATGTTATATATTACATGTATAAAGATATAACATGTGGGAGACGGAGCCTGATTCAAGCCATAAGTTTGCTTAGCCCCGAGCCAAAAAGAAACTCTGCAAATAAATTTAGCCCAGCACACAGAATCTGGCTTAACTAGATTCCTTAATCTTTCCATGGAACCTGTTTTTGTAACTGCTCTCATACACGTAATTATAAATAGGTTTTTGTAAGGTTTAAACTGTAATCCTTATTTGCTTGCACAAAAGAAAAATCTATTAAGGATTTGCTTCCCCTCCCCCCATCCTGCCAGGTTCCTCCTTATCCTTTCCGCCATCAAAATGTGTCTGCTCCCATTGGTTAAAATCGTTGTACCTGTACAAATCTGATTGGTTTAAGTTTCAATCCTATGTTGTTGCTCCTCCCACTGAAGCAGGACATAAAAACCCTGCTTGCTCCCTCAATAAACCTCTTGACTGGTTTACGTCACCAGGAGCCATTCTACTAATTTCTACAGCTTAATTTTTCAGGTGTTCACAAAAGAGCTTAACACTCGCGAATTATTTGTAGCTGCTTTTTGCCTTCTGTCCCGGTTGAGAGAAAGCTGCTGGCCGGAAATCTCTCCCAGTAAAGGGCAGAAGCGGAGGCGGTTACAATAACATAAGTTAAATTCATGCATACTCCTATATGAATATATGATATCTATACACATTATGTCAGGAAAATTGGAACTAGGACATGTTAGGATTTCAGCAGCATAGAATTTATAAATATACATGACAGAACTAAATAGAAAAACATCCAAGATGCTGAGCTCAGCCCTGAAGGTTTGGCAGGGTCAGTTGTAAATAAAAATCATATTCACAATAACATTAATCTGTGCCCTGTGCATTGTACTTCAACTCATTTAGTTTTGCTAATGTCTTGATAGCATTAAGAATCTTTGGCCTGCAATAAGTGAAACCCCTTACTAAAATGAACTGAACTAGAAAGCAAAACTTCCTAATAGGAGTCCGAGAAGTAGCATATAGTTCAGGATCCAATGGGTTCACCATGTTATTGTCACCATGTTACTGAAGATGTGTGTCCTTGCTCTTCCATTTCAGTGTTGTCCACATCTTCAGAGTTATGTGAGATGATCACACCTACTCTAGAGTCTGTCACATGTAACAAATAGAAATAACTTTTTAAAAGTAGAGAGGGGCCAAAGTGAGTGGGTGAGTGTGTGTGTATGAGAGAGAAAGAGAGAGAGAAGTTAAAAAATAAGTGATGGCTTCTCACGGCTCTACCATAAAAATCAAGGATGTGGTGACAAAGAGATTTTCCACACCTTTCTAAGTGAACATAATCAGGACCTGTGTACATTTGTAAAGTAAGATTCAGAACCTGTGAAATTAGTTGCTCTATGTAGGAAGGATAGAAAGCAAAATTAAAATTGGGGTTCAGTTGAAGAGAAACAAGAAAATGCTAATCACAATATAAAATTGTTATAAGCTTCAGAAAGAGAAAATGAGGCCTACAAAAGTGGATGAACCTTTCCAAGTGCACATAGTTATTAAAGGGAAGAAGACTCAGGATGTATTTCACATAAATATGACTCCAAAACCAATGTTTGGACCCTTATCCATTCTGCCATATTGATAAGAATGAGGAGTAGAGTTGGGACCAAAACAAACTATCTATGAATATCTGTATACATATATTTAATGTTTTACAGGCTTTCTCCTCATGGCTCCTAGTCAGTCATCAGGGATTTTAGCCAGTAGATGTGTCAAAAGAAGACAAACTCAACCTCCTAAAATAATTGAGCAAAGAGTACAGAAGAATATTAAGACTAAGAATATGAGCTAAGAATTTACAGTATTGTCACAGTCAACTCTAAGAATAAGTACAGGCTAGGCCACAACCCTCTATGAATTATATGCGATCTTTAGATGAGATGGTTTTGGAGAAAGTAGAGCTTGAACAGTTGATCCTTGAAGGTAGATGTCAGAAGCTAGCTGAAAAATCTTAGGGTCAACTTTGGTTCTTCAGCCCTTATCTATATTCAGACTACAAAATGAGGAATCATTGTAAAGTCAAAATGAAGGGATTCTTAGAGCCCTGGAAGAACTCTGAAATTCCTTTGGACTTTATTTGTTGTTATGTCTCTTAAACAACAGCTATTGTCTCATCACCATATCTATCAGCAGTGGCCTAGTAAGTTAGTAAAACTTTTATGATGGAATTCTCCAGGGATTTTCCCCGTAGATAGGTGGCTAATAACTACTCAAACACTATACTCTAGCCAAAGTGGTCACGGATATTTCCTTCAAAGACTTATTTGAGACTAACTAGAATCTCCATTGAAAACATACAGATCCTGGTTTTTAGACACATTCTTTTTCTCCAATGGCTCTTCTTGGATTCTTTGTTCCTGGATGGATGAACAGCAGCCATAATACAACCACTCAAAGAAAAATATTAAAGCTTTGGTGCTGCTTTCCAAGAATATAATTCCTATAGTAAATGTTGGCACATTTCTCTTACTGGATAAAATTGCATTCTTCGATCTAGTTAGTTGGCAGCATTGTCCCATCCAGATTAAATCTGTTGCACAGTTACAAACTAAAATATATCAGTTATTTCTCAGAAGTACAGGTTTTCTTAATAAAAAAAAAACATGTTAAGGGATCCTCAATGACAAAAAATAGGTCTATGCTTATAAAACTAGTTGTAATACAAGTAGTCTGGACAGAAGCTATGACTGGCCTAGACTTTAGGGTCGGGCATATCAGTACTATACGCTAACACAATTGTAACTATGTTATCTACACATAATTTTTTAAAATAATTAAAGGTATAAAGGGGCCAGAGTGAGTGGGTGAGTGTGTGTATATGAGAGATAGAGGAAGAGAGAGAGAGAGAGAGAGAGAGAGAGAGAGAGAGAGAGAGAGAGAGAGAGAGAGAGAGAGAGAGAGAGAGAGAGAATAGTAAAATGTCTGCCCCAGAGGCAGACAAGAGAAAAGGCAAGAGACTGGGGTCATTGGTGATGGAAAATGGACACTGGTGAAAGGGGTGTACATTGTATGATGGAAACTCACATGAACAACTTTATAACTAGAGTTCAAATGAAGTAATAAATTTTTAAAATAATTTTTCTATGTCTGTCACGAGTAAGGTGTTTTGTTTTATTTTCTGTTCATTTCCTTCAAGGGGTGAGATATTGCCTTGTGCTCCAAGGCTAAAATTGTGTCCCTATATCTCTTTTGACAACTGCTTTTCCTTTTCTATAGGTAGGCCTGTGCTGGATAGAAATTTCTTCCAAGAATTTTCCCAGTTTTCCCTGGGAAAGTCTAAATTCTATTACAATTCAAGGAAATCTCTAATAAAATATGATAATAGGAAAATCTAAATCCTATTAGATTTCAAGAAAAGGTAGCAAAACTCCCTCACAGACTTCCTACTTTCTCACCAACTCAACTCTGGCCAATAAAAGCAACAACTACAACAACAAAATAACCACAAACATGGAAGGAAGGAAGGAAGGAAGGAAGGAAGGAAGGAAGGAAGGAAGGAAGGAAGGAAGGAAGGAAGGAAGGAAGGAAGGAAGGAAGGAAGGAAGGAAGGAAGGAAGGAAGGAAGGAAGGAAGGAAGGAAGGAAGGAAGGAAGGAAGGAATAGAAAAAATAGAATAGAAAAGAAAGTTATCAGAACCTTGCATATCCATGCCTGGAATCTCCTAGTGAAGATGGAAGTAAATATCCATTCAATTCTATAGGAAGTGGAAATTTGGAAATCCAGCGTGACTTGGAGTTTACTCTTTCTATTCTTGGCAAGGTTCCTTCCTCTGTTTATGATGGCCCCATTCTCATTAGCCTAACCCCTTCCTGCTTGCTAATCATCACACAAATATGCACAGATCCCCAAGTGCTATTAGAGTGAACTTTTTATAATTACAAATGTGTTTAACCTTTGTAACTTTCTGTAATACTTCACTAGCTGCTTCTTGCCAGGCCAGTTGATGTCCAGGAAAACTTTGCATTACACTGCTAGCAATCAATGCTAACAGAAGGTGCCAGTGCAAATAAGGGTTGAGAGAAATTGCTGTTGCACCTCAGCCATGCTCAGATGAGACCCTAGTAGCCGAAAGAAGGAAGTCAACTGGAAACAATTAAATTCAATAAAGATCAGAACAAAACTAAATGACATTGATCTTGCCACTATTTAATAATTGAGCATATATACACATATATATTTTTTGGTTTTCGGGTCACACCCGGCAGTGCTCAGGGGTTACTCCTGGCTCTATGCTCAGAAATCGCCCCTGGCAGGCACAGGGGACCATATGGGATGCCAGGATTCGAACCACCATCATTCTGCAAGAAAGGTAAACACCTTACCTCCATGCCATCTCTCTGGCTGCTTGAGCATATAATTTATTGCAGAAAATTGTGCCAAGTGCTAAATACACAAATGATATAGGGAAAGTATTTAGGAAGCACATTATCCCTTTGAAGTTCTCAGAAGGTTATGGGAACAGAAAAAATAAACCTGATATCAATATGAAAGTCAATAATTTATTTTGGTGGCAATCTCAGGGAATGCCAGTTAAAAAGTGGGGAAGCAGGGAAAAGAATAAAAACTGAGATTATATAAAGACAAATCCTACAGATGAAACTGAAAGTCCATGCATATACATATCATGAAATTATTCTACTCTAAAGGTAATTTTGCTGGTTATTAGTGAAAATAGGTGCCTTCAAATTCGGATCCATGGATTGGGGATATAGTTCAGTGGTAGAACAGAGCTCTCCCATGTGTCTGGCACTGAGTTAATCTTTGTGCCTTATCTAGCAAATGAGATAATACAAGTAATTTAGGTTCAGCCCTGCAGCAAATTATGAAACAATAGCACTGCATTAGTTAGATCTCCAGGCCATCCCAACTCTGCCTACACCTTGTCCCCAATCCCACTCAGCTCTCCTCTCATCAAGGAAGAGTGCAGATCCCCATCCTAGATCTTAAAACCAATCATGTCAAAACTAATCAGTCTCATTTGCTGGCCCTTCAAAATACTACTTTCAAAGTAAGATTGCTAACTTAATAAACCACCTCTATTTTCCCTTTGCAAAATAAATTCTACCTTTTCAGACATATATCATTGCTCTAAGTAAAAGGGTCCTTAGAGATCACATGGAATAAAACTTTCATTTTACAATGAGGAAATTAATACTTTGGAAGTTGAACAATTGACCAAAGTTGTCATCATATAAAACCTTTGTGGGGCCAGAAAGATAGCATGGAGGTAAAGTGTATGCATTCTGTGTAGAAAGTCGGTAGTTCAAATCCTGGCATCCCATATGGTCCCCGGAGCCAGAAGTTACCCATGAGCACTGCCAAGTGTGACCCAAAAACAAAAAACAAAACAAAACAAAAAAAAAAAACAAAACAAAAAAGAAAGAAACTTTTTTCAGATCATGATTTTTTTTAATTTCTTCTCATTTAGATTTCTTAAGTGGGAAAGCTCCAAATGCCTTCTCTGCTCATCCATACCTTACTGCTCTTTGAAGACCCTCAAGTTTTACTGCATTTTTTTTTGCGGCTCTTCTGTGTCTTATCTAAATTGTTTTTTCTTTCCTTGGACCCCCACATTATGAGATTTCACAGTATGGCATTTACAAAGTATATATTAGTGAGTTGTTGACATGTTACTAGTGCTTGAAGTTTTTGGAGAACACGACTCATTAACAGGGTGATCATAGAAGGCCTCACTCACATGTGATGCTTTTAAAAAAGTGAAGAAACTGGATAATGATCCTGGGAGAGACACCTTAGAGGCAAGAGGATATGTAAGAAATATAGGTGAGACCTGGCTTACCAGTTCAAAACACAGCAAGAAAGCCACTGAGGTGGAATTAGTATGGGACTGTTAGGAAAAAGGTAGCAGATTTTGAAAGGAAGGAATTTTGATTACATAGAAGATTGAAAATATTTCTTCTGGATGAGATGAAAACCTTTGAGAGATTTTAAGCAGAC